>NC_138164.1:16851802-18103009 GCF_964165515.1 Mesoplodon bidens | reverse complement strand
CTCCTTTTATCTCCATGCCCACACGCTTGGAGCATCTCGGCGTTGATAAATGTGTACTCTCACACACGTGCACACCGTCCGCCTTTCTTTCTCTTGCCCGCGTGTGTGACACACACACGCACACCCCCCACACGCAGTCCGGCACACACCCGGCGTGGACACCATTGTAAGTAAGCCTCCTCTGTGTGGCTCACCCTCCCTTTGCCACCAACCCCTGTCCTTTTCACACAAAGCTCCCCGTTGGGAAAACTCATAATTTTTACACCACACAGCCTTGACTGGCCATTGCTGGAATTACTGTCTCTTTGAAGTGCTTTCTGCTGGGGCATTTACAGGCCGTTTTAATTACCTGCAGCTTGCAAGGGGCCATGCTCTGTCCTAGCCTTTGTTTGTTTGTTCTTTGCAAGGAGGCTGTGCAGAAAGAATACGCTGCCTTCTTTTACAGAGAAAGAAAAGGGGAGAAAAGGAAGTTTGAGGAGCTCTTCGCAAAGCTTCTTCCCCCAGCTTTGGGACACCCCGCCCCCTCGAACAAGCTCAGGAAGAGAGGCCAGACTTGATCTTGGCTCGCCTGGGCTCTCAGCTCCGTGGGTCCCTCTCCTAGGGTTTGCCTGGGATAGTTTTGTTTGTGTGTGTTGATTTTAAGTATTATTAAGTGTATTTTCAAACTTCCCGTCATAGACAAGCAGGGCTGTCAAATAAAGCTTCTCTCACTGCTGACCAAATCAAAGTCAGCTGCGGTTGAGCTGGGATCCTGCTCATATTTTTTCAACTAAATTTGTTTAAGGCATGTGTGTTATTAAATTATTGAGTCTGGACATGGGGGTTGAAATCATTTGCGAAGGTAGAACCCACTTATAGCTGTCTGAGGTTTTATTTTCCTTGTCTTCATTTTTTATTCGATTCTCTCTCTCTAGAATGAACGAAATATAAATAGCCTTCTTTGGGGTTTCTGTTAAACACGAGTGGGGCATGTCATGTCTGCAGATGAAGATGCTAGCTTACCACAGGAGCCTTGGAAATTTATCCCCTTCTCTGCAGGCTTTTAGAGCAGAAGGAATCTTCATTTATTCATTTAGCCCAAAAATGTACTGAGAAATCAGAAACCTCATACATTGTTGATGGGAATGTAAAATGGTTCAGCTGCCTTGGAAAAGAGTCTGGTGGGTCCTCAAAAGGTTACACATAGGGGTACCAGCAATTCTACTCCTATGTATATACCCAGGAGAATTGAAAGCAGATGTCCACAGATAAAACTTGTACATACGTGTTCATAGCCAAAGCATAATAATGCTTCAAAAGGTGGAAGCAACCAAAAGTCCATTGACGGATGAATGGATAAATTAGATGTGGTATATATACGTACAATGGAATAAAAAGGAATGAAGTACTGATACGTGCTGCAACGTGGATGAACCTTGAAAACATTATGCTGAGTGAAAGAAGCCAGACACAAAAGTCTTCTTGTATGATTCCATTTCATGAATGTCAGAAGAGGCAAATGCATTGAGAAGGTAGATTAATGGTTGCCAGAGACTGGGGGATAGGAGAATGGGGAATGACTGCGAATAGGTAGGGGGTTTCTTTCTGGGGTGATGGAAATGTTCTGGAATTAGATAATGGTGATGGTTGCACACCTCTGTGAATACACTAAAAACCATCAAAAGGTACACTCTAAAAGGGTGAATTTTATGGTATGTAGATAATCTCAATAAAGCTGTTATTTTAGAAAATGTTTTGAATGCCTACTCTGTACCAGGCACTGTACCAGACTCTGACGCTACAGCAGATGCCTTCTGCCTTCATGTAGCTTAACGTCTGGTGGAGATAGTAGCAAAAACCCAATATATACCTGTCAATTGTGGTAAGGAAATGTGCTATAAAGGAAATCAATAGAGTATAATGATGGAGAATAATGCTGATGTAGGACCTACCCAGATGGACTGCAGCTCAAGTGTAGTCTTACTTTCCCAGAACCGGGCACACAGTAGGTGCTTAACAGATACTAAACAGCAGTAGGGGGTGAGGCTGTGTGCCTTCCCTGCGGTCATCCCGGTAGGAGGTGATGAAGATCCTTTGAGACCCAGCCTGCCGTGGGCTCTGGGTGCCGTCATTGGGCTCACCTGTGTTCTTAGTCGCTCCTCTGTTCCTGCTTCTTTCTGATTCGGGTCCTGTGAATCCTGGGTGTGCTCTCAGTGTCTCCTCTCTTGCTGGTTGTTTTCCAGTGCCTTTATGGGGAGGCAGTGAGGGGATGTTATGGGTGGGGTGGGTGTTCTTTCAGGTGGGCAAGTGTGAATGTGGATCTGGAGCTGAGAAGTCTGGAGACTTCCGCCTTCTTCACGGCAAGGTAAGTCACTCAGCCTCATCTACAGAACGGGGACTGTACTCCCTTCTTCCCCAGACATGAGGCAGTTGAGATGATCCTCAGCAAACCCTTTCAGAGTCAGATGTGCTATATCAATGCATTAGCCTTATTATTATAAAAACTTCATTGACTAGATTTTTTTTTTTTTTGCATTTTTCTAGAAGAAAAAAAGAACCAACAAAGAAGTGACTTGGTTCATCTGGTGGGGTTTTGCCTTTTTCCTTTAATAAAATGACAGTGACTTTCACAATGTGATTGGATGTCCTTACAGGTTCATCTGTGTATTCTCTTATCTTGTGTTCATAACTGATATTCAGAGTGATGGCTCTAAAGCTCAGAATCCTCATAGAAAAGTAGTTCAATTTTCAGTGTGCTAAAGCAGAAAGAACGAGGCAATATACATTAAGAAGATTTTCAGGAGGGTTTAATTCCACAGGAGCTTTCTTCTTAGGTCCTTAATAAACCGCAGTTATTTTCAGTAGTCTCTGAGGATCCAAGGCTGGTCTGTGGGATTTGAAGGTAGCATTTTGGCTGCCTGGCTAAAGTGAGAACATGTCAAAATGTGCCTAGATAACTAGGAGACGATGTTTCCTGCCCACACCCAGGCAAAACAGGAAGATTAAGGAGGAATCTGTAGATTTTTGAAAGGGTTTTCCCAGAAATTGGCTATCTGTGCTGGTTAAAAGCCTCACATGGGAGAGAGAGAGAAAGCAAAAATGCTGTTCCTCTGTAACCATAGTTCAGTTCCCTTATAGGGCCTTTTAGGATCTGGAGAGAATATTTTGGATTTATTTTTGTTTCCCTCGGGCTGACATCATCAAGCATGCATCATGGTGCCCTGTTTGTGAGAAGCTATAAATCTTAAGGCATTTTACTCCTTTTCCTCTTCCCTTTTCTAAAAGCACAACTTTTCTGGTTTCTTTAAAAAATAAAAATAAAAAAAAAAGAAGAAGAAAGAAACTACAAAAGTGTGTATTGATCCCTTTCCCTCAGATCTTAACTGCCCAGGCTGTAATACCTTGCTTACATCTGCCAGGTTTTTGTGCAGTTTTGCAACATCTCCTTAATCCAGTGAGCATAAATAGAACATTTCAATCATATTTGGCTACCAGGAACTTCGCAGATAAGCACGCTAAGACCTTGTTGAAAGAGACAGTATGAGATTGTGTGTGATAAGATCATCCTATAGCCTGGTGCACAAATGAAAAACTTTTGTTCTTGGTGAAATTTGTTGTTAGAGATATTTCAAATAAATGACTTAGGAGAACTGGGTATTTTAAAACAAAAGGCCGGTGACATGAGAGCCCGAAGCCCAGGCCTCCTGGTACTGGGCAGCCACGGAGATCCTTCTCTGAGCAGTTGCTGTGGGGAGATTAGCATGGCCCTTTGTCATTTTTGACGTTGTATTTTCACACTCTCGGGCAGCCTTATCTGAAAGCACTGTACTTGGTGTGGTTATGGCCACGGAATGCTATTGTTTTTCCTCATATTTTCAAGGCTCAGGACAGCTCCTACCACCCTTCAGTCAGCTCCAGGTTGGCCTCCATCCCAGGCCAAGGCAGACAGCACCGCTTTCTTTCTAAGAACCGCAAGGAAGTCTTCTCTTGTGGACAATAGGGACAACTGTTCTTTTTTTTAAAATTTATTTTATCGAAGTATAGTTGATTTACAATGTTGTGTTAATTTCTCCCATACAGCAAAGTGACTCAGTTATACATATATATACATTCATTTTCATATTCTTTTCCATTATGATGTATCACAGGCTATTGCATATAGTTCCCTGTGCTATACAGTAGGTCCTTGTTGTTTATCCATTCTACATATAATAGTTTGCATCCGCTAATCCCAAACTCCCAATCCTTACCCCCCCAACCCCCCTTGCCCTTGGCAACCACAAGTCTGTTCTCTATGTCTGTAAATCTGTTTCTGTTTTGTAGATAAGTTCATTTGTGTCATATTTTAGATTCCACATGTAAGTGATATCATGTGGTATTTGTTTTTCTCCTTCTGACTTACTTCACTTAGTATGATGATCTCTAAGTCCATCCATGTTGCTGCAAATGGCATTATTTCATTCTTTTTTATGTCTGAGTAGTATACCATTGAGTGTGTGTGTGTGTATACATACACACACACACACACACACACACACCCCTTCTTTTTTTTTTTTTTTTTTTGTGGTATGCGGGCCTCTTACTGCTGTGGCCTCTCCCGTTGCGGAGCACAGGCTCCGGACGCGCAGGCTCAGCAGCCATGGCTCACGGGCCCAGCCGCTCCGTGGCATGTGGGATCTTCCCGGACCGGGGCACGATCCCGTGTCCCCTGCACTGGCAGGCGGACTCTCAACCACTGCACCACCAGGGAAGCCCCACACATCTTCCCTAAACAACATTTAGGTTGTTTTCATATCTTGGCTATTGTGAATAGTGCTGCTATAAACATTGGGGTGCATGTATCTTTTCAAATTATGGTTTTCTCTGGATATATGCCCAGGAGTGGGATTGCTGGATCATAAGGTAATTCTATTTTTAGTTTTCTGAGGAACCTGCATATTGTTCCATAATGGCTGCACCAATTTACGTTCCCACTAACAGTGTAGGAGGGTTCCCTTTTCTCCACACCCTCTCCAGCATCTGTTATTTGTAGACTTTTTAATGGTGGTCATTCTAACCAGTGTGAGGTAGTACCTCACTGTAGGTTTGATTTGCATTTCTCTAATAATTAGTGATGCTGAGCATCTTTCCATGTGCTTGTTGGCCATCTGTAGGGACAGCTGTTCTTGTACTGGGGTGTGTGGGGGGGAGGGTGTATGTGTGTGTGTGTGTGTGTGTGTGTGTAGAGGCAGTGGGGGAGTTTTCAGTCTCTACATTTTCTCTCCTTGAATCCCCTTTCATGTTTGTTTGTTCACTCATTCAACAAAGATGCACTGAGTCCCCTCCTGTGTTCTGGGCTCAATAACAGAGGCTGAGGGGATGGATCTGGCATGGATTCTTCACGAAGGAGGGTATAGTCTGGCTAGCACAGGCCCCTGTCAACCCCACAGCCTTTCGGTGTCATAAACATGATTGGAAAGGACCAAGGAAACCATCTAACTCAATTCTTGCATTGTTGCAAAGCTGCAGGGTGAAATATAGAGAGGGTAAGTGGTTTGATCAAGGTCATCTGGATGGTTCCTGGCAGAGCTGGGGTGAACACTGAGCCCCCCACCACTAGTCTAGTGTTTCGGTCAGTCAGTATACCACACTTCTCATCTACATTCTTGAGAAAACATGCCTCCTTTGGTATTCTCTCTCCTCCCTTTAAAAGGCTCTGAAACAACCAAATGGCCACCATCTTCCATGGCCCACAGGCCTGGATTCCCAGCAGAGGGACACTCGGTGCAGGCCTGCCCCCCATTCAGCAGCAAGGAAGGTGTTATCTAGCACTCTGTTGGTTCTTGGTTGCCTTTTTTAATCTGTTGTTTGAAATCCTTGCCTTTTATTGGTATATTTACTTTATGACATACATAAAGAACTGTATTAAAAAATAAATTGTGTTGTAAAAGCATTCGGTAATGTTTATTAATATTGACTAGTCAGAGAGCAATGAACTGTATTGCTAGAAGGTAATTTGCGGTAGTATCAGCTAAGCATTCGCAGCTTGTCAAATGACTGTCCAATCTCAACATTTTAAAAAAGTGGGTAAAAGGATAATTTCCCTTATTTATGCCTTGAGAAAATGAACATGACCCATTTCCTAGCCAATATTAGAACTATTATTTTCTTTTTCTCCCTGGGGGTACCAGACCTTCTCTCTGAATCCAGGCAGTCTCAGGACTGGATTTCAGTCAAGTATCCCTTTGTCTTGGGGTGCTTGGTGGCTGCTTCACTAGCGGTAGCCTCTCATGGGTCTGCTCTGGCTGCCTGCATCTGTGCTGAGGGATTGGGAGGTGGAAATGGAGACTTGGTTCCTGTCCTCTAGGAACTTATAGTTTTGAAGAACTTATAAAGGGCTTAGTCCAGAATCAGGAACTTGGTACTCCAAGTAAGTACATAAGGAGAATGGTACTGGGTGTGATTGTTGACCCACGGGGACTGATATATGTCACTCACCGTTGGTGGCATTAAGAGATGCTCCTTGAGAAGGTACCATGTCACCCTTAGAAGGTAGGGAACATTCCCTGAGCATCCCAGATGTCCTGTGGATGACCTGCTCTGGCTTAGGGTGGAGGCCTCTAGTGGAACAGGCTGTGTTCAGAGGATTCCTTCGCCACAGAAAGGCATGTGGAGAAAGTACAGGAGGCTAGACCATGAATGGAAGCACCCTTCAGTCTCCCTGGAAGTTGCTTTTGGGGGTAAATCCCTGGTAACCTAATGGCATTTCATTCGTCTCTTCCTCTTAAAATTCAAGCCCAGAATGGCATTGACTATTTGGCCTTGCTCTTGTTATTCGAATTGAAGGTAAGTGGACATTGAAGGTACATTGTGAACTTAATGGTCTGGGGAAGAAGAGTGGGCCCGTTGCTGAAGTACATAGGCTTTTTCCTCTGTCAGTTCCGTTTCGACTCAGAGAGGTGAGCGAGGCCAGGTGAGGTTCTCTTACCACTGGGTTTAAGGGTTATTGACTGCTTTGAAGACAGAGCATTGTCAGAGCCTGTGAAGGGATCCTCCTCATACAGTGCCCACTTGGGGAGACACAGTAGCATGTCAGGGCCAGCGGGCAGGTCCTGATCAAGAGTGGGGCGAGAGGTTTGCACGGGGCTGTGTTCCCATGGTAAGTAGAGGGCCTCGGAGAGTACTGATTCCCATGGAGCAGCAGGCTTTTGAGAAAGTAGGATCATTTAGACCATCGTTGGGAGCTGACTCACAGACTCTCCTGTCTTGTCCTTGTCCTGAGTACCCCTAGAAGCACTGTATAAGTCAAGTTGATTGTCACGGGATCAGAAAGCAAAACATCAAGCATTGGGGTGACGTCTGCATGTGGGGCAGCTCAGACCAAGTAGAGGAGGTGAGTTGGAAGGACCTTCAGAGCTGCTGGAGCTGGAGTGTTGGTGGGGGCAGGGGATAGAGTCACTCAGGGTGAGAACAAAGAACACATTATCTCATAAAGGCCCTTCCTTACAGGATGGCTTCCCCACCGCATCTTTCCTCATGCAGAAGTGGGTAGTTCCTTCCACTCACTTTCCCTCATAACAGATCCTAGTTTTCAGGGCTGGTGTGGTGTGCTCAGCAAAACTCATAGGGCAGGCACTTCCATCTCCCCAGGGGCCCAGCGAAGACGGGCAGCCCTTGGGTTATTGGAACAGAATTCCCTCTCTAGACTTTCGTACCTATTGGTGTGTTCTCACTGCCATTTGTCTCCAGGCAGAGAACTTGGGAAGACATGGAACATTGGTGGTGCTGGGCCTTGAACCCCTCTCTCTCAGACAAACAGCGCTGCTGGCCCTTCTGGACTTCTCCCCTTAGTCTTTGGCTGTGTGGGTTACAGGAAGGCCTAGCTTCTCCTGCAGGGTGTAGTACAGAGGGCACCCCTTCGGGAACAGCTGTTGTAGTCAGCTGTGCCTGCAGGCTGAGGGTGGGGAGGATGGAGCCTGGCGTGAGTCTCTCCCTGCTGCCACTTTTTCTGCTGTTGTCTTCTTGCGGGCTGGGGAGACGAAGACGTATCCCGAGGGTGAGGTCGGTCTGAAGCTCGGGCTTTATGCGGCTATGAGGTTGCCATTGGCCTTCCTTGTGTGGACTTCGGGGGCACAGGATGAGGTTGGAGGCTGCCCATGAAACTCTTGTGCTTGGCCTAGTGTTCAGATGAGAGGGGGATGCCTGGACCCCACCTCAGATCGAGGAATTTCTTTAGCAGCATGGAGCAGTCGCTTCTAAACTAGGCCCTATAAATAAAAGGAGAGATAAACACGGCTTCTGCTACTGTATAGTTACAGTCTGAAGCAGATGAATTTTTATGAACTTTCAGCCTCACAGCAGCACGAAAGTGGTTTGAATGAGTGTGTAGCTTGCTAGCTTGGTTTTACTAGTGGGAGTTGTGTGGTTGAGAATCAGTGAGAAGGAATGTGTCCTTCCCTCCAGTTCCTTGTTAAAAGGTTCGTATCTGCTGAACTCTGATTTCCCAGCATGATTCAGTTCTCTTGAGACAATAGCTAGAAACCCATTAGAGGTTAATGTTTTCTTTGTCTTTTTGGACAAAATTGAGAACGTGTTACCTTCAGGATGAGTTTACCCAGTGGGCCAGGTGTGGTCGTAGTTGGGGAGCACCTGAGCCTGCTCCCCAAGAGTGGGTGGTGGGGCCCTGAAGCCTATGGGGAATGGACGTTCCTCTGAGTCCAGCATGGAGTTGCCTGGGCCATCTAGAACTGGGTTACTTTCAAAACAGTGTTCAACACTATTGCTTCTCAGAGAAGAGAGTGTGAAAACCAAGGCAGCGCATGTAGAAAGGTGCAAAGGTGTCCCCAGCTCTTCTCCTTTCCTGTGTTATCGTGGAGGCCGATGACCTCAGATGACCGTGAGTAGTTTGACCTTGTGAAAAGGCAGGGCCGGCCTGGGAAAATATGAGTGTGTGTGGTAAGGAAGAAGGAGGCGGACGGAATTTCCATTTTCATCAGAACGGGTTGCAGCGGCATAGTGTGGCAGCAGAGGTGGTAAGGGGTGGGGTCCAGGGTGACAGACCCTGAGTTCCTGCAGTTTGTACTTTCACTCTGGAAACCAGTTGCGATTCTGCTTCCACGTGGGCCATTCCACAGCCCGTGCCATAGAAAGTCTGTTGGTGGTCCTTGAATGCGCTCAGATTCTTCTCTGCCATTTCCCTTTGCTTTGACTTAGAAGTCTCTACCTCTTCACATCCATCCCTTGGTGTCTGAACAATAATGACAGGGATGGGTGAACCGGCACTGGGCTCAGTTGAGCTCCAGGCCTGTGAGGTGTTCCCTTTTTCTCTTCTGAACTTGGTGTGCTTTGCCCTGGTCCATCTGCCAGTGAGGCAGGACTTTGTCCTCAAACTACATGTGGGATCACTTGGATGCCATGCTTGCCTCTGGGAACCCATGCAGGGCACTGAGTTAGTGGGTCAGGTGCAAGGCAGTCTCCTTACCCCAAGGATTGGGCAGGAGAGGACACCCATGTCTCTGAAGGCTGCAAGATGCATAGCAGCAGAATGGTTCCAAAGAAAGGCTGGTCATGAGCTCTGGAAGTTTCTTTCACTGAAAGATCATAGGTGAGTAAAGGAGGGAACTCAGGTCATCTGGATTAGAAGGTTTTAAAATGAGTAGATATCTGAGAATGGGTGTCAGTTTTTTGCTTGGGCTGTCCTAGCCTGACTGCCCTGGTGTCGTGAGACATCACACAGTGGAACGTGGCTCAGAGAGATAATAGTGCCCCTCAGAGGAATTCCTTGGAGGCTGGGTAAAAGGACATGGGTAAGACTTTGGAATAATAAAGTTTTGACACCATGAGAAACCAGAACCTTAGATATCACCCATCACTTTACAGGTGAAAAAATGCAGACAGATCGTGATAGCATGATTTGTCTAAGGTCACAGAGCAAGTTAATGGCCAAGTGAGGACAAAAATCCAGGTCTTCTGGCTGCTCAACTGGCATCCTTCCCCGAATCCTGCTCCCTCTGTAGTAGAGGGCAAGAGTGCATCACCTTACACACCACGCCAATCCAGTTGGTCAAGAAAGCCACTGACACCAGTTGCCAGGCACATCCGTTTGCACCAAACCAAACCAAACAAAACAACAGTAGGGTTACCCAGAAAGTGTTCATCACGATGAAAGACTTGATCTGAAACCTGCAGGGGGAAGAGATGGGAGTCCAAGAGCCAGGGTGAGGATGCTTATCCTGGTGGTGACTGCTGAAACCTGAAGCCTGGCCACTCCAGTGTCCTTTGGGAAAACAAATCTGAGTGGGTGTTTGTCCTCGTCTTCCTCCTGACAGCCACCCCAGAGGTGGGCACCCCTGGAAGCTAAGAAAGCATTAGTGAAGGGACTTTCCTGGGGGTCCAGTGGTTAAGACTCCACGCTCCCAATGCAGAGGGCCCAGGTTTGATCCCTGGTCAGGGAACTAGATCCTGCGTGCCGCAACTGAAAGCTCCTGCGTGCTGCAGCAAAGATCCCATGTGCTGCAGCGAAGACCCAGCGCAGCCAAGTAAATAAATAAATATATATATATATAAAAAAAGCATTAGTGAAGAAAAAGATGGAGGTAAATAAGACTGGAACCCACATGCTGCCATCCACCTGACCTGACCATGAACTTGTGTACGAGGGTCACCTGTGGAACCACTTGTGAATAGAGCTTTTGCTGCTCCATGGAACAGCTCTTAGGAAAGCAAACCTTTGTCATTCCCAGGCAAGTGACGGGCGTACTCAGCTACAGTGTGTGCACATGCATGCGTGCACACACCACACAAACATGCCTGGGTACATATTTTAAACCATGCTTTGCCCAGAATGCTATTAGGACATGTCCCAGTGCCCAGCATTGTGAAATATGTTTAGGGTTGAGAATGTTCAGTGAAAATGTTCCGTACCGTTACTATTTCTCAATTGGGATGGATCAGCCTTGGCCGGGGATCAGATAACATGGGGGTGGGGTGCACGACAGTATCATGGATGAGGGTGTGTGTGTGCACTTGTGATTGAGAAATCATTTGTTGTCTTTGGCAAAGGGGTAAAGGGAAAGCAAGCAAACACGACTGGGATTGAGAAAGAGTTCTGTGAAGGGGACTGGGCCTGCTTACTGTCAGAAGCTGCACACGGTGGATCCCATATGCTGTCTTCAAGCCACTAGACTGGCACCCATCCCCATCCCGGGGCCCACAGGGCATTGACGCACCTCTGGGTTCCTGTGGGATTTGGAAGGTGCTGGCAGTGGGTGGCTTGGTTTAGTTCTGTGATCTGGACAGCAGATCCGGGCACCACTGGCTTGAGTGTATAATCCTCCCCTTCCCCACCTGCACTCATCTAATATCAGTACCGGCAGCCCTCCAGCCTTTGACTGTGGTTTTAACACATCAACATCCTGACTGCACTGGGCTGCTGGCTATAAGGGTGCCCACCTGCCGGCCCTATCGCCCTCAGCTCCTGCCTCTGGCTGCCACTGCCTGTCCCCTTCCTCAGGGCTGAGGCCCCTGGGGAGGCGGCAGGCAAGGCGCAGAGACAGGGTGGGGTGGATCCTGTATCTGGCAGAGGCATGGACAGGCCTGAGAACAGGAGCGTGGGTGGGAGGAAAGGCAGAGTTCTGGGTCAGATGGGCCCCCTGGCCAGCCCGCGACCCAGACTCTCCCAGCACCTCCCCACTAGCCGCCTGCTTCCCTGCCTCTGACCAGCTCTTTTGCTGGCTCCTGACTGAGTGGCGGGGTCTGGTGGGAAAGGCCCCAGGCTGGGAGTTGGGGTCGGAAGAGGGTTGCAGTCTGGGCCTGTGACCAGGGGTTACCAGGGCCTCTGTCTTCCTGGGGTGGTCATGGGTGCCAGGTTCACCTCACAGAATAAATGAGATAACGTACATGGAAGTTCTTTGGAAAGCCGAAACCGACGACTACCACCTTCTGTTTACAGAGTGATGTTACCTGGTTTCTTCAAACCTTTCATTCTGCCAGGGCTCATCCTCTGGCCAGACGTAGAGGGAAAACACTTTAACAGCTGGGCCTTTGGGGAAGGTTTTGTGTGTTGGAGAGTGACTGCAGTTTTGAGAACCTCTGGATGCCCCGAGAGAGGAGCATCTTTTGTCCACGAAGGCATCAGCTCACTAATAAGCTGCGATGTGCCAGTCACTGTGTGGGTGCTGGGCTGTGAGAGAGAAGGGGTACGGGGCAGCCCTCCCGGGTCAGTGGTCTCTTGGGGGAGCCAGGTATATGCACAGTGCAGCACAGTGAGGGCCGTGCTGCGAGTGAAGTAAGCAGAGGCACCTCTGCCTCCACGTATGGTTTGTGCTAGTTTGTGAGGATTATGTCTGTCTAACTGGCCTGGTGCTTCCTCTTTCCTCTCTCCACAATTGAATCTGATTTTTCTTCTTGGTCTATGTGCCAGTGGATGAAGAAGTAGGAAGTGCCCTATTCTTCTAGCCCTTGGACAAGACTGGGAGTAGATGCTTCCTTGGCAGCCTTCCACGGGAAAGGGGGCTTCCGGCTGTCATGGATCCAGGGATGTGTCTCCGTCAGTGCCCATCTCCAGCTCCCCTGCCCTCCATCTCCCTTCCTCCTGCTCACCTGCCACAGGCATGGCTGCAAAGCCCCCAGGTAGGGGTGGGCCTGCTTTCTGTCCAGCCAGAGCAGCAGCAACCTGTCTTTTCCTTTCCCCTACAGGAAGCTGCACAGTGGGATGAAGACGTACGGGTGTGAGCTCTGCGGAAAGCGGTTCCTGGATAGTTTGCGACTGAGAATGCACTTACTGGCTCATTCAGGTAGGCGAGGATGCCCTGACTGGCCTGTTGGAGCATGGGCACCCACCTCCTGCCCCCTTTCACCCCCACTCAGAGCATGGATATCCCCACTGCCAGCCGGGCCTTGGTCCACCTCATCCTGTGGATGCTCCCTCCAGGCTCCTGGAGCAAAAAGTCCATCCTGACCATGTGACCGTCTGGATGAACCCATCCTCCTGCTCTCCTGGGCTTCCTGGGGCTTCGTTGGTACCCAGTGCCCTGTGTGATCCACCTTCCAAAGTAGACTGCGGTTTCATTAGCAGAACAGTTGTGGAATTAGGTTCTCTCTGTCTAATGAATCTGACTATTGGGTTCACTAATTATACAGGAGCCTTTAATTAAATAGATATAGAAAGGTTGGAACACAAAGCTAGTTACAGCGTGCTGTCTTTTGCAAGTTAATTTTATCCAATTCTAGTGGGGTCGACTCGGCGGCTGCTGGTATTTTTGCTCGTGTTTGAGCAAAGCTTCTCTGTCCCATGAGGCGTGGAGAGGGGAAAAGCACTGACATGCAGCATGCCCAGGCGTTCTCGGTGGAGGGAAGGTTACAGCAGGTCCAGGGCTGCTGCTTCGAGGCCAAGCCGTCGCCTGGGTTCAGTTGCAGAGGCCACCGCACTTCCTTGCTGGGGCCAGTGTTCTTTTCCCTCTAATTCTCTTGCCTTTCCACCTTGGAGTCACGTTCTGGGGGAGAAGAGAGGGCTGTCTCCTTACTCGGTCTTGCTGTCTCCCGTCTAGTCCGTGGTCAGTGTCTGCTCTTCCTTTCCCATTTTGCCTCCAGCAAGTGGCCCTCCAGGCGGTTGGTGGTTCGAGTGTTTGTGAAACGAGCCTGCTTTGGGGTTGGGCCCGTCTCCATCTGTGTCACCTCGGGCAGGTCTGTCTTCTGCTCCCCCAGTTTCTGTATCTGTAAAGGGCAGGTGTTGCTAACTCACATCAGTTAGGTAACAGAATATATGACGAAGGCGTCTATAGTATACTCCTTACCATACGGTGGCTGCTTCTGCTTCCACCTCCCTCCCTTTCCCCAGTTCTGAAGTTGTCGTTCGGGAGCGTTCCCATCACCGTACTCCTGTTGAGGACAGTCTCGCTGCTTCCATCGCCTTGGTCATGGAAGTGCCATTCGGTAGCTTTGTAAATGCTTCCGCTCGCCACCGCCTCACTGCAGAGCCCCTGTGCCTCTGCGCTGCATGGGGTGCTGTTGCTCTCCCTGGCCTTCACTGCCCTTCGCCCAGTGCCCTAACGCCTCCTCACTTCCCAGTCTTCCCTCTTCCAGATCCAAACTTGGGCCGCACCGGGCCACTGTCTTTCTCGCTGTACCCCGTGTCTTTGTGTTCCCTTTCTCCTCCCCGTGGGGCCTCCCCTCCCCAACACCTGGCCCCTCAGAGCCATCCTCATCCCCCACCTGCCCCACGTTGGCCCGGAGTCCTGGGCCCAGGCGCTCCTGCGCTTGGCACCTGCTTGGTACCCGTGCACTCTTTTTAGTTTTATAACTTGCACCTCCAATCTTTTTGCTCCCCCTTCACCTTTGCAGGTTGTTCAGGGTTTAGTTGGGGGGGGGTTTCGTGAGCTGTCTGCCCACAGGTCAGCCACCCTCCCCCAGAGCAGAGTGTGTGTCTTCCATTTCATTGGCTCCCTGCTCCAGCCCCCTGTGTGGTCTCTGACTACGTGCCGTTGGACACTTCCACGTGGGTAGTACAGCTTGCGGTTAAAGCTTCCTCACCCTCTCGGTAACTCAGCCTGGTAAGCACCCTTTCTCCTTACTGTTTCCTTGAGTCTAGTGTACTAGCCAGACTCGTGTGCTTGTCGGTGTGCTCTGTGTGTGGACCAGCACAGCTTGCCTTCCAAGCTCTGTGGCTTTGTTCACCCCCTTCCCTCTGCGTGGAATAGCCCATCCCCAGTCTTCCCAGATCTTCCAGGGTCCCCTCCATGATGCCATCCTCAGCTGTTCCTCACCTCCAGCCAGAAGCAATTGAGCCTTCTCCTGGGGTCCATATTTTTTTATCCAAAGTTGTCTTTGGACCCAATCTTTCTTCTCTGTATTATCGTTATTAATGGAATTGCTTTATCTCCTCCTGCTTGGGAATCAGGGTTAGGAATTTGGGCATCTACCTCCTGACCATGTGACCTTGGGCAAAAAATGTCAACCCTCTGAGCTTCCAAACGGAAGGCTCCCGTTAGATGCTTTGCACTCTGCCCGACACACGATAGGCTCTCAGCAAATGTAACTTCCCTTTCCCTCTGTTCCCCTAATAGACTGGAATAAGCTACTTGGGGACAGGGTCTGTCCCCATTATGTGCAGCACATTACCTGGCACGTTATTGGAGTCTATAGATATTGGTTGAATGGATGACTGCAGCCTGGGAAGCCGGGCGACTCAAGGAAAGTCCAGTCTCCCACCGGGTCTCTTCTGCAATAGGAAGTGTTTAGACTGTGTCCCAGGGGTTCACTGGAGGGCATCCAGGAGCCCATTGGCTGAGTGTGAGTTAGCTGAGGTCTCCGTCGTGAAGCCCAACACTTCAGCAGTGTTGGTAGGGCCGGTGGGGTGGCAGAGAGAGGAGGAGCTGCTTACGCACATTCAGGGGGTGCAGTGCCCCCGCTTCTGACAAGATGAGTGACTTTGCACCACCCCATGACCGAGATGCTAGTTCAAGGTCCCACAGTCTTGTATGGGTACCCTGGCAGCTTTGGGAGCTGGGGCCTATTTTCTTAACTTTTCCTGTCTGTCCCTGAAGTCCGTGCAAATGATTTGTCCCTCTGAAATTCACTTGCCACTGCCCTTATAAAAGAGGATTCGGTGATGGGGGAGGTATGATGGGTCACAGCAGGGCCTTAATTCACCCTTGCAGATAGCTCATAGCCTGCTTCAACTCTTGATATTTCTGTGCTCTGTTTTTTCTTTCTCTGGTCCTATATATCTCTCCCCCCCTGTGCCAGGAAGGCTTGAAAATAAAGCAGCAACAAGGGCTTCATGAGGCTAGATCCCGAATTGTTTGCCCCCCTGTTAAACAGCAAAGGCCCTGAGGCCTCTAGAGAGACCTGACCATGTCAGGGAGGTGGGGTCAGAGGGCTGGGCCGGTGGTGCCAGGTCCTCTCCAGGATTCCAGTAGCAGAAGTTGGGTTTTACCTGTTCCAGTTCCTCCCCCAGTTGCACGATAACAGACCTTTGTGAGGTCTTAGAGGAGCCGTTTGATTAGATGACATGAGATTTTCTTGCTGCTCTGTTTTGAAGGCTCCATGCAGGGAGCCAACAGCCAGGATGGCCCCTGAGGGTCTGTAGTGCAGACCCACCTTACACAAGGTCACCAGGGGTTGGAGCAGCAGTGCAGAGCATCACGGAACAAGAGTTGCTCCACAGCCCTGGGGACTGTGTTTTAAAAAGGGGTCAGGCCGTGGTGAAGGGAGTCTGGGCTCTGGGTTGGGGTCAGGGAGCCCCTGGCTTCCCCTAAAGGTTGTCCCTGCCCAGGAGAGGCTCACTCCCGCTGTCTCTCCTTCTCCGCAGAGCTGCACGGGCTCCGCGCGCTTGCCACCCTACCCCCTTCTTGGCGAGCGTGGCCTGTGTTTGTTATTGTAGTTCTGGCGCTGGGCCAGGCCTGGCTGGGTGCCAGCCTTGTGGGTACAGTGTGTACAGTGAGTGCTGAGCCAAGTTTGTCATCATACACGATTAATTTTTTTTTTCTCATCTGGTAGGGGTGGGGTGAAGGAGGAGGAAAGGAGTTTCTCTGATGCTTGAGGACAGGCCTCAGTGAATTCTGCGGAGATATTATTTCTCAAAGGATAAAACGCTCTGGCGCACTCTCCCCCTGCCCCAGCTTTCCTCTTTCTCGAATTGTCTTCCTCCTGTCTTCCATGTTTCCCTATCCAAGGAAATCAACCTGTATAAGATCGACACTGTGAGGTCTTATTTTCAGTGACTGGAATACCAAATTTATACTCTTAAATCAGTTTTCATTGTGTTGAAATTGACAATTTGTTTAATTAGAAGTTTGCCCTGTAGGAGGCCCTTCTTAGAGACAATTCTCTTTCTCTCTCTTTTTTCTTTTTTTAAGACCCTAAATGGTAGTAGCGGAATGTTCAGCTTAATTGAAGTTTTGATTTCGATTTGAATGCGTTAACTAAACAAATGTTTATGAGACATACCTGATGATAACAATAAGTTTAAATTAAGGAACAATAACCTAACTCACTCAGTAATGAGATTGATCTGGCCAGACCCTGCATTCTCAGAGGTGCTTTGGGGATCAGGAGGTCTGAGCTTTGAGAAAGAGATTTGGGGTGAGAAAAGTGACCACTAGAACACTTTGCCAAGCTGCCCCTTCTGGAGCATGAATCTTGGGTGGAGGATAGTGCAGGGAGCCGGGGAAGAATCCCAGCCCCTCTGCATCCCCGGATCACTCTGAAGTCTCCTGCCCATCCCTTGTGGGAGCATCTGTGACCCTCTGTCTCTTTGTCACTCCTTGTTCTTACTCAAGAGAGCATCCTAGCTCTGGACGTCCATGCAGAAACCACAGACTCGGGCGATGACTCGAGTTGGTCCTGCGATTTGCTCGGGTAACGTTTCCCATTAGGTAGTATTTCCCACAGCTTGGCCTAATGTGCTGGTGGATTATAACTGAGCACACCCAGAACTGCTTGCCCCTATTTTTGCCTTGGCCGCATGCTATTTAGAGGCTTGCATATTTCTGCGGCCTGCTTCTGTTCTGGGACTGTCATTCATTTTTGGAGCCAGCAGATGCATCAGGCTCTGTGTACTTAACACTGGAGAACAGGCAGCACCCCCTACCCTCCGGGCGCTTATGTCTAGTAGGAGAGATGTTTGACTGTAAAGTTAGGATAAAAGAAGGTGGTGTGTGCTGAGTGCCAAGAAAGAGTTCTAGGAGGAGTTCAAGGAGGAAGGGGGTTCCTGGGAGAAGGTGGTAGAATGGATTTCTGAGAGCACCTGGTGAGGGCAGCCCACGCCGCCTGGGGTGATGTGCCGTGTAGCTGGGCCTGTAGGCTGGGCGTGGGGGGAGGGGGCAGGGTTTAGAAGGGAGGAGCCGGGCAAGATTGCAAGGTCTTCCAGTAGCAAAATGATTTGCATTTTACCTAGGGCACTCAAAAGCGCTGAAAGATTGGATAAGGAAAGGACACTTTCATTCCTCTGGAATAGAAAGGACTGTTGGGCTTCTTGATGCACACTAGGCTGGAGTATAGGGTGCATAAGACTCTTGGGGAAATGGCGTGACTGGCAGTCAGTCCTGGGGCGTGACTGGCAGTCAGTCCTAGGGCGGGGCTGGAGGGGGGAGTGGCCTGTGCCTCTTGCAGTGGTTAGGGGCACACAGCCTTTCTTTGGGGGGTCCCATCCTGCATGCTCACTCCTCCTCACCCTTCTCCAGGCACTGTGAGCCTTGGCTACTGAGAAACGCCCCGATACCAGACTCCTTGCCACAGTCAGAGCCACCAGGAAGGAACATGGTCTTTGGCTGACAGATCTCCTGATTCCAGCAGCAGCATGGTGTGCCAGGGCATATCATCTGGGGCCAGGTCACCGTCTGGCGGGGAAGAGGGCAGGAGGGGTTGGGGTCAGAAACCAGATTGGTTCTCTCATGCTGTCCCCTGATCAGATGGAAGAAACAAACTTTCACGAGATGTCAGAGATCTGTGGGTTGTACTTGTCCCCCTTGTTTTTTCTTTTGGGAACACTAAGCTTTGAGGTTCAGGGTCCTTCCTCCCAAAGACAGAGAACATGTGGGGGAACGAGGTAACTGGACTATGCCCTGTGACTGCGAGGCGGGGAGATGAGCTGGTCCCCGTGACGATGATGGAGAGGAATCTCAGGATGCAAAGATGGCTTCTCCTGACCTTGCAGCTTCTTCCTCTCACTCCCCTCTCTCTTCTCAGATCAGGCATCTGCTAAAAGCAAGAGACGGGTTATCCAGGCAGCTTGGAACCCGGGGTCCATTTGCTCCCTCTCTGCTCACTCCCTTCTTCTGGTTGGCTTTCTGCCATCAGGGTAAAACCAGGAGATAACCAAGAAGAAACTTCTCAGGACCTCAGCCTCACTCAGCATGCCTGCAGAGCTGGGCACGATGGAGGGTTTGGGTTAAGATGGCATGTGAGTGGCTCAGAGCCTGCCTTCCCCTTGGTCCTCTTGGGTGATGGGGGCACAGGAAGAGGGAAGAGAAGCTACGTTCCCCGGCTCTCTCTCCAGCACGCTCCCCTCTCTCCCTCCCTGCTCTGAACCTGGCCTGCTTCCCGAACTTTTTCCCAGAGTGGTGTCGTCACCGGCCTGCCGGCAGGTCTGGATGTTCTGCCAGCATTCCAGAGAGTTTATGATCGCTTGCAGATGTGCCTCCAAGAACACACTGTACCCAAAGCAGAAATTAACGCAGCCTTGACTGCTGTCCAAGCCCGTACACGGGAGAGACGAGAAAGAAAACAAAAACTGTTTAGTGCTGTTTATAAATTATATACTGGCTGATGAAAAATACATTTCTTCCCCCTCTCCTCCCCATTCCCCGCTCTCCTCCACCCCCGCCCCTTCTCCCTTTCTGCCTCAAGCCTAAAAGGAGACCAGAAGAATATGGCTTTGCCTTTTAGCTCCCGTTTTGGCGGAGAACCGAAACCCCGCTGCTGATTCACAGCCAGGGTATTTTTCCCCTTTACCTGATGAAATATACTGGTGTTTCCAGCCCAGATGGGGTGTTTTTGGTTTTGTTTTCTGGGTTGGTTTTTTTTTTTTTTTTTGGTCAAGGATGTTGTTTACAGCAAGTGACAGGTCCTGTGACGGCATTGGGTGCGATGCTGGCCCCGGGGCAGATAAAGCCCACCCATCTCCCCACCGCAGTCCTGCTGGAGGTGTGTGCCTGGGTCCCCCGGCCCTGAAGATGTCATGTGGGGCCAGCTGCACAGAGAAAGTTTGGAAAGTTCATCGCAGATCACTGTATTAAACAGTGTTTTCACCACTTCTCTCCCACCCCTTCACCTAGAGCCCTTGTGTGAAAAGGGGGTTCAAATCCACATGTCTCTCCCTCCATATGGTGCCTTAGCAGGGGTTTGGGAAGCTCGTGCATCTACCCCTCTGGAGCCCAGCCTCTCCCCCTAGGCTTGAGTCCCCCCTCCCAATTTATTCTATAAATTCATTTCCACATTATGTCTATCCATTTACATGGCTTTTGTGTTTTTTAATACTGCTAATGTTTATCATTTGCCCAACAGGCTCGACAGATTTTGCTTCCTGTAGAGCATCGAGGCTTTAGAGCCCCCTCGTTGCTAAGTAGCAGTCTCCCTGTACTGTAATGGGCTGATTTTGTATTCCGTTCAGCGCTGTATCTTATTTTTGTATGCAAGACAAAGTGTTTTGATGGAGGACGATTGCGGCAGTGTCTGGAGGCTGTTTGGAGTTTTATGGGCTGTACAGTACACTGTGTGCTCTCCGAACAGAGCACAGGCTGTTGAATTTTGGATTGGATTTGTCATTTTTCCCCCCTAAGAGAGGAGCCTGTCAGATAGAACATTAAGGGTGGAGGGAAGAAAGTGGAAATTATGTAATAACCTTCTTTCTCCCTCTGTTTCTCTCTCTCTGATTTTTCTATCCCAAAATAGGGTGGCTTCTCCCCCCCATACTCCCTTTTGTACCATAGGATTCTG
This sequence comes from Mesoplodon bidens, assembly GCF_964165515.1. Classification (NCBI taxonomy): domain Eukaryota; kingdom Metazoa; phylum Chordata; class Mammalia; order Artiodactyla; family Ziphiidae; genus Mesoplodon; species Mesoplodon bidens. Next base: position 18,082,615 of record NC_138164.1, on the reverse strand, counting down.
TCGAGCAAGATAATGACGTTCCTGTCAGGAAATGAATGGCCCTTGAGAGATGGATGCTGGGACATCCCGTCTGTCTATCTGTTCTCCTGTTCTCTCTTTCCCTCTCTCTCGCTCCCACCGACCTTCTACATTCTGGGCTGCTTTGCTGGCCCTTATTTTTGTCTGAGGATGGACGGCTAACAAGGTTGCAGGGTAGGATGTTGGTGTGGGATCCACCCGAAGGTGATGACATTTTCTTATATCCGGGGTCTTCTCACCTTCCCGGATGTGCACCCTGCCAGGATTCCTAGGTGGTCCTCCCTTGCCCTCTTCTCTCCTCAGCCCTCGTGCCCTTGCTCTCTACCCAGGCTGTGCCCGGGTCGCAGTGTCCAGGGCTGTGCCCGATAGACCAGCTGCCTCCAGACCATGTAGTGATGGCTCTCTCTGCTGGCTGTTCTTCTCGGCGCTGTCTTCTGAGCTCTCTCTGGTGGCAGGTGTTTATTTTTCAGCTCTGCATTTCTCCTCGCTTCCATTTTTTCCCCAGTCTCCTTTCATGTCACTCCATCTCTTCGTCCCTGTCTTTGCATCTGTGTTGGCCTGGGCCTTTTCTCAATGCTCCTGTGCATTTCGTGTCTTCCTTCTTGTGTCTTCATTAGACGTTGTCTCCCTCCATCTTGGTTGGCCTTCTCTCTCACAGCTCCGAGTTTCTTAGCTTGGAAGTTGGGCGGTGGTTGAGGTGGGGAACAAATTGTTACTCTGTCCCAGAAGGCCTGGGGAGGACTCCAGAGTGCTCCCAGCACTCCTGTCCCTTGCCTCTCAGGGACCAGAGTGGGGCTTCTCTGGCTTGGTTCATGCTTTTCCTAGGTCCCTGGATGTTTTCTTAAGTTGAGCTGAGCATGGGCAAGTGGATGAGCAGGGTTAGGTTTTGCAAGATTCTTACTGGACTTTGCCACTAAAAAGTACACCTTGCTGGCATGGTGCTTTCAGAGGTCTGTACCATGCACCTGAGTACAGAGCCCACCAGGCACCTGGGAGAGTGTTCACCCCCACACCCCAGTGGCCTGGCATGGTGCCCGGCACATAGAAGGCTTTTGATGAGTACTTGTTGAATAAGGGAATACCCTGTTACTAAATTCTTTGTACTTCTGGGGAACATCTGGGTTTGGTGGGGCCTGAGGCTTCCACAATTTGCAGTGCCCACTCTCAGAAAAAGATTATGGGAGACTGGTTCAAGATGGTGCAGTAGAAGGACATGCGCTCACTCCCTCTTGCGAGAGCGCCAGAATCACAACTAACTGCTGGACAATCATCGACAGGAAGACACTGGAACTCACCAGAAAAGATACCCCACATCCAAAGACAAAGGAGAAGCCACAATGAGATGGTAGGAGGGGCGCAATCACAATAAAATCAAATCCCATAACTGCTGGGTGGGTGACTCACAAACTGGAGAACACTTATACCACAGAAGTCCATCCACTGGAGTGAAGGTTCTGAGCCTTACGTCAGGCTTCCCAACCTGGGGTTCCGGCAACGGGAGGAGGAATTGCCAGAGAATCAGACTTTGAAGCCTAGCGGGATTTGATTGCAGGATTTCAACAGGACTGGGGGAAACAGAGACTTCACTCTTTACGGCACACACAAAGTACTGTGCACATCATGACCCAGGGGGAAGGAGCAGTGACCCCATAGGAGACTGAACCAGACCTACCTGCTAGTGTTGGAGGGTCTCCTGCAGAGGCGGGGCGGGTGGCAGTGGCTCACCACAGGGACAAGGACACGGGCAGCAGAAGTTCTGGGAAGTACTCCTTGGCCTGAGCCCTCCTGCAGTCCACCATTAGCCCACCAAAGAGCCTCTAGGCTCCAGTGCTGGGTTGCCTCGGGCCAAACAGCCAACAGGGAGGGAACTCAGCCCCACCCATCAACAGACAAGCAGATTAAAGTTTTACTGAGCTCTGCCCACCAGAGCAACACCCAGCTCTACCCACCACCAGTCACTCCCATCAGGAAGCTTGCACAAGCCGCTTAGATCACCTCATCCACCAGAGGCAGACAGCAGAAGGAAGAAGAACTACAGTCCTGGAGCCTGTGGAATGAAAACGACATTCACAGAAAGATAGACAAAATGAAAAGTCAGACGACTATTACCAGATAAGGAACAAGATAAAACCCCACGAAAACAACAAAATGGATTGGAGATAGGCAACCTTCCAGAAAAAGAATTCAGAATAATGATAGTGAAGATGATCCAGGACCTTGGAAAAAGAATGGAGGCAAGGATCGAGAAGATGCAAGAAATGTTTAACAAAGACCCAGAAGAATTAAAGAACAAATAAACAGGGCTTCCCTGGTGGAGCAGTGGTTGGGAATCCACCTGCCAATGCAGGGGACATGGGTTCGATCCCTGGCCTGGGAAGATCCCACATGCCGTGGAGCAACTAAGCCCATGAGCCACAACTACTAAGCCTGCATTCTAGAGCCCGTGTGCCACAACACCTGAAGCCTGCACACCTAGAGCCCGTGCTCTGCAACAAGAGAAGCCACGACAATGAGAAGCCCGCGCACCGCTTGCTGCAACTAGAGAAAGCCCTCACACAGAATGAAGACCCAGCACGGCCAAAAATAAAAACAAAAACAAACCCAGCACGGCCAAAAATAAAAACAAAAACAAACAAACAAAAAAGGAGAACAAACAAACAGAGTTGAGCAATACAATAACTGAAATGAAAAATACACTAGAAGGAATCAATAGCAGAATAACTGAGGCAGAAAAACGTATAAGAGACCTGGAAGACAGAATGGTGGAATTCACTGCCGCCAAACAGAATAAAGAAAAAAGAATGAAAAGAAATGAAGACAGCCCAAGAAACCTCTGGGACAAAACTAAACGCACCAACATTCGCATTATAGGGGTCCCAGAAGGAGGAGAGAGGGAAATTACCTGAGAAAATATTTGAAGAGATTATAGTCAAAAACATCACTAACAGGGGAAAGGAAATAGCCACCCAAGTCCAGAAAGCACAGAGAGTCCCAGGCAGGATAAAGCCAAGGAGAAACACGCCTAGACACATAGTAATCAAATTGACAAAAATTTAAGATAAAGAAAAATTATTAAAAGCAGCAAGGGAATAATGACGAATAACATACCAGGGAACTCCCGTAAGGTTAACAGCTGATTTCTCAGCAGAAACTCTACAAGCCAGAAGGGAGTGGCACGATACATTTAAAGTGATGAAAGCGAAGAACCTACAACCAAGATTACTCTAGCTGCCAAAGATCTCATTCAGATTTGATGGAGAAATCAAACCTTTACAGACAAGCAAAAGCTAAGAGGATTCAGCACCATCAAACCAGCTCTACAGCAAATGCTAAAGGAACTTCTCTAAGTGGGAAACACAAGAGAAGAAAAAGAGCTACAAAAACAGAGCCCAAACAATTAAGAAAATGGTAATAGGAGCATACATATCAATAATTACCTTAAATGTGAAAGGATTAAATGCTCCAACCAAAAGACATAGGCGCACTGAATGGATACAAAAACAAGATCCATGTATATGCTGTCTACAAGAGACCCATTTCAGACCAAGGGACACATACAGACTGAAAGTGAGGGGATGGAAAAGGATATTCCATGCAATTGGAAATCAAAAGAAAGCTGGAGTAGCAATACTCCTATCACATAAAATAGACTTTAAAATAAAGAATGTTACAAGAGACAGGGAAGGACACTACATAATGATCAAGGGATCAATCCAAGAAGAAGATATAACAATTATAAATATATATGCACCCAACATAGGAGCACCTCAATACATAAGGCAAATACTAACAGCTATGAAAGAGGAAATCGACAGTAACACAATAATAGCGGGGGACTTTAACACCTCACTTACACCAAAAGATATATCGTCCAAACAGAAAATTAATAAGGAAACACAAGCTTTAAATGACACAATAGACCAGATAGATTTAACTGAAATTTATTTATTTATTTTAAATTTAATTTTATTCACTTTTTTATACAGCAGGTTCTTATTAGTTATCCATTTTATACATATTGCTATATATATATGTCAATCCCAGTCTCCCAATTCATCACATACACACACACACCCACTTTCCCCACTTGGTGTCCATACGTTTGTTCTCTACATCTGTGTCTGTTTCTTCTTGCAAACTCGTTTGTCTGTACCATTTTTCTAGGTTCCACATATATGCTTTAATATATGATATTTGTTTTTCTCTTTCTGACTTACTTCACTCTGTATGACAGTCTCTAGCTCCATCCACTTCTCTACAAATGACCCAATTTTGTTCCTTTCTATGGCTGAGTAATATTCCATTGTACATATGTACCACTTCTTCTTTATTCATTCGTCTGTCGATGGGCATTTAGGTTGTTTCCATGACCTGGCTATTGTAAATAGCACTGCAGTGAACATTGGGGTGCATGTGTCTTTTTGAATTATGGTTTCTCTGGGTATATGCCCAGTAGTGGGATTACTGGGTATTATGGTAATTCTATTTTTAGTTTTTTAAGGGACCTCCATACAGTTCTCCATAATGGCTCCATCAATTTACATTCCCACCAACAGTGCAAGAGGGTTCCCTTTTCTCCACACCCTCTTCAGCATTTACTGTTTGTAGATTTTTTGATGATGGCCATTCTGACAGGTGTGAGGTGATACCTCATTGTAGTTTTCATTTGCATTTCTCTAATGATTAGGGATGTTGAGCATTCTTTCACGTGTTTGTTGGCAATCTGTATATCTTCTTTGGAGAAATGTCTATTTAGGTCTTCTGCCCATTTTTGGATAGGTTTGTTATAGGGCTTTCCATCCAAAAACAGCATATTACAATTTCTTCTCAAGTGCACACAAAACATTCTCCAGGATAGATCACATCTTAGGTCACAAATCAAGCCTCGGTAAATTTAAGAAAACTGAAATCATATCAAGCATCTTTTTGGACCACAACACTATGAGATAAGAAATAAATTACAGGGAAAAAAACAGTAAAAAACACAAACACATGGAGGATAAACAATACATTACTAAATAACCAAAAGATTACTGAAGAAGTCAAAGAGGAAATCAAAAAACACCTGGAGGCAAATGACAATGAAGACACAACAATCCAAAACCTATGGGATGCAGCAAAAGCAGTTCCAAGAGGGAAGTTTATAGTAATACAATCCTACCTCAATAAACAAGAAAAATCTCAAATAAAAAAATCTAACCATACACATAAAGGAACAGAGAAAGAAGAACAAACAAAACCCAGAGTTAGTAGAAGGAAAGAAATCATAAAAATAAATGAAATAGAAACAAAACGATAGCAAAGATCAATTAAACTAAGCTGGTTCTTTGAGAAGATAAACAAAATTGATAAACCTTTAGCCAGACTCATCAAGAAAAAAGAGAGAAAGGACTCAAATCAATACAATTAGAAATGAAAAAGGAGAAGTTACAGCAGACACTGCAGAAATACAAAGCATCCTAAGAGACTACTACAAGCAACACTATATCAATAAAAAGGAAACCTGGAAGAAATGGACAAATTCTTGGAAAGGTATAACCTTCCAAGACTGAACCAGGAAGAAATAGAAAATATGAACAGACCAATCAGAAGTAATGAAATTGAAACTGTGATTAAAAGTCTTCCAACAAACCAAAGCCCAGGACCAGATGGTTTCACAGGTGAATTCTGTCAAACATTTAGAGAAGCTCTAACACCCATCCTTCTCAAACTCTTCCAAAAAATTGCAGAGGAAGGAACACTCCCGAACTCATTCTATGAGGCCACCATCACCCTGATACCAAAACCAGACAGAGATACTTCAAAAAAAGAAAATTACAGATCAATATCACTGACGAATATAGATACAAAAGTCCTCAACAAAATACTAGCAACAGAATCCACCAACACATTAAAAGGATCATACACCATGATCAAGTGGGATTTATCCCAGGGATGCAAGGCTTCTTCAATATATGCAAATCAATCAATGTGATACACCATATTAACAAACTGAACAATAAAAATCATGTGATCATCTCAATAGATGCAGAAAAAGCTTTTGACAAAATTCCGCACCCATTTATGATAAAAACTCTCCAGAAAGTGGGCATAGAGGGAATCTACCTCAACATAATAAAAGCCATATACGACAAACCCACAGCAAACATCATTGTCAATGGTGAAAAATTGAAAGCATTTCCTCTAAGACAAGGATGTCCACTGTCACCGCTATTACTCAACATAGTTTTGGAAGTCCTAGCCACAGCAATCAGAGAAGAACAAGAAATAAAAGTAATCCAAGTTGGAAAAGAAGAAGTAAAACTGTCACTGTTTGCAGATGATATGTTACTATACATAGATAATCCTGAAGATGCCACCAGAAAACTACTAGAGCTAATCAATGAGTTTGGTAAAGTTGCAGGATACAAAATTAATGTACAGAAGTCTCTTGCATTCCTATACACAAACAACAAAAGATCAGAAAGAGGAATTAAGGAAACAATCCCATTCACCACTGCAACAAAAAGAATAAAATACCTAGGAATACACCTACCTAAGGAGGTAAAAGACCTGTACTCAGAAAACTATAAGACACTGATGAAAGAAATCAAAGATGACACAAACAGATGGAGAGATATACCATGTTCTTGGATTGGAAGACTCAATATTGTGAAAATGCCTATACTCCCCAAAGCAATTTACAGACTCAGTGCAATCCCTATCAGATTGCCAATGGCATTTTTCACAGAACTAGAACAAAAAAAAATCTTAAAATTTGTATGGAGACAAAAGACTCTGAATAGCCAAAGCAATCTTGAGGGAAAAAAACGGAGCTGGAGGAATCAGACTCCCTGACTTCAGACTATGCTACAAAGCTACAGTAATCAAGACAATATGGTACTGGCACAAAAACAGAAATATAGACCAATGGAACAGAATAGAAAACCCAGAGATAAACCCACACACCTATGGTCAACTAATCTATGACAAAGGAGGCAAGGATATACAATGGAGAAAAGACAGTCTCTTCAATAAGTGGCGCTGGAAAAACTGGACAGTTACATGTAAAAGAATGAAATTAGAACACTCCCTAACACTATACACAAAAATAAACTCAAAATGGATTAAAAACCTAAATATAAGGCCAGACACTATAAAACTCTTGGAGGAAAACATAGGCAGAACACTCTTTGACATAAATCACAGCAAGATCTTTTTTGACTCACCTCCTAGAGTAATAGAAATATTAACAAAAATAAGCAAATGGGACCTAATGAAACTTAAAAGCTTTTGCACAGCAAAGGAAACTAGAAACAAGATGAAAAGACAACCCTCAGAATGGGAGAAAATATTTGCAAATGAATCAACGGACAAAGGATTAATCTCTAAAATATATAAACAGCTCATGCAGCTCAATATTAAAAAAACAAACAACCTAATCAAAAAATGGGCAGAAGACCTAAATAGACATCTCTCCAAAGAAGACATACAGATGGCCAAGAGGCACATGAAAAGCTGCTCAACATCACTAATTATTAAAGAAATGCAAATCAAAACTGCAATGAGGTATCACCTCACACTGGTTAGAATGGGCATCATCAGAAAATCTACAAACAACAAATGCTGGAGAGGGTGTGGAGAAAAGGGAACCCTCTTACACTGTTGGTGGGAATATAAATTGATACAGCCACTATAGAGAGAAGTATGGAGGTTCCTTAAAAAACTAAAAATAGAATTACCATAATACCTAGCAATCCCACTATGGGGCATATACCCAGAGAAAACCATGATTCAAAAAGACACATGCACCCCAATGTTCATTGCAGCACTATTTATAATAGCCAGGTCATGGAAGCAACCTAAATGCCCATCGACAGATGAATGGGTAAAGAAGAAGTGGTACATATATACAATGGAATATTACTCAACCGTAGAAAGGAACAAAATTGGGTCATTTGTAGAGAAGTGGATGGAGCTACGGACTGTCATACAGAGTGAAGTAAGTCAGAAAGAAAAACAGATATCGTATATTAACGCATATATGTGGAACCTAGAAAAATGGTACAGATGAACTGGTTTGCAAGGCAGAAATAGAGACAGATGTAGAGAACAAATGCATGGACACGAAGGAGGGAAAGTGGGGGGTGGGGGTGGGATGAACTGGGAGATTGGGCTTGACATGTATACACTAATATGTATAAAATAGATAAGTAATAAGAACCTGCTGTATAAAAATAAATAAAATTCAAAAACAAAAAAGAAAAAAATAAAAAGATTATGAATATCAAATGTGAGAGCCCCTCCCAGGGAATAGGCCCATGCAGTATCGGGGTGGGATGGGTGCTGAAGCTTCTGTTTTATGAGCTTCAGGAAGATGGGTCCTCCATAAACACCATGAAGAGCTGCCAGTTGAGGCCCCCAGAGTTGGAGCAACTGAATGGGGAAATTCAAGGCTAAGGATAGGATGATGACATCGGCCCTGCTCTGGGGACCCTCAGAGCATGGGGCAGCTGTGTTTGCAGGCCTCAGGTTTGCATTCTACAAGGGTCAGGACAAATCCTCCCGCTTTTGTTAAATTGCCATTGGTCCCATCAGACCTGGTGGATGCCTCTGTATTTCATTCCCTCTTCTCAATGAGCCTGTCTGGGAGCCACAGACCAACCCTAAGTCCCATCTCACCCAGAGACGCTAAGTAGATCAGTACACATGGCAGCATCCTGCCTGCACCCTGGCCTTCAGGGACTCTCAATGAGACAACATGGTAGCCACCCCTTTCCTAGGTGCTCCATCTGCCTGGGCCGTAGAGTTGTGTCTGACTGGGGCAAAGCACTGGTCCTCTCATGGTCTGTACACGTGCGTGTGTGTGTGCGCGTGCGCACGTATGTCTTGGAGAGGAAGGTGAGGGGTCCTGGAGGTGACGCGAAGTGTACCTAGAGGTCTAGGGGTCTGTTCTGCTGAGCTTCCAGACTCATCCATTAATTAGGGTCGGGGGAGGAAGTAGGATTGGACAGTTTTTTGGCAAGGACACTACTTACTCCTTGGAAGATGTGGGAAAGGTACAGTTATGTTCCCAGTAATGAGGGGCAGCTGTGTGTATATGTGTGTGCACATGTGTTTGTGGGTGTATATGTGTGTGCACACGTGTTTGTGGGTGTATATGTGTGTGCACATGTGTTTGTGGGTGCACACGTGAAAAAAAGAGATTGAGAAGAAACGTTTACGTGAAATACTCAAAATTGTTCCTTTGCTGTAATGGCTCTGCACAGACCATTACCTTGCAGATTTAAAAACTAAATGAGCTCGTCATATCTAGTGACTTCCCCTGACATTCATGCCTGATTGCAAAGCCTGCGTTACCTTTGAATTTCAACTTCATTGTTTGTTATTAATTCTCAGATATGGGTGGTATGTTTCCCTTTCTTGGATTCAACCATGAACATGTTGATTTGGTGGGATGGATGGAAATATTTCTCAACAGGACCCCACTCAAGAACCTCATTTTTTTTTTTGCGGTACGCAGGCCTCTCACTGTTGTGGCCTCTCCCGTTGGAGAGCACAGGCTCCGGACACGCAGGCTGAGCGGCCTTGGCTCACGGGCCCAGCCGCTCCGCGGCATGTGAGATCTTCCCGGACCGGGGCACAAACCCGTGTCCCCTGCATCGGCAGGCGGACTCTCAACCACTGCGCCACCAGGGAAGCCCCTCAAGAACCTTTTTATTTTAAAAAATAGCCCCATGATCTCTAGGATCGAGTCTAGAGTTTCCGAGGAATCCAGTGGACTGAGGTGGGACATGGGGTTGACTTTGGAGGGGGCAGAAATCTTGCATTTTTTAATGTAATAATTTGGGTTTCCTATGAATGGTTCTGCGTTCCGTGCAATACTCTGCATTTTCATAACTGTCTCTTCCACTTTGGGCAGAGGAAGGGAGGGAAGAAATAACAGCAGCAGTATTCTGTGGGCAAAGGAAGAAAACAAGAGAATGGGGCAGAGAACAGGCTAAATTTAAAATTGTAATTGGCTGACTTCCACTGGCTTGCGGGTGTTTTAATGACTCATAATAACTTCATTTAAAACCAGCTGAGCAGAAAATAGATTGGAGAGGAGCCTCGGGCCATTATGGATTTGTTTTTTTTTGACAAGCTCGGTGTTCGGCAGCCAGGAAGGCTCTCAGAGAGGGCTTGGCTGTGTTCTCTCCCTCTCTCTCTCTCTCTCAGGGTTGGTGGTCTGCCCGGGAGAGATTGTATAGAAACCCAGGGCTGCTTTTTTTTCAGAGCCCCCCCCAATTTTTTTAACTGATTAAAAATAGACGCCTTGAGGTATTATTTTAGCATCAGTACAATTTTTTTTAACTTTTGATGTAAATGGAACATAAATAAAATTGTTTTTGAAATTACTGAATTAATTAGGTAGTAAAGCCACTACGATGCATAAATTTCCCTTGCCGGTTGCCCTGATCCATATTTGGGGGGCGTTTCCCTTTTTTCTCAATCTCCTCCTCCTCTCCCCCACCAGCTCCACCTTCCCCCGCCATGCGGACCCTCCCTTTGAATGGCAGGGTTCTTTTATCATCCCGGCAACAGCTAAATGATTTTTTTTTAAAGATCTGTAGGATTTTGACAGGATTCGGTCTGTCCCACTATCCAGTCAGCTTGAGGAAGCACGAGTTTTGGGAATTGCCAGAAAAGGCTCTAACCTGCCTCTAGCCATTTTAAATAGATCCTGCCCATTTCCCGTGCTAGGAACGGTGCCAGCCAGGCAAGTGATCCTTTTTCTCTTCTCTTTTTAAAGTCAGCCGGCTCAGCCATGGGCTGCATCTGTCTGGGCAGGACAAGAGGCCACCCCCCATCTGATTGCCTATAGCCATTTATCTATCCCCTCTTATGGCACCTGTCACCTTCTTTGTGTCATCGCTACTTATTTGCTTGTCCTTTTTCGCCTACTAGACTCTAAGCTTCTTCAGAACATGTGATTTATTTATGTCTCCCATACTACCTAGCAGAGTGACCTGCAAGGTGGTTATAACTCAGTGTTTTGAATAAACTAATGGGTGAGTGTGTGGTGAGGCGCCTGGTGGGAACAGCCCCAAAGCGCTACCCTGCATCCTTCCAGCCCTGGGGGTCAGCCTTCTGGATGAGGGGGCAGGACCTTATCGGTGGCGTGCTCGGTGGCATCCCCACAGCCTGACACACAGCAGGCTCTCAGTAAATACTGTTGAAGAAATGAATGGCTCTGGAGGCATGGCTGGGCCATGGGGAGGAAAGAAAAATCACTACAGTATACGTATTGGATGCCTACTGTGTTCCAGGCATGGTGCTTGGCCTTCTCCATGTCTGAACTCACTTATCGTATGCTGACCTTGCAAGGTAGTTGTGCTGGTCCCATTTTACTGGTGAGGACACTAAGGCTTAAAGAATTGAAGTAACTTGTGGAAGGTCGCACAGCCAGGAGTGGCGAAGCTGGATTCCTAGCCAGGGCTCTCTGCCCCTTACTTTTCCAGTATACCGCACTGCGGTGCTGGCCCAAAGGCTTGCTTTCCTGTTTGTAAAGATAACCAGTGTCTCAGTGGCTGGGGGGCTGAGACAGGGAGAGCCAGTGAGTCTCTGTCCCCAGCGGTCCTGGGGGTGGGATGGGGTCATTGGCTACTGCTCAGGGCCTTGCATCTGGGCCACCAGGAGCAGGTGTGAGGCTTATGAGCCTCTTTCTTCTCTGCCCGAGTCACGTGTGTTCAGTTGTAGCTGCCGTGGTGGCTGTTACCCCTCCCCATCACCTTGCAGGGCAGTGGGTTCTGGGAGCATTGCTGGAGGGTCTGTGGGTATTTGGCCCCCCTACCCAGGTGAGAGCTTGGCTGTGTCATGTGCGCGTTCCTACACCCCACGGCCGCTCCACACGGAGAGGAGGGGCAGGACCAGGGAGCCGGCACCGGTGCTCTCATCTGCACGGAGACCCAGCTGCACGCTCTGCTCCTGGGGGGAGGAGGCTCTCTGCTCAGAGATGCTGAATCAGGAGTGAAAGGGGCCGCTGACCAGTGCTGCATCCCCGAAACGTGGGACCTGTGATGACTCAGGGCGTCGCTAGCTCTTCAGACTCCAGTTTTGGAGTGAGACGCGGCAGGAAGATCACGGCCTCCCTGATCTTCCGGATTCTGTCCAGTGGAGCTGGACCACTTGGCCTGACACTCATTCTGTCTGTTCTGCAACAACCTCATCTTCCCCAGGCGTGCGCTGGGGATGCTGGAGCCTTGTCCGGGGACCAAAACATCAACCAAATGGGAACCAGATGGTAAAGCTTGGGGCAGCAGAGAAACCTCGGTGACTCTTTTGGGTCACTAGATGTGACTGTCTTTGGGGGTAAAATTGTTCATGAATGAGTTCTTCAGTTAGCTGATGGCCAGTGAGGGCCAGTTGATGCAAAGCCTGGCGGGACAGACAGAGGGGCTTCAGCCAGGGTCCTTACCTTCCAGGGGCTGTCTGTCTGGCTGAGGGTATGATGTGAGCCCACAGCAAGGCTGGGTGTGCCCCCATCAGCACAAGGGGAAAGAGTGAGTGCAGCAGTTTACAGGAGGGAAAAACTCCCAAGGACCAGGGTGATGAGGAACGGCTTCAGGAAGGAGGTTCCTGGGATTTTCATGGGCTGCTTGCTGTAATGTCCACATGGAGCTTTGTGGTGGGCAGTGGATCTGCTTCTCTGGACAAGAAGAAGCAAGAACTTCTGTGAGCAAGAGCCAGTCGGGCAGGTGTCTCTTCCCTCCCCTTCCTCCTCTTCCTCCCCCTCCTCTGCCCATAGCTGTCTTGAAGAGGCTTAAAGCCCAGTTTCTCATACTGGAGAATCCTCAGAGTTCTAAGGATGTTATGACCCTCCTTGGGCTGCAGGTTGAGAAACACTGCATTAAAAATAAAAAGCTGGGGCTTCCCTGGTGGTGCAGTGGTTGAGAGTCCGCCTGCCGATGCAGGGGACATGGGTTCGTGCCCCAGTCCAGGAAGATCCCACGTGCCGCGGAGCGGCTGGGCCCGTGAGCCATGGCCGCTGAGCCTGCACGTCCGGAGCCTGTGCACAAGAGTGAGAGGCCCGCGTACCGCAAAAAAAAAAAAAAAGACTAGATGAACTCCAGAATATGTCGTGAGTGCCCAGGCTCCACGAAGCCCAGGTTGAGAACACAGAGCTTAGAGGGCTGCGCCTCTAAGGTTGAGGACAGAGACTTGGCTGCCCTGGAGGGTATGGAGGAAGGGGGAGGAATTTCTTAGGCTGAGGCTCCCAGGGCCCCGCCCACCTTCTCAGACCACATGGTGAGGCCCCTGTGTGTGCGGCGTGAAGGCAGAGGTTGGCACTGCTTCCCTTGGGTCCTCTCCAGGATTCAACCTCACGAAGACATATCTTCTAGACTTTTCCCCGGTAATTAACACGCTCCCTTCTCCTCCCGACCAACCATCTTATTTTGATTGGAATTCTTTTGCTTGCCTGAGAAAAGGATAAAAAAAGGAAGTTCTAAACTTTTCATTAGGTAGTTGGGATGGGAAGTCTTCTGGGGTAGTGGGATTAAAGCTCGGTGGGTCTCACTGACTATTACAAGCTAATGGAGCGCCGGGAGCTCATTGGCGGCTGCAGCGAGCATTTTGCTGGAGTAATTATACAAGGCCACGGTGGTTTTCAGTAACAAGGTAACTCCAGGTAAGGAGAGAACTCCCTGAAAGTTTTGATTTGCTGGAATCCTCTTCATTTTATTTCTTCATTAAGAGAGGAGCCCAGGAGAGACAAAGGCCTCGAGAGCAGCTCTTCTGGGAGGCTGCTCTCCATCGGGGATTTCTGCCTGAACAGCCCCGATTGCCTGGTCCCTTTGTTGGGGCCTGATGAGAACAACCTGGCACACCTGGGAGAGCCCTGATGGGCCAGGTTTACATGGATTGAGATTTGGGGTCCAGAATCAGACGCTCTGGACTATAGGATGGAGAGGGATGGGTACAGGCATCAGAAGCCTGGGGACAGCTGACCAGGAGGCAGGGAGACTCACAGGCCAGCATCTTCGTTGCTGACGTGTGTGCTGAGAGCAGGCCTGATGGCAGGTAACAAGGCTGGAATCACACCCTCTGTCTCAACTGGGGTCTGTCCATCCTGAGTGGGTGAGGTGTGGGCCTGCGTAAATACAGTCTTTTCTGTCCCAGAGGATTCTTTATGGTGAAACTTTCTTAGACATGCTACCCTCCCTGGTACCACACCCCCAGCCAGAGTCGTAATCAGGTCGGGGCCTCAGCCTGCCACCCACAGGTCTGGGCTAAGCGGGCCTGGGAAGGACTTCTCAGGGCCTTGCCAAGCTGACCTTGTCCTCTGGGTGGCCCTTCCCGGCCTCTGGCCGGCTGCCCACCTGCATTGAATCATGCCCCTCAGAGGACAACATGTAACTGTGCTTCCAGATATAGCCCCCGGCCCCCCAGGGGGACAGGGAGAGTCATTGTCACAGAGCTCTCCATCTTTCTGACACCGCATGCCCTGCGTGGCTTTCTTCCCTAACTTCTCAGCCTGGCACGGCCTAGAATTCTGCTCTGTGAGCAAATGTAGAGCTATTTTTTAAAAAAAGTATGTGGCCCATTTTTTCTCTTCTCCATTTCCCACTTGAGTTTTCAGGACTCTGCCTTCAGTCTCTGGCCTGGCCCGTCTTCTTCCTCCATCTCACAGTGATAAATTTGTCCCAGTCAGAGGCTGGCTGCATCGAGGCAGGAATGTGTTGTTTGGTTAAATTGTAAAATTAGCTAGGAAACTTAATGAGGCATTCCACCTCTGCCTTCTGAAGAGCAGGAAGTTTATGAAGGTGCCTAGAGCCCCTTGCCTAGGAAGGAAGGAAAGAAAGGGAGGGAGCGGCCCAGGAATGTGGAAGAGCCTTGTCCAGGTGAGTTTGCAGGCCTAGGACCTGACTGTGGCCTGTTTAGCTGGGAGGGGCCTGAGAAGTCATGCCTCAAAGCTTCAGCTTTGGGACAGCCTCCATCAGCCACCGTGAACCCACAGGGGCTCCCTCCCTCGTGTCCAAGGACCTTGAGGCTGCACAGCTGGCTATGGTTAGCTATTTTAGTGCCAGATTCCTTTTTGTGGTTGTGCAAGGCTGAAGAGACAAAGACCAAACACTTCGTCTTAGAGGGCGCCCACGGCAGAAGGGAGAAGGCCAAAGGCAACAGTTATAAGGGTGGCCGACATTTACTGAGGGCTGACAGGTGCCCGGGACTGTGCCAGACACTTTATTGCATGATCTCACGTGATCCCCACGAGAACCCCTATGACGACCCCTATTGCTATGTCCACTTTATGGATGAAGAAACTGAGTCTCCTTGCCCAGGATTGCCCAGCAAGGAAGAGGCAGAGTGGGGCTGTAAACGCAGGTCTGCCTGCCTCCAAAGCCCCGGGTCTTAACCTCAGAGGTAAAATTCCAGCTTCCAGTCCTTTCCGGTTTCCAGCCCTTTCCTGGCTGCCCACTTCTCCCAACCCCTAGCTCACGCGGCACAGACTGCATGCTTGCCAAAGCTCACCCTGAAGTTTGGGAAGAGCTCCCAACAGCCTATGTTCTGCACTCACCATATTTTCAGGTCATCTAATGACACCAAACAAACCTTCCAGTTTTCAAGCAGCAATTCGATGCCATTTTAGTTGTTAGATGCACTTTAATAAGACTTAACATGGGAAATATTTACCCTGCCTGGACTTTTTGCATGACGTCAGCCAGAAAAGGCGAGGGTTTTTCTCCTGGG
Organism: Mesoplodon bidens; assembly: GCF_964165515.1. Lineage (NCBI taxonomy): Eukaryota > Metazoa > Chordata > Mammalia > Artiodactyla > Ziphiidae > Mesoplodon > Mesoplodon bidens. The sequence goes on along the minus strand of NC_138164.1, from coordinate 18,066,886 downwards.
GGGGCAGGCTTGATGGCTCATGTTAAGAATGGGCATTAAGTGCGACAGGCAATGTTTCTGTTTGGAAAAGCGTGGAGTCTTAAGGCTCCTGAATTTTGAGCCTGGAACTGTCAGGGCCGTGGCTGTAATGTAACACCTCAATTATGGTGCAGGGGGGTAAGGAAGAAAGACTCTGAAACCTGCAAGCTTCTTTAGATCCACAGCCTGAGCCACAATTAAGGTTTCAGAAACACCAAAGGCAAACCAATGAGTGTCATTTTTAACCAGTTTGAACATTTTACTACTTCCTAACATCAGAAGCACCCAGGCTGGAGAGCCTGCTTCTTGTCCTCAATAAAGTGATTAAGCTGAATGGGTGTTGGGGAGTATTATTAGGCTGAGAAGTGCTAAAAATAGAAATGCTCTGTTTTCTGAAAGCCACAGCAGGCCTGGAGAGACCGGCAGCCTCAAGGTGCCACTGAGGGGCCTGAGGAAGGGGAGGGAGGGTGGCAGTCCCTGGGGCCCCCGGTCTGAGATGGGGTGGTGGGTGTTATGACGGGCAAGCCAGGTGATGGGCCTCTTTCCTAACTGTTCATCAAGAATAGAGTGACAGTGGAAGCTGTGGATTGGTTGCTTCTGCCTTGGTTTTGAAGAACACCCCTCCCCCCCCAAGATGTGTGTGTGTGTGTGTGTGTGTGTGTGTGTGTGTGTGTGTGTGTGTATATCAATGAATTTAAAGTAACTGACAATGCTGGAGTCTAGGATGGACAACTTACCCTAAAATTTACACATTCAGCCCTAAACTAATTGGGTTTACCTGCTGCTCTTGGTGGGGGGGATCTAATTTGGGCAGTGAGTAAAGGGCAAATTACAGGGGCACATGCAGACAGAGCTGGGGAAGGGGAGAGACCTCAGAGCCAAGATTGAGCATCTGCTCTGTCGGGCCTGGATTCACTAGGATGCTCAGGCAAGATGGAAGAAAGGGACTTTCTGGTTAACTGAAGGTCAACCTAGAAAACCTTGTCTATTTCATTCTTTGTAGTTTGCTGTCATTCATCAATGTAAGAAGCCGTTTTTCTACTTTAAGTGAATACAATTGATTGTTTTTTATGATAAAATATCTTGCTGGCTTAAAAGCCAAAAGGAGGATGCCCAGGAAGGGAGCCAATCATGGAAGGATAGTCCCAACTGTGGTTTTATTGGAAGTCCGTCTTGAAGATCGGTGGTACCTTTTTCTTCCATCAAGCCCTGCACATTTTCATATCTTGAACTCATTCCTCCCCCTAACAGCTTTAGGTGGCGGGGGGCGGGGGGGCGGGAACACGATGTCCATTTTACAGGTGGAGAAACGGAGGCCGAGTAGTACATCAGAGTCCACAGCACAGCCAGATCAGTCCAGGCCCTGTCTGATGGACAGCAGTGGCGCATTCTGGACCAAGAGGGGAGGATTGTTCTTTAAAGAAGAGGGATGAACTGAGGAGGTGGCCTCAGAGATGGTGGGAAAGATCTCCTACCTCCAGGGATGAGCCAGACTATGGAGAACAGCAGAGGCCTCGAGCACATTGCCTCTGGGACCCTTTTCTACTCCCCTTAATATGAACTTCTTACTCTTTTTTTTTTTTTTTTTTTGCAGTACACGGGCCTCTCACTCTTGTGGCCTCTCCTGTAGCGGAGCACAGGCTCCGGACGCGCAGGCTCAGCGGCCATGGCTCACGGGCCCAGCCGCTCCGCGGCATGTGGGATCTTCCCGGACCGGGGCACGAACCCGTGTCCCCTGCATCGGCAGGCGGACTCTCAACCACTGCGCCACCAGGGAAGCCCTGAACTTCTTACTCTTTAACCTTTTATATAATCAAAGGCCCTGATGGTTAGGTGGGCTTCCCATGCTGTCACCCTGATTGAGTTTGTTTCTCTTTCTTTACACTTACTGGCTATGAGACCTTGGACCAGTGAACTAAGCTTTGCAAACCTCAATTTTCACCTCTATAAAATGGGGATAATCTTAGAATTGATGACAGAGTTAAAATGGTATGTGGCACATAAAGTAGTTAGTATGGCACTTATTTATTTGGTAATAAATGTTCACTAACTGTTAGTTATCAGTCTTCTTATTATAACTGTCAGTGCTGCAGCAGCAGTAGCGTCGTTGCTCATCGCAGGGCAGCCCTCGCGGGACCCGTAGCATTGTGGGAAGGGAAGTGTTAGGGTGCAGTTGCCAAACGCCAGTTCCCTTGTTGGGCACCTCCACGTGCATCATCTCATGTGAACTTCCTAACAAGCTTGTGGCCTCATTTCTGGCTGAGTGGTGCCCCCTGGAGTTGTGCAATTTCACAGTCCCCCTTGTAGGATACAAGGGATGTATCATTACCTCTTTAGCAGGTGAGGAAACCGAGGCTCAGAGAGGTTAGACTGCTTCTGCTCTTGATGCAGCTGGTGGGCACCTGAGCTGGAATCTGTCGACCTGAAAGCCAGGGATAGACTTGACAATGACTCAGTCCTGCCTCTTCCTGGCAGCCTGGCCGGATGTCTGTGAGGGCTGTGGCATGGCTTCCTGGTGGGGCTCTCAGGAGAAGAGAAGTTTCTGTCTGCAGGGCTCTTACAGGTCACAGCCAAGGGAATAGTCAACAGACACTTGTATGCAGATCCCTGCCCGCTGGTTGTCACACTGTGACAGCATTTGAAGCCCTCTGAAATGCTTTGTTCCTTGTCACCTGTTGAAATATGAATGCCTAAGGATATTTTAATTTAAAAACAAAGTACACACACACACACACACACACACACGGTTGCAAGTGGAATTGGAGAAAGATGCCAGGTGTTGGGAGAGAGCAGGGGATTCTGAAAGGAGTGGGGATAAAGGAATTCCCTCTATACGGATCCCAAAGAGATCCCAGGGCTGTGAGAGGCCTTGGCATGCTTTTCAGTCAGTGAGAAATGAAGGATCCTGCGAGGAGAAAGGGAGGGAGGGCCAGAATGCAGTTAGGGCTGAGCAAGGCTGCCCTCGCTTTTCTCTGAAAGCACCTCAAGGGAAAATTTAATTGGAGGGAGTATCAGGGCATGTTAGGGGACTGGAGTGGTGGTAAACATCAGCTTGTGATTTGTGGGTAGGCAGGGTTTTGATTCTGGCCATCACCCCTGGAGTGGCCTGGTTTTACTTTTCCCCATCATCCAGGCAGTGCTCATGACCCTTACCCCGGGAGGCGGGGGGGGGTGGCGGTGGGGGGCCTCCCCTCCATGCCAGATTTTGGGTGAAGGCCCGAGACAGGGAACTCCGGAGCTGCTTCAGTAGAAGGAGCAAGGTAATTGAGGTGGAGAGCAGGAGGACAAAGGCTTAGGTCACAAAAAGTGCTTTGAGGCTGCTAGATGCCAGCAGAAAGCCCTCTTTCCATTATGATCCTCTCACCTGAGAATCCCCAAGTGGGGACCAGGGAGGAAGACGATTGTTGGTGACCAAGGGTTGAGGGGATATCCAGTAAAATCATGGCAGAAATCCCCACTGGCCTTTTTCCTTAGTTTCTTACAAAAGCCAAGACCGCAGTGCTACAGGATGAAGCCGTGAACACCTGGAAGCTTGGGTGTTCCCTGGAACTCAGGGGTCAGCCTCTGCCTTGCTGGCTCAGGCCAGCTGTCTCTGGCTAATGATTCTCTCAGTGTCTGGACTGTCCGTCCCACTTTGCCTGCCTGATAGAGAAAGGTCTTCCCCTGGGGAAGGAACCTCCTGGCTGGATCCAACCCCAGCTTGATCCAGCCACCATCATCCCATAACCAAGGTTGTAAGCATTTGAGCCCCTTTTTCAGCCATGCTTAGCCTTCTTTGCCATGTGCTTCCAGCTGCTTCTCCAACTACACCCTGTCATCTTTTCTTCTCCCTTAGGTCTCAACTAAACACTTGTCATTTATAGATGGGGAAATGAAGTGACTCACCCAAGGCCACACAGCTCAGGCACAGACAGTCAGGACTCTGGGTCCATTTCTCTCTGTGCTGCTGCAGGAAAGCTGGGTGCCGCTGGCCAGCAGACCCCTCCTCGAGCCAGCTGTCCTCCTGCCTCATCTTGGGAGGGCCTCTTCTCTCGTCCCAAACAGCTGAAGCCCATGCATTCAAGAGCCCCAGAGAATGCAGTGGCTCACCTTTCTGGGCCATATACTCATTGCAGGTGGGCCTTCTCCCGGGAGCTGTGGGGCTGGAGTATTACTGGGGTTCCTAAAGGCTCAGGCCAAAGGCTGGTCTCCTGGAGCTCATCAACTTGATGAAGTGAAATTATTCCATAATCATAATAACTATCTAGGCACTTACTGTGTGCCAGGTACTTCATACAGGTTCTTATTCACACTCTCTTAGGAGGACAGATAACCGCATTTTAAGGAGGGAGGTAAGGCCACAAAGTTGATGCCAGGCCCATACCACCAGTGAATGGCAGAACCCCAAAGCCATGTCTAGCCACTAGCCACTGTAGGGCTTTACCTCGGGGGGATCTCTGAGTTGGCACGGAGTGTCTGGAGAGAGAGTCTACTGCACCACAGCAAGGGCTGACATTCCCACGGTTAGAGAGGTTTTTGTGCTATTGCACTGATTCCCACCATACTTTGATTAAGCCAGTCATGAAAGTTGCCTGGGCAAGAAAGGGATTAAAGGCAGTGGTAGGGTGAACCCCTACATCAGCACTCTTAGATTTCAGGAAGATTTGTATGTTGTTTTCATTGCAACAGATTTACCATCCAACTTGTATTTTATTTAAAATAATTCACCTTAAATAGGTTTGCACTCATTTCAGTAGGAGGACGATAACGCCCATCAAAACTTGGCCGTGAGTGCTGGGAGCTGAGGGGAGATGGGCCATTTCTTTGATCTTCTCCCAGTGGAGGGTGATCGGGCCATGTCTTTACTTGTACATTGTTGGTTTGTATGGGGGTGTCTTGGGGGTGCACAACCATCGTTGTCATTTGCCTTTCTTTATCTTCCACTCCCCAGAGAAAGTCTGCTGAAGACTTACCCAGAGTGGGAGTCTCTCCTCCTTCCTTTTTTCTCTTTGTGTTTGGTCTGGGGTGGTAAGAATATTTTAAATGTTATGATATGTTTATTGCATGCATTTGACGTCTATGTGGGTCTCAGACATTGACACTGGGGGGAGGAAGCAATGGTAATAAAGATGATGTTAAGGACAAGTAGCTTTTACTGAGCAGTTGCTGGATGCCGGACATGGTGGGAAAGACTTTACATACACTATTTAAATGAATCACCACTCAACCCTGTGAAGTAGATATTCTGTGCCCAGTTTTACAGGTGAAGAAACAGGTCCAGAGAAGATAATTAGTTTACCCAGGGTGGTAGCTAGAAATGGTAGAACCTAGGACTTGAATCTGTGTTTGTTTGATTCCAGAATTGGGGGTTCTTCTCTACTAGGCAGCTGTATATTGAGTGTGTGTGTTTCTGGGGGCCATGGACTGTGTTTCTAAGCCTATCAGGTTAACTGCTGGTGCTAAAAGTGGCAACAAAGGAGTTTTCTAAGCCTCTCTGGCTGCGAACTGAGTGGCAGGGATAAGGGACAAGGTGGACCTCTGTTTTCTCTGTGAGATATGAGAACAGGAGCAGTGAAAGCCAAGGGTGCCAGGGTACCCTAGAACCTCCTGGTAGTATGATGTGTATTAGGTAGGCTAAGAAATGGTCTCTCAGACTAGAGATGCCTCAGCCCTTCCTTTTGACCCATTCCAAGATCTCATCTTCTACAGAATGGACTTCTAGCCAGATGTGAGGTGTCTGGCACTTAGCAGGTCATTGATGGGAAACTGACTTCCAGAGATCGGAAAGCCTGCTGCCCGAAATCCCCAGTCATTCAGTGATCTCTGTCACCCAGCCAGGGAGACTGTCCTGGTGGCTTTCTCCGTCCTACCTTTGATTGAGGCCCTGTGTCATTAGTTCATCTCCCCACCCCCATCCTGTAGTGAGGCCAGGCCCTGAGGACCTTTCTCCTCTTTCGTTGTCACGGAGAACTACCCTTGAACCATATTCTGAGCCGATCAGAAGGGCTGGTTGTTTTCCAGGCAACCCACATCTGCCCGCCTGCTTTCCCTTTTCCCTCTCCCCTGAATCTGTGTATCTTATGGAGGTGCTGGTTTTGTATCAGTGTCTGTTTTGTTGATAAAGGTGAAAGAGAGAGAGAAAGAACGTGTTAGAGAGAGAGCAGGCCTTCCAGCTCCTCTGAGGGAGTACACATCTCCTTGAGTGAAAGAACACGCAGTGCTGGCCTTTGGAATTGGCAGCCAGTGTACTGTTCTCTGTCAGATAAGAGGTACTGTAAATAAAACTGTACGCCATGGCCCGTTGTAAAATGCCCGGCGTCTGTACTCATTGTCCTGATAGCTTATGCTTTTTTTGGGTCTGCTGTTTTGGTACACTCTGTACTTCCTTATGTAAGCAGGCATGCATATCTCATCAGAACAGTCAAGATGTTTATTTTAAAATCTCAAGGAATTAAAAGAAAAAGGACACAGTACTCAACATCAGATGCTGGCAAACGTTACGTGTTTTTTCAGTGGTTCCTTCCCCCCCTCCCCCCTCCCTTCTTGTTAGCACGGGGGCGGGAGAAGTTTTGGAGGGGGAGGGATTTTGACATTTTTTTCTGCTCTCATTGGCTTCTGCCTTATTTACTTCAGAGAGACTCCAGCCCACATCTGATCGTGTTCAGTATCTTCTCGTTCCCTTCCTAGGGGCTTGGGACCCCCCACCCCATTTCTGGGCAGGAAGGCTAGTAGGGAGGAAGGTTCTGTAGTCTGCCAAGGGGGAGAAGCCATAGGTAGTGGCTGAGGAGGGGCACAGCTGTGGGGAGCCTGCCTGACATGCTTCTACTGGATTTCAGCTCTGTTGCTGTTGGAATGCTGGGCATTTGATAGAAAGCTTTATGGTTTTGAAAGTGCTTTTCTGGCAGGTCTCTCCTTTGATTCCTGCGAGTCAGGGTGATCCTTAGCCCAGAGTGAAGTGGCTCCCACACACGGAGGCCTTACACCGGCTCCAGCCTCCATGTGGGCTGTGGCGACTGCCTCCTTTCTTTTCACCCAGCCTTAACCTGCTGCGAACCCTCCTCCTTCCTCTGGCCCCCGTTTAACTTTCTGGAGGCATCAGGAAGTCAGGGGGAAAGGGGAGAATTCCGAATGGTCCGGCAGCTTCTGCTCCCCCCCACACACCGGTGCAGCATCCTTGGGAGACTGGCAGGGGCGAGGATGTCTGTCTGTCTTTCCCTTAACACTGACTCTCAGATGAACTCAGTGCCTGGCCTGGGAGTGGAATCACTCAGCAGACCTCTGCCAGCCAGTGAAGGGTCCACTCGGGCTGACCGGAGCCTCCTGAATGTCCTGGAGGAGGGCTTGCTTGTTTGCTGTGGGGCTGTGGGTCCTGGGCAGCTGGACGAGGAACAGAGGGCCGAAGAAAGGGACATCCTGCTCCAGAGGAAGCAGACAGCTCCACTCTCTAAGCTTTCCTTTCCTTCTCCCCGAAACTGCCTGAGATCCAGCCAGAGACCATTTCCTTGAGTTTTGAAAAAGGGACAGCAGAGAACCCAGGGTGTGTAGAAGGACTCTGCCACCCCCTAGGGGACAGCCTGTCAGTGCCCCTTTCCCAGGCCAGTTCTGTGCCCGGGAACCTACCCGAGGGTTTCTTTGTTTATCAGGCAATCAGTGAGCACCCACTGTGTGTCAAGCACGGGGTGGAGAACTGGGGATGGAGAACAGGACAAGACAGATGGCAGCCCTGCTCTCATGGAGCTTACAGTCTGCTGGGGAGACAGAAGAGAGGAAAGGAGCCCAGAAGGCAGCACAGGACCTGTGAATGGGGCTCCTGGGGCTTGTCAAGTTCGGATGTAAAAGCTGGGGGAGGGGGTGCCGTGCGAGGGAGGGAAAGCTGCCAATACTGACATGCTGGTCGTATGACAGATCTTCCTGCTCCTTCAACAAGACAATCACTCACGTTTAAATTAGCAGGACAAGGGGTGTGTGTGTGTGTGTGTGTGCGCGCGCGCGTGCGATTATAGTGAAATATGTCTTTACAAATGTGAGACTCACTTTACACAAGATAAATGACCCCCAAATAGCTGTACACTGAATTTCAGTAAAAATCAATCATACTTTGCACAAAGGAGTTCTTGAAAGGAGTCCTGGCTCCGAGCCTGGCTGGGTTGACCGTCAGCGCCGGTTCTGTGGCTCTGCCCCCATGCATGGCCCCAGCGCTTTCCCCACCTTGTCACAACCCCTTTGGGACTGTCTCTTGCTATTCCCATTTTACAGATGGAGCGGCAGCCTCACTGAGATGAGGCAACTCGCTGAGGGGCACAGCTGGTGATTAGCTTGGCTGGGATTTGAACTGGGATCAGTCTTACCCGAATCCTGAGCTCTTAACCACATTCTACTGCTCCCCCCCGCCGCCCCCGGAAGTATAAAGAACATTAGTAATCTCATAGCCACAGAGTGCCTGGCAATTAACAAGTTTTGTGTTTGTTAATATCCACTGTCTCCTTCAATCCTGACAGCCTCCATGAGGCAGAGGGATCCGATCGTTCCCATTTCACAGACTGGGACACAGGCGCGTTGAGGTGTGGTGAAGTGTGTGATGTCCACAGCAGGGAGTGGCTGAGCCAGGCCTGGGACCCAGTTCTCCCCACGTTGGATCTTACCATTACCTCCTCTAGTTCACTCAGATCTGTAACTGCTGGGGAGGATGCGTGGGTCTAGCCCACTTTATCATGGTATGGTTCCGCCTCTTGGCTATTTGATTTCTTTCCCTGCAATCCATACCCCATCTCTCCCTCTCCCCTCTCGTATGCTATGCCAACGGGCCAGCCTCCTCGCTCTTTTTTTGCCTGGAACGGGCTTTCTTAGAGAGGGGGCTTACCTTCTCGTTCTCCCCTCAGATGTCAGCTCATCCCATATAAAATAGCAGCCCCCGCCCTCTCTGTCCCTCTTCACTTATTTCTCTCTTTATTGCTTATTGCCACCTATTTTATATTTACCTGACTTTTTTTTTTTTTTTTTTTTTGTGGTACGCGGGCCTCTCACTGCTGTGGCCTCTCCCGTTGCGGAGCACAGGCTCCGGACGTGCAGGCTCAGCGGCCATGGCTCACGGGCCCAGCCGCTCCGCGGCATGTGGGATCTTCCCAGACCGGGGCACGAACCCGTGTATCCTGCATCAGCAGGTGGACTCTCGACCACTGCGCCACCAGGGAAGCCCTACCTGACTTTTATTTTTTTAATTAAACAATTTTTTTTGGCCGCACTGTGTGGCATGTGGGATCTTACCCGGAGCAGGGATCGAACACCGTGCCCCCCTGCAGTGGGAGTGCAGAGTCTTAACCACTGGACCGCCAGGGAAGACCCTTACTGGACTTTTTAAAATGTGCTTTCCCCTCTAGAATATAAGCTCTTTGAGAGCAGGGATTTGTCTCTTTTGTCCATTTGCTGTAAGCCCCCGCTTGGCATCTACTTAACAGACATTTCAAAAACATCCTGTTTGTGTAGGAAGGAGATGGGGAGGAATGTCTGTCCCTGAGCCATGCCCTGGACTTCTCCCAACTCCAGGATGAGCCCCAGGAAATATTGGGGGTGGGGGTGGTAAATGCAGCTGATATGTCCGTATGTGCCCATTGTGTTCAACTGGCATGACCTCCTTCCTTTCCCCCCCGACCCCCTTGCACTGATGCTTTATAAATATATTAGTGGCTGAATGATGTCACCGTAATGCATTTTGGGAATGGCGGTGTGGTTTATGCACACTTGAGTTGCTCTGAATGCAAACCTGACATCATACTGAAGGCAGCAGCGGACAACATATGCACAGTAAACAGGCAAAGACTGTCTTATTGATTAACAGATGAGGCCTCTATTATTGATCAAAGCTCGGTGAGGAAATTTATCACTTTTAATTTCAGGGCTGCCAAATATTTCTGCCTCTGAGCCAGCCATTACAGAGACAATTTAAAGGCGCATGCCTCCTTGCGAGAGGGGGTCTCTGCCTCTCTCTTCTTGGCTCTTGTGTCCTGGAACTGCCCGTCCTGGGGGGAGTCTGGGTGGGGGTGGGGAGTGAGGAGGCTTCATGAATGGGGGCTGGCGTGGGAGCCCATGTCCATGGTATCCGCGTGGCAGGGGGGTTGTCACCCACAGTCCCTGAAGACAGGGGACTTTCACACACTCAGCTCAGTTTTGTGACTTCAGCAAGGCAGGGGTGAAGCGGGGAGGACTTTGAGGGCATCCAGATGTGGTCAGGCCTGGGCCAAGCCGGCAGCCTTGCCGCGATCATGTGTGCTAATCTGCTTTATCTTCATCTGAGCTTGTATGATGGTGTACATCCGGCTCTTGACTGCCTACCTGCACTCCTTCCTTTCTCCCTGCTTCTCAGTCATTAAAGCAGATGCTCCTGCAGCCACATGGATGGCTGTTTTCTAAGAAACCTCCTCCCCCACAGCCCTCTGAAGCTATGGCATGAGTAGGTTCCTCACCCAGAGGCAGGGCTCCAGCACCATGGCGATGGTGATGGTGATGGTGACGGTGAGTCCACGGGGCACCCTCCCCTTTGCAGTTCCTGCTTCCCTCCTCAGGCCCCTCCTCCCCCTTTCTTCTTTAGGGAGCCATGAGAACCGGTGGGATATAGAAATAAAGAAATAAATACAGTTAAAATCCGCTCCCTTACAGATCCGCAGAAAATCATTGCTGGCTAATGATTTGGAACTGGGGAAAGTTTCTCACTATGACGGGGCTGCGACTTCATCCACCCCCAGCCTTCCCACCTCTGCCCTTTGAGGTTCTTGCTGCATTTCCATGATAAATGAATGGAAAGTGGCTTGGCTGTCTCTAGTGTGAACACAAGTTGTGACTGCTTTGCCATCGAGTTCCCTGGCTCTCTTTCTTTGAAGCTGTAGAAGCTGCTGACAGGTCCTTAGCCCTAGGACGCCTGCAGCTTGTAGGGACACCTGGAGGGGATCATGGTATTCTCCCTGCCTTGAGGCGAAATTCAACTCCAGCCACCTAAAACAAATGACAATATTTATTTTTAAAGCTCTTAAGGGAAAGTGATTTCATATCTTTACTGGGTCACTTTATCACTTATTTATTTAGTTAGTCAACTAATATTTATTGAGCATCTAATAGAGGGTATATCCTGCTTCTCATTAGGAATGAAGACAAGATCAATGCCCTAAATGTTTATTAGTGTTTAATTTAAGTCTATACTAGTACAACTTGTATTCTGAGTTCTCGCCCTTAATGTGCTAAATACTCCAAGTCCAAGATTTTAAAACTATTTAAAGAGTAGTGGAACCCTTTTTTCCAAATAGAATTTTACAAAAGGTTGATGTATAAAAGTGTAAATTGGATTTTAATTTTTTTTATTTGGGGAAAGGGGGTTCAGAGCCCAACTTCATATTCATGAGGCATCTTTGCAGATGGACCCCTGGGGAGGCTGAAGGGTATAGGGATTAAGAGCAAAGGCTCTGAAGTCAGGCTCCCTGGGTTTTAATCCACCTCTGTGGTTACCTACTGTGTGACACTGGGAAAGCTATTTAACCTCTGATCTTGAGTTGTCTCATCTGCTGAATGGGTATATTCATACTATGTCCCTTAAAAGGTAGTTAGGAGGGCTTCCCTGGTAGCGCAGTGGTTGAGAATCTGCCTGTTAATGCAGGGGACACGGGTTCGAGCCCTGGTCTGGGAGGATCCCACATGCCGCGGAGCAACTAGGCCCGTGAGCCACAGCTACTGAGCCTGCGTGTCTGGAGCCCGTGCTCCGCAACAAGAGAGGCCATGATAGTGAGAGGCCCGCGCACCGTGATGAAGAGTGGCCCCTGCTTGCCACAACTAGAGAAAGCCCTCGCACAGAAACGAAGACCCAACACAACAAAAATAAATAAATTAATTAATAAAACTCCAACCCCCAACATCTCCTTTTAAAAAAAAAAGGTAGTTAGGATTAAATGAAATGATACATCCTAAATACTTAGCCTCATGCCTGGTATATGCCACAGCCTCAGGAAATCTGAGATGGTTTGAAAACAGCACTAGAGTGCTTTCTACTACAAACATGTAGAAGAAGTAGTTCTGTCTCTTACAAGACCCTGATGTGAACTAAAACACAGGTACACTTAAAGAAATGCTCAGACGTGTTGAAAGGAACGCAGTGCAGCTGCAGATTAGAAAGGGTAGAGCGGTGAGGGGCCGGCGTGCTTGGCGCATGCGTACTCCAGTCTTGGAAATGGACTAGGACCCTAGTGGACAGGAATGAGGCGGGGCGTCGCTCAGGCACAGAGACCCACCGAGGGTCGAACGGCGCCCCCAGAGGGCCAGTGAGGACAGCTCCCAGTGGAGCTGGACAGACAACTGGGTCAGGTTATGGAAGGCCTTGAAGCCAAGTAGAGGAATTTAGAATCAGGGCAAATTGTGAGCCACTGTACTTTTTTTTAACTTTTAATTTTATATTGGAGTATAGCCGATTAACAATGTTGTGATAGTTTCAGGTGCACAGCAAAGGGACTCGGCTATACATATGCATGTACCCATTCTCCCCCAAACTCCCCTCCCATCCAGGCTGCCACGTAACATTGAGCAGAGTTCCCTGTGCTATACAGTAGGTCCTTTTTGGTTATCCTTTTTAAATAGAGCAGTGTGTACATGTCAATCCCAAACTTCGTAACTCTCCCTTCCTTCCCCCCTCCCCGCCGTAACCATAAGTTCATTCTCTAAGTCTGTGAGTCTGTTTGTGTTTTGTAAATACATTTATTTGTATCATTTCTTTTAGATTCTGCATATAAGCGATATCATACGATATTTCTCTTTCTCTGTCCGACTTACTTCACTCGATGTGACAATCTCTAGGTCTATCCATGTTGCCGAAAATGGCATTATTTCATTCTTTTTTTTATGGCTGAGTAATATTCCATTGTATATATGTACCACATCTTCTTTACCCATTCCTCTGTTGATGGACGTTTAGGTTGCTTCCATGTCTTGAGCCATGGTATCTTTTTGAGCAAGGAAACGTGAGGAATCAAGTGGCCTGCAAGGAACCTGCCTCTGTTGGGTGGATCAGAGGGTGGCTGATGGTGTGGCAGCCCTCCTGAGTCACTGGGTCATTCTGGGCATGACCCAACAAGAGCCTCGGTAGGGGCAGTGGTTATCGACATGCAGTGGAAGAGATGCATCTAGAAGACATTTTGAGGGAAAACTGCCAAGGCTTGTGACAGGTGCCCCCTGGATGAGATAACAGCCTTGAAGACTGTTAGCAAGTGGTAGAAAGTCATCTTCACATTGTGACACTGTCGCTTTGAGGCTTGTAAATATGGTTCCAGAAAAGTCGATCACATTGAATTGCATTGAATTGATTGTTTATTCCACAGATATGTACAGTAATACATTCCCACTGGGTGTCAGGCAGATGCAGCTGTGCATGAGATGACATATTCCTTCCCTCGGGGAGCTGGAAACGGAGCCACAGGCATTTAGGAGACACCCTGGTGAGGCCGTGACCTGGAATGTACAGGGTGCTGTGGGGGCACAGAGAAGGACTACCTCACCCAGACACGGGGCAAGGGTTTGGGAGCTGAGGCATGAATGATGAAGCGGGGCTAGCCATACTGTGGGGCTGGGGAGAGGGGCAGGAGTGTCAGAGCCAGAGGAGGTACAGAGGAATGCTTGGACACCTTGCAGTGAGGAAGCAAAGGGCTGGAGACCAGGGAACAAGGATGAGGAGAGAGAAGAAGCAGGAAAGAGAAGTGCAAGAAGGGCTTTCTGAGTCACCGTGTAGAGTTTGGACTTTATCCTGAAGGCACTTGGAAGTCATTCAGAGGTTTTAAATGGTCAGGTACAGGAGGTGGCTGGGTAGACAGTTTACTTTTAGACGCACTGAGTTAGGAGTTTATCCAGGTAGTGGTATGTCAGCAATTCCTGTCTTCCCGTAAAGTATCATCTGGGCAACAGGGCATGTTACTCCTCATTGGATCATATACTCCTTTCCATCTCTCACCTGGAGCCAGCTCCCCAGAATCCCCCTTCTTCTTGGCCATCTCTCCTGGACCCCATCTCTGTTTGTCTTGGTTATGCTGGTTCTGTTCCCTCTATCTGGGAGAGCCCTCAGTGGGGGCATTCGAAGCTCAGTTGGGTGGGTGATCACATCTTGGAGGAGGGTCTGGGCTGGCTGCTGGGACCATGGGTTACTCCTGACTTGGGATCTTCACAGGTGTTAAGCCCCCTCCCCCAGGGTCCACCTGCAAGATTTTGGCCCACGACCCCCTTTCCTAATGCAATATCACTCTTGATAATAAGGTAACTGCCTCCCCTTTCTTTCAGCGGGTGCGAAAGCCTTTGTCTGTGATCAGTGTGGTGCCCAGTTTTCGAAGGAGGATGCCCTGGAGACACACAGGCAGACCCATACTGGTGAGTGACTGATCCCCATCCCCTAGGTCCTCCGCAGTGTGACGGCACATGGACGTGAGTATCTTGTTTCCCCAGGGGAGCTGTGAGTGGGGATGGCTTATGCCGTGCTCAGCTACCCTTGCTTGTGGGGCTGGCTGGGCAGGAATTTATGTGTGTGACTTTGCCCCAGAAGAACAGCTGCCCTGGATTAGGCCAAGACCTCTGTCTCTAATAGGCCACTTAGATCCTATCTTCATGGAGACTCTAGTACGTTCTTGTGGAGGCCTTAGGAAGTCCGTGGTGTTGTCTAAGCATCCCCTTCCCTTGGCGAAGGGTCAGGAAACTGCACCCCATCTGACTAACTCTGAAACCATCATGTAGTGGTCTGGTTCTCCCTCTGAAACAGTCTGGTCATTGTCTGAAAGAAAGCAGTCTGTCCACAGGGATGCGTTTGAACAATATTAACGAACAATGATACTGCTGTGATTTCACGACATCAGTGTCATCTCATCGTGGTAACTGGCGCCATCATCATCATCATCATCAATGTAGCTCACAGTTACTGAACGTTCACAGTGTGCCAGGCACTGTTCTCGGTGCTTTACCTGATCTCATTTGTCCAGTCTTTCCATAACTTTGTTAGGTAGGAGGCTATTCCCATGTCATAGATGAGGAAACTGAGGTTCAAAGGAAGGAAAGTGACTTGCTGAAGTGAACACCGAGGACAGGAGTGGTATGGCTTAGACTGCCTGGTTTAATCCTGATTCTGCCACTTACTATTTGTGGGACCATGGATCAGTTACTTAAGCTCTCTTAACTTGGGTTTCCTTGTCTGTTAGAAAAGTGGAGTAATAATGGCACCTACCTCATAGCATAGATTTTTGGGGGAGATTAAATAAGATATTTAATTAAATAAGATTAAATAAGAAACTTTATTTGAAGTGCTCTGGGGAATGCCTAGCTCATAATAAACATTCAATAAATAGTAGTAGATGCATTTAATTTAATAAATATTTATTCAGTTCCTATAGCGTGCTCTGCACTGTTGGGGTCTTTAGGTAGCATTCTTCATGGAACTGAGATTCTACAAGGGAGACAGGACACGCAAATAATTGTGCAATATAATGCCAAGTCATAATAAGTACTAGTGAGAAAAAATATAGCAGGATAGAGAGAAAAGTGGTATTGTAGATCATATGGTCAGGCTTCTCTGAGAAGGAGCTATCTGAGTAGAGTCCTAAAGTTGGGAAGTGAGTCATTCAAAGGTTTCAGGGAAGAAGGTCTGAGCAAAGGGAACAAGCACTTGCAAAAGCCCTGAGGCTGTGTTGAACTTCACAGGTTCAAGGAAGAGCATGAAGAGCAGTGTGTGGTCGAGGGGTGGGGAGTGAGGTGCAGAGAGTGATGGGAGGTGAGATTGGAAATCAGGCGGGTCTCTCAACCCTGGCAAGGAATTTGGATTTTATTCTGCATGTGCCAAGAGTCCTCAGGAGGGGGATAAAAATATTTGCAAATTATACATCTGATAAGAAACTTCTGGTTTGAAAATGTAAAGAACCCTTAGGACTCAATAATAAAAATACAGATAAGCAAAATTTAAAATGTGCTAAGGATCTGAATAGACATTTCTCCAAAAATAGACATATGGTCACTGAGCACATGAAAAGATGTTTGACATCATTAGCCATCAGGGAAATACAAATCAAAATCACAGTGAGATACTACTTGACACCCATCAAGATGTAGCTCTAATAAAATACAGGCAGTAGGAAGTGATGTTGAAAATGTGGGACAATCAGAACCCTCACACAGGGCTGGTGGGAGCGTAAAATGCTGCCGCCACTTTGGAAAACAGTCGGGCAGTTCCTCAGGAAGTTAAACAGTTACTGTGTGACCCAGCAATTCCACTGCTACGTGTGTGAAAACATGTATCTACACAAAAACTTTCACATAAGTGTTCATAACAGCATATTATTTATAATGGCCAAAAAGGTAGAGATAACTCAATGTCCACCTACTGATGAATGGATAAACAAAATGCAATTTATCCATACAATGGAGTATTATTCATCTATAAAAAGGAATGAAGTATTGACACATTCTGTAATATGGATGAATCTTTAAAACATCATGCTCAGTGGAAGAAGCCCGTCACAAAAGGCCACATATTATGTGATTCTGCTTATATGAAACATCCAGAATGGACAAATTATAGAGAGTAAATTAGTAAATGCCAGGGGCTGGGAGATTTGGGGGGAAATAGAGAGTGACTGCAAGGTATGGGGTTTCTTTTTGGGGTGATGAAAATGTTCTAAAATCGATTGTGGTGATGGTTATGCATCTCTGAATATATTAAAAACTATTGACTTTATACTTTAAAAGCATGAACTGTGTATTATATGGTATATGAATTATTTCTCAGTAAAGCTGCATTTACCTGCACACACAAACATTTATAGAAAAGGGGGAATATAGTCCATTGGAGGGTGTTGAATGGGGGGATGGCATGACTTGATTTATGGGTTTAAAATATCACCCTGGTTCCTGTGTTGAGAACTGACCATAGGAATGTTTCAGTTATCAATTGCTGTAGAAGAAACCACTCCAACAGTAGATTAAAGCCACGATGTGTTATTATCTCAGACAGTTCTGTAGTTGACTGTGCTCAGCTAGGCAGTTTTCACTTGGGGTCTCTCACTTGGTTGCAGTCGGATGGTGTCTGGGACCAGAGGCGTCTGCAGGCTCGATAGGGCTGGGTGTCCGCAATGGCTTCCTCATTCATATATCCGCCTCCCAGTCCACCCCATGGCCTCTCTCTACAACAGAGCAGCCTGGACTTCTCCCCTGCCTGGTCAGGGCTCCAAGAGTCAGGAAGCAGAAACTGCCAGCCCTCTTAAAAGCTAGGCTGGGGCTTCCCTGGTGGCGCAGTGGTTGAGAGTCCGCCTGCCGATGCAGGGGACGCGGGTTCGTGCCCTGGTCTGGGAAGATCCCACATGCCGTGGAGCGGCTGGGCCCGTGAGCCATGGCCGCTGGGCCTGCGCGTCCGGAGCCTGTGCTCCGCGACGGGAGAGGTCACAACAGTGAGAGGCCCGCGTACCGCAAAAAAAAAAAAAAAAAAAAAAGCTAGGCTGGAAACACATAGCATCACTTCCGCCATATTTCATTGCTCTTAGCAGGCAGAGGACAGCCCCAGATTCAAAGGATGGAAGAGTAGACTCCCCTTCTCAGGGGGGACTGACAGACACGTAGGGGAAGAGGAGCTGGGGCAGCCATCTGTGGAGACAAGCCACTAAGCGACCACAGGGACCGGAGGGGAAAAGGAAGATCGGTCCACTGCTGCTGCTGGAACAGTTATCGTCAATATCTTCTTGTCCGCCTGCCTCACCAAATCAGCCTCTCTGAGTGGAAGACAAACGTCCTAGCCCTGGTATCAAGGGCTTTGGGCTGGTGCTGCCCTGGCCTGTGGCACCAGGAGAACTTTCTAGGTGAGCTGTCATTCCAGCCAGTGACCCCCTGGCTTTGTTAAAGAAGGGAACTTTGCAAGATTTTGCCCGGAGTTCCAGAGCTGGTTATCTTCAAAGCCAGAGGAGGACGTAGCTCTCCTAGGCTCCCAGCCAGTTTCTTATTGCTGGACCACATATGTAACCAAGAATCCTAGTCTGAGAATTCCAGCTGGGGGGCTGAGGAGACCGAGATCTGAGCCAGCTTCGCCAAGCAGCTTAATTCTGTCCATCCAGATTAAACTTGCAGCAGCAGGGAGCAAGCTGCCCTCACAGCCAGGGCCAGGGCGAGAGGCTGAGTCCCCGCTCGGTGAGCGGGTAGGGATATTGTTCACAAGCAGACCCCACACACTTATTGAGCACCTTCTGTGTGCCTGGCACCCCCTGGGGATATGGCGGTGAGCAACACAGATGTGCTCCCTGTATTTCTTTATGAAACAACTTTATTGAGATATAATTTACATCCTGTTCACCTGTTTGAAGTATCCAATTCAGTGGGTTTTGATATATTAGTGTATTTTTAAAACGGTTGTAAAAGATATATACATAAAAGCTGCCATTTTAACTATTTTAAAGTGTACAATTCAGAGCAATTAATGATATTCCAACCTGTTTTTAGAGTTTGGTATTGATTCAGCTTTGAAAGTCAGGAGGCATCTTAGGACCAATGCCCTTCCAGGATTTATTAAGTCAGTGAGGAGTTGAAAGTGATCAACACTTTCCAAAAAAGGATATTAGTTTCAGGTATGATTGGAAAGAACCTGGAGTTTGAGTCAGAAGCTGAGGAGGGGGCATCTGACTCCACGGTCTAGCAAGTAAATAACCTTGTTCCTCATCCTTTCTGACCTTCCAAGTCTTCTCACCTGCAAAGGAGTATAGTGCCCATCCTTCCTGTAGCAGAGGTGGGTCCCAGCCCATTCAGACTGACTTTTGCTTTATCTCCAAGTTGAATCCAAATTGTGGAGGAGAGACCAAGGTGGATGCTTTGAGAAAGGCTCCCTCCCCACCTGGCTGCGAGCACAAGGCAAGCTCCCTCTGAGGGAGGGACTTCGGCCACTCCCTGGTGTGGGGCAGGGTGCCCTTGGCTGGGGACAGAGGTAGTAGCAGCCTTATCCTCAGCATTGAGTTGGCAACGAGGCAGCTCTTCTGACGCCCGTTTATCATCTACAGTGCTGTTTCCTGCAAAACCCAGATAGATCCCTAGACTCTTTTAATAATCAGTGAGCGCACACAACTTGAAATCTAGTTGCCGTCTCTATTCTAAGACAGGGGGGTCTCTGAGGAAGAGAGAGGCCTGGTTATGAGGAATGCTGAAAGTGATGCTAATGTTATTGGACTGGGAAAAGCCGGTGGGGTACCAGGTATCGTTGGAGAGCCATCAGGAGGGCAGAGAGAGAACTCTGTAAAGGAGAAGCAGTCGAGACCCTGGGAGAGTAAAGTCATGGTAATGCCACCTTTATATTTCTTTTTTTTTTGGCCACGCCACGTGGCATGTAGGATCTTAGTTCCCCGACCAGGGATCAAACCCGTGCGTCCTGCATTAGAAGTGTGGAGTCTTAACCGCTGAACGGTCAGGGAAGTCCCCACCTTATATTTCTGATACCTTTGTTTATCAAACACTTTCCTCTGTTATACCCATTTAACAGATGAGGACATGGAGGCCTAGAAGCCCCCCACTAGGAAGTGAAGAGCTGGAACTCGATCCAACTCTAACTTCAGTGCCCTTTCCACCAGTCCCCAGCTGCCTGCACATGGACTCACTGTTGTCTGTGGGTGTGTGGCTGAACGGTTTAGGGAGAGATCGTGTAGGTCATGGCCCTGTCCTGGGCAGGGCTCTTTTGAATCCCTGTGACCCATTTAACTAAGAATCCTCAACACCCTGATGCCCATGTCCCCCCTTGGGAGATAGGATACAATTTCCCTGAAACAAATCAGGTCTGGGAGTTCCATGCCCAATGCCGCCCGCCATGTCGGAATTCACAGAGCTAATGTGTCGCATGGCATCAGATGAGTGATCAGGGTGCCTCACAGGTATTCTTGACACTGAAAAATGAATTTAGTAGAAAGTATTTCCAATTCTGTTTTCGTCAAACAAACGTCATCTTCACGTCTCATCCTTTCGACCCCGCTTACCCTGGATTTCTGTCCTGGTGTGTGTGACCCCCTCCTTGTGCCCTCCCTCCAGGATCTTTGTTTTTTAATATATAAATGTATTTATTTTATTTATTTATTTTTGGGTGCATTAGGTCTTTGTTGCTGAGCACGGGCTTTTCTCTAGTTGTGGCGAGCGGGGCTACTCTTCGTTGTGGTACACGGGCTTCTCATCACGGTGGCTTCTCTTGTTGCAGAGCACGGGCTCTAGGCGTGCGGGCTTCAGTAGTTGTGGCACGCAGGATCAGTAGTTGTGGCTTGTGGGCTTCAGTAGTTGTGGCTAGTGGGCTCTAGAACGCAGGCTCAGTAGTTGTGGCACAAGTGCTTAGTTGCTCCACGGCATGTGGGATCTTCCCAGACCAGGGCTCAAACCCATGTCCCCTGCCTTGGCAGGCGGATTCTTAACCACTGCGCCACCAGGGAAGCCCTCCCTCCAGGATCTTGGTGGGCTCCTGCTGGTGCTCAGGGAGGACACATTTATGGTTGGGTTGGGCTCAGGCTTCGTTGTCACACTTCAGTTTTCTGTTTTGCTACAGCGAAGACTTTGAGGAGATAAACAGAGTCACTTTACACCTTTTATATTATGACAGATACATATTGCAAAACACTGCTGCTTCCAAAATGTTTGGGTTGCAGAGAAGTGAGGAATTAACAGCTCCGCAGCTCCCCAAGATGCTTGTACTTCATTTACACATCAGAATTTTTTTACACTGTTCAGTAAAATAAAAAGCGAGAAAACACACATCCACGCACGTGTACACACACACACATCCACTGCACCACTTGGGTTCTATATCAGGAATGTCTTAAATTAGTAAGTAGTTCTTTCAAGTCCAGATAAACTGATAAATACCATTAATGGCTTAATTTATACTCTGGGTTTGAAATCTGACACATGGACACTATCTTGGCTCAGGAAACGCAAGGGGTTTTGTGCCAGAGGTTTTAATGACCGATCAGTAATATAAATTGCTGCATCACTGAACAGAAATAGCTTCTCTGTGTCATTTGATCTGGAATCTTCTCCGGCCAGGCAGCAGTTAATAAATTTAAAAATAATTACCCTCTTCATTCAAAGTCAAACTAATTAGGAGTGGGTTTTACAAATCATAATGTTGTCCAAGCCACTGTACGTCCCCTTTTGGGATTTGAACAGGCCTGGGGGGCAACGGCCGGGATCAGGTGGCATTAATTAGAAGGCAGGGGAGATACCACAGCTGCTGAGCTGAAGGTGAGGGGGTTGGGACAGTCTGCAGTGTGCCCTGTGGGGGAGGGAGTGAGGAGAGCTCAATGGGGCAGCCTTGGAGTTGAGCTGTAGGAACCTACAGCTCTTTTAATCCATATGTAAGGAACTCAGAGCACCTGCCTCTGTGTGAGCTGAGCATGGGGGAGATGAGGCCAATGCTAGTGTTTGGGGGCCAGGCCTGAGAGACTATGAGAACCCCCAAAGCAGGAAAGGCAGATGTGCAGTTGGCTACCTGGGCAGGATGGACCTGCCTAAAGGCAGGGGAGTGGGGAGGAGGACCTCTCGAGGGCTTTATTCACTAGGCAAGTTGGGGCCCTGATAGCATGGGTCAGGTTTGTCTTGCAGGCTTCAGGGAAGAGGGACCACTGAAGGCTGATGTCTGAGTGTGACATTCAGGGTATTCGGAGCATAGTGACACACAGAACTTGGGATCTGGTGTCAGACTGTCTAGATTCAAATCCTAGTCCCATCACTTCCACGTTTTATGAGCTTGGGCAGGTTGCTTAACTTCCCTAAGCCTCCACTTCCTCCTTGGTAACATGATGGCAATGATGATATCGTACAAGGGATACTGTGAGGATTTAATTTGGTGATCCATGGAAAGCACTGAGCATAGGCCTCACGTGGAGTAAACTCTCAGTAAATGGTGGTGGTGGTTACTAACACTGAACCATCATGGTCTTCACCAGAGGTCTTGGAGGGTACCCATTCCCCTGACTAGGTAGGTGAGAGGGGAAGGGCCAGGTTGACGGTAATGGTGGTGGAGGAATGGGAATGGTGTACAGCTGCTTTTCCAAGGTGATGGGATCTTTGAGGATCCCTGACTTGTCCTCTGGCCAAGAGGACGTTTCCATCCTGCCCAGAGAGCTGGCAGCCCCTGGAGTCCTCTAAGTGCAGTGGGGAGAGGTGAAGGCAGAATGCAGTTCTGCATGTTGAACAATCTCACAGAGCAGATTTGGTAGATCTTATGTAAGGCCCTAGCTAGAATGCTCAAAGCTGCCCAGGGAGACCACCCTCTACCAATAATATCTAAGCAAATGCTCTATACAGCTAGGTCAGACAAGCTACAGAGCTGGGGTAAGCACGAAGCAGGTGTTCCCCCTTCCAGGAGCAGCAGGGATATGCCCTGCCACATCTTAGAGGATGCCTCATTGGTTGGTGCCCTTGAAGGCTGAGGAATCTTGAGTCCCCTGCTGGTGTCCTGGCCCATGTCTGTTACCATTAGGAACCTGGGTATTCTGGAAATATAGATAAGACCTTCTGTGTGATGCCTCCTTATCCCCTCTTAGTGCCCTGGTAAGGAAAAGAGGCTAAAGTCATTCCTAGGTTTAGGAGTTCTGGGGCTAGGAAGCTTCGGGGAAGCCCTAGAGGCCAGGACACTAGGTTGAACTAGATCACCAGACTTGCCCCAAAGCAATTCTGCTCTCTCCTGCAGCCCCCACCCTGTCGCACCAGGTCAGCCAGGTTAGTGACTTCAGTTTGCTACAGATCAGAGTAGCCTATGCAGCTGGTTTGTCCCATAATTCCTTCATGCATTTATTCCCTAAGTTTTAAAGTACCTACTATGTGCAACGGGCTTTGTGGACCCAGTGCCTAATGGTGAAGAAAACTTGGTGCCTGCCTTCCTAAAGGCTACAGTGCTGTGGAAGAAATGAACAAGTAAGGCTCGCCTTGGGTACAGATAATATAATAACTGTACTCAATTGGATACTTTGGAGATATTATTTTATTAAGTCCTCATTACAGTCCTAAAACAGACATTTTTCCTCCCTATTTCTTTGCTAGAGAAAACTGAGACAGGTTAAGGACGGCCTGTCCAGGGTGGGTAGGATGTGTGCCTCGGGGTCCTGCACCCCAGAGCCCACGTTTTACCGCTGCCTTCCCTCCCCACGTGGGCCTGGGCATTGTACCTAATGTGCAGCCCGGGGGCTCAACTCTGCCCGTTCAACAGCCTAGGAAACTAGGGCTCAGAAGCCCATATTTGAAAAAGGGGGTCAGTTAAGAACAAACAAGCCAAACTAGAATTAGGACCCACGAGTTCTTACTTCCAGTCCAAAGTTCTCTCCACTCTGACTGCAAAATAAGGACTTTCTTTCACTGGCCTAGAAAAAACTGCTTCATTTCCACCTTCCTGCGTCACAGAGGAAGCCACTCAAGCAGATGCAAATGCTGGTTCTCATCCTCTCCGTGTCAGCTGCAGGAGGGTCCTGCGGTCCAGGAACAGCTAACATGCCTGGTGGCCAAGGGCACCCGTGCTGCGGGGCCTGCCCTCCCCTGGTAGCAGGGAGCAGATGCTGGAGGGCACCCTGCCCCAGGGCCCTCTCTCTTTCAGTGTGAAGCAGGCTAGGAGGCACACTGTTGTGACTTTGGAAGGAGAAGGCAATGAGAAAACACACACACACACACACACACAGCAGCTCAGTAAACACCCCCTTTGAACGCACAGAGCTATACCCCCGCCTTGGTGGTGTCGGCCGGCTGCCTGCTTGCACTGGCCCCTCTCTCCCTCCTGGTACATTAACTATGCTTGGAAAAAGTTTTGGGGACAGTCTCCGGCCCTGAACTTCAGAGGAGAAAATGAAGTCCTTGTTTGCAGGACTTTCGGTGGTACATGGGCAGGCAGTTCAGAGACTTGAAAGAGTAAGCAGCAGCATTCCTTCCCTCGGGGTGGTGCCGGCCTTGCCCCCCTCCTGTCCCGGGCCTGGCACGAGGGCCGGCACTGGGCACATTGGAGCCGCGTCAGGGTGGCTGGCCCCTGTCCTCCAGCAGTAGGAAAACCAGCAACTGTTCTGGCTCCTGCTCCCAAGGGCAGCCTCTGGGTGCCCAGCCGCAGAGGACGGGGGAGGGGAAGGGAGAAGGGCCAGCGGACAAGAAAGAACTTCATCTACCCAAAACTGGACGTGGAAAACGGCAGAGCGAGCCTCACACCCCTGCCCACGCTGGAGGGCACGCGCAGGACAGGGCAGGGGGTCATCGGGTGGACACGTGGACTCCACTTAGGTTGGCATGACCTCCCCATTGAAAACATAATAGCTTTCGACTTTTATAAATATCAGGGGTGATTTGTATAGCATTTCACGTGGCGTGCCAGGGAATTGAACCTGAGAAAGCCCAAGCTCGGAATGGCTGCTGAACGTCATGGGCACTTTGGGAGGGAGAGTCATGTGCTGCTGTTTGTACAGTCAATTCACCAGCATAGACTTACTCTTGACCTCATTTCATGCTGTTACTATAATGGCATGTTTGATGCCTAATATAGAGTTTTATTTTCCAAGCCCAGGGCTCTCGGCTCTGTTGGAGCTGCTTGCTGTGGCGTAGGGAAGGACAACCCAGCTGTCACCTGCTGGCCCAGACAAGCCATCCTTCTGCACCGTTCACCCTAGTGGCACCCAGGGTCCCTCTGGGCTCCTTCTGGATGGACCCCCAGTGCTTCTTTTTTTTTTTTTATTTTTTTTTATTGCTGTGCATGGGCCTCTCACTGTCGCGGCCTCTCCCGTTGTGGAGCACAGGCTCCAGACGCAGAGGCTCAGTAGTTGTGGCTCACGGGCCCAGCCGCTCTGCGGCATGTGGGATCCTCCCGGACCAGGGCACGAACCCATGTCCCCCGCATTGGCAGGCAGATTCTTAACCACTGCACCACCAGGGAAGCCCCAGTGCTTCTTTTTAATTAATAAATTTTGTTGGTTTTTTTTTTTTGAGTGATTTTAGATTTACAGCAAAATTGAGTGGAAAGTAGAGAGAGTCCCACGTACCCCCTGCTCCCCACCCCACCACAGCTCCCCCACTGTGAACATCCCCCAGCAGAGTGGTGTATTTGTTACAACTGATGAAACTACACGGACACGTCATTATCACGCAAAGTTTATGTTAACGGGTCATTCTTGTTGTTGTAAATTCTCTGGGCTTTGATAAATGTATAATGATGTGCATCCACCACTGTATCATACAGAGGAGTTTCACTGCGCTACAGACCCCCTGTGCTCTGCCCATCCATCACCCCAGTGCTTTTTTTTTATGTGAAGCATTGCTGCTTTGAGAGGTTTGGCTCTCTTGGGATTGGAGAGGAAAATTGACCCGAGGTTGATTTGGGGTTAGAAAAGGTTGAAGCTCATTCACTCAAGTAGACATCTTGAGCATCTGCTTTGTGCTGGACATAGATGCTGGGTCCTGGAATAGGGATACAGCAGCGAGCAGGACTGGTCCCCGCCTTCACCAGCCTCCCATCGTAGTGGAAATGATGAACGTTATTGTGTGACAGACGCATGGTATTTGGAAAAGCAATAATGAATTAGGAGAAAGGAGAACTGAGTTCTTATCCTGGCTCTGTCACGGGCTTGCTTTATGACATGGGACAAATTGCCTTGTTTCTCTGCCTCTCTCAAATGTGGGGAGTGGGAATTAGGTAAGGAAAATTGCTGTTGGAGGGGTTCCACGGTTCCAAGCATAGCCTGAGATTCCAATCTTGTATGGAGGGTCTACATTTTTCTCAACTTTAGCACATTTGTACACTATGATTAATATGATCTTTGGATGTTTACAGTTTCTGTCTCTCACCAGTTAGCAAGCATTTCTTTCATTTTATTTAGATGCTTATGCAATAAAAAATTACATGCATGCTGTGTGTGAAGAAGAGATTAAAGGTGAAGATCTTTTGCCTTTTAAAACTATTCCAGAAGTTTGAGGGGAATGAGAGTGTTTTGATCTTTTTTTAAATCATGATGATATTTTTAACTGAAAATTTCAAACATATAGAAAAATGACAGATTACTAAAAGAAATTCTCATATATATCCTTCATGTAGATTTGCCAATTAACATTTTTCCATATCTTTTATTTTTCTCTTTTTCATACACACACACACACACACACACATACCCTAAAGAGAAAAATAAAGCAATATCTCTATCATCTCTCTGTCTGTCTATCTATCATCTGTCTATCATGTACATCTCATTTTTTGAACAATGGTGATAAATTATTTAAAATTTTTAGACCAGATGTGATGGTGTTTTGATCTTTAAGGACTATTGTTCAGAGCTTGGACTGTGCCGGCACTGGTGCTTTTATATATTATCTGATAGAGCCAGCATCGCTGCACTAAGAGGCAGTTCACTGCCTGTATCACTGCTGAGGAGTCGCTGGCTCAGAGAGGTTTAAGTAACATGACTCGTTCAATGGAAGGACTGGGATTCAAGTTCAGGGCCCCAGTGGTGAGTCTGATGGGACTTTGGGGTCACCTGTCATCCTCCTGTTCAGAGTTACCCCTTCCCTTTCACGTGGTCCTCCTGCCAGATCCCCCATGATCAGCTTCAGCCCCCAACCCTGGGTTCGCGCTCACCTCTCCTCCCTCCCGTCCCCACCCCCCGTCTGTGTCTCCTTTATCTTTTCAACTCCTACCCCTTCCTCTCTGGCTGTGCTCCCTTCTCCCTCATGACACCATGGCTGCCCAATGACAGAAAGGAGTTAATAAAAACCAATGTGTAACTGAAACTTGAAAAGCCATAAATCGCCTTGTTTTTTCTAGGATGTTGGTAGCATTTTGATTTAATAGTTGGACAAACACAAGGGCCTATTTTATTCAGAGTTTACAGGCCTCAAGGCTGTTATTCCTCCAAATTTAATAGCATTGAAATTGCAGGGTTTGCTATAATTTGCCTATCGCTTTCTGCTCCACCATTGATGTTTATTGTCAGCGGGATGGAATCTCAATCCGACTCACTTAGATAACATGTCTGTTAAACATTTAGATAATTGTACCATCATTAACTTGTCACATTATTTTAGAGATTCAAAACAGAAGCGCAGGGTAAGTAGAGGTACTAAGGGGGGTGGGAGGGAAGGAGGAGGAGGAAGAGAAAATCTCTCCTGAGTTAAACAACCAGGAGATGAGAGAGTTGATTTCACACTCTTGACATTTCACCGGAGGTGTCTGAGTAAGGAGGGGTGTGCTGTAGAGCTGGGCCGCCAACCCAGGGCAGGCCACCCCTGCGACAGCGCCACAGATGCTCAGAGACCCTCGGTGTTTCATGCCCAGCTTTGGCCTTCATGCACCAAAGATCAATTTTTTTAGCTTCCCTTAGAGATGCTGAGTGCAACATTATATGTAATTACAAAGTATTGAGAACAACCTACATGTCCAAAGGTAAGGACTCTGTTAATTATGGTACCTGCATGGAAAGACGCTCACAATGTTTTGTGTGATAAAAGGTGGTTAGGGGCTCTTCCCTGGTGGCGCAGTGGTTGGGAGTCCGCCTGCCAATACAGGGGACACAAGTTCGTGCCCCGGTCTGGGAGGATCCCACATGCCGCAGAGCGGCTGGGCCCGTGAGCCATGGCCGCTGAGCCTGTGCGTCCGGAGCCTGTGCTCCGCAACGGAAGGGACCACAACAGTGAGAGGCCCGCGTACCGCCAAAAAAAAAAAAAAAAAAAAAAGGTGGTTAGGGAAAAAGGCTGCATAGTGTGATCTTCTTTAATATAAAATACAGAAGCCATCCTGTAAGATTCTATAAGGCTCTATACCTATTAACAGTGATTGTCTTTAGAGAATGGGATTACAGAGCAAAGCAGGTTTTACTTTCTGCTTTATCTATTTCTGAATAATAATAATGAGGATTTATTTTCTTTATTGTTATATAATAATAATTATAGTATTTATTGGCATGTATTACTTACATAATTTTTAAAATTAAGGTCACATTATAAATAATATAAATATTACCTTTGAGCCTCATTCTTTCTATGGAGGAGGATTTCTAAAAATAAAAGGCTACAAGTGCAAGTAAATGGGTTTTGAGGCAGATATAGGACATTAATATCTCAGCTACACTGGTAGGCGCCTCAGTTTCCCACTGTTAAGACAGGTAACTGCCAGATGGAGAACTCGGGACCCTGGGAAGCTTGTGCCAGCGCTCACAGGTCACAGCCACTGTCTCTGTTTACAAGGACCTGGCACAAGAAGTGGGTAGGAGGAGAGATTTTCATCACACCTAAGTGAGGACTGAGGTCACACCTGGAGGGGTGACCCAGGCCAGGGATCAGTAGGAATGAATTCCCATTCCTCAGAGGGGAGATTCTGGGAGCAGCTAAATGTCAACACTAGTGGGGCACTGAGCTTGGCATCCAGAACTGTCCCCCGGAAATTCTATGGTATATGCCCTCTGGTCCCATGGGGGTGACAGGTGTGACCAGTTCTATCCATCTGGCTTTGGACACCATGTTAGCTCCTGCATCTGCAGGGCCTGCTCTGTGGCTTACACAAGAGAACTCACTATTGCCTCTCATGGCTGTGCACACCCAGTGACACTGGAAATAGGGGAAAAAGCACAAGTCAAAAAACAAGGGTTACGTGCACCGCAACAAAGAGTAGCCCCTGCTCGCCGCAACTAGAGAAAGCCCACGTGTGGCAGCGAAGACCCAACACAGCAATCAATCAATCAATCAATAAGCAAACAAGGGTTAATGTTTCCCTGATTGTACTGTAAATAATGCAGATATCTGGGGGTGGGAGGGACAAACAATGTAAATATTTTATAGACTGTAGGCTAAATGTATATATTTAGAAAAACAGCTTAAATATTTCATATGCTACAGTGCAGATTTTTGCTTAGAGGATGAACAGGGCTGGTGGAGCCCATGGGGTAAAGATGGCAGTGCCGTGGCCCCTGGGGTGCAGGGGCGGAGGAGTTGCAATAAAAGTACGTGTGTGGGATTGGGGATCAACACGGGCCCACAACTGTCAGTTTCTTGGAACCCAAGTAGTTGAAAGTCTCAGATTTTTCAAACCATCTTTTAAATATCCTGTACTCTTTTTTTTTTTTTTGATATGTGAGGGATACAAATGACAAGCTGATAATGAGAATTTATCAATACTTTTAAAAAGCAACTTCCAGCCCAGGAGAATTGAAAACACCCATCCACACAAAAACTTGTACAATGTTCATGGCAGCATTATTTAAAACAGCCAAAACATAGAAACTGGAGCCCAGCTGTCCATCAGCTGATGAATGGGTAGGCAAAATGTGGTATATTTGCATGATAGAATATTACCCAGCCATAAAACGGAATGAAGTGTACTTACATGCTACACCATGGATGAATGTTGAAACCGACATGAAAGAAGCCAGGCACAAAAGGCTACATATTGTATGATTCCATTTATGCAAAATGTTCAGAATAGGTAAATCTACAGAAACAGCAGATTAGTAATTGCTAGAGGTTGAGGGGAGGGGAAATGGAGAGTGACAACTAATGGGTATGGAGTTTCTTTTTTGGGAGTTAGTGTTCATGATGATTGTACAACTTTCTGAGTACATTAAAAACCATTGGATTGTGTATTTTAAAAGGGCTTCCCTGGTGGCGCAGTGGTTGAGAGTCTGCCTGCCGATGCAGGGGGCACGGTTTCGTGCCCCGGTCCGGGAAGATTCCACATGCCATGGAGCGACTGGGCCCATGAGCCATGGCCCCTGAGCCTGCGCGTCCAGAGCCTGTGCTCCGCAATGGGAGAGGCCACAACAGTGAGAGGCCCGTGTACCGCAAAAAAAAAAAAAAAAAGGGTGTGTTTCATGCTTTATGAATTATATCTCCACTAAAATGAAAAGCAACTTTCAGGTCTGTTGTTGTTTTTTACAGACTCAGCCCAATCCCCTTTACCTGCTGCATCCCAGGATTTTCTAGATAAGTAGCAGTTTGCAGAATAGTGACCATTCAGACAGTGCAAGAGGCTGTGGTGCCTTTGGAATCATTCTATTCACAGAAGGCAGCAAGGAGTAGGATGGCTCAGAGATCCCCTCCCCTCATGCCTCCATTTACAGAACGGGGAAGGAAGGAAGAAAGAAAGAATCAGGTCAGGACGCTCAACAGGTGAAGGATGTGAATCTGACATCCATAGTCAGGAGGAAACTGGGAGTTGCAGATCTGCAGACGAACAGCCAGACCTTCTCATGCCTGGGAGGAGTCACTCTGACCAAAGACAGGACATGGATAGCATGGACCCAGGCAGCCTGTTTTAAGAAAAGAATCACACAAGTAATAGTGCTCTGTATGGGGAAATTAGAAGATACATGTACACAAAAGAAATGTGTCTCCTGTAGTCCCACCGTCTTTTTCTGTTTTGTTCTAAACAACATTGGGGCAATAATATGCAATGCATGCCATTTTGTAATCCGTTGCTTGCATGCCAACAAACCTGCATCTTGATGATTATTGTAATACTTCTCGAGTATTCTCCCCTACCCCCATGTTTTTCTGTAAGCCCTGATGTGCCTTACTTTGTGCACTGGGATGCCCCCTTTGCCCTCCATGTTTTGGAAGTGGGGGTGGGGAGCCAGCCCCCATACATGAAGGAGGTTCCGGGGGCTGCTGGCGGGAGAAGTGTCTAACAAAGATACAGCACGTTATCACCTCTTACCTATCGCGTCTTCTGTCAACAAGATGAACTGGGCTGGCCAGGCACTTCTGCAGCAGCTGTTTACTTGGCCATTCCAGGCAAGCTTGAGATGCTGGGAACATAGCCAGTCCTCACATTTGATCTTCTTAGAAGCTGTTTGCCTTTGGTTTTCTCCAGCCTTGCAAATGGCCAGTCACCCTGGGCAGGATCTGGGCAGGTAATTTACCTTCTCTACTAACTTAAGGGATGGCACTGCCTGGGGGCTGGGCAGACCAAGGAGAATCTAGGCATCGATTTAGTTGCCAAGTTAAAGCCCAGAGTGAAGTAGCAAGGTAATTAAGCACCTCCATACGTTAAGTGTCCCAGGCCTAACTAGAGAAGATTTCCTGCCAAAGAAGAGCCCCAAACAGGTGTTAGGAAAAAGGCTTTTCTTTTGGCATTTCCTTCTCTGAGCATTAGGAAAAGTTACCTAACGGAGAGATTGCAGGTTTGGGTCAGATGAAATGTTCCCTGCCCCCACTAGGAGAAGATCCATTACAGATTGGAAATGACTTTGTCTCTAAGTGCCCATTGTCAGATGGGATGCACATTCCCCTCAACCAAACAAATATAAAATGCTTCCAGCCTCTGCTTCGGATTTCCTATTACTGTTTCACAGGACTCCAGAGAGTTTTAAGATAGCAATTTGATTAAGCTTATGGGGAAGATCCCATCAGATAACATTCTTTTTCTGCAGGTGGAGATAATGTGTTCAAGTATTAAGTATGTTTTAAAGGTAATTATCTTTTCCATATTCATTTTAGTTACAGGAATTGAAAAGGGGGAGACTTTGCATCTGAAAGCTGCCCCTTGGGCCGTGGAGTCGCTCTGATCTCTCTCCTCTGGGAAACACACTTGAGGTTTTTGACAAATGAAGGAGCACCAAGTGTTTCTCTGTTTTGAAATGACTTGGGATCCCCTGTCTCCAGAGAGGTTGTCCGGAAGGCGGGGTCTTGGCCACTGCCCTCACCAGGCTCCCTGTCCTGGGATGCTTTCTGGGCTCCCCCATCTTGAGCTCCTGGATGTTGGAAGGGGGCCTGGCTGCTGCTCAGAAAGAGGACTTGCCTCATCCAACCGTGAGCCATAGGGTTACATCCCCACCTTCCAAAATAGAACCTTGGAATCACTATTTACATATATTGGGCCCAGTTTGGGGGTATTCAAACCGGAAGAGGCTAATTCAAGGTCTCGATTCTAACATTTGTAGTCTTCAGAACTGGAGCAAGAGGCGTTAAGGAGGGAGATCCTGAGCCTCAGAGAGGTTCAGTGATTTGCTCAGGATCACACAGCAAGTTAGAGAGACATACTGTGGGCTAGAACCCGGGAATCCTGGTCTTGGACCACTCCTCCTGTGCCCCAGGATATCAACTCTGCCATCTCCAGAAAATAATCCTCTTCCCTTTTCCTGGAAATCTCCAGAGTAGGAGATTCTGTCCACGTAGCCTTCTTTGGTTATCCATTTGTCAGGGTCTGCACTGCGAGCTGCCAGGGCGTCTAAAGGTCTGAGAAGAGCAAGCACAGTGCAGATGCTCTGGACTTCCTCAGACCTCACTCGCCTGCCGCGGTAGTGTTCTAAGAACTTTTTGCAAAATAGAAAAATCAGACCCAAATCCTACCTTCAGAAAGCTAACCATTGCTAGGGAGGAAAACATCGGTGTATCTTAAAAGGTAATGAATGATACAAGGCGCTTGAATAAGATACATACTGTGGGGATCCAGGGGTGGCGATGGGAGTGTCTCTCATCCCTACGTCTGCCTGAAATCCTGTCTGCTGCAGCCAGAAACCCGTAGTTCCTGCACACGGTATCCCCTGTGTTACATCCCTTCTCTGCCTGATCGCCCAGGAGCACGTGATTAGACTGCAGCTCGCTGGTCTGAAGGCAGCTGACTCTGGGAAAGGACCCCAGGTGATAGGTTTATCATTTACGACCCAGATGGTGACATGCAGAGCCCCATTGTCTCCAAATCCCTGACCCAGTTCTGTCAGACAGAGGTGGCAGTGGAGGATAGGTGTGAAGTTGGTGGATCCAGCCTGGGTTTAGGGCTTGGCCTCATGCACTGTATCTCAGGGAAGGAAAGGATGGTTCTGGCATCTAAAATGCACACCCAGTGTTGCCTCTCCCATGCTTCTCTTTGTCTTACACCAGCTACACATTAAAATCATTTGGAGGAGCTTTTTTTTTAAAAAAATTATTTATTTATTTTTGGCTGTGTTGGGTCTTCGTTTCTGTGCCAGGGCTCTCTCTAGTTGTGGCAAGCGGGGACCACTCTTCATCGCGGTGCGCGGGCCTCTCACTATCACGGCCTCTCTTGTTGCGGAGCACAGGCTCCAGGCGCGCAGGCTCAGTAGTTGTGGCTCACGGGCCTAGTTGCTCCGTGGCATGTGGGATATTCCCAGACCAGGGCTCGAACCTGTGTCCCTTGCATTAGCGGGCAGATTCTCAACCACTGCACCACCAGGGAAGCCCTGGAGGAGCTTTTTAAAAAAATAGCAAGAAAGGGCTCCCATCCCAAACCAGCTGAATCAGAATCTCCGGCATGGGGCCCAGGCATGGATGTTTTCTAAAGCTCCCCGGGAGACTCCCATGTAAAACCAAGGTTGAGAACTTCTGGATGTGATGAGATCAGACTCCACTGCTTGGCCCAGGAAGTGCCTGCACTCAGTCTCATGCCATCTCATGCCACCACCTGCAGTGTGTTCACCCTGAGTCACTTATAATTTCCTATTCTCTCCTTGCTGGCTTTCTTCTCCATGTATCTTCCCCTAAATCCCAGAATTTCTTGTGCCTTGTCTGCCTAGACCATTTCTTCTCAGCTCCATTGTTTATGTTATGTGAATGTTTCTGTCTGCCTCCCCCTCCCTGCTCCCCACCCCGATTCTTATGTTGAAGGCCTAACCTCCAGTGTGATGGTATTTGGAGGTGGAGCCGTGGGCAGGTTAAAATGAGGTCATGAGGATGGAGCCCCCATAATGGGATTGGTATCCTTACAAGAGGAGGAAGAGACTAGAGCTCTCTCCCTCCTGTTATGTGAGGACGCAGATAGAAGGCGACCAACTGCAAGCCAGGAAGAGCCCTCACCAGAAATCCAGCCATGCCAGCATGCTGATCTTGGACTTGCAGCTTCCAGAACCATGAGAAATAAATGCCTGTTGGTTAAGCCGCCCGGTCATAGCATTTTGCTATAGCAGCCCGAGCAGACTGAGACAGTGTCCTCTCTCACACCTTTCCCCCAGATAAGCAGTGGAAAGTGTTTCCTCTTCGTCTCCTGCACCATGGACATACCCCACTTGTAGCATTTGGCCATCTTGCTACTCCATGTGTTAGGGGCAGGGTGTCTGAACCATCTTTGGGTCCCTGGACACTTTGACTGTGTTGGAACTGTGTTAAAACAGAACAAATAAATATTTGTTGTGTGGTTAACCAAAGGCAGTAAAGGGAGCTTCCTGGTTAGAAGCTGGAAAGGGGAATCTGTTCTTGTCTGAATTCATATTTTTGCTCTTCACTTGCCAACTGTATGGCCTTGGACAAGTCACTCAACTTTTGCAAGTCTCAGATTCCTTACCTGAAGAATTAGAACTCCATACTTGCCCCATTTACCTCAAAGAGGGGTGTGAGGACCAGAATGATCCTAGAAAGAAGTAAGGTCCTTGTAAGGTGAAAGGCACAATTCAGATTTAAGGTACTTTTATAATTGTGACGTCTCTTGGGACCCTCGGGGGCTATGGTTTCTGCCCTTCAGATACCCAGTCTGTGCCCTCTGCACCACATCCTCCCCGTGCCAGCTCTTCCTGAACTTTTCCTTCCCTGACTTCCTCTTTTGCACCTGCCATGCTCTGCCTTGCACATGTGTGAATACTGTATGAAAGCACGTCAAATACTATTATCATATATTTTGAATTACAGAGAAAACAATGAGGGAGGCAGGCTGGTCCATCCAGTGATTAAGTATTCAGTGTAACATGATGGGCAGAAGTTAGAGGGAGAGGCGTCCTAGGATTTTTGACTAAATATGATCTGAATGGGTCAATGAGACAGATTCCACGTGCAAGCCATCCCAGATCAGTAATCTCTAGCGTGGAGAAAGTTCCAGAAGGAACCTTAACTCTGTCATTTCCTCCTCATACATCCAATGTGACTGGAGCACCAGCCACGGGCATGGGTGCCAGCCTCCGAGGATAGCCTGCCTCGCCTACCCCCCAGGAGCTTGCAGGCAAGAGGAGGGCTGACAGGCATGCCCAGGAGCAAAGGAGGGCAAGTGTCCAGCTCTGATGAGGGCAGTGGGCAGAGAAGGCTTGGAGGCAGGAGGAGATCCTCAGACTGAGTTTTCTTCTCATCCTGCTTTAGGGTAAATTTATCTTGTGGGGTTGGCAACTGAGTTGCTCGCCACGTCTCATAGAATAAACCTTCTTGTGTAGGCTTGCAGATGGAGGCTGTTACTAATCCCCTTCCTTTTTTTGGCCTCCTGTCTCTGAGGTTGGTGGTGTCTGGCATTTGCGGAGGGAGGAAGGATATAAAAGGGCAAGACAGGAGACCCTGGTGGCTGGATTCAGAGCCGCCGCCTTCCGGGACCCCACAGAGGCCCCACTCCCTGGACCCTTCAGCTCGAGAAAGCCATTGTGCTCCGTCCTGGCCTCTGACCCCGAGGCTCTGGGAAGCAGCAGGTTGTTGACACTTGCACGGTCATTTCTTGCAGGGCCATTGCTTCCCTTGGGAGCTCCCCTCTCTGCCTTGGGGTGGTGACTGCTCCCCCAGCCGGGAAGGGGGCAGTGAAGGAGGAGGGAAATGAGCTCCCAGTCAGAGTGGGAGGAACGGAGGGGACACCTCCACGGCAGCCGCCACTTCCAGGCAGCTCCCCAGGTTGCGTCCACGTACGTTCCTCTCTCACCTGCCAGTTCAGTGGTACCCCCTCCCTGGGCGGGGAGCTTCGAGGAAATGCATCCAGGAGACATGTTTCTGGCCCGAATTCCTTCTGGCCTTTTGTTGTGGGTCTCTGGTTTGTTGGGGAGCCCCGTATTTCTTCATGGAGGGTGCCGGTCTGTATGTCTCCTTGCGGTCACAGCAACAAAGACTATTTCTAGTCCTGGTGTTGCTGCTTATTAGAAGTAAGACTCTGGGCAAGTCGCTTGCCCTTTTAGGCGTTCAGATTCTGCATTGGGAGGAAGGGGTCCAAAAACCCCACTTACCGATGGGGCTGCTGTGAACCTCAGTGAAATAATATGAATGGAGGGCTTGGTTCCCTGTGAAGCAAATGTCTGGTGGCTTGTTACGGTTTCTCTCAGAACCAGAGTTTGCTGGCAGTTTGCATGTGTGATTCTTACAGGTTTTCTCCCCCTCTTCTTTCTTGGGTATCTCAGGAAGCATTATTCAGAAGAGGGTGGAGCTGGACAGAGGGACGGTTACATTTTTTAAGTGCCACTTTGCATTCCTGTCACCTCGGTCTTAATAATAAGTAACTCTGACCGAGCGACCAGAACCTGGGATGTTCTGTCCAAATAAATGCAAGAATGTCTCCAACAGCCAGGCATCCCCATTTGGTGGGCTTGGTCAGGAGCATTTCTCCAACCATGAGAAAAGCCCTCTTGCTAAGCTACAGAAAAATCTCCCTTGTGCTTTAATTCTGGAAGAAGCGGATTAGAGTGGCCATATTTAACCTTTGACCCTGACACAAAAGCATTATCAAAATTAGTTACCAAGAGGCTCTGTCTTCCTTTCCCTGCCCCGCCCCCCACCTCCCTGTTTGCAGCGGCTGGTTTAGGACCTTGGTAAACTCCTCTGAGCAAGAGCAAAGGTTCCAGAAGACCACTGTTGCCTTAGAGACATCCGGGCCTGGCGCTGGCTGTCCAAGCTTGTGGGGTCCAAGGTGAGCTAAAGGGCAGAGCTGAGAATCTTGCACTGCAGTGGGGGTCAGAATTTATGAGCTGGATTTAAAAACTCTTTCTCCTCTGGAACCAGTTCTTGGCTATCTTGGAAATTGAACACCATTCAGATGACATTGATTTTTAGACCCACATTTGTCAGAACTTTTTTAATGCCTCTTTCCACCCAGCTGCAGTATGATCTCGAAGTACTGGTTGATCTAAAGGCTTCATTTCGAGTATTTTCCCCTTCCAGGCAGAAATCCATGGACTTGGAGGATGGAGCAGAGTGGGTATCTGGACCTGAGTCATTTCTCTGGGTGTAAATCCCTCCCTGTCATTTAGTCACTAAATGGGCAATTTATTTGAACTGAGCTCCACTTTCCTCATCTGTAAAACGGGCACATTCATGACAGTGCCTACCTTCTAGAGTTATTTTTGAGGATAGATAATAGGATACACGTGAAGAACCTAGAATGGTGTATGGCACCTCAGTGCACTCACTAAGTGTTTACAGATATTAGCTACTGCTGTTCCTGTTGTCATCAGTATTATTACTGATTCTTCATCACATCCCCAGGCCCTGCATGGCTTCTGCCACACACACCCATCCCTCCCAGTCCCCAGCACATTGAGGTTTGATGGGTGACCTGCCCCACTTGTGGCTCCTCTAACCTAGCTTCCTTTGCAGTTATTTTCGGAGTCCCCTCCCAGATGGGGGGTGGGTGAGGACCGGCTTCATTTCATACCAGAAGTCCAACTTTCAGTGGGGGATTGGGAGGGAAAAGTGCTTTATAAGCTTGCGATGAAAGCTGTAAAACGAGATGGTCGAGGATCTGGCCGGGTCCGGTTCAGGATTATGGCCGGCCCCTGGAATGCCGAGGGGGCCTCTCGCAAGAAGCCAGTGTCTATTTACAGTGTATCTCTCATAAACCCCGGCGCTGGGGCGAGGGCAGGGGGACTCGCCCTCCTGGCATGTGATTGATTATCTGGTATTTATGCCATTGAGGACTTGTCAGCGGTTTGGGGTCAAAGGGTCATCTCATGTGTCTTGCCGCCAATCCACCTCCTTTTGTACAGTGCGGACTGGGTGAGCCATGCACAAAACAGCTTTTTCTTTGCCTTGGGAAAAGGGGGAGGGCGTGTGGGGGAGTGTCAATGAAATTTTTTTTCAACCTTTTCTGAATAGTGTCTTTTTAATTCTAAAGAACTTTTAATTAAAAGTAGCAGGAAAATTCATCTTGAGAAGGTTTAACTTACCTTAACAGACACTTTTGTGTCCCGAGAAGCTGGGAGTGACTTTGAAAAAAAAAAAAAAAAGAAAGAAAGAAAGAAAGGAAAGGGTTTTGTTGTGTCTCTCCCCCTCCCCAGACACGTTCAAGGATCACTGGAGTTTCCTTGCACTCCCTGCCTAAGTGTGGCCCCAGCTTGGGCAAGCCGGAAGGAAAGAGGTGGTCCTTCAACTGTAGCACAGCTGTAAAAACCTAGAAAGGGACTTCAGTCCCTCTGGTGCAATGTTCCCCTGTTTTAGGTGAGGAAATGGAGCCTCAGCAGGTGGAAAGACTTACTCAGAGTCACGTAGCTGGTTGGTTGTAAGGTCAGGTACTGGGCTCTGTTCTCCTGACCCTCCTTCTCCTGCTCCTTTTAGCACATGGGGTTGCTTCTCGAAGTTTCGGATGCCAAGTAAAGATAACATGATGTTACTGTTGTAGCTTTTATTATTTATTTGTTTCTTTGGCCACACCACACGGCTTCTGCGACCTTAGTTCCCCGACCAGGGATCGAACCCGGGCCCCCGGAAGTGTAAGCGTGGAGTCCTAACCACTGGACCGCCAGGGAATTCTCAGTTGTTGCTTTTAAATCCTAGATATTTGAAACTTGGGGGCCACTCCTAGGTTCCTTGGGCTGGAGGGACCCCCCGGCCTCTGAATAGACAGTGTGTGCTCACATGGCACAGAAGAGTGGCTCCTTGGCCCCCTTCCTGAAAATCTACAGAGAGGGGGGCTCTGTGTCCTCTGCTTGGTAGAAAATAGCAGCATCCCTTTCCCGAATCCTTGTCACTCTGATGGTCTGGATGTCCTTCTGAACCGTTCGTATCCCCCTGAGCTGAGCTCAAGAGTGGCCTGAGTGGACTGTGTCTCTCTGTCCACCCGTGGTGAGAGGGGCCACCCAGAGCTGGGACAGGCCAGGACACCTCGGTGTATGTACAGTGCTGCTCTGCTGTGGCCTCCCTTCCGCAGGGGAGCATTTAACCCTCGAAGTCTTACCTAGGCGACTTACCTGGTGATGCCCCAGGACAGCGAAGAGAGACGTTACTGCTTGTGCCTCTCAGCTCATCGAACAACGGTGGAAAGCCAGGCAGAGAAATTATCTGCCTCGAGTAGTTATCTGTGGGAATCACAGGAAACTCCTGTTGCCTTATTCCTGATATTGTCCTTCTCGCGCCCACTTTAAAGAATACAATACAAAGAATTGTCTTCCCAGGAGCTGCTTTAGAAATCCCAATTCCTTTCTATTCCCTTCATTCCTATTCCAGTTAAATTAGTGAATGCTCATTCGGGCTGGTGGGGCACCCCTGTGAGGAAGATACTAAACTTGTGTGAGACCTGGTTCTTGTTCGTGAGAGGAGAAACCAGCATTTACCGAATTCTTATAGAATTTGCTGGGTGCCAGGCACTGTGCTAATGCTGAATTTCGATCATTTTATTTAGTCCTTATGTCAACTTTTCAAGGTGAACATTCTTGTTTCCAGATGAGGAAGACATGAACAACTTTCCCTGGGGTATATATCTGATAACTGTTATAGCTAAAACT
The DNA here is from genome assembly GCF_964165515.1 of Mesoplodon bidens. Taxonomy (NCBI): domain Eukaryota; kingdom Metazoa; phylum Chordata; class Mammalia; order Artiodactyla; family Ziphiidae; genus Mesoplodon; species Mesoplodon bidens. The sequence goes on along the minus strand of NC_138164.1, from coordinate 18,027,536 downwards.
GATTGAACGTTTGCTTTATGCCGGGTAGTTCTAAATACTTTAAACACATGATCATCTTCGATCTATATAAAACCGCTGTGAAGTAGGTACTGTTATCATCCTGGTTTTACAGAGTCTGAAACAGGAACCGAGGAGTTAGGTAACTTGCCCAAGGTTACACAGCAGTAGTAAGTGGCCAAGCTGGATTTGAGCCCCAGCGATTGACCGCAGAGTTCATCCTTAAACCGTGTTACCACTCTGATTCTTTTTTTTTTTTAAACTCGTTAAGTTCCCCTGATTCTTTTTTTTTTTTTTTAAGATGTTGGAGGTAGGAGTTCATTAATTAATTAATTTATTTTTGCTGTGTTGGGTCTTCGTTTCTGTGCGAGGGCTTTCTCTATTTGCAGCGAGCGGGGGCCACTCTTCATCGCGGTGCGCGGGCCTCTCACTATCACTGGCCTCTCTTGTTGCGGAGCACAGGCTCCAGACACGCAAGCTCAGTAGTTGTGGCTCACGGGCCTAGTTGCTCCGCAGGACGTGGGATCCTCCCAGACCAGGCCTCGAACCCGTGTCCCCTGCATTAGCAGGCAGATTCTCAACCACTGCACCACCAGGGAAGCCCACCACTCTGATTCTTTAGGTCTCAGAGCTGGGCTGGAACCCAGGGTTTCAGATGCCAGTGCTCATGTTGTTGTTTATTTCCCACTATCCTAACGTAAGTTTGCTGGGCGACACTATATATAGACATATATAAATCAACCAGAGACCAGCAAAAGGTCACTGTGTAATCAGATGCCAGCCTGGGTGGTGCATGGAGAGGAATTTAGAGGAGGGATATGTTAATGAGGACATCACCGAGTCTCGTCTCTGGGCTCTCATAGTAAGGGCACTGCGCCTTACTCATCGCTCCATTGCCAGACCTAACCCAGGGCTGGGACACGTTCGCTCTTCTGTAAATGCCGATTAAATTACTAGGAAAGATTGAGTAGGGGAGGTGGGGTTGAAATGAATTTGTTTTAGGAAAATGATGTTGATAACTGTCTCCCTTTCACTGTGTGCTGACCAGGTACCAGTGACTCTGCTCGGTATATTATTTATGCTGTGCTTTAACCCTTACAACAGCTCTCTGGCTATTATTATCCCCAGAGTGAACTGAAGGCTGAACCAGAGGCTCTGTATCTTTTTTTTTTTTTTTTTTTTTTGCGGTACGCGGGCCTCTCACTGCTGTGCCTCTCCCGTTGCGGAGCACAGGCTCCGGACGCGCAAGCTCAGCGGCCATGGCTCACGGGCCTAGCCGCTCCGCGGCATGTGGGATCTTCCCGGACCGGGGCACGAACCCGCGTCCCCTGCATTGGCAGGCGGACTCTCAACCACTGCGCCACCAGGGAAGCCCGAGGCTCTGTATCTTGACCGAGAATTCAAAGCCTTTTCTCCCCAGGATTTCAAAATCCATTTCCTTTCCCAAGGCCAAGAAAAAGTTACGAGCAAAGGGGAAGAAAGCAGAAGTGAACGGGGAATACTGCAGAGAGACTGCCCAGTTGGCACTGGGGACCTGGAATGCCAGCGGGGGAGAGCATGTCCTCTTTTCTTCTGCTCGTAGTTGGGAGTTGCCTCTTTGATACAAGCATATCTAGATCTATGAAGTTTAACTGTGTCCAGTTAATTGAATTTATAATTCAGCACCCAAATGCTGAAAAGAATTATCTTTTATGTTCCTTAATGAGTGCTATAAAAACAAGTGGTGCATCTAATTTTATGAACGATCCTTTATGACTTACCTGATAACTAGTAGTTGTTCAACACAAAGGACTCATAACTCAGTCTGGGCCTAAGATGGCTGCCTGCAGTAAAAGAACTTGTTTTAAAGTTGCCATCTTGTTCCTCTTGAGTGGCCTTGGAATTCACCTGTTCCCTCGTCCACTATCTCCTCTGGTAGAGGATGGGGCTCAGGTTCCTCATTCTGGGGGACTGTGGAGAAGGGTTACCTGTCCTGCCAGCCCGAGATGACCGAGAAAAGATGTTCTCAAAAGAGACAGTGGCATCTCCATCTCTAGAGTGTGCACACATACATGTGCTGTTCGTTTTTTGTAGTTTTTCAACATTTTGTATTTTTTAGAAGTTGAATTTAAATGATTTTGTGATTACACACCTTAAGAGTAATAGGTGTTGGCCATAAAATTCAAGCATCATCCATGAATAGAATTGAAGAAAGGTTGGCTACTCCCATCTGGTAAGTCAGAGGCAAGGGGCTGGACTCAGTGGCCAGTACCCTGCCCATGGTGCTAACCCACAACAGGAAGGGCTTTGGGAGTGAAGCCCTTGAACAGAGCAGCCAGGGCGGGGGGGTGTGGTGCGTCATGAAGGAAGGCCAAGATAAGGCTGTGGTTTCCATTGCTTATCACCTTTCCCACTTTATCTCAAGTAGGAACAAGGTAAGAACAGGCCCTGCAGCCCTAAGTGAACCTTTTCATGCGGCTGCTGAGCTGGGAAGAGGACACTCCTCTCTCTCTCCCCACATCCCTCTCCCTTGTACACACTGCACCTGTAAAGGCTGCAGCTTTAGTATGTTGGCTGGGGGGACAAATGCAAGAAAAGTCCCTGATCTGGGCACTGATGATTTCCTATCAGAGCGGGGGATGGAGTGGGGACATTTGTTGCCATGATTTGAGTCTTACCTCAGCTGGCCTTGTGCCCGGGCTGTCTGGTGGGCCTTCCTTCCTCTTGTCCCCGCCTTCCCTCCCCTGCCCCACCCTCACCAGGCTGATGAATTGCTCTTGGAGTCAGTAGTGGCTCTGACTTGGCTGTTACCTTTGGCCTGAAGGAGTCTGGGCGAAAGGACAGGGAGAACTATTGCTCCAGCCCCACATGTGGAGACTGATGAACTTTGGCAGCGAAATGCCCACCCAGCTGGTCTGGAAGAACCTGTTTCGGCCCCAGAGAAACCTGACAAAACTGGGTGCTATCAGCCTAAAAACATGTACACTGAAGGCAGCCTAGAGCACACACGTTCCCTCGGCTTATGAAGAGTCGGAGATGAAGGATGTGTGAAGCATCACTGCCCCTTCCCTATACCAAACCCAGATTCTCACTGAGCTGCATGTCACTAAAGGACCGCCCACCCCCGACCCCGCCCCACTCCTAGAATTTTCAGAAGCAAAACAGCTGGCCATTCATTCATTCAGCATTCATTGAGTGCCTACTATGTGCTAAATGCTGGGGATACAAGGATCGGTAACTCGTGGTGTCTTGATTCAGGGAACTCAGAGGTGGGAAGACAGGCACGTAAGCAGGTAATTATAACGGACAATGCTGGGCGCAGTGATGGAGACGTTTGTACAGAGGGTACTGTGGGCACCCGGGGGAAGGGTGCACCGTAGATACCCAGGGGACAGATAAGGCTTCCTGGAGAAGAAGACATCATAAGGTTTAAAGCAGAAGTAGAAATTAGCCAGGATGAAGGGAGAGCTGGACAGAAGAAACAGCCACGCGTGCTTGGAGATGGTGGTGGTATGGCCTAAGCATCACATCTGAGACTGACGGGGCAGGGGAGGTTGGAGGGGAAGGCAGGCCCAGACCACGGAGGTCTGGCTAGGCCGTCTTAAGGAGCCTCGATTTTATCTGTAGGTGATGGAGGGTCCTGGGAAACCTTTAAAAGGAAGTTACAAGATCAGATCAGTTTCCAGTAGGCCACTTTGGCAGTTGTCTGGGGGAAGCTTTCGGGGAGACGGGCTGTGTTCAGGAGGCTCTCGCGGGAATCCTGGTGGGGATGCTGGTGGCTGGCACGAGGCAGTCCCTTTCTGGGAGGACAGGGAGGGGACACGTATGGGAAGGTCTCAGGTACTCCCACATTCGCCAGATTGGGATGCGGGAGTGGCGGACAAGAAGCCTCTGGGATGACACCCAGACATCTAGGCTGGGTGACAGAGTGGGTGATGGTGCTGACAACTGAGACAGAGATCCAGGAAGGGGGGCGGGATTGGGAGCAGAAGGCATGGGTTTCAGGCTTGGACACGTTGAGTGGAAGTGCCTGTGGAATATCCTGGGGGCGCTTGGATTTATGGATTTTGCGCTCAGAACAGAAGTGTGGCTGGAGGCATAGTTAGTAGCTTCTGAGGGTCACTGAGACTAGGAGAGGCGAGTTTCCAGGGACAGACTGAGGGGAGGGGGCATCATGAGCTGAACACCGTGAGGGCCAAAGTCCCCGTTCAGCTGAGGAGGGCCTCAGCCCCCCTCAGCCTCAGGCTTCGCAGGAAGAAGCACGGGCCTGGGCTCCAGAGGGCTGTCTCTGGAGGGCCCTCCAGGCGTGGCCTCTGCAGGGATTCCCACAGACGAGAGGTGAGGAGGAGCTCCAGGGGCCCCGCACCCGGCATTCTCGAACCCTAGGGAGCTCCCTTGACCAGTGCCTTGGCCTGGGGCGGGAGAGAAGAGGCCGTCAGGCTGAAGGAATAATCTCGGAACTGCTGGGGCCTTAAGGGGTGACAGGTCTCCCCTCCTGCTCCTGGGGATGGGACGTTCAGTCCTCCGTGCAGTTCTGGAAGGTTCTCAGACCAGGCCTTGCCCTGCTGCACAGCCCTTCCTGGAAGTCTCGTCCGGGTGAACCCTTAGAGCTGGTCCCGCTGCCCCACGCCCCATCCCTTTGCATGTGTGTCTCTTTTCTGAGGTTTATAATGCTGGTTGTGTCTCATTTTCTAGAGGGAATATAAGCACCCTGACTTCCTTCCAGAGGAAGCCAAGAACATGGCCCCATTTGGGTTTGACCTTCCCTAAAACCCCGTCCTCCACTTTCCCTCTCCCACACCGATCCCTGAATGAACATTTCACTGGGGATGTGGGTCCCACTTTCCCTCGCCGCCCTCCTCTGGTGGCTTGGCATTTGGGGACCAGCTGCCAGAGTGATTGACATAAAGCCAATCTATAAATAAAGTCTTTTTCTTTTCTCATAAAGACTTTGAGGTTGAGTTTGCCTTCAAGGTCAAGATCAGACCTTTCTAAATAAACACATATCAAAGGATCATTAGCAAAGCAGCACTGTTAAATTGAGATATTAACTTCTGTCAACTGCTTGCTTCTTTTTTGTTCTGTAACTCATGACTGCAGTAGGTTTTTATTATTTTGTCCTTAGGCAGTAGCATCTGGCTTCTGTAGAGACTGTAAAAATTAAAAAGCAACACAAATCATTGCGAGAGAAAAGCAGTAAATCCAATGATAAGAATTTAAAATTAAAATGTTTCAGTGCTTTTATATTCGGCAAAACATGAAATGAATGAGTTTGCTGCCTGTTGCCATAAACCTAACCCAGCTAATTGTCTGCTTGAGTTTTTTCCTGTCTCCTTTGCTCATCACCATCAATTCTGCCTTGGCACGAGGCAAGACATAAACTGAAAGCTGTGTGTGTGTGTGTGTGTGTGTGTGTGTGTGTGTATGGAGTGGTAGCGTTGGGGCAAAGTGACAGAATGCACTGAGACCCGCCTCATCTGAATGGCAGAGACAAGAATTGGGGGGGCGGGGCGTGTAGTGGGAACTGGGGTGGGGAAGGAGGATTGGAGATTTGCATGTCCGCATGGACCAGAATTCTCTTTTTCATTCACTCTCTCTAGTTAAGCACTAAAAACAAAACAACAAAACCACCATGACGAAACCCACAGGTCACAAACATCAACAGTATCTTGTAGCATCCAAGTGCAATTCTATTGATAAAAAGGAATTTATTTCCTGAGCAGGTATATGATGTTGGATTAGGGGTCTGAACAGGTGCCGGCTCCTTCCCATTCCAGAGAAACCCAGGCCCTCCCCTGGGGAGAGTGCCGGGAGGTAGGATGAGGCTGCACTTGAAACTCTTTAAAATTCAGCCCGAAGATTCAGGGTTTCTGTGTTGGGGGTCATTCATTCTTACTGCAAAATCGAGCTGTGACACTGGACCTTGCTATTGCTAGTCCATAAGGGAGATCAAAATAGAAGATTGTTTTTCTTCCCTGCTCTGGAGGAAATGTAGCTTAACACCATAATGGAAAAAAATATATGTATAACTGAGTCACTTTGCTGTACAGCAGAAATCAACACAACGTTGTACATCAACTGTACTTCAATAAAATTTAAAAAAGAAAAAGAAAAAATAGATATGATGCTTCCTATGTTAAACAGCTAGAGGACAATTTAAGGCAGATTGACGGTGTTGGACAAGCCACACGTCCAAGCGCTGGGGAGCATGTGGGTTCTCAGCACAGAGTGGGGCCAGGTCAAGGAGAGCTTTTATGACAGGAGTTGCTCATGGACATGAGAGCTAATTCTCAAGTTCATCTGGCTTGGGGCCTGGGGAGCCCTGGGCAGCCTGGGGTGAGCATTTTGGGGGGAGTTTATCCCCATGTCCAAACAGGGCACTGGGGGCCAGGAGAGTTGGTGGCGGGGGGAGCTTTTCATCCAGCCTGTCCCAGTTTGACTGCTGGACCCACAGGCACGAGGGCGGAGCTCTTTGTCCTGGACGAACTTCTCCAGCCTAGGGAGAGGTGAGAAAAGAGAGCCAGTCCTTGGCCTCCGTCAAAGGGAATGAAGGAAAGTGTGAAGATTAGGGGATGGAGGGGTCGAGTTAAGAGGGTATGACTAATACGGCTGGTCATTCAGATAGGAGAGCACATTGTTCTCCGAGCCCAGATGGTCCTTGGAATAAATCAGCTCAAGCAGAAGCAGACTTCCAGGACAAGACGTTGGAGCAACTGCTTGCCTGCAATTCTACAGCAACATAACCCAGGCCCCGGCCCAGAATAGCAGACATTCATATCTCTGCTGTGGGTGTGGGAATAGGGGGCGTGTGTGTGTGTATATGAAAATATGTCATTTTATAGCCTCTTAAAGAAGAGTGTATGAGTCCGTGTTGTGAGGGGCAGACGCTGGGAGACTTCACGTGGAGCCTGATTCCTTCTCGACCTTACATTCCAATCTTGAGAGTTCTTTAAGTTGTAATGCTAGTTTGTCTCCTTCTGTAGACAGGAGGCTCTCCGAGGGCAGGGACCGTATCTGTCTGATTCATCAGCATCTCCCCCAAGACCCATATAGCACAGCAGCTGGTTCCTACAAGGTGCCTAATCAATATAAACACGAGGAAAGTTCTAGCAGCGTTCTTATTTTTCTCTGTTGCCTCGTGGTAGCCACCCATTAATTAATTAAACTAATAATAAATTAGTACATGAGTCAGCCAGCCCATCAGTAATCCTGGTGCTCCTCACGTGGTTCCCATCTGGGGACAGTTATGAGGACTGAATGAGATGGGGCAGGGACACCTACCAGAGATAGCTGTCACTTAGAAGGTTTGGGGGGGTGCAGGACTTTCTGTCATAAACATTTTCCAGGTAGATGTCTCCCGAGTTTCCCACACTGACAGTTTGCAGGCATACATGGGCATAGAATATACATAAGCATCACGATCCTTGGTGGCAGCTTTTCCAGCCTGGAGGCCCACATGCAACAGGAGAATCAACCCGCTCCTTCTCACCCTAGAATCTCCATCCAAAGGCTGCACTGCTTCCTCTCCCTTCACAGAATCCATTTAGGCTCCTTAGGATTTCGGGGAGAGAACAACCACGCAGCAAAGTCACTCAGTAAATAGGAATAATCAAACAGATACTCCCTGGAGAGTTTTCTTTCTATGAAGATGTTAATTAATATGAACACTCTGTTCTCGCATTCAGAGGCAGCCCTTCTGTGCAGATGGTACATGACTGCCCATCCAGCCCTGAGTAAATTGTCTCATTGGGGTCTTCATCTTTGGAGAATGAACTTTTTGGGGGGAATCATGCCAAATTCTGCCCGTTCAGATATGAAAGAAGTTGCTTTGTCTGAAGTTAAGCACATCATAAAAAATCACAGTAGAAATAGAAAAAGACACCTTGGCCCTGGATGCAGCTGAGTTAGAAAATGTTGCAGGGAGTCCACGTGTGCCCCCCACCCTCCTCTCAGGCCATCCTGGTTGTCCACCACCCTCACTGCATTTCAGAAGGCCCAAAGCTCATAATCTGCCCATGTGTCAGAGTTGGAAGACTTGGGGGCTGTTTCTGTCCTGTCCATATCTGAGGTTTGTACAGTCCTCATGGCCATCTCCTGGGTGCTTCGTTCTCCAGGCCCCTCAGATCAAGAGGTGGCCATTAGCTTTCTCTGTGCTGGTATTACTAGCAAACTATGATCTTATCTCAACAGGGCATTGTTTCCAAAAAACAACTGACATGAGGAGGAGGAAGGAAGGAGGAGGGAGAGGGGGTGGGATGTATGGCCCAGGGAGCATTTGGAGAATGGAGGGGCCAGGGAGGAATAAGAAATTGGTAAGTGCCCAGAGGAGACTCATGCTATGCAAAGGAGTGGGTGTGACCATAAGAAAGATGTCCAGCTGGGGTTGTAGTTGACGTTCCCTGCGTGGAGAACACTCATGGAACCAGACAGACCTGCGTGAGCAGTGGTAGGGGAACCCTTCTTGATGTCAGCATCTTTGGAAAGATAAGGTCTTTCTTGCTGGTCTTTGCCACTGATCCCAGAGGCTTCAACAACTCCACAGTGCTTCCATCTGGGCTTAAATGGGAACATTTTGACAATTCCTCACTCCTTTCAATGACCTTTGCCAGAATCCTGCACACCCATAACTACTCGAACCTGAATGAACAGAAAGCATCGTCAGTATTTGCTAATTCTCAAAGGCCCCTATAGCACTAGCTTAAAAAATCATAGCTTCCCACCACCCCCACCCCCCAAAAAAGTTCAGAAAGGCGCATAACGATGATGGAGTAAACACTGCTTTCTCACTGCCAAGGGTGCTGAGGGGTGCGGCGGGAAGGTAGGTGTGGGCAAGGTGTCTGGAAAAACGAAGGGACCTGAATGGATGTGGCCAGGGCCAGGGCCTCTTTGCCTGGGACCTGGTATATCCTGGGGGCTACCTGTGTTGTCACATTTGCTTACAAGGACACCTGGTACTATGCTTACTACTGGTAGGTCATCCCTAGAGCCACAAGAGCCTGGGCCTTTGGCCAGGTCAGAGAGCAAAGCCGGACTCAAATCTGACAAAAGCCTGTTGAACTCTTTAAGAAAAATCAATCTTGATTTTCCTAGCAGGATGGTATTGAAGGTCACAATTTATGTGTGCGGTAGTGACACGACTTTTGGCATTTCCATTAGCAGCTCTGCTTTAAGGGTTTTCCATCTGCTGTAGAGATCGAATCTCAGAATAGTATAATATACATCATCACCATCTGAAGAAGGATGAAAGCCCACCAAGAGTGTGACTTGGGACAGCTCATTGCCCAGGTGTAGAGGGCGCTGTCCTGTGGGCAGCTCAGAGCAGGTCCTGCAGGGAGAGCTGAGGGCCTGCTCTGGTCTTAGAGGAGATAGAGGTAGGAAGCGGATACCAGGGGCATCTGTAGCCTTGGGTCCATGTTCTGCCAGCGACCAGGAGGAGTTGCCAGTTTTAACTTCAGGTTCCAAACGGTGGGTGCTTATTGGCTGCCAGCTCACAGCTTTGGCCAGGGGGTAATATCTGGGAACTCCATTCTGCAGCCCTTTTATTCAAAGATCTAGATCCTCCATTGATGTGAATCACTCTCCATCTTGAAGAGATGTCTGCACTGGGTACCACATGGATGAGTACTTCCAGGTTGGGAGGAGAAACCAAGCCCAGGAGAGCCCATTGGGCCTGGTTCTAAAGCACATGGATACGAATGTACACCTAACAGTCGGACAAGTTAAAGGTATAGGAACATACAGGCCCAGAAGCCTGCAACTCACAGGGAATCTGGGCTGGTGGCAGGGTGACTGGAGAGGGTAAGGAGGCGTGTTTACTTGAAGTTGATGAGAGTCAAATATTAATGGTTTGGGCTTTAGAAATCATAACTTGCCAAAGACTGTGGTCCAAACTCACAGAGATGTTAATAGGTTAAATTTTTATGTACTCACTTGTTTATCCATTCAGTAAATATTTATTGAACACCCATTATGTACCTAGTAGTATATTAGGCTCTGGGAATACAGTGGTAAGCAAAACAGAATTCCTGTCCTTCTGGGGCTCATGTCTTAAAGGGAGAGAGATAAGTAAGCAAGTCATATATAGGATAAATATTGTTATAGTGGAGGCATAAGATGTTATAAGAGCACACATGTAGGACTCCAACTTGGTTGGGGAATTGGGGAGGCTTCTCGGAGGTGGTGCCATCTGAAATATGAAAAGTTATTAAAAAAGAAAATGGGGTACTGGGGGAGGAAGGGAAGAATGCCAGGCTGAGGTCAATGTGGGTCGATGCCCATGCTGGGAGAGAATAAGGCAGATTCATGGAACTGAAAATGGGAGCGGGAAAGAGAGCTGAGACCTGAGACTGGAGAGATGGATGAGCATTACATGTGAAAGACCCCTAAAAACCACTTTAAGTAGCTCTGCCTTTTTCCTGAGAGTGATGGGGAGACATTAACAGGTCTTAGTCAGGAGAGTGACATCAAATTATGTTTTAGAAAAATAACCTGGACTACACAGTTGTGAATAGATTGGAGGGGTTTAAACTGAAGGCAGGGAGATTAGTTAGGACAGTGTTGCCATAATCTAGGCAAGAAATTATGGTAGCTTGAACCAGTGTAGTTGCAGTGGGGATGGATAAGAAATGGAAAAAATTTAAGATATTTATGAGGCTGGAGAACTTTGATCATTGATCTGTTGTGGGAGGTGAGAGAGAAAGGAAATCAAGGATGATGACCCCTTTTCTTGTTTGGGGCCCAATGGGTGACAGTGGAGCTCTTTACTGAAAAGTGGATCACAGGAGGAGAAGCAGAGCTTTATTGTTGCTGTTGTTAAGAGGATGAACAGTTTTGCTATCACAGTACTAAGGCCTGTGACATCCAGTGGGGACCTATCCAAGAGGCATTTGGATACACAGCTATGTCTAGAATTCGGGAAAGAGAGAGACTTGCTGGCCATGTAAATGTTGGAGTCATCAGCATCTAAATGATCCTTGAAGCCCTGGAAGTGGGTGAGTTTACAAAACAGGAGTGGAGAGCAAGAGAGGAGAGCTTGGAACAGAATCCAGAGGGACTCCAACACACCTTGCCTTCCAGGACAATCCCAACGCGTCACGAAGATTCAGAAGGAGTTGCTGGAAGAAATAGGATGGAGACCAGGATGGTGTGGTGTCATGGAGCTAAAGGAAGAGGTTTCTAAAAGGAAAAAGTAGTCATCAACCTTAATGCTGCTGTTAAGTCCCCTAAGAGGAAGGATAGAAACGTCTGTTGGATTTAGTGACCTGGGGGTCATTGGTTATCAGAGGCGAACAGTTTTGGTGCTCATGGGATGATGGAAGCAGGGATGAGACATGGTGGGTTGAGGAGTGAATGAGCACGTGGGAAGTAGAGGCAGTCTGTGTAGGCAGCTCTAGGGGTAGAGGAGACCAGGAGTCAGACTGACCCAAGTTTAGCACTTGGCAGGGGTGGTACAATGGAAGGATAATGGACAGGGGATTCAGGAATTGGCCAGGAGGCAGCTGGGAGTTGAACTATGGGCCGTGAAGTATGGGCTGATGGAGAAAGAAGCAAGGAAAGGAAGGACATGCTGGGAGTGGTTAGGGATCCGAGAATGGTTCTGGTGAGAGTAACTGGATGGGAGAACTGGGAGGGTGGGAAGGAGGTTTCAATTGAATACTTTAGAGGAATAGCTCTTACTGGTGATGAAGGGCCTGGAGGGTTCTGTATCAGCATCTCCTGGAGTGGGCCTGCTCATTTCAGGGTATCTAAGTTCAAACACCACGACCCACTTATTTACATGCCTGTCTCTCTATGGCCCTCAACTAGGCCCCTGGATCTCTGTTCTAATCAGCTACCATTTCTCCACTCCCTACCATCTGGCACTGTGGTAGGCACTTCCATATATTATCTCAAATCCTCCCAGCGACCTTGCGTGGTGGGTGTTATGACTCTAATAAAGATAAAGAAGCCAAGACCCAGAGATATTAGGAAATGTGCATATGATTCTCTAGCTAGGAGGTAAATGGCAGAGCCAGGTTCTGTCTGACTTCAGAGTCCAGGCTTCTTGCTTTCCACTTGTTAGTCTGTAAGCTTCATAGGGGCAGGAAGTGTCTTCTTAACATTGAAGCCTTGGTATCTGATGCCTATGCAGAATTGGAACGCAAACACTGGGTGCGCGAGTGCACGAGAAAATGAGTGAATGGTGCTAAAAGTGACACTCCAATGCCGTCTCCCAGGGGGAATAAAAGTGCTGCCACCCAAAGGGAGAAATGAAGATAATTGGAAAGAGAACAGATGGGAAGATTTGGCACTCAAGTGGCACTCGTGTTGGATAAATAGAACAGAGGTGTCTTCTCGGGCTCTTTGTGACCAAGGTGCTGGGCACCTGGCTGTGGCCTGAGAGAGTTGGCCATCGGCTTTCCCGTCTGCTCTGGGGCCAAGCTCACGCTCCAGTCCTGGCCCAGAAACTCCAGAGGAGGAACTGAAAGGGGAGGCACCTAGGAAACAGAACCCACACAGGAGAAAGGAGAACCCCCAACCACTCAGTGACATGTCACTTTGTGTTTCCTTTTTAGAATGTGAGGCTGCGGTTTCTCTCCAGACCTTCCTTCAGGGTGTCAAGGGATGCGTATGTGTGTGTGTGTGTGTGTGTGTGTGTGCGCACGTGCACGTGCACGTGCACGTGCGTTTGCGGGGATGGGCGAGGGAGGACCAGATTGCCCATCAGTTGTCTGAAGAGCATGCACACTACCTAAGCCGGGCTTGAGGCCTGGCTTGTGTTTGCTGGACGGCTACCCCCTCTCCTTTCCCGGGGAAAGATTTAGTGAGTCAGGTACACAGCCTACTTGGAAGGACGGGAGCTCCAGGTTTGGGGGAAGTGGGAAAGGCTAGTGGACAATGTGTTTTGCTTTTTGTTCTTGACCGCAAGTTTCTCTCCCACCCTCCCTGAATAGCAAAAAGGACAATCTCCTCCTTCTGGGCTTTGAAAGCCATTCCATGCTGCCCGATACTCCATCAAAGACTCTTCCTCGGGCCTCCGGGCCTCCCTCTTGTTGCCTGTCTGTTCAGCAAGTCTATAAATTCACCACCCTCCCTCTCTCGGTGTCATCACCAGCCCGTTTCTTCTCCGTGTGGCAGTGCCTGAGGTCCAGAGGAAAGTCGTGGGGCCCGAGGGCAGTGGCCCATCACCCTCAGTATCCACATCAGGCATGCTCCTGCCGCAGCCCGTCCCCCACCTGTGTACACATGCACCACCTGCTATCTACTTCCGAGGGCTGTGCTCTGGAGGGAAAAGTGTGGGCAATAGGTAGGGGAGGTGGTGAGCAGATGGAACCCCGTGGGGCCTGTAGGAGCTTTAAAGGATCACAGAGCCTATCCTCTTATGTCACAGATGAGATGGAGGGCCAGAGAGAGAAAATTCATTTGTTTAATCCTTCATCTGCCCACGCATCCTTCCCTCCATCCAGTAAAGATTCATCAAACACCTGCCAGGTCCAAGAGACACAGCAGTGTATAAGAGAAATGAGGTCCCTGCTCTCAAGCAGCTTTTGTTCTGATGGGGAGAGGGAGATGGTAAACCCTGAACTTGAAGCAACTCCACCAAGGCTAGTTGGTGGCCACAGAGCTGAGCAGTGAGCCTGGACCTCCTGCCGTGCCTTTTCCAGGACCCGTGCAGGATGACTCCCTGCTTCCTCGGAGCCTGAGCTTCAGTTCTCCTCCAAACAGCAGAGAGAAACATTTAGAAGGAATGAAACTGGATTTTAGCCTCTGTACTTCTGGGCAGCAGAGGGATTGTAAAAGTACGAGTAACTTTTGACCAGCTGGGACTAAGGATTCTTTTTGTTACTTGGGTAAAATATATATAACATAGAATTTATCTTTTTTTTTTTTTTTTTTGCGGTACGCGGGCCTCTCACCGCCGTGGCCTCTCCCGTTGCGGAGCACAGGCTCCGGACGCGCAGGCCCAGCACCCATGGCTCACGGGCCCAGCTGCTCCGCGGCATGTGGGACCCTCCCGGACCGGGGCACGAACCCATGTCCCCAGCATTGGCAGGCGGACTCTCAACCACTGCGCCACCAGGGGAGCCCCATTTTAACCATTTGTAAGGGTACAGTTCAGTGGCATTAAGTACCATCACGTTGTGTAACTGTCACCACCATCCTCCCACAGAACTTTTCCATCTTCCCAAACTGAAACTGTGTCCGCATTGAACAATAACTCCGCCTCCCTCCCCCGAGCCCCTAGACCAGGAATTCTTAACATTTTGTGCCATGGGCCCCTTGGGAAATCTGGTGAAACCTATGAACCCCTCCTCAGAATAATGTCTTTAGAGGCATAAGGTGAAGTATATAAGATTACAAATGGAAAATTTAAATACAGATAGCAAAATATTTTTAAACCATTGTAATACAGTATATGTGTGATTCTTTGTTACCCTGTTAACAGGCTCAAGCAGTGGTCAGCTACCTACAGTTTGCCTAAATATTTTGAGGTAACTTCAACATTTCTTCCAATGTGGTATGAAAATGTCTAGCTGTCTGTGGTTGACCAAGTCACAGGTACAGCTCATCTGACTGCTTTGTTGTTTTCATTCCCCATTGAAGGAACTGCTAAATTTCAGTTAGAGGTTGGTAAAAATAAACATGTAATATTTTTACCCTCCTAGTTTTCCAACCTCCTGAATTCTATCCCTGGATTGCTTGGGGGTTTCATGGCCTCAAGGTTAAGAGGCCCTGCCAAGACAGTTTGCCCTACCTTTTCTGCCTAGAAGGGCAGTGCCCTGGACCAGGAGTGTTTTCATGAGTAGGACATGGTGACAGAAACCCTCCCTGTGCACGGGGCTTTGCGGGAGGGCAGGCAGGAGCATCACAGGAACCCAGCCGATGGGGGGGGTGAAGGTGCCCCCATTCTCCCCAAGCTGCCAGCCTGCTGTCTGAGGTGGGCGGGGCTGGTGCCCCCTGGAAGTGTGCCTTCTGGCAGCTTCCCCGCCCCCTTTCCACCCCTTGTCCGAAGGTTCAATGCAGAAGGGAGCCATATGGTCCTTTGTGGACACATTTTCCCTAGTACAGTATCCTCCCGGTGTGAATGCAGGGCCTGGATCCCCAGTGTCAGCTGTCTGTGCCCTCCTCCCACCCTTGCCCCCTTCCCCGAAGCCAGCCCAGAGCATAGCAGGTTGTCAGGGGCAAGCTCACGAGTCGGGGAGCCCTGCAGAGTCGGGGCGAGTGAGGAGTCTTTTAGTAACACCCACCCACACACACTCACACAGAAACTGTTGAAGTGAAGTCAAATGTCTCAAAGTCAGATCCCTTTTTAGTATGAATTTGCTGTGTCTCATTCTGAGCACTAATTCCAATTTAATTGCAAGTGGCCTGAAGCCTCTTCAATAGGAGTAACAAATGGTTTGATTTTGTAAACTTCATCAGACTGCATTTTAAATGCGACACAGTAGCCCAACTCGAATGCCAATGAAGCACTGGAGTAGCTCTCTGTTTACTAATGATCCGTTTTTACTCCAAGCCACGCTGGCTGGCTTGTCTGATTAAATCGGATTTGTGGGATAGAGAACAGCTAGCAGGGTTTTCTCTATAGTAAACGGGATTGAAACTATGGGCCGCCTGGCTGCACACTGTAAATTATAGTTCCTTTTAAAGGGGACGTGTCTCTTTTATGTCTGTGTCACCCCTCCTGCATATTAAACTTAGGGCACAGAAATGTACCCGGCTTCTTCCAAATCCGGCCTCCTCTCGCCCTCCACCTGGTAGCCAGCTCACTTCTGTTGCTTTCCATCTTCGTCTCTGAAGGACTGAAAAGGAACTTGGTGGCTACAGCCCATATTCCCCACGCCACACTCCCTTTCTTTTTTAATCCTTGCTTTTCTCCCCTTTATCCTGGGGGTGAGTTTTCATTATTCTAAAAGGTCCCTGTGATGATATGGGTTCTTAGAATCCATTTTAAGTTGGCTAACACAGAGCTCTAGCCATAAAATTTGCTGAGACCCAACATGGAGTCGGGTTTAGCCTTTCAGAAAGACATGAATATTGGCGGTGTTGGCTGGGTGGGTTAGTGTGGGCAATGAAAGAGTCGGTTTCTGGAAACTTAAAATTTGTTCTTGGGTCCACCCTGGAATGAAATCCTTTCCTCTCACCAGAGTGAAATTCAGATCACCTGGTTCCTACCTGTGGTCCAGCAGGGAAGACCATGGCTCAGGCACTGGAGGGGTGGACCAGTGCCCACTGTGAAGCCCAGGTTGGGACATCTGGTGTGTCCTCTCTACCCATTCCCTGGGGTCTGGAGTCTGGGGTCTTGCATAGAGCTCCTGGGCTCTCTTAATTGTTTATTTCTCTGTCCCTCCATCCTTCCTGTAAAACACACACACACACACACACACACACACACTCTCTCTCTCTCTCTCTCTCTCTTTCTCTCTCTCTCTCTTTCTCTCTCTCTCTCTCTCCATAAACCAAATGCAAGGCAGCCCTGAATAAGGTGTAATCAGGCTGTGCTTAAACTCTCCGTTGCTAAGACTTTAACTCCACGAGCTTGACCTGCCTGCCCAGCCCTCACTCTTGGTATCTATCTTTGTGCCAGGAGCTTTTTATATTTTAATTTGCTTCTGAACGTCCTGCAGAATTCATGGTGTGTGGACTTTTCCCTCTTTGGCCATTGTGTGCGGTACAGTACGGGTAGGCCTGGAGGTGCCTCAGATAGCCTGGTTACCGTGGGAATGAATGGCCACCACACTCTCAGGCTCACAGCCCTCCTTTTAATTGTCGACAGTAAAAAGCATTTAAATGCTGCTTAATTTGTAATCATCTTCTGGCGGGGGGCGGTGGGGGGGGAAGGAGAGGAACCGTTAAAATGTCAGTAAAATGAATATATCCTTCTCTTTTTTTGGTTTGTTTTTGTTTATTTATATGGGGTAGTTTTTCTTTCCAGTGCCCAATGTTTGTCTGATATTTAAATGGCTCTGAAACAAGCAGTATTTCATTTTATTTTGAATTTCTGTCTCCCCCAGCCCCTGCTCCCCTCCCCACCCCATCCTGTTTCTGGGTCTTTGTCTTGCAAAGGTCTGCCTGTCTCCTTGTCCGTCCCTTCTCTTCTACGTGGGCCTCCTTCTCCTCATCTCTGAAATACATTGGGGTTTACAGGACATTTTAGATAGGACCCCAGCTGAGTTGCTATCTTTTTTCCAGTGATCCCTCTCCTGGGCTCCAGTCCCTGTCCAGGCACCTCAGGATGCCTTTGGGGATGCCTGGATCTAGGGAGATGACCTCTCTATTGACAATGTCTTGTACATTTAAAGAAGACGAAAGAGGGAGAGGCCTGGTAATAAGTTATTGTACAATAAGGAAATTGGGTCTCATCTTCAGGCGGAACCTCAGTGCCCTCTCGTGATGCTTTGGACACACTGCTCAAAACTGAAGTGCCTACTGTGTGTTGGGCAACGTGCTAAGGAAATGAGGCCACTGGATTCAGGGGGTCTGGTTCTCTGACCCATCATCTTGGTTGGTTTTTCTGTCATCCTGGTGCTGGGGGCAGGGGAGAGAAAGCCCCTGCTCCTCTCTCCCCACCCCATCACCTGGCCCTTGCCCAGCACAGAGAGGCAGGCAGGTACCCTCAGACCCAGTGACTCAAGAATTGCCCTTCTGGGACTTCTTTGGCGGTACAGTGGTTAAGAATCCGCCTGCCAATGCAGGGGACACAGGTTCGAGCCCTGGTCCGGGAAGATCCCCACACGCTGCGGAGCAACTAAGCCCATGCGCCACAACTACTGAGCCTGTGCTCTAGAGTCCATGAGCCACAACTACTGAGCCAATGAGCCACAACTACTGAGCCCATGTGCTGCAACTACTGAAGCCCGCACGCCTGGAGCCTGTGATCCGCAACAAGAGAAGCCACCACAATGAGAAGCATGCTCACTGCAACGAAGAGTAGCCCCCACTCGCCACAACTAGAGAAAGCCCGTGTGCAGCAACGAAGACCCAACGCAGCCAAAAATAAGTAAAAAAAAAAAAAAAAAAAGAATTGCCCTTCTGGGTGTATGGCCAGTTCTAGGAGGTACTAGCTGGTAACTGGTGGCCCCTTGAGAGAAAGGACCTAGCAGGTTCTCTCGAGTCTTGCTTTCCCTATCTTTCTAAGCACCCCATCTCTCAGGGCCGCTTGAGGGTTCAGAGGAAGAGACCTGGATCGGCCAAAGCAAATGATCAGTCAAGCTTAGATCTCTTCTGTGTCTCTCCTGGGACTGTCCCTCTGTGAGCCAAAGACAGTGGTTCCCAGTGGAGCCCTGAGATTCTCTTTAACTAAAAGAAGGCTGTCAAGTGAGATTTTGAAGGAGAGATGCCTGAAGTGCATATCCGTGGGAGAAAGACCTTTCAGTCTTCCAGCATCCTCTTCAAATAGGCCTAGAATTATTGACTGTTAGAATGGGGGGAGCCTTTTAAGATCATTTACTTCCACCTTCATTTTTCTGTTGAGGATACTGAGGCCCAGAGAAGTCCAGTAACCTACCTGAGAGTGCACAGCAAGTTAGCCATTGAGCCAGGACTTGAGGACAGGCCTTCCGGCTGAAGACTCCAGTGCTTTCTACTCTTCCAGTCCTCTTCAAGTGGGAGCCAATAGTGAGAAGTCACAGGAAAGGGTAGGGCAAGAGGACAATGCCGGGACGATTACCCTGGCCTGTCCTTTCACACACCATACTGACTTCCCATCACACATTCCAGGGCTTCTTTCCCAGAAGTCTCAGGACCAGCTTCTTAAAGGCCAGCTCTCATGCAGACTTGCAGAGAGCTGCAGGCTTCCCGCAGTGGTTGTAGGCCAAGGGCACAGAGCTGAACACATGCCAGGGAGGCCGGATTGAGGAAGGAACCCATTGTAGTTCTGTGTTTATTTGCACCCACCTACCCCCAAAGGAAGAAAGCTGGGAGCCCTTTGGTTTCAAGACCCCTCGGGGTAGACAGGTACCTGCCTCTCTCTTTTGAGCTTTAGTCCTACAGAACAAGCAGTGTAGAGAAACTGAGGAACTCAGTTCTTCTCTGCCTCTTGGGAGGAGAAACTGGGTACCGGTCCTTCAAGGCAGCAAGAGGCCCACCGGCCCTCCACCACCCCTCCTCTCCCAGGCGGCCCCATCTCAAAGGTCCCATCTCCCACTGCCAGAGTGGGCAGTGCCTGAGAGCCGTTTCCATTTCAGACCCCCAGGGCTGGGCCGGGCAGGCTCTGCAGAGCCGGGCTAGGTTAAGGGACCGCAGGCCACCCCTCTCCACTCAGGGCCGTTGAAGTTGGTCCAATTTTTCAATCGTGGGCCAATTAGTTTCACAAATGGGGGCCCCCGTGGTGCCAGGGCACATTTGTTCCGGGCCTGCGCACTGGCCGGGCCCCATTGTCCTGCCTCCCACCCCCATGTGGGCCCATTGTCCTCGCCCCCAGCGGGTGCTGCTTACGGCTGATTTATACGGGCAGGCGTCCTGCGGGCTCTGGGCCGCACTGCCACAGCTGGCGGAGGTGCTTAAGGCCTTGGACCCCGTGACCTTTGCCCCAGTCCTGCTGTCATTTTGAAAGTTACAGACCAGAGGGCTGCATACCTCTCCGGATTTACTCTCCACCCCAAACCCCCCACTACACGCACACACCGTCTCCCTTCTCTTTTTCCTCCCTCAGCCCTTGTGGTGGACGTTTGGATTCATTCCGGAATGGCTGGAAGGGTCCCGGAGCTGGGCTGAGAAGGGGCTGTGGTATGGCTGGGAGATTCCAGGAGAGACAACGAGTCTTTAATAACGTGGAGGCTGCTGCTTCCTCCAGGGGGGCTCTGCGTCCTCGAATCCTTAGTTCCCTCTCTGATGCCAGGGATCCGGGACTTGGTTTGACACCTTGCCATTGAGTTTGCCCTTGACACCGTCCCACCAGGGGACCCATGCACCCTGGACAGGGCGGCCCGGCGTGAGGTAGATGGAACGGGGAGGCCGTCATGTAACCAGGCAGCAAAGCACAGACCTGGCCCCATCTTAACCCGTTAACCCTCTCTTGCAAACCAAACTCAACTTTCTTCTTCCTTTTTACCTCTTTTCCTTTCATTGCCACCCGTGCTCTTGTCCCCTTCCCCCAGTTTCTCCCCCTCTTTGGCTCGTTTGTTGGAGTGATTGACAAAATTAGTACATCCATTCAGGTTACTTTTATTGTGCAGGTCTCAATAAATCCCCCGTGTCCGGGGTGCACCTTAATGAGCTAGTGAGCTGACAAATTTGTTTACTGTAGCTGGAGGTGCCGAGTAATGAAATGCACTTGTGTCTGCAGCGCACTGCTAAACAAATACACAGTTTCTGGGAGCCAGCATTGCTAGCTGCTGCCGCCTGAGGCTGTGGCCACATTCCCCGAGAGACTGAGAGGGCTGTGTAAGCAAGTGTGTGTGTGTGTGTGTGTGTGCGTGCGCACGCGTGCACACAGGCGCGTATACATGCACACGTGTGTGCTCTGAGACATGGCTTAGTTTTAAAACAAATTTGAATCAGCTGCTCCGGATCCTCCCCATTTGTTTATTCATTGAGAACTCTCTGCTCCCTGGACTACTGATGTAAAACCCTAACATTCCCCCTTTCCCTTGTGGAAATGGAAGGTTATATTGATATATGGGTGCCTTCCAAGATTCTAAGCAGATAAGAAAGAAGGGGAAAAGGGGTAGGGAGGCCTGGATAAGGAGATGGGAATTGACAAGACTGAAATTGACAAGAAGGCTAGATGCTAAGGTTTTTAGCTCCTGGATTGGTTTGGGAAGAGTAACTGAGCAGACGATTAAAAGTGCTCCAGCAGTAGGTGACTATATGTAGGAGACAAGCACTGGAGCACAGACTTGTGGCTAATTTGGTTTGAGGCGAGCCTTGCAAAGATGTTTTCTCAGCCTTCTCTACCCTTCCTGGGAGAGAGGCTGTAGGCAGTAAACAGTGGGACTTGTCTACCACTCTCCAGCAGCTGTCATTCCCGGGGTGGGGTGCGCAGTCAGTGGGCTGACATTTTCTTGGGCTGGGTAGACTGGGCCCTCTTTGTGCATGTAGCTAGCCTTCTGAGGAAGGCTGGGAGTTCAGGACTTACCCTGAAGGATGCTGCAACTTATGCCCAGGAGGAGAGCTAGAGAGGGATCGTTTGACGCTTTCTTCAGTAGATCCCTTGCAAAGGAGCCAAGCCCTAAGTGATGGCACAGGAGGAGTGAAAAGGGAGGCACCCCTGCCAATGTCATGAGCTGAGCTTTTGCTTCCTTTCGTCTGCTCCCTGTCCTGTCCCCCTTTCCCCACCACCTCCAGCCTCTTGAGTTGCAGACAGAGCCTTCCTGCCTTCGGTGTGAGTCAGCCCTGGGCTGCTTGTCTCTGTCTTTTCCTCCTGCACAGTGGATGATGCAGCTCTGCCACTTTTTTAGCAATGACCTGGGGGGAAGGAAGAGAAAGACGGGGAAGAGGAAGAGGTGGCAGTTTCTGTGACAGTTTTGGTGTGTGGTTGGTTGCAAGGCTTCCCAGGACTGGAAATGGTGTCTTAGGAAAGAGTAATCCTGAGGGTCAGAGGAAGTTGCAAGTCATGTCTGAGGATTTGGAGGGGGCAGGTGGTTCCAGTTTAAGTCATGGTTTTCACACCTCCTAAATATGATATTTTCTTTCTCTGGAGAGAAGAAGTTGCAGGGGGGCGGGGAAGCAGCTCTTCCTTTCTTGGGTGAGGTTGGGTGGAATCGGACGTGAGAAGCCCATCCTTGGTCCATGTGCAAGGACACACTTACACACTTGCACACACATGTAACAGTCACGGCTGGCTTACCAAAAAAAAAAAGCCCGAGTATATTTAGATCCCTCTGCTCTTTTGATTAAGAAACTGCTTATCTCTAGGGATAATAAGAACCTTGCTCCAAGAAGGTGTAGCACCTGAACATCTTCTCTGGCTGTGTACCCCTCTGATCCTTTTCCTTCCTTTCTATTAAAGAGCTAATTGGTATGGAAATGGCACAGGTGTCAACATGAGGGTTTTTGTGTCTCATAATTTCAGACCCAGTCATCACCTGGGTGAAATAAATACCCTGGGTTTGTGTCACCCCTCCTGCCTCCTGTTCCGCCCTAGCCTTGGCTTTCTCCCATTTTTTGGCTAAAATTAAACTTGTTTTAAATTGGGAATCTGTGAGTCGTACATGCCCTGCAGCCAAGATTGGCTGTGCTGCCCTTGGGGGTGGAAGGTGGGTATGGTGGGGTCACCATCTCCAGATAGAATTGATGCAAGTGAGGGTACAGATATTTGCATGGCCCTTCTGCACTGTTACCTAGGACCTCTCTCCATCAACCCTGCCACACCCATTCCCCCTTTCTAGTGCAAATTCCCTTCAGGCAGACATGCTTGGGGTCCAGCCTAACACAGCCCCGTTCATTCTTCAGAAGAGCAGAGGAAGTACTGTGCTTTGACCTGATGAATTATTTCTTTGGGCCAAGGCTAATTGATGTATCTGATTTACACTGAAATTTACAGATTGATTGAACACAGTACATTTGTAGGGTTTACATACTCAGTAACGTTTGCCAGTTGCCTGCTAACAGCACTATGAAGTTGGTATTGGAAAGGGCAGCTTACTCACGAATGCCATCTCCTAGATGAAGAAATGAGGCCAAGGGCAGCCGCTACCTGGCTCAGAGTCACAGAGCCGGGACGGGCTGCACCAGCGGGCTAGAACCAGGGTCTTCTGTTTGACTGCATGGCGTGGTAAAACTGGTCCTTCTTCTAGGGGCTGGGTCTTCGCTTCTGAGCAACAGAGCTCAGACACGGAGCCAGAACCGGGGAGTCCTGTTCAGCCCACCAGACAGACAAGAGAGGCCCCAAAGAGGTCAGCTGTCTGGAGGTTACTTGGCATTACTAAAGTCCAAGGGGAGCCCTGTGGGAAGCTCCTGGAATGGCTGCATTTGGTCTGGGCTTCCCCCAGCTCTAGCCATCCATCGCTCTGTACCATGACCTTCCCCACCCTGTTTGCCCCCTTTGTCCTTTGTGATTGTCCCTCAGCTCCTTCTTTATTCTTGAATGCAACATGCAGTTATTGAGCACCTACTGTATGCCAGGCCCTGTGCTTTATCTTGGGGGATATAACAGTAAAGAAAATAGTCCCTGTTTTGGAGGGCTCACCATCTACTAGACAGAGCTGAATGTCAAAAATGAGTACAACCAAGGGTTTAATGATTGTGCTGGAATCCTGAGGGCTCAGAGGAAGAAGGTGTTCTTGGCACTGAGTGCTAAATGGTGTCACTCATCCAAGAGGCCTTCTCTAGGGTCAGTTCCCTGGAAGAAGCAACCCAGAGTCGAGAAATCAACTTAGTCTTGTGTATTGTGCAGGGCGGCCATGATCTGTGTCCAGGTTGTTCACTGCAGGAGGGTGCCCAGCTGAGGGAGAAATGGAGGCTGGAGTCCAGCCATCTTTGCTTGCAGAGCTGTGTGCCCAGGCGAGAATCTGTGTCTGCCCAGAGGAAGAGGCATGATTTTCTAATTCAGACAAAGGCATCGTCTGGGCTGGTGTTGGCTTTGCTACCGCTTCATAGCTAAAAAGCTTTTTCACTCGGGTATCTCATTGGATGCTCTCAACAACCACAAGCAATGTGGCAAACGACGGGCCAACGCTGGTCCAGAGAAGTTCAGCAACTTGCTCCGGGTCACAAGGCAAGTAAGTGACAGAGCCAGGCCCCATGTGCTTCTTTGGTCTCCCTTGTGGCACGCTGGCCATCTGATTTCTGAATGTCTTTTGCAACCAGTGGAGCCTCCTTCCCTCTCCCCAGTGGTATCAGGCATGAGGTCTCCCCACAGCAGAGGAAGGAGCTGTGAGCATCTCAGGGGCTCAGGCGTTGAAGGGAACAGAGTGCTAACACTGCCGGACCCCCTCGCCTCGGCAAACATCTCACTGCAGCTAATGAATTGCTAATACAATTTTCTAGATAATTTTATTTCCATAGCCCCACATTTTAATGTGTTTCCGAAAGCTAGCATTTATTTGCTTAATCTCCCAGTGTAATAGAATCTGCCCTGACTCATCATACATGCGAACAATCAGCTAGGCAGAGACTGCGGCAAATTGTTTAATAACTCAAATCTCGTCTCTAGATTTTTAACTCGCATGCACCAATAGCTTTTCTTGTGTCTCCCCCCGCTCTTTCCTTTTTCCTTTAAAAATATTTTTCCATCTTCTCGGCTGCTGATCTCCAAACAGAAGAATGGAGAGTGGATGTGGGGTCTCAGAGCCCCCGTCTCTTCATCTCTGAGCCTGGGGCAGTGTCTCGGTGGCCAGGGAGAGCGCCTGTGCCCTGTGGGATGTCCCAGGAAAGGGAGAGAGACCACTGTAGGGACACTGTAGCATTTCCTTTCCAGGTGGTCACTGCAGAACTTTAAACTTGTCACCAAGGTACAGAGCTGGCGTCCAGGACTTCAAATGCATCACGCTCCCTGACTCGAGCCCAGGCTGAGGGTCCTGTCTTGCCACTGCCCTGGATTCCGCTTCTCCGGTCCTCCTCCTGTCCTCCCAGCCCCTACCCTAGACTGATCCCCACTCTCCTCCAGTGGTAGCACAGAAGCCGTCATGTTCCTCCCTGCTTTCAGCCACTTGCCACTGCTGTTGGTGCCCTTGCAACCCCCAGGGGCATTGCCCTTACATACTGGTTGGATCATGCTAGCACCCTAGCCCCTCTTTTCATGGCACCGCATTGCCTGTGGAATGAAATCTTATCTGTCCCACCAGGTGATATGGCCCTCTGCCATCCAAACCCCCGTAACCTTCCCTGCTCATCTTCATCCTCAGGGTCTGTCCTCAGCCCCTGCCTGCTCTGAAATTTGCTTGCGGGGTTTCTAGCCTGGCTCCCGTGCCCCGCTCTGGTCCTTGGCTTCTCAGTCCACTTCATTTCTTAAAACCTAACTCAGAATCTCCGAAGCCCTCTTGGCATCAGCCTGTCTTATCCTCTGGCTGGTCGTTGGCTTGTCTGTGTCCCCCACTAATCTGGGGCCCTATTTCTCTGGTTGATCTCAGCCTCCCTCTTGTCACCTAGCACAGTGCCTATGCTAGGTGATATTCACCAAGTCAGCTGAATGGACACGAAATGGGTTCAGGCATTCCTGAGAAGAAGGGACCACATAGTGGGGCAGCTCTGGGGCCCTGGGGAGACGGGGAGGGGTGAGGTTGCAGGGCTCTCAGTCTGCCCTGCAGTGGTACTGACCCTCAGAGCTCCTCTGGGCCTGGCGTTTTTTTTAAAAACGTATATGCAATTTCCTTTTTCTTTCTTTCTCTCTCTCTCTCTTTTTCTTCCTTCCTTCCTTCTTTCCTTCTTTCTTTCTTTCTTTCTTTCCCTTCCCTTCCCTTCCCTTCCCTCCTTCTTTCTTTCCTTCCTTCCCTCCTTCCTTCCTTTCTTTCTCTCCTCCCTCCCTCCTTCCCTCCCTCCCTCCCTCCCTTCCATCCTTCCCACAAGGCATGTGGGAATCTTAGTTCCCCAACCAGGGATTGAACCCACACCCCCTGCACTGGAAGCATGGAGTCCTAACCATTGGACCACCAGGGAAGTCCCTGGGCCTGGCTTTTTAGGCTCCGGTGTCCTACTGGGAATTTCATTCATGTTCCCTCTGACGCAGACTCCTTCCACACTGAGGATTTCAAAGGATGCATAAGGAGAAACCTGGGCTCTTAAAGGGCATGGTTTGCCCAGGAAACCTGCTCCACCTTACTGATAAAAGGCAGATGTTTGATGCCTGGCTTCATCAGGACTCTCTGTGGGGTGAGGTTAGGGCCAGAGAGGGGGCTGGTGCTGGGGGCCCTCAGGATGAAGCAGCCACAACATGCCGTGTCACAGGACATGTTGCAGACGGACTCCATTCTGGGGCATGCTGGCCAGGCCAGACTGGGCTTTGAGGACTCACTGTCAGCCGTCGTCTGCTTCTACTGGGCAGACCGCTGCCATCAGTGTGCCCACTCAATCAAGTGGAGCCAGCACCCCAGTACCTTGCAGAGGTCTTGCTGGCTCCCAGTGGAGTAGGAAGGCTTCAGAGAGCTTTACCTTGTGACTCGGCTTCCACTGCACGCCTCCTGGCCCAGGTTCTCCAGCTGTTGCTAGGGTGGGCCCTGCAAGCACTGGGGCTCCTGAACCAGCTGGGTTGGAGCCGCCTCGCTGGTGTCATTATTGTGCCTCTTCCCAGAGAAGCCCATGCAGACAGGTGGCAGATCCAGAGGTAGACATGAGCCCAGCTCTGTGGTTTCTGAAATCAGACATACTGAAGCATTTAACAATCCCAGCTCTGCTGCTTTCTAACTGTGTGACCTTAGGCAAGTTACTTAATCACTCTGTTTTCCCATTTGTAAAAAGGGGCACTAGGATCCTGCCTTGCACGTTTTAAATGAGCTGACACCATAGGTAAAGCACCTAGCACACGGCCTGTCGTAGTTCCCCTTCCCTTCTGCTCCTTGAGTCCAGGAGCGAATTTGTGCCCTTGCTGATGTTCCACCTCCCCTGCTCAGCCTTCCCTGGACCTGGATGCAGGCGATGTCTGTCTGCAGGTGTGATGAGCGTGGCTGAAGGTGCTGTGAGGGGTGGGGGGCTGGGGGGAATGAGAGGCTGTCTTTCCCTTCCCGCCAGTCCATTCATTGCAAACCCAGCCATGAATGGGACTGAGTTGTCCAGAACGGGCCTTCCATTTGCTATCTCTGTTGATGGACCCCGGAGGCCACAGGCTCTCCGTGCTGTCCTTCTTGTCACCCTCTTTCCACCGGGAGCTCCCTGATGCCACGCTGAGCAGCCCACGACTTGCCACAGTCAAAGCTCTGCTCTACCTTCCACTCTGGGCTGCCAGGCACTGGGCCTGACCCCCTTTCCTGCTTGTGTCCTTTACACGGGGGAGGCAGCGCTGGGCTGACCACAGGTGATGATGCCCAGATGCCGGCAAAGAGAGACGAGCAGATGGGGAGCTTCCCGGGACAGGGAGCTGACATGCTTAGGAAAGTGGAGTCCAAAATGGTGGGCAAGGAGCTACTGGTGAGGACTTGGAAGGTCTAGATGCTTCCTCCTGTGGTGCTGAATCCCGCAAGGCCATGGTCCCAGAGCAGCATCAGGAAGGGGGTTGATAACAGACAGAAAATGGCAGCCTGTCTTTGTAGGGTACCATGGGGTACCCACCCGTGCTTCTGATTAGCGCAGGGAACGACCAGACAGAGTTAAATGAAAATCTCGGGCTTCCCTGGTGGCGCAGTGGTTGAGAGTCTGCCTGCCAATGCAGGGGACACGGGTTCGTGCCCCGGTCCGGGAGGATCCCACATGCCGCGGAGCAGCTGGGCCCGTGAGCCATGGCCGCTGAGCCTGCGCGTCCGGAGCCTGTGCTCCGCAACGGGAGAGGCCACAGCAGTGAGAGGCCCGCGTACCGCAAAAAAAAAAAAGAAAATCTCATGTCCCTCATTAGCTTAAAATCCCTTGACAGTTGCCCGTTGGTCTTGGGATGAAGCCTAAAGATCTTTTATTTTTTTTTACAACTTTATTGGAGTATAATTGCTTCACAATGGTGTGTTATTTTCTGCTTTATAACAAAGTGAACCAGCTATACATATACATATGTTCCCATATCCCTTCCCTCTTGCATCTCCCTCCCTCCCACCCGAGCCTAAAGATCTTAACATGGTTTTCAAGACCCCGTACGAGCTGGCCCTGCCTACTTCTTTGACCTCCACTCTACTTTCTTTCTGCCTCCTCAGGTGCCCTGTTCTGTCTTATCCTCTGACCCGTCACGTTTCTCTCTAGTTCAGAGATACTATTCCATCTTCTTGGAATGCTCTCCTCATGGCCCAGTGTGCTGGGTAACATCTGTGATGAGGGCAGGCACTTTGTACGGTTTTCCGTGGCTACATCCCCAGGGCCAAAGAAGAGAGTCCTCCTTATAGAAGATACTAAAATAATATTTGTTGAATGAATGGACCCTTAAGATGTACGCATTAACGAATGGAGACGTGGTTAAGAGAATCAGGTCTGTAGCTCGCGTTAGGAGCGGATCAAATCTGGGCTTCCTGGGTTTGAATCCCAGTCCTGTTTGCTTGTGAACTCTGTGCTACTTCGGACAAGTGACTCAGTCTCTCTGTGCCTCCTTTTCCTTATCTGAAGGGTGAGGATGCAGAGCCTGCCTTTTGGAGATGGGATTTTTAAGTTAGTTACACTTGAACGACAGCTGGCACGTATCATCTCCGTTATTGTGATTCCTCACAGAGGCCGGCCTGATGCCCCACCACCTGTGCCAGGCTCTGAAAGTCCCTTTGATAGATGCCTTCTTGGTACCCTGCCTTTGACACAGACGTCCATACGATTGCAGACTCATTGGCTGCTCTGATGTGTTTGATTAATGTCTTTCTCCCACTAGATTTTAGGTTCCATGAGGGCAGGAAGTAAGTGGATTCTGTCCACCGTTGGAGCCGCACAGCGGGGGCTCCAGCAGCATCGCGTGGCCTGCACCACCTCTGGGTTTGCCACCGAGGGTGGGGCCCAGGGTGCTGGCCTGACGCTGGCTCTGGCTCCAGCCTAGCTGGGTGAAGAAGGCCTGTGTCCAGCCCTGAGGCTTTCCCCTGCTGTGTCCTGCAGGCACGGACATGGCTGTCTTCTGTCTGCTGTGCGGGAAGCGTTTCCAGGCCCAGAGTGCGCTCCAGCAGCACATGGAGGTCCACGCGGGCGTGCGCAGCTACATCTGCAGCGAGTGCAACCGTACCTTCCCCAGCCACACAGCCCTCAAACGCCACCTGCGCTCACACACAGGTAGGCCAGGCCGGGGACGGGCAGGGCAGGGTCTCTGGGAACCACTGTCTGCATTTCCCTCCAAACACATCAGGCGGGGGTGCCCTCAGCCCTCCTCTGCTCAAGCGTCAGGCACACAGGGGCCTCCGAGGTGCAGGTCAACGTGGACGGTTCTTATCCTGTCCCACCCTGGGCACCTTTGGTTCTCGACATCTCTGTGCCCAGCAGAGAGGGTGCTCATTAGAAATGCAGGCTCCTGGGTCTCATGCTCAGAAACTTCCATTCAGTGGGTACAGGTGGGATCCGAGACTCAACATTATTAGTAAATATGCCCCAGGGATTCTGATGCAGGTGGACCCAAGATGAATTTTGAGAAAAACCTGCCTTCTTGGTCTCTGTCTCTGCCTTTCCCCCTCCCACTGCTGACCCACTCCACACACACACACACACACACACACACACACACACACACACACACACACACACACACACACACACACACACACACTGTGCACACACACACTCCTGCGGTCGGCCTTGGGCTCTCAAGGGAACGTGGCAGAAGTGGTCCTGCTTATTCCACAGTAACAGAAGCACACGTTCTATACTTGGGCCTTAGCCCTGTTTAGGGGAGACAGTGAGGTCGTCTAAACAGTGAGCCATGAAACATCCCTGCTTAGCCAGTTGGAGATGCTGGGGGAGGAGAGTAGTTGTGAGTCAAGGGGTCTGGGATGGGGTACTTGGTCCTGAGTGCCAAGAGGCATTTGCTTCCTTGCAGCGGCCCCTGACCCTCTAGCAAGGTCATGGGTGACTCGAAAGCCTTCCTTTCTCTGGCTGTACATGGATAAAGGATTGCCTGCTTCTGAGTCTGCGTGCGTCTTTGCTTGTGTGTGTTCTGTCCTGCTTTTGGGGCGAGAGGTGGGTGATGGAGCCAGGGAGACAGAGAGGCAGACTCTCTGAGTACGTAACAGGGTATGTTTTCATGTCTGCTGGAGAGGGTATAAAAAACTCTGTGTGCCCCATGACAGAATTGGCAGGACCCTTTCCTCATTCTTGGGTCTTATCATGCTCTGGGATTAAGTGGCAGGCCCTGCTGAGTACGGGGGGAGGGGCTTTGTTTATCACGGACCCGAGCTGGCCTGGCCTGCCAGCAGTAGGCATCCTCGCCAAGGAGCCTGCCTGGACTCTTGCGCCTGGATGCTCTTCCATTCAGGGGAGCATATTGCTTTAGCATCACCAGATTTGCTTAGAACTTTTTAGATTTGCTGGCTTCGGAAAAGGGGAGGTCTCAAGAGGGGAAGGCCTGACAAGAAGGGCAGAGGAGGAAGGGATGCTGACAAGGGCTTTCTCTGTAGTGACCGCATAAGCATCCCCTGCAGGTATTGGGTTGGGCAAAAAAGTTCACTTGGGTTTTTGGTAAGACGTTACCGAAAAACCCGAATGAACTTTTTTGGCCAACCCAGTACATGCACCTTCCTGTCAACACCTCCCCCACTGGGCCCCCAAGTTCAGCCTTATCAAAGGTGGCCAGTTACCTTTCAGCCACTTCTGAGCATTCTGCTGGGCCCCATCCATTGGATTCATGGGACTGGAACGATCCCAGTCCTGCTAAGTCCACCCAGGATACGCCCTGCCCTGCCCACACTAGCTCCCAAGAGCTCAGATATCAAAATGCCCCCGGCCCCTGTGTCAATATCAAAATGCCCCCGGCCCCTGTGTCAATCAGGGCTCAGATCCATGGGGAGGCAGGATTTCCAGACATCGTTTAAGAGGAGTACTTGCTTTTAACCTAGGAAACATGGAGCGTGTGTACTGCCTACACCAACACCCATGGATTTCACACCAGTGAGGCCCTGCATGCACAGCCCTGCACAGGCCGAGCACACCCGGCACAATGCCTCATTAATATTCCCTTGTTCTTGGCCCATTTGCTGCTGCGGCCGGGTGTTTAGCATCAGCAGCTGTGTTGGGTAGGTTAGTCCAGCCGCGCTCTTGGCATTGATGGATCCCTGATTCACACGGCTCATCGTATAATAAACTCTCCGCTGTGTTGAGCGGGGCAGCTGAGTAGCCGACAGGATGGGGCTGGGATGGGGAGGATGACACTGGGCTTGGCCACAGTGCCAGGGAGGCCACCAGGTGAGGACAGACCGCTGGGGTCACAGGTGCACTGGGCAAGCCGGAGGAGGCCTGTCATTAGTCTCGTTTGTCCTGTACTTAATGTCAAGCTCATTAAAGAGGCTACAGAGTTAATCAACCTACCACAAATTGGATTTTGAGTTCTGCAGCCAGTTTTGTGTACATTATAGCAACACTGACACGGGTGAGGATTTTAGGCCAGGTGCTTGCCATGTTTCAAAATCCGTGTGCGTGTGTGTTGGTGTCTTTGTTTCTTTTTCCCCCCCCTAACTTTTTATTCCTTTACCTGGGCTGACTCGAGAGATTTCATATTTAAACTCATGTAACATGTGATCCACTTCATAATTAAATTCATAAACATCTGATCAAGCCAACCTCTCTGCCTTAACCTTTTGTTTTTTAAACTCTTAGGGCCCCCCTCTGGAGGGGAAAGGCACAGACAGACAGCAGTGCCCACCCCCCAACCCACCGTGTGGCTGCCGATGTACGTTTTCATTACCGGCTCCGCTGAAGTCTCACGTGGCCCTTGCTTTATTATTTATTTATTTATATCTTAATGAGGATACTGAATTCTTGATTAAAGTTGTAATCGTTGCCGATTCAGTAAGGAGAGGAGTCGGATGTCAGACGGGGCTGTGTGTGCAGACGTCCACACGCAGAGAGTGGCACGCGGGCCCAGGTGTGCACAGACCAACCCTCACTCTGCTAGACACACAGCTAATTAGGAGCAGGGTCTGCCTGGGCCTCTCCTTCCCTGGGGTTGGATGGGGCTGGCGGCTGGGGACCGGCCAGTCTGCACAGCCCCGGCAGCGAGGGCGCGGGCAGGTGCCAGGAACTCAGGAATCTGCTCATCCCCGGATCTGCACGGGGATGGAGGCTCTCCTCTGAGCCCAGGGCAGGGCCCCCTGGAGTGGCTCTGCTCTTTGAGCTTCCTCCATCCTACCCCTCCGATGGAAGCGCTCCCACCCACCCGTCTACACCCTCGGATCATCTTGCAAACCTTCCACCCGTGAGAGAGCCCGCCAGGGAGCAGACTGCAGCGTCCTCTCCCCACAGAGTCTTAAAAACCCTTCAGAGCCATTAGAAGAGATGAGAATGTATGTGGGTGCAGGGGCTTGCGTTCGAGAAGGAGGAGGTTTGGTTAGCGGCCTGAGGAGGGGAGAGAGGGAAGAGAGTAAAATATCATTTGAAAGAGGAAGTGAAGGCACAGGCATGCAAGTCTATAACGAGAAGGACAATTTATGCCCAGGCACGAGCGCAGTTTGACATGGGGATAATGAAAAAACGTAGGTCATTGTGGATGACTTAAACCTTCAGCTGAAGAAAATGTATGAAATGCAGAGGACATTACACGGTTGGCAGCCCCGCACATCTGCAGAGGGACAAGTGAAATACAGTGGGCCATCCTTTACCATAAACTATGGCTGTTGGAGATGCAGCCCAGAGAAATTGTAATTACAGTGACAAGACGAATCAGCGATATTTAAATATTCATGAACGAAGTCTGGGGTGATCAATCTGTCTTTATTGTCTGTGCCTTCACTCCTGTAATAAATAAGTAGCTGAAGTCCTCACCTTTCATCCCCACAAAGCCCCCACTTCGGGTACAAAGGGAAAGATGGTTAATCCCCACACCCCAGCCTCAGAAAGGAGGCTGCTGGGCATGGATTCCAGGCCGGGGAAAGGCAGTTCTCCCCAAGTTTCATATACTGACATTTCCCGAGCGTCTGCTTAGGGTTTACTCTGTGTTGCGTGCTGAGGCTACAGGGATGAACAAGGTTCCCTTGTTGCCCTCACGGTGCTTCTGGTCTGTGGGCACGGTGGGTGTCACAGCAGATTCAACACAGCATGGCAGTTAGCAGTCCGGTAAGTATCCAGTGTCCGGATTCTGGAACCAGATCTGAATCCCAGCTCAGCCCCTTATTAGCTCTTTGACCTTAGGGACCATGTTTAAGCATCTCTGAACATCTCATTTTTCTCTTCTGTAAAATGAGAATGATACTGTCTTTCTTGTAAGGTTGTTGTGATGATTCCGTGATATGATTGATCCATGTGAAGTTCTTAGCACAGTAGTGAGCACTCAACAAATGTGGGCCATTTTAATTAGAAATTGCCATAAAAATTGTACTACTACTACTACTAAAAGGACGAAATGCTGGACATTTCTTCTCTCTGGGGACAGAGGAGAAAGTGACTCAATTTGCCTGAGCAGGGGACAGTGGGAATAGCGCTAAAGGGAAACTTCCAAACCGTGGTGACACGTGAGCTGGCCTTTGATGGGTGACTAGGAGTTCACCAAGGAGAGAAGAGGAAATCACGCAGAAAAAAACGGTTGCATAAGCCTGTGGAGGAGGCACAGAGCAGAAGGAATTGGGGGGACAGTGAGAAATTGGAGGGACTTTTTTGAGGGTAGGGGAGTCAGGCTGGAATGGCTTTTGCCCCTGACCTAGAGGAAAGGAAGCTGGGGGAAGGGTCTCGAAGCCCCTGGGTCTGCTCTGCCCTCAGGGGACCTGCTTTCTGGTGGCTCTGTTCATCTCTGAACCAAACGGGCTCTCTTTTCCCGAGACTGGCCCTTGAGGCGTGGATGGCCACTGGGCCACGGTAAAGTATGGACACTTACTCCCTGAGGTAATTGCTCCCTGTTGATGCTAAGGGGCTGGCAGGGGTGGAGGGTCCCTCAGTCGTCTCTGGAGGTGGCGACTACAGGCAGCCTCATCCTCCCGGCGCACTGAACCTGCCCTACTGTCCGCTGAAGAGGGGGCCGGGGGAGGCAGGGGCCTGATCCAGCCCCTTATCCCCACAGGTGACCACCCGTACGAGTGTGAGTTCTGTGGCAGCTGCTTCCGGGATGAGAGCACACTCAAGAGCCACAAGCGCATCCACACGGGCGAGAAACCCTATGAGTGCAATGGCTGCGGCAAGAAGTTCAGCCTCAAGCACCAGCTGGAGACACACTATCGCGTGCACACAGGTACCGGGGACACACAGCTGGCCCCGGGGCGGGGGGTGGGCAGGGGCAGGTGGGTCCGCAGAGGAGCCCGGGTGCCCATGGTCCCAGGCTGAACCGAAGAGTGGAACAGCTTCTGCTAAGGGTTAGTACGGTGACCTGAGTGCCACTTCCTCCCTGCAAGGGCGAGGCCGACTTTGCTAATCAATCACAGCACTCCTTCCAGGAGCCCAGACTAGCCTTCCGGGCGGCCATACCAAGAGCTCACAGAGGACATCCATTCCTGAATCCTGAGTTGGGGGTCGGTTGGCCTGATGACCTGACAGTGAAGACTAAGGCGATTTCATGTGACTTGAGGGTTACAGAAAGAACTAGGCGACGTTAAGTTAGGGTGTGGTGAAGGTTGGGAAAAATGGTACGTTAGACTGAGTTCGGTTCAGCGATTAGAGAAGCAGTTGGATTTACTAATCCCTCTACATGTATAATATTTGACCATTTCAAAGGGCCTTCATGTTCCTTTTTACCTAAAAGAAATGTGAGCAACTGTTTTCTTGGGGCCTGAGGACAGAACAGGTGGAAGTGGTCCCGATATCCAGAGTTGCCAGAGTTGGGGGCAGTGGATGCTGGAGCCGGCCCGAGCCTGCCTGGGAAAGCCATCGTGCCTATCTCTTTCCAGCCCCGTATTCTGTGTTATCACCTTGGTTGCTTAAAATTGGCTACAGGGGGAGGGTTCACAACATGGCCATCAGCAAATGCTACAAAATCAGGGCTTTTTGGAGAGCCAGTTGTTAAACATTTACAGCACACTGCCAGTTGGGGGGTAGATATTCAGAAGGACTTCCTGTGAGGGTGAGACATAGTGGAAGGTAGTGGAATGCGGCCAAGTAGGAAGGCTCCCCTGATCAGGGGAAACAGCTGCCTGAGCAGAGAAATGGGGAGAGGTGATCAGACAGGTCCTGCTGGCCCAGGGGAGAGAGTGTGTTTTCCCGGGAGGGGAGGTGGACAGAGGGAGCAGTAAGCAGAGGACACATGTTGTCATAGCTCTGCTTTGGGCCACAAGGAGAGGATGGGGTGCTCGTTGCTGACAACTAGAGTGACCCCCAGGATTTCCCAGAGCCCCTTGTCAGAGATGTGACCTGGCAGGTGTATCATTAAGTGCGCTGGCGCTGACTATTGTAAATAGCTGGTCGATAGTTAGATCACTCTGGCTGTTCATTACTTTGTTATTTGCGGGGGCCTCTGCACGGAGGAGTATCGATAGCAAGATGGCTGGCCAGTTAATACTGTATCAGAACAAGGTTCCCTCACATCCCCTGCTCAGCTCCAGGGAACTGTAACAGAGGGTGGGCGAGTCGCAGCTTGGGTCTGGCCATGCACTCCCAGGTTCTCTGTCCCTCCACCATTCTGGCCCCAAAGGGGAAGGCAGGGTCCAGGGCAGGCTCTAGAGCCTTAGAGGAGTAGCCATTCCCAGGTGTAGCATGTTTGCAGGATGGGGTCCCCTCAGTTTTACCCCACCTCTGTTCCCCATCATCTGTAGCCCTGTAAGGACTCCATCCCCTTGCTCCCCTTGAAGGAACTGTGTGCTGAAGAGCCATCCCTAAGCATTTGAGAGGCCTCGCGGGCCCTTTTCTAGACCTCCCTTTCCTTTCTTAGGAAGGGGAGAGTCCGTGCCCCTGAGAGAGTTGAGAATAAGTCCAGGGGCTGGAGCTGGCCCACATCATGGCCACTAGCTACATGTGGCTATTTACTTTAGTTACAGTGAACAAGATTGAGAATGTAATCCATTGGAAACTAACACACCATTGTAAATCAACTATACTTCAGTTAAAAAAGAAAAAAAAAAAGAATGTAGTTCCCAGTCGCACTCAGGATCCAGATGTGACTGGCGGCTGCCACACTGGATGGTGCATCCATTGCCGTGGAGAGTGCTGACCTAGAGGGACGGGAGTCTCCAGCAAGCCCGAGGGGGCGCTGAGGGCGCAGAACATCCCTGGGGCGGCTCTCACAGCCCCCTCCCTCTGTCCTGGCCTTCTCCTGCCCTCCCCCCACAGGTGAGAAGCCCTTTGAGTGTAAGCTGTGCCACCAGCGTTCCCGGGACTACTCGGCCATGATCAAGCACCTGCGAACGCACAACGGCGCCTCGCCCTACCAGTGCACCATCTGCACGGAGTACTGCCCCAGCCTGTCCTCCATGCAGAAGCACATGAAGGGCCACAAGCCCGAGGAGATCCCGCCCGACTGGAGGATAGAGAAGACTTACCTCTACCTGTGCTACGTGTGAGGCGCCTGCGGCGGGGGCAGCGGGGGACAAGAGGAGTAGAGACGGAGCGGGATGACGTCCAGGAGGACCGAGCAGAAAACACAACAAAAAACAAACAAACAAGAAACAACAAAGAAGAGAGAGGGAGAGAAGGAAAAGGAAACCTGGGAGCTGTCGGGCTCTGGGTTCTCTCTGGGGCTCCAGGTGACCTGGATGCCTGGCTGAGCCCCTCCCCTTGGGCCTCCATCCCTCCTTTCCTGGCTGGAGCTTGGCCTGCTCTTCTTGGATGGGGGTGGAGGGGCTTTTGTTCAGCTCGGATAGTGGGATGTTCTTCTCTTCCCTCCGCCCAGATCCTCCTTTTGTGTCCAGAAATGGAGACTTTGAAGGGGGGAGGGCTCCTCCCATCAGAGCCAAACCACCTCTGCCTGCCGTGCTCTCACTGACCCCTCGGGAGGTGGGGGCTGAGGGGTGGGTGGGCTGGGGGTACAGAAAGGGGGCCTGCAGATGCTGGGGCTGGGCGGGCTCACTGGCTGACACAGACGATGGCAGCTCTAGCTTGCTGGGGGCCGACTGGGCCGGGAGGGGTTCTCCTGCTTTTCCCGTCGCTCAGTTCATCTGTTGCTTTCTTCCGCTCCGCCATACCTGGGTGCCCCCTCATGGTCTTCAGGAGCCTCAGGGCTCTCAGCCCCTCCCCCAGCTCCTGGCTGCCCGGCTCCCCTTGACTCCTGTCCTCCCAGCCCCCCATGGATCCGGGTGTCTCCCTCATCCTCCAGCTCCCTGTTGGGGAAACTGTGTCTGACTCCAGAGCCCCCACTTGCACCCTCAGCTTTCTGAGAACACAGACGAAGTCAATGGAAGGGCCCATCCCGGTCCAGCCCTGTCCTAAGCCAGATTCCTGCTGAGCTGCTTTTGCTTCCCAAATGGAAAAAGGAAACAACTAAATACACACTATCCCACCATACTAACACACACAAACGCAAACCCCCTGCGGCCCTCCTCAGCCCCTAGGAGGAGGGATCCATCAAAGGGCTCATTGCCCATGGAGGGACGTGGATGTCCGTCTCCAGAGCTGCCCTACACCTGGAGGGGGACCCCTGCCCCGGGAGGGTGTCGGTGAGTCGTGCCGGGGACCCTTTGAACACATGGGACCCCAGACCTGGTGAGCTCCGTGGGAAAACCCAGGTCCAGAGGGCGGTACAGAATTCCTGGCTCCCAGGGCCCCCCAGTCCACGGGGAGGAGGTGGGGGAGAAGGAGTTGAGAGCGCTTTGCCTCGTGTTATGTTTCGCTTCTTTTCCGTGTCCTCTGTTCACCTGTTAGCACATTGTACTTGAATTACCTCAGTTTTTTGTGACCTCATGAGCTTTTTTGACCCCTGCCTGTATCTCTTTTTTGGTTGGGGGTTGGAAGGATGGGGAGAGCGTGCTTTTCTGTCTCTTGTGTAAGTTAATGGCGAGTTTAATGGGCTTCAGCTGGCCAAGGCCCTCCCCGTGTCCCCTAGCGATGAGCCTCCCAGCTGCAGGGGGCCGTGCGGAAGGGGCTGAGTACTCAGGATCGGGATGGGAGGCCCAGGCAGAAGGTGGGAGCCTGCCGGGGACGGACGGGGTGCTGGGGGCCCGGCAGGATCACAGCCGGCTCGGCCCAGGCGTGATGTCATCCTGCCCAAAACACTCTGGAGAGAATCCCACCTTTCTTACGGTTTGCTGGGTCGTCCGGGTCTGGGGGCCTGTGTTCTTCAGAGCCCTGCAAAGGCGTGACCCCACCTCTGTGTGCATCAGCATTGCCCAAACTGGTCTCTTTTCAGGGCTGGTTGGGGACAAGCCGGCCTGGGTGTTGTTGCGATGGGGCGGGGGTGTTGTTTTTCTAAAAGCTACCTCTTAGGTTTGTCCAGTTCTTTGGTTCCCTTCACGCCTCCCATCCTGCTGCCCTGCTTCCCCCCGCTTCTCCCAGCCTCCCCTCCCCGAATTTTTGGAAAGCACATTTGCAATATTTGTGTTCGCTTTGGGACGGGTCCTCCCGTCTCATCTCATGCTTTATTTGTAAGAGTTGTGGGTTGTTTTTTTTTTTTTTTTTTCTCTTTCCTTTCTCTCTCTGAGAAAGTTGTGGCTGCGTTTTTATCTTAGGTTTTAAAAAGTGGTTTAGGGAAGCGGTTTTGGGGAGAAGGGTTGTGAGGCATACAGGGAAGTCGGAGGGATGGGTGCTGCTGTGACCACCCCCCTGTCCCTCGGCCCCGACCCTCCCGCCCTCCCCTGTAGTCTCGCCCACCAAATCTGAAGGCCTTAAAAGTTGTGTGTTGGGGGGATATGGACTGGGGGGGACTGGGTCACTAGACCGTTGATTGGGGATGATAATGTAGGGAGGATGCTATTTTGCAACTATAATAATGACTTAGTGCTTTGGAAAGAAAAAAAAAAGTTAAACTTGAAATATGTAACTAGAGCAGTTGTCATGTTTATAATGTGAAAAGAGTGGAATCATTGGGGGAGGGGCAGTCTGTAAGAAATCTCTGTGCACTATTGCCGCCTCCCCCAATCTGGGAAGAAGGGGGACAGGCTGGCCCTCAGGGGATCTGTAAATCCCAGAAAACAGTATTTGAACAGCAACATGTCATTCAACTTCGGTGGGGAAGGAAAAAAAAAAATCAAACTATTCCATAGACCTAGCTGACCCCTCTCCGTCTCCCCTACCCTTCCCACACAGCCGGGTCTCCTCCGCTGTTCGTAAAAGCTGAGAGGGTTGAGCTAATATTTACAAATTGTAATATTTTTGTAATATTTGTTAGTTCCTTCATCAGTTCTACCGGACCTTGCCCTTTCCTTTTGTAATGTGAATAGGAAAAAACAAAAAAAACAAAAAAAAATTCACCACCACCACCAACAAAATATCCCTTTGTACGTGCGTGTGTGTGCGTGTGCTTGTTGTGTGCGGTTGTGTGTTAAATCATGCAGTATTGTTGTAATCTGGTGTTGCAGCGCTGGATGGTACCTAATCAGCCCCTGCCCGCCCCTACCACCCTGGAGGGAGGGATCCTGGTCAAGGGAGAGAGGGTCGGGGCATGGGGTCTCTGAAGGATGCGGAGTGGGGAGACCTCTGTACCGGACTCTCCCCTCCTCTCCCATGAAGCCCCGGACACCCTGAAGAGATTCCAACATGTCTCTTTCCCAACTTCCTGCTCACAAAGACAAAAGAATTC
Source organism: Mesoplodon bidens (assembly GCF_964165515.1). Classification (NCBI taxonomy): domain Eukaryota; kingdom Metazoa; phylum Chordata; class Mammalia; order Artiodactyla; family Ziphiidae; genus Mesoplodon; species Mesoplodon bidens. The sequence goes on along the minus strand of NC_138164.1, from coordinate 17,988,307 downwards.
TGACCTTGCCAAGGTGGCCAGGCCTAATGGCCAAGGTGAGGGTCAGAAATTATCTGGAGGCTTTAGATGTGTCTGCACAAAGAGGGCTAAGGAGACGAGGAGGGTGGAGACTGCTCTCTCCCCAGGTGAGATCCCTCTCCTTTGCCATCTGGCCCCTTGGTCACCCTGCTGCCTTTGGCTGTGGTACTGCTGACAACCCTACTTGCTACTGCCTTACCCAGCACAGTGAGCTTTCTCCAGCCTGGAAAGTCCAAGTGGATTAATAGTTCCTTTCCTATGTTCGGCTCCTATAAGCGTGTCCCTTAATGCTTTTGGTGACATTTCCCCCTCACTCATGTGCTCTTTCCCTATTCACTCCTTCACTCATTCAAAGCATTAAAATCCTATGTGTATATAGGATAGACAAATATATAGAGAGATATATATATAGCAAGAGAGAGATATAAAATAGTACATATCATTGCTGCTTTGGGCTGCTTTGGAGGAGGCCACGAATACGGGGAAGGGAGATCTGGGGTATAGGGGTGGGAAGGGAGGCTGGGGGACCCAGTGATTCCGTACAATCCAGGGATGCAACGCGGGCTTGTTTAATCTTTGTGCCTGAACAGTTTTTCCACGTTTAGAAAAGAAAAAAAAAGAAAACCTGCTGCAGTTTTTCACAAGTGTCTGGTACCCTTCCGGATGCTATTGGTACAACTGGCTGCTGGGGTGTTGAGGCCTTGGAGGGACGGGGCCCTTTGGCTCATCTCCTTACAGGGGAGTGACCAGTGGCGGGGGCAGCCTTCTGACTCTGGGGGGACTGGGGGAGATTTGTGGCCAATTCCCTGCAAGCCCAACGAGGGTGAGAGCTGGGGGCACGAGACATAGGACAGAAAAGGGGGGAAAGATCGGACTGTGTTCGTTCCTCCTAGGGCTATGTTAAATCTTTTTTCCCCTCCCATCTTGTTTCCTCCTTCCTGGAGCTTCATGGCGGCACTTAACCTGGATATTTCGGTAGGAGGGAAGAAGGCCAGACTATTCCTACGCAGTGAGGCTGATGGGTGGAGGAGAAAGGCACAGCCGACCAGGAGGAGTGCAAGACAGACCAGGGGAGTTGGGTCAGGGGAAAAGGGCTGGGGAGAGCGTGTTCAGGCCCCGCAGGCCTGTTAGCCTGAAGCCCCGCCTCCCTGAGTCCTTGGCATCCCAGTTTGCAGACAGGGTACCAGCCTCCTGGTGTGTGTCATAGGAGTTGTTCACATAGTGTTATGCATGATCTTTGTAAGGTTAAGAGGCCGTGGTGGTGCACCATGACATCCGACCCATATATATAAAGATAAATATATATATATATATATATGTATGTAAATTATAGCACTGAGGGCTCTGCTGCCCTGCTGGACCAAGCAAAACTAAGCCTTTTGGTTTGGGTATTATGTTTTGTTTTGTTATCTGTTTGTTTTCATGGCTTGTCTTCTGTCCTGACAGCACAAGTGCCAGTCCAATTGCTCTGTATTACAGAATAGTGTTTTTAATTAATTGATGTTCTAGTTCATGTCTACCTCAGCACCTCCTCTTAGCCTAATTTTAGGAGGTTGCCCAATTTTGTTTCTTCAATTTTACTGGTTACTTTTTGTACAAATCTCTCTCTCTCTCTCTCTCTCTCTCTCTTCTCTCTCTCCCTCCCTCCATCCCTCCTCCCTTCCCTCCCCTCTCACTTCTGTTTGTTTCATTCTCTCTTTCACTGTCCCCTTCTTCTTGCCCCCTCTGGCCCCAGCCCAGCCCTGCGACCCTGCATTGTGCTCGCCAGCCCTATCTGTCCTAGCCCAGAAGCAGTTCACCCGAACTTGTGCGGTCCTGGTTGCAGCTTTCCGCATCTGCCTTCGTTTCGTGTAGATTGATGCGTTTCTTTGTAATTTCAGTGTTTCTGACAAGGTTTAAAAAGAAAAAGAAAAAAAAATGAATTTACTGCTGCAGGTTTTTTTCTCTCTCCATGTGTCACTAAGTGAAGTTTGTGCCTTCTATAGCAAAGAGAATATTTTTTACATCCTACTAACAGTAGATTTTTTTGTAGTGAACATTTTTTGTATTTTTATTTATAAGTCTCATAAGAAAAATAGCAATGTTCAGTTGTATACCTTGAATCTGCAGTTAGAAGAGAATAAAGTTAATTCAGTTGTCTCTGGCTTGAAGTGTCCCCCCTTTTTAAAAAGTGCTTTGCCCCTTCTGCCTTTTCTTGGGTGGGGAGGATCCAAGATTTCTGTCTGGGGATGGGAAAGAGAATACATTACACCCCAGCCTCACTTATGTGGCACTTTTATGCCACATTTGTGAGGTGCATACCCACCTTCATGACATATTTATCAAATAAGTTTTAGTTTAAAAAATAGCATTAAATACACAAATAGCATTTGATCCTTGGTACAATGAACGTATGAAGCAGGCACTTGTCCATTTATCCCTTCAACATGGACGTTCATCCATTAACTTGCACAGTTACCGTCGTAAGCCATGGGAATACAGCAGGAATAGAGCAGACAACCCACTGCCCTCAGGAGCTGACATTCTAAGCCACTGGGTTGGAATGTTTGCTTAGGTTATAACGCATTCCGATCACACAGCTGGTGAGTAGCAGAACCTGCATCTAGATCTCTTGATTCCAAATCAGGTTCATTCTTTCCTGACTCCAGAGGCAGGGGGCTCCTGTCTGGTCTTTATTATACAGATGTTTTCTTCTTCTTCCTCTCAGCCAAGTGAGTTTCATCAGTTTCTCAACAAGAAGCTGCCACCCAGTTAAAGGTCCTTGGGTCTGGCAGCTGGGCCGAGTGCAGAAAGGAGATTGAGCTGGGGGTGCAAGCCCAGCATCACCACTCGCAGAATAAAACATTTGCACAAAATGTGATGGGCTCGACTCCTCCCACCCCGCCGTCTCAGGGCCCAGACTGCTTCTCTGGGTGTGTCCGCTTTCCTCTCCCTGGGGATGGGAGCATTGCCCTGCCGGTAAATGTAGCCGGAAAGCCAATTCCACCCAATCTCAGACACGCTGGCTCAACACCTCTGCCCAAGGCCGTCCGACCTGCTCAGCGCTGACCAGAATAATCAAAATAATCCGTCTCGACACCAAGACTTAGGAACACAGCAGGGAGTGTGGTGACGGCCCCTCCAGGGTGTGAAACCAGTGCCAGGCCTCAGGGGCCAGCCTGGCCTCCAGCATCATGCGGGAGTCACTGGGAGCCATCCTCCATGTGATACCCTCCGGGCACCAGCCTGCAGGGAGGCCCAATTCCCTGCCTAACCTGCCCGCTCTGGGCGCTGACTGGAAGAGGGGCCTTTCAGCCCCTGTGCTCTGGGACCCTGGGCTGGGGTCTATGTGACCCTAGGTTGTGAGCTGCAAAGCACCTGGGGCTACACTTGCCTCCCTGGACGGATGACGGTCCCTCTGCCGGGTGGCTGCTCTGTCCTGCTGTACTTTCTTCTCTCCTCTCCTGGCCTCTCTGCTCTGGTCTGTCATTTTTCCTTCGCCTCGTCTCTCTCTGTTCCTCTCACCCAACCTTTCTCCCTTCTCTCCACTCCTCTCCCCTTCTCTCTCTCTCTCTCTCTCTCTCATTTCTCTTGGGGTTTTCTTTTGGCCTTTGTGTCTCTCCAGCGTTCTTTTCCTCTCCCCATATTTCTCATCTTGGAAAACAATCCTTTGCCCCAAATATATCTGGTTTGATTCTGAGCCTCTGCGCCATTCCTCCAAGCCATCCAGCCAGCCCTTTCTTCCCGGGGTCCCTGCTCGCTCCCCACGCCTCTTCACAGTCCCCTGCATCCCCTCCTCCCCGTCAGGCCTCAGCTTTCTCTTGACAGATGGGAGGGCAACGAGCGCTCCCTCTTTAAAACAACACTTAATCGCCGTTTTCTGTTCTTGGACATCAAAGCTGGGGCTTAGGCGCTGCGCTGGGGTCGCAGTGCGCGGTCTCTGAGGGAGAGGAGGTGAGTGAATAGGGGCCGGGCTGAATGGGCTTTGTGTGGCCGCTGGGGTCTGCCTGCTTTACATGCTCTTTGACCCAGATATGATCTCATGGAGAGAAAGGGGCCCTGGCCAGGCCAGCCTGAGAACGCTCCCTGGCCTGACTCAGTCCCCCAGCCCGCCCCCTGCCCACCCCCCGCCAGCCCAGGCGCAGCTGCCCTCTGCCCCAGTCCTCCGCGATGGGCAGCCTCCTCCAGGACCGGACTTGCCAAGAGGGCGCTCTGCTGGGGTCAGAGGAGGGGCCAGGCCGCCGAGGGAGGGGCTGCATCCCTCTTGGATGCGTCGCCAGGGACTTAGGTGGGACCCCGCCCAGGCCCACACAGAGGCGCAACGTCCCTTCCTGGCTGAGGCTCCTGGGGTTCTGGCGGGCACTGGGGCCACACGTATCAGCCTTAACTGCTCTCCTTCCGGCCGCTCTGAGGGGCCCCCCTCCCACCAGAGGTGGGAGAGCCAGGGGCAGAGCCAGTAGAGACTTGCTAAAGACTCCGGCAAGTTGCGGCAGGTGAGCAGACAGAGATGTCCAGCTGAGTCCAAGGCCACAGCCTTCTCCGTCCAGCTCAATACTGCCAGGGCTCACCACCCGGCTGCCCCAGAGCCCCTCACCACCCCCCCCACCAGGAAGGGGAGAGAACAGGAAGGTACTGACCCCAGGTGCTCTCCCTCCCTCTGTCCACCCTCTGCTTTGTGGCAGCCAGAGGGATTTCCCAGAAATGCAAATGGCATCATGTCACTCCTTTGATTAAAGTCCCTCATGACTCTTCAGATGGAATTCAGACTCCTGAACAAGGCTTACAAGACCCTCCACGATAAAACCCCCTGCCCACCATCCCAGCCTCATCTCAGGATCACCCCACCCCCCCGCAAGTGTCCTCAGCCACCCCCCACCCTGTGCTCCTGGCCGCAGATGGTTTCCGGACACCGAGCTCGTCCCCTGTGGGCCTTTGCGTGTGCTGTTTCCTCTTCTAGGAACTGCATCACCGCCACACACTCACCTCCCTTTGGTCTCACCTTCTCATTATTCAGGTCTCAGCGCAAACCCTAGTCTCTCAGAGAAGCTTCCCCTGGTCGCCCTGAGGCTGAATTTGGTGCCCCTCTGGTCCCATTGTCCTAGTGCACTGTGATCATCCACTTTCTTAACTGTCACCATTAACCCAACATTAAGTTCCCTGAGAGCAGGAATTGTGTGTTGTGTATCTTCATATTCCCAGAGCCTAGCGCTGTCTGGCACACAGTCGGTACCCAATAAATCTTTGTTGAATAAACAGATGGGAGAAAGACGGGGAGAAGGAGGGAAGGAGAGTCAGTTAGCATCAGGGGTTGAGGTCGGAGTTGCCAGGGACGGTGGAACTGGGTAAGTAGGTGCCCATCACCTGCCACCCAGGCACCTCCACGTGTGCATGTCACTGGCTGCGTACGGACCTCAGCAGAGGCGGCCCTGCTTCCCCTCACACGTGCCCATGTCAGTTCATAGAGACGCCTGAACTGTGATTGTCACGTGCAAAGGGAGGAGCCACCAGCCCAGGATAGCGGCGCATCTCAGGCAGGGTGCTGCCTGGGCATCGCTGTGTGTGTACGGGAGTGTGTGTGTGTGTGTGTGTGCACGTGTACACGCGTGTGTAGACACCTGGTCCCCGGCCATGATGGGGGGCCATCCCCCAGCTCTCTCTGTGGCTCTGGACCCCGCCATCCCCACCCCCAGCCCTTGGCCCTGGTGGGCTGACAGGAGGGTGGGCTCGTCTCTGGGCTATGTTTTCTGCTCTCCCGGGGGCGTCTCAGTGAAAGTGAACTCACTCATTTAAACCTGACTCTGCAGCCCCCTGCAGCGCTAATTACCCTGTAGTTCTAAACTGATGGCCGTACACTAAGCTTAAGCCCTCCTTTACTTATTTACTGACTACATTAATAGCAAAGCTGCTGCTCACGACGTTCTTCCGCCTCTCCCCAGGGGGCGGGTGCAGAGATGCAGCCTGGCACCCAGCCCCCAAGTCTGTCCCCTCATGGAGCCCCCGGGGCTGGACAACAAGGAGAAAGTCATGGCCTTCGCCCTACATACTCCCTGACCCAAGGGAGAGGCTCCTTCTTTGGTTCTGATTCTTCAATAGGGCAGGAGCACTCGACACCCCTCCACTCACCCCCAGAGGGATCTGCTATTTGGGGGACTCTTGGAAGCCTCCCTTCTGTCTTCACAGCTCCTGTGAGGTGCTGAGCACTGGCCACATTTTACAGATGGGTAAACTGAGGCTGTGACTCTAAGCAGTCGGCGGTGAAGGTGGGGCTTGAAGCCAAGACTTCTCATTCCATCAGCTCTGTTCTTTCCTCTCCACCAGGCTGCCTGTCCAGAAGATGTCCTCCCCTGGTGGTCCCAACCCACCCAGGTTTGACAATTTCCGTTCAGTTGTATGTTCTCACGGCTTCAACTCCTTGTAATGAGGCGGGAAGTCCTGTGTTGAATCAAAGCCTCTATCTCCCGGCTTTTTCTGCCTCGTTCACATTCCTGCCAGAATTTGCCGGGAACTTGGGCACGAGAGCCTTTCCTTCACTCTCAGTAGCCTTTCCCAGGGCAGACCTAAGTCCAGTCTCGGCCACAGGCCCATCCCCTCCACCACTCACACCTGGGCAGGTCTGGAGGGCGGGGCCAGCTGCAGGCTTCTGCAAGGTAGTGTCACCATGCTGCCTGGCACTGTCTGCTTCTCTGAGTGCCCTCAAGTCCCATGAGGTAGAGCTGGGCCCTGGCCTTGGGGCCTGGCAGCATTTTGAAGACCAGATGGGCCCCATCAGGGTGCAGCATATGGCCCCGTGGAATCAAGGATCCAGCTCTGCTCTGACTGACAGCGTGATGGCTGCTGTGCTGGGCACCCCCTAAGGATCAGGGGCAGCTGAGTTCTGGCTGAAAGAACCTGATGTCGAGAGTCAAGAGAACCTGAGTCTGAGGCCAGTCTGCCATTCACTGTGTGACCTTGACTGTAACTCAAAACTGCTCTGAGGTCCCTTTTCCTCAACTGTAAACTGGGGTACAGTAATGCCTGCCCTGTCTACCTTCAGGACATTGTCAGCTGAAGCAGGCATGTGAATCAGCTTTCTAAACGTCACAGTGCTATAAAATGAAAGTAATAAATTGGCGGGGTAGGTGGACAGGCTCAGGGCTGGCCTGAAATGGGGTGCCGGTGGCCTAGACATTCATTTCCAGGGCTGGAGGGAGCCCTCATAACCAGGACCCAGGAGCCTCTGCTGGCATCACTGGGACTCTGTCACCACCTAGTGGACACTAGCTGCAGGGTGCCTCTACCGCTCTGGCAGGTCTGGAAAGGCGCTGGGAAAGCACATCCCCTTGTAAGGGACTTTGGTTCCTTTGGGGTCCCTGCTATACCAGGTCGGGCTGTGTGAGGGGAAAGTGTGGTCCAGGTTTGCGCCAGAAAAGAACCACCTTAAACTACTTGGGAGGAAGTTCACTTGCACTTTCCAGAAGTTCTCGTGAGTCGATGTTTCTATCCTGACCCTTTTTCTCCCAGCTGTGCCCCTACTGACCAACTGGCCTTGTCAAATCCTGCTCTTCCCATCCCAAAAGGCTGGATGGGAAGATGCTGCCAGCCATCCCAAACCCCAGGGATCCACGGGGCCTCGTCTTACACTGAAGGAAGATCAGCCTCCGGGAAATCCAACTCCTCAAAAGCTTTGCTACTGGGAGAGAGGCAGGCAGGCCAAGGGAGGGGTGCACAGGAGCTCAGGCGGCCCCAGGTCCATCCCTGAGGGCCTGGGAGGTGGCAGCAGGAGGCAGGGGCAATGGGACCAACTCTTACTTCCTGAGAACCTTCAGAGAGCCTAGGAAAGCCACAATGGAGGGCTGCTAAAGTCAGCTCCTGTCTCTAACTAGAACTTCCCTTTTAATACAGCAGGTGAGCCCATGCCTGTACCCAAACCCTCCACAGAATTCTCCAGGAGGCAGTGGACTCTCCCATGCCTTGGACATTTGGGTCTACAAATGATTTGACTGGAAGTGGTCTTAGGCTGGGTCATTTTGTCTCTCTCCATGCCTCTTGGCACCTCTGGCCATCTCAAATGGATTCAACTGAATGGTTTGGAAGACCCTTCCCAACGCTAAGCTTCTAAGATTCTATGACTCTTGCCAACTGGAAAGATCCTCAGAGCAAAGGATACCTCTGGCTCCACGTCACCTGTTAGCACTTGTTTAAGAAGCAGCATTTCACTTGAGTTTCTCCCTCCACCTGGGTCAGTGTGAGGGCCAGCATAGAGTGAGATTCTAGTGACACTAGGTGGTGAGAAGGGGGAAATGCATGCATGATGGTTGGTCTGATGGGCAGAGAAAGGAAAAGGCTCTTCCTAATAAATCCCCATCTGGGAAGGGAGGAAGCCACAAAGTGGCGGGAGTAGGGCTGGGGGTGGGGATTGGACCATGCAAGTTTAATTTGATTGATATCCACCTTATTCTCAGAAATCTCTTTCCATTTAGCCTTCTTCCTTAACGCTGGTGATCCCAAGCCCTGGCACTTGACCTTTCCCTTAATTCCTGGGAGCACAGCTGAGACCAGCCTGGAACATTGAAATTAGATTTCTCTGAAGTCTCAAGGACAACGAAAGAAAATAAGCACCAAGAGCAACACAACATTAGCCCAGATCTCTGCCTGCCCACCTGCCCGCCTGCCCGCCTGCCTGCCTGCCTGCCCGCCTGCCCGCCTGCCTTCATGAGACCAGGCCATCTTTAACCCCTATGACCAAGAAGCCTAATAACGTGAGACCCAGAGTGACGTGTCTGGTGGATTCTCTGTCCATCCTCCTATCGAAGGTCAACTGCTCCTCCTGGCCTCTGGGTCCCATCCTCCCTATCTTTCCAAACTCTTTGCTTCCATACTTTTCTCCCTTCGGCATCCATTTCTCCCTTTCAACCAAAGTATTCCCATCAGCTTTACAAATACCTGCCATTTTAACAAACTTTCCCTGACCCAATGTCCCTCTTCAGTTAACACCCAAATCCTCCTTCTTTGAACAGCAAAATTCTACAGACAGCTGTCTATACACATTGTCCTCTTTCATTTTTCTTACAACCTTTTCTGATCTGGGTTTTATCTCTTTTACTCCATTGAAATTGTCCTATCAAGGTCATCAGTGGCTCCATCTTCCAAAATATTGATACCATGGCTACTTTGCTGTCTTCACTTTGCTTGATCTCTCAGCAGCTTTCTAGATCCCTGGCTCCTTTTGGAAACGCTTACTCTCCTGGTTTTATCCCCTACCCTAAGGGCTGCTACTTCTCAGTCTCATTGGCTGGCTTCTTCATCTTCCTCTACTGAACTTTGGATATTATATTAGACTATCTCCGAATGCTTCCCTGATCCTCTGACCTTAACTATATACTTCTCCCTGTGGTGTCTACTTCTGTCACTTTTATATGTGCTAATGACTCCCGAATTTTTCTCTCTCGTCTTGAGTTTTCCACTGAGTTCCAGACTCAGCTGCTTAGCTGACACATACATTTTACTGTCGAGCAGGCGTCTCAAACGTACCATGCCTTTTTCAGAAGCCCTGTCCACACACATCCATGCCTGTCTCTTCCATTGGGTATGTAGGATAATGCTAGCTGCTATAACAAACAGATCCAAAGTACACAATGCCTCAAATATAATAGAAGTTTATTTCTCACTCCTTCAGCTATCCAAGGTAGATGTTTTTGGTTGACAGGTGGCTCTTCTCTACATCCTGTGGTTCTGCCATCCCTGGAGGCCCTGTCATCGTCTTCATCTTCCAGAAGAAGGGGAGACAGAGTTTGAAGGGGACGTGCCTGCTTTTTAAAAACCTTGGCCCAGCAATGATATGTATCTTTCCTGCTTTCGTTCCCTTGGATTGTACTCTCCATCCCATGGCCACATCTAACTGCAAGGGGGACAGAAAATGTCTTCCAGCTACATTCAGAGGAAGGAGAGATTGAGTGTTGGTGAAGAACTAGCAATTTCTGCCACAGTCTGTCCTTCTGGCCACCAAATATCTGTTTACACTCTTCTTCCCACACTTGGAACATACTCACTCCCAAAGAGAAATAACCCCAAATTCCATCCTGTCATTGTATCTGTTTCAAAATTTATGGGTCTCTGGGTGATGCGCAATCCTCACCATCAGCTCTTTGAATGAAAAGCAAGTTACCTGTATCCCACCCCCATCCACGGTACACAGCTATCATAAATGACAACGGTCCATGCTGGGCAGTGTGGAAACATTTGGTAAAACCACTTTCTGCAGTAATCAGTTTTCTGCCCTTTCTTGGTATAAATGAAGGTTATATTTCTCTTGCAGTTAGGTGTGGCCAGGTGACTCATTTCTAACAATCATGTGAGCAGGGGTCATTTGTATTATTGTTGGGAAGAGGTTTGTAAAAGGTGGTATCCCCTGCATCACTTTCCTAAGGCTATCATGACAAGTTGCCACAACTTGAGGGCTTCAACCAACAGAAACTTGATTTCTCACAGGGGTAGAAGCCAGAAATCCAAAACCAAAGTGTCAGTAGGGCCACATTCCCTCTGAAGACTCTAGGGGAGGATTTTTTTCTGGTCTCTTTTAGCTCCTGGGGCTCCTGGCATTCCCTGGCTTGTGGCAGCATCCCTGCCTCTGTGTTTACCTGGTCTTCTTCCCTGTGTGTCTGTGTGTGTCGTTTCTGTCTCTTTTAAGGACATTCTCATTGGATTTCGGGTCCTCCCTAATCCACTATGAGCTCATCTCAATCCTTACCTTAACCACATCTGCAAAGACCCCACTTCCAAGTAAGGTCATATGCTGAGGTTACAGTGGACATGAATTTGGGGAAGACACCATCCAATCCACTACAGTCTCCTTTACAATAAAAATCATCTTTTGCCATGGGAAGAATGGGACACATCCAAGTCCGTAGTCCACAGGGATGGTGGAGGCCTTGTACACAGATACTCATGAAGACCCCCTGCCCTGGCAATGGGGAAAGTTCTGAATCTCCGGTCTGGGAGGAACCCCCTTGTCCATTGTTCTCTGAAATCCCTGGCTCCAGCTTCTTGGAAATCATTTCTTGACCGTTATGTGTCCTGGCCCATCTGAAGTGGGTTCTGGGAGGTGGGCTTCCCTCAGGACAGCACAGCTTTCACCACCAGCCTGACTCCTACTTGTACAAGTTCAGGGGCTGAGTGTGATTTTAAGCTCCAACCTCCCAGGGTCTTTACTGGAACAGGTTCATGGGTTTTTTTGGCAATTCAATTTCTTAAAAAACAACCTTTAGATCTATTTGCTTCCAATCCATTCCTCATGCTGGTAACCACCCCCAAAATTCTTTCCTACACACAGTTGTCAAAACTGCTTTTATCATTGGTATTATTATTAGTAATTTTTCTTCTTCCTCAAATCCAAGCCTCCTTGTCAACTTCCTAGTGGCTACCTTGGGGCCAGCTGAAAGAGCTGGCTTGGGTGGAATCATAACACTCTTAATTTGATGTTTGCCATGGAAATGAATCCTTTTGTAAGAGAATTTTTAATAATGAGCCTTTATTTCTTGAAGCCTTTTCCAGTCTTATTTCCTGTAATTATTCAATACATAGGGCATAGAAACAGTCAACTTACTTATATCCAAACAAAAACAAAAACAAAAACACACAAATGTCTGGATACACCCTATTTTCTTTTATTTCCTCTTGGAAACTTGTCATTTTTTTCCTGAACTCATCTCAATAATATCTTGCTACAGATGCTGGAGTATAACCAACATACACTATCATTCTGGTCCTTTTCCCAAAGTTTCTCTTAGAGCTATAGGCTCAGTATATATTTGGTCTGTCTTTCACGTTATCACAAGCAAGACTTTTCCTAATTGTATTATTCCTGCCTACCATGGGACTACATCTTTCTAGCCAGCCATACCTCTCTCCTTGCTGGCCACTGTCTACTGTCCTGACCCATCTTCTCCCACTTTCCTTTACCAGTGTATCCAGACTCACTGCCTTCTATCTCTTCCCAGACAGAACAGGTTTTTGCATATGCTATTCCCTCTGCCTAAATCTTGGCCTGGTTGCCTCCTTCACCTATAATTCAGGTCTTGGCTCAAATACTGCCTCTTAGTGGGGTCTTCCCAGACTGTCCCATTTAGGTTTGTTTCTTCATAACGTTTACCACCGTCTGATATTATCTTCTTTACTTGTTTACTTATCATGGTCCAGACCCCACTTCCCTTGCACGTGGGCTGTGTGAGAACCAGGATCCTGTTGGCCGTGTTTGCCACTGCATCGTTAGTGTTAAGAACTGTGCTTGCCACACAACTGTTATGACAACAAATGCCAATACTAATATACTACTCTGTGCCAGACACTATTTTAGCTCTTTAGTGAAAACTTCTTAATGAAAAATTTCAAAGATACACAAAAGTGGAATAATATGATGAACCTCATAAAGCCCATCACCCAGATTCAACATTATCGAGATTTGGCCACACTTGCTTCTTCTTTCTTTCCTTCTTTCTCCTTCTTTCACTTCTCTTTCTTTTTCTTTGTTTCTGTTGAAGTATTCTACAGAAAATCTCAGGCATCATGTCATTTCCCTTCTCTGCCCCACTACATCCTTCAGTGTATACTTTTTTAAAAAATGAAATTTCTTGATAAATAACAAGGTCCTACTCTATGGCACAGAGAACTATATTCAATATCCTGTAATGAACCAGAATGGAAGACAATATGAAAAAGAATATGTATATATATGTATGAATGAATCACTTTGCTGTATACCAGACAGCAAACATTGTGAATCAACTATGCTTCAGTTTTAAAAAAAAGAATTTTTCTTATGTAACTTCAATGCCATTTGTATGCCTTAAAAAATTAGAAATGATTTCTTGGTATCATCACTCAGTCCATATTTATATTTCCCTGATTGCTTCAAAAGTAACTTTTAAATGTTGATCTGTTTGAACTAAGAGCCAAACTAGGTCCAAACATTGCATCAGTTTGTTATTTCTCTTAAATCTCCTTCTCACCTGCCCTGCTGCTGACCTGTTGAAGAAAAGGGTGATTGTTATTAACTTTTCAGTTATGAGATGATGAGGGCCCAAAATGGGGCTGGATGACAGAGATGAAAAGGAGGAAATGTTCTGAAGAGACTTTGTGGAGTAGGGTCATCTGGTCGACCGTACTTTAGGTCTATGGAGTGGTGATACCACTGCCCGCTCAGAAGCACTCAGGAGCTATGAGAGTAACAATCGCCTTGCTCCTTCTTACAGGGTCCCTGGTGTGACGGCTGAAAGGAACCTTCAGATCAGCTAACTGTATCTCGTGTGTTAGTCCCTTGCCCAGCCTCTCCCACCTGGACAGAACATCTGTACAATTCTCCCACTTCTTCACAAAATCCCCTCTTTATCTTGCAGCCTCTGAAGCTTGTCAGTCACTGTACTTTCTGTGGTTCCCACACCAGCCGTGCACCAAAACTCATGGAGTTTTTTCTGCTTATTTAAAAATACACTCAAATATCTGGTTACCTATCCCAGACTTTCCTAATGAGAAGCTGTAGGTGTGGTACCTGAGAATATGTATTTTCAAACCACTTTCTGGATGCTCATCATGCTAATTTCAACAGCTAGATCATCTCAGAGTCTGTTTCCATTGATAGCTTTTATTTTTATGGGTAATATTTTCCTGCTTTTTGGCCTATGTAGTGATTTTTTTGTTGTAGGCTAGATATTGTGGGTGATCTATCTGAAGGAGTCTGGATTATGCTGTTTTCCTTTAAAGAGTGTTGTGTTTTGTTTTGGCGGGTAATTAACTTATCAGAGGCTCTCCTTGCTCTGTCAAGGCTTGGTTTTAGGCTTTGTTAGGGTGAGTCTAAAGTAGCCTTTATTTTAGGGCATAATCCTTCTCCCCAAAGCAGAACTTTCTAGTGTCTCAGCTGAATACTGAGACAGTACATCCTGTAACAAGAAGATCTCTCCACTCTGGCTTGAACACTGACTTGCAGCATCATGTGATCTCTAATATTTCCATTCTGCCCTCAACTCCATAGCAGCCAGTTTCTTACAAAGTCTCACCCTGTGCATGTGCAGCCTGTTTGTTGACCAAAAACGGACAGGGAACCCTTGTTATGGGTTAAATTGTGTTCCCCCAAAAGATACGTTGACGTCTGAACCCCTAACACTTCATAATGTGACCTTTATTTGGAAATAGGGTCTTCATAAAGGTAATTAAATTAAAATGAGGTCATCAGAGTGAGGTCATCTATCTAATCCAATAGAAGTGGTGTCCTTTATAAAAAAAATACATTGGACACAGAGACATATGCACAAAGAGGAGCCACGTGGAGATGAAGGGAGAGATCAAGGTGATACATCTTCAAGCCAATGAATGTCAAAGATTGACAGCAAACCACCGGACACAAGTGGGGAGGCATGGAACACATTCTCCCTCACAGCTCTCAGAAGAAACCAACCCCACTGACACCTTGATTTCAGACCTCCAGCCTCCAGAATTATGAGAATAAATTTCTGTTGTTTAAGCCACCCAGTTAGTGGTACTTTGTTGTGACAGCCCTAGCAAATGAATACATGCCCACATAGACTTCTGGAGCCCCCTCTATATGACTTCTTCCTCCCTGGCAGCCAGCCCCACAAGTTCCATTTGCTCTAATAGCAACTCTAAACTCCTATCTTTACTTTCTCAGCTCAGCAGGACTGTTGGACTCTTCCTGGTTTCCAGCTTCTTGTGCTCACTTTATGTGTTTTCCTTCTCTGAGGGATTGCAGCTGTGTACTATCTATTGTCCAAAGCCTTAAAACGGTTGTGTCATTTTGTCTAGTTTTGTAGCTGTTTATGGTGAGAGGCAACTCCAGTATTTGTTACTGGCCAGAAGTGAAATTTCTTTTCTTTTAATATTTATTTATTTGGTTGCACCAGGTCTTAGTTGCGGCAGGTGGGCTCCTTAGTTGCAGTTCCAGGACTCCTTTAGTTGCAGCTCACTGGCTCCTTAGTTGCAGCACGTGGGCTTCTTAGTTGCGGCTCTCCAGCTCCTTAGTTGTGGCACAGGGGCTCCTTAGTTGTGGCATGAGAACTCTTTATTGCGACATGCAATGGGGATCTAGTTCTCTGACCAGGGATTGAACCTGGGCCCCCCTGCATTGGGAGCATGGAGTCTTATCCACTGCACCATCAGGGAAGTCCCCAGAAGTGAAATTTCTGTTCTAAGTTCTTCGAATCAACTCATTTAATCTTCTCAACAACTCCATGAGGTAAGTTACTGTCTTCATGAGTTCCAGATTTTAAAAAACAGAGGCAAAAAAGAAAAAAAAGATTAAATAACTTGTCCAAGGATATATCTTATAAATGGTGGAGCTAGATTTTGAATCTAGACAGTTTAGCTGCAGAGTCTATGCTCTTAAACATTATCCTATTATCTGACATAAGAGGTGTTCAATGAATGCATTTTCAATAAGTGAATATAAGGCTGTTTCTTCTAACTTTTACCATTTAGCCTTCTGTTCCACCTGCTTAGGAAAACTCCAACATTAAATCAACCCACTATCTTCACTTTTCCTGCACCCAGACTTTTAAGCACTCTGGAGAAAACCACCTTCTGGGAAGAAAGAACTCCTACCCAGTTATCCAGGCCTTTGAAAATACCTGATAATTCTGTATGTCTCTAGTCTTTGCCCTCCATTTGCTGTTGTTTCTCACCTCAAATTTCAAATATCTGTACCTCCATACTTGTCATTTTCAGAAAAAAATACAATTTCCAGCCGTGAACTCTTAGTTTCTTGCTCACTCCTATCAGTCTAACTTGTATTGGCACCCATCCTTGCCTTTCCTCTACTGTCAAAATATTTAGCATTTCTATTTCTATCTAAGGCTCATCCACTTTTAGCTGCTGCCCACCATCTTTCTTCCCTTTCACAGCCAAGCTTTTGAAGTGTTGTTTAAATCCTGTCTGCATTTCTTCATCTCCCTTCACCGAGCTCAATCTGGCTTCTGTATTTATTAGTTCATTCATTTATTAATGTTAGCTTTTATTTTTATCAATTTCATCCTTTTGCTTTCTTTAAATGTATTGATTCTTTTTTTTAGTTAATTTATTTTATTTTTATTTATTTACTTTTGGCTGTGTTGGGTCTTCATTGTGGCGTGTGGGCTTCTCATTGCACTGGCTTCTCTTGTTGTGGAGCACGGGCTCTAGGCGCGTGCGGGCTTCAGTAGTTGTGGCTGGTGGACTCTAGAGCGCAGACTCAGTAGTTGTGGTGCACAGGCTTAGTTGCTCTGCAGCATGTGGGATCTTCCCGGACCAGGGCTTGAACCCGTGTCCCCTGCATTGGCAGGCAGATTATTAACCACTGCGCCACCAGGGAAGCCCCATATTGATTCTTTCTTAATTCCTTAGTTTAAGTGCTTAATTCATTATTTGTTCTATCTATCAATATAAATATTTAAAATCATGGAGCTTCCCCTGCTTTATCTGTGTCTTATAGATTCTTATCTGCAGAATTCCTTTCTATATAGTTTTTTCTTTCTTTTTTCTTTTTTTCTACAGAGTTTAAAATTTTTGTTTTGGTTTTCTCATTAATCCAGAAGTGTTTATCAGAAAATTAAAAAGTTTTCTGTATGGTAGAGTCTCTTGTTTTCTGATTTTGTAATTAGTATCTATTTTATGGCATTTTGAACAGAGTATATTATTTTATATTATTTCTACTTTGGGGAAATTTCTCTGTGGTTTTATATACAGTCAATTTTTGAATATTCCATGGAAAACTTAAAAAAAAAGATTTACCTTCTGTTTTCAGATTACAGAGTTCAACATATTAAAAAACAAATTTGTGTTATTAATTATATTTTTATTTCTCCTCTATCCTTGTTTATTTAGGAAACCATGAACATAGGAAACTGTGCCCATTCCGTGAGTATGGGCTAGAAAGTGTTGAGACTTGTCCCTATTCTCAACATGGTGCAGGAGAAGGAGAGATGTGAAGGTTTCACAGCCCAGAGCATCCCGAGGAGCAGAAGAGTGATTGCCCTTGCTCCTGAGTGGGGAATGGAAATGGGGCAGAGAGAGAGCTACAGGCATGGAGGCTGAGAAAAGGGGATGTTGCAACCTTTGTTAATCAGTGATCTGAGACCAGATTATACAGCGTAATCTCAGTGGGTGCCAGGAGCATGGACAAAAAATAAGTGCCAGCCCCTGTGCCTGGCACCAAGTAAGTTCCCCACCCCCACCCCTGGTAAAGGAAGGCTCTACGTGATTGAGATATAATGTCTACCACTCATTTCCATGGGACTTGAAGAAGAAATTCAGTTCAGTCATAGACCAGTTTTGCACACTCATCCCACAACGTCTATAGCTCCAGCTGAGAACTCTCTATGAGTTCCAGACTTCTATCCAGGTTATATTAGATTTTTCTGTTTCAAGTTGAGCATGCTCAAAATGAAACCCATCTCCTCACATCTTCTCACCCTCCTCACTCCTCAACTAAAACCCATTCTTCTTCTTCTCTTCCCTGTTTTACTAAATATTATCAACATTCGTTCAGTTGTCTAGGACAGAAACCAGGGTGTTGTGTTGGGGGGTGTAGTTCAGAAAATGCTAAAAATTAAAAGCCAACTAAGGCATCTCCGTCCTATTGTCACTCATCTATACTGGGGCTTCACTGGTGATTTAGTTTAAAAATTAGGCATGCTTTTTAAATGGTTTGAAAAATCACTGTAGAAGAGGATTCAGTAAATGGAGCAAAAGAGACTAGAAACCCTTCCATACAAGCCAAAGCCACTGAAAAGCCTGGGGGCTGGGGTAAGGAATTGGAGAGGTGAGTGTGACAGAGGTGAGTGGCCAAAGGCAGGCAGGTTCAGGAAACGACCTTCATTGGCTGTTTTGGTCTTCATCCCAGTGTGTGTTCTGGGGGGATGGGGAAGGACAAAGCCTGAGCCCCATCAAGAAGGACCCAAGGGGACTTCCCTGGTGGCACAGTGGATAAGAATCCGCGTGCCAATGCAGGGGACACAGGTTCGAGCCCTGGTCTGGGAAGATCTCACATGCCGTGGAGCAACTAAGCCCGTGCACCACAACTACTGAGCCTGCGCTCTAGAGCCTGCAAGCCACAACTACTGAAGCCTGTGCACCTAGAGCCCGTGCTCCACAACCAGAGAAGACACCGCGATGAGAAGCCCGTGCACCGCAACGAAGAGCAGCCCCTGCTCGCTGCAACTAGAGAAAGCCCATGCACAGCAATGAAGACCCAATGCAGCCATAAATAAATAAATAAATAAATAAATAAATAAATAAATACATTTATGGGAAAAAACAAAAAAAAGAAGGGCCCAGGGAATCAGATTTCCTGCTGCTCCTTCCTGGACAAAGCTGACTGCTCTCCATGGCTCTTCAAGAATCCAAGGAGCCTGAAGTCTATCAGGAGAATTTTGAACCCATGTCCTACCTGGACTACTTCAAGATGAACCAGGATCCCTTGGGTGATGAAGTCCTCCATTTCCTGCTAAAACACTAAGTGTCACTTTTAAACCAGGTGCAGGTCTCCTTCACCTCTGAGGGGAGAGATGGGGGAGTGTGGGAGGAGGGGTGGCCATGCAAATTTTAAATCAGATGCTGGTCTTCTTTAATCATAGGGCAGGCTTAGGGTGGGTCTGGGGAGGGGTGGCCAGAGCATGACAGCAACTTTGGATCTTCAGAGTATGTGGAACTCCCCTACGGGAAGACTTTAGATACACTTGATGTGTGTATGGTACATGGTGGGATGCCCTCAAAGTGTGTGAGGTCAGATTTCCTCCTCCCATAAAGTCTAAGAGCTGTGGTCTCTGGTGGTCCTGAGTGGGCCTGCCTTCTCCCTATCACTGGCTAAAGAAACTACACGGGCGTCAGAAAGTGTAGAAAGCCTTGCTCCAAATTCAGCATTACCACTCTTCTGCCTGCTTACCATGGTAGCCCATGAAAACAGGTGCTAGGCCAGCTGGACCACTAAAATCAAATAATGGGTATCTTTTCATCATTCACATGAGAATAAAACATAACCTGATAGCCAGAATTTTCCCAATTAAAATTTTCTGCCATCAAATTTTCTTAAGCCTTTGATGCCTGCTTCAATTTATTTGCTGCTGTACCCTACGAATACAACAACAAACAGACAAACAAAATGTAGCAGCAGAACCCAGGAGCAAGTGAGCAGGCTAAGTGTAGCAGTCGGCCAGGACCCCTGGGTCCAGCTCATTTTCTCTCCTCTCAGCTTTGTTGTTTATCTTGGAAGCCCCTTGCCAGGGTCCAAATGCTACTGATATTTTGCTTCAACACAATCTCTCGTGGCTGAAGAGAAGCAAGACAGGAAGGGGAGACCAAGGGCTCTGTAAGCAGGCCCTGAATTCTCCTTTGAGTCCCCATACTGCCAAGCGAGTTTCTGGAATACAGTTGGTACTCAATAACTGTTTGCTGATTGATCTTTGGAATGTTACAGATGGTCTCAGTGGGGCCATAGGGCGCCTCAACAAAGAGTGCTTGGAATAGGGAAACCAGTATACTCAGGAATGTGATTGAGTGGAGTGGCCAGGGGACAAAGGGAGGGAAAGGTAATGGAGAGACTGGGGGCCCCAACAAAGTGCCCCAAGCTCACTTAGTAGTTTTGCTCAGCTGATTCCAGGCCGACTTTCCGTTTCTGGAGGCACTTGTCTGGGTCGTGTTAAACACAGACTAGTAGAAAGAGAATGGGCTACCTGCCAGGGGTGCATTGCCGACAGAGGGCCTGCAGGTAGACAGAGTGCTGACCATAGGGTCGGCAGGTCCTGGGCTTGACTTTGTCCACAGCTGGTTCAGGACCAGGTCTGTCTCTGGGACTCAGTTTCTTCATCTGTAAAACTGGCCACCTGCTGTTCTGGGAGCCTGTGCGCCAAGCAGAGAATGGCTGGGAGTGATGTGCGCGGTCCACGCAATAAGCATGACCCAGCTGGCCCCTCTTTCCTTTCCCCTCCACTCCAGAGACGGGGGGCCGAGAAGGAGGAGTGCTTAAGGAGAGCCATCCGCCGGGTACTCAAGGGTGACATCCTGAAACAACGGCCCCTGGAACCTGCGGTCCTGCCCCTGGCCGACTGCCTCATTTCCTCCCTGTGCCTCGAGGCTGCCTGCCCCACCCTGCAGGCCTGCCTGGACACACACCCTGCGTCACCTCAGGACCCTGCCCCGGCCCAGGGGCCATCTGATGCTGAGCGGGGACTTTGAGGCCAGCTTCTTCATGGTGGGGGTCAAGAGGTTCTCCGCACTGTCCCTTGGAAGAGAAATTCCTGTGGGAGGCCCTGCAGGAGACCGGCTTCATCATTGAGAAGCTGGAGGAGTTTCCGCAGGCCACTGAGACCCGCTTGGATAACTGCTCTGACTACACAAGGTTCTTCTTCCTGGTGGCCCAGAGAAGGGACCGAGGCAGCGACTTGGAGGAATGGACAGCAAGCAGGGCAGGGCTCCAACCATCACTCTGTGACCTCATTCGCGTTCCTCTCCATTTAGTCAGCTTTACTTAGAATGCTTCCCAGCAAATGATTGCCAGGCAAATAGGGATGCTTATCTCAAACAGAGAGGTTTATAATAGGCTTCACTAATGGCCCAGGGTTGGGAAAAAGAATTGGACCAGAGAAATAAAGCTGTGCCTCCTTCGTGTTGAGGGCTCTTCAGCGTTGCGTGGAATGAAGGAGAAGAGACCCTTCCCGCTCCCCTATTTTAGGCAATTCAGACTACACAGCTTCTGCGCTCACTCCCCACCTGCATCCTCATCCCTGCAAGTACAGCAGCCCCACCCCATGAAATGGAAAGCACACGCATGGATTTTGACACTTGCCTCTCTGGCTTACTTGCTCTTGTGACTTTAGGTGGGCACCTGGTATCTCAGAGCCTCAGTTTTCCTATCTCTGAAATGGAAATCATCACACCCTTCCCCAGGGTTATGGTGACACCCCAAAGATATAACATGAATGTACTTGGTAAATAACCACATGAGCAACTTCATGTGTTTTTTTACGTTTGGCTGACCTTATACCTGCATATCATAAGCAGTTCTAAAAAGAGCAAGAGAAGTTGTTTTCCTTCTTTGTCCAGTGAAACCCACCTAACCCAATTTGGGGCAGGGATGGGACACTTGGAAAAGACTTTTTGAGAGAAGTGGCAAGCAAATCAGTGAGATCTAAAGGGTGACCAAGAGTAAGCCAGGTGAAGGAATCGGGGGTGGAGGGCAGGAACTTCTAGTACAGGTACTGAGACCCAGAGGGGAGATAACATACTGTGTTTGGTGAACTTCAAGAAGAAGAAGACATTTGGGTACCAAGATTGCAGCCCTATTCCTCTAGGGCACTGCTGATGCACCAGGCACCTGGCATGGTAGAACAGGCCAGGGCTTCAGGGGGGCAGAAGAGTGTCAAATCAGTGACCGTGGGTGGCGTTGGATGTGAGCACGCAAGCAATTTAGTCATTCAACAAATATTTGTTGAGTGTCTGCGTCAAGCTGGACCCTGTGAGGAGTGTCAGAACCTTTGCCCAGTATTGGTCTTCACACTAAACATGGTTGCAACATCTAAGCCCTTGATCACTTTCTACACCGTGTGTGCATCTGGGTATATTCTTGTGTGTGTATGTGGGCATGTGCACACGTGTGTGTATATGTATGTGTGTGTGTGTGTGTGTTTATGCTGAGGATGGTAGTAGAGATGGGTCAGTTCTATCCCTGGTGCCACCACATGAGTTATAGGTGAGGCTGACTCCCAAAGGCTGAGGTCAGATCAAGATTAGCTACCAGAACTTGCTTGCAGTAGATGGACCCTGAGGCTGAGTGCTAACAGTCCATCCCAAGAGAGCTCCAAGTATACACTGGCATGTGCAGCCAGAAAGGTGGGCTGGGCTGGGCTGGGAAAGCACAAGGCAAAGAGCAAAGTGGGAGGGCATATATGGAGGGTGCCCAGGGCGGGAGCTCTTGGCAGGATTGAGGTGCCCAGTCTCTGCCTTCCTGCAGGAAGTGTGGACGTGCACCTGGGGAAGTTTCTTCTGGGGTCCTAGTGTTAGTTACATGAGTTTTCACATTGGGAGCTATTGGCTTCTTGACAGGACATTCAAGTTACCGTGTATGCTTTTTGGGCTGCCTGTGAGCGGGCATTTGAGTGTTTAGCTTCATGGGAGATGAGAGATACCAATGTGTGTGAGCCGTGGCTGGTGACCGGAGAAGGTTTACAATTTGCTGAGATAAGGGGCAGCACACTTCTGTTAAGTTCTACAGTGAGGCAGAATTAGCTCGGGAGAGGGACGATGATGGGAAACCCAGAAGAGGGAGGGATTAGTTCCTGCTCAGGAACTGAGGAAGCTTTCATGGAGGAAGTGGCAGCCAAGATGCGTTTTTTTGTTTGTTTGTTTGTTTGTTTTGTTTTTGTTTTTTGCGGTACGTGGGCCTCTCTCTGCTGTGGCCTCTCCTGTTGCGGAGCACAGGCTCCGGACGTGCAGGCTCAGCAGCCATGGCTCACAGGCCCAGCCGCTCCGCGGCATGTGGGATCTTCCCGGACCGGGGCACGAACCCGTGTCTCCTTCATCGGCAGGCGGACTCTCAACCACTGCGCCACCAGGGAAGCCCCCAAGATGCGTTTTAAAGGAGGATGATGGTTGGAAAAGCATTCCCCCTGGAGGAAACAATACTGTTACAAAACATGGCCTTGGGAAGATGCTGAGTGAATGATGTTTCCGTTGCCTACAGTGTGGGCTCCCTATGCGAGAGCAGAGGGAGGCGGGACCAGGAGGGCAGTGTGGGGCATTGGGCTCTGTGAGCCTCTCCAGTGGTCATCAGAGTTCATCAGTAAATATTTATTTAGCATCTGCCATCTGCCAGGCACTGAGAGTGCAAGAACAAATATGATACAATTCTTGCCCTTGCCGGGCTCACAGACAGTTGTGACAGCTGTTATAGGAAGTGAGGGAACACAGAAGGAAGTGCTTAATTTGGGAGAGGTCAGGGAGGCATCACAAAGAGGTAATGTTTAACGTGAGCCTTGAACTAACTGTAAATACCAGGTTGCCAGGCAGTGAGGTGGAGGTGGCGGTGGGACGGGGTGATGAAGGCGTTTCAGGAGGAGGAAGCAGCTTGGCCCAGATGGGAGCCATGGGTGGACATCGGGCACGTGTGGGGAACATCGGTCGGGAAACACGTGCCAAGTGGCTGTTCCCTGCGGGGCCAGTTCTGTATTCTGGGGATGCAGTGAATGAGTCCAACAAGGCTCTGCCCTCATTCTACTTGGGAGCGGCAGGGAAGGCAGGTGATAATAGAGTAGACCAAAACAAGAGTGTGAGAAGTCCCAAGAAGGAAACAACCAGGGCGATGCTGTGGAGAGTAATAGGCAGAGGGGGTGGGAGGAGATGCCTGGGATGAGCGGACCTAACTGGGGCCCCGCACAGTCAATGGTGTGAGAGCAGGAGCTCCTGGGGGAAGGGTGCCAAGCCCAGCAGCCCCCCTTCTTTATGACAGAGCTCCCCAAAACTAATGCGGAGAAGGCCTCTGGAAGCAAAACCAACAGGCAGACAGAAACTGCCAGCCTGCCTGTTGGGTATCTTGTCTGCAGCCCTCCCACAGAGAAGCCCCATTTATTTATTTATTTATTTATTCATTCATTAAAAGATAAATCAAACATCTTTATTTAGTGTTTTAGGCATTCAGTTGGTTTTATGTAATTAATTAATTTATTTATTATTTTTTTAAAGGTCTTTTTTTTAGATTAATTTATTTATTTTTGACTGTGTTGGGTCTTCGTTTCTGTGCGAGGGCTCTCTCTAGTTGCGGCGAGCGGGGGCCACTCTTCATCGCGGTGCGTGGGCCTTTCACTATCACGGCCTCTCCCCTTGCGGGGCACAGGCTCCAGACGCGCAGGCTCAGTAGCTGTGGCTCACGGGCCTAGTTACTCCGCGGCATGTGGCATCTTCCCAGACCAGGGCTCGAACCCGTGTCCCCTGCATTGGCAGGCAGATTCTCAACCACTGCGCCAACAGGGATGCCTGGCTTTATTTTTTTCCCCTAGTACAAACAATGTTTCAAGGAATTATTCTCCATTCTATTCCCCCACATATAGATGCTTTAATATTACAAGGTAGATTTCTAAAAAATGTCTTCTGAGTCAAGAGACAATTTAAAAATTAATCTATGTTTCCATACTAGCCATAATTTTTTTTTTTTTTGGCCGCGTGTTATGCGGGATCTTAGCTCCCCCGACCAGGGATCAAACCCGTGCCCCCTGCAGTGGAAGCACAGAGTCCTAACCACTGGACCACCAGGGAATTGCCACTACCCATAAAATTTAAAGCAATTTGTTGCTCCACTGCTAATTTCGTTGTATAGATATAAAACTTTGTACAATCTGTCCCTTGCATAGTATTGCCCAAGGCAATGATTCACTACATTTAAGGACATCGATTTCTGTGTCATTTAAGGACATCGATTTCTGTGTCATTTAAGGACATCGATTTCTGTGTCATTGGTAACAAGCAGAGGGATGCCATTACAAAAGATGTTGTAGGACAGTCTTTGTTTTATTTCCAGGGATTGAGGACCTATAGGAACTCTTCGGCACATTTTCAGAGAGTTTCTAAACATCATGAAATGATGTTTATGATTGTGAAATAAAGTTCATATTTTATGGCAAGACAAGAAAAGTTTAAATGCAAAAAATTCTCCTCTGCATTTTGGCCGCCCCTCTCCCCACACTGTGCATTGTGTATCTGCATTACCCATCGACCAACCCTCCCCCATCAGCAGGAATACCTGCTCAGCCATAAAGAGCAACATTCTCCTAGCACCAACAAGATAACTCAAATGATAACATTCCTTCTTGATCTCGTAAGGGGTCACCTGACCTACCACGATGACCCTTAGATCTGGATTATGTAAACTCAATAATACTTCATTTGTTGGACAGCCCTCTGTCTCAAAAACTTATATAACTGTGCCTTGAGTTCTAACGGGCCGAACAGTTCTCAGAGCTTTCTGAGATGCTCTTCCCGGGTTATGATCCTCAAATTTGGCTCACATAAAATTTTCCATTTCTTTTTGAAAAAATTTTATTTATTTAATTTATTTATTTTTGGCTGCCTTGGGACTTCGTTGCTGTATGTGAGCTTTCTCCATTTGCGGCGAGCTGAGGCTACTCTTTGTTGCAGTGCGTGGGCTTATTGCGGTGGAGAAGCCCGTTTTATTAATTAATTAATTAATATATGGCTGCGTTGGGTCCTAGCTGTGGCACACGGGCTCTTCGTTGCGGTGTGCAGGCTCCTCTCAAGTTGTGGCATGCGTGTTACAGTGCATGTGGGCTTGGTAGTTGCGGTGCATGGGCTTAGCTGCCCCGCGGCATGTGGGATCTTAGTTCCCCGACCAGGGATTGAACCCGTGTCCCCCTGCATTGGAAGGTGGATTCTAAACCACTGGCCCACCAGGGAAGTCCCGAAAAGCCCCCTTTAAAATGTTCAAGGCCTTCCCTTCCAGAGGAAGATCCCAGGCCCTCAGACCTCCAGGGCAAAAAACAACAGTGAGTTGAGTGGGCAGTGCACTGCTGGGGGACAGCGCAGGTGGCCCTGCTGAATGTGAGTCCCCGTGTGTGGGTGCCCTTGGGGAGAAGGAGGCAAGACAGCCGGGTGGCTCCCAGGGGACCAGTCCTAGCCGGGGGACTCCCAGGGGACCAGTCCTATAGCCCAGTTTAGGATTAAGTTTCCCTTGTCCTTCACGCTGTGGACACAAGGGGGCAGCCGAGCCTTGAGCTTGGCAGGCTGCAGGGCCAAAGGGGCGGGAGGACTCTCTTCCCTCAATTTTTTTTCTTTTTCAATCTTTATTTTTGGCTACGCTGCATGTCTTCTGGGATCTTAGTTCCCCGACCAGAGATCAAACCCACGCCCTCGGCAGTGAAAGTGCGGAGTCCTAACCACTGGACCACCAGGGAATTCCCTCTTCCCTCCATCTTGCTTGTCCACGGACCGCTCATTGTCTGAGGTCTGCTCTCCAGTCCAACGTGACCTCTGAATGCGGGAATCAGGAAGAGGAGGGCCACTGCCAGGAGAGAGAGTCCTGTTCTTCACTGACCTTCACTTAACCACATATAATTTTCACAGGCCCTGCCCCATCCACAATAGAGGCTAAGGCCCAGGAAAGCTAACTCAGATCTGCCGTCTCCAGGACCCGGCTAGAGACTAGCCCATAAGCAGCCTGGACACGCAGACCAAGGGAGAGACACCCCAGCTGACCTCTGGAAGGGCATCCTTCTGGGGCCTCTCTGCTGTAATGAAAACCTCCCCAAAGCCCATGAAGCTGGGACAGGAAGGCCAAGTACCGTGGACAGGGCATAGTAAGCCCATCAGATCCATCCAACAGCTGTTATGCATGTGTTAAGGTCCCGAGCTAGTGCTAGGAGTACAAAGGGGAATTGGATTCAGATTCTTCCCAAAAGTTCACGATCAGGTAGGCAAATGACCATTGCAATGTAGTGTGGTAAGTTCAGTGAGAGTTGTGCAAGGCTCAGAAGTGCATTCACCTAGATGTGGGCGTGGGGTGGAGCAAGGTCAGAGAAGGCTTCCTGGAAGTAATGCCCAGGTTGAGGCTTAAGGATAAGAGGGTTTAACCAAGCAAAGGTAGAGAGGGCTTTTCAGGCAAGGGAAAAGTGTAAGCAAGAGATTGAAGAAACGACATGGGAGAGAGATTCCAAGAAACTCTAATGTGTCTGAGAAAGTTCCAGCCTAATACCCTTTAATGCTGCAACCATCTTATCAGGCTCAGGCTCTGTGATCTGGCTCTTGCCCACCTCTCCTGCCAGTTGAAACGGTTTCCTGAGCAGTTCTGTACATTTGCATAGGAGCTTTGGAGAACTGAGTTTTTCTAGGCCAGAGCCTAGAGGATTAGGGGAAAATGGATGCTGGAAGGGAGACTTGGAGGCTGGGTAATTGGCCTCTGGGTGAGCCTTTCCGTCTGGAGACCTTCCACATCCCTGTCCTTAACAAGTGACCTCCTTGCAAATTGGGGACTGATGGGGAAACTGACAAAGGAAGTAATGACAGGGTGCTTTCAAGAGGAATCCAGAGGTTGAGACTGTAAACAAACAACTAACACAATCTCAAAAATAAAAACCATAAGACTAAAAATTGATTGACTAGGTCACATAAAAATTAGGTTCATGATTGGTGAAAGACCCCCATAGCCAAAGTGGTCAGGCAGACAGATTGGTAGAATTATTGGCAATGATAAAACCAATGGGGGGGGCTTCCCTGGTGGCACAGTGGTTAAGGATCCGCCTGCCAATGCAGGGGACACGGGTTCAAGCCCTGGTCTGGGAAGATCCCACATGTCACAGAGCAACTAAGCCTGTGAGCCACAGCTACTGAGCCTGCAGACTAGAGCCCATGAGCCACAACTACTGAAACCCGTGCACCTAGTGCCCATGCTCCTCAACAAGAGAAGCCACTGCAGTGAGAAGCCCAAGCACTGCAACGAAGAGTAGCCCCCACTCGCCGCAACTAGAGAAAGCCTGCACACAACAACAAAGACCCAATGCAGCCAAAAATAAATAAATAAATAAATAAATAAATAAATTTATTTTAAAAATAAAAAACTCCTTTAAAACAAACAAACAAAAATCAATGGGGAGGGACTTCCCTGGTGGTCCAGTGGTAAAGAATCCACCTTCCAATGCAGGGGTCCTGCATTCGATCCCTGGTCAGGGAACTTATAGCCCACATGCCGCGGGGCAACTATGCCTGCACGCCACAACTACTGAGCTTGTGTGCCTCAACGAGAGAGCCCATGTACCACAAACCATGCACCCTGGAGCCCTCGCACCACAACTAGAGAGAGAAAACCTGCACGCCATAACTAGAGAGAAGCCCAAGCACTGCAACTAGAGAGAAATCCGTGTGCTGCAATGAAGACCCAATGCAGCCAAAAAAAAAAAAAAAAGAAAGAAAATAAATAAATATTAAAAAAAATATCCCAACAGGGCATCAATACCTTCTAGAATACACAATGAATACACAAATGAATAACAATGACAGGAGGAAGTCTGAAAAAAATAAATGGAACAAGGATATGATGAGGAAACATAGAAAGGGAAACCCCAAAAGTCACAAACATCTTGGGGCAGAGATTGTCTAATTCTTCACCAATTTCCATACCCTCTTTTCTTTGGTACACAGGGGCACCAGTCATTTCTCTGGCCCAAGGAATGTGACCGTATCTGTACGTGGCACTACAAACCTCCTGTGCCATTCTCTGAGGGCTCTCTCTTTCCTCCCCTGCTGGCTGGATGCAGAGAATCCAGCGGAGGACCCTGAGGCCCTAGGAAATGACAGAGCTACACAGTAGAAGCCTGATCATCTGGAGTAGTACTCTGCCCTTGACCCCCACTACACTGGAATGTGATGTGAACCAAAAATAAACATTTGTTTTGTTAAGCCACTGAGATTTGGGGTTTGTTATATCACTTAGCTTACTCACGGATATGCATATTTAGATGTGCTCAAGCTCACAAGAGAAAGGCAAAATTTAAAAAGGTGTATGTACCACTTCACTTGTTCTCATGAGACTGGCAAAAATTGGTAAAGTAGATCATTCCAAGAAGTGTGCTAGGGCTTGAAGGTGTGCATGTGCGTATGGTAACCCAGGAACTCCCATGCACTGCTGATAGGGAGGTAGACTGGTGGAGCCTTGCTGGGGGCAATCGGGTGGTTCTTAGTAAAATTAAATATGTGGATATCTTGTGTCTCAGCATTTCTACTCCTGGGGATATATCCTGTGAACAGGCTCACACAGGTCTATATAGAGGAGACATAGATATCTACAGAATGTTGTGCTGGGGAGTTAGGGGCAATTTGGGTGTCCATCACTGGGGGAATAGATAATAAATGAAGGGATGCAAGTCATGGAGAGTGCAGTGGTCAGAAGTAATGGACCCCATGGGCACATAGCAATGAGAATGGGCCTTCAAAGCATAGTGGAAATGGTGTAAATAAAAATAGATGCATATGGCACTGTTTACAATAGCCAAGACATGGAAGCAACCTAAATGTCCATCAACAGATGAATGGATAAAGAAGATGTGGTACATATAAACAATGGAATATTACTCAGCCATTAAAAAGAATGAAATAATGCCATTTGCATCCATTACATGGATGGACCTAGAGATTATCATGCTAAGTGAAGTAAGTCAGGCAGAGAAAGACAAGTATCATATGATAAAACTTGCACATGGAATCTAAAAAAAGAAGATACGGATGAACTTATTTACAAAATGGAAACAGACTCACAGACTTAGAGAATGAACTATGGTTACCAGTGGGGAAGGGTGAGGGATAGATTGGGATTTGGGATTGACATGTACACAATGCTATATTTAAAATAGATAACCAACAAAGACCTACTGTATAGCACAGTGAACACTGCTCAATATTCTGGGTTAACCTAAATGGGAAAAGAATCAGATAAAAAATAGATACGTGTGTATATATAACTGAATCACTTTGCTGTACACCTGAAACTAACACAACATTGTTAATCAGCTATGCTCCAATATAAAATAAAAAATTTTTAAAATGCATATGGAACAACAGTACATATTTTACAAAAATTCACATAAAGAATATACATTAAACACCTGGGAATGGTTGCCTAAGGGGAGAATGATAGTGGAAAATGGGAGGGAAAAAAGAAAATAGAATTGAATGAGTGAATTCATTTGCACTACACAGATTCTTCCTTTCAAAAGCTTTCTGACAAGAGATTGAAGACTGACAATCACGGCTTTTGATTTCTGAGGCTTGGTTTCCTTTACAAAATCTGATTTCCATGAGGTTATTACACCTCTCTTCAATTTTTTAAAAAGCCCTTGTGCAGCCTTCACTGTGCTTTTTCCAATTTCACAAGCATTCTCTTTTAATCTCCTGACCTCTTGCTTTTTAAAAAACTAAACAATAAAGAGGAACAGAATTATAAGATCCAATCTTAGTCCAAAGAGCTCTCACTCAGAACATGAAACGACTTGCTTTTTACATATGTAATAAACAGAGGGAGAAAAGAATGAAATACATTGTGCTCATATTTGTATAGCATTATTAGTGACAGGACGGGTGTCCTAAATATATATGTATTATAACATTACAGTAATTAGTAGGAAACAAGAAAAAAAATCAGTGGAACAGAGAAGATAGCCCTAATCAGGTCTTAGTAAGTATTGTAAGGAAGCATGTGCCAAAGGAGCATCACATCAAGGAGGAAAGGAAACAAAGCAAAAGAATCCAAAGAGCACAGAAGCCACTAAAGTTGTGAGCTTTTGCCGGGTGGGTGTCGTGGGAGCTCCACCCTGATTTCCAGCCTCACCGTACTTCGATCGGCATGACATCTGATGGGCACATGCTGATCTCCAGCAAGCTGGCCCCCTGATACAGCAAAGCCACTGGTCCAGGGCTCTGCCAGAAGCCCCGAATGTCATCTCCCTGCAGTTCACAAGCCGTGTAATGGGGATGGGTAGGGGCTGGACGCCTCTTGGCTGGATGATGAAGTTGGCTGAGGCTGAGGCTCAGGAATCTTGTTCTTTTCTGAGCAGCCCTCCCTGCCCCATCTCCAATATCTTTTGTCTCCCCTCACTCTCCTTCCTGTAGCCAAGCAGCTCGCCACTCACATATTCCTCTCCTTCCCCTCCTTGACATCCTTCGCAAAGCTTTTTGCAACCTGGGCAATGGATTCAATGACCAGTTTAAAATTTGGACACTTAAGAGTATAGATAACCAGAGAGATAACTGGGTAACCAGAGTTTCTAACCGAATCAGTGTCTGTGGCTGTGGGTTTTCAACTCAAAACTCTGTGGGGGAGACTTCCGGGTAAGATGGCGGAAGAGTAAGACGCGGAGATCACCTTCCTCCCCACGGATACACCAGAAATACAGCTACACGTGGAACAACTCCTACAGAACACCTACTGAATGCTGGCAGAAGACCCCAGACGTCCCAAAAGGCAAGAAACTCCCCACATACCTGGGTAGGGCAAAGCGGAGAGATTCCCGCACAGAGGATCGGTGCCGAGCGGCACTCACCAGCCTGAGAGGCTTGTCTGCTCGCCCACCAGGGCGGGCGGCGCTGGAAGCTGAGGCTCGGGCTTCGGTCAGAGCGCAGGGAGAGGACTGGGGCTGGCGGCGAGAACTCAGCCTGAAGGGGGCTAATGTGCCACAGCTAGCCGGCAGGGAGTCCAGGAAAACTCTGGAGCTGCCGAAGAGGCAAGAGACTTTTTCTTCCCTCTTGGTTTCCTGGTGCGCGAGGAGAGGGGATTAAGAGCGCTGCTTAAAGGGGCTCCACAGACAGGCGCGAGTCACGACTGAAAGCGCGGAGCCCAGTGACGGGCGTGGGACGCTGGGGCTGCTGCTGCCGCCGCCAAGAAGCCTGTGTGCGAGCGCAGGTCACTGTCCACACCGCCCTTCCGGGAGCCTGTGCAGCCCGCCACTGCCGGGGTCCCGGGATCC
Source organism: Mesoplodon bidens (assembly GCF_964165515.1). Lineage (NCBI taxonomy): Eukaryota > Metazoa > Chordata > Mammalia > Artiodactyla > Ziphiidae > Mesoplodon > Mesoplodon bidens. The sequence goes on along the minus strand of NC_138164.1, from coordinate 17,956,841 downwards.
AGTGGCGGCTTCCCTGGGAGAACGCACGGCGCGCCTCGGGCTGGTACAACGTCACGCCGACCTCTGCCGCTGCAGGCTCGCCCCGCACTCCGTGCCCCTCCCTCCCGCCCGGCCTGAGTGAGCCAGAGTCCCCGAAGAGGCTGCTCCTTTAACCCTGTCCTGTCTGAGCGAAGAACAGACGCTCTCCGGCGACCTACACGCAGAGGCAGGGCCAAATCCAAAGCTGAGACCCAGGAGCTGTGAGAACAAAGAAGAGAAAGGGAAACCTCTCCCAGCAGCCTCAGAAGCAGGAGATTAAAGCTCCATAATCAACTTGATGTACCCTGCATCTGTGGAATACATGAATAGACAACAAATCATTCCAAATTGAGGAGCCAGGAGTCAGTGCTGTGCCTCTGAGGTGGGAGAGTCAACTTCAGGACACTGGTCCACAAGAGACCTCCCAGCTCCACATAAGCGAAAATCTTCCAGAGATCTCCATCTCAACAGCAGCACCCAGCTTCACTCAACGACCAGCAAGCTACAGTGCTGGACACCCTATGCCAATCAACTAGCAAGACAGGAACACAACGCCACCCATTAGCAGAGAGGTGGCCTAAAATCATAAAAAGTCCGCAGACACCCCAAAACACGCCACCAGACGTGGACCTGCCCACCAGAAAGACAAGATCCAGCCTCATCCACCAGAACACAGGCACTAGTCCCCTCCACCAGGAAGCCTACACAACCCACTAAACCAACCTTAGCCACTGGGGACAGACACCAAAAACAACGGGAACTACGAACCTGCAGCCTGCAAAAAGGAGACCCCAAACACAGTAAGATAAACAAAATGAGAAGACAGAAAAACACACAGCAGGAGAAGGAGCAAGATAAAAACCCACCAGACCTAACAAATGAAGAGGTAATAGGCAGTCTACCTGAAAAAGAATTCAGAATAATGATGGTAAAGATGATCCAAGATTCTATTTCCCAGATCCAAAATCTTGGAAATAGAATAGACAAAATGCAAGAAACAGTTAACAAGGACCTAGAAGAACTAAAGATGAATCAAGCATCGATTAAAAACACAATAAATGAAATAAAAAATACTCTAGATGGGATCAATAGCAGAATAACTGAGGCAGAAGAACGGATAAGTGAGGTGGAAGATAAAATAGTGGAAATAACTGCTGCAGAGCAAAATAAAGAAAAAAGAATGAAAAGAACAGAGGACAGTCTCAGAGACCTCTGGGACAACATTAAATGCACCAACATTCGAATTATAGGGGTTCCAGAAGAAGAAGAGAAAAAGAAAGGGACTGAGAAAATATTTGAAGAGATTATAGTTGAAAACTTCCCTAATATGGGAAAGGAAATAGTTAATCAAGTCCAGGAGGCACAGAGAGTCCCATACAGAATAAATCCAAGGAGAAATACACCAAGACACATATTAATCAAACTGTCAAAAATTAAACACAAAGAAATCATATTAAAAGCAGCAAGGGAAAAACAACAAATAACACACAAGGGAATCCCCATCAGGTTAACAGCTGATCTCTCAGCAGAAACTCTACAAGCCAGAAGGGAGTGGCAGGACATAATTAAAGTGATGAAGGAGAGAAACCTGCAACCTAGATTACTCTACCCAGCAAGGATCTCATTCAGATTTGATGGAGAAATTACAACGTTTACAGAGAAGCAAAAGCTGAGAGAGTTCAGCACCACCAAACCAGCTTTACAACAAATGCTAAAGGAACTTCTCTAGGCAATAAACACAACGAAGGAAAAGACCTACAATAATGAAACCAAAACAATTAAGAAAATGGGAATAGGAACATACATATCGATAATTACCTCAAATGTAAATGGACTAAATGCTCCCACCAAAAGACACAGATTGGCTGAATGGATACAGAAACAAGACCCATATATATGCTGTCTACAAGAGACCCACTTCAGACCTAGAGACACATACAGACTGAAAGTAAGGGGATGGAAAAAGATATTCCATGCAAATGGAAACCAAAAGAAAGCTGGAGTAGCAATTCTCATATCAGACAAAATAGACTTTAAAATAAAGACTACTAGAAGAGACAAAGAAGGACACTACATAATGATCAAGGGATCGATCCAAGAAGAAGATATAACAATTGTAAATATTTATGCACCCAACATAGGAGCACCTCAATACATAAGGCAAATACTAACAGCCATAAAAGGAGAAATCGACAGTAACACAATCATAGTAGGGGACTTTAACACCCCACTTTCATCAATGGACAGATCTTCCAAAATGAAAATAAATAAGGAAACACAAGCTTTAAATGATACATTAAACAAGATGGACTTAATTGATATTTATAGGACATTCCATCCAAAAACAACAGAATACACATTTTTCTCAAGTGCTCATGGAACATTCTCCAGGATAGATCATATCTTGGGTCACAAATCAAGCCTTGGTAAATTTAAGAAAATTGAAATTGTATCAAGTATCTTTTCTGACCACAATGCTATGAGACTAGATATCAATTACAGGAAAAGAGCTGTAAAAAATACAAACACATGGAGGCTGAACAATACACTACTTAATAACGAAGTGATCACTGAAGAAATCAAAGAGGAAATAAAAAAATACCTAGAAACAAATGACAATGGAGACACGACGACCCAAAACCTATGGGATGCAGCAAAAGCAGTTCTAAGAGGGAAGTTTATAGCAATACAATCCCACCTTAAGAAACAGGAAACATCTCGAATAAACAACCTAACCTTGCACCTAAAGCAATTAGAGAAAGAAGAACAAAAACATCCCAAAGTTAGCAGAAGGAAAGAAATCATAAAGATCAGATCAGAAATAAATGAAAAAGAAATGAAGGAAACGATAGCAAAGATCAATAAAACTAAAAGCTGGTTCTTTGAGAAGATAAACAAAATTGATAAACCATTAGCCAGACTCATCAAGAAAAGAAGGGAGAAGACTCAAATCAATAGAATTAGAAATGAAAAAGGAGAAGTAACAACTGACACTGCAGAAATACAGAAGATCATGAGAGATTACTATAAGCAACTCTATGCCCATAAAATGGACAACCTGGAAGAGATGGACAAATTCTTAGAAATGCACAACCTGCCAAGACTGACTCAGGAAGAAATAGAAAATATGAATAGACCAATCACAAGCACTGAAATTGAAACTGTGATTAAAAATCTTCCATCAAACAAAAGCCCAGGACCAGATGGCTTCACAGGCGAATTCTATCAAACATTTAGAGAAGAGCTAACACCCATCCTTCTCAAACTCTTCCAAACAATATCAGAGGAAGGAACACTCCCAAACTCATTCTACGAGGCCACCATCACCTTGATACCAAAACCAGGCAAGGATGTCACAAAGAAAGAAAACTACAGGCCAATATCACTGATGAACATAGATGCAAAAATCCTCAACAAAATACTAGCAAACAAAATCCAACAGCACATTAAAAGGATCATACACCATGATCAAGTGGGGTTTATTCCAGGAATGCAAGCATTCTTCAATATACGCAAATCAATCAATGTGATACACCATATTAACAAGTTGAAGGAGAAAAACCATATGATCATCTCAATAGATGCAGAGAAAGCTTTCGACAAAATTCAACACCCATTTATGATAAAAACCCTGCAGAAAGTAGGCATAGAGGGAACTTTCCTCAACATAATAAAGGCCATATATGACAAACCCACAGCCAACATTGTCCTCAATGGTGAAAAACTGAAACCATTTCCACTAAGATCAGGAACAAGACAAGGCTGCCCACTCTCACCACTCTTATTCAACATAGTTTTGGAAGTTTTAGCCACAGCAATCAGAGAAGAAAAGGAAATAAAAGGAATCCAAATCAGAAAAGAAGAAGTAAAGCTGTCACTGTTTGCAGATGACATGATACTATACATAGAGAATCCTAAAGATGCTACCGAAAAACTACTAGAGCTAATCAATGAATTTGGTAAAGTAGCAGGATACAAAATTAATGTACAGAAATCTCTGGCATTCCTGTACACTAATGATGAAAAATCTGAAAATGAAATCAAGAAAACACTCCCATTTACCATTGCAACAAAAAGAATAAAATACCTAGGAATAAACCTACCTAAGGAGACAAAAGACCTGTATGCAGAAAATTATAAGACACTGATGAAAGAAATTAAAGATGATACAAATAGATGGAGAGATATACCATGCTCCTGGATTGGAAGAATCAATATTGTGAAAATGACTCTACTACCCAAAGCAATGTACAGATTCAATGCAATCCCTATCAAACTACCACTGGCATTTTTCACAGAACTAGAACAAAAAATTTCAAAATTTATTTGGAAAAACAAAAGACCCCGAATAGCCAAAGCAATCTTGAGAACGAAAAACGGAGCTGGAGGAATCAGGCTCCCTGACTTCAGACTATACTACAAAGCTACAGTAATCAAGCAGTGTGGTACTGGCATAAAAACAGAAAGATAGATCAGTGGATCAGGATAGAAAGCCCAGAGATAAACCCACGCACATATGGCCAACTTATCTTTGATAAAGGAGGCAGGAATGTACAGTGGAGAAAGGACAGCCTCTTCAATAAGTGGTGCTGGGAAAACTGGACAGGGACATGTAAAAGTTTGAGATTAGATCATTCCCTAACACCATACACAAAAATAAGCTCAAAATGGATTAAAGACTTAAATGTAAGGCCAGAAACTATCAAACTCTTAGAGGAAAACATAGGTAGAACACTCTATGACATAAATCACAGCAAGATCCTTTTGGACCCACCTCCTAGAGAAATGGAAATAAAAACAAAGATAAACAAATGGGACCTAATGAAACTTCAAAGCTTTTGCACAGCAAAGGAAACCATAAACAAGACCAAAAGACAACCCTCAGAATGGGAGAAAATATTTGCAAATGAAGCAACTGACAAAAGATTAATCTCCAAAATTTATAAACAGCTCATGCAGCTCAATAGCAAAAAAACAAACAACCCAATCCAAAAATGGGCAGAAGACTTAAATAGGCATTTCTCCAAAGAAGATATACAGACTGCCAACAAACACATGAAAGGATGCTCAACATCATTAATCATTAGAGAAATGCAAATCAAAACTACAATGAGATATCATCTCACACCAGTCAGAATGGCCATCATCAAGAAATCTAGAAACAATAAATGCTGGATAGGGTGTGGAGAAAAGGGAACACTCTTGCACTGCTGGTGGGAATGTGAATTGGTACAGCCACTATGGAGAACAGTATGGAGGTTCCTTAAAAAACTACAAATAGAACTACCATATGACCCAGCAATCCCACTACTAGGCATATACCCTGAGAAAACCATAATTCCAAAAGAGACATGTACCAAAATGTTCATTGCAGCTCTATTCACAATAGCCCGAAGCTGGAAACAATCTAAGTGTCCATCATCGGATGAATGGATAAAGAAGATGTGGCACATATATACAATGGAATATTACTCAGCCATAAAAAGAAACGAAACTGAGCTATTTGTAATGAGGTGGATAGACCTAGAGTCTGTCATACAGAGTGAAGTAAGTCAGAAAGAGAAAGACAAATACCGTATGCTAACACATATATACGGAATTTAAAAAAAAAATGTCATGAAGAACCTAGGGGTAAAACGGGAATAAAGACACAGACCTACTTGAGAATGGACTTGTGGATATGGGGAGGGGGAAGGGTAAGCTGTGACAAAGCGAAAGAGAGGCATGGACATATATACACTACCAAACGTAAGGTAGATAGATAGTGGGAAGCAGCCGCAGAGCACAGGGAGATCAGCTCGGTGCTTTGTGACCGCCTGGAGGGGTGGGATGGGGAGGGTGGGAGGGAGGGAGATGCATGAGGGAAGGGATGTGGGAACAGATGTATATGTATGACTGATTCACTTTGTTATAAAGCAGAAACTAATAAAAAAAATAAAATTAAAAAAAAAAAAAACTCTGTGGGAGGATGCGGTGTTAGAGCCACAGGCAACGAAATGCAGCTCTCTACACTCACACTGTCCCTCTCGTGGTCTGAGGGAACAGCCTCCTTTCTTCCGCACAGGTAGGAGGACTGTCAACAAAAGAGAGAAGTCGAGGGGTGGTGGACTTTAAGAAAAACCTCCCGGGGGCTTCCCTGGTGTCGCAGTGGTTGAGAATCTGCCTGCCATTGCCGGGAACACGGGTTCGAGCCCTGGTCCGGGAAGATCCCACATGTCACGGAGCAACTAATCCCGTGCGCCACAGCTACTGAGCCTGCACTCTAGAGCCCACGAGCCACAAATACTGAGCCCACGTGCCACAACTTCTGAGCCCACGTGCCACAACTACTGAAGCCTGCATGCCTAGAGCCCGTGTTCCGCAAGAAGAGAAGCCACCGCAGTGAGAAGCTCGTACACCGCAATGAAGAGCAGCCCCCGCTCACTGCAACTAGAGGAAGCCTGCACACAGCAGTAAAGACCCAACACAGCCAAAAATAAATAAATTAATAAATAAATTATTTAAAAAAATAAAAACCTCCCGGGACTTCCCTGGTGGTCCAATGGGTAAGACTGCACGCTCCCAATGCAGGGGGCCCAGGTTTGATCCTTGGTCCGGGACCTAAGATCCCACATGCTTGCCGCAACTAAAGAGTTTGCATGCCACAACTGAAGATCCCGTATGCCTCAACTAAAGATCTCACATGCCACAACTAAAGATCCTGCACACCACAACGGAGATCCCGTGTGCTGCAACTAAGACCTGGTGGAGTCAAAATAAATAAATAAATAAATAAATAAATAGGAAAAGAATAACCTCCCCATGTCCCTGCAATTGAGGCTCCCATTAATCATCCCTGGCCTCACCCTATGTATTCATTAGAATCTCAAGCAGGCCCTGTGGGACCAAATCAAATTTGATGAGCTATCATTCTGCTTGTAATTTTATTTCTTATTAATTACCAAGCACATGAAAGGCTCCCAGTTTGCCAGTTCCTCTGACGACAAGAGTTGCTTCATTCAGCTCTGCCTGGGGTTCTGACCTGGGACCTCACACCCGGCCTCAGGTCTGGTTTAGCAAAGAGCCAGGAAGAGGCTCAGTGGACGTGCTTCTCTGCCACATAAGCGAGACCGGTCCCCCACTGCAGCAGGCAGAGGTGATGGGAGCAGGCTCCTAATTGCCGCGGCATGCCTGGGCTTCCACTGCTTTCTTGGATATAAGCAGAAGCCATGGAGTGTAAAAGGAGAGATCACTGCTGACTGGGGTCTGAATCATCTCTGGAGCATCCTGGGCCTCTGATCTAAAGTAAGCCTTGATGTCTGAAGCACAGAAGGACTTCTTCCAGAATTGGAAAGAGAAGCTTGGGGGGAAACTTGAGTGGCAGTTTCTGTAATGCTCCCCACCATTCTTGCCCTATTTTGTTGAGATAGTCGCTTACCCTTTAGTGCCCTTGAGTGATTTAACCCCATTGCATTAAATTGAGTAAAAAGAGACTCGCTGAGGCCTGCCTCACAGAGGAAACTTGGGAAAACCTATATGATCAAGTACACTTGATCTCTAAATCTGTGCTTGTTTTGAAAGTGACTCTGCATCTAGATGTGCAGGATGTATTTTAAAATCATGAGATACAGCATACATAGAAAAATGTTCATAAAATATTTACATACGGTATAATGATTAATATAAAATGAACACCAGGTGACCATCCCCAAGTCAAGAAACAGAACACTACAGAATCTTCTTCCACCTGAGCACAGCCCCTTTCTTTCCCTCCAGAGACAACCATTATCTTGGCATCTAAAGTAATCATTTCACTGTTTTTCTTTACAGTTCACCACACGTTTAGGCATCATTAAATGATGTTGTTTACTGTTGCATGTTTTGAACTTTATATAATGGAGTAAAAACATAGGTCTTCTTTATGACTTGCTTCTTTCACTCTGTATCGTTTGGAAACACATTCTTATTAATGCTTATAGCTGTAATTGGTCCATTTTCATTGCTGTACACTTCAATTTATTTATTTATTCTATGCTGCTGGACATTTAGGTTGTTTCTAGTTGGGGACTATTTCAGACAATGCTGCTAAGAACATTCTGTGTATGTGCAGATTTTTCTCTACGTATGTTCCCGGGCATGCAATTGCTGGGCATGGAGTATGCACAAACTCAATTTTACTAGCTAATACTATTCTACTGTTTTCCAGAATGGTATGCCAATTTATATGCTCACTAGAGAATACCTGTTGGTCAGGGTCTTTGGTGCTGGTCAGATGTTATTTTTGCCATTTGATGGCTGTGTAATAGTATCTCGTTGTTGTTTAATTTGCATTTTACTGATGAGATTAAACATCTTTTCATAGGTTTATTGGCCATTTGGATTTCCTTTCTTATAAAAGATTTGTTCAAATCTTCTGTGTTGTTCTTTATTTTATACTTTGATTCACAGAAGTTCTTTATAAATTCTGGATCCTAGTCCTTTGCCACTTTTATGTATTGTAGTTAGTATCATTTCCCTCTCTGACTTGTCCCTTTACTCTCTTAGTGTGCCTTGGTTGGACAGACATTCTTAATTGTAACATACTCAAATTTACAAATCTTTCACTTACTGTGAATGGTTTTTTTACCCAGTTTAAGAAATCCTTCTCTACTCCCAAGGTCATGAAGATATTCTTCTCTATTATCTTCTAATATAGAATATATACATATTCTTCATATATAGTTTTTGAATGCACCTGAATTAATTTCTCTGTACTATATTGCCAAGAGAGGTTCTAATTCCATTTTCTCCCCTATGGATACTCAATTATGCCAGCACTATTTATTGAAAAGTCTATCTTTTTTGCCATTGACCTGGGATGTCACCTCTGTTGTATAGCAAATGTTCATAGAGGTGTAGGTCTCTTTATGGGTTCTCTACTCTATTTCATTGGTCTATTTGTCAATCCTTGTCCCAATACCACACGGTCTTAATTACTATAGCTTTATAATAAGTATTATATCTGGTAGAGCAAGTCCTCCTACTTTATTTTTCTTCTTCAAGAGTAGCTACTCTTGGCCCTTGGCGCTGTCATATAAATTTTAGAGCTGACTTGTCAAGTTCGAACAAAAACCTATTGGGATTTTAATTGGGATTTACTGAGTCTGTAAATCAGTTTGGAGAGAAATGACACCTTTACAATGTTGAGTCCTCCAATCCATGAACTGGTATATTTATCCATTTATTTAGGTCTTCTTTAATGTCTCTTAATAAAATTTTATAATTTTTTCCATTAATGTCTTGTACATATTTTGTTGGATTTATTCCCAGGTAGTTCACATTTTTTAATGCCATTGTGAATGAAGACTGTTTTAAATTTCATTTTATAGCTGCTGCTGGTGAGAAACAAACCTAATTTTTTTATATTGATTTTGTATCCCAAAACTTTGGTAAACTCTTGTATTAATTCTAGTAGTTCATTTGTAGAGTATTTTTCATTTTCTATATATATCATCATTATATGTTCATAATAATAGTTTTGTCTTTTTCCTTTCCAATCCTTGTACGTTTTATTTATTTTTCTTATCTACTGTGCTGTCCAAGATCCCCTAGTAGAATGCTGAATAAAATTGGTAATTGGTAGCATTCTTTTGTCGGTTCTCAAGTCAAAGGGAAAGGTTTTAAATGTGTCATTATTAAGTATGTTGTCTGTTGAAGTTTTTGTAGATAATCCTTATCACATTAAGGAAGTTGCGTTTTATTCCCAGTTTGCCAAAAGCTGTTTTTATTGCGAATGGATGTTGAATTTGAGCTTTTTTTCTCTCTATGTCTATTGACCATATCTATTTTTCCTTTAATGTGTAAATGTAATGATTTACACTAATTAATATTTGAATGTTAAATTGCCTTGTGTTTGGGTGATAAGCCCACCTCAGTTACAGTGTAACTACTAAAAAAATGGATGTATGAGTTAGACTGCTTAGGTCTGAAACCCAGCCATACCACAATGTGGGAGTGACCTGGGCAAATTACTTAACCTCTCTGTGTCTCCATTTTCTCATATGCTGAAATGAGAATAATAGTAGTACTTAGGGACTTCCCTGGTGGTCCAGTGGTTAAGAATCTGCTTTCCAATGCAGAGGAGGCAGGTTCGATCCCTGGTTGGGGAGCTAAGATCCCACATGCCACGGGGCAACTAAGCCCTTGTGCCACAACTAGAGAGTCCACACAGCCAAAAATAAAAACAAATAAATATTTTTAAAAGAAAGTACCTAAATCACAGAACTATTGTAAAGTTTAGTAATATGTCCAGAATGCTTAAACCAATGCCTAGAACATAGTAAGCACCCTAAAAGTATTGGCTATTTTATTGACTAGACAATAATTTGTTTAGGATTTTTGTACTTGTGTTCATGAGTGACTTTAGCTTGTAATCTTTCTTTCTCATAAATAACCTTGGTATTATGGTTTGGCTAAACTTATCAAACGAGTTGAGGAGTGTTTTTCTCTTTTTCTTTCCTCTGAGTTTGTGTAATATTACGATGATTGATTCCTTGAATATATGGTAGAACTCACCTGTGAAGCCATCTACTCTGAAGGTTTTGTGTGGGAAAATTTTTCAATTTAAGTATATGTTGGTTATAGGTCCATTCAGGTTTTGTATGTGCTTTACATTTACTTAGGAATTTGTAAGTCTAAATTTTTAAAATATTGGCATAAAGTTATTCATAGTATCTTGTTGTCTTTTAAAGGTCTGTAGCATCTGTCATGAGGTTCTCTTTTTCATTGCTTATTTATGACCACATATGACATTATTTTTTATATGTTTGTTAGAATTACCCACCAGTTACCCACCAGTTCATTCTTTCTTGCATCTGAGACCTTCCATCTGGGTTCACATTCCTTCTGTCTGAAAGATATTATCAGGATTTCCATTAGAGAGGACCTACTAGTGGCAAACTTTTTTTTTTTGAGATTTTTTTTAACATCTTTATTGGAGTATAATAGCTTTACAATGGTGTGTTAGTTTCTGCTTTATAACAAAGTGAATCAGTTATACATATATATATGTTCCCATATCTCTTCCCTCTTGCATCTCCCTCCCTCCCACCCTCCCTATCCCACCGCTCTAGGTGGTCACAAAGCACTGAGCTGATCTCCCTGTGCTATGCAGCTGCTTCCCACTAGCTATCTATTTTATGTTTGGTAGTGTATATATGTCCATGCCACTCTCTCACTTTGTCCCAGCTTACCCTTCCACCTCCCCGTATCCTCAAGTCCATTCTCTAGTAGGTCTGCATCTTTATTCCTGCCTTGTCCCTAGGTTCTTCTGACCATTTTTTTTCTTTTTGTTTTTAGATTCCATATATATGTGTGTATGGAATCAAACTTTCTTTTTTGTCTCAAAATGTCTTTATTTTTTTCAAATTCTTGAAAGATTTTTTTCTTATTATAGAATTCTAATCTGACAGGGACTCTTTTCAGCCTTTTCAACCTCTTTTCAGTTCTCTTTTCAGGAGAACAATATTGTTCTCCTGTCTTCTGGCTTCCCTTTTTTGCCCTGCAACATCAGTTCTTACTGTAACTGTCACTCTTTGAAGATAATCTGTGTTTTTTTCTCTGGATGTTTTCAACATCTTCTTATGGTCTTTGTGTTCTGCAGTTACAGCAATAAAATGTCTAGCAGCAGGTTGCTTTTACATATCTTTCTTGGGAGTTACTGGACTTCTAAATGCAGTTTTTCATAGAACTGTTACAAGGATTAAATGAGTTAATATTTGTAAAGTACGTAGAACAGTAGCTGCACAAAATAAGTGCTCCATAAATGTTACCTATGATTGTTTCTGTGTATTGATAGCTGTGCCTGTTATAAATTCATTGCTTCACAGCTCCATCCCACCCTTCTGTATTTTGTGATGGGAGAGCTAGATTCTGCAAACACAGTTATCCTTTGCCAACTGCCTCTTTGTTATGTTCTGCCAGTGGGGGATGCTGGAGAGACACAAGGCTTGAGAAGGAGGAAGAGACTTGCTATTTCCTGGGGTTTATTTCCTGAGTTCTGGTTGTGGGCTTGTGATGCTGAGAGTAGTCTCTAGCAATGACTGTCTTCACTAAGCTAGAGGCCCAGTGCACGTGTGATCCATATAGTGGCATTTCTTGGATTCCTGAGCTGGACACCATCCATGCAGCAGCTGTGCTTTCTCATCAGAGCTGTGACTCTCAGTTCCACAGCCTGTACTCTAAATTTCCAACTCTGTCCCTCGTTCCCTTCATTTCCAGTGGCTTTTTACATTTGCCACCTCTGTAACTCTAAGGTATACATTAGAGTTCTTTTTTACCCTCTTAGTAGTTAACCATTTTAAAACTTAGTTAATAATTCTTTATATTAAACTTATATTAAATTTTTCCAGTTCAAATTTCTGTCTCTTGACTAGACTCTGATATAGTACTTTCATCAGTTCTGGAAAATTCTCTGTCTTTACCTCTTCAAATGTTACTCTGATTCATTGTATATCTCTTTTCCATCAGGGACTCTGATTTAACATGTTAGACCTTTTCACTTCATACTCTTTCTTTTTCATATTTTCCATTTCTCTTTCTCTCTCTTGTATACATTTTGGATAATATCTTTTAGCCTATCTTTCAATTTACAAATTCCCTCTTCAGTTATATCTTGGGGGTCTCCATGGTGGCACAGTGATTAAGAATCCACCTGCCAATGCAGGGGACACGGGTTCGAGCCCTGGTCCAGGAAGATCCCACATGCCGCAGAGCAACTAAGCCCGTGCACCACGGCTACTGAAGTCTGAGTGCCTAGAGCCCATGCTCTGCAACAAGAGAAGCCACCGCAATGAGGAGACTGGACACTGCAATGAAGAGTAGCCACCCACTTGCTGAAACTAAAGAAAGCCTGCACACAGCAACAAAGACCCAACACAGCCAAAAATAAATAAATTAATTTAAAAAATTATATCTTGTAGTTGGTTAAACTTCTTTACTGTTATATATACACACACACATATATATAATAAAATGTATAAAAATATGATATATCTGTATCTACAATAATACTTTTAGTGGTTTTCAGAAAGAAGGTATGTCTTGAGGGCTAGTCAGACCTATTACTGGAAACTGATATGTCAATATGCAGAATCATTTTTCTAAAAATTTGTAAGCAATGTTTATGTTTTGGGTTTGTATAGTGTATTCTAAGAAGAGAGTTGATCTAATCTCTCGAGTCTAGGGTGTGGTATTTTGGGAAAGAGTGCCCCACTACTTTGATTTTTTTGTGCACTAAATATTATAGAACTATTTTCTCATGAGGTCATGACCTGAAATAATGAACCAAATACTTTATCAGCTGACCACATGCAAAGAGAAGCTACCAGTGGACCAAGCTCCCAGATTAGATGGGAATGGCTTATTTTCTTTCTTTCTTTCATTTTGCCTTCCTTCCCACCCTTTCACTCTCCCTTCTTTCTTCCCTTTCTCTTTCCTTCTTGATCTTTGTTTCTTCCTATATACGTGCATTCAAGCCTTCATAATTATAACAAACATTCCTGTAAGAGTGGGTAGAGGCCATTATGAGGAAGCAGATTTCTATATATAGTGAAATCTGATTCTGACTATCCACCTTGGTGGCTTCTGGAAAGGGTGGGAAAAGTGAATTATGAGGTGAAGGGGAAAGGGGTACAACAGTATCAAGGCCACATATAAGCTATAGAACCATTAGTTTTAAAGCTCCCTGGTAAATTGATCCATCAGTGGGCAGAGGGTACATTTCCCAATGTAAGGATTCAATGTAAGGGAAGCTATGATTTAAATTTCTCAGTACCTTGAACAGAGAACTTTGAATAGGAAAGATATTATTGAAGGAAACCAAAATATATCACCCTAAAATATACCACTTTGGCGTATTCATTATTTTGAATTAAAGGCACTTAAGAAACAGCAGGTACAGGACTTCCCTCATGGCGCAGTGGTTAAGAATCTGCCTGCCAATGCAGGGGACACAGGTTTAAGCCTGTGGGTCTGGGAAGATCCCACATGCCGCGGAGCAACTAAGCCATGCTCCACAAATAGTGAGCCTGCGCTCGAGAGCCACGAGCTACAACTACTGAGCCCTCGTGCCACAACTACTGAAGCCCACACACCTAGAGCCCATGCTCCACAACAAGAGAAGTCATCGCAATGAGAAGCCCATGCACCGCAACGAAGAGTAGCCCCAGCTCGCCGCAACTAGAGAAAGCCCACACACAGCAACAAAAACCCAACACAGCCATAAATAAAATAAATAAATTTATTTTTTAAAAAAAGAAACAGCAGGTACAAGGATACTCTGACCCTTCTTTTTCCTCCTGAAAGCAGGAGATAAAACTCCCATATGAAAGGTACCCTCCCTATACCAGGAGGAAAGAAGACATTTCAATCACCAGAGACAGGGAATTTGGGGCTGAGAAATCTGTACAAACAAATTTTGTTGAACCAAACTTTACCTTCTTAGTTACTTCTTTACCATTTAGTATCCCACCCCAAATGGCTTTGTCTTGTCAATTCTTCACAAATGTATTATTTCTTTGTCTAAAAGTTCTAAAAGCTCCCTGCTCTGGTCACATCTTCAGGTCTTCATTCTCTTGTGAAGACACCCTTGTACATGTAAAAAAATTTATTAAATGTATATTCTTTTCTCCTGTTAACCTGTCTTATGTTCATTTAATTCTTAGGTCCAGAAAGAGACCCTAAGGGGATAGAGGAGATTTTTTTCCTCCCTTATTATCCCAATTTTACACACCCAAACTGAGGCTTAAGAATCTCAAAAGTTAGTTTTTCTAACTGACATTTTCATACAAATTGTTGGTAGCAAATCAGGATGGCAATTTCTGTCTTTTGGCTGAGTTCTGGATGCTTCCTGCTGTATTCCATCCCCAGGGAAGTCAGGAGAAGCAGGAAGTACCAGTGGTGCAGCAGCCCCTCAGAACCACTCCCAAAGACACCTTGTTTTGATTCTACATCCTTCAAGTCTGTGATTTGACTTTTGAAGATCCAGCAGTGGCAATAACCTGAGCCAATTTGTCTGTCCCATATCAGTTGCTGCAATGGGAGGTGAAAAGATCCTTTACTCCCCCCACCATGCAGACATAGTCAGCCAGCTGTGAGGAGATGAGCCAGAAGGTTCTCTAAACTCAGGGGCCAGGGCCACCATATGGAATGGCCAGAATGGAGCCATGTGTATAGTGGATGCTCAAAAGAAGAAGCCAGTTTGCACAGAAGGGAGTGGGGAAGAGAGAGAGAAGAAGAGGAGGAAGAAAAAGAAAAGAAGAAGAAGAAGGAGGAGGAGGAGGAGGAGGAGGAAAGAAGAGGCAGAGGAAGAAGAAGAAGATGATGAAGAAAATGAAGGGGAAGAAAGAGAGAGAGATTAGCTGCCTAATGATTTTTTTTGGTCCATGGGACCCAGTTAGATACCTTGCAATTTATTGTCATTATAGGCTCCTATTAATAATTCCCTGAGCTTCTTTGTGTGAGTCTCTTTGCCTTGTAACCAAATGGGCCCTTACTAAGTCATCACCCATGGAATACCATGCATTTGCTGCAATTGCATTTGGTACAATATGACAACAGTCAACTAATCGCTCAGTGTTTTGAACACCTATTAGGTTGACTCCCCAGTGATGTGCAGTAGGGGTTATAAAGAGAACTGAGCCATGGTCCTTGAGGTGGTTTTTAGTGCATCATATATGTAAAATTTAGTTTGGGAAGTAAAATTGACACAGACAAAACCAGGAACAAATACATGACACCACAAAATCAAGTGCTTGGCTAGTTGAACTAATTCTAAGGGCAGTATGAGTTCAGAATCGGGAATTTAAGGAATTCTTAAAGGAAATACGGGGCTTAAGTTCACTTTGAAAGAACTGTCAGGATATGGATTGACATGGAAGAGTGGGGGGCTGGGGAGGAGGTGCTTTCCAGTTGCTGAGAAATGGCACTGGGGGGGATGGTGAAGCTGCAGACTAGAGGGGATGAAGGTGTGTGTCGAGTACAAGGAGAGAGTTAATTGATCTAGTGCTTAAAAATTGCTCTTTTACTCTCTTTCTAGACTTCATCTAAGATTCCTCCTTTAGCCAACATACCTTAGCCCTGAGCACATTTCCTCTCCTCATTTTTCCCTTTTTTCTTTTTCTTTTCTTTTCTTTCTTAAGTTGTTTAAATTTAAACTATTATTTGTGAGTCTCTTTCCTGGGAGAATCACTGCAAGAAGAATGATGGTGCCATGGAAAGGTGACCCATCTGTCTGAACCTAGAGGTTCTTCTATGCGTTAAATAACTTCCCTGGTGAGCCCAGGTGAGTCTTCTTGTCTCTAGTCCCTTGCAGCTGAACTTCACCCCTTGGCCGAGCATTGCATACAGCTCATAGCCCTCCCCCTTCCCCTTCCCCCTTCTTTTAGGCTCCCTTCCTCAGGAATTTCATCACTTCCCAGAACTGCCAAAACATTTTTGGTATATTTCTCTCAGTTAGTGTTTAACTAAACATCTACCTTTAAGGGATGGGCTGAACTGATGGAAGAAATATTGATAGCCAGAGACTCAGGAAGACCATTTCTTCAGGGTGCCTCTCTGGCTCCTGGAGGGGAGAGAAGGAGAGCAGTGGACTGTTGGCACAGGAGTGAGACACAATGGAATCTGGCTTCACCTCCAAGGACACTTATCTGAGCCATTTTAACCCTCAGGCTTATCTAGAAAAATATTATAACTTTGGGTCCAGACACTCTGCAGAAAAACAGATTCTTAGGCATCTTCTGAAAAATCTTTTCAAGATATTTTGCCTAGGTAAGTTTGTCTGTTGTCTGTGTGTCTCCCCTCCAAATGTGAGTCATATAGAGAGAGTCTCAGGGCATGACTCTTTTGTGTCAAATCATTGTTATTTGACAGCCCTTTTGGCAGCACCCATTCATTTAACTAGGATAAAAACTAACATTGGGGTGGATATTTTACAGTTTACAAAGTGCTTTTATATCCATTATCTCCTTTGGCCCTGCAAGAGGGTAATCTAAAAACTGGAGTTCTGTCCTTGATTCTACATTGATTTGCTAGGTCACTAGCCAGACATTTCACTTAAGAAATGGAGATTCTAGGGACTTCCTTGATGGTCCAGTGGTTTAAGACTTTGCCTTCCAATGCAGGGGGTGCGGGTTTGATCCCTGATTGGGGAGCTAAGATCCCACATGTCTCATGACCAAAAAGCCAAAACATAAAACAGAAGCAATATTGTAACTAATTCAATAAAGACTTTAAAAATGGTCCATATCAAAAAAAAATCTCAAAAAAAAAAAAAAGAAATGGAGATTCTAGTAATTATTCTATTCCTAACTCAAAGGAAGGTTGTGAATGTGCATGAGATAAAGACCTCCCATGAAGGGAGGATGCTTTTTGAAGAACTGGATGCTTTTTGGAGAAAGACATTATAAAAACTCAATTTTAAAAAAATTTTAACTTTCTCTCAAAGCATTCCTTAATAGTTTTTACATTATCTGTGTGGCAGTCTTTCTGGATCGGGGGTCTGTACACCAGATGCAGATCTTTTTTTCCCTCCTCCTAGAGCTAAAAATATACCAGCTCCACCCTTGAATGGGGAATGGAAAGTAAAAAATGTTTTAAAAAGAGACATTGAGGGAAGAGGGGTGACTAGAGAGAAGGTGTGCCTTTGGGGCTCTCCTTGGGGCTCCCCAGCATAGTCCTGGCAAACAGAGTGCAAATCAGCTCTATCTGCCACCATATTATGCCTGACCCCCTTCCTCATTCCCTCCTCTAAAGCAGATGGTGTGAAGGGAGACCTCCTGATCGACATTGGCTCTGGCCCCACCATCTATCAGCTCCTCTCTGCTTGTGAATCCTTCAAGGAGATCATTGCCACTGACTATACTGATCAGAACCTGCAGGAGCTGGAGAAGTGGCTGAAGAAGGAGCCAGGGGCCTTTGATTGGTCCCCAGTGGTGACCTATGTGTGTGAGCTTGAAGGGAACAGGTAGAGAAACTCGGGTCTTCTTCCTGGCTTTCTTAGGGTACCTGGGTGCCAGTTCATTTTTCAGAACCAAAAATTATCCTTAGAGTCCAAGTTGAAAAGCAAAGGAAACAGAGAGAGAGGGACCAAAGAGAAATCCAAATGGAGAAAGAGAGAGCTAGAGAGAGAGAACGAGCGTGAAGCGCACGCGTGTTGTGTGCACGCACACACATGTGCGTGTGTGTGTGTGTGTGTGTGTGCACCAGAACTGCAGAAGACATAGCTGAAAAAACTGAAGACTTGGTTACCGAGACAAGATGAGAGGTCACAAAACCTTTCCAGGCCTGTGTATGGATGCAGTGTGCAGGCCAGATACTGTAGGACCTTGTTTTAGGAAAACTTCAAGTAAGAGGCCAGACCAGCTCCTCGCTAGAAGGTTTCAGGTCACGGCTTGCCGCCCTAGTGACACTCTGTTGCTAGCCATCCAAATGCATAGATCTCTGCTGTGAAAGTGGCTAATGCTGACACCACCAGATATAATAAAAATCTGACTAGGTTTTTAAACTGAGATCAGCAGCATAAATGAGTTATTTGAGAAGAATTTGTTACTCACCATCCATAAAATTAGGGTTTTATATATTGACAACTAATGATCAAAATCTTATAGTACCCTATCTATAAGTAAATTTAAGCAAACAAAGTTTGTTTAAATTACTAATTTCTCCCTATGCAAGAAATTGGCAATAGACTACCAGCCAGAGGTGAAGAGTCAACCACTTCACTTTGTTATTCCCTTGTCCTGATGTGCCTCCCATTCTACAACCCAGCCGACCATCAGTGCCTGGAGCATCATGGCTTTGCTGCTATGAATATTGCCAAGACCCCAGAGACTCCTTTGTAAATGGCACAAAAAACCACTTTGGTGTTCTAGTGTTTAGCAGAGGAGGTCCCTTGTCTCCTAGAGCTCACATCAGGGAAGGCAGGCAAATGCCAAATCATTTAGGGCCTTCAAGGCCAAGTTAATGCTTGTGGACTTGAAGTGTAACAAGAAGACATCAGAGGTATAACTAGGAGAGTGATGTGACCCAATTTACATTTACAAAGATCTCTCTGGCTATTGTGTAGAGAATGGATTGGAGTTTTAGAGAACAAGAGATGCAGAAGGGAGAGATGATGGTGGTTTGGACTAGGTGATGGAGAGAGACAGAAGATTTTAAGATGAATTTTTGAGAGAGGAATGAATAAGAGTTGGTACTGATTGGTTAGTGGGAATGAGGAAAGGGGAGTATCAAGGATGACTCCCATGTTCCTGAACTCGAACAACAGGGGGATTGAGGTACCATTCCTGAATCCCAAGTATAAATATAAAATCATGTGGTCTCAACATGTCCCTCAGGAGTATGCCTACCTCCATGTTCTTCTGGAGTGATTGATGGTCAATTCATTTTTCTATACTTGCACTTATATTTGATTCCCATCTATTTACCAACTGTTGTTTATTCCTGAGTCAACTTCTCTTCTGAAAATTTCTCTAAAGTCTGCTTCTATTTCTTTAACCCTCCCATTTTCTTTTAAAGGTCTGCTGACTTTAGCTTATTAGGAGTATTCTAAACTGTATATTCATTTTCTTACATACTGTTGCTACATTGTCTTATTAGTAGTAAATGTGGATTGTCAAATATAAGTTATCAAGATGACTCTTTCGTGGTACAATTCCTTATAGTACAGAAGTATGAATAAGCTAGAAGTTTTACCTTGTGTTCCCAGTTAACCTTTTTGGTATCATGTGGAGTCACTAAACTTCCACTGGGTTTTGTTGGTCTTTTATTCCCTTTACCAGATAGTAAGTATTGAAATCAGATAGTTTGAGTCCTCCAACTTTGTTCTTTGCAAGATATTTTGGCAAATTTAGTGCCATTACTTTTAGAATAAACTTGTAAATTTCTTCAAAAAAAGTTTACTGAGATTTTATTGTAATTTCTTTGAATTTACAAATCAATTTAGGAGAATGGATATATTGCATCTCCAGTCCATGAGCATGGTTTATCTCTATATTTAGTTAGGACTTCAGTTTCTCTCAGTTCTCATATTTTGCATATATTTTGTTAAAATGTCCCTGTGTTTCATGTTTTTTAATGCTACTGTTGATTGTATCTTTTATTTATTTATTTATTTATTTATTTATTTATTGCTTTATAACAAATTAAATCAGTTATACATATACATATGTTCTCATATCCCCTCCCTTTTGCGTCTCCCTCCCACCCTCCCTATCCCACCCCTCCAGGCGGTCACAAAGCACCTAGCTGATCTCCCTGTGCTATGCGGTTGCTTCCCACTAGCTATCTACCTTACGTTTGGTAGTGTATATATGTCCATGCTGCTCTTTCACTTTGTCACAGCTTACCCTTCCCCCTCCCCATATCCTCAAGTCCATTCTCTAGTAGGTCTGTGTCTTTATTCCTGTCTTACCCCTATGTTCTTCATGACATTTTTTTTCTTAAATGCCATATATATGTGTCAGCATACAGTATTTGTCTTTCTCTTTCTGACTTACTTCACTCTGTATGACAGACTCTAGGTCCATCCACCTCATTACAAATAGCTCAATTTCATTTCTTTTTATGGCTGAGTAATATTCCATTGTATATATGTGCCACATCTTCTTTACCCATTCATCCGATGATGGACACTTAGGTTGTTTCCATCTCCGGGCTATTGTAAATAGGGCTGCTATGAACATTTTGGTACATGTCTCTTTTTGAATTATGGTTTTCTCAGGGTATATGCCTAGTAGTGGGATTGCTGGGTCATATGGTAGTTCTATTTGTAGTTTTTTAAGGAACCTCCATACCGTTCTCCATAGTGGCTGTACCAATTCACATTCCCACCAGCAGTGCAAGAGTGTTCCCTTTTTTCCACACCCTCTCCAGCATTTATTGTTTCTAGATTTTTTGATGATGGCCATTCTGACTGGTGTGAGATGATATCTCATTGTAGTCTTGATTTGCATTTCTCTGATGAGTAAAGATGTTGAGCATCCTTTCATGTGTTTGTTGGCAGTCTGTATATCTTCTGTGGAGAAATGTCTATTTAGGTCTTCTGCCCATTTTTGGATTGGGTTGTTTGTTTTTTGGTTATTGAGCTGCCTGAGCTGCTTATAAATTTTGGAGATTAATCCTTTGTCAGTTGCTTCATTTGCAAATATTTTCTCCCATTGTGAGGGTTGTCTTTTGGTCTTGTTTATGGTTTCCTTTGCTGTGCAAAAGCTTTTAAGTTTCATTAGGTCCCATGTGTTTATTTTTGTCTTTATTTCCATTTCTCTAGGAGGTGGGTCAAAAAGGGTCTTGCTGTGATTTATGTCATAGAGTGTTCTGCCTATGTTTTCCTCTAAGAGTTTGATAGTGTCTGGCCTTACATTTAGGTCTTTAATCCATTTTGAGCTTATTTTTGTGTATGGTGTTAGGGAGTGATCTAATCTCATACTTTTACATGTCCCTATCCAGTTTTCCCAGCACCACTTATTGAAGAGACTGTCCTTTCTCCACTGTACATTCCTGCCTCCTTTATCAAAGATAAGGTGACCATATGTCTGTGGGTTTATCTCTGGGCTTTCTATCCTGTTCCATTGATCTATCTTTCTGTTTTTGTGCCAGTACCATACTGTCTTGATTACTGTAGCTTTGTAGTATAGTCTGAAGTCAGGGAGCCTGATTCCTCCAGCGCCATTTTTCGTTCTCAAGATTGCTTTGGCTATTCGGGGTCTTTTGTGTTTCCATACAAATTGTGAAATTTTTTGCTCTAGTTCTGTGAAAAATGCCAGTGGTAGTTTGATAGGGATTGCATTGAATCTGTACATTGCTTTGGGTAGTAGAGTCATTTTCACAATGTTGATTCTTCCAATCCAAGAACATGGTACATCTCTCCATCTATTTGTATCATCTTTAATTTCTTTCATCAGTGTCTTATAATTTTCTGCATACAGGTCTTTTGTCTCCTTAGGTAGGTTTATTCCTAGATATTTTATTCTTTTTGTTGCTGTGGTACATGGGAGTGTTTTCTTGATTTCACTTTCAGATTTTTCATCATTAGTATATAGGAATGCCAGAGATTTCTGTGCATTAATTTTGTATCCTGCTACTTTACCAAATTCATTGATTAGCTCTAGTAGTTTTCTGGTAGCATCTTTAGGATTCTCTATGTATAGTATCATGTCATCTGCAAACAGTGACAGCTTTACTTCTTCTTTTCCAATTTGGATTCCTTTTATTTCCTTTTCTTCTCTGATTGCTGTGGCTAAAACTTCCAAAACTATGTTGAATAAGAGTGGTGAGAGTGGGCAACCTTGTCTTGTTCCTGATCTTAGTGGAAATGGTTTCAGTTTTTCACCATTGAGGACGATGCTGGCTGTGGGTTTGTCATATATGGCCTTTATTATGTTGAGGAAAGTTCCCTCTATGCCTACTTTCTGCAGGGTTTTTATCATAAATGGGTGTTGAATTTTGTCGAAAGCTTTCTCTGCATCTATTGAGATGATCATATGGTTTTTCTCCTTCAATTTGTTAATATGGTGTATCACGTTGATTGATTTGCGTATATTGAAGAAGCCTTGCATTCCTGGAATAAACCCCACTTGATCATGGTGTATGATCCTTTTAATGTGCTGTTGGATTTTGTTTGCTAGTATTTTGTTGAGGATTTTTGCATCTATGTTCATCAGTGATATTGGCCTGTAGTTTTCTTTCTTTGTGACATCCTTGTCTGGTTTTGGTATCAAGGTGATGGTGGTCTCGTAGAATGAGTTTGGGAGTGTTCCCCCCTCTGCTATATTTTGGAAGAGTTTGAGAAGGATGGGTGTTAGCTCTTCTCTAAATGTTTGATAGAATTCGCCTGTGAAGCCATCTGGTCCTGGGCTTTTGTTTGATGGAAGATTTTTTATCACAGTTTCAATTTCAGTGCTTGTGATTGGTCTGTTCATATTTTCTATTTCTTCCTGATTCAGTCTTGGCAGGTTGTGCATTTCTAAGAATTTGTCCATTTCTTGCAGGTTGTCCATTTTATTGGCATAGAGTTGCTTGTAGTAATCTATCATGATCTTTTGTATTTCTGCAGTGTCAGTTGTTACTTATCCTTTTTCATTTCTAATTCTATTGATTTGAGTCTTCTCCCTTCTTTTCTTGATGAGTCTGGCTAATGGTTTATCAATTTTGTTTATCTTCTCAAAGAACCAGCTTTTAGTTTTATTGATCTTTGCTATCGTTTCCTTCTTTTCTTTTTCATTTATTTCTGATCTGATCTTTATGATTTCTTTCCTTCTGCTAACTTTGGGATGTTTTTGTTCTTCTTTCTCTAATTGCTTTAGGTGCAAGGTTAGGTTGCTTATTCGAGATGTTTCCTGTTTCTTAAGGTGGGATTGTATTGCTATAAACTTCCCTCTTAGAACTGCTTTTGCTGCATCCCATAGGTTTTGGGTCGTCGTGTCTCCATTGTCATTTGTTTCTAGGTATTTTTTAATTTCCTCTTTGATTTCTTCAGTGATCACTTCGTTATTAAGTAGTGTATTGTTTAGCCTCCATGTGTTTGTATTTTTTACAGCTCTTTTCCTGTAATTAATATCTAGTCTCATAGCATTGTGGTCAGAAAAGATACTTGATACAATTTCAATTTTCTTAAATTTACCAAGGCTTGATTTGTGACCCAAGATATGATCTATCCTGGAGAATGTTCCATGAGCACTTGAGAAAAATGTGTATTCTGTTGTTTTTGGATGGAATGTCCTATAAATATCAATTAAGTCCATCTTGTTTAATGTATCATTTAAAGCTTGTGTTTCCTTATTTATTTTCATTTTGGAAGATCTGTCCATTGATGAAAGTGGGGTGTTAAAGTCCCCTACTATGATTGTGTTACTGTCGATTTCTCCTTTTATGGCTGTTAGTATTTGCCTTATGTATTGAGGTGCTCCTATGTTGGGTGCATAAATATTTACAATTGTTATATCTTCTTCTTGGATCGATCCCTTGATCATTATGTAGTGTCCTTCTTTGTCTCTTCTAGTAATCTTTATTGTAAAGTCTATTTTGTCTGATATGAGAATTGCTACTCCAGCTTTCTTTTGGTTTCCATTTGCATGGAATATCTTTTTCCATCCCTTTACTTTCAGTCTGTATGTGTCTCTAGGTCTGAAGTGGGTCTCTTGTAGACAGCATATGTATTGGTCTTGTTTTTGTATCCATTCAGCCAATCTGTGTCTTTTGGTGGGAGCATTTAGTCCATTTACATTTAAGGTAACTATCGATATGTATGTTCCTATTCCCATTTTCTTAATTGTTTTGGATTCGTTATTGTAGGTCTTTTCCTTCTGTTGTGTTTATTGCCTAGAGAAGTTCCTTTAGCATTTGTTGTAAAGCTGGTTTGGTGGTGCTGAACTCTCTCAGCTTTTGCTTGTCTGTAAACGTTTTAATTTCTCCATCAAATCTGAATGAGATCCTTGCTGGGTAGAGTAATCTTGGTTGCAGCTTTTTCTCTTTCATCACTTTAATTATGTCCTGCCACTCCCTTCTGGCTTGTAGAGTTTCTGCTGAGAGATCAGCTGTTATCCTGATGGGGATTCCCTTGTGTGTTATTTGTTGTTTTTGCCTTGCTGCTTTTAATATGATTTCTTTGTGTTTAATTTTTGACAGTTTGATTAATATGTGTCTTGGCGTATTTCTCCTTGGATTTATTCTGTATGGGACTCTCTGTCCCTCCTGGACTTGATTAACTATTTCCTTTACCATATTAGGGATGTTTTCAACTATAATCTCTTCAAATATTTTCTCAGTCCCTTTCTTTTTCTCTTCTTCTTCTGGAACCCCTATAATTCGAATGTTGGTGCGTTTAATGTTGTCCCAGAGGTCTCTGAGACTGTCCTCTGTTCTTTTCATTCTTTTTTCTTTATTTTGCTCTGCAGCAGTTATTTCCACTATTTTATCTTCCACCTCACTTATCCGTTCTTCTGCCTCAGTTATTCTGCTATTGATCCCATCTAGAGTATTTTTTATTTCATTTATTGTGTTTTTAATCGATGCTTGATTCATCTTTAGTTCTTCTAGGTCCTTGTTAACTGTTTCTTGCATTTTGTCTATTCTATTTCCAAGATTTTGGATCTGGGAAATAGAATCTTGGATCATCTTTACCATCATTATTCTGAATTCTTTTTCAGGTAGACTGCCTATTACCTCTTCATTTGTTAGGTCTGGTGGGTTTTTATCTTGCTCCTTCTCCTGCTGTGTGTTTTTCTGTCTTCTCATTTTGTTTATCTTACTGTGTTTGGGGTCTCCTTTTTGCAGGCTGCAGGTTCGTAGTTCCCGTTGTTTTTGGTGTCTGTCCCCAGTGGCTAAGGTTGGTTTAGTGGGTTGTGTAGGCTTCCTGGTGGAGGGGACTAGTGCCTGTGTTCTGGTGGATGAGGCTGGATCTTGTCTTTCTGGTGGGCAGGTCCACGTCTGGTGGCGTGTTTTGGGGTGTCTGCGGACTTTTTATGATTTTAGGCCACCTCTCTGCTAATGGGTGGCGTTGTGTTCCTGTCTTGCTAGTTGTTTGGCATAGGGTGTCCAGCAATGTAGCTTGCTGGTCGTTGAGTGAAGCTGGGTGCTGGTGTTGAGATGGAGATCTCTGGAAGATTTTCGCCGTTTGATATTATGTGGAGCTGGGAGGTCTCTTGTGGACCAGTGTCCTGAAGTTGGCTCTCTCACCTCAGAGGCACAGCACTGACTCCTGGCTCCTCAATTTGGGATGATTTGTTGTCTATTCATGTATTCCAGAGAATCAGGGTACATCAAGTTGATTATGGAGCTTTAATCTCCTGCTTCTGAGGCTGCTGGGAGAGGTTTCCCTTTCTCTTCTTTGTTCTCACAGCTCCTGGGTCTCAGCTTTGGATTTGGCCCCGCCTCTGCGTGTAGGTCACCGGAGGGCGTCTGTTCTTCGCTCAGACAGGACAGGGTTAAAGGAGCAGCCTCTTCGGGGGCTCTGGCTCACTCAGGCCGGGCGGGAGGGAGGGGCACGGAGTGCGGGGCGAGCCTGCAGCGGCAGAGTTCGGCGTGACGTTGTACCAGCCCGAGGCGCGCCGTGCGTTCTCCCAGGGAAGCCGCCACTGGATCCCGGGACCCCGGCAGTGGCGGGCTGCACAGGCTCCCAGAAGGGCGGCGTGGACAGTGACCTGCGCTCGCACACAGGCTTCTTGGCGGCGGCAGCAGCAGCCCCAGCGTCCCACGCCCGTCACTGGGCTCCGCGCTTTCAGTCGTGACTCGCGCCCGTCTGTGGAGCCCCTTTAAGCAGCGCTCTTAATCCCCTCTCCTCGCGCACCAGGAAACCAAGAGGGAAGAAAAAGTCTCTTGCCTCTTCGGCAGCTCCAGAGTTTTCCTGGACTCCCTGCCGGCTAGCTGTGGCACATTAGCCCCCTTCAGGCTGAGTTCTCGCCGCCAGCCCCAGTCCTCTCCCTGCGCTCTGACCGAAGCCCGAGCCTCAGCTTCCAGCGCCGCCCGCCCTGGTGGGCGAGCAGACAAGCCTCTCGGGCTGGTGAGTGCCGCTCGGCACCGATCCTCTGTGCGGGAATCTCTCCGCTTTGCCCTACCCAGGTATGTGGGGAGTTTCTTGCCTTTTGGGAGGTCTGGGGTCTTCTGCCAGCATTCAGTAGGTGTTCTCTGTTGATTGTATCTTTTAAATTTCATTTCTATTTCATTTTATTAGTTTCATTTGCTAGTATATAGATGTGCAATTGATTTTTTTATATATTAGATCTTACTGACTTCACTAATTTCATATTTTATTTTATTTTTTATATTGAACTATAGTTGATTTACAATACTTGTGTTGGTTTCAGATGTACAGCAAAGTGATTCATTTAACATATATATGTATATATCTATATTCTTTTTTCTATTCTTTTCCATTATAGTTTATTACAAAATATTGCACTAATTAATTTTAATCATTTTTGGTAGATTCCATAGTATTTTCTATGTACATTCTTATATGATCTACAAATAAAAATACTTTTACTTCTTCTATTTCAACTTTATGCCTTTATTTATTTTTTATGCCCTATTACATTGACTAGGACCACCAAAACAATGTTGAACAAAAATGATAAGAACAGACATTTGTGCCTTTTTCCATATCTTAGGAAAAAATGTTCAATGATTCATCATTAAGAATGACATTATTTATAGGTTTTTCATAGAAATTCTTTATCAGACTAAGTTCCCTTGTATTTCTAGTTTCTTGGGGGGTTTTAATCAAATGTTAAAATTTGTCAAAATTTTTTTTTGTATTTACTGAGATGGTCATGTGATGTTCCTCCATATTCTGCGAACTTGAATTATGTTGGATGATTTTTGGTATTTAAACCAAACTGGCATAAACTCCTTGGTCATGAAGTAGTAATCTTTTTATGTATTACTGGATGTGATTTGCCAATATTTTGTTAAGGATTTTTGCATCTATATTTATGAGGGATATTGAGCTATAAATTTATTTTCTTGTTATATGCTTGGCAGATTTTGATATCAGCATGATGCTAATTCATATAATAATTTGGAAGTGTTTCTTCCTCCCCTATTTTTTGAAGGAGTTTGTATTATTTCTTCCTTAAATGATTGATAGAATTCATCAGTGAAGCTATCTGAACCTGAAGGTTTCTTCCTGTGTGAGGAGGTTTTTTATTAAGAAGAGTATTCCTTTGATGACTATTTGGATTGTCTATTTCTTCTTTTGTCTGTTTTGATAAGTACTATTTTTCAAGGAATTTGTCCTTTACATCTTGGTTGTCAACTTTATTGTCATAAAGTTTTTTTACAATATTCCTTTATTACTCTTTTAATGTCTGTAGTATCTTTGGTGATTGTCCCTCTTTCATTCTTAAAATTGGCAATTTGTCTTTTTCTTTTAATCTTGATTGATCTTGTTAGAGATTGATATTATTATTAATCTTTTCAAAGAACCAGCTTTTGGCTTTTTTGATTTTCTCAGTTGTCCATTGTGTATTCCATTGATTTCTGCTCCAATTTTTCTTAGTTTCTGTCTTCCACTTACTTTAGTTTTAATATGCTCTTCTTTTTCTAGCTTCTTGAGATAGAAGCTTAGGTCATTTATTCTCACACTTTCCTTCAGCACTCTTTTAGCTGCATCCCATGATTTTTGAGTGTCATATTTTTGTTATTATCCAATTCGGCATATATTCTAATTTTCTTTGTGATTTCTTCTTTGACCATGAATTACTTGTAATTGTGTTGCCTAATTTCCAAAATTGTTGGAATTTTTTTTCTAGATATTGTTACTCGTTTGCAATTAAATTTCATTGTAATCAGAGTTTCATTTTGTGACCCAGCATATGATCTATTTGGTGAACATTCTATGTGCTCTACATTGAAAAGAATGTATATTGTCCAGTTGTTGGTGTCATTTCTATAAATATTAATTCAGTCAGGTAGATTGACAATATTGTTCAAACTCTCTACATGATTTTTTGTTTAGTTATTCTATCAATTACTGGGAGAGAGAGATGTTAAAAATCTCAAATTATGATTGTGGATTCATCTTTTGCTCCTCATAGTTCTGTCAACATTTGCTTCATGCATTTTGAAGCTTTGTTATTAGCAGCATACACTTTTAGGGTTGTTATGTCTTCTTGATGAATTGATTATTTTATCATTATATCTCCCTTTACCTCCAGTAATACATTTTGTTTTGAAGTTGACTTTGATATTAATATGGCCACACCAGCCTTCCTATTCTTGGTGATGGCATAAGGTGGTAGGGGCCTCTAAGATGGTCCCCACTAATCTTCACTTCATGTATTCATGCTCTTGCTTAATTCTCTCCCTATGAATGTCCATTGGATTGAATGACTGGATTCTAACAAATATGGTGCTGTAGAGTGATGGGACATCAATTCTGAGATTAGGATACAAAGAGACTACAGCTTCCCTATTGGGTGCTCTCTCTTACACTCACTCACTTGTCCTAAGGAGTGAGTTTGGAAGCAAATTTACCCTCAGGTGGGCCTTCAGATGACACTGGACAACTCTGAGAGTGGCCAACACTGCAGTCTCATGAGGGACCTTGCACCAGAGACACTCAGCTAATCTGTACCCAAGTATCTGACCTGCAGAAACTGTGAGATGAATGTTTGTCATTTTAAATTGCTAAGTTTGGAGGTAATTTATTATGTAACAATAGATAAATAATATACATGGTCTAGCTTTTTCTACCCTTTGGTTTTCAACCTGTCCGTGTTTTTATATTTAAAATGACTTTTTTTCAAATAACATGTAGTAGGTCTTGCTTTTCAATCCAACCTGACAATTTCTAACTTTTAACTGGATCGTTTACTCAATTTACATTTAATGTAATTAGTGATATTGTATGGCTGAGTCTAAATCTACCATCTTGGTATATATTTTCTATTTGTCCCATCTGTTTGGTGTTCATTTGTACCTTTGTCCTGCTTCTTGTTGGTAAATGAAATAATTTTTGTTTTTCCATTTATATAGTATAATTATACACATTTTTAGTATGGCTTTATCTCCTCTATTAACTTTTATCTCCTCTGTTGACCTCTTTTGTGTTTTGTATGTGTGTATGTGTGCGTGTGCACATGATTTTTCTAGAAATTACATATTTGCAACATCTCATGAACAATGTAAGATATTACAACAGTGTAATTCCTTTAACCCACTCTCCTGCCCCTTATACACTTGTCATATATTTATTCTTTATAAACTATAACACTATAATACACTGTTATAATTCTTACTTTAAGCAGTCAGCAGTGCTTTTATTTGCTTTATTGTTTTATTTTTAATTTTGGTTAAGAAAACACACATCATAAAATTTATCACCTTAATTCTTTAAGTGTACAGTTTTGTAGTTTTAAGTATATTCACATCAGTCAGTAGTATTTTCACTAAATATATATAAAGTCTTCTGTGTTTATCCACAAATCTGTCCTGTCTAGTATTCTTCACTCCTTTCTGCAGATCTAGGCTTCTATCTGACATCATTTCCCTTCACCTGGAGAACTTCTTTTAGTGTTTTTGTATAATGTATTTCTGCTGGAGACAAATTCTCTCAACTTATCAATATCAGGTAAGAATCAATAATTCTTTTCTTCCTCGTAATATGAGGAATTTAACAATTTTTGACACCCAAAGTCCTTCTGGCATCTTCCTTCCCAGTGTTTATTGTTAACTTTGAGATTTTAAATCCAAATATTGTAATTTAAAATATTATTTTTATATTTTCTTTGAACATCATATGCTCTCAGTTTGTAATCATATTTGCAATTATGTGGACGTATCTTATGCTCATTTTATATGATTTTTTTAGTTGTTGAGTTTTTAATTCCGATTCATGTCATAGTCAACTGAATAGGTCTTTGGACCTTTTTCAAGAAGAACACAAAAGTGACATATTTTCTATGCCCATGAATATTGGGAAGGTATTTTTGGTGCCATTACTCATGAGCAACATTGTAAAATTGTTTAATATTGCTTAAACATTGCTCCATGTTTTTCCCCCGCATTAAGTAAGAAATCAAGAGAGGCTATTTTCACATGCCATTTGAAACCTGTAAACCCCTTACTTAGAATTTTATGCTGGCTAGAGCCTTCAAAGTTCAGATATGTTCTTCAAGATGACAGTAATTTCAAACTTTTTAAATGGGCTATGTGGTTTCACAGAATGAACTTAACATTAACTAGAAGAAAACTGTAGTGATGAGGATTTAGACAATATTCAAAATTATTAAATAAGGAATTCCCAGGACTTATAGACTATCAGGAAAAGTTTATCAAAAAGTTCTTAGTCATTGTCAGACAGCACATCTTTCCAAGGTCCAAATCATGCGTCAAGAGGCTTTTAGAACTTTGTTCTCAATTTCCCAAGCTATCACAAGCCTTTCCATCTTATTCAGAAATGAACCCTTAACGTCTAGCAGGATACTGAAAGCATTACTTATCTCAAGCGAGAATTGTCAGCTCGTAACAATTGCTCCTGAGACACTGTCCATTCCCAATCACTCTGTCAGACTAAGGAACTGTATTTTTGGTGGTAAAATTCTGCATTCTCACCCTTATCCTTCTGCTAGATCCTGTGGCTTCAACTGTTTTGAGAATGATAGTGATCCCATTCAACTAATGTCTTTCTTGCATCTTCAAGTTCCTCTATCAACCAATAACCTATTTCCCCTGAGATTATTTCTTCTTTATCTGAAGCTATTTCTTATGCTGACTGCTTCCAAAGACAATTTGAGCTGTCTCCTGTTCCTCCTGTTCCTCTGGAGTGTGACTCAGACGTTTAGATACCACTCATTTTTACAATTATCCGAAAAGTTGTAAGACACTGGTACCGAATTCTTGTCTCACACTATACATATTCATCAAGTCAGCAAGTCAAATACTAAGATATAACTAACTACTCAAGAACGAACCAAGGAAAATGAGTGTCACCTTAAGAAATCCTAGAAACAGCATTAATTTACCTCTGGCACCTGGAACCTGGAACACGTTGCCTTGTGGTCCACAGATGAGCAGCTTCCATATCATCTGGGAACTTATTAGGAATGCAGACTCTCAGGCCTACTTACTGAATCAGAATCTGCATTTTAACAAGATCTGCAGGGGACTGTATGCATTTTACAGTTTGTGAAGCACTGGTGTTTGGAACGGAGCTCCCCAATGGGTATGTCAGGATACGCTGGTGGGGATGTGTTAGAGGTGTGCTCTGCAGGTTCTCCTCAGCCCTCAGCCCTTGGGGCAGCTGGGAGGGGTTTGGGGAGGTTGCAGCCCCTCCTGGTTGCCTCTACAGACAGCAGCTCCTCCACTTACCTCCGTGTACCTGACAGGAGAAAGCTTGAGCACCTGTAGAGGTGGTGGTTCTCTGAAATAAATACTTTCCATACAAAGATTTTCATATCTATTGAAAAAGATGTTTGTCTAGGGCCCTCAGTAGACATACCTGTGCCAAATTTGTTCTGTGAACTAGTGAACTGCCTCTATCCCAAAGCATCTCTTTATTCCCAAGTCTTGTAAAAGATTGATATTCTTTCTCAAGCTCGCAATCTTGGTGGTTATGATGATTGTCTCAGGGATGACTAGGAAAAGCTTCTGCCTTTTACAAGGATGACTTTCTCTTGAACACGGGCTCTCACTGCATTATCTCTTGGGGGAAATTAACAGGACAGGTTGAAAAACCTTCAACTGTCCATTTCTTCAAATGGTAAATATATCTATTCCTGTGTGTCAAAGCATCTCAAACTGAATGTGCCCAAAATAGAGTTATGATCTTCCCCAAATCTGCTTTATTTCTGGTATTCTTATCTCCTAGAATGGCACCATAATATAATTAATTGGAGAAGCCAGAAACCTGGAAGTCAGTCTTGTCATCTCCCTGTCAGTCATGTTTCATGACCAGCAGCAAGTTCTGTCCACTTCACTTCCTGAGTTCCTCTTAAACCAGTATATTTCTTCCAGTATTTTCCATGCAAGCTGTTTTCTTGGTCCAAGCTACCAACCTCTCCTTCCTAAATGGCCTCCCACCTCCATTCTTGTCCCAAATTGATTGCCTCAAAGTATAAATCTGATCATATCACTCCTTTCCTTAGCACCCCCTTAATATCTCCCCATGGCTTTTAGGATAAAAAGCAAAATTCTTAACATGGTCCACGAAGCCCTGTCTAGTCTGGCACCTGCCTTGTGGTCCCCAGACTAGCAACTTCCATGTCAACTAGTGGGAGCTTACCTTTTTGCCTCCCGTTCTGCCATGCCCTGCTTTGTTTTCTGAGGTTCAGCCACACTGGCATTCTCCTCTCCATGTTTCTTCCCACCAAAGGGCCTTTGCTCTGGCTATTTCCTCTTACTGGAGTATCCTCCTCCCTCCCTACTCTCTTTGGTCCAGTTCACTCCTACTTATTTATCCTCTGTTTCTCTGCTCACCTGACGCCTTTCTGGAGGAGCTTTCCCTGATGCTTCTACACTGAGTCAAGCTCCCAGTATTCTTCTCTTAGTGCCATGTGCCCCTCCTGCCTGGCATTCATCACAGCTTTAATGTTTCAGTTTTGTGGATGATCGTTGGATTATGTCTTCCTCCCACACCAGACTGTAATCTCCATGAGGATAGGATTTGTTTCTCATTGACCCACCTTAGGTCCCCACTGCCCGGTGCTCTTCCTGGCGCACAATAGAAGGTCAAAAAATATTTATAAAAGAAGTGACTGCATGCATTTTGCTTTCCAGACGCTGCCTCCTAGCGTCACTCAGCTGTGGCCTGTATGGAAGGTTCACCAGTGATGAGTCCTTTTGCTTTTACAATTCTCACGTTGACAACCAAGCTTATTCAGCTTTTCATTTCCTTTACACGTCTTGATAGTTTTGCTGGAACCTCTGGGGATGGGGCTTGGGGAGGTAGGTGTAATGGAAAAAAGCTTGTCCAGGGGATTCTGATTCACCCCCCGCCTTGCAGCATCAGAGCAGGAAGATCCTGCTTTAAATCTCAGGATAACTACCTAGGTTCTGGAAAGACAATCTTACGAAGTGTTCTTCCCAGGAGTCCCATTCTATCCTTTCCTCCCCCTCTCCCTCCCCAGTTCCTTCAGGCTTTTATAGACAGCATATTTATAGAGGATGTGGTTCCTTTTTTTCTTTTTTCTTTGGCATATTGATTCCTTTGAAAGGCTAGATCTTTAGAGCTAGAGAAACGGCCACACGGTGGTTAGCTTTCTGTAAAACTGCATAACATTTTTCTGGTGTGTATTTATTCCCTACCCCTTGAGCTAAACATGAAGCTGAGTGGTAATTGCCTGTGTCTCCAGGCGAGTCCATTTCGTTGCAGGTGTATCACAGGCCCTGAGGAGCCCTGAGGTGTAATCTTTACACTGCTGCCTTGGCAACTGAGTTCACCAGTGTTTGTAGTGCATCCGAAGACAAGCAGGTATCCACAACAGTGGGTGTTTCTAACAAATTTCCCTCTCAAATTGGCACCTTCTCTGCCAGCTTTCCAGACTTCACAGTGTGTCTCACAGTTTGGGAACAATTTCCATCATCATCTAACTGGCAAGTACTAGTTCTGTGGCAACTTGTGTTTTTAAAATAGCTTCGTACACAGTAGGGCCCAGAGGTCCAACCGGCCTCTGACGTAATCACTTAAATACACATTACCGTAATGTTCCCAAGAGACAGCATCATCTTTGGACACGTTCAAAAGAACACTAACTACATTGTCACTTGTTTAGCTTTTTGTATACACTTAAGTTATCCATAGGTGAAGATAGGTTATTTGAATTTTTTCTATTCTAGATTAATTTACCTTTTCAAAGCCATGTTTCACACAGACTTTCATAATGTTGAATTATTATTTTTTATTCTTAAAATGATCTGTCAAATTATGCATGTTGTCAGGCGGGGTGGAAGCTTTGTAACTAATTTCCCTATTTTTAGAACGACTAACCCTCCCGGTTTGTCCAGGACTGAGACGGGTTCCCAGGACATAGGATTTTCAGTGCAAAACCCAGAAAAGTCCAGACCACTGGGACAAATTTGTCACCCTACTACCATTTCTACCCCAAGAAGGGGAACAGGTAGACCCAGTCAAAAGAAATTATCATTCCCTGTATCTCCCAGTTTATTGGTCGGTAGGAATTCCCTGAAAGTAATATCTTGCAAAGCTTTTTTTCCTCTCTCTTTTTTTGTTTTTAATATTTTGGTTGGCATTTTTTAAAATTTTTATTTATTTATTTATTGACTGCACTGGGTCTTCTTTGCTGCGAGCGGGCTTTCTCTAATTGCAGCGAGCAGGGGCTACTCTTTGTTGCAGTGTGCGGGCTTCTCATTGCAGTGGCTTCACTTGTTGCAGAGCACCGGCTCTAGGCGCGCGGACTTCAGTAGTTGTGGCTCACAGACTCTAGAGCGCAGACTCAGTAGTTGTGGCGCACAGGCTCAGTAGTTGTGGCATGTGGACTCTAGAGCACAGGCTCAGTAGTTGTGGTGTACGAGCTTAGTTTCTTCGCGGCATGTGGGATCTTCCCGGATCAGGAATCAAACCCATGTCCCCTGCATTGGCAGGCGGATTCTTAACCACTGCACCAGCAGGGAAGTCCTCTCTCTCTCTCTCTTTTAATAGAACAGCTTTATTGAGATAAAATTCACATAGCATATGATTCACCCATGTAAAGGGTGCCATTCAGTAGTTCTTAGTATGTTCACAGAATTGTGTGATCCTCAGCACGATTTTAGAACATTTCATAACTCCCCAAAGAAACCCTATACCCATAAGCAGTCATTCTCATTTCCCCCAGTCCTCTCAGCCCCTAGCAACCACCGGTCTGTTTTTGGTCTCTACAGATTTGTCTTTTCTAGATATTTCATATAAATGGAATCATACAATATGTGGCCTTTTGTGTCTGACTTCTGTCACTGAGCATCATGTTTTCAAGGTTCTTCCATGTTGTAGCCTGTGTCAATTGTTCATTCCTTTTTATTACTGAATAATATTTCATTGTATGGATAGACCACATTTTATTTATCTATTCATAATTTGTTGGACATTTGGGTTGTTTCCATCTTTTGGCTATTATGAATAATGCTGCTATAAATACTCATGGACAAGTTTTTGTGTGGACATGTTTTCATTTCTCTTGGGTATAATCCTATGATTAGAATTCCTGGGTCATAGAGTCTGCCATACAGAGTGAAGTAAATCAGAAAGAGTAAAACAAGTACTGTGTGCTAACACATATATATGGAATCTAAGTAAAAAAATGGTTATGAAGAACCTAGGAGTAAGACAGGAATAAAGACACAGACGTAGAGAATGGACTTGAGGACAGGGGGAGGGGGAAGGTTAAGCTGGGACGAAGTGAGAGAGTGGCATGGACATATATACACTACCAACTGTAAAATAGATAGCTAGTGGGAAGCAGCCACATGGCACAGGGAGATCAGCTCGGTGCTTTGTGACCACCTAGAGGGGTGGGATAGGGAGGGTGGGAGGGACACTCAAGAGGGAGGAGATATGGGGATATATGTGTATGTATAGCTGATTCACTTTGTTATAAAGCAGAAACTAACACACCATTGTAAAGCAATTATACACCAATAAAGATTTTAAAAAGAAAAACAAACAGAGTTCCTGGGTCATGTTAAATCTCTATGTTAAAACTTTTTTTTTGGGAGGGGGAACTTCCAGACTGTTTTCCAAAGTACCTGGACCATTTTATCATCTCACCAGCAGTGTATGTAGATTCCAGTTTCTCCACGTCCTTGCCAACACTTACTTATTATCTGTCTTTTTTATTATAATCATCCTAGTTGGTGCGAAGTGGTATCTCATGGTTTGATTTTCATTTCTCTGATGTCAGCGATATTGAGCATCTTTTCATATGCTTATTAAGCTTCTTAAATGGAAAATTATAGCACAATTAAAGGATGTTTGTAAATAACTGATCATACACACTAGGCTTAAGATTTTAACTAAGTATTTAAATAGGATGCCCACAGCTAATTGCTATTATCTCAAATCATTCTACCTGGAGGTAAATCTCCAAGTTTTCTTTAAACCATCAACTTTTCCTCATGACCAGAAATGGTCCCAGTATCAATCTCTTTCATTTGCTCTGATGTTGGGCCATCCTCTGTGCTCTCTATCAAGCATCGTTGCCTGAGTGGCTGTCTTCTTCTGGAGCCAGCGACTGTGTGTTCCTTGCACATAAGCCTGGATTTGCAACCCTGGTGCTTTGTTGATTAACTTCCTCAAAGTGTTGGATACTCATCATCACTCATACTATTTGGGCTCAGTGGCCTTCTGGGCACTTTATACACTCAGCAATTCCTCTCTTTGTCTTACCTCTCTGATTTTCTGCTACTTCTTTTCCTTTGTCTGTTCCCTTTCTCCAGTTTCTCTTGCTCACTCTATGTGTTTATTTAATTTCATTTATTGGTTAGTTTGTTCCTTTATTCCTCCACTAATAAATTCCAAAAGGATCTGAGGCACTGGATTCCATCTCCTGCCCTTGCCTTTTCTCCTTCTGTCATTAACGAATTTTCTCTCAAGAAACCCCATTGATTTGGCAGAAAAGGATAGGATTCCTAGCAAGGTTACCAAGAAAACTATCTCCATCAGGAAACATACTCCCTATCTGCAATATCTTTTGGAGCCTGAGAATGGAAACAAGGAGTTTTCATCTTTCTAGAAAGGCCCTGGCCACGGCTGTGTGACATGATCAACAGTTTCTACGAATGTCTATGGATGACCTCCTATTGATCTGAAGCTACTACAAAGATACCATTTCTACATTTAAACCCATTATTGCTTGATACATGTGGCCAAACAGTCACTACCTTACAGTTTGGCAGAGGGAACAAGGGTAATAATAATAATAATAATAATAATAATAATAATAATAACAGCAATAATAAATGATCTAGGCACTATTCTAAGCAGTAGAAGAAGAAGAATTTCATGGGGGCAGTCCACTGTAGAAGCAGGCAACTAGGTATTTTTATTATCATTTCCATATTATTATTTACTTTGTAAAAAGATTTAACCCAGCACAAGGTAATATGGTCACATTCAGATACCAAAATGGTCCCTCATTTCTTCTTTATCTGTTTTTACAACAGGGATGGCCCTAAGGTTATAACCTTTGGGACAATGCCATTTTCATTGCTGACCTAAGAGATCTGGGGTTCCCATGAGTGGGGTAGCCAGTGATCTTTGTCGGTTTGTGTGTTTCAGAGTCAAGGGGCCAGAGAAGGAGGAGAAGTTGAGGCGGGCGATCAAGCAGGTCCTGAAGTGTGACGTGACTCAGAGCTGGCCGCTGGGGTCTGTCCCACTGCCCCCGGCCGACTGCCTGCTCAGCACGCTGTGCCTGGACACCGCCTGCCCGAACCTCCCTGCCTACCGCACGGCCCTCAGGAACCTCGGCAGCCTGCTGAAGCCGGGGGGCTTCCTGGTGCTCGTGGATGCTCTGAAGAGCAGCTACTACATGATCGGCGAGCAGAGGTTCTCCAGCCTCTGCCTGGGCCGGGAGGCAGTGGAGGCTGCCGTGAGGGAGGCCGGCTACACCATTGAACAGTTTGAAGTGATTTCCCAAAGTTATTCTTCCAACATGGCCAACAATGAAGGGCTTTTCTGCCTGGTGGGGCGGAAGCTGAGCACATCTGTATGATACCTTGGGATCGCCATTAAAGCAATTCCTCTGGCTTACCCAGTTGACTTCAATCCTTGGTTCTAACCGCCATGGTCATTGTACTGAGTAGAGGCTAATGGCTGGGGCCCAATGGTTCATCTAGGGCAGGGTTGGAGTGGTCAGTCTGCCTAGAGCCATTGGTTGACCACCTACTCTGTGCTCCCCATGTGTGCTGGTGTTATGAGGACTCCAACATGACAAATGGGCATGTCTAGTCTTCCCTGCCTATGATTACAAAAGAATACCTCATTTTCCTTGAATATCCCAGTTATGATGGCTTAAGCCCACACATGCCTATAGAGAAGTGTCTGCGGTTATTCACTCCTCATTTCCTGGGGGCCCTGATGCCTTCT
This sequence comes from Mesoplodon bidens, assembly GCF_964165515.1. NCBI lineage: Eukaryota > Metazoa > Chordata > Mammalia > Artiodactyla > Ziphiidae > Mesoplodon > Mesoplodon bidens. The sequence goes on along the minus strand of NC_138164.1, from coordinate 17,918,293 downwards.
TCTCTCCCAGAAACAGGCTTGCCCTGTTCTTCACTTCTTGCCTTCTCTGGGGACAGTGTCCTCCTCTGGGGTCTACTGGTGCTACCACCACCCAGGGTCAGAGAACAGCTGTCACTTTTGCCTCTTGGTCTCAAGAATGGGGTAGGCCTTTCTTTTACTTCCCTCAACACACCTGAGCCAAGGCTGAGACTTTTATACCTGAAGAGAAGTTTAGGAGTTAGCAAGAGAGAAAAGAGACCCTGTCTTACAGGTGCTATTAGAAACGAGTATCTTTGGGAATTCCCTGGTGGTCCAGTGGTGAGGACTCCATGCTTTCACTGCTGAGGGCCTGGATTCAATCCCTGGTCAGGGAACTAAGATCCCGCAAGGCAGGCTGTGTGGCCAAAAAAGAGAAAAAGAAAGAAAGAAACAAGTATCTCAGAGCCCACATCCGTAGAGGGTCCTGGAAGGTAGCCTGTTGGCATAGCTTTTGGCCAAGCATCTACTTATCTACTTGGAGTTAGCATTCCTCCATATGGCACGGCCACCCTTTCTGGGTCCTATGCCTGTCACCCCGAGGCTCTAAAACAGAAGTTGACAAACTACGACCCAGGAACCAAATCCAGCCTGCTGCCCATTTTGTAAAGTTTTATTGGAACATAACCATAGCCATTCATTTGCATACTGTCTGTGGTTGTTTTCCTGCTGTGATGGTAGAACTGAGTAATTATGAGAGAAACTGTATGTATAGCCTGAAAAAGCTAAAATATCTATTATTTGGATGTTTTTTTTTAAAAAAGTTTGCCTTCCCCTACCCAAGAGAGAGAAGGAGTTTCCTCCTCACCCTGGTCTGAGGCCCCTTTCTCTGGTCTTCATTTCTCATCCCAAGATTTCTCTCTTCCTAGGATTACTGACAGTGGACATTTCTGCTTCTCACAAGGGAGAGTCCTTCCTCCCCAGTCCCCCGACATGCAATGACAATCACATCAGGGCACGAGAGTCCAACACCAGTCCATTTTTGTTTACTTGGTTGTAAATAACACAGTATTGGTCCATTTCCGAGACATTTCCAATTGTTCAATTATCATAGGACATTCACATCACAACATTCTAACCTGTTTACGAGTTCTAGAGATTCTGTCCTGAAGGCCACTAACAGGCCAGTCCAGGCTGCCTCAAGAAGGCCAAGTCCAGCTCTGTTCCTGTAAGCAGGTGGGGAGGGTCAGACCTGCGCATCCTTTCTCCAAATAACTGTTCCCAGAAGGCAGCACACTTAGCTCCCCAGCAGCCAGCACCAGTCACCCCGGCTCCAAGGAAGCAACAAAGTCTGTGGAGACTGGGCTCTCCCAAAACTGTACCATCTACCTCCACCCAGAATGAAGGTCACAGCGTCTGAAAACGTCTGCATTTGGTTACACCCCAGCCCACCCAAGGCAATGGCCCTTGCTTACATTTGCATAACAGCGAAGAAAAACATAAGCCTACTTTTAAAACAGGATTTCCTGGTTTCAACCTCTTTTAAAAACAGCAATTTCTTTTTAAAACAAGCTTTCAAACTATAGGTTTTCTACTTTGACCTATGCAATTTTGGCTGGTGGCGGGGAAGAGGGGAGTGGATGCCAGGGGAAGAAACTGAGACCAGATGACCCACAACAGCTTTGTAAGGCACAGTCCCTGAGCAGGTTAGTCTTCTGTGATTTTACCTCTAAGATGACATTTATGGTAACACTTTTTGTTTCCCCACTGAACTGTGAGCCTCTTGGGTTTATATTTGGATTCCCCAACCTTTTGGCCAGACATGGTTTAGGCTCTGGGCACAGAGCAGTGAATAGCGGAGGTTAGAACCCTGTTCTGGGAGTTTATGTTCTAGAAGAGGAAGTGGGGGGACAGGAAGATAAGGAAACTAATCAATGAATGAGATATTTTCTGATAGCAATCAGAGCTATGAAGGCATTATAACAGGATAATGGGCTGGAGACTGTCTGATTGACAGAACATCTGACTAAAAAATGGTTTTAAAAATAGGGGTTTATTAATCTCACAAAGAAGAAACTCAGAGGTAGGCACTTGCAGGAGAAAGTGGTGGCTCTATAGCATGATCAGGCATCCCGGTCATATCCATCTTTCTACTCTGCCTGTGCCTGTGAGTGGAGTTTTCATGGGGGAAAATCTGTTTCAGAAGCCCCAGCAGGCTTCCTACCTCTTACTGACCAGACTAACATGCCCACCTCTAGACCAATTGCAGACAAAACAGAAAAGACACAGGGCACACTACTAAAGATTTGTTAAATGAATGAATAAATTCTTAAGTGACAGCAAAAAGAAAAAAGAAAACTCACTGGATTCAGCGAACAAGCCAGTAGCTCTGATAATCTCAGCATCCAATTTTTTTTTCTACAAAGATCATCCCATTTTCAAAATCTGGCTCTGCTACTTACCAGCTGTTTCTCCTTGGGCAAGTTACATAACCTCTCTGTGTCTGCCTCCTTATTTGTAAAATGAGATTAAAATAGAATTTCCTGTCAAAAGAATACAAATGAATTGCTACATATAAAGGACCTAGAATAAATGCTTGGCACTTGATAAGCACACAATATTTATTTATTGTTAGCTATAATTTTATTAGCTTTGATATTAGTTGCCAAAGTAGCTGAGAAGAGATATCTTGAGCTCTAAGTAAGAGAGAGGATTGCAGTTCTGGGCTGCAGGCATCCAGACAATAAATTTTTTTTACTACTGGCATTGTCTTTCAGAGGGGTTGTGATAAAATTCAGTTTCTACACTGCATGCCACCAATTCCTTTCTCATTAAAGAAATATTCAACAAACATTTGTTTAGCACCCTCCAAGTACCTTTCCTACTCCAGGCACTGAGAATGCAAATGAAACCCTGTGTCAGCTGGCTTGCAGGTCACTACAGTCACAGTGATACATCTAGTGCTTCCCGGTACTTCCAAAGGCAGTACTGCAGCCTGCAGCAGTGGTCCCCACTCAGAATCCACCCTGTTCAGCTTCTCCTGCTCAGGCTGTGCTGCTGGTGGTCCATGTCCACAGCAGGCAAATGCTGGGGGAAGAATGACGTGGCCTGTCTTGAGAAAGATACTCCCCATGCCCAGGGTTCTGCCTTGGATGCCTCAGAGCCATGCCAGTTTCCTCCAGGAGAAGTAGAAAACACTTTCCATCTACACCAGGGGTCAGCAAACGTTTCCTGAAAAAGGACCAGATGGTAAATATTTTTGACTTTGTAGGTCATAGGATCTTTTTTTAAAAAATATTTATTTATTTTTAAAATTTATTGTCTTTATTTTTTTGGCTGTATCGGGTCTTAGATGTGGCATGCAGGATCTTTTGTGGCGGCACACGGGCTTCTCTCTAGTTGTGGCATGTGGGTTGTCTCTTTTCTAGTTGTGGCGCATGGGCTCCAGAGCATGTGGGCTCTGTAGTTTGTGACACGTGGGCTCTGTCATTGAGGCGCGGAGCTCGATAGCTGTGGTGCATGGGCTTAGTTGCCACGTGGCATGTGGGATCTTAGTTCCCTGACCAGGGATCGAACCCAAGTCCCCTGCATTGGAAGGCAGATTCTTTACCACTGGACCACCAGGGAAGTCCCGGTCATAGGATCTTGATCTATTCAAGTCTGCAGTTATAGGGAAAGCAGTCCTAGACAATATGCAAATTAATGTGTGTGGCTCTGTTCCAATAAAACTTTATTTACAAAAACAGGTGAACAGGTTGATTTGGCCCAAAGGTTGTAGTGTACCGATTCCTGATCTAGACCCTGAAGCAGCCTTACTTGTGCCCGAAGTTTTACAAGGTTTCTCTAGTTAATTTCAAATACTCCATTCTACTTATAGGAGCTCAAACCCAAATCCAAGGGGCTGAAAGGGGAATACAGAGAACACTGTTTCCTCCATGTTCCATCTGTGCTCCGTCTCTCTCTTCCCTGCTGCATCCCCCAATTATAACTCCTTATTCCTCCCCCAGGGTGAAGCATTCAATAAATAATGACAGAAGATGGAGGTGGGGGCGGGGATGGGGGGGCAGATGAAATCAACTACACTAATAGTTCTCAAACTGCAAGTTGACATTCATTCATTAAAATCAAATTAGTGTGTCACAATAAACATTTGGAAAAATAATAGAGAATGAACTAGAAAAAAAAATCCCAGATAGTAGCACTCCGTATAGTCTTATTTTGTGAAGTTTTGTTTTAGTTTTATTAAAAACTACATGTAGGGGGCTTCCCTGGTGGTGCAGTGGTTGAGTCCGCCTGCTGATGCAGGGGACACGAGTTCGTGCCCTGGTCCGGGAAGATCCCACATGCCGCGGAGCGGCTGGGCCCGTGAGCCATGGCCGCTGAGCCTGCGAGTCCGGAGCCTGTGCTTCGCGACAGGAGAGGCCGCAACAGTGAGAGGCCCGCGTACCGCAAAAAAAAAAAAAAAAAAAAAAAAAAAACTACATGTAGGGACTTCCCCGGTGGCACAGTGGTTACGAATCCACCTGCCATTGCTGGGGGCATGGGTTCGAGCCCTGGTCCGGGAAGATCCCACATGTCATGGAGCAACTAAGGCCGAGCACCATAACTACTGAGCCTGCGCTCTAGAGCCCGCGAACCACAATTACTGAGCCCGCATGCCACAACTACTGAAGCCCGCACACCTAGAGCCCATGCTCTGCAACAAGAGAAGCCACGGCAATGAGAAGCCTGTGCACCGCAACGAAGAGTAGCCCCCACTCACCGCAAATAAAGGAAGCCCGCGCGCAGCAATGAAGACCCAACGCAGCCGAGAACAAACAAGCAAACAAAAATACTACATGTATATGCATAGGTATATAAATACACGTTTATATATATATAACACATATATTTCCGCCTGGATCATGATATAAAATGTATTTATTACTGTAGGTAGTGTCAAAAACTTTAAAAGCCACTGGACTGTGCTCTGGGCTTCTGGGACTCAGTGTAGTAGCCAACGTTTTTCTTTCATACAGAGATGAAGGACTTGGTCCCTGTTCTTAAAGAACTGAGTCACTGGGGGGAATTGACATGTAAACAGTTAAAACTCAGGGTGATAAGGGCTCTGAGATGAGTAAGCCCGGGGTGCTTTGGAAGGGGGATGTCAGGAAAGCTGGCATTGGCTCTGGGTCTTGCTGGCTGCAGAGATGTGTTTTTTGGCAGATGAGGAATAAAAGGGCAACATGAGGAACGTCCTGTACGAAGGCACGAAGCAACTCCTCCCACCGTCACGCTCCTCACGGGTTTGTTCTCCCAGTGAAGCCAGGACCTAAGCAAACATTTGGCTGCTGGGCTTTTGTTTGCTTTCCCAGAAATCAAACAGACCAACCAAGTCACTAGCAAACCCTGACTAGGGGTCACTCCGGTCCTAATGTATAAATCTCTTTGACTGCTGACCCAGCGCAGGCGGTTTTCAGTCTGCTTTCTGGGGAAGTGTTTCACAGTCTCTCCCTGAGCAAACTTGCATGACGACCGAAGTCGATGTGTAATGTCCTGGACAACGGGAAGAGAAAGCCATTTACAGGGTTGTTCACCCAGTTGGTACAGGCAGCCTGGGCAGCCCAGCCTTTGTAATTCCCATCACCTGGCTGTCACCAGTAATAAGAGAAGATGTCCGCGACATGACTTACTAGGCTGATCTTTAAAAGCTGCGACTGCGCCCTCTAATTTTAGCCTCAACCAACTCGGAGAGTGGGAGGGGACCATTCAGTCTTACGGAGATTAGGAGGAGGTGGGGAAAGCTCTGGATTGGGGGACAGAAACCATGTGTGCATTTTTGTCTTATGACTTGATTGCCATGAAAGCAGCAGTCCACCTTTGCCAGGCTCAGGGCTACCTCTGTAAAAGAGGAGGAATGATCATTTAGAAGGACTATTGAGATCAACTGAGATTCCTGTGAAGGCATAGTGTAACCTGTGAAGTGATTCATAGCTGTTAGATGACTTGGATATTATTAACCCCTTCTAGGGCAGGCGCTGAGCCACACGGTGCTACGTTCATGAAGGTTCCCTTCACAAACTGAGTAAGAATGGCCTTCATAAGCTCTTTAAAGAGCCCTTCAAAAGCTCTCAGCCTTGTCATGGAGAGGGTCCAGCCATGACTAGGGAAAGCTGTCTTGCCTGTGCTCAATATCTAAGTCAGCAGCACAGGCACCTTGAATCCAGAGTCTTCTTCACAGCTAGTCATTCATTTGGCAGATATTTATTACACCCCTGTGAGGGCCAGGCATTGGGTTCAGAGGCTGAGGATGCTATGCTGAAGGTGATACAGCCTCTGGCCTCATGGGATTTATTTCCCTAAGAAGGAGACCAGAAAGTAATGCATTTGTACAGAACCTTAGAATAAATACTAGACTTTTTGATTCTCAGGTCCAGCCTGTCAGGAACCTTTGCCCTTTCTGACAGAGCTCACCAAAATGAGACAAACCAAGCCTTTCTTAAAGCCGTACTTGTCCATTTATAGATCAGCTTTGCTCAAAAAAAATTTTTTGAGCTACAGATAAAGTGCTTAAGGAAGATTATCACAAAGAAAAACCCCACTGTGCTGTGTTCCTATTTTCCAGCGGAAGCAGTGATTTAACCTTTTGGAGTCTCCCTTTCTCTCTTCCTGGCTGGCAGCACTTCTGCCCAGAATCACTGAATTGGAAATGCTTTCCTTAGCCCTCTGATCGCCAGCAGAGGGCGCACACAGCTCTTGTTGGAGACCTTCATTCCTGAAATTACCCATTTACACAGCAAGGAATTTAAATTGAGTTGAATCTTCCAAAACAAGAAGCTTCTCCCCAGCATTGCCTTTTGTATACTCCACTTCTGAGGTTGCTAGAGAAAAAGGAAGGGGAATTCAGCCTATTTTTCTTTAACAAAAAGTACATATAATTATTTTTATAGATATATACATTAAAAATTTTCCCTTTTAGGTCTATACACAAAATGCAAATTTTAATAAACCACACAGAGGCTCTTTGCCAGATTAGCATAAGAAATGTTAACTATTAGATTATGCAGTTAACTCACCACTACCTTCTATTTCCTGTTTATTCAAAGTAGGAAAAAGAAGTTTTTGTGCTTTTTCAAAACCTAGTTTTTTAATATTTAAAAAATGGAGAAGTCTTCCTATGGTTGCTGGCCAAATCATGATACTTAAAACTTTAATGTTTATTTAATTGTGTCTGATGAATTCAGAGGAAGAGTTGGGGTTGAGTTTCAAACCCTCCACAAATAGTTATGAGTTAATATTGCCTTTGTTCCAACTTCAATGTTGAGGACCAGGAAGTATTTTCTTCCCTGGTAGGTTATGGTCTCTCTCATCTCAGAGAAGAGCTCTTGAACATTTAAACAGAAGAGGAGTTAAAGAATCGTAAACACTAGTTAGGTGGCTCTTCAGAAACATCAGTGATAGCAGGAACAACTCACTTATCTTCAGCTTACCACCCTATTGACTGGTAGTCTCCTTAAGAGCAGAGAGTTAAGCACTCCATGTGCCACAAGAGGAGGAAGATGTTTCTAGAAGGAGGAGGGTAAGCTGTTAGTTTATCACTCCCTTTCTTCCCAAGGGTCAATTTCTGTCACCTTTCCACCACTTCCACTATTCATTAAATGTTACAGAAATTCCAGTTATTTGATGTGACCCTTGCCCTAGTGGAATTTATGATCTTACCTGTGAGTTAAGATTTACAAAATTTGAAGTCCAAACCTCCTGTTTTATAGGTGAAGAAACTGAGACGGTGATCCGGGATAAGGAACTTCACCTTTCCATGCCTCGGTCTCTGCTGTGACATGAGGGGTTGAATCAAGTGGCTACGAGGGCCAACAGTTTATGATTTCTGAATTAGAGAACAATAGTTGTTAAAATAGAATTTTAATATAGGTGCCACCTGAGGTAATCAAGTGATTACCTCTAATGTGGTAATCACTTTAAGATTCAAATGAACCCGTGCTTCCTCTGATGTGTCAGGGAATTTGGAGGGGCAGTGACTTATATCCCCCCCGGATCTGAGCTCCTGCTGGCACTGAGTTTCAGTTTGTGAGTCATCTCACTTCAAGCATAGGCTGATTCTTTTCTGTATCACGTGACCCCTGACCAGACACTTCCTGATCCCTTCATTCTCTGAAATTCCACTGGCCCTAAAATATATGAGTAGCTGAAGGTTCAAGACAATGGAAGTGGTTCATGCCCTAGGACTACAGCAACCTAAGGTATTCGAAACCCTTGCTTTTATCCTTATGGGGGATTTCTCAGCGACTCACTTTCTCTAATGGTCCCTCACCATGCTGTTCTGCTATCTCCCCTCCCTTCTCTGGTCTCCAGCCCCCTCCTCATTGGCTTCTTGCCTCCCTTCCCAAACACCTGTACCCATCTCTTCATTTCACTTGCTTCAAGTCCAGATGCCACCCTGGGATCTTCACTTCCCTTAAGCCTTCAAGGTTCCTTAAAAGGAACTTTGCTACTTGTTTTTAGAATTAGAAAATTCACTCTTTTTACTTAATTGGGGGCTTGGGCTCTGAGCTTCCTAGAACCCAAAGCAAAGAGGGGGAATATGCATTACAAGGTTCACTGTGCTTATGAATTCAAAATAGACCAGCAGTTGTTCAACATAAGCACAGCTTTTTCTGGCTCTGAAAACTCTCCTGCAGTTCATGATAATGGGGAGGATAGTATAGCTATCACTACCCCCTACCTGCCTCTACTGTGGTATACCTAGCTCAATTAGTGACTTTTTTTCAAGTTTAAATCCTCTAGAAGAGCATTATTAATTCCCTACACTAAAAGCCTTTATTGAGTGCCAGGAATAATGGTTCAAAATGCTGGATAGAGAAGAACACAAGACAGAGATGGTCTCTGGCCATCTACAGTAGAGGTGGGCACGGGCAAGCAGGAGGTCAGCTTTGATGCATAACGTGGTGTAAATGGGAAAACACAGGAGAGCCTTGACTAGTCTTGAAGGGTTGGCAAAGGCTTCCTGGAGGAAGTGATACTTAAGATGAGGCTTAAAGGGGAGGTAAGATTTATCTGACCATAAAGAGGGGAAATGAGTTCCAGGCAGAGAGAAGAGCCTGAGCAAGATGCCTAGAGGTGAGAGGGACGATACATAGGATTGGGGACTGTAGCAGGTGCCATCGTGGGGCACCCAGATCCCCTTCTCCAGGACAGCACACCCAGTCCCCACTGCTGCTGCTGTGGTGTTGGCTACTAAGGGCCCAGCTGTCCCCCTCCCAGGGGAGTTGCTCTTAGCTGACAGGAGGCACCTCCTCTAGGAAGTTACAGGCCACTGCCCCCTCCTGCACCCCAGGTCAGCCCACAGCCAGTGAATGACTAATACAGGGATTCCAAAGGCTGGTCCTCCTGCCTGGGGGTCGGGGTGGGGAGAGGTGGGGATTGTGACTGTGTGCTTGAGCTAAGACAGAGGCAAAGGGAAATGGTTGAGACTGAAATCTCCAGACGCATTTGGTCCAAATTTGAGCCCCATCCCATTAGCAAGTTAGGGCTCTTCTGACTTAAGTTACTGCTGTTTTCAATAAAAATTCTCATGAGTTATATCCATTTAGATTTCTGATGACTAGGATCACAGTTCATAAAACTCGACCCTGACTTCATCCAACTTTCTGAACTTGTAATTAAGGACACCAAAGACTCAGCAAATCATGACATTTGGGTAAAATCCCTCTGAGCCTCAGTCTCTTTGAAAAGTGGGAATAATAATCCACGCTCTCTCTGCTTGATTGGGGTATAGCTAGAATAAAATATACCTCAAGAATATCTCATGTCCTTTGACCTTCTGGGATATGAGGACAGGAATGCCTGGATCACAACCACCAATATCCCAAATTCTGACAATGCACCATCCTCCCACCAAGTGAGAAGAGTCTGCTTTCTGGTTATGACTCACTCTCTTACGAGTCTGATCAGTGTGAATCAGTGAAGAGACCAGCCATGGATGCAGTGACAAATGAAGTTTCTGAACCTACAAAACCAGACACTAAATCAAGACACGGACACTCTCAGAGACTAACCTGGAATAGTCTCCTGGTTTCCTCTCTCCCTTCATCCCCTAGAGATCAGGGCAAATGACCTACCACAGTAGAACAGGATGGGAGCTGGATCTTGAAGTGTGAGTGGAAAGAACTCCAACAAGACCCACTTCAAAGCGAAGAAGCAGACTGTCTCCCCACCAACACAATATACTTTTTAGTTTCTTGCTCCCAGGCAATAAGTATAAACCATGAATTAAAGTTAATTAGTGTCCTTCTAGAAAATGCAACTGTAATTATAGACATTTAAGTGCATTTAATGCATTGGAGGAGAATCAATTGTTTCACAGTTCACAGAGGGTCCTGCTGGCTGGAGGGTAAACTCAGCACCTCCAGTAACTTCTAATAATCATTAGAAGTGGATGGGGCTTCAAGAAATCTGGAGCTCGGGAGACCGTTCATTCCCCATAGTGGAGAATGGAACATTCAACATTCAACGTAGTGGTAAACCCCAGTAGTTCATAGTGAGCTGGATGCCAAAGTCCCCTGGGGTAAACCTGTTTTTTCCTTGCCTTTGGTCTCACAGGCACCTTCTAAGTGCCAGGCACTAGGTAGGAGGGCTACAGACAGTAAATCAGACATACACGGTTCCTGCCTTCTCAGAGCTTATGGTCTATTTGTCAAGGATGGACAATAAATCAAGCAAAACAAGTCAGCATGGAGAGTGTCCTATAGGGAATGTGCATGGGTATGATTTCCTGGAGAAAGTGACTTTTAATCTGAGACCTAGAGGATGAAGAGAGTAAACAAAGCCTGTTACAGGCAGAGGGCTGAGGGGAGGAGAAACCATAATCCAGGCAAAACACAGCAAAACCTGGAGCCAAGAGAGGGTGCGGCTCATGGAAGGATAAGAGGAGTTCTGTGTGGCTGGTGTGGAAGGTGTGAGAAGGAAGTGGCCAAAGGTGGACTGAGGAGGGAAACAGAGGCTGAGTCAGAGAGGCTGATGGCTTTTGTACTTAAATCTCAGCACAGTGACAGATCCTGGATGGTGTTGCCTAAGCAAATAGCAAAACCTGGCTTTGAGAAACGTAGAGACTTCTACTGTCCTCTAGTATTTCCAGAGAAGGAAATGTAGCTTCCTCGGGTTGTTCAGTCTACTGTGTCACTAAAAGGAAGCGTTTAGCTTTACCCAAGACTTTTGCTCTTGGCCACCTTGGGTCCCTACAGGCTCCTGCCTTAAAGGCCTGGGATTAATTCCAGCCCTTAGTGTGGCATCCAGGGCTTTTCTCTACCTCTGCCCCCCACACCTCTACCCACTCCCACCCCGCAAGCCTCAGCCCTCAGCCCTGCATGCCTGACACTCAATAAATATTCTCAAATGAGAGGAGGATGGATTGCCTCTGGGCTTCTATCTCAGCCGCTCACAAACATGACTCCAGGCCTCCGAGCTTTGCATGTGTTGAGCCCCCTCTCTCTTCACACCAGCCCTCGGACCCACAGAAGCTCTCACTGTTCTCTTGCCAAGTGGGCTCAGAAATGTCTCCTCTAAGAAGCCTTTTCCTCTGGCAGAGCGGATAGATCCTCCCCTGGGTTCTCTGGGCTCTTTCTACACACAGTTGATTCTTGTTCGCAGTAGGTAGATTGTATAAAGTCTTCACGGACACTGGGTTAGTGACCACCCAACCATGGCTCCCAGGGGAAATACGGGGTTAGCTTTCTGTGAGCCTCTGGTCACAACATCTTCATCAACCGATCAATGCATAACTTTGTTTTACGTGTTGCTATTTAAAGATAACTTATTTAATCCATATTGTTGATTCATTAACACTGAACTCACAGCCAACAGCACTATAACTCATACTTGAATGAAGCTTGTATAACATATGTATTTTCCACTTAAGGCATATCATAGCCTTCTTGCACTTAAAGAACAGTAGCACTTCAACGCCACGTTTGGGGACCATTTTAAACAGCAAATTTGATCTCAGAGAGGCAGCAGTGAGTGGTGGTGTGAAGCGAGTTCTTAACTCCTTGCCCAGGAATTGAACCTGGGTAGCCTGGATGAAAACCAGGAATCCTAGCCACCACACCCACTGGCTCTTGCCCCCAGTGAAAAACGCCTTTCTCACGCAGGCAAAACTGTAAAAACAGGTACAAAGTTTATTATTAGAGCCATAGCACACAACAAGTGGGAGAGCACACAGAGAAACAGTTTGTTTACTGAAGATAGAAGAAAGGCAGAGATGCACACACAGAGAGGAAGGGTGTGGGCTTCCCCTGTAATGAGGAGGAGCGCAGTAAAGAGGCAGTTATTTATAACAAGCTTCATTCAATAACACAAGCTTCATTCAAGCATGAGTTGTAGCGCTGTTGGCTGTGAGTTCAGTGTTAATGAATCAACAATATGGATTAAATAAGTTATCTTTAAATAGCAACACGTAAAACAAAGTTATGCATTGATCGGTTGATGAAGATGTTGTGACCAGAGGCTCACAGAAAACTAACCCCGTATTTCCCCTGGGAGCCACGGTTGGGTGGTCATTTATACAGGGCAGTTCTTCCGGGTCTTTGTTTACCTTTGGCCAATTACCTGGTTTCTTTTTCCACACCTGACCTGCCCTAGGGCCCTCCTCAACATGTGTGTGCAACTCTTCTCCAAGATGGATTACAGCCCAGAGGCCTTAGCATCACATATTATGGGGTGGTGCCCCCTCCTTTTTGATCCCCAAGGTGCAATGTTTCCCTTGCCCCAAGGGTGGGAAATGTATGACCTCTTGATCTTTTAACAGGGTTTATTCCCACTCTGGCCCTGCCATAAAAATGTCCAGTGTCTGGTTATTTACCCTATTTCTGTCGCTGGTATTTATATCGAGGTGCAGATCTTGAAATACAGACAGGAGTCTGGTCATAAATATGTAGTCCTGAAGCCCGTTTGTCTCTTGCTTCAGGAAATGTAAACAGGAGGCTGGTAATGAATGTCCAGCCTGGAGCCCATCTTCTTCTCAGCCCAGGAAGTGTGAACAGGCGGTCAGTTGTAAATGTCTAGCCTGGAGCCCATCTATCTCCTGCCTCAAAATCACCAACAAAAAGCACAAAAATGTGAAAAATGTAACACTTAATAGATCACGAAAAGCACACTTCATACAGTAGGACTGCTGAAGCAAGAAAGTAGAGAGAGTTTGCCTTGTTCAACCCCAGCTAAGAATGTGCGTGTTCACAACTCACATTTTTCACTACTCTGTGCATGTCTAGGAGTGATCACAAAAGCGCTGCAAGTCCTGATTTTAGGGTCACAAATAAATTTTAGGGAATAGGCGAATCCACAAATGTGGAATCTGTGAATATTGAGAACTGACTGTATCTTTATTATTCTGAATTGAAGTTAGTAACTGATATTCACTTCTTTTCCTCCAAAAGTGTGAAGTGACTACACCGGGAGCTTTTTGAGGAGTTAGCATACAACAGGAAATAATGACTGCAACTAACATGGAGGATTTAATATGAGGTGTGCATTTTCTCATTCAGTTCTCAAAGAATTCTCTGAATTATGTACTATTATTATTCTCACTTTACACATGGGGAAACTAAGGCTTAGTGGTGATAGTAACATTTGCCTATGGTAACATAGTAAGTAGTAAAGGCTGGATTTGCGCACAGGCTATCTGACTTGGGAGCCCACATGCTTAATTGCTGGGCTATCCTGCCTGTGAATCTAAATCCTTGTGGAGAACTGCCTGAAAAGGAAACATGAGACCTTCAGCATAATCTTCTCGTCAGCCCCTGAGAGTGGCAATCAACCCATCTGGAGAGGAAGGAGTGGCTTTTAGGAGGAAGCAGAGACGATGGCAGGAGCGCTCATGGGTGGTTGCCCAGGTGACTGAGTCCACTCATTGATTTTGATGTGGAATCTGGCTTCTGTACCCCAACACCGAATTAAATCTCAGAGACAGAGTTTTGGGTGAAGTAGAAAAGAATAGCTTTATTGTTTTGCCAGGCAAAGGAGGCCACAGGGGGCTAATGCCCTCAAAACTGTGTGTCCCAACCTGGAGCGGGTAGTGAGGAGTTTTACAGTAATGGTTCAAAGAGGAGGGCGTGATCAGCTCGTGGACATTCTTCTGATTGGTTGGTGGTGAGGTAAGTCAGCATCATCAGCCTTCTGGTTCCAACTGGTCTTGGGTCTACCTGCTTGTGGGCAGCATACTGTTAATTTCTCCCACCTGGTGGGGGAATATCTGCAAAATAGCTCAAAGATATTGTTATGTATATTCCTTGAGAGGGAACCAGGACCCTGCCCCAAGGCTGCACTATTGTTTCCTGGCTGCTGCACTATTGTTTCCTGGCTGCTCCTCCCTTGTCTCCGTGTCCCCTCCCTTCCCTAATTAACAACTGTTTGAACCTGCCTGTTGGAACTCAGGGAAGGTCATGGAGGCTGAATGAAGTCTATTTCCTGTAATCAAGAAATGGGGGACACAGAAAGGCTTCTGTGCCCAGGAGCCCTACAGGGTCCTGCTCGGTTTCAGTTTGAGGAGACAAGTGGCCAAGGCTGTTGTCTGGAAAGAACGGTTTCTGCTTATGGGTGAAATGTCTGTACTTACCTGTGACAGTGAATTGTCCAGATTGGACCTATTTGCCTGAAAGCAGTGGCATAGGTAGTGCATGGGCCTTGCTGGGGACAAGGCGGCACTAGCATGATAAAGCTGGCACCCAGACAGCAAAGTTTGGGGCCCAGAGGGAGCATGACTTTGGAGTATGAGGGTCTTTTAGGTAGCAGCCTGGTACCTGGTTATGTCAGAAGTGGTAAGATGGTGCTTCCACTACCCGAGGTCTAGAAGGCCATGTTTAGCCTGAGAGAAGCCTCTGTAGGGCAGACACCTCAGCGATCGTCTCCCATGCTCTCTAGGGTCAGAGTGGGGTACTCGGACCAGGCCAGAGCCCTAGCTTTTGGGTCATTGGCCATTATCTGTCTGACAGTGTGACCAGGCTGCTGGGTCTTGAGGAAATGGCTCAGGGAATAAATGAGTATTAAAGAAATATCATGTTGGGTACAGGGCCATCCATAACTCCTTCCCTCTTGGAGGGAACTAACACCCAAAGCCCTGTTTGTGGCCTGGATGTTCTGATTCTGGTACAACTGCGCTCTGCTCTCAACACATATTTGTACCACTCACACGCTGAGCTGCTCACGGGCCTCCTGTGAGTCCTTCCAATGGTCACGGGAGCCAGGGAGCCGGCTTAGACTGTCTGTGGCTGGAAGAAGACTCTGGACTGTCTCCAGTGAGAGCAATTTACATACTTCAGAGCAAGTTGTCAGATGTTTCCAGGAACAGAAAGGCCAAGATCTCTAGAGAAGGGATGAAGGGATGGCCACTGCCTGTGCAGATTCTCCTTCTGCCCAAGGGAGTCCTGGCCTTTGTCTCAATCACCCCCACAAGATGCATAAAGCGCCAGCTCTGCCCAGCCTTTCCCTCATGGCCCTCTGCCACCTGCCATCATTCTGATGACTTCATCTTGGTGAAAAACCGACCTCCTCCCCACCCCAGCATTTCTCAAGACAC
The DNA here is from genome assembly GCF_964165515.1 of Mesoplodon bidens. NCBI lineage: Eukaryota > Metazoa > Chordata > Mammalia > Artiodactyla > Ziphiidae > Mesoplodon > Mesoplodon bidens. The sequence continues at coordinate 17,902,773 of NC_138164.1, read as the reverse complement.
TGACCCTCTCAAGGACCATCACTCCTCTCTCTCCCTCCTTCAGAGGGGGCATGTGTGGATAGGGTCAGGGTGGGTACTGCCCCCAGCAGGGGACATTTCCACCTTTCATGAATTTTCCCTTGATCATAATTTATATTATCTAGGTCTAATCTAATTTCTCCAGGGTCTTAGGCTATGGACTTGTGATCATTTGTACAACAAGAGTGGATCTGGTCAAAATGAAGAAGTGGGTGAAATTTATCTCCATTAACCTATACCATACAGTTCTCTTCCTTCTCCAGACACTTCCTGCTCCCAATCTGCTGCTCTCTGTGACTTCATTTTTCTCCCACCCAGGTTCCTTTTACTGTTTTGGGTGCTGGACCCTTGGGGCTTTCATGATTAGGAAACAGTGCATGAATACATAACCCAAATACATAAATCAAATAAAATGAATGACCAACCTCCACCAATATTATCTTAACATGAAAAAAACCAATCTGACTCCAAAAGCATTGAAAAGTAATACAGGCGTGTTCAGAGGTGTCCTGAAGCAGTTGTGTGTTATTTTGTACCACATAGAGAAAGACTGCCAAAAATTCTCCTTTTGAATCTCTTTCTTTAGTCTCATTCCTCACAATATCAGATTTTCTCTCCTCTCCCCAAAACTTTTCTGCCCCAAGCACCTGGCTGTCACTTATGCCTCATGGTCCAGCCACCCCACTGTGGGGATACCTTTTCCTGCCTCCTGGATATTCTTCGCTCTGTAGCCCCGTAATCTGCTGCATCTTCTGGGCTTCTTCAGTTTTGCATTTTCATCCTTTTTCCCACTTGTCACAATAAAAGCCTGGGAATAGAGCAACAGAAAGAGATGTTGTGAGGTAGTAAGGAAGGCGATAAGAGGAATGGGTCACAGCCATGGTGTTTTCTGGCTAAGATGCTTCTTCTCTAATGCATGTGTTGGGGGGAGGTATGCAAAGTGTTTTGTCCTGCTCAAAATTCTTGGTTCCTTTGAGCTGTGCTAGTATTTTAGATCAGTGAACAGAGCAGGGACTTCATTTTAGGAAAATCTTCTACCATTCTTAAAATCATCCAGTGAGCATGCAGCTTCTAAGGTTTCAAGCTATCTTGCAAATGGATCAGTTCAGAATCTGGTTCCTGACTTCTGTTCTAGTATTACCTCTATCTACTTGCCCACATGTTTCCTTCACTCTAACCTTGCTTGATTACTAGCAACTGGCTTAATACATCATGCCATTTTATGTCAGAATGCCCTCAATCCCTCCCTTCTTTATCCTATGCTCTCTACAGTAATTGTCAGTCACTTCTCTGATTTCCCACTAGATTGTTTACTCCCAGTCCCTAAGTAAACTGACAGATAATGGGTTCTTAAAGATATTTCTTGTATGGATGAATGAAAGAATTAATGAATAAATAAAGAGTTATAAAAAGATTACAGTGTATTTCTTTTTTTAATATTTTAATTTTATTGGAGTACATTTGATTTATAGTGTGTTAGTTTCAGGTGTACAGCAAAGTGATTCAGTTATACATATATTCATTCTTTTTTCGATTCTTTTCTCTTATAAGTTATCAAAGAATACTGAGTAGAGTTCCCTGTGCTATACATAACAGTGTATTTCTAAGCTTTGGTCAAAAATTTTAAAATAATCATTATAGTGAAAATTATGACTGCAAGTAAACCAGTACAATGAATGACTTTTTCAAGTCTAAGGATTAATGTAATTCGTTAATTTTGGAAAATTGTCAGTTTATACTCTTATAGTATTTTCTCTCCCCCATTTTAACTATTCTCACCAGTTGGGGCACCAGTTATACATATGTTGGACGTTCTCAGTCTATCTTCTATAACTTCATTTTCATTTTTCTATGTATTTATCTTGTTTTATTGCATTCAGGGTGATTTATTTTCTTTTCAGGATAAGCTATGCTATGTTGCACACCAAACACACTCAGAAGGCAGGACAAAAGTTTATTTCTTGCACATGTCACAATCTAAAGCAGGTTGGTGGTCTCTTCTGACAGGTATCCTCCAAGATATGACTTTCTTCTTGGGATGCTGTCATCAACATGTGGTCTTCATGATCTCCAAGGGAGCAGATGGTCATCCAGGTTGTTTTGTGGCCAGGCCAAAAAGTGACAAACTTTACTTTCATTCACATTCCAGCCAAATAGCCCTGATCTCACTGCAAGGGCATCCAGGAAATATGGTTTTCCTATGTGCTCAGGAAGAGGAAATGGAATGGGTGAGCATGTAGCCAGTGTCTGCCACATTCATTTAGTTCTCTTTCCAGTATACTGATTCTCTTTTACCTTATCTAGTCTATTATTATCACATTACTACTTTTTTGACTCAGTTTTTAAATTTTCAATAGTTTTTGGTTCATTTTTATATATAACTTTTCCAATTTAATAACCTGTTATCATTTTAAGTATGCTATTTCCTCACTTATTTCTTTGAGGATTCTAAAAAAACTTGTTTTAAATACCTGGGCTAGTCACTCCATTTTTTTTTTTTTAATTTCCTTAGGTGTGATTTGTCCTATTTGTTGGATCTGCCAACCAGCTCTTATTATGATTGATGTCATTATACGCTTTGTAATTTTTGTATGAAAGCTGATCGTACATGGGAATTTTTCCCCATGCTTGCTCTTCCCTATTGAATGATTTCATTGTAGCCTCAGCCTGATCCTCTGAGATGCACAGCTCTGACCTGAGTTTTTGTATAAAGATTTAAGCATTTTGACCCATTATGTATAGTATATCAGCTTGATCCAATATTTGATCCATTATATATAGCACCATTTTTGGATGCTATACATAGGCCCCATTCCTGTCACTCCAAACAGAAAGGTCCTAAAAATTTAGTTGTACTATCTTAGTCCCATTTCACTGGTGGATACCTTTGGCTTGGCTCCAGGATTCAGGCAGGAGCTAGATTCTGACTCCCTTCCACTCCCAGGATGCTCTTGGTACCTTTCTCACTGAACGACTGAAGCCCTGGCCTCCACACCTTCTAGCTGGCCCAGTTTTGCTTGTACTGCATGGCTTCAGCTCCTGCCTACTTTTTAATAAAGGCTTTCTCTATCTTCTCAAACAGAATTAAATGTGCTCTCTTCTGTGTTACCCAGCACACATTATATTATGATTATTTATGTATAGCCCTGTCATCTTAACTAGACTGTAGGCACATTGAAGGCAGAGATCATGCCCTATTTGTCTTGCTGCCCCAGTGCCTAGCACAACAGCTGTAGATTAGCAAAACTGAATTTGAGGGGTTTTAGGGCCTCTTAAGAAACCCAATTTTTTACTGTAACACAGAAGTGAGTCTCCACTGATATAACACGATGTTTGTGGAAGACAATTTACAGACATAACCAAAAGGCATGCATTTGGACTCTGAAAATGACGTTCTGATCTGCCTGTTGGTGTGCTAACTTGGGCAAGGCTTTTTATTCGCTCTCATTTTGCTCCTTTGAAGATATAATTGCTTCTTGGTTCCATATTTCTATTGCTCATTACTCTGTTCCATACCATTTCATTCTGAAAATAAAACAAAATAGGATATTTAAAATTAATGATGTGGAGCACAGCTTTTTTTTTTTCTCTCTCTCTCTACTTCTAGGCAGAATTAGCAAATGGCTTCAACACCAGCCATTCTCTTTATTGGAAGCATCTGGGTTTCATTAGAGTAAGAAAAATCACTGATTACAAGGGGAGAGGCCCCAGACCTATGTTTTAAAGGATCACTGGGATGTTTATCTATTCCTATCACCTCCTTCCCTTGTCCAGCAGGTTTGGGGTGGCTACTTCTGTTTCCAAGCAAGTTGAAGAGGCATCCTGATTGGTTTTGGAATTTGGAGATTCCTAGTATAAGGCTTTCCACACTGGCTTCATTTTCAAAGATTCAGAAAATGCACAGTTTCTTGGATGACACAAGATCCTATGTGGCAAAGCTCTGTATCTTTTGTGATTGTCCCTGTCTATGGAGAAGCTAAAGTATCAGTGGGGGGTCTATTGATCATGTTTTCTAACTTATGAAGGTAGTTGAAGGTTTGTCCTTTCCCCCCAAGCACCATAACTAGTTTAAAATGGAATTTGCAAAGACACACAGCGGAGCCACCATATTAGGGGATGGAACATTCAGTGAGAGGTGTTACAAGTGTACTACTACTAACAATAATAATAGTATTTAGCTTTGATCCTGAGTTTATATACCAGGCCCTTTACTTATCCTATTCCATTTGGACATGTGTGTGTTGGAGGAATGTTATTAAAGATCTTTCTGTTTTCTTAAGCTTGGTTCTCTCTTCCCTCCCATCTGTAGGAAAATCTGACTTTCTACTCTGGAGATCACCTTGCCCTTGGAAAACTTTAGCAGGATTAGGGGAAACAGTGGAATAGGATCCCTTTATATACTTGTGTGTTGCGGTTCATATTAATTATAAATCTGCAATTGCTGAAAATGCAACTCAGATTGGCTTAAACATGAAAGGGAATGTACTTGTTCACATGCTGAAAGGACTGGAAACACCAGGCTTCAGTCAAGGCTTTACCCAGCAACTCAGGTTAACACTGAGGACCCAGTTGCTTTTTTTCCTCCTCTTTGCCTTCCTCAACTTGTACTTCCCTAAATGGCCACAAGATGGCTGTAAGTAGCTGTGAGCACTAAGGACTTGTTCAAATCCAAAAGAAAAAGAAGGATCTTCGGGACGTTTCAAAGGAAGAGCGAAGCCATTTCCCCCAGAATCCTTCAGAAACTGTGTCTTTGCTTTGATTGACCCTAATTAGGTGAGATGTTCATCCCTAAACCAGTCACGGCGGTGGGGGAGGGGTGGAACCTACGGATTGCTTTAAGTCAGTCAGGGTCCATGCCTTGAATCTGTGTGTGGTCAGCTTCCCCTCAAGCACATGAGCTGCGTGAGGGAGGGATGGACATCCAAATGGAAATCAAGGCACTGAGTCAGAGGGACCGGATGGCAGGTTCTCCCAAACGGCCTATTTCTTCAAGAGAGAAGTGTCTTCACTTTCCCTTCTCTGGGCTTGGAGGGTAAAGAACTGGGGACTCAGTCAGGACAGGAATGAGGCCCCAGGAAAGGAAGCCCGGAGTAGGCCAGCCTCTAGTCTAGCTCCGGGGTTGGAGAGACAAAAAGGCTCACCCGTGTCCTCCCAGCTCACCTGGTTAAGACCCTCCCTAGTAACAGTGTGCATCGGCCAGGATTCCTGGTCCACGGGGCGTCACGTGGACTAGCCTAGTAGGCAGCTGGTAGGCATAGGGTGTGGAGATTCAGGATGTCGGCCACCTTCTCACATTTATCACCACTAACCGTGAAAGAAGCATCAGCAGATCAATACGAATATTCACCAGTTTTATGATAATAACTGCATCAGTGAACTTTCCTGTTCCTTCGTTTCTGCATCTGTAAAATGAGGATAATGGGATCCTGGTAACTGCCTTGCTTATTTTATGTTGAGGATTTCAAGAGGGAACGTTTCTGCTCTTTGTCCCATGTTTCAGTCTTGGCCCATAATGGTGGGAACTTCCACCCCACACCCACCTCCGCTGGCTTCTCTTTCTTCCTCCGTGCTAGCCCTTCCCAAAGGAAAGCGGAGTCACACATTTGATTGGTCAGCCATCTATCACTCATAAGTTACACTGGGGGGCGGGGTTATGTATGAAGGTGGTGTAGGTCTGCTCCCATACTTACTTGGTGCAGCCCCTTGCTGTGGGTGAGTGGACCAGTCAGGACCTGTCCTGGCACACCTAGACACCTTTCCCCATCACTTCTTGTAGTGAAATTGGTAAGCAGAGCCCTTGGGGGAATCCAGTCAGCTCTCTAGCCTCAGGTGCCCTGAGGGTGCAGCTCTTGCATTTGGATATGAGTTTGGAGAGAGGAGACCCCACTTTGATGTGAGCTCATGGCCCCCCATTCAGCATTTACCAGACCTTTGCATTAGAATATTAGCTTCTTGTCCTGCCAACTCTAAAAACTAGTGTTCTTTCCCAGTTGGCTATTGACCTTTGTGCATGGGTTCCTTTGGCAGGAACCCAGGTAAGACTTGAGGAAAATGGGCAAGGGAAGAGAGAAGATAGAAGTGGGTATAAAGGCCTAGCCTATTCCTCTAATGCCTTATTAGGGGAGTCGTGCCAATGGCATGAAATTCTATATTTGAAGGTATCTGAGAAGTTAAAACAAGCACAAATGTAAGGTAGCACTAGGCCCCAGTTGATAATGTAAGGAGTGATGCTCTCTCCTGGGAATTGGCCTTATACAGATGTCAGTTCTGTAAGAAACATTTCTCCTCCAAGCACCAGAACCTTGATTGTTAGCTAGGAGATTTTTCTCCTCCAGATGTGCTTGAATAAAAATGTATTATAGGGCTGCCCTGGTGGCGCAGTGGTTGAGAGTCCGCCTGCTGATGCAGGGGACACGGGTTCATGCCCCGGTCCGGGAAGATCCCACATGCCGTGGAGCAGCTGGGCCCGTGAGCCATGGCTGCTGAGCCTGTGCGTCTGGAGCCTGTGCTCCTCAACAGGAGAGGCCACAACAGTGAGAGGCCCGCGTACCGCAAAAAAAAAAAAAAAAAAAATGTATTATAGTACTCCCCTCTTATCTGCAGGGGATATGTTCCAAGACCCCCAGTGGCTGCCTGAAACTGTGGGTAGTACCAAATCCTAGATATACTATGTTTTTCCTCTACATACATACTTATGATAAAGTTTATGTATAAATTAGGCACAGAGAGAATATTGGAATTACCAGCATCACTACTATTATACTTTGGGGCCATTATTAAGTAAAATAAGGGTACCTAAACACAAGCACTGCAATACCATGACAGTGGATCTGACAACTAGACAGCTACTCAGTGACTAATGGGTGGAATACGCTGGACAAAGGGAGGATTCACCTCCTGGATAGGACACAGCTGGACAGTGAGAGATATTATCATACAACTCAAAACAATGCTCAATTTAAAACTTAAGAATTGTTTATTTCTGGAACTGTCCATGTAATATTTTCGGGCCACGGTTGACCACAAGTAATTGAAACCACGGAAATAGAAAGGGGGCATATACCGTTGTGGCATAAGATATAGGCACTGCTCGGAAGTTGACTGATGTCCCCAACTTGGATGAACAATGCGTACTAGATCTTTTCTTCTTCCTCCTCTATGAGAAAACACATCTTCTTGCTAAGTCTATTTCCTTACAATGTGCTTTGAATTTTACAGTCTCCTGGGACTTTGGTTTCTCTACAAAGAACTCTTCCATCTTGAAAGATATCTTGTCTTCACTCTGCCTTTCCCTGGAGTTACTGCTCACCCTTTTTCTTTTCACTTCCCTTTACTGCCCACCCCCATATTCCTTCATCCCAGGATGATTTTCATGTCTATGGCTGTGCTAAGTTGCTCTGTCTAAAGTCACCAATGATGTCACAATCACCACATTCAAATTCAAAAGTCTATAATGTATAGCACAGGGAACACTGCTCAAGATTCTGTAATAAGCTAAATGGGAAAAGAATTTGAAAAAGAATAGATACATGTATATGTATAACTGAATCACTTTGCTGTACACCTGAAACTAACATGACATTGTTAATCAACTATGCCCCAATATAAAATAAAAATTTTTTTAAATTCATAAGTTTTTTCTTAGTTCTCACCCTCCTTGACATCCCTTCATTGTTGTTCACCATTTCTTTCAAAATTATTTAATATTCCAATAGCTTATTTTTAAAAGCATATCCCCAATTTTACCATAATGCAACTACTTATATATTTTTAATCTCTTCTAGTCTTTAACCATATTTATAGTTTGCTAAACAAAGTTGGAAACAATATACAAAGAATTATTTGTTCTTTTATTTAATATTATTTATAGACATATCATACACGAGTAAAGATGGAAAAAGCCTACAGATAGGGCATATTCCCTATGTTTTACAGATGAGACAACTAAGGTTAGTTGGGCATGCCTGATGGAAAGCTGTGGCCAGGAACACCCATACCCAGATCCCAGTCAGCCCTCCACCTTGGCAATAGGGCCCACAGAAGGGCTTCTCCAAATATGGAGAAAGCACCTGGGGGTGTTTGTTAAAAATGTAATTTCCAGGGCTCCCCTGGTGGCGCAGTGGTTAAGAATCCGCCTGCCTGTGGGGGCTTCCCTGGTGGCGCAGTGGTTGAGAGTCCGCCTGCCTATGCAGGGGACACGGGTTCGTGCTCCTGTCCGGGAAGATCCCACATGCCGCGGAGCGGCTGGGCCCGTGAGCCATGGCCGCTGAGCCTGTGCGTCTGGAGCCTGTGCTCCACAACGGGAGAGGCCACAACAGTGAGAGGCCCGCGTACCACCAAAAAAAAAAAAAAAAAAAAAGAATCCGCCTGCCAATGCAGGGAACATGGGTTCGAGCCCTGGTCTGGGGAGATCCCACGTGCCGCAGAGCAACCAAGCCCATGTGCCACAACTACTGAGCCTGCTCTCTAGAGCCTGCGAGCCACAATTACTGAGTCCACATGTCACAACTACTGAAGCCTGCGTGCCTAGAGCCTGTGCTCCGCAACAAGAGAAGCCACCGCAATGAGAAGCCCACACACCGCAGAGTAGTCCCTGCTCGCCACAACTAGAGAAAGCTCGCGCACAGCAAGGAAGACCCAACACAGCCAAAAATAAATAAATAAAATAAATTAATTTATTTAAAAAAATGTAATTTCCAGGACCCTACCACATTTTTTGGGGGGAGGGGGTGGCGCTGAGCGGCCTGCAGGATTTTAGTTCCCCGAGCAGCGATCTAACTCGTGCCCCCTGCAGTGGAAGCGCGGAGTCTTAACCACTGGACCACCGGGGAAGTCCCCCTACCACATCTCTGAATCAGACTCTCCATCAATGGGACACAGCATTTGCAACTGTAGCAAATACCTAGGTGATTTTAAGTATATTAAAATTTGAGAACCACTGTTTTGGAAAGCTTAAGTCATAGAAGACCCATAGAAAAATTTCAGCACTACCAACTGGAGCTTCTGAGCTGAGCTAGACAAGCACAGATTTTGCCCCGACTAGAGGCTGAATGAGCAGTGAGATCCTTGTCTGATCAGTATCCGTCAGGCCTGTCCAACTGCAACCAACCCAGTAGAAACAGATACATTTGTTCCATGTGACTTTTTATAAGTATGTCATATGGTTCCTGGGTTTTGAGCTATAGAAGGGAGAAGAGGGAAGGAAGAAATGGCCTAAGAGTGGTTCAAGATAGCTGTTAACGCCATCTGAGAAACAAGTTACCCAGTACAGTTGCATTAAAAATCACTCTACTTCCTGACATGTATGTCCAATACCTAATGGGGTATAAGAATTGCATGCCTACTACAATTACTGCCATGCATGGTTGCATTCTGGCCATGACCTTTACTGGAGCTTCCTTTGGGTATATATTGTGTGTGTGTGTGCTTGGGGGAGAGTGGGGATGTTGGAGGGAAGGGTGGGAGAAAGGGTGGCGGTAACCTTTGAGCACACCTATAAATCAGCCTGGTGTTTTATGAACTGCTGATTGTGATAGATTAGTAGGTTTCCAAACAATTCGGTGACCAGCATTTTAAAATGGGGTGGAAAGGAATGAAATGTAGAATAGCATGGAATAGAATAGATCACCGTGTTTTAATCACAGTGGGGGTGGGGGGTGGGGTGGGAGGGGAGTATAGTAGATCAGAATGTAAAATTTCTTAATTTTGATAGTGGTCAAAATGTTTGAAAACTGCTGGGTTGGAGAAAAACTGCGCTGATAAAAGAGTAACAAAGTTTAGAAAGTCTGAATCCTTAGCAGAAGGTCACTTAGTTTCAGGCCTCCAAATCCAGTACTGTTTCCCCCTTACATGTCAATGCAGCATACAGCTCCCTTGGTCTACAGAATCTTCATGCATTTTCATTTCTAATGACTGAATATTAGGTTAATATAACTTTGTTTTACTATTTCCCTACTATTGAGTATTTTGGTAATTTCATTTGTTAGCTATCATAAATAATTCTGCTATAAATATTTTTATAATTATAGGTTTGTTCTTATGAATTACTTATATGGGATACATTTTCTGGTATGATCATTTTTATGGCTCTTACTGAAAAAAAAAAACAATTTATACTTCTGCCAACAGCCATCTCCCACTAGTCTCCCAGGTACTAAATGTTATCATTCTTCCTTATACTGTTATCTAATATATGTAAAACTGTCCCTTATAATTGTTTTCGTTTGGATTTCCTTAATTACATTTTTTTTTTTTTTTTTTTTAGCGGTATGCGGACCTCTCACTGTTGTGGCCTCTCCCGTTGCGGAGCACAGGCTCCGGATGCGCAGGCTCAGCGGCCATGGCTCACGGGCCCAGCCGCTCCGCGGCATGTGGGATCTTCCCGGACCAGGGCACGAACCCGCGTCCCCTGCATCAGCAGGTGGACTCTCAACAATTGCGCCAGCAGGGAAGCCCCCTTAATTACTTTTGAGGTTTAGTGTTTCAATGCTGGTTTATGTTGGTGTTCCTGATGTATGTACTGCCTGTGTGTGTCCCAGACTTTGTCTCCACTGGGAACCTCGTTTGAATGACTCGATACATTTTAAACTTTACATATGCTGCCATATTTATGGGAAATATTTACAACAAACATTTTCCTTATTCTGTTACACCTCTTTTTACTTTAATTTTGAAAAATTCCCTTACTTCGGAGTTCTACATTTTTATAGACATAATTCTATCCATCATTATTTTTTACTTTGAATTTCTTCCATGTTTTAAATCATAAAAAGAAATTTTCTAATAGTTAGAAAAAGCATTCTATTTTCATTTTCTTGTAATATGATTTTTAATTCTGATGTACATGTGCAAAATGAAAAATCCCTCACTTTTGTGGAATGTGAGGGTGTAAGTCAAGAACAGAGTTTTTATAATAAGTCTTTTTGCTGTTCTTCTAAATCAGTCATTCTTAACGAGTGGTCCCAGACCAGCAGCATCACATCACCTAGGAACTTGTTAGAAATGTAAATTCTCAGGCCCCAATCCGACCTACTGAATAGAAACTCTGGGGGTAATCTGTGTTTTAATAAGTCCTCCACGTGTTGCTTATTCTCTATTCTAATTCAATCCTAAAGCATTTTTACATTAGGTTCAAAAGTTGGGTACAAACTCAGCTCAGGCAGGTACACTCACTTCTAACTTTTAATTAATTGATAGTAGAAACCATCTGCCTTTGCTAGCCAATTCTCTTGAAGCCCGCAGAGCATCATTTCTTCAGGTTATCAAAATGTCTAACTACCATGTCCCCTCCACCTTCCCCCTTTTATTAGTACAGTCAATTATATGCCCAAGCCTTCACTTTGTGGTTTTGCTTGTAACTATCCTCCACTCAACACCCCCATTACTACTTTATACTTTTTAAGGTTGCATGAAGCTGTTCTCTCAGCTACCCTCCTGGGTTATTAGCTTTGAGATACTATGTGCATTTTTATCTTTGCTCATGGAGAATTTCTCAGCTGTGGTTTCTGATTATTTCCTGCTCTGCTGGGTCCATGCCTAGTGGCTTTACTGCTGATCTTCTTCCTTCTCCCAAGGTCAGTTTTCAAGCACCCTTCAATAATAAATATAAGATCGGCAAAAGATAACATTCTTAAAATATTGTTCTAAGATGTCAAAGGAAATTTCAGAATTTTTCAGGAAGAAAATAGGAAATATCAATGTTGCTAACCAGGAATGCCATTAGGAGCACAGGAGGACTTTCAAAGGACAGGATGTTGATGGTGTCATAAGAAGTAATTCAGGTATGGTCTTAGTTCTAGATATTCACAAAATACATTTAATCAATTTATCTGGAGTTGATCAGGCTCCCAAGAAGCTGGCCAATAAAAGTGAGTGTCCAACCACCAACACTATTTGAGACGTTCTCTAGGACCCTCCTTTTCTTGATCTATTTCATTGCTAATTATCCCCACCTATGAAGGCTTGCCTTAGTTAGTCAACCATTCCTGCTATACTTGGCCTAAGCAGATGCCACTCTTCATAACTCAACTGACCTCTAGTCTGAGATGGATTCAGTGGAAGAGGAACTGTATTCCTACCAGAGCCAGCACCAGCTCCATCACCTGATGCAGTGGAGAGGGCTTTACCCAAAGAGTGATTCTGGGAGCCAGCAACTGCCTTCAGAATACCTCACAGTGCATCACAAGCATTGACTGGGAAAGCCTGGGGATGTTTCAAAACCTTGCCAGGCAGAGGGTGTTTGAGAATGTTTAACCAGACTTGGATCCATAAGTGGGACAAGCACATCCATATTCCATGCCTCAGGCAACTGATGAAGTTAAGTTGTGAACATCTCAGTGCTTTTCGAAGCAATGGTCCAGGCTTCTCATCACTTTTCCCAACTTGCTGCTATTGTAATCCCCTCAAAGACAATGGCTCAGACTCTACCCCAAACTTTCCCATTCTCCACCTCTGCAGGCAGAATTTCATGCTCATATGATCCCTTGGGATGCAGTGCACACAGGAAGAAGCCTTGGGTGTCTTCCCAGGAAAGTTCTGGGAGGTTGCAGATATTTATCACACATACCCATTCCAGAGCCACTCCTACATGGAAGCAGTAAAAGATTTAGGTGTGCTGCAGTCCCAGTACCTGATAAACAGGGTGCAGCAGAGAAAGCCAGCTCTGTGGGCAAGTGCCACCATAACTAGATAATTAGTGGAAGTGAGGACCTGGCCTCTGCACTCACAGGTTCTGCTCCTCACATCATCTGTGGAAACTCCAGGGTAATCTTTACTCCCAAACCACTTTAAGATAGTTTAGAACAATTTCCTATCTTCCCCATACAGCTACAGATCATAATATTTTTAGCCAGGATCTATAATTTTGGAAGGAAGTGAAGAAATGGGTTATTTCATGCTTGAGATATAGCAATGCCCTGTCTATGAGTTACTTAGGACTTCTGGACTTCATCTGGCCTGAGGGACCCACATAGGAGAACTGTCACCCAGAAGCTCACTCAGGGATGGGACCAGGTAACTGGAGCCACCAATTTGAGTATGCTGCCTTAGAAGCTGTCCTGGAAATCTCACCTGCACAGTATAGTTCTGAGACAGACACAAGAGGATTCTGAGAGGTGAACACAAGTTAAAAACCCTGAGCATGATAATTCCCTTCCCCTTCTTAACTGGCACCTCAGGAAGGACTTTTCTGGACCTCCCCTGAAAATGAGAGATTTAGGCCTTCATACAATCTTTCTTATCTACCACAGAATACTGATTTATTAACTTACAGTGGTGGCTATACTTTTCTAGTGACTGAAAGTGACTAGATTCCAAGGAACCCATTCACAGTACTGAGTACATGGGCACCCATATCAGTGGTCAAAAGACTGCTCCGTGGGCAAATTAATCAGAGTTTACAGCTTGGATGGTCTTGAGGGATTTCATTCAAGCCATGAAGGCCTACTGAAGCCATTCCCACCCTGCAGGAAGAAGAGGGTAGGAAAATTTGTGCCCACCAGGTACAGTCATTCTCCTTTGAAATGTACTAGATGAACACTAACACATTCTTACTATTCAGCTGCCTTTTTTATAAAAGCTAACTACATTATTCTAATAATGATAGAACAATTCCAATAATGATTAAATATTGATTGGATTAATCATGTTTATATTATTAACAATTGCATTCCATTTATATTCATGCATCCATTCATTTAGCAAGTTATTTATTGAGCCGCTTCTTTGTATCAGATACTATTCTAGGCACTGCTGATATGGTTTTGGAAAAGATAAGAAAGATTCCTGTACTCAAGGAGCTTATATTTTGTGTTCTATATTATTCAGGAAACATACTGTTGGCTGTCCTTGGATCTGGGTTTTTGCCAGGTCATCTCAGAATGATGTTAGAGATCACTTTTTGAGGGTGACTTTCCCCAGTTTGAGGTCACCTATACATGGACCACATTTGTTGAAAAGAAATACACTTTCCTTTGGTAATATCTGACAAGAGCATTTTCTAGTTAAACATTTTTTTCTTTGGCAGCAAACAGCAATCAATAAATGAGATTATCAACAACATATAAACAAATATGGCAGAATTCATGAGTAGGCTAGGGTTTTGTTTTGTTTTTCTGGTGACATGTAGGAAGCATAGTACTTAATTTCAAGAGAATATTTTGATTTTTTAAATGCAATTGACAGGGTTTGGAGAGTCTTCCTTGAAAATGCTTATTCTTGAAATAGCCATACATCTCACATGGTATATGTATTTTATGAACACACAGAAAGAAAGGAAGGAAGGAAGGAAGGAAAAAATAAAGAAAAGAATGATTCCATGATTTCATGGAAGATACAGCAAGTCTCCCTTCCATACCTGAGTGCTATTCACCTTTGTTAACACGTGCATTCCCTTTGTAAGAATATCATATTTGCATCATTGTGACAGCCATTGTTGGTTCCCTACTCAACAGCATCCCTTTCTTTCTTGATACCAGAATCGTTATTTCCTTTGGGTGGTTTCTTCTGAATCCAGAAGGTGAATTGTGATAAGTCTATGATCTCATCCTCCTTGCCGGAGATTGGTTTAGGCGTGAATATATGATGTAATCTGGCCAATGAAAGATGAGGAGAAATCTGCATAGGGGCTTCTGGGTAGGGTTTTCTCATTCATAAATGAGGTAGACAAGGAGAAATGCATTTTCTTCCTGCCTTTGAATATTATGGGATGAGGATGGGATGCTTCGAGTTTCTATACTGCAGGCGTGAGAGGACAGATTAAGGACAAAAAATAAAACCATACTGAGGATGGCAGAGCCTTAAAATGAAAAGAACTTGAGCCTTTCTGATGTCCTTTGGCCATTGAATTAACCGTCTTGGAATCTCTCTAAACTTACTGGAGTTAATAAATCCCCTATAATTTGAGTTAGTCATCTCCAAAATGGAAGGAAGAAAATAATAGGACATCTATTTCTATTTACGTTTTAGCACACACATTTTTAAAAACTTATTTAAAATAGACAGTTTGAAATCAGTCGCTTTATTTAGTCCATCATTTGTCAGATGCTGTGTCTGCAGATCGACCCTGGAGACAGGAGTGGGAGGGAGACAAAACAGAACGGCGATTTCCCCATTTTTTCTTTGTTTGCTTGTTTACTTCCAGCATACTGTGACATGCTATAATTTATACATGCCCTGTTAAGTGGATTCAAGTATTGTATTATCCTAAATAATAGAACTTTTACAAAACCTTGGGAGAGAATTTTCTAAAATTGATGTTTGGAAGTTTTTAAATTATTATGTATTCTGTTGATAAAAATTATGTCAGTGTGTTATCACCAATAAGAACATAGTTAACCATCTTAAAAAAAAAACTTCTTTAATGGAGCATTTCAATAGGTTTTGAACCCATTTGTTAAAAATTAAAACTAAAATTCCAGTTGGTTTAGAAGAACAATAGCTTTCATTAGGGAAGTTGGTAATGTATTGCCCAGTTCCATAGTTTGGGTCTGGGACTGGAATAGGGTATCATGCTTCAGAAAGCACAGCCAGTTA
Source organism: Mesoplodon bidens (assembly GCF_964165515.1). NCBI lineage: Eukaryota > Metazoa > Chordata > Mammalia > Artiodactyla > Ziphiidae > Mesoplodon > Mesoplodon bidens. The sequence continues at coordinate 17,887,224 of NC_138164.1, read as the reverse complement.
TGAACGTCTATGATCATCTGTGAGGGATCTTTTTCTATACTGATAGCCACCAAAATCTAGTATAAAAACAAACAACTTGGGCTTCCCTGGTGGCTCAGTGGTTAAGAATCCACCTGCCATTGCTGGGGACACGGGTTCAAGCCCTGGTCCGGGAAGATCTCACATGCCGCAGAGCAACTAAGCCTGTGCGCCACAACTACTGAGCCTGCGCTCTAGAGCCCGTGAGCATAACTACTGTAGCCCTCATGCCTAGAGCCTGTGCTCTGCAACAAAGAGAAGCCACTACAATGAGAAGCCCGCGCACCGCAACAAAGAGTAGCCCCAGCTCACTGCAACTAGAGAAAGCCCACGCACAGCAACGAAGACCCAACGCAGCCAAAAAATAAATAAATTAAAAAAAAAAAAAAAAAAGAATCTGCCTGCCAATGCAGGGGACACAGGCTCGAGCCCGAGCCCTGGTCCGGGAAGATCCCACATGTCGTGGAGCAACTAAACTCGTGTGCCACAACTACTGAACCTGTGCTCTAGAGCCCGTGAGCCACAACTACTGAGCCTGCACTCCCTAGAGCCCGTGGTCCACAACAAGAGGAGCCACCACAATGAGAAGCCCGGCACCACAACGAAGAATAGCCCCCACTCATCACAGCTAGAGAAAGTCTGCACGCAGCAATGAAGACCCAATGCAGCCAAAAATAAATAAATTAAATAAATACATTTGTTAAAAATTATTACAGAAAACAACTTAAATGAGACATCCAAATTGAGTTTTCACAAATTTCAAAATAATATTTTCAAGTTTCAAAAATAATAAAGCACAGTGTTCCTGCTAAAAATACTAGTAATAAAATATAATTATTTTTAAAAATTATTTATTATATCTTTTACTTATATTGTTAAAATTTCCACCTTTGCCTACATTTATAAAATGTGTAGAATATGTTGGTATGGGTAATGTATATACTTCATATACAGATAAATACATATTCATTGTATAAATTGAGTGCATTCTCATACTTTTTTTTACCGTTAAGAATGAACAATCAAAAGATATATAAACCACCACTGATTTAAGCTACTTTTAATTACGTCTTCTGTTACTTGCATCCAAAATATCCTCATATAGTGCTTTACTTCGAAATGGCTTTCATATACACTTTTTAAAAATTAATAGACTTTACTTTTGACAGCAGTTCTACAGTTACAAAAGATTGAACAGAAAGTACAGAGAGTTCCCATACAGCACCCTATGTCCCCCATCCCACACAGTTTTCCTTATTATTACATCTTGCATTATTGTGATATATTTGTTGCAAGTCATGAGCCAATATTGATACACTACTGTTAACTAAAGTCCAAAGTTTACATTAAGGATCACTTTTTGTGTTGTACTGTCTATGGATTTTGACAAATGTATGGCATGTGTTCATTATAGTATCATACAGAATAGTTTCACTGTCCTAAAATTCTCCTGTGTTCTACCTATGCATCCCTCCCTCCTAATCACTGGCAACCACTGATCTTTGTACTGTCTCCATTGTTTTGCCTTAACCAGAATATCGTGTAGTTGGAATCTCAAAGTATGTAGCCTTTTCAGATTGTCTTCTTTCACTTAGCAATACGCATTTATGTCTCTCCCTGTCTTTTTGTGGCTTGATATCTCATTTCTTTTCATCACTGAATAATATTCTATTGTCTATATATAATAATATTCTATTGTCTAATAATATTAATAATAATATTCTATTATCTAATATTCTATTGTCTATTGATGTACAAATTGTTTATCTATACACCTGTTGGAAGACATCTTGGTTGCCTCTAAGTTTTGGCAATTATGAATAAAGTTGCTATAAACATTGGTGTGCAGGTTTTTATGTGGACATATGTTTTCAACTCCTTTTGGTAAATACCAAGGAGCATGACTATGGGATAATATGGTAAGAGTATGTTTAGTTTTGTAGAAAACTGCCAAACTGTCTTCCAAAGTGGCTGTACCATTTTGTACTCCCACCAGCAATGAATGATAGTTCCTTTTGCTCCACTTCCGCTCCAGCATTTGTTGTCAGTGTTTTGGATTTCTGCCATTTTAATAAGTGTGTAGTGATATCTCATTGTTCTTTTTTTTTTTTTTTTTTTTTTTGCGGTATGCAGGCCTCTCACTGTTGTGGCCTCTCCCGTTGCAGAGCACAGGCTCCGGACGCGCAGGCTCAGCGGCCATGGCTCACGGGCCCAGCCACTCTGCAGCATGTGGGATCTTCCCAGACCGGGGCACGAACCCGTGTCCCCTGCATCGGCAGGCGGACTCTCAACCACTGCGCCACCAGGGAAGCCCTCATTGTTCTTTTTAATTTGCCATTTCCTAATAACATATGATGTTGAGCATTTTTTCATATGCCATTTGCCCCTTGTATGTATTCTTTGGTGACATGTCTACTCAGATCTTTTGCACATTTTTAATTGAGTTGTTTTCTTATTGTTGTATTTTAAGAATTATTTGTAGGACTGCGATTCCAGCAGGAGGAGGAGAAGATGGACAAGGGGAAGGCCGGGCGACGGCGATCTTCATCCGAAATTGTCACAGAAGGGAAAAGGAAAAAGCCTTCATCTTTGGAGTTACATAAGATAAAAAAGATGTTAAATGCAAAACCAGAGGATGTTTGTGTTAAGTCACCATTGTCCAAACTCAGAAGCTCAGAACGCTGGGATCTTTCTTTGCAGGGGTGGAAAAGGAGCCTAAGAAATAAGGTCCTCTCTGTAGACCATAAAAGTAAGAAAGGTGTACGTGGGCGTCCTGTCACTTCTAAGACATCACCAGAAAGTTTTCTGGCCTCACTGTGCGGCATGCAGGATCTTAGTTCCCCGACCAGGGATCAAACCCATGCCCCCTGCAGTGGAAGCATGGAGTCTTAACCACTGGGCTGCCAGGGAGGTCCCTTTTCAAGATTGTTTTGGTTGTTCTGGGTTCCTTGCATTTTCAACTGAGTTTTAGAATCAGTTGGTCATTTTGAGCAAAACAGCCAACAAGGATTTTGATGGAGGATGTGTTGAATCTGTAGACCAATTTGGGGAGTATTGCTGTCTTAACAAATTAAATCTTCTGATTCATGAATATATCTTTCCATTTATTTAGGTCTTATTCAATTTCTTTCAACAGTGTTTTGTAACTTTCAGTGTGTCTTGGACATTTATTGTTAAATTTATTCCCAAGTATTTTCTTTTTGATGCTGTTGTGAATGGAAGTGTTTTCTTAATTTTAATTTTAGATGGTTCATTACTAGTGTGTAGAAAACCCATTTATTTATATATGTTGACCCTGATTTATATACTGTGATCCTGTTTGTCCTGTTCTAGAAATTTTTAGTAGATTGCTTGGAATTTTGTATATACAAGATCATGTCATCTGCAAACAAAGATGGCCTTACTGCTTCCTTTTCAGCTGGAGGCCTTTAATTTTTTCCACTTGCCTAATTGTCCTGGCTAGAATGTACAATGTATAATGGAAGTGGTGAGAGTGGAAATCCTTGTTTTGTTCCCACTATCAGAGGGAAAGCATTCAGTATTTCACCATTAAGTATGATGTTAGTTATGGGTTTTTTATAGATGCCTTGCTGTGGTTTGAATGTTTGTACAATATCTCCCCAAAATTCATATGTTGAAATCCTAATGCCCAATGTGATGGTGTTTGGAGGTGGGGCCATTGAGCGGGTGCTTAAGTCATGAGAGTGGAGCCCTCATGAACGGGATTAGTGCTCTTTTTATAAAAGAGACCTCACAGAGCTTCCTGGTGCCTTCTACCACGTGAGGACACTGTGAGGAGTCCACAGTCTGCAACCCAGAAGAGGGCCTTCACCAGAGCATGACCATGTTGGCCAGCACCCTGATCTTGGACTTCCCAGCCTCCAGAACCGTGAGAAATAAATGTTTGTTGTTTATAAAAAAAAAAAAAAAAAAAAAAAAAAAGAATTATTTGTATAATTTGGATAACAGTCTTTTATCAAATATGCATTTTGCAAATACTTTATCCTAGTTTGAGGCTTTCATTTTCTTAACAGTGTCTTTCACAGAGCAGAAGTTTTAGTTTTAATGAAATCCAAACTATCCATTTTTTTTGTTTCATGGATCCTGCTTCTGTTGTTGTACCTAAAAAGTTGTTGCCAAACTCAAGGTCATTAAAGTTTTCTCCTATGTTGTTTTCTTTTTTTTCTTTTTGGCTAGGCCACACAGCATGTGGGATCTTATTTCTCTGACCAGGGATCGACCCCATGCCCCCTGCAGTGGAAGGGTGGAGCCTTAACCACTGGACCACCAGGGAAATCCATCTCCTATGTTGTTTTCTAGTAGTTTCATAACTTTTCTTTTTTTTCTTTTTTTTTTTTTTTGCAGTACGCGGGCCTCTCACTGTTGTGGCCTCTCCCGTTGCGGAGCACAGGCTCCGGACGTGCAGGCTCAGCGGCCATGGTTCACGGGCCCAGCCACTCCGCGGCATGTGGGATCTTCTCGGACGGGGGCACAAACCCGTGTCCCCTGCATCGGCAGGCGGCCTCTCAACCACTGCGCCACTAAGGAAGCCCATAACTTATCATTTTACATTTAGGTCTATGATCCATTTTGAGTTAATTTTTGTGTAGGGTGTGAGGTCTGTGTTAGGATTCTTTTTTTTTTTTTTTGCATGCAGACACCCATTTTGTCCAAGGGCCGTTTGTTGAAAAGATATCCATTCTCCATGGCATTTACTTTGTTCCTTTGTCAAAGATCAGTTGCCTTTATTTGTGTGGGTCTATTTCTGGGCTGTCTATTCTGTTTCATTGACCTACTTGTCTATTCTTTCTCCAATACACGCTGTGTTAATTACTAACGTTTATAGTGAGTTGTGAAATTACATAGTGTCAGTCCTCTGACTGTGCTCTTCTTCAGTGTTGTGTTGGCTATTCTGGGTTTTTTGCTTTTCCATATAAAATTTAGAATCTGTCAATATCACACATAGACTTCTTGAAATTCACAACAATTCTGCCACTGAGGTATGGAAAAGATCATTTAATTTACTCACTCATAGTTGAGCTGAGCGAGGCCCGGGGCAGTTAGGAATTTGCCCATTGTCATGTAGATGCTCAAATCCAGGTCTTCCACTGCCAAGCCCCCAGTGTTTTGCTCACCCCTACAGAGATATTGTTTATAGATACAGTCTAGATAGCAGGATCAAACATGTGTATGTACTGGCTTCAAAATGGGCTGATTGTCTAGAGTACGCCTGGCCTGTGTGCAAAACAGTATCCAGTATTATTGTTCAGAGGCCTGGGAGTGGGGAAGTTGGCAGCCCTACATGCCAGCAATGAGAGTGGTCAAGCTGTTGGGATGTGGCTACTTGAACCTTCCTTCAAAAACCAAACTTAGTTCATGGGAACTATCACTGAAATACTAAGAGACCAAGTAAGTTGTCTGTACTGAAACACAGCTATCCCTTGATCTTACATCCCTGGCTGTCTCACAAGTGTATCTCGAAAGCCGAGTGAAAAATTATTCTCTTGTAGTATATATGACATGTAACACATGTCTCAAACCAAGTCTAAAAAAATCTATTTTAAAATATTTTCTCTTATTAGAAAAATAATATAGGTTTTAGAAAGGAATTTAAAAGTACAGAAAACTCTAAGAAGAAAAACAAATCACATATATTCTTGTTACTACACGGAGATAACCTCCATTACCAGTTTAGTAATTCCCTTCCAGCATTTATTCTATGCATATATCTGGTATCTGAGGGTTGTTCATTCGACTACTTTTAATTACTTATTTTTCATTGAGCTACCATATTTGAATGTATGTGTATCTGGATTATTTGGTTACATTTTGTTATGGGTGTTTCCTATAACATTGCATATACTTCATGAATATGACTTTCAGTGGTTGCATTAGATCCTATCATATGGCTCTACAAGTATTTATTTAACAATTCTGCTACTGTTAGAAAATTTGCTATCATAACTGTATTCTCAAAGCCCAGCCTTGTACATATGTCTCTGTCCATATTTCTGATTTCAAAATTGGTTCTCTTAAGAAAGGACGAGGTTGCTTTTTGTCTTAGGAGGCAGACCTCTTCAAAGATTTTGTGTCAGTTTTGTCAAAATATATGTGTTTTTAACACATTAGTGCCATATTCTGCCCACTGCCTTCATATCTGAAAACAATGTGAGACACTTATCTTGTCTCTTTTCCATCAATTTGTTTTTATCCTTCTGATAGTTCTTAGCCAGATGTAAGTATCTTTTTTCCTCCCAGTTAAGACAGTGATGTGGGATAGTGGCCTTTAAAAGGAGGTCTTCAAATGAAAACTAAACCAAGAACTGTCAAAAAAAACCCATCGAGAATTGTCACTAATAAGGACCTGCCAGCCAGAATTTGCCAATGGTTTAGATACTTCTCTGCATAAGGATTACTGAGATGACCCCAAAACTTTCTCTTCCCATCCCAATAAGTTGAATTTTCTCATTTTGACATTTAGAAATCTAAATGCAAGAAAATGATAATAAAATGGGGGGGTCATTTATCTATCTATCCGTCTATCTATCTATCCATCCATCTATCATCTGGCTGAATCTATTGTTCTGCCAATTTAGTGACATTTTTATGCCTGATTTATCAAACTGCGGTACAGTCAGTTGGGTTGAGTCATTGAAATCACCTAAGACACTTCACCAGCTATATTTTTATAGCAATGTTTAAGCAAATAAAATGTGTCTCAGAGTAGAGGGGCTGATTAATTGTCTACCGGTATAATTTGAGAATCACCAAAAAGTACACCAACCTCAATATACCTCCCCACAGGCCCAGGCACTTCTGTATTACTTATTCACAAAAATGTAGCCCTTATTACAAGAAAAGAAAACTAAAGACTAAAATTCCTCATACAAAACTCCTCAAAAATATTAACAAATCAGATCTGGCAATAAACGTAAAAGATAATACATAATGACAAAGTGGGGTTCAGTCCAGGAATACTGATGTTAGTTTAACATTTGAAATCAATCACTGTAATCCAATGTAATCGGTTAGTATGATAACAGAATAAAGGAGACACGCACTATGATCATCTCAGTAGATGGAGAAAAAGCAATTAGCAAAATTCAACATTCATTTATGATAAAAAAAATTCCTAGAAAGCTGGGAATGAAACAAAATTCATCAATCTGATGAAAGGCATCTATGAAAAACTTACAGCTAACATCAAGTTAGCTGAATTCTGAATTTTCCCACTAAGACTGGGAACAAGGCAAGGATGGCTGCTCTCACCACTTCCATTCGACGTTGTACCAGAGGTTCTAACCAGTGCAAAAAATCAAGAAGAAGAAAGAAATGACACAAACATTGGAAAAGAAGAAGTGAAATATTCTCTATTTGCAGACAACGTGATTGTTTACGTAGGAAGTCCTAAGGATTCAAAATTTAAAAATTGCTAGACCTAAAACATTAAGTTGAACGAGGTCTCAAGATAACAAGGTCAACACATAAAATCAATTATCTTTCTATGTACTAGCAGTGAATCATTGAGAAAAATTTTAATTCATTTATAATAGTGTCAAAAAGAAATAAAATATTCAAGGATAAATGTAGTAAAAGGCATGCAAAATATCTCTGTTGAAAACTGTAAAACATGACTGAGAAATTAAAGAAGACCCAAACAAATGGAGAGATATAGCATGTTCATGGAGCAGAAACTCAATAGTTTAAAGTCTTAATTCAGGTGCTCTAAGGCCTAACCATCTGTCTCAAAGTCCTCTTGATAATTTCTCCCAGTATAATGTAGATTTATAAGCTCCTACATTAGGTCCTTATGCAAACAGGCCTCTAAATTGTCCATCCTAGAATGTCAGAATTTCTTAACTGAGTATGTAGATAAGGCTTCACAGTTGACAGGATTATAGATCTGTGAGAAACCAAGTGGACTTCTCCTCAGCCAATAGACTTTGGCAGAGAGGTTGGGTGACTTGTAATGATCTACAACTGGAAGGAGAACTATAATTAGAGTGTCTTAATTCCCAGACCAGAATTAAGAGGCTTATCTATAAAGATGTGTTGTTATTCAGGACTTTTTATTTGAAAGAAAGAAAAGAAACCCAATGAAAAGTAGCTTAAGCCCAAAATGGAATATATTGGAAGGATACTGAGGTAGTTCATAGAATCAAGGAACAATCTCTGGATTTGAGGATGCGCTAGACACCACGGGAACTAGAAATGTGGACTCAAGTACTGTTGATAGGCTATGTCTTTCCTCTCATTTTTGTTCTTTTCTTTCAGTGAGAGTTCCCCAGAAATTTGACACTAACGATAAAGTCTTTGAGACTGCAGATGTGTTTTAAAACTAAATTAGAGCGGATTACAGCCAGGGTGCTCGGAGGGGCGGGGAGGGCAAGACTTGGCTCCCAAAGAGGGTGATGACTGGGGGCTCCCAGACAAGGTGGCCCCTCCCCACTCAGCCCCGCTTCCTGCATATAGTTTCTCCTCTGGATCAAACATGTAATAAAGAGAATGTCTGGGGGCTTCCCTGGTGGCGCAGTGGTTGGGAGTCCGCCTGCCGATGTAGGGGACGCGGGTTCGTGCCCCAGTCCGGGAGGATCCCACATGCCGCGGAGCGGCTGGGCCCGTGAGCCACGGCCGCTGAGCCTGTGTGTCCGGAGCCTGTGCTCCACAGCGGGAGGGGCCACAACAGTGAGAGGCCCGCGTACCGCAAAAAAAAAAAAAAAAAAGAAGGTCTGGAATCTGAAAAAATAAATAAATACAAAAAATAAGAGAAGATTCATGGTTACTCTTTTAAACTCATCAGAATTATGTATATTTATATTATAGTGCACAGATTTTTCTCTCTTTTCTTTTCCCTGATGGGTATTATTGTTGGAAAATTTACTATTAAAAATCATTGTAAAAGGCATTCTTGATACTTAATTGTATATTTTTCCTGAGGCAAAATTTTCCTGCCCTGATTTCAGTCTGTCTTCCATTGGTTTATTTATTAGATTCCTCCACTAGATAGTATCTCTTCCAGCTTCGGAGAAAACACTCCCCGTGAGTATCACTGCCTCTGTCCTCACCAGCTAGGAAGCCTACACTGCACTTCACTTTCTGTTGTTTATATTACGAAAAAACTTAGTATCTTTTTTACATATATCTGCCCGCCAACTTACCACTCATTGGTGTGGGACATGATGGGAAAGGCAGTCATGTGTAATTTGCTACACCCTCGCATGGCTGCATAAGAGTGTGTCTTGGGCCTGGAACATTTCCTTATGTGGAGATAAGGAGCCCTCATGGCCTCACTTGGGAGCATCTTTCCCTGTTCTGGGCTTCATGTGTACTCCTTTGTTCTGCCTACGCATGTGTGTTATATGGCACTGGGCTAATCCCACTGCTACATCTTTTGCTAGTGGGAGGCAACGGGGTCCTTTGCCTGCAGACAAGAGGGGTGCATGCAGACCATCTCCCTGCTATGGGATGAGACCTGCCAGCCATGGGAGACTGAGCCACACTATTGAACCTGACCTTGCTCTGTCTGTTCTCGAGGTGAATAAAAGCATCATTCCATTCAGTGCTTGTGTGAGTCGTGTCTTTTTTGGCAACACTGAAACCTGCAAACCATGCAGTGGGTTGACATCCGGGACTTAACGCTCCTAGTGGCAGGGATGCTCTTTCCTATCCTCCACTCAGTGGGACACCTCCCCTGGAGGCAGTAACAGGTGTCACTTGCTTAACAGGGGAGAATATTGAGTGACACTTGAGAAACACTATCTTTTTTTTTTTTTTTTTTGCGGTACGCGGGCCTCTCACTGCTGTGGCCTCTCCCGTTGCGGAGCACAGGCTCCGGACGCGCAGGCCCAGCGGCCATGGCTCACGGGCCCAGCCGCTCCGCGTCATGTGGGATCTTCCTGGACCGAGGCATGAACCTGTGTCCCCTGCATCGGCAGGTGGACTCTCAACCACTGCGCCACCAGGGAAGCCCGAGATACACTATCTTAAAAACATGTTTATTGTTCTAATCTCTCCCCATTCCTAGCCCATAACAGATGCTCAATACGTGTGTTAAACTGAGTTGGCGGGTAACAAACATCACCCCAAAGATCCTGCTGTGCAACCCTGGAGAGCAGCAGCTGCACCCCTAGAGTGGTTCCTGTGGCACCTTCTCAAGGGGCAGAGGTGGTTGCTCCCTCACCAGGGCCCTGTGTCCCCAGGGACAAAGGGAGCTCACCCGAGGCAGCCAGCCCACACTGACCACTGCCGCTGTTCCTGGAAATGGAGCCATTGACCTAAAGAGGACAAGAGTGAGGTGTTTAAACCCCTCACCACCACTGCATTTTCTGTGACAAACAGGACTGGATTTCTGTTTGATTCTAGCCAAGTTCTGATCTAGTAGCACATCCAGAAACTTGGTCCAGGCGGGGCATCTGTACTGAGGATGATAATGAACTCAGTCAGTGATCCGCTTTTCAGCGCAATCCTTACTTGCTTGCCCAGTAGATTAGAATGAAGAGGGCTGAAACACCAACACTTGACAGTTCTAGATCATCTTGTATGCGGAGTGCAGACAGGGAGAGGAGCTGCATGCCTCCGCCTTCTTACCTCTTTAGATTTTGTTACGTGGATACGGCTTTGTTTATGCCTGTATAGCCCTCATTTTCTAACTCAAAACTATCTTTCTTCTTCCTACCACAGATGCATGACTTACTTGTTAGAACAAATCATGGAGCCCATATACAAATGCCTCGCTAGAAGTTTGCACAGGAAGACAAAAAATGCTCTTTCCCTGCTCAACGCAGATGTCAGCCAGCACAGCACCCGAGCATTCAGAGAATGTGATGGAAATTGTATATACAGAAAAGTACACTTAGTGTATTAGCTAGGGTGACCTGTTCTTTTAGGCTATTCAGAGAAATAACGGTCATTTGCAGTGGTTTTTTCAACGGCTCTCTCTATCATTTTGTGTAATTAGGGACAGCTTTTTTTTTGAGAGTGGCAAAACATGCAGAGATTCAGGTTTTCCTTTTTTTCTCCCTAACCCCCAGCCCCGGCCCCATAGAACAGCTCCATTTCTGGAGCCCTCAGAACTGTAACGGTCTTTGGGCAGAATAAGTCACTGAGGCAGCACATCAACATGGAACATGCGGGTAGCTAAGCAGAGAGACAGGCACAGATGACGGGTGCAGTCAGCTCCACGGAAGGAGGAAAGATGAACGACAGAGCTGTTTCCTGAATGTCATACCTGTCCATCCCTTGGTACCAAAATGCCCTCTTGGCTATCCAGCTTCTTATTTTTTTCCACCGGAGAACATAAGCCCTAAGGACGCAAAAGCTTATGTATTTTGACATGTCAGAGGAGAAAGCGATAAAATAAAATTTTCCTGCCACACAGGGTGAAGGGAATTTAAATATGTAATTGTTTTCAGCTGCTTTGCTCTAGCCCTGCCCTGTTATCTACTGCTCTTAGAAATGACTTCATTTAGCCAAACTCTCCCTCTCCCCCCTCCACCACAGGCATTTTCAAAGCACCAGTCACATGGCTCCGCTTCATTAGCGCCTTTGTGTCCCAGCATCCTTGATGATATCAGTTATAGCTCTGGGAGTTTGGTTTGTTCATACATTAACCATCATTAGGAACAAACAGCAAACAGTTTCTCTCAGGAGCAAAGCCCATTCCCTGCGCTGACAGATAGAGCCTAAGAAGCAGTGCCCTTCTAGAATACTGTTTATGCCTGATATGTAAGTTTTCTCTTACACTAGGCTCTGGTGTATTCTCCTGAGTTACACAACGAGTCCCCTAGACCAGTGCAAAAAGAGTTGTTGATTTTTTGTAAGATTCACAAACAGTATCCTGGTCATGCCCAGTACCCAGGAAGTCTCAGAGTTTTTACTTTTCATGCTTTTTAGCTGAATTGGGTTGTCATTATGTCATGGACAATCTTTTCTGTGGCATCCTGAGACTAAGTGAAGTCTTGGTTCTCAATATTTCCATTGGTACAGCTAAATTTAAAATAAAGAACATATACATGAAAAAACTGGTCTCTTGTTGTAGATCTGTGATCTAATAAATGATGGATTTTGACAATAAAAATGAAACCACTCTATTACTAACATTTGAGAGATGTGATTAAGAACAATTCCAATGGTGGTTACTTTTCAATTGAATTTCCTGTGGTTTTATTTACCTGAGTGCTGAGGGACCAACTTCTCAGGAGTCCCAGACTATGGATATGGCACCACTGAATTAAGTCCTTCAGCTGGTTCGCTTTCCCAATCACCCAAAGGTCACATCGCCTGGCAATCCATCAGTTACTGAATCATCAATGCTTTCTGGCAATGAACTCATATTTGCTTTCTGTTTGACAGATTTCCTAGGCCAAGGCCACTGAGAAAACAAAACGCTCTAAAACAGTAGATTCCCTGAAACACGCACAGGTGTGGCCAAAAGCCTCACTTCCTCTCTTTCCAGTTTATCTTTGATCATCTGTAAACAGTGGTGGAACACTTTACCTGTGACCTGAACTGTCTTATTAATAAATGACCCAAAGAAAGGCTGAGGCATGTTTATTCGAGTCTGATACCTCAGGTACCATAATAATGACAGGAGCAAACCTTCCTTCTGCCAACAGTTCATTTCTGCTCCAACTCTTCCTTACATGTGGTCCAAGCAGAAGATCACTGTCCTGTGACTGATAGCCTGCAGGCTGAATATGAAAGAGGTCCTTAGGGAGAACCTTCCCAGACTCAGGGAAAAACGTGGGTTGGTGCAGAACTCTCTCTGCAATTTACCACTTGCTGGAGCAGCTCTCCTCCCAAGGAGAAGCCAGTGGCTGGGGACAACCCATGTTTGTGTTCCCTGCCACAGTGTCACAGCCTTAACCTCTGGTAGTGTGCTGTCTGCCTCAAGTTTGCAGGTTTGTCCTCGCAAGGCTTGATTTTCTGAGGTTACCTGATTCATCCTAGATTTGATGTCTACAGTTCAGCCAAGTTATTGGCAGGCAAGGAGTGGTCTAGACCAGGACTTAGCAAACTTTTTCTGTAAAGGACCTAATAGTAAATATTTTCAGCGTTGTGGAAATACAGTTTCTGTCACAACTATTCAGTTCTGCAGTTGTAGTGTGTAAGTAGATACACACATCGAATGAGTGTAGCCGTGTTGCAATTAATTTTATTTGCAAAAATAGGCAGTGGTCTGGATTGGGCCCATGGGAGATGGTTTGCCAACCCCTGCTCTATAGGAGTTGTCTCTAATGTTCTTGATTATGTATTCTATCAGTTCAAACAAAGCAAAACACACATTAAAACCCAAAACACTTTAAAATATATACCCACAGTAAATGTTTATTTATGTATAAATTACATACAAGGACAAATGTGCTAATATATTTTGTATATTATAAAACACATACAGGGGGTTTCCCTGGTGGCGCAGTGGTTAAGAACCCGCCTGCCAATGCAGGGGACATGGGTTCGAGTCCTGGTCTGGGAAGATCCCACATGCCACGGAGCAACTAAGCCCGTGTGCCACAACTACTGAGCCTGTACTCTAGAGCTCACGAGCCACAACTACTGAAACCCGCGTGCCTAGAGCCCGGGCTCCACAACAAGAGAAGCCACCACAATGAGAAGCCCTCGCACTGCAACAAAGAGTAGACCCCTTTCGCCACAACCAGAGAAAGCCCGCACGCAGCAACGAAGACCCAACTCAGCCAAAAACAAATAAATAAAATAAATAAATTTATAAAACAAAACAAACAAACAAAAACATACACAGGGACTTCCCTGGTGGTCTAGTGGGTAAGACTCTGTGCTCCCAATGTAGGGGGCCCGGGTTCAATCCCTGGTTGGGGAACTAGATCCCACATGCATGACGCAACTGAGAGTCTGCATGCTGCAACTAAAGAGCCTGCATGCTGGCATAATGATCCCATGTACCGCAACTAAGACCTGGCATGGCCAGAATAAATAAATAAATAAATAAATATTTTAAAAAATATATACAAAAATAGAACTTTAAAAAATGAGACATGGATACAATAGGGCTTTCAAGTATAATTTTAATTGTGATGACTTCATACTGTCATTAGCTAAGATCTAAAAGTACACTATATACTGAGGGCTAGGTTCACAGTTAATGACAGTGGATTTAAATCCATAATTTAAATGGTCTTCCTGGTAATTTCAAGATTGTTTGGCTAACTTTTTATTAGACCCAAATAGATCTTTATTTATGTCTTGTAATGTTACTGGCAAAGAATTCAAACTATTTTTCATTTTAACAAGCTCATATTGTTTGCACTCTGCTAAGCACTCTCCTAAGTGTTCCAAAAATGTTATTTAATTCTCATAAAAGCCCTATGGGGTGAGTACTATCATTACCCATTTTTACACAGAGAGTTTAGATAAATTGCCTAAAGTCACACTTTTGCTAGGTGGCTGGCTCCAGAATCCTTGTTCTTATCCACTGAACTAGGCTGCCTCTCCCACTTTTTTGCTATTCCCTTAAACTTTCACTATTATAATTAAACTTCAGTCCACACTTACTTTTTAGGAATATTTGAAAGATACTTGTCTGTTTAGGGTATGGTGACCTTAGGTAAAACTAAGTAATATGGTCCAAAAATCCACTTAACCAGACGCATGCAATATACTAGAGTATACTGCCATCTAATGAATGGGACAGAGTGAATGAGGGCTACACTGTTAAACCCCTCACCTTATGGAATTTCCACTTTCCTTCTAGGAAACCAGAGAAATGTGTCCATTGACAGATGGACTAACCAAAGATGCCGGGGTCCATTTGCATATTAAGGATTAATTCTTTTTTTTTTTTAAGATATGTAAGTCCTAACATATTCTTTCAGTCCCCAAATGGAAGATCTTGCACACCTCCAGGAATATGCCACCTCTGCTTGTCTAAAAGAAGGGCTTTATGTCCTAATTACATTATACTATGTCCCTAATAAAATATTGACCTTGTTTATACTAATAAACGTGATAAAGGCTAATCTATAATAACTATGGTTGCCATTATATTACAATAATTTGATATACAAAGATACAGTTAGATGCCATTGCACTAATTTTCAACAGTTATTAATCATTCTGTTAACTTAAAACTCTTCTTCTTTGTTCTGACTTAAAGAGAAAATAGTCGTCAAAGCTCTGAACTTCACTTCTGGTCAAAAGTTTGTTGTGAAATGCCCCACTCAGCAATATTCCTCTTACCTTTAATTTCTCAGTTTGTGAACTGATGCTTAGCACTCTCTACATCAGTGGTTCCCAAACTTTCATGCACATCAGGATCACCTGGAAGGCTTATTATAGCACAGATTGCTGGGCTTTGGCCTCAAATTTCTCATTCAGTTGGTCTGGGGTGGGGCCTGAGAATTTGCATTTCTAATACCTGGGACCAGCTGCTGCTGGTCCAGGAAATGACTGCTCTGGATAACTATTTGTCTTGCTCCTTCCAGGAAGCAGAAATTGGCTTTCTGTTGTGCATGTGGTTTCCTATGCCATGTGACTTTGCTATTACCCAGAAGTCTTGATGCTGCAATCCAACCCAATATCCCTAGCTAGACCACTTAGGGCTTATCCTTGCTGTCAGCTTCTATCCCACGCCAATTCTGCTTCAGTTCTTACTCAACAACTACGTACCACCAAACCCACCCTCAATAATTCTTGGCCTGTCCTGGAACAGAGGCTAGCATTAATTATGAGAAGAATTGTATCCTTTTCCTTCTTTTTACTCTATGTTCTTTCTCTGACCAATTTCATATGGTCACTCCCATGTTTCAACTGTCACCTTAAGATGATGGTTTTTCAACCACACGTCTATAGCGCTGACCTCTCTCCTGAGCTGCAGACCAGCACCCCTCAGCTGCCCATTGGACATCTCTACCTTGATGGGACATAGGTATCTGAAACTCACTGGTATAAGTTGAACTGAGTTCCCTAAAAAGATATGTTGAAGTCCTAACATCCAGTATGTGTAAATGTGACCTTATTGGGAAATAGGGTCATTATAGATATCATTAGTTCAGATGAGATCACACTGGAGTAGGTTGGGCCCTCAATCCAATTGTCTGGTGTCCTTGTAAGAGGAGAAGAGACATAGACACACAGGAAGAAGACAACTTTGTGATAATGGAAGTGAATATTGGAGTGATGAGGTTACAAGACCAGATATGCCAAGGATTGCCAGCAAATGCCAAAAGTTAGAAGAATCAAGGAAGGGCTATCCCCAACAGGTGTCAGAGGGAGTACAGATCTGCTGACATTTGATTTCAGACTTCTAGTCTCCAGAACTATGAGATAATAATTTCTGTTGTTTTTAAGCCACCTAATTTGTGGTACTTTGTTTCAGCAGCCCTGAAACAGATACACTCATCGTGTCCAAAACTGAACTGAATGCCCCCTTTCCTCCCCAGTAACCCAAACTTGCTTCTTCTCCTAACTTCTTTTCTCAGATAATAGCATTACAGTCTACAGTCTTGCTCATCCAAACTAGAAAGGTGGATTCATTTTATACTCTTCTTCACCCTTAACATCCTATAAGCCACCATGTTTTGTTAACTCTATCCCTTATCTGATCTTTCCTTTAACATCTTGGCCAATGCAACAACTTCCAAAAAATTCTTTTTGTTTCCTTTACCTTTCTTGTATTTCCAATTAATATCTGCTATAATAATCTATCATATTAAAGTACTTATAATAATAATAGCTACCCTTTATTGAGAGCTTATATTACATCTAGAAATGTACTAAGTTCTTTCACATGCATTGATTTTCACAACTTCAGCTGGTAACTACTGTTATTATCTTCATTTTATGGATCAAAAAACTGTTGCTCAAGTGCACGAAGCTATCAAATATCAGAGTTGGGGTTTGAAGTCTTACCCACTCTGCTAGTCTCCTTGTAGCCCATCATGGCACCTCCTTAAAATAGAAAGTACTGGAATGGCACTCAAGCCCCAAAGCTATGTCTCCAGCCTTGTTTCCCTATGCATTCCTCTACAACCCTCTGCTTTAGGCTACTCATCATTCCCTGGCTTTACTTTCCTGCTCTTATGGCTTTGGTCATGCAGTTCCCTCAATCTAAAAATCCAACAAATTTTCACCACTAAAAACCTTTCACGTCGGACTTCCCTGGTGTTGCAGTGGTTAAGAATCTGCCTGCCAATGAAGGGAACATGGGTTCGAGCCCAAGTCTGGGAGTATCCCACATGTCACAGAGCAACTAAGCCCATGAGCCACAACTACTGAGCCTGCACTCCAGAGCTCGGGAGCCACAACTACTGAAGCCCGTGCGCCTAGAGCCTGTGCTCCGCAGCAAGAGAAGCCACGGCAATGAGAAGCCCGCGCACTGCAACGAAGAGTAGCTCCCACTCGCCCCAACTAGAGAAAGCCTGCGCGTAGCAATGAAGACCCAACACAGCCAAAAATAAAAATAAATAAAATATAAATTAAAAAAAAAAAAACCTTTCACATACCTCAGTGCCAAGCTTAAGTATGGACTCTTTCACCAGTACCCCAAGTCGGAATGACTTGTTCCTTCCTCTATGTGGCCTACTTAGAACTTAGGCCATTCCACTCTGCTTTCTTGCTAGCCATTTATATGTTTATTTCCACATGGTCATGCTGGCCTAATTCAAGGGCCGGCCATGCCATTTAATTTTTCCTTTATTTTCCTCCCATCTTTTCTAACAGTGCTTCAATGATTTGAATTGTTAATAGTAGCAATAGTAATAATGGTAGAAATGTTAGCAAACCTTTGTTATCATTAATACTCAACAGTTTCAGTACTATTTGAAAACTAAAGTCATATTTAAAAACATTGTATCAATTTTTCTTTTCCACAACTGAAATTTCCTAATCTATTGACCTATTTTGATATAATATGAGAACTTCCTTTGAAATACCTATTTCTATTCAATTTGATGTTTCATGTGATAGACTCGTTTACTGTGTAGTAACATCAAAATCTGTCCATTATCCTTTAGAAATAAAATGCTTCCAAAGGAGGCCAGGGGTGGGGTCGGAGGGCGACCACTTTGTTTTCTACTCTCCAGAAGATATTCTCTTTGCTCCTTGATCTTGAAGCAGGTCTGCTTTGTTAGTGATTTTAGGTTATGTCCTGGCCCGTTCAGAGCTAACCTAAGACTCAATTAGATTTCATGATAGGGAATCAGTATGTGCGTCTCACTGCCCTCACCATCTATGAAGCTTAAACCCAGCCCTCATTTATTTTGGAGTCTCAGAGAACTGGCATAAGATCAAATTCCACACTTCTGGGCAAGCAGAAGGAACCCCAAAGAAGAAAACAGAGAAGAAACTGACTGAGCTCCGTGGGAAATCAAGCCAGGGTGGACATTCAGTCCAAGTGGCAGAATAACTTTCTGCTTAAATGAAAAACTATTTAGAAGTCAGTCACGTGCGAATGATGAACCAAAGTGGTTACAAATGGAGGTGCTTTGATAAGGAACTGAAGAATATTTAATAAGGACTTAAGAACACTTAATGAGGATGGAAGAAAATGACCAGGAAATAATTAAAAGGAAAATAATATATTCTACAAAGCAGAGAAATGTGATGAAAAATAAAATGATCACTCTTCCCCCGTGGGCTTTTTAATTTTTTTCCAAGCTGGAAAAACATTGCTGTTTCTGCCCATATTTTGAAATATCTAGAACATTGAATTTATTGATGGAAAGTGTACTTACCATCTAATCAGAGAAATGCTAAAGGGAAAAGGGTGCTCTATACGTCAGAGGTACCCCAGAGACTCGACTGTTCATAACTCTGCATGAACAGGGGGGTAAGTGCTATATTCCCATTAAAGAGCAACACAGTTGGTGAAAGAATGAACAAAAAGCAACATTTCTTCATTAGTGTCATTGCAGGAAGCTGATGCTCTGAAAGCTGGAGGCCATCAAATGGGATATTGCAACAATAAAACAGAATGAAAAAATGAAATGCTCCATTCTCTTGTCAATCTCATATGTTTGTCTCTTTCTTTTTAATATTCTTGGCACTACCCTGGTAAGCTAATGTATATTTGCAGTTTCGTTTTGTGCTTGGTAATTGTGCTATGGGCACGTATTCATTTGACAGACTTTGCTTTCAATGAAGGAAACTGGCAGGTTGGAAGAAAAAAACCAATGTTGCCAAATCACCAATTAAGGAAACTGCTGGAGGGAAAACTTGTCCTGAGACTGGTATCCGTAAAAATGATATAGTGATGCTGCACTTCAACAGACATTTTGAAGAGACACTTAATGAAGGACATAACAGAGGGGATTATAGGCTGGCTAACGTATATGACTGCCAAATTTAGACCATGAAGATAGATACAATGGGGTACAATCATTTTTACAAACATCTGGACATCGAAACAACAAATATATCAAATTGTGATGCAGTTGACAGGTAGGCTGATTCGCCCTCCGTAACTGGAGGAAGTCAGCCTCATGATCAATTCTGTTCAAAACCCCCTGTGAAGAGATGTCACCTTGGGAGGCAGTAGACATGAGAATGAAGAGGCCATAGTCCTGGCCCTCCTTCTTGGACCTCATAATCTAGTAAAGGAATAGGCAGACACACGGGCTAGCTGGATGTAGCTCCAAAGGCTGAAGCAGAACATTCCTCTGCTTTTCTCACTGAGTCACCTGCCAGGATCAGGATGACTGTTCTTCCTCCAGTCTTCCTCGCTGTTCTTCCCTACAGCATCCTCGATTTTGTTTGATGTCTCCAATTTCCCCTGATACCCAGCTCCACCTGGAGAGGCAGAATCAAATCCCGCATGCTTGAAATGGCTGAAGACGCTTTTATTCCTTCCCTCCTTCACATTCTTAAACAAATACACCTTTCCTCTCTTGCTAATATGATTGCTTCTTATGGATTAATTTCAATGAACTATTATGACCCACATCCTTGTCTCTTCACTCTATTTTACCAAAGACCCTCTCCCAAGAAAGTGTGAAGGAGAAAAAGATGTGGGAAGAAAGCCCCATCTTGCCCCAGATAACAGGCACCAAAATCATGGCATGAACACAGTCCTGTGAAATGACTGAGAACTTGGAGGTGGCATCATGGGAGATTTCATGGAAGAGGTGATGCTTGTTGTGTGGGATACTTGTGCTCAACACTGTGTTATATACAGTCAAGTTACCTAATGTAAGCTGTGGCTGCTGTCCTGAAAACGTTCTGAATCTAGCCAAGGAGATAAGATAAACATGCATGGAATAAAAAAAGACAACCTATAGTTACATGTGTGATACAAATGCATTGACATTTTGGGAACTGAAATTTATTTTCCTGTTTCTGTGCTACATAGGCCTGGGACTAGACAAAAGAAACTTAGCTACTTGCTCCAGGAGAGACTTGTTTCTGGAAGTTAGTACTGAACAACTAAAATAGCTCACTTGGTGGATGGACTTAGAGAGACTGTCATACAGAGTGAAGTAAGTCAGAAAGAGAAAAACAAATACCATATGCTAACACATATATATGGAATCTAAAAAAAAAAAAAAAAAAGAGGCTCTGAAGAACCTAGGGGCAGGACAGGAATAAAGACACAGACATAGAGAATGGACTTGAGGACACGGGGAGGGGGAAGGGTAAGCTGGGACGAAGTGAGAGAGTGGCATGGGCATATATACACTACCAAATGTAAAACAGATAGCTAGTGGGAAGCAGCCGCATGGCACAGGGAGATCAGCTCGGTGCTTTATGTCCACCCAGAGGGATGGAATAGGGAGGGTGGGAGGGAGACGCAAGAGGGAGGGGATATGGGGATCTATGTATACGTATAGCAGATTCACTTTGTTATACAGCAGAAATAACACACCACTGTAAAGCAATTATACTCCAATAAAGATGTTAAAAAATAAATTAACTAACTAACTAAATAAATAAAATAGCTCACTTGTCAAGATTAACAGCTTACCTGTTGATACTCTAAGACCCCTGACTTGTGGGGTCATGAGTCCAAAGCTCTCATGTCATTAACTCTGCTCAATCCAAACTAGTTCTCTGCCTTGCAAGACCTGCCTTAAATCATCCAGCCATGGCCCCGAAACACTAAAAATATCCTTCCCCAATTTCCCCCCTCTGAGATACGACTGAGACACTCAAGGTGGTACTCTCCTTTATTGCAGTGAGTTCAATAAACTTAGCTTTGCTTGATGGGAAGTTTTTTCCAGTCGTCTTTTTGGGGGATTGACAGAACAATTTAATAATTTTCCATAAAGACAGGTGTCTGGGCTACCTGGTCATTTCTGTAGCCACACAAATTTGTGTATAAATACTTCCTTTATCTCAGTGTGTCTGAGGATGAGGCCTAGAAATAAAGCAATAGCTGTGACTAAAATGCCATGCATCTAAAACACTAATAAAGCATTGGATTGCAGGAAAGCATTCGTCTCAGCGGTGGCGAGAGACTGGTGGGGGTGGTACTTTTGCTTCCTGGTGGCACAGAAGATGTGATGACCTGGAGCTGAGATTTGGATTACAGTTTTGGGTGAGGTTTAATTTGCTTATTTATTTATATTTTTAAATTTATGGTTGAGGTTTCCTTGCCTTATTCCCTAGGCTCTAGTAGCCAAGGTTCCTCCTGGAAAAAAAAAAAACTTAAGTCGTGTCAATGCCTGGGAATCAGATACACACTGAATTGTTTGACAAACTAGGGATGGAAGGACTCTCTAAGGGATCCAACTTCCAGATAAAGGTAGGGCACAGAATTCATTGTGAAGGCATGCACACATACATAGCCCTTGGTTCTTGGACTTACCCAGGTGTTGTCATCCTAGGAGTGCTCGTACACTCTTGGAGGTGCTTATAACTACAAGCCATCTTACTGGATTCAGCAACACCTTGTGGGGCCCAAGCAACTCTGCTGTGGTGAAACAGACAGAGGGTATGTTTCTCCATCCCAGCTCTTGGCAGATCAGAGGGCTTGAGGCTGAGAGGACTGGGAGCAATGGGGGCTGAGCATCTTTACCTCAGCAGGTCAGAGGCCCATAGAGAGGGCGCATGTCAGAGCAAGAGAGGCTAGAGAGGCTGGCCCTAAAACATGAACACATGTAATACACTCCCTTGCCAACCCCAAGTCTTTCAGGAGGGCTTTGGGGCTGCGATCTGACAAAGAACCAGAATTACAGGGCTTCCCTGGTGGCACACTGGTTAAGAATCCACCTGCCAATGCAGGGGACACGGGTTCAAGCCCTGGTCCGGGAAGATCCCCCATGCCGTGGAGCAACTAAGCCCGTGCGCTACAACTACTGAGCCTGTGCTCTAGAGCCCATGAGCTACAACTACTGAGCCCGTGTGCCACTACTGAAACCCACACGCTTAGAGCCCATGCTCCACAACAAGAGAAGCCACCGCAATGAGAAGCCCGCGCACCACAATGAAGAGTGGCCCCCGCTCGCCGCAACTAGAGAAAGCCCACGCGCAGCAACGAAGGCCCAATGCAGCAGCCAAAAATAAATAAATAAATAAATTTATTTAAAAACCCCACCAGAATTACTTTTATGAGTCATCAAAGCCAAGAATTACAAGATTTATGTATGAAACCTAAGGAAAGCCAAGCCTGAGTCTGAGATCTGAGTCACGCTACACAACATCGTTGATTTCCTGTAGGCGTCCCGACAGGAGGCAGGTGGCTGGGTGGGTGGTGGCTGTGTGCACCAATGCAGGAGATGGCCGAGCAGAACTGCTTCAATCTGGGTCTCTTTTGCCCATTGAATTCACACTCTCCACAGACTGATCGTACTGGGGAAGCCAGCAATCAAGAGCATGAGGTATTCTGGACCAACAGAAGCCAGTGGGAACAGGAATGGCCACAGAAAAACCTTTGTGGCAAAGGTAGCTAACCTGAGAAGGCAGTTAAAGAGACTGTCTGATTCTCTATGTCCGCTCACATCCACTCTCGGGGGGGCTGAGACCCCAGCAGGGAGAGCACTTATGACCTCAGAGTCTTTGTGCTTGAGAGTCAGGAAGGAAGGCAGAGGAGTTGGATACAGTTCTGTCACTAGCTAGCATTTACCCCGTTGGCTGCATATATTGATGTTAATTATACACCCTAGCTTTTTGGGGCAGCGCTAATTTCAAATGATCTGTCCCACTGTCCTGGGAGAGTGGTAAGGATAAAGAAAAGAGCTGAGGAGCCCAAAACTACCAATGCTATTGCTCCAGTGCTGCCCTTCACCAGTTGCGCGCCTTTGGGGAAGTTTCTCTCTCTCAATCTGTTTCCTCGTCTGTAGAAAAAGGAACTAATACCAACCTTATGGAAGGATGACACAGCCTTCTGTCTTTCATTTCTCCCTTTTTCCAGAGTAATGGAAGTGTAGCAGGGTACAAGGTTGAGTTGCTAGTTGGCCTTTCACCACCTTCTGTGCGGATGTGACTACGTTCTCTCCAGTAATGTGTGACCGGACTGATGTGTCCCATTCCCAGCCACCATGGTGCCTTGAGGCCAGGCCAGGCGAGGTTGTACACTTTCCCCTTTCCATTGGCTGCACCCCAGATAAGGTGCCCACTCAAAACTGGACAAAGAAACAAGATGGAGAGGACCCAGGGCCCAGAATAATTGCAGGGAGGCAAGCAGCCTGCTGAGCTAGCCTGTTTATGTGAGGAAGAAACAGGTGTCTTGCTTGAGCTATTGCATTTTGGGGATCCCTAAAGTTTAACCTTATCCAAGTTGTGTAGATCTCACAGAACTGTCAAAAGCCAAAGAAAATAGAGAATGTGACATCCCCTTGTGAACTCAAGTGATTTACAAACAGATTACGTGGCCACATAATTGAATGAGCCATCAACAGAAGCAAGAATTCTGAAAACCTGAAAGTACTCCAAACTCAGAAAAACTGCCAAACTGGATTATCCAGTCTAATCTTCCTACACGGAGCAAATTAAAAAAGGGTAACAGACACAATGTGGCTGCCTGGGTGTTGCATATTGATCCTGTCTCCCTGTTAACACCAAATCTCTCTCTGGGGAGTCTTGGAGGTAGTGGCCACAAAGCCTGAGGGGCCACATCCCCTCTTTCTGCTTCTGTGCATACTCAGCCTCATATGAGGATGGCCGGAGTCCACGTCCATCACTCTGTAAAGTGGCCGCAGCAAACCAGACCTCACCTGGGCCTGCCCTTTACTGCCAAGAACCTGGGCTGATGCCCCGGGCAGTTGTCAGCTCTCCACGCATGAGCTTACTCACAGACACAATTTAAGCAATTAAACAATATCTATCTTGAGAATTTACCAGTTCCCTTCATTACAGCCCTTCAGGAACCCTCCCAACATCCCTGAGAAAGTGGAAAGCAGGTGCAGCTTTCCTAACATGACAGCAAGCAGATGTTTGAGGACGGAATGAGCCAGCCCACAGGGGGACCTATGGGAACAAAACAGAACTTGCACAGCTGCCCTGGGCAACTGCATCTGACCAAGGCTGCTGGGCCCACTGTCTACCTAAAAAGAGTGTCTTTTCTGCCCAGTTTTGGGCCAAGGTACTTGGCATTTCAACTGTCAGAGATTAAAGACTCATTTCTTTGTATTTCCTAGGAATTCTCTTTTTGGAATATGCAACAAGCCGGGGTGGGAGGGGCCCCACGTGTTTCATTATCACCTGAGCTGATGAATCACAATGGAGGCTTTGAGCCCTTGGGAGAGGGGCACACAGAACTCCCAGCTACAAATGACGGAAATGAGAGTGGAACCCACTTCTCTCCCACCCTAAAGCCCAGGCAGGCTCTTGTCATCTTACCACACTTGGTCCCCAGAGCTGAGGAGGACACAAGTCAAGAACATGAATTGGGTCCAATTTCTGAAACCCCCTTTGTCAAATGCAACTTAACCTCCTGAGAAACAGAGTTTTGCTTCAGTGGCTTCTCTGTCTTATTTTCCCTGTTTCATTGTCTCTTCGTCAGGTCTTCCTGTTTGTCACCGAGCTGTACAAATGACAGACTCTTTTCCAGTAGCCCCAGCAAAGTGAAAGAGCTAAAGAGAAAAAAGAATGCAGACCTGTGAATGCAGTGAAAGACCAGCATGTTTCTGATCTGGGCACTGCACCATTCTTGCTCCGTCTAAAAAACTTCACCTTTGATTCACATGCCATCTACCTACTGACGAATTTATACCAAACAAGGCACAGTCTGAGTGCTTTAGACTGGTTTTGGAAGCAGAGATCTTTTTCTTTCCCTCCAACTTTCAATTTGACACACTCATGTTGGCTTCTGATCTTTCTTTAAATTTTCCCCCTGCTGTAGGCCTTGATTCTCCTAAAGACCAGTTTCTCCTCCTAGCCTATGATCACCTGACCTTTCTTTGAGGCAAATGTTATTTACTTCTTTAGAGGGGAAAGGAAGATCTAAAAGCCTATTTCTAACTCATACTTTCACCGTATTCTATATCAAGATAGAAACTTCCTTATCAAAAGACCACACTAATCAGGCTCCTGCCTTGACTTTAGGTAGGTGCCTTGAAGGAGAAATTCTGGGAAAGCAGAACCTGAAACAAGATCCACAGTAGACAGACCTGGATCCGGAGCCCAGCTTGGCTACTCACTAGCTGTGAGAGCATGGGCTAATTACTTCATGATTCAGTTTCCTGCTGTGTAAAATGGAGATAAAAACCCCCTTTTTAGGGGCTTGGTGTCATAATTCAAAGATATAACACATGTTAAGTGTCCAGCACTCAATAATTATTAATTTCCCTCATTTTCCAACATCCTGTAGGTAAAGAAGTTGGAGGGAGTAGTACCATTCAGACAAACAACACTGTGGTTTCTTGAATTATGGTCCAGGACTGCTTCCATTATAAAATATAAAGCGGCATTACAGGCAATTCCCTGGCGGTCCAGTGGTTAGGACTCCACGCTTTCACTGCTGAGGGCCTGCGTTCGATCCCTGTTGGGGAACTAAGATCCCACAGGCTGTGTGGCATGGGAAAAAAAAGAAAGGTGGCATTACAGAAGAGGTCAAACTCTCTCCCACTTTCCCCTTCAGCACTTGGCTTCATGCAGTGAGATGTTGTAGTCTCAGTGGGATCTGATCACATGAAAACAACATAGTGATAACAGGAGAATAGATTCAAAGCATAGATGAGGTAGACTTGGTATTGACTGAAGGTGGTAGAGAGAGAAGGTGTCAAAGATGACTCTCAGGTTTCTGATATGAGCAGTGGATTAGACAGTGGTGGTAACCTGCCTCGAAGATGGCCCCATTGATCCTTGTCTCCTGGTATTCACACCCATGTGTAAGTACCCTTCCACACTGAATCGTGGCTAGCATGGGTGACCAATAGAATACTGAGAACCTGATGGTGTTTGTCTTATGAGGCCAACTCATGATGGATATAACAGCTTTCTCCTTGTTCTCTTTTGGATCACCTTGCTCTGGAAGAAGCCAGCCTCTCTACGGCACCCAGAGAAAGGCCTGTGTGGGGAGGAGCTGATGTCTCCCACCAAAAGACAGCATCAACTTGCCAGTCATGTAAGTGAGCCATCTTGGAAGGGGATCTTCCATCCCCATTCAAGCCCTCAGATGACTGCTTCCCTGGCCAACATCTTGACTGCAAATTCATGAGAGACTTTGAGCCAGAATCACCCAGCTAAGCTAACCCCAAATCCTTGACCCATTGAAACTGTGAGATCATCAGTGTTTATTGTTGTTTTAAGCCATTAGATTTTGCGGTAATCTTTTTCACAGCAGTAGATAACTAATTCAACATTAGTGCCCAGTTGGGGTTTTTTGAAGGAAGGGTGATAAGTTTGGTTTGGGCATATTTTGTTTAAGATGCCATCTAAGTGGAGATACTGAGTAAACAATTATACATAAATGTCTGAAACTCAGAAGAGAGCTGGGCTGGAGATTTAAATTTGGGGGTCCTTAACATAGGGATGGTATTTGAAACCAAGAAAGAGTGTGAAGAAGACAAGAGAACAAGAAAGGCTTCTGGGAAGAAGGGACAGCTGAACTAAATGTTGGTATGGGACTGGGAGTTAGTCTGGAAAAGGAGCTGGGGATGTGAACTGAACTGGGCAGGGGGAGGAGGGAGGAATTCCAGGGACTTCAGGAATTCAGGGTGTAAATAAACTACTTGTGGCAACTGGTATCTGTTTGAATTGAGGCCATGTGTATTTCTAAGTATCTCCTGAGTGAATGATAAAGTTCTCAGTCCATACAGGCACCCCCTCCAAAGGCCATTCCTGGTATTAAAGGATAAATGAAATTGAAACATAAATATAAATAAAATATGTGTGGTTAATAAAAGACACACATGCAACAAAGGAGTCTGTTTTGCAGAGGGAAAAATTAGAATTATCAATAACACAGTAATTGGTAATGTATTCTGTACCTCCTCAAGCCATTTTTCACAAGCCAAGTGGTTTGAGAAATAGGTAGTCTGCCCAGCTAACTCGTTCATTTCTATGTGCCCTGTGCTACACTGAGTCTACTAAAATAAAGTTTTGACATTTATATATGGAATGATATATAAAAAGTGGCATAGAAAATATCTAGAAAGATTTTAGATATGGGTTAGATTATAAGACTCAAGTAAGAAGTACAGAAGTAATAATCAGAAAAAAATGTATAGATATTTACAGGTATTCTGTACTATTAGATTAGCCCAAATGACAAGGGTCTATGTACACAATCCCTGTGTTCAGTAGAAAAGAGGAACATGTTTTCTTCTCTGGCCATAAACATGTGAGAAAGGATTAACTCAGCTACCTGACTTTTGAAATTTAATGGATGTATTTATGGAAGAATATTAGAGGTGACTGGTCTTGGTTCAAAAACGCTAAATTTCCTGAACCTGGCCTATGTTTTCTAAAATTCAAGAGGCATTTAGCAAAGCAAGGAAAAATAAATTCAGGCTGCTAGCTTGGCAGCTGGTCTGGATGCAGTATTTTGCTCTGTTTACTCTGTCAGGAAGCCAGTTACATTTGATTAAATTCTGAAATTAGAATGCATGCATTCTGGAAGATA
Organism: Mesoplodon bidens; assembly: GCF_964165515.1. Lineage (NCBI taxonomy): Eukaryota > Metazoa > Chordata > Mammalia > Artiodactyla > Ziphiidae > Mesoplodon > Mesoplodon bidens. The sequence goes on along the minus strand of NC_138164.1, from coordinate 17,859,233 downwards.
CCAAGCAGTTTCATGCTTTTACCCGTATGGAAAATGTGATTAAGGAAATGAACTCAACGGCTGTAGCATCCGAAGAGATCAATGCAACAGCTGTATTCAACTAGGCTCAATGGGCTAGACCTTTACTTTATTAAAATGGATGGCTTTAGCATAGACACTGTGTCCACATCACATAACTGCTGTATTGCTCTGAACTCAGGCCGAGAAAGGAGCCAAGTGGAACTGCCATCCAATATTATGGCAGCAGTACAAAATGCAGAGCCACTCTCACACCACGAAGCTAAAATTAAGCCAAAAGGAGAGATAATTAAAGAAGTCATATGCACAGTCTTCCCACATCAACATATCGGATTATTTTCAAAATTGCTGGTATGCCCTAATTTGGCAAGACTTACAGAATTCCCCCACAACAATCTGAAAATTCTTTGTGCTATGGCAACATCTTTTGCTTTACCCGAAAGGAAGTAGGCTATGAATAATAATTTATATGTGAAATACTGTCAGAGGTCAGGTATAACCAGATAACCCAGGCAAAAAATACCTCGCTGTGTTCATTTACTCAGTTAATAAGAGGTAAATGGTAGGATTTTATTGGAATATACTTAAATTGGCACTTGTGATTGCCAAGTCTTCACTTTGGATATATAGGCTTGCTAATAATTTGAAAAATGGAGATAGAATTGAGTATTATCATCAAATTGAACCTGTGAAGCACAGAAGGGAGTGTGAAGGGACTGTGATCTAAGAGATGCTGACCCAGAGGACTGTCTAGATAAGACTTCCTAGAAACAGCAGTACATTGATATGGACCTCACGTTCTAGGACCTAATCTTCAGGTTCATAATCGAGGAAATCCATGTAAGGGCCTCCAAATGTAATTAGATTCTCTGGACTCTTTCATGCTAACCAAACCCACAAAAAGTAAATGCTTAAAGCAGAGTGCCAATAATCACAGGACCTTGTAAAGCTCAGGTGAGCTGATGAATACATTCTCTTCTTTTTTTTTTTTTTTTTTTTTTGCGGTACGCGGGCCTCTCACTGTTGTGGCCTCTCCCGTTGCGGAGCACAGGCTCCGGACGCGCAGGCTCAGCGGCCATGGCTCACAGGCCCAGCCGCTCCGCGGCATGTGGGATCTTCCCGGACCGGGGCACAAACCCGTGTCCCCTGCATCGGCAGGCAGACTCTCAACCACTGCGCCACCAGGGAAGTCCCCATTCTCTTCTTAAAGACATGCTACATAGATGTTTGCTTGGTCAGCTTGGAGCCAGAGCAAGAAGAGCTAATGGATCTCACTTGTCAGTTTTATCTGGCTTCGTATTCTTCTCTACGGATCAGATATTCATGTTCTTACATTGGGGGACACTCTTCCTTTCACAGGAGAAAGCGGGGCAAATTCTTACCTATTGAACTGCTTTTTTAGAAATACCATGTACGCTATCCTTTCTGTTAATGCAATCTTTGTTTGATATGGTTTAAGACAAATGATTCAGCGGAGCTAACACAGTTGTTCATTACCCTAGACTATCCCTTGTACCGGGTTATCATCCATGATTATGTTGAAATGATCTACCAGGAGAACAATGCAGGAATTGATTGATGATTGATGTCTTGTAGTTAAAAATATGAACATAAACTAATTGAAGTTAACATGATTAAAGAATAAAGAGACTAATAATGTCTTTATTAAAATACTTTACAGATTATTTAAATTTCAACAATTTTTGATAAAAATTAACAATTATTTTGTAAATTCAGAAAAACAGAATCAGCATATATTATACTAAATGCCGTCACCCAAAAATCACATTTTGGCAAAATTATTTCTAGTCTTTTCTCTATATATTTTGTTTATATAGGTTAGAGCATATCATATATACAATTTTACATCCAGTTTTGTCATATATAATATAACATAAATGTCATTACACAAATAAATTCCTATGTTATCTAAAACTTCATATTTGAACGGCTAAATGGAATGCCATCTTAAATCAGAGGTTGCAAGCTCAAATGGCATAAGAGGCCAGGTAGGTAACTAAAATATGTGAAATGTAAGGGTATAAGACATAGAGGGTAACTGAAAACATACATCCCACCAAAGGCATTCAAATTTAGTTTTATTTTTAAATATATGATGGCAAAATCAAGTGGAGAAAATAAGCAAGCCACAGAAGAATATGTATAGTATAATACCATTTATATTGCTTTAAAACAGGTAAAACAATTCTGTGTTACACTTAGAGATACACTAGGCATGCACATGTAATGAAAGTAGTTCTAGAAAATAAAGCAGGGGGCTTCCTTGGTGGCGCAGTGGTTGGGAGTCCGCCTGCCGATGCAGGGGACACCGGTTCGTGCCCCGGTCCGGGAAGATCCCACATGCCGCGGAGCGGCTGGGCCCGTGAGCCATGGCTGCTGAGCCTGCGCGTGCGGAGCCTGTGCTCCGCAACGGGAGAGGCCACAACAGGGAGAGGCCCGCGTACCGCAAAAAAAAAAGTAAAGCAGGGAGTGCAAAACGCCAAATTCAGGACAGTGATTATGTCAGGTGGGAGAAAGTGATGTGAGCACAATGTCATCAAAGCGAGATAAACAGAAGAGATTTTTAAGAGCGGGGTAATATTTAAAGTTGGGTAGTAAGCACCCAGGTGTTGACTGAAAAAAATGCACATCCTAAAAGTTGAGAATTGTTTCATCTGGAAGACTTTCTGAGGACTTCAAGCCCCAGAGGCAGCCTCTCAGGTAGCTCTGAGGGACTGCTCTGAAGAGGTAAGGGAGGAGCGAGGATATATAGGAGTTTTGCAATAAAGACCAGGTAGTCAGAACATCAAAAGATTATTGTTAATTAAAGAACACCAGATATCTCAAGTCAGTGAATTTAGCGCTTTTCTATGTATGGGAAGATGTAAGAGTCTGGGCTCACTGAAGCCATTCCTTTGATGTGCACCTTAGCTCTCTAGGGCCAGTATGCCGTGCGTGCTCTCCCATCCTGAGGCTCCTCTGGGTGCACAGTTAGGGGGCTGCAATGGCTAAAGAGTTGGCAGTAGGCAGCTGGGTTGTCTCCACCCTGAGTTCCCTCAGGGCTCACTGTTCAGTGTGGCTGCAGTGACCTGGTGGCCGCAACATCCTTTGTTTACTGATATGATAGGCAACCTTTTTCATTCACATGGGTATTGGTTGCATTTTACTTACACTGTCTTGTACATATTATTGTCTATTTTAAAGGGGAAAAAACGTCCAAACTGCTAGCTAAAGAAAACTTCCCTCTGGATTTGGCCACCAGCTGCTAGCTGGCTACCTTAGCACAAGTAGTATAGCATAGTCCCCAAGAGTATGGGCTCTGAGGTCAGGCTGCCTGGTCAAACTTGAATCTCCACTCTACCATTAAATAGTTTTGTGCCCTTGGGTGGTTACTAAAATTCTCTGCAAACTAAGGCTCAAAGATCAAACCCAGCCCTTTGCCAATTTTTATAGAAACTTCCAGCTAAGAATGGATTGTACATTTTTAAGTGGTTAGAAGAACTGCCCTAGACCACTGTTATCGAACTGTAAATGGCTTTGGAAATTAGCTTTTGCTACAGGCTTGATAATGTTTCTCAATGAATTAAACCTAAAGCTGTAAAGCAAAACAGTACTTCTACACCATACCTATACTGTGGTAGACTCATTTCAACAACTAACCTTGTTTGAATCACAAGCAATCTCAAGCTGGTTTATATACTTTACTATGCTATTAATAAGTTAAGAAGTAAGATCTCCATATCCAAACAAATTTGCAGTAGATATATTTTCTGAGTTCACACTACTGTTCAACAGTCTTTTGGACCTAGATCTAAGTGCAAAGAAAATTCCAGTATTTCAAAATCCATTAACTGTGCAATTGAGGAGCTTGCACATAAACTTCAATTGAAAGCAATTAATCTACAATGTAATGACATGCTTAAAGGCAAATATCAGAAGAATTTAATAGAATTGTATAAATGCCTTCCAAGCAATGAATATGCTCAAGTAAAACCATATGTTCATGGACTGATATTAGTATTTGGCAGTACCCATGAAAAGAAAATTCCAAAGATATTTTCAAAGATATAATACATAAAATTCATTAAAAATCAGCATTTTCAGATGAGCACTTGCTATTGATTTTTTTTTCTTTCTTTCTTTCTTTTTTTTTTTTTTTTTTGCGGTACGCGGGCCTCTCACTGTTGTGGCCTCTCTCGTTGCGGAGCACAGGCTCCGGACGCGCAGGCTCAGCAGCCATGGCTCACAGGCCCAGCCGCTCCACGGCATGTGGGATCTTCCCGGACCGGGTCACGAACCCGTGTCCCCTGCATCGGCAGGCGGACTCCCAACCACTGCGCCACCAGGGAAGCCCTGCTATTGATTTTGATGATAGGGAATACCAACTTTGAATTCCAATTAAGCAAAAAAAATTCCATCTTCTCCTTAACAGTATTAGTGTTACTGAACCCAACTTGGGTCAACTCGCCTGCGCGCAGTAAAGCCAATCTACTGACGCTGGATTGTGCTGAAGGAAAGTGCAGCGTTTACCGTAAATGCACTAATACAAGCAGGACGGTGGCTTGTGCTCTAAAACCCCAAACTCCCCAAAGTGTTTCAGCAAAGCATTTTTAAAGGCCAGGTGAGGGTGGGGCGGGTCACAGGGTATGTGGTCAGCTCATGCACAATGCTCTGATTGGTTTATGATGCGGTAACAGGGCTGTGTCACAGGGGTTAACGTTATGCATCCTTAGGTGCCAGTAGGTCTGGGGGTCATGATCATCCAGTAGTTAATTTCTTCCATTTGTTGGTGGTTGTAGCATCTGTAAAACAACTCAGGAAGTGTGCATCAGATACTATTATCTAGGTATTTCAGAGAGGATCTAAAGCAGAGGATATGGGGGAGGAGTCTGTCCTGGGAAGGACCCATAGGGTCCTGCCCCGTTACATTAGCATTACAAAAAATTGTATCAATTATTATATTTTGAAATTCATCAATACAAATTTTGCAGAAAATTTTCTTGTTCCATAAATACCTACAGAATAGCCTCAATTTTGCCTCTTGGATTACAAAGTCTAAAATATTTACTACCTGGCTTTTTATAGAAAGTTTGCCAATCCCTGTCATAGATTGATTGTGAGGATTAAATAAAATAATCCTTGTGGAAATAACCAGTAGCGACCTGGCATGTAGTAAGCACTCTTCTTTTTTTTTTTTCGGTACGCGGGCCTCTCACTGCTGTGGCCTCTCCCGTTGTGGAGCACAGGCTCCGGACGCGCAGGCTCAGCGGCCACGGCTCACGGGCCCAGCCGCTCCGCGGTACGTGGGATCTTCCCGGACCGGGGCGCGAACCCGTGTCCCCTGCATCCGCAGGCGGACTCTCAACCACGGCGCCACCAGGGAAGCCCAAGCACTCTTTTTTTTTTTCCTTTACTTGTCATCTATTTTGGACACATAGTTTCCCTATTTTTAAAATTATAGGTAGGGGGGCTTCCCTGGTGGTGCAGTGGTTAAGAATCTGCCTGCCAATGCAGGGGGATATGGGTTCGAGCCCTGGTCCAGGAAGATCCCACATGCCACGGAGCAACTAAGCCCGTGTGCTACAACTACTGAGCCTGTGCTCTAGAGCCCGCGAGCCACAACATCTGAGCCTCCGTGCCACAACTACTGAAGCCCATGCGCCTAGAGCCTGTGCTCCACAATAGAAGCCACTGCAATGAGAAGCCTGCAAGGCAACGAAGAGTAGTCCCCCACTCGTAGCAACTAGAGAAAGCCCACACGCAGCAACGAAGACCCAACGCAGCCAAAAATAAATAAATTTTAAAATTAATTAATTAAAAAAATTATAGGGAGGGAAAAATTTTAATACATTAAATATTTATGTGCATAAATATTGTCCACATCTTGGGTTAGGTTATGTTCCTAGAGGCAGGTTGATTTCAAATCGAAGCACACCTTTAAACAAAATTTATTACTTTTTTACTTATAAACTGAGATGTTTATTTATTTAATATAGTGAAAAATTAGAACAATTCTAAATACTCAGCTCTTGGAGATGGTTAAATAAATGGTATAGTTATAGGTCAGAATAATTTTCACATTTGGCCTCCAATTAAAATACAGAAAGTGAAAAGAGTGTAGTTCTCACTCTAACAAGAAAAAACCAGGTAAGCTACAAAGGCATGGCTTTTTTTTTTTAATTGAAGAAAACTTATTTTGTCTTATCACAATTACTCTTATTTCTGCACTTGCCTTCCTGGAATGTTCTATTTTGCGATTTTGATTCCAAGGAGAAATAGCTTATCTGTGAAGTTCATTCATTCATTTAGCAGGCATTTATGAAGTATCTACTCTTTGGGCACTTAATAGGTACAAATAAATACAAAGATAAATTTAGACAATTTGTCTGCCCTCAGACAATGTAGTAGGAAAGATAAGAAATAGATTATACCTTTATCCCTGGAGCTAGGTGTGAAGCCTCACCCCAAAGACATGAACAGAGGATGAGGGAGAAGGTTCCAGGGAAAGGAAAAACCAAGGTGCTCCTATAGATGAAGGATAACTAGTTGTTAGGTAGACAGAATATCAGAAGTCACCACACTTTTCCGGTTCTGTGAGTCAGTACAGTCCATTTTTTGCTTAACCTGGTTAAAAAGGGTGTGTCCTTTGCAACAGTAGAAACTTTAACCAATCTGGATGGATAAAAATTTAACTGGCAGAAAATGAGAAGGACAAGCAATTTAGTTAAAAGGTCTAGGATAGGCATAGACACAGAGGCAGAAAAGAGTAGCAACCACCCAGGGGAATTAAGGACATGAAAGAAGCCTGGCAATATAGCTTGGTCAGATTATGGAAGGTCTTAAAAGTCTGTTTAGAGTGTACAGTTTTTAAAGCTGCACTGCTTCAGTCACTTTCAGGTCTCTGGGAAGATGTAGACAATTATTTTTCTCCTCTGATTCAGAAGAAGTGTATTTTGAAGTAGGGCTGCCTTCAGATATTCCAGTGAAATAAAAACCAAGTAAACAATTAATTTTTTAACATTACACTATTAGCATACTTAATAACTGCACCTACCTGTATTCATCAGGGGAAGTTCCTAACGCCTTTCCTTAGTAACAAAGCCAGTCTTGATCCTCAGTGGCTGGGAATCTGCAGCCGCATGCTTGCCTCCATCCTCCCACCCACTCACCAAAGACAGAGACAGGTACCAGAAACCATGTGGAATAAAGATGGGGTTGAACTTTGTCAAGTCATGAGTGAGGAAACCAACCCACTTGCATAACTCACAACATTCTGGAAACTTATTAAATTCTGCCACACCATATAAAAATCCATTTCTAATACCTGACATGGAGAGCCAATGGAGCTTCTTAGGTAGGCAGCATTTCTAATTGTTTCTGTAGAACTGAGACTCCTCAGGAAGATAGGTAGTATGCAAATTTTTTTAATTTATGGACAAATACAAATACATTTGTGAAACATTGGTTAAAACATTGGTTAAATGAAGTTTCCTTTTCTAAAGGAATTATCAGACCCTTTAACATGTTATTACACATTATGACACCCTAAGAAGGTGATAAAACATGCATCTGTCAATTTTATTGACCTCTTGTCTTTTTTCCAAAGAGTATCTTGTATTTCTAGTAGAGGTTCTATGGAATATACTATGGGAAACACTGGAAGAATTTATGGTACTGTAAAGTTGTAGTTTAACTATGCAATCAGAGAGATATGCTTTGGGCTTATTGATCTGGAGCTATATATATTTAGGATGCAGAGAGACAGAAGCAAACAAAACGGGATAGATGTCCAGGTAAATAGAGTCCAGGTGATGAAAGTATATATGGAAACATAACATAAATACATTGTGAAGATAAAATGAGCAGGACTTTGCAATTGAATTGACACAGGCGATAAAGATAGGAAATAGGTGGTATGAAGTCGTAGATACTCAAACTTACACATTTGGTTGGCTAGGAAAATGAGAGTACTTTTCATGGAAATTGGGAAGACAAAAGCTGAACCTAAGTGGGATCTAGATAGGTTCATCAAAGGAATAAAAGACACAATTTTGTTCGAAATACAGTTGAGCCTCACCGTTAAGTCTACCTACTCTTCCCTCCCATAGGACTTTCCTCCTTTCCTTTCTTTTCTTCCTGCTGAGTTACCCCTCTTAGAATTAGGCTTAGCACCAAATCTGGCTATTAAGGGAAAATCTCCTTGGCCTCCTTTTTTTCTATACCCCAAATGGGCATTCTTTTTAAGAGTTTTAGAGCTGATGAATAGAGGAAGTAAATATACTAATAGGACTTCCCTTTGACACATACTAGTCAGTTGCTTAGTATGATATAAAAAACAATGGCCAATAAGAACAAAAAGGAAGTTACCATGGCTTTTTAAACTTATGGAAGTATTAATTTGGGGGACTATTTTTTGTCTTAGAAAATTCATCTATTTTAGAATGACAACATGCTATACTTAAGCAGTGATATTAAATTAAAAGTAATTTTGTACAACAACATGGATTTTTAATAACATTGACTACTCTTTTTTTATTTTATTTTATTTTTATTTTTAATTTTATTTATTTATTTATGGCTGTGTTGGGTCTTCGTTTCTGCGCGAGGGCTTTCTCTAGTTGCGGCAAGCGGGGGCCACTCCTCATCGCGGTGTGCAGGCCTCTCATTATCGCGGCTTCTCTTGTTGCGGAGCACAGGCTCCAGACACGCAGGCTCAGTAATTGTGGCTCACGGGGCTAGCTGCTCCGCGGCACGTGGGATCCCCCCCAGACCAGGGCTCGAACCCATGTCCCCTGCACCGGCAGGCAGATTCTCAACCACTGCACCACCAGGGAAGCCCTAACATTGACTACTCTTGGGAAAACTTACTTGTTTCATTTAAAGAGGTTTATGTTGGTCCTTGCTTCCACAATACAGTCTTTGTGACTCTAGGCAGATGCTGTAACTTGGACACCAGTGCACATGTTAAGAACAAGGAGAATTTAAACATCCATCGGCTCAGATCTAAAATTATGGAGCATCAGGACTTCCCTGGCGGCCCAGTGGTTAAGATTCCATACTCTCACTGTAGGGGCCGAGGGCTCGATCCCAGTCCAGGGCACTAAGATCCCACGTGCTGCGTGGTGCAGCCAAAAAAAATAAAATGATGGAGCATTAATGTGAACAAGGTTCTCCTCTTATCAAACAAATTTTTTTCATATCATTTTCTTTCTGGCACATATACACTATTTATTATTCAATCAAAGCCCTACTCCTGATGACCCTATGTGAGAACAAACAGAAATTATGTCACTCCCACTGGGTCTTCCTCCTGTGTGCTTTTGTGCACGTTTATGCCAAACTTTTGCTCCTTTGTTTACAAATCTCAGCCTTCTTTCCCTGAAGCTAAGGAATATGGCTTCAAAGGTGTATTTAATGTTGTACCATCTCCTAGGGTGATATGATCCAACGTGGCTGCCTACGGCAGCCCCTATTTATGCCTATTGCCTAAGCATAATTAATTGATAGCCCCCCTTCCCCTCTCAAGTGCCCTGGTTTGCACAGTAAATATGATCATCCTATGTATTGGAGTTTATGATTTAAAGTATAGAATTAAATGTTAAATGGGAAAGAACTGAAGAAGTCATCTATGACTTTTCATCTTATAAAATAAGAAGTCTTATTTCATTCTTGACAGAATTTAGCCTCTATGTGAACTTTGGAGAGTTAATTTATTACCCTGTGAGGTGGTATTTTCCACCATCAGACGTCTCTAAGTTTTATGAAAATCCTTCTTACCTTCAGCCTTAATTTTATTATTCTTTCCCAATCTAAAACTCTTAGCATGTAGGTTTGGGATTCTTTCTCAACCACACCCAGCCGAAGGAATCCATATATTATGAATTAACTTCTTTTCAGATATCTATTGATAGAATAGCATTAGTTAGCTACTATCTTTGCGAGAATTGAGAAAATAGTCACTCATGTTTGGTGTGACGTGATTCAAATGAGAAATCTGGGTTGAATGGCTACAAGGCTCTATCTAGCTGTATGACCTTGGAAAGTTTACTTCATCTCTTTGTGCCTTGGTTTCTTGGCAAAAAAATGAAAGTATAATATTTTTGTTATGGGCTGTTGTGAGAATTAGATGACATACATAAAGCTCCATAAGAGCAGAGACCTTATCTATCTTGTTCACCACTTTATTCTAAGTGCCTAACATAGTTACTAGCAGGAACAGTTACTAGCAGGCACAGAATAAGTGCTCAATAAATATCGGAATAAACAATGAATAATCGCCTCTAGCACATTGCCTTGCACATATTACACATAGCTACCATCCTTTCAAAGGATTTTCTTATGACCTGGTTTCCAGACCTCTCACTGTATTGATCACTCTTACAGAAGCTCTCTGGTTTGTCAATATTCTTCTTAAAATGTAGTTCTCACAATTCAATTGTTTGGTGTGTGGTAATTTTGCTTTATCTGAACGTAATTACAGACAGAGTCCGCTGGGAAAAAGCTACACTGCCTGATTACATAAAGAGTTGCCACTTACAAAAGCCACTAATTTTCTCCCAATACCACCCTTTAAACCTTGGAGAATGTATGGTTAAGACAAAATTATGAGCAGATAAGGAGCGATCAGCCAGATAAGGGAAGAACCAGGATAGTGCAGTATTACGGAAAGCCATGGCAACCAAGGTTTATTTTCATCACTGCACCTAATGAACAGTCCAGTGTGGTGATTTATTAGCCTCTCCATCTTGAGTACACTCCTTGATCTCCTTGATAGCAGGGCGATGTAAAGTTCATCCACAGTGCTTAGCACTGAGAAGATCTTCAAATACTATTTAATAGTGGAATGGCAAAAGACAAACGAGAAAGTTTAAGGAAGATGCTAGAGTGAACAGATGAACAGCTTCCTAAGAGGAAACTGTAAGATGAAGGTTTCCAATTTTTGTGTAGTTTGGGACAAGATTCAGATTAAGGAAGCTGGGATTGAATGTGAGCAATAAAGTGACAAATATAAGTGTAAAAATTCATTTGGAACTTTTGGCAAATAAAGAAATGTAAATTGGTTTAATAATTTGAAAGAGTAGCAAGGTTTAGGTTTTGCTTTTGTTTCAGTAGAGACTGAAGTTTGTAGATATTCCTTAAGAAAAAGTGGAGGAGGGGAATGGAAGAAGTCTTAAGGACAAGATGATAGAAGTGTTGGGCCATAGGTGGGAGGATACGCCACAGTAATAAACCAACAGAAGTAAAGGCAAAGGGAATAGTCTGAGGTAGAAAGGTAGGCAGGTAAGGAAACTCGGAATTATAAGTCTCAAAGTAGGAGAATATGCCAGGGAGGAGGTGTAAGACTTGTGGAAAGCAAGACAAATTTGGATCCATTGTTGGGAGGATAAAAGGATTATTGACCTCTGGGAAGGATGATCCCATCCTTTGTGACCACCTCAAAAAAATCTCTGCTGCTCCTCCCTTCCGATCTAATCATCATGGCTATTTAAAACCTCCTGAATCAAGTAACTGTAAACATTTTACTTTGCTCTAGGCTAGAGTAACAGGACTCCCACGCATTTTTATATTAAACTGAAAAGACGTCCCTCTAAAAATAAGACTTCGGTTGCACCAAGAAAGAATTTTAGAGAAGCCTTGTTTACAAGCTAACTGAGCGGCGGAGAGAGGTATTCGTTTTAAGCTGAAAGACGGGCTGCGCTAACACCTCCAAGTGCCACCAGACGCTGTTGAAGGACACTTCGTAGGAGGTCGAGTTTAACCGCAGGGCCCGGGTAAGGTGAGAATCTGGCTTGGCGGCTTCGGCTCCGCGCCTCCTGTTCCCTTCCCTCTATAAAGCGGGTCGGGCTCCGGCCGCCACCAGGCGCCCGACGGCTCTCGGTCCGGAAGTTCAGCCGCCCAGTGGACCGAAGAATAGGTCCTGGAAGAATCTCCTCGGGACTGGTAACGAGGAAGCTGTCTCCAGAGACCATCGCCAACGCTAAGGCCGACGAGCTGAGGTCGCCGTGGGAAGAGCGGTAGGCCACCAGGCCTCTTTGATCGCCGGCAGACAGGGACACATAGTTCAGGGCCATCTTCAAACACTGCCCGCAGTATCTGTGTTACGTCCCACGGTCAAGGCAGACTCTTCGCGGCTCCACTCATCAGTCCAGCCGGTCTCGAACACTGAGACCGACTTCATCGGAAGCCATCACCTGAGCGTCTGCGAATCAAGGAGCCACCTTAACCCAGCGCTCGCCTCCCGAGCATGCGCAGTCCGTCACCGCACGTCGACGCCGCTGAGAGCCGACGTGATTGACGTTTACGTTTGTGACGCCTGGGAACGCGAGGACGTGGGGTTTCTGAGAGTGCGCAGTGGGTGCGTCGGCGGCGACATTCGGCCTTTTTCGGGAGGGGGCAATGCTGAGATGGGGGCGGCGGCAGCGGAAGCGGATCGTACTCTCTTTGTGGGCAACCTTGAAACGAAAGTGACAGAGGAGCTCCTTTTCGAGCTTTTCCACCAGGTAAGCGGCTGGGATCAGCCTTTCCCTTTCGTTTTCCGGCCCGGATAGGGCCCGGCCCAATGGCCATCCCCGCTTTCCTGGCTCAAGCGGCACGGTTCGTCCCGGCACCGAACAGGTGGGCGGGCTGGAGGTGGGGGTCGCGCTTAGAAAGGGAAGCGCTCGCTACGTGTCGCTTTATTAGAAGGATCCTGGTTAGTTCAGGCCGAAGTAACGACTAAAGGTGTTGGAGGGTCCTCTGTCGGGCATTCACGTGGTAAAGAGTCAGTGCTCTTAAGCGACCTCGTAAGCGTGGGTCCTTCGTTGAGCTGTGCTTTTCCTCTTCCTGCTTTTCTCATCTTCCGCATGTAAATTTTATTTCAATTTCTTTCTTAGTATCCGTTTTCCACTTAAGTTTCTTACGAAGTTGCAGCAAAGACAGACTGATAAATATTCTGTAGGAGAGCGGCACTGTAGTGTTTATGTATTAAAATCTGTATCAAGATGCGTTAAACCTGTTCCCTCCAGTTCTTTCAACAACTGGTAATGTTTGATTAGTCGATACAAAAGTGAATTTTTAGTCCAAGAAAACTACTTTCTCTTACTCTTGATAAAGGTTAATTTCCATGCAGTGGGATAATGATGGATGTTGGTCGCCTTGTTAAAGTCATAAAGTGCTGTGAAATGTAAATTCAGTCGGTGACTGGGTTTCCGGTTCCTTATGGGCTCCCTCCCTCCAAGTAAGTTAATCTAATTTTCGGTCATATCTATAGGATCTTTAACCGAGATGGAAATCCGAGTGTATCCATTTTTAAAATTAGAGCCCCTGGTTACATTTTTGAATCTTTTAAACTCTGTAAAATTTGAGTATTTTCCTGAAACTGCCTTACTGAAATTCTGAAAACTTTTTTGTCTGTAGGCTGGGCCAGTAATAAAAGTGAAAATTCCAAAAGATAAGGATGGTAAACCAAAGCAGTTTGCGTTTGTGAATTTCAAACATGAAGTATCTGTTCCTTATGCCATGAATCTGCTTAATGGAATCAAACTTTTTGGAAGGCCCATCAAAATTCAGTTTAGATCAGGTAACTATTCACTGATGATGTTTAGGAGAGAGGTTGTTTGCCGCTTTGTTTTTAATTTTGTCATTTAAAGAACCTATTTTTGGATGAAAATGCTTTAAGCTTTATGAATAGTAAACTTTATATATCCCTGAAAATGGGTAACATTGACTGACAGTATGGATTTTGAAACCTGTAATTTTAAAATGAGAGTTAAAATTTCAGTTTGGGTTTGTGAAAAGAACATAAACTTTATTATTAAAATGACTGAGTTTGGGTTCACACTCTAAAAGCACAAGGATTATTTCCTGAAAATACTTTTCCTGACTGCTTTGTAATTTACTTTTACAAATTCTGATGTGTGATCATGTAAGGATGAAACTTTCCTCGTAGTCAGTCTTACAGTTTAGTGTGGTGATCAGAATATTATGGCCAGATTGGGTATTTATACATTGGAAAGTACCTTATTGGGAACCCTTTGTTTGGGTATATTTGGTATTAAACACTTAACAATTTTCACTCTGATGAACTATAAAGCAATTTACTGAAATTTGAGGTTTTCACTTTTAGCCTATGTCTACCTTTTTCGGAGTGATTGGGCTGAGGGATACAAAATTTCAAATTAAGTTTTTTATCAATAAGAATTTCTCAAATTGTTTCATTTTAGGAAGTAGCCATGCCTCACAGGAGGTCAGTTTGTCATATCCCCAGCATCATGTTGGAAGTTCAAGCCCTACTTCCACATCTCCTAGCAGGTAATATTTCTCACCTATTTTAAAAATCATTTATCAGGAATTTTTTTAGGCAGTGACCTCAAAATGTATAATGAGTGATTGGTTTCTTTCTTTATTCTCCTACCTCTTTATTCTTCTGCTATATTTGCTATGTTGGATTATAGTTATATATGTATCTATTTTAAGGGGACTATAGGCCCATTATATATTGTTCCCTTAAAATAGATACGTACGTAACTATATTTATGTTCATCTGTAAAGATATACCCACACCCACATACATGTATATAACAGACAAAATTTCTCAAAACATTACTTACCCTTACTACTTGTAGTATCCTCTATTTTCTATTTTATTTTATTTTTCAAAAAGTCACATTAGTTTTATGACCACTAAATGGTTGTTGCTTGCAGTTTAAAAATACCTGTTAGTAAACAGACTACTGGACTAAGAGTTCATAGAATTGGATTCTAGATCTGTCTCTACCAATTGTGTAATCTTGAGCTAGTCTATGTCCCTGTCTTTCCATTTGTAAGGAAAAGAAGTTGATTTGAATGATCTCTAAAATACCTCTTCGCCACTGAGGATTAGAAGAAGTACCATATTTATATTTACTAATAATTTTCTTTGGGGAGGCTGATATTTCACCAGGGACAGTTTCTTCCCGGTATGTCCATAGAGCTATTTATCAATTTATGGCTTCATTCAAGAAAGAGTTAACAAATACCTGTCACCTGTCAGGTTCTTCACCAAGTCCTTTGTACCTATGATCTCATTTATTCCTCACAGTAGATTTATGAGGCAAGGATTATTATTATCTCTACCTTAAGTATGAAGAAAATGGAGGTTGGAGGTTAACTTGCTCAAGCGTGAACAGCTCATAAGCAGTGGGCTTGTTTTCAAACGCAGGCAGTGTGATTGAGCACACCCACCATGATATGACTAGAAAGTTTCTATAAAGTTTTAACAAGGAGAGGTAAGTGAATGAGGACTTGAAAGAGGGCAGTGTACCTAGATCATAATGAATAAAAAATGGAGAGTGGTAGATGATACTGTTGAAGTAGATAGAGGCAGATGATACAGGGTCTTTCTTATAGGCCGTAATTAGGATTTTGGAATTTCACCCTAAGAACAGTTGGAAGACATTGAGACATTTTCAGTAGGGTAGTAAGAGGAACAGGTTTGTATTTTAATGAGTTAGTTGGTTGTACTGGGAGAGAATGGATTGAAGGGGACAAGGGTGACTAGGAAGCTGTTGGTAGCAAAGTATTGGTGTTAGTAGCAAGGAAGCTATGGGAGTGAGGTTGCTGCTTTGGATTAAGGTGGTGCCAAGAGCTGGAGAGATGTGTGTGGATATGAAAAGAGTTTGGAAGGTGAAATTGTAAGAGAGCAGTAATGTGAAAAGGGTACCCTCTTAGAGTCTTTTCTTGCCAGCTGAAGTTAATTGTGTTTAAATGCTTTTCAGTGTAGTTGGAATTCAAAGCATCTCTAACCACTTTTATGGACTCTTGAAAGGTATCTCAGGTGGAGGGAAAAGAAAGAGTTTTTAACCCTTCTTAGAAATTCTTGGGGAAAAAAATATACAAGTAAATACTGTAGTTTTAATCAAACACTAGAGTGTACCTGATTTTTATACTCTCTGTAAGTAAAATCATACTTTTTTACCCCCTTAGCATACAGGTACATAATCCGATTTAAGAAAACCCCAAATATGGCACTTCCCTGGCAGTCCAGTGGTTAAGACTCTGCACTTCTACTGCAGGGGGCACGGGTTTATTTATATATATATATTTTTTTATACATATATATATAAAGAATAAAAGCTTTTTTTTAAAAAAAGTAGCTTTCTTTACAGCGTACAAACAAAATCAGTTCTGCTTAAAAAAAAAGAAGAAAAAAAGAAAACCCAAAATAAAAAGATCTAAACTCTAAGATAAATCAATTGGTGATTTGATTCCAAAGGCATACTTTAAAATAAAATTAAAACCTTTCTGACTTTTTCTGTAGAGCAAGTTACCTCTGTAGGAAGTGAGGAATAAGGTTTAAGTCCTTCAGATTAATATTCTGTTTATGTTACAGAACTCCTTACTCCCCAAAACCTATTATTCTTTTGTTTTATCTCAGTGAAGGTCTACCTAGTTGCTCAAGCCAAAAATCTAGATTTTTATCTTTTATTTCTTCTGTTTCCCTCACCTGTTATGTCTAATTGATCAAATCCTTTTCATTTTAGTTCTCAGTCTAGGCCTTTGCATTACTGGCCCAGGTACTGACAATTTTTTTTTCTATAAATTGACAAAAAAATTTTTTTCTATAAAGAGCTAGTTTCTTCTGCCATTGTAGCACCACACAGATAGTACCAAAACACAAGAGCCTGGCTAAGTTCTAGTAAAACTTTGTTTGCACAAACTGAGTTTGGTGCACAGGCTGTAGTGTGCTTACCCCTGCACTGGTCCTTCCCTCAGCTGGAGTGCGTTGCCTCCAGGTAATCTTGTTCAGCTCTAACTTCAAATGTCTCCTTTTTAGAAAGGCCAGTCCTGATCAGTCAAGCTAAAATAGAACCCCCTATCTCTCTCACCTCAACTTGCTCTTTAGTCATTTATTACTATGTCTTTATAACCATGTGAAATTGTCTTGTCTGAATCCTTACCCCAGCTCCATGAGAGCAGATACCTTGTTGGTCTTATTCATTCCTATCTTTGTGTCTTGCTCAGGATTGGTACGTAGTAAGCATTTACTGAATGAATGATTATATGTTGGTTTTCTTACTTTTCACAGGTACGAAAGGACAGTGGATAACATGACTCCATCAACACCAATAATTCAGAGATCTTTTTCTTCTTCAGAAAATTTTCAGAGACAAGCAGTGGTAAGCTTATTTTTCAACTCAAGTTGCTAAAAAACTCGTACTTAGTTAAAACATTCATTCTTAATTCTTAAGTTCATTTCTTAAATTTTACTTAGACTAGCATGATCTTTGTAGGTCACTCGTTTTAGTTTTCACTGGGCTGAAATACATATTTAAAAGATTGAAGATAAAAAGAACAACTGCTTGTCACATTTGTATTTTTCTTTAACCATTGTTGGTGTGATGTGTGTGTGTGTGTTGCAAATACTGGATACTCATTCTCTGCAACCTGTGCCGAGTAACTTCTTATCATGTGCTGTCTTTAATACTTAATACATTAATATACTGCAGTCTTCTAGACCACCTCCCTTGTGAACATGCCATTTTTTCCTGTAATAATATCACCAATGATAAAATCTTAGGTGTCTTTTGCTGTTGCATCTTTGTCTTTGATCAGTCTCCAGATCCTTCATTTTTTTTCTTTTTCTTACGTTTGTTTCTTCCTTTTTATTTTCTTTGCCCAAATCACAATCTTGAATTGTGGTCCCTAGGCTTTTGTATTGCACAGGTCTGCAGAATAAAAATATAAGTGAAATAAAATAAAATTGAGAGACCAGTATAAAGAGATATCAACTTTTATAAACATATATTTTTCTTATTTTGCTGTAGACCATTAAAAAAAAACATCATTGGCTAATGTCTGTCCACAGGCAGAATTTGGGAACCACTCGTCTAGTCACTTAGTAGTTGTATCTGTTTTCTTCTCACTAGTCTATCTCACACACCATTTCAAAATTACTATTATAACTCTGTTTTGCTTATCTTCCTGGTGATTTTTTTAATATAAATTTATTATTTTATTTATTTATTTTTGGCTGCATTGGGTCTTCGTTGCTGTGTGCAGGCTTTCTTTAGTTGCAGCTAGCGGGCTTCTCATTGCAGTGGCTTCTCTTGTTGCGGAGCACAGGCTCTAGAGTGAAGGCTCAGTAGTTATGGCGGCACATGGGCTCAGTTGCTCCGCGGCATGTGGGATCTTCCTGGACCAGGGCTCGAACCTGTGTCCCCTGCATTGGAAGGTGGATTCTTAACCACTGCGCCACCAGGGAAGCCCTAGCCTTGTGTTTTTGCTCCCATTATCTGATTCCAATAAACCTTTCTAGCCTTACCGTCCATTAGTCATGGCTCATGAGATCTATAACCTGTCTTAGCCAGAATTACTTGCTATTCTATGAACCTATTCTGTGTTTCCCTGTTATTTTTGTTTGTGCAGTCTTCTTTCCTTGACATACGTCCCCCTTGAAATATTTTCCTTAAAAAACTCCATCCAGGGAATTCCCTGATGGTCCAGTAGTTAGGACTACATGCTTTCACTGCCGAGGGTGTGAGTTCGATCCCTGGTTGGGGAACGAAGATCCTGCAAGCCGTGCGGCATGGCCAAAAAAAAAAAATTCCCTCCATACTTTTAATACTCAGATCATATGTCGCCTTCATTAAATCCTTCCTAAATATACTGAGCTTTTGCTTTTAATGTGTTCATCATACAGTGATTTACATTATAGTCATTTTATATTACTTCTTCCCTCCTAAATTGTATTCTGGAGGACGAAGAGTAGTAGTTATGTACAGATATCTTGTAGGTATACATTGGAATAAACGAAGCTATTGTACTACTTTAGTTGTGTTTACCTTAAGATTCAGCTAGGCAAGAATGATTTTGCTTTTCCATTTATTGTGTTCGTTTGACCGTGGCTTGATAGCTGTTGCCTTTGCTATCTAGAAATATTTGTGGTTAACACATTCCCTTCTTTTTCTCTTCACTCAGATGAACAGTGTTTTGAGACAGATGTCATATGGAGGGAAATTTGGTTCTCCACATCTGGATCAATCAGGATTTTCCCCATCAGTTCAGTCACATAATCACACTTTTAACCAGTCTTCAACCTCCCAGTGGCGCCAAGATACACCATTATCACAGCGAAAAGTCAGACAGAATTCTCATCCCTACGTAGTGGATAGACATTATAGCCGTGAACAGCGTTACACTGATCATGGGTCTGACCATCATTACAGAGGAAACAGAGATGATTTCTTCTATGAAGAGAGAAACCACGATGGCTGGAGCCATGACTATGATAACAGAAGAGACAGTGGTAGAGATGGAAAATGGCGCTCATCTCGACACTAACAAGTATTAAAAGGATGTTTTCATAGTGTCATTCTAGGCCCTTTTTGTTACGTTTTTTCTGGGAATCTTTTCTTAAAAAAAGTCTATAGAGCAGCTTTACAGGTTGCCACATTTCTTTATAAAATTTTTAAAACCTAATTGCAGTCCAATACAGAAACGAGAATTGTGGTTCTAGTTTTATTACATTAATAACCTTTCACCTCAGGGTTTTAAGAAGAGGAAAGGGTTTTATGCTAAAGAAAGTGCCACAATTCCTAATCATTTTAGACAGTTGAGGAAGGGATGTATTATATGGATTAGTTGTATTATGAAGCAAATATTTTAATTATCTGTTACCTTTTTGTATTGCAAGAAATTTCTTGTTAGGGAATCAGATTTTTGGTGTATATAATGGAATATATTCAAGTTGATAGTCTGAAATGACTCAGTATTTTGTTACTAAATGAGAAAATGTAAATTCAGTGATTCATTTTACTAACATTTGAGAAAACCTTTTGGTCAAGTTTGGGGATAAATCATATTTAACTTAGAGAACTTAAGTGTAAGTTCTGCGACATGATCTTGAGTTTTACTGTAAGTGAGCATACAAGTATACATCTACACATGCTATTTCATTGTAAAATTTTAGGATTTGCTCATTAAATCATGTTCAATGTATGAAGTCACTCAGGAAGTTAAATATCTCTAAATGTATTTTTTTTACAGTAAAAATACAGTGTTAATGTAAATCTTTTTCTGGAAGAACAAAAATGTAAATGCATAGTCAGATAAAATAGTAAAATGTTTTACTGAAAGTATTCTTTTTTGGGAAAAAAGGTTCACGAAACCTTTAAGTGCTGCCTCTATCACTCAAATTTCTAAAATTTTAACATTTTTAAAGTGCAAGGACACATTTTATCATGGAGATTGTACAGGGTTCTTTTGTTTTTGTTTGAACATTTGAAAGAATTTAGTCTAAAACACTTTGATTTAAAATTTTTTAAATCTTGTTTAACAAAACTTTTATGTATCAATATGCCGTTTCCCTTTCATTGTAGAACTTGTTTATAAAAATTCATTCCTTGAAAAGTTTGGATCCTTTTTAATATTAACTACAACATTTGTACTATGTTGCTTTTTAATATATTGACAACAAAAAGGAGGGGTGTCTTTTTTTGACATCACTAACATTGTACACAAAAAGCTAGCAGCATACTTTTATTCAGTGATTACATGGTGTTAATTAGAGTATCCTGAAATATGCCTTTTGAACATATCAAACTTATGTTTTAGAATCAGATTTTCAGTAACACATGGTTTGTTTCTGAGCACTGTGAACTAATTTAGTTACTCTCCCTAGTCTCTAGGAGTTTGTACATTTGGTTTTCTGTTTCTAAATGCGTGCAGCTTTTCTGAGTCCAGGTAAATGGAGCTAGCTATCCAATTACTCAGAGCGTTAAAATCAAGTTTCTGTTTGCTTAAGCAGTTTCATAGTAGAAGGATTTGTTTCCAATGAGCCTGTTATTTTCAGGTGTCTTACCTATATGAAAATGTACTCAGTAGCATTTGTAGATATTAACAGATTAATACTGCTTTATTGCATCTTATCTGTGGCTCAGATCTGTTCCTGTTGATTCACAGGTGACCCTGGTCCAGAATAATTTTTTTCTTTTTTAATGGTTTTTGGGACACCCCTTGTGAGGTTCTAGTGAATCTTTTTCACTTCACCCTCATCCAGTTGAAAGTAACCAAACTAAATATATGTACATACATGGTAAATTTTTGATGAATAAAGGAACGTTTGTCAAATAATTGACTGAAAAAGAGGAGGCTTCAACACTGAAAACTTCTTTGGTATAGATTTCCGAACCCTGAACCATCATTGCATCCTATTATAAAAATTGTATCACAACATACTGTGCCTTTAATACACTCTAGAATTCTATTTGTTTTTCAAATTTTTAAGAAGTTATTGGATCTGAATTCATTAGGTTTTCTTAAAATAATTGTTTACCTTAGTTGGGTTTTGGAATTGTGGTTCTGTTTTGTAGAATGAATTTATATCTTTTTTTGTTACAAAGGCATTTAGTTTATTCTCATCAGTATCACTGATGTTCTCATGGTTCACATTTCCCAGTGTGGCTCCTCTTCTTACAGTCGTTAATGTGCAATCTCACTTATGGCCCGGGGAGGAGGGGCTGGGCCCAGGGCAGGGAGGGTATTGGCACTCCCCACGGACAGGGAGGGTGGTCTGTGCTTCGTGAAAGAGACATGGGTGAATGGGCGGCCGGGGGACATGGAGGGGGGTGCCCCAGAGTCTTTTTCGTGTTGGTCGGTGATTCTCCATTCATGTTCCTTCCTGGCTGCCCAGGGGTGGGGGTCCATGCAGCTCCGGGCAGGGCAGGGCCAGGGGAAGGGAAAGCAGGAAAAGCAGCAGGCTGCCCAAGAGCAGGGAGGGCAGGGCGGGAGGGTGCAGGGGTGGCTCCTGGGTGAGGCACAACCCTGTCTTTGGCTCTCCTGGTGAGGAGTTTCCTCCCCTGCGCCCCTGCCCCCTCCCCAGACCTATACACACAGTCCAGGGAGCCAGGGGCACCTCCTGGAGTCCCTGAAACAAGAGCACTCTGCAACCCAACCCTGTGCTGCAGGGGCTCGGAGGAGGGACAGGGCAAGCCCCACTCGAGGACAAGGCGAGGAGGGGCTGGACAGGGGCCTGCCCAGGACAAGGGGGTGGGGAGGGAGAAGACCCCAGTCCCAGAGAGCTGGCCCCCGCTAAGGCCTGGAAGGAGGGGAGCGCCTGGGGACTCCTGCTTCCTTTGGGGGCCTGGCTGGAGCCCCAGCCCACCCTCAGCCTTTGTCGGCCCGGCAGCTTGCCAAGTGACCGGAATATTGTGCTGGGGTGGGGTGTCAAGGCCAGGATGAGGGGGCAAGGGAGGTGCGACTAAGGTGCTCGTGCTTTAGCTGGGGCTGTCGACCCCCCCCCCCCACGCCCCAGCCCCACGCACTCGGGTCGGCTGAGGGCTAAGGTACTGGGGCTTGGCCAGGAAAGCAGAGCGCCAGGGTCCCGCTGGACTGACCCTCCCCCTCTCAGCAAGCAGATGTCAGGAAGGACCTGCTCCCCGCAGGCTGGCAGGGGCTCCTGGGGGTGGTGAGCAGGCCTCCAGGTCAGATCCCAGTGGTCCAGCTGGCCCCCCCTCCCCCACCTCCTGTAATCCCCTTGCCTTTGGAGAGAGAGAGGCTGCTGGGAGCAATGGGCTAGTCAGACTGCACGGGGACAGAGGCGGTGAGAACCAGGGCTAGAGACAAAAATGTGAAATTGCAAAGAAATGACACCCAGCGTGTGTGGGGAGGGGTGCGGCGGGGGGAGTTAAAAAACAAAAAGAACCCTCCAAGTTTACAAGTAGAACTCAAAAAATCCACAAAACCACTCGCGGAGCTAGGCAAGGATAGAAATAGAGGAATGGTAAAAGAAGATTCCGAAACGATCTGTCACAATGAAGCGGACCCGGCCCTGCCAGGAGCTGGACTCAGCCAACTGGACAAACCAGGGACACGCTTGCAATGTAGCCCTTGGGGGGAGGCCCTGGGGTTGAGTGGGAGCTGGCCAGACCCACGGGAGCCCAGGCAGAGCAGGGCCTGGGGGGCCTCCCTCAGCAACGCGTGCCCCCACTCCACACACACACACGCACATTCAGCCTGCCCCCGGCTCCCCACTCCATCCTGCCTTCCACAGTCCCGAGGACCGAAGGGGGCATCAGACACGGTCCCGTTGGTTTGAAAAATAATAGGAATCTCATACTTAAATATTTCATTAGCTAAAAGCATGTTTTAAAAACTATGTACAGGGCTTCCCTGGTGGCGCAGTGTTGGGAGTCCGCCTGCCGATGCAGGGGACACGGGTTCGTGCCCCGGTCCAGGAAGATCCCACATGCCACAGAGCGGCTGGGCCAGTGAGCCATGGCTGCTGAGCCTGCGCGTCCGGAGCCTGTGCTCCGCAACGGGAGAGGCCACAGCAGTGAGAGGCCCGCGTACCGGAAAAAAAAAAAAAAAAAAAAAGTATGTACAGGGGCTGGGGGCTGGGAGCCCTGCCTTGGGGGGTCGGGGCGGGTGGGGAAGGGAGGGAAAGGCAGCAGCACCGCCAGCCTCTGCTCCCCTGGGTTCCACCCCTGGTCCTACTGCCTCTCACGTCTCCATCTGTTTAAAAGCAAAACGTCTACACACCCACACGCTTCTGCGAGCCCCGGAAACGTCTCCTCCTCAGAGACCCTCGGTCTGCACCCAAGGGCCCCCCCTCTCAGGACCTGCCCCTCTCAGGCCCAAGGGGGCTGGTGGCGGCAAGAGAGGCTGAGCACAGGTGGGGGAAGAGAAGGGCGCTGGGCCTGCCACCGCCCGCCACCTTAGGTTGGTCATGGAGTTTCTCTGAGCCTCAGTTTCCTCAGCTGTAAAATGGGCAGTCCTCATGGCCACGCCTATCCCAGCCCCTAGGCGCAGGGACAGACGAGGGAGACAGGAAGGCGCTTTTGGAACGTGGAAGCACTGGGAGGTGGTGGCGGGAGGGGTCCTGAGAACCCGGGGCCCCTTTGAGTCCCAAGGGGCTGCAGTGGGGGGCGGAGGCTGAGGAATGCTCCGGCTAGGTGGCCCAGGGCCTGGGAAGGGGGTCTTCCCAAGCCCCCCAGGCCAGCGCCTCCCTGTGCCTGGCCTGGTGAGTGGGGAGACAGTTGCTCGGGGTTAGGAGAGGGGGAGCAAGAGCCCCCCGACTGTGCACGAGTGTGTGTGCTAGAGAAGGCAACGCAGACCTCGCACCACCTACTGTCCTTTCCCAGCCCTGATCCCCGATCGGACTGGGGTCAGGGGGTGGGACGGAGGTGGGGGGCAGAGGGGCCGGAGCATGCAGTGCCCCCCGCGGGTCCTGGAGAAGGACAGACAGTAGTTCGTGCCCAAGATGGCGGGCAGGTGTGACAGGAGGGGGAGTGTGACGGCCCCGCGGGAGGGTCTGGTGGGAGGTACTGGAGGGCCTCCTCGGCCGAGGGGCCGGCCTCGCCGTCATGGCTGGCCGTCTCGAAGCCGTGCTCCACAACCATCATGTCCGGCTCTATCTTGCCCGTGTAGCTGACGAAGGTGGTGTAGGCGTCACCCTCGGCCATAAGCAGCTTGACCTTGGGGGTGCAGCTCTTCCTCACACTCAGCGGGCGTTGGTGTCCATGAGGGCTGCGATGGCGTTCATCTCGCTCTCCTTGAATCCGGGAGCAAAGTTCTGGCAGTAGTACTTGAGAGCGTGGAGGACGCGACTATCCAGCGGTTTGCGGCTGGAAGAGTGGACGCCGGTGCCACAGCTGTTGGCCAGCGTGTTCCGGTCAAAGAAAGAGGCCAGGAGGCGCCGCAGCAGCACCTTGTGCCGCGTGCCCGCGCTGACGTGGCAGTTCATGAGCTGCGCCCGGGTGACCTACACGCTGGTGCCTGTTACCAGCTCCAGCTTCTCAGAGGGGTCACCCTCATCATAGAGCCTGGGGTGTGGCAGCGGTTGCCGATCTGGCTGATGAGCTCAGCAGGGAGAGACACCAGGTCTTGCCGCACTCGGATGCGATTCCGGGACTCGGCGGCCACCTGCTCAGGGAGGGCCTCCTCCACCTTCTTGGTGGTCTGGCCGACATTCATCATGCGGTACATGGCGGACATATTGCACATCTGCTGGTACTGCTCGTCTGTGCCCTCCTTGCCCGCGTCCTCCTCCTCCTCCTCGTGGTAAGAGCCGCGGCTGTCGGTGGTGTAAGCGCTTGAGATGCCCGGGCTGGTCCGCTCCGACGTGCTGGGCCCACTCACCACTCCGCCTGCCGCCACGCCCCCCGCCGGCTTCCCCCTCACCCCCGCCAGCCACTCCGGCGCACTGTGCCGCCGCCACCACCTGGGCCTGCTGGGGCGGCCGGTTGGCGGCCAGGTCCGGCGCGGAGAACTTGGCCATCTTGCGGCTGCCGTTGCCACTGCAGCCTCCGCCGGCCTTCTGGCTGTTGTCGCACAGCCGCTTGGCCACGGGCGTGCACTGCACAGAGTCCGACTCCTGCTGCTCCGTTTTGACGCGAGACGCCAGGGGTAGTGGGGTGCCGCAGGCCGGCCAGCTCGACGTCTGCGCCACAGGGCTCTGGGGCTCGGACGAGGGGCCCTCCTCGGCGTGCAGGCCCTGGGAGTCACAGCGTGGGGAGCTCACCTTGAGGAAGAACTCTGTGCCGTGCTCCATGATCTCCTGGATCTGCAGGAAGCCCGCTGTGTACATGAGCAGCAACTGGTCTCCCATGTTCATGCTCAGCTGGCCCGTGTAGCGGAAGCTGAGGCTCTGCTGGAAGGACTGGGGCTGCGCAGCCACCGGCAGCTCCACCGCCGCACTCCGGCTGCTGTAGGACAGGCCCCGGATGTAGGAGCTGCTGGCGGCCAGCATGGCCCGGTGGGCCTTGAAGACAGGGCCCTTGACCACCATCGAGACATCACAGTACGGGCCCTGCAGCCGCTGCTCCTTGAGGCACTCCAGAATGCTGTGGCCGAAGTTCGGGATCTGCGGCTAAGCCATGGCCGCGCTCCTGGGGCTCCAGGCCAGCTCCGCAGCGGCGGCTGGGGCCGGGTCTGGGCCCGGGGCGCGCCCCCCTGCGCCGGAGCTACGGCCCCCGCGGTCTCCGCGGCCCCGCGGCCTCCGCTTCAGCAACAGCGGCAGCCGCGGAGGCCATTCATTGTGGGCCAGCTGAATTTATATCTTTATTAAAAATCAACATTTCCTCTGTCTTTCCAAATTAATGGATATAGAGTTGTACCTAGTATTTCTCATAATTTTTGTAAACCTCTCTCGAGTTATAGTCCAGTTTTAGCTCCTGATATATTTTACCTTTCCTCCCACACCCTGTTCAAGCTTGCTAGACTGTGCAACAGCTTTACATTTATGTGTGTGTGTGTGTGTGTATGCACATACCCCACACAGAATTGTTTTTGTTTGTTCTTTGGGGTTTTTCTGTTGTTACTGTTGGTATTAAAACATAGATTTTCTTTTCAGAAGATTTAAATAAGAAAAAAATCTTAACATTTTTCCAAAGTTACCATTTCTGGGGCTCTTCTTCCTTTTGTGTCGCTCCATTTATCCATTTGGTATTCGCCTTCTTGAAGAACCTGTTTTGATAGTTCTTATAGTGCAGTCTTGGTGGTGATGAACTCTTTTAGCTTGTCTATGTCTAAAAAAGCCTCTTTCACATTTGTTTTTGAAATATAATTTGTCTGGGTATAGAATTCTAAGTTGACAGTTTTTTCTTTTCCCCTTTCAATACAGGCATACCTTGGAGATACTGTGGGTTCGGTTCTAGGCCACCACTAGAAACTGAATATCACAGTAAGTGAGTGACAAATTGTTTGGTTTCCCAATGCATACAAAAGTTATGTTTATATTATACTGTATTCTATTGTGTACAGTAGCATTACGTCTAAAAAAACCCCAGTGTACATAACTTAATTTAAAAATCCTTTATTGCTAAAAAATGCTAATCATCTGAGCCTTCAGTGATTTATAATCTTTTTGCAGGTGGAGGGTCTTGCTTCGATGCTGATGGCTGCTGACTGATCAGGGTGGTGGTTGCTGAAGGTTGGAATGGCTGTGACAGTGTCTAAAAATAAGACAACAGTGAAGTTTTGCTGCACTGATTGACTCTTCCTTTCACGAATGATTTTTCTGCAGCGTGCAATGCTGTTTGATAGCTTTTTTACCCACGGTGAAATTTCTTTCAGAATTGGAGCCAATCCTTTGAAACCCTGCTTCTGCTTTATCAAATAATTTTATGTAATATTCTAAATCTTTGTTGTCACTTCAGCAATCTTCACAGCATCTTCACCTGGAGTAGATTCCATCTCAAGAAACCACTTTCTTTCCTTATCCATAAGAAGCAACTCCTGATCTGTGGAAGTTTTATCATGAGATTACAGCAATTTCGTCACATCTTCAGGTTCCACTTCTAATTCTAGTTCTCTTCCTATTTCCACCACATCTGCAGTTACTTACTCCACTGAAGTCTTGAACCCCTCATTCATTCAGGTTGGAATCAGCTTCTTCCAAACTCCTGTTAATGTTGATATTTTGACCTCTTCCTCTGAATCATGAATGTTCTTAATGGCATCTAGAATGATGAAGCTTTTCCAGGTTTTCAATTTACTTTGCCCAGATCCATCTGAGGAATCACGGTGTCTATGGCAGCTATAACCTTATGAAGTGTATTTATTTTTTCTTTGTTTGTTTTTGTTTTCTTGGCCGCGCCCCATGGCATGCGGGATCTTAGTTCCCTCACCAGGGATCGAAGTGGTGCCCCCTGCAGTGGAAGCATGGAGTCTTAACCACTGGACTGCCAGGGGAGTCCCGAAATGTATTTCTTTTTTTCTTTCTTTTTTCTTTTTTGCGGTACACAGGCCTCTCACTGTTGTGGCCTCTCCCATTGCGGAGCACGGGCTCCGGACAGGCAGGCTCAGAGGCCATGGCTCACAGGCCCAGCCGCTCCGCCGCATATGGGATCTTCCTGGACTGGGGCACGAACCCGTGTCCCCTGCATCGGCAGGCAGACTCTTAACCACTGCGCCACCAGGGAAGCCCCCCCGAAATGTATTTCTTAAATAATAAGACTTGAAAGTCATAATTACTCCTTGATCCATGGGCTGCAGAATGGATATTGTCTTAAATGGATGTTGTGTTAGCAGGCATGAAAACAACATTAATCTTGACCATCTCCATCAGAGCTCTTGGGTGACCAGTTGAGTTGTCAATGAGCAGTAACATTTTGAAAGAAATCTTTTTTTCCTGAACAGTAGGTCTCAACAGTGGGCTTAAAATATTCAGTAAGCCGTGTTGTAAATAGGTGAGCTGTCATCCAGGCTTTGTTGTTCCACTTATAGAGCACAGGCAGAGTAGATTTAGCATAATTCTTAAGGCCCTTAGGATTTTCAGAATGGTGAATAAGTATTGGTTTCGATTTCAGGTCACCAACTGCATTATTCCCTAACAAGAGAGTCAGCCTGTGTTTTGAAGTTTCAAAGCCAGGCATTGACATCTCTCTAGTTGTGAAAGTCCTAGATGGCATCTTCTTCCAATATAAGGCTGTTTCATCTACATTGAAAATCTGTTGTTTCATGTAGACACCTTTATTAATTAACTTAGCTAGATCCTCTGGATAACTTGCTGTAGCTTCCACATCAGCACTTGCTGCTTCACCTTGTAATTTTATATTATGGAGACGGCTTCTTTCCTTAAACCTCATGAACCAACCTCTACTGGCTTCAAACTTTTCTTCTGTAGCTTCCTCACCTCTCTCAGCCTTCATAGAATTGAAGAGAGTTAGGGCATTGCTCTGGATTAGGCTTTGACTTAAGGGAATGTTGTGGCTGGTTTGAATCTTCTATCCAGACCTCTAAAACTTTCTACATATCAGCAATAAGACTCTTTTGATTTCTTGTCATTCATGTTTTCAGTGGAGGAGCACTTTTAATTTCCTTCAAGAACTTTTCCTCTGTATTCACAACTTGTTTAACTGTTTGGAGCAAGAGGCCTTGCTTTCAGCCTATCTCAGCCTTACATGCCTTCCTCACTAAGCTTAATCATTTCTAGCTTTTGATTTAAAGTGAGAGATGTTTGACTCTTCCTTTCACTTGAACACTTAGAGGCCATCGTAGGGTTATAAATTGACCTAATTTCAATATTGTTATGTCTTGGGGAATAGGGAAGCCTGAGGGGGGAGAGAGAGAGAGGTAAGGGGACATTTGGAACACATACACTTATCGGTTAAGTTTTCCATTTTATATAGGCACAATTTATTGCACCCCAAAACAATGACAGTAGTAACAGCAAAGATCACTAATTACAGATCATGATAACAAATATAATAAGAATTTAAAAGTTTGAAATATTGCGAGAATTACCAAAATTTGACACAGAGTCATATGAAGTGAGCAACTATTGGAAAAATGGTGCCAATAGACTTGCTTGACACAGGGTTGCCAGAAACCTTCTGTTTGTTTAAAAAAAAAAAAAGCAATATCTGTAAAGTGCAATAAAATGAAGTATGCCTATGTTTTTTAAAATGTCCTCTTGCATTTTTTCCTATAAGAAGTCTGCTGTCATATATGCAAGAAGGACTCTTTCATAAGGGACTGCTATGAACAACTGCATGCCAACAACAAGTTAGTTAACTTAGATGATGGGACAAGTGTGTAGAAAGATGCAAACTACTGAAACTGACTCAAGAGGAAATAGAAAATCTGAATAGACAACAAAGAAATTGAATTAGTACTCAAAAACTACCCAAAAAAGAAAACCCAGACCCAGCTGGCTTCACTGATAAATTCTACCAAATATTTAATAAAGAATACCAATTTTTCTCAAACTCTTCCAAAAAATAGGAGAGTCGGAAACACTTCACAACTCATTCTATGAGGCCAGTATTACTCTCATCACAAGAACCAAAAAAACATATAATAAGAAAATCAAACCACAGAGCAATATATCTTATGAATGTAGACACAAAAATCCTTAATAAAATAGCAAGCAAAACAACCAGAGGTATATAAATGGATTATATAACATGGCCTAGAAGGATTTATCTTACCAATGTAAGATTGGATTAGCATCCTAAAATCAATTAATATACCACACCCTATCAACAGAATAAAAGATAAATAAAAACCTCAGAATCATCTCCATAGACACAAAAAAGGCATTTAAAGAAATTCAGCACACTTCATGATAAAACAGTTAAGGTAATAATGAAAAGGAACTTTCTCAAACTGATAAGTGTCATCTATAAAACACTCAAAAAAGGATTTGCCTATTCTGGACATCTAAGCAGATTCGTATTTGTCCTTTTGTGTCTGGCTTCTCACATTTATCATGTTTTCAAGATTCATCCATGTTGTAGCATGTGACAGCATTTCAATCCTTTTTATGGCCAAATGATATTCCATTGTATTGATATACACTAGATCTTCATTACTTGTGGCTTTCTTTTTTGTGAATTCCCCTACTCACTGAATTTTATTTGTAACCCCAAAATCAAAAGACTGGTGGTGCTCTTGGAGTCATTTGTGAACATGCACACATTATATATACATAATGTGTCAATTTTCTCTAGCTAGTTTTGAGCCATTTGATTATAATGTGCCTTAACCTAGTTTTTTTTCATGTTTCTTTTGCTTTGGGGTTCATTGAGCTGCATAGATCTGTGGGTTTACAGTTTTAAATTTGGAAAAATTTTGGCCATTATTTAAAAAAAGGTTTTTTCGTCCCCATTTTTTTCTTCTTTGGAAACTCTAATTAGGCTGCTTGATATAGTCCCATAGCTCACTGATATGCTGCTTCTTTTTTAGATTATTTTTTCTCTGTGTGTTTCATTTTGGATGGTTTCTGTTGCTATGTCTTCAAGCCCACTAATCTTTTTTATGCAGCGTCTAATCATCAATTAGTTCCAATATAATCTTCATCTTAGACATTGTAGTTTTTCTCTCTAGAAGTTTGATTTGGATCTCTATTTTTCTCATTTTTTTTGGTAAGCTTTATTGAGGTACAATTGATAAAACTATAATATACTTAAAATGTACAACATGATTACACACACACACACACACACACATACACACACATTGTGAAAGAATTCCCCCTATGGAGTTAGTTAACACATGATTTGGATCTTTTTTTTTTATATCTTCGCTGCCTTTACTTAAAATTTTCAACATATGGAATAAAGTTATAGAAGTTTTTAATATTCTTGTCTGCTAATTCGAATATCTTTTGATTTACTCTCTCCTTATTGGATGTATTTTCCTGCTTCTTTGCTTGCCTTGTAATTTTGGTTGAATGCTAGGCATTGGTGAAATTTACCATATTGCGTGCTTGATATTTTGTATTTCTATAAATATTCTTGAGTTTTATTCTGGGACACAGTTACTTGTTAACAGTTGCATCACTTCAGGACTTGCTTTTAAGATTTGTTAGGCAGGATTTGAGAAATATTGTGTCTAGGGTTAATTCACCCCATTACTGAGGCAAGACGCTTTTTAATGCTCTACTAGGTACCTCATGAATTATGAAGTTTTTCAGTCTGGCCAGTGAAAGCAGATACCGTTCCTGATCTTATGTGAGTGTTGGGTAGTATTACTTATAATTCTGTGGGACAATTCTTTCCCCAGGCTTGGGTACTTTCTTCAAACCTGTATGCTGATCAGTACTCTCATGAATACTGGAGGAAACTTTCTGCAGATCACTAGTTTTCTCTCAGTACAACTTAATCCTCTTCAGTACTGTGTAATGGACATTCTAGTGACCTTAGTTTCCCTGAACACTCAGCTTTACCTCCTCAACTCGGAGTTTGCCAAGCTCTGCCTGTCTGCCCCCCTACCACACTGCAGCCTGAAAATTTTCTCAAGGCAGCAAGCTGCAGCCATCATAGAGCTCACCCCACTCGTCTCCTGTTTCTCAGGGATCTCTGTCCTTTGTACCTGATGTCCATTGTCTTTGCTTGTGTATTGATTGTTTCAGGCAGAAAGGTAATTCTAATCTTTGTTACTCCCTCTTGACTGGAAGTGTAAGTTAATCCATGGGATTTGATATATAGTGCAGTGACCATTCTTCATTTTAAATGGTCTGTATTTTTATGTTTGATTTTTTCCCCCTCTAACTTGAATTACTTAGGTTCTATTTAGTTATTTCTTTTTTTTTTTCTTTTTTTTTTTTTTTTCTGGTACGCGGGCTTCTTACTGTTGTGGCCTCTCCCGTTGTGGAGCACAGGCTCCGGACGCTCAGGCTCAGCGGCCATGGCTCACGGGCCCAGCCGCTCCACGGCATGTGGGATCTTTCCGGACCAGGGCACGAACCCGTGTTCCCTGCATCGGCAGGCGGGCTCTCAACCACTGCACCACCAGGGAAGCCCTATTTAGTTATTTCTAAATGACTTTTCTCCATGCTTCTATTGTGACCTCTAATTTTATAGCCTTGTGAACAGAAAATGTGGCCTGTGTGATAAAAACTTGTAGAGAGACAAACCAGTTCACTAGCTGGATGATCACAGGATTTTTCTAGGTTGCCTGGCAGTGAGCTAGCAGGACTGAACCCACAGCCCAGGCACAGCTCTCCAGGGGCTGCTGAGAGAATCTGAAACCACATCGATCATTCTTGGCTGACCCTCCTGCCTGTCAGTTTCATCCTGCTCAGAGTGATGCCTGCTTGATGTTTCTTTTCCCAACTCTCCTAAGGGTTCCATAGATGTTTGAAAAACACTTGTGAAGTATTCAAGTTTTCTAGAGTTCACATCCTTTTTTTTTGTTTGTTTTTTACAGTTGTCTTGCACACACTTAATCTGACAGCAGATTTTTATAATGATATATCCTTACTGGATCTTTTCAAAGTATTCCACTTAGTTTTCTAGAAACAACTACTATTTTTCACGTTCATATTTTATTGGTTTATATAATATTTAAATTAAGAACATATATTAATAAGAACTAGCATAGGACTTCCCTGGTGGTGCAGTGGTTAAGAATCCACCTGCCAATGCAGGGGACATGGGTTCGAGCCCTGGCCCAGGAAGATCCCACATGCCGAGGGGCAACTAAGCCTGTGCACCACAACTACTGAGCCTGAGCTCTAGAGCCCGTGAGCCGCAACTACTGAGCCCGTGCGCCTAGAGCCCATGCCCCACAACAAGAGAAGCTACTGCAATGAGGAGCCTGCCACTGCAACGAAGAATAGCCCGCGCTCACCGCAACCAGAGGAAGCCCATGCACAGCAATGAAGACCCAACGCAGACAGAAAAAAAAAAAAAAAAAAAGAAAAACCTAGCATAAGCAGGATTGGAACAACTCAACAGATTGGAACAACTCAATGCTGGAGAGGGTGTGTAGAAAAGGGAACCCTCTTGCACTGTTGGTGGGAATGTAAATTGATATAGCCACTATGGAGAACAGGATGGAGGTTCCTTAAAAAACTCAAAATAGAACTACCATACGACCTAGCAATCCCACTACTGGGCATATACTCTGAGAAAACCATAATTCAAAAAGAGTCATGTACCACAATGTTCATTGCAGCTCTATTTACAATAGCCAGGACATGGAACAACCTAAATGCCCATTGACAGACAAATGGATAAAGAAGATGTGGTACATATATACAATGGAATA
Organism: Mesoplodon bidens; assembly: GCF_964165515.1. Classification (NCBI taxonomy): domain Eukaryota; kingdom Metazoa; phylum Chordata; class Mammalia; order Artiodactyla; family Ziphiidae; genus Mesoplodon; species Mesoplodon bidens. Next base: position 17,825,762 of record NC_138164.1, on the reverse strand, counting down.
TTGCTCAGCCATAAAAAGGAACGAAATTGGGTCACTTGTTGAGACGTGGATGTATCTAGAGACTGTCATACAGAGTGAAGTAAGAAAGAGAAAAACAAATACCATATATTAACACATATATGTGGAATCTAGAAAAATGCTACAGATGAGCCTGTTTGCAGGGGAGAAATTGAGACACAGATGTAGAGAACAAACATACGGATGCCAATGGGGGAAAGCGGTGGGGGTGTGGGGATGATGGTGTGATGAATTGGGATTGACATGTATACACTGATGTGTATAAAATTGATGACTAATAAGAACCTGCTGTATAAAAAAATAAATAAAATAAAATTCAAAAAAAAAGAAGAATACCAGACAGTGATGAAGTATCAGAGAGCAGGGATGTAACACAATCTGATAAAAAAAAAAAAAGAACAAGCATGGGTGGACATACAGGAGTAGCTTACTAGCCTCCAGCCTTCAGCATGTCAGGGACTTTGCTGTTTATTACAGGAAGAATAGAGAACATCAGTTGTGTGGAGTTAAAGTTAAACATGCTTCTAATATGGTAGGTAAGTCCTGTTAATTATGTTTTTCAAACCTTGTATGTTTTTTTTCTTCTTGATCTTTAAATTCTAAAAGAGATGATTTTAATTTGTTATTTTCTCTGAGTATGTCTCCCAGTTTTTGTTTTATGTATCCTGAAGCTATGCCAGATAGAAAGAGAAACATGACATTTCTTTACACATACTATAACTTTTATCAATGTAAATATCCTTGATCCACTTTCATGCTATTAACTATGAATTCTATTTTTTATATTACTATATCACATCTTTATTAATATTTGCCTGCTATGTCTATTAGTTAATTTTTAATACTTCTTGATTTTAGGAGTGACTCTCGTATTAAGATATGTTTTGATTTATTTCTGTTATACTTCCTTGTGTGTGTGTAAGATTGATTACCTTTCCTTTGCTTTTTTTCTTCCTTCTAGTGCAGCATTTCATAACCCTGGATGCATACTAGGATCACCTAGGAACCTTTCAGAAAACAATTTAACATCTAAACTTTACCCCAGAATCTCCGGGGAGGAGAGTGGTATCAGCATTTTTTTTTTAAAGCTTGTAGCATGAAGTCAGGATTGACAACCCTAGTGTTTCTATTCCTGTAGTGCTTCTTCTTAAGTTCTCAACAATCACATTTAAATTTATAATTTTCTATCAGTGGGTAGACTGAAACAGCTGTGGCAGTCAAGGTAAAATCAGAAAGGCAGAAGTAAGAGCATTAATGAATAAGAAACTTATTATAGGGATTCAAGTTGACGCAATTGTGATTGCTGCTGGAACAATTTGTTGCCTGCCTCTGGTATTGGCCTGAAGTCATTATAAGTTAGCCAGCCCAGCAGTTGGGAAGGAAAGCTGAAAAAGAACAGGAGCAGGGACAAACTGGAAACTGCTGGGGGGAAAAATAATGGAACCTGTATCTGTCTGTCATTCTCTACCTTAGATGACTTGTATGACCTGGGTGCTGCCCCACACCAACAAGGTGAGCCAGTAGATCAGCAACAACATGCATGAGGTACCACAGTGCATGGCACCCTCCACCAAGCTTCCACCGTGTGGAATATATGGCTGCTGCTTCCCTTATGACTTCTGGATCTCAAGCAAATTTCTCTTGTTGTGAACTGCATTGTAATTCTGAGACCAACTTCTTGGAGTTAGGCTAACCTTCACAGGTTAAGGGCTTAGTCCTCTGTGAGACTGCCCTCACTTCAGACACAAGCTGCAACTCCTGGATTCCCAGGCCACCTGCACTTCTGAACAACTGGCTACAAATTTGGGGGTTCCCACTACCCCCTCAGGTTTGATAATTCACTAGAATGACTCATAGAACTCAAGAAAGAGCTATACTTATGGTAACAGTCTTATTATAACAAAAGGATACAAATCAAAACCAGACAAAAAAGGAGAGACACATAGGGTGGGCCTTGGGAGGGTCTCAAATGGGAAGTTTCTGTGTCCTGTCCCCAGGCAGTCAGGAAGCATCACACTCCTGGCATATCAATGTGTATTACCAGCCAGGAGGCTTATCCAAGCTTCGAGTCCAGAGTTTTATTGGGATTCTGTTACCCGAGCATGATTGCTTGAATTCTTGGCCATGTGATTGAAGTCAGTCTCCAACCCCCAATCTTCACCCCCCACCCCATGGAGATTGAATTGGTATTACTTGGCTCAGAGCCCTAACCCTCTAACCACATGGTTGATCTTTGCAGTATGGCCAGCCCCATCCAGGAACTATCTAGGGGCTGCCATGAATAACAAAGACACACCTATCACTTGGGAAATTCTGAGAATCTAGAGATTCCCTCCCAGAAACCAGGACCAAAGGCCAGTCAAATTCTTGACTATACAATGCAAAAGCTAAATGGAAACTAGACATGGACCGGAATTATGGGGACTATAGTTCCAGCTTAGATGACACAGTGCAACACCACCACAACAGTATTACCTCTGACTCCCCTGCACCCCACCAAGAAAACACCTTTAATATACTGTCACTTTCCTTGGTGCTTCTCTCTCACTACCAGCATATAGACCAACTCCTGTGCTTTATCACAATCACTTGGATTTTAGTTTCAGATTGCCATTAATATTTTAAAATATTATCCCTTCTCTTTCTAAGGAGTTACTTCTTTTTTTAAAAAATAAATTTATATAATTTAGTTTTGGCTGTGTTGGGTCTTCATTGCTGCACATGGGCTTTCTCCAATTGCAGTAAGAGGGGGCTATTCTTCATTGTGGTGCACGGGCTTCTCATTGTGGTGGCTTCTCTTGTTGTGCAGCATGGGCTCTAGACACGCAGGCTTCAGTAGTTGCAGCACATGGCCTCAGTAGTTGGGGCTTGCGGGCTCTAGAGCACAGGCTCAGTAGCTGTGGCGCATGGGCTTAGTTGCTCCGCGGCATGTGGGATCTTCCCAGACCAGGGCTTGAACCTGTGTCCCCTGCATTGGCAGGCTGATTCTCAATGAAAAGCAAAGGTTAAAGTCAAAGAAACAGATTGAGCATGGAGTCCGATTTAGCTCTTCCCTGTTACAGAAACAACAGTTTAGATGTGGCCAATACAAGTGAAAATAATATATTAATTTTTTAGTCTATTTCTTTTCCCTTTAGAATGGAATGCAAAGGTTAGTTTAAGGTCAGTGCAAAATTAGAGGCTAGGAAATGGAAGATGTCTTTCTGTTCAGGATATTTGGAATTAGTAATCAAAATGTTCTCTAATGTGAAGTACATACAGTACATATGTCTTATTGTTTTTATAGGAAGCAAAATAGATACAATAAATGCCAAGAACACGATAGTACTGAGGAATTTGTAGAGTTTGCAGTTAAAGTGTTTCAGAAAGAGGGATCCCTTCCACAGCCCAAGAGTGGGCTTTTGTCCAACACTCAGAAATGAATTGTCCAAGGAGACACATGTGCTGACAAAGCAAGAGGCTTTATTGGAAAGGGGTGCCTGGGAGGAGAGCAGCAGGGAGAGGGAACCCAGGAGAACTGCTCTGCCACGTGGCTCGCAGTCTTGGGTTTTATGGTAATGGGATTAGTTGCCAGATTGTCTCTGGCCAATCATTCCAACTCAGGGTCCTTCCTGGTGGTGTGGACATGGCTTAACCAAGATGGATTCCACCGAGAAGGATTCTGGGAGGATGGTAGGACATATGGACTGGCGTCTCCTCTCTCCTTTTGACCTTTCCTGAATTCTTCTGGTTTGTGGTAGCTTGTTAGTTCCTCATTCCTTACCAGGACCTCCTGTTGTAAGATAACTCATGCAAGTGGTTACTATTGTGCCTGGCCAGGGCGGGCGGTTTCAGTCAGTGGTTCCCCTAACAAAAGCAATGCTTAAATTTAGCAGTATCACTTAGATAATTTTTGTAAAAGAAAATCAAATGTATGGGATTAGATGAAACAAATAGGTCATTAAAATTTTTAGTTGTGGCACAAGATGACTAAAATTCAGAGGTAAATGATAAGCTCTGAAGAGAGTCTGATTTCATGAACATACTTCTGATATATTAGTTTATTTGTTGTTAATGACAATTTTTAAAAATGGAAGGGCCATTTGATTTAAGCTAATGATACAATATTCCCAACAATTATATTTCCACATGAAGTTTTGTTGTTGTTGCTATTGTTGTTGCAAGATTTCTCCCCTTTCAAAATTAAATACTGTGTTGTTATGGGTATTTAAAATTCAATGCAAGGGTTTGAAGATGGTATTTAATTTACCATGTAGAAATAAAATTACTGTTGCCAGCACTTATGTTTGAAAAATCTTGTCAGGACAATTGAATTATTTTGAAAAGCAGTGTTCATTCAAAGAAGAGGATTTCATTTGTTAAAATGATCATTCTAAGGCTCATCTCAACAACTGTGCTTTTATGTTTTGTTCTCCCAGAATCTTTTGCCTGTATCCTTTTCTCAGCTTCACGCCTTTCTCCACCTCTTTCCCTTTAACTTCTTGACCTTTTTCCTATCAGCGTGTACTCTTTAAACAAACCCATTTTCTCTGTTACTACTTCTCTTCCATTCTCTACAACATATCAAGAAAGGACCTTTATTACCTACTTTCTCAACCTGCAGATTCTCTTATTTGTTTCTCAAGTTCGCAGCAGAATTTTGTGCTCTAATGACCAAATACAATGACATCTTGCAGACCTCATCCCGAGATTGATACCAATGACTTCACACCTTCATTCAAAATTTTCTTCCTTTATTTTCTGTGTCAATGAAAAAAATTAATCAATAGTCATTCTAAGAAAGAAATAGTTTTATTTGAGCCAACCTGAGGATTATAACCCAGGATACAGTCTTTCAGAAAGCTCTGAGGACTGTTCCACCTGTTAGAGGTCAAAGCACAGTCATATAAGTTTTTGAGACAAACGGATATACATCAAAGGGCTATACGTCAAAGTAATATATTGACATTTTACATAGCCCAAAAAGATGAGTAGTGATCATTGTGATCCCTTATAAGATTAAGGAAGGAATGTTATCACCTAAGGAGTTACTGTAACAGGGAAGAACAAAATCTGAGTCCATGTTGGATCTGTTTCTTTTACTTTGACCTTTGCTTTCCATTGCTTTTATTCTGTCTATATCTATAGGCATACATAATGCCTGCCTCAGGGAACCCTGTTCCTCTGCCTGAATGTTAAACTAAAGTGCCTTTGTTCAGCTCACAGAGAAAACACCCTGACCCTGCTCACCTGTAAATGGCTGCAGAAAAGAAGAAATAACACATCCTCTCCATGAGGCTGGCCCAAACCAGGAGTATTTTGCAAGACTTATGGCCTTTTTACTTTACTTCCTCACCTCCTCCCCATCTCTGCTCTATAAAAGAAACTAACATCCAGACCCTGATAAGATGGTACTCTAGGACACTAGTCCGCCATCTTCTCAGACACCCAACTTTCCGAATAAAGTTGCTATTCCTTGCCTCAACACCTCGTCTCCTGATTACTGGCCTGTCATGCAGTGAGCAGACCAAGCTTCAATTCGGTAACATTACCTTGCTGGCACTAATGAAACAGGAGGGGAGGGGGCAGAGCACAACCTTTGAAAGAATGACATAGTCTGAGGACATGACATAAACTGCTTAGAACCAAATGGGTCCAAGATGGCAGACAAGTCAACTTCCACTAGACCTGGAGCCTCAGTACATGTTCATTGTAACACATCAGCAAGCTAAATGACACACCCACAGGTCCCATGACAGTTGTAAAGCCGACCATAAGGATAAAAAAGTGGGCGGTGGCTCAATTCCTGGAATTCCCCACCTCTTCCCGAAATAGCTGGAATACTCCTCCCATTCATTAGCCTATGAAACTACCCACCCCTATGAAAACTGACAACCCCATACCCTGGTGCCACTCTTGCCTTCTGAGATGGACTATACTCTCTCTGTGGAGTGTTTCTCTCTAAATAAATCCACTTCTCACCTATCACTTTGTCTCTCACTGAATTCCTTCTGTGATGAGACATCAAGAACCTGAGCTTCATTAAGTCCTGAAACCAAGTGTATGATCTCAGTTGGAAGACCATGGGGTTTTGGCCGGGTTCAAGTCCTGGCCTCATCGGTTCAAGTCCCAGTCTGAGGTGCATGGTTTCACTAGGAGAAAATTGCTTCTTTCTTTCTTTTTTTCTTTTTTTTGGCTAGTAGACATTCCTGTGTCTTCTAAGGAGATCTGGTTAATGTATAATGCAGATGCATAATGCACACTAAAGGGGCAGGGGTCATGGCTCAAATGGCAGAGAAAATTTTACATTAATTTTTTTTGGTCCTGCCTTAAAATAATTTGATTTCATCATCAGTAATGCTGCATTTTCTTGAACCTCTTCCTATCATTTTCTAAATTCCTTTGTTTACCCACCACTTCTTCTGTAAGAGTTGGGGATTACATTAGGTTACAAAAAAACAAATGTTCAAAAATAGTGGCTTAACATAATAGGGATTTTTCTTTCACCTATACCAAGTTTCTGGTTAGTATGGAAGTTCCCTTAAGCCACCATGCATGGAGAGAACAAGGTGGCTCCCATCTTTCTATTTCACCATCCTCACCACTAGTTCCATGCTCAAGATCACATCATGTTGCAAGAGAGAACCTGGGCCTTCACCACCACATCAAAATTCCAGGTAACCAGGAAGGGTAAAATAACACCTCCAACTTATATCAATTCCCTTAAGAAATCTTTTGGAAATTCCATAATATTATTTGCCAGAACTTAGTCACATGTCTATACCTAGCCACAAGGATGGCAAAGTGCCCTGTTAAAACCCAGAAACATGTTATTAATGAAGATGCTTCTAAAGATAGCTACATATTTGCTAGATAATGATCAGGCTCTGCCACAATCTGTTTTCTCAAACATTGCCTACATGATCAGAAATGATCCATGTTTATAAATGGTGAGTGGAGTGGGCTTATTAAGTAATAATAACAATGATTTATTTATACTATTTATTAAGCACCCACCATGGGCAAGGCATTGTGCTGCCTTTATGCATATTACCTCAAACTTTTATAGTAATTTTTCAAATGAAGTCCTGCTATTACTATTTTAAGGAGGAAAATGAATCTCAGAGAGATTAGAGTCAACTTGTTTAAGGATGTATGGATAGAAATGAGCTGAGGTTGGGTTTGAATTCAGCTAGTATGGTTCCAAAGCCTATTCTCTTTTTCATTATACATGGCCCACACTGAATATTCATATTCACAGTCTTTTGTCCAATAATGTGGCATTGATATTGGACTATTCAAAATTATAGAATTGTTTGTTTGGCTGCAATGACAATTACTACTTGATTTAAGCTTTTTATCAATACAGAGATCACCAGGTAAACTGTTACCACAGGGAGGTGGTTAAATCTCAACAGTTGTATGGGTGCAAATGAGGTCCCACTGAGAAAAGGAAACAACTTTCTGTTGCTCTCTGCCTGAAAAACACAGGACCTCAGCTCTCTGCAAAATCTCCTACCCAGGTATTTCAATGCTTCCTAAACAGGTCCACCCACTCCCAAAATACTGCCTTTGTTGTGCTGGGTTGTGCATGTCTAACATCTGTCCTAAATCTTGAAATTTTACCCCACTTTTTATGGAGAAATAAGAGAGGCCGGGTACAAGAGGCCAGGACTCTTATGCCAGTGGTACTTCCTCCCCATGGAAGGAAATATCAGGAGTGAGAAGAAACATTCCTCTCTGCTCCCCATCTCTATAACTGTCTTGCTTCAGTTTTGCTTTGTGTGTGTGTGTGTGCTAGCAGAGAACTCAAGTAGGGTTGTGTGATACCATTGTTAAATGTGCTTTTTATTGAAAAATCTATTTTAGAATACCTCTCTGTTCTTTAGACATGAGTCAAGTAGGGAATAAGCCAGGAGACAGATCTACTACTGATAGTTGCTGTTCTGTCAGAATTCTTCTTTTTCTTCCTCTTATTTTGTCAGCTTTTGTGCTGCACTGTGCTCTTTGTTTCTGGTTGCTTTTTCTGTTAGCTGATTTCTCTCCCAGGATACTCCTTACCCTTCCAAGAAACAAACTTCTGGTAGGTTTGCTTCACCAGTTTATTCAATAGGTGCCAACATATACAAATCAAGCTGAGGATCCTCTTTACATGTTAATTAGATTTTTAAATGTGTAAAAACTTAAAATCCTCAAGGTTGGCATGGACCTAAGGTATTTTGCAGACAGCTTGCAGTCTCCTCTCCCCTAGCCTTCAGCTACTCCCTCTATGTAGATGACCTCCAAGTGCATGTCTCTATCACTGCCCTTGTCCCAGCAGCCTACTAGATATCTCAACTTAGTTGTGCCCCTTGAATCGCAACTTGAACCTGTCCAAAGTGAAACTTCAACCTTTCCAAAACGGAACTCATCAACTCTTACTTGTTCTTTCTGTAATTTGTTCTCTTCAACTGGTTTCTCTCTCACTATAAAGGCTAACCATTCTAGTTGCTTAGATCCAAGATGTTCTATCTCTCTGGGATTTTCTTACCCATAATATGTGTTGTCAAAGTTCTCTTCTTTCAGGATCTAATCCAATTTCCATCCTGCACCTCCTTGGTCAAAATGAATCATTTCCCCCTATATTCTAGTATGACTCTCTAATTCTTTAAAGCATTGGCATGATCTCCCTTGTATTAAATTTTGTATCTCCTGATTTTTGTACAAAAATACATTAAATGAGCACCTACTATATAATGTATTAGATATTCTCTATGTATTTATTTAGTCTTCGTACCATCCATTTTACAGATGGAAAAATTAAAGCTGTTTTCTTATCTGCAAAAACAACAACAACAAAAACTAAAAAACAGGGATTTCCTTGGTGGTGCAGTGGTTAAGAATCCACCTGCCAATGCAGGGGACACGGGATTGAGCCCTGGTCCAGGAAGATCCCACATGCTGCGGAGCAACTAAGCCCGTGCACCACAACTACTGAGCCTGTGCTCTAAAGCCCGCAAGCCGCAACTACTGAGCCTACGTGCCACGGCTACTGAAGCCCGCTCACCTGGAGCCCATGCTCTGCAACAAGAGAAGCCACCGCAATGAGAAGCCTGCGCACCACAGAGAAGAGTAGCCCCCGCTCGCTGCAACTAGAGAAAGCCCGTGCACAGGAACGAAGACCCAATGCAGCCAAAAATAAATAAATAAATAAATTTATTAAAACAACAACAACAACAAAAATACAACTCTAAACCTAAAATGAACCATTAATATTTTAAAAACTTCTAGTGTCTGGTATAATATCAGCTTAATAAATGTATTTTTCCTTTGGCATTCCAGCACAGTGTTTGATACATACTAAGTAGTCAGTATTAAATATCATGTATCATACAAAATGTTTATTGGGCTACACTGAGATAAGATGAACATCCAAGTTCATGAAAACCTATAGAGTGTCCATTTTGTACAAGGTGTATTTTTTTTTATTAATTTATTTTCGGCTGCGTTGGGTCTTTGTTGCTGTGCGCGGGCTTTCTCTAGTTGCGGCGAGCAGAGGCTACTCTTCGTTGCGGTGCTTGGGCTTCTCATTGCGGTGGCTTCTCTTGTTGTGGAGCATGGGTTCTAGGCACGCGGGCTTCAGTAGCTGCGGCTCGCGGGCTCTAGAGCACAGGCTCAGTAGTTGTGACGCATGGGCTTAGTTGCTCCGCGGCATGTGGGATCTTCCCGGACTAGGGCTTGAACCCGTGTCCCCTGCATTGGCAGGCGGATTCTTAACCACTGCGCCACCAGGGAAGACCTACAAGGCATATTTTATATTTGGCTTGAACTTTTTACAGTGATAGAGTGTAAAAGGCCAAAGATTTGTCATCCTTTATTCCTCCCCAATATCACTAGAAGGAAGTAAACAACAGTTATCAGTTATCAGCAGTGAACCTGATGTCAACATTTCTCAAGACAAAGTATCACAAAGCAGGGAAAGAAGAGATACTATCACCAAACAGGTATTCATGAGGTATTTACTGCCTATTTAAAAATGCTTTATAGGACATTTAAAAGCTGTAGGACAGTTTACAGGTTTGTCCTTTTTTTTTTTTTTTTAGAGTTCAAGATATCTATGAAAAATCTATTAACTTTTATGGCACTTGGGCGGATGAGGCCAAAACATCTCAGAAGGTACTTTTCAGGGAGTGTGAGGAAACCCTAGATAACCAGCAAGGATCAGATTACTCATGCTAATCAGGAAGGGCTGGCTCAGGAGCAGGGTAAGGAGATTGGCCTTGGTGGGGGGACCACAGAGCACCCTCTTCGGTACCCAGTTGCACTGCTGCTGGGCAACCAGCCAGGGCTGCCCCAAAGGATACCAGACCTTCCCTCACCAAAGAGTCTCTGTTGTCCAATAGCCTCCAGGACCCACTGCCTACAAAGCTCATGGAGAAAACCAACCCCAAACCTGGAGAAACTGATAGCATGAAATAGGAAGGGAGAAAGGCAAAAAGAAATAAGGGTGGTGATGGTGGGTTTTGTTTAACCTTTGCTCAGATGCAAAGAGAAACAGAATGACTACTAACTAGTATTACTACCATTACTATATGGCTCTGTGCTAGTCCTCTACAAGTATAAAAATTATTGTATTCTGGAGATTAAAGTCAAGTTTAATAGGATGGTGATAAAGCATATCAGATAAAGCTCAGTGGGGACATGGTTGTAACAACGTTAGGTTTATGAACTTGCTGTAACAATTAACATGAGGAACCAGGGGTCTCTCCTAAGAGGGAGTAGGGAAGGACTTTTAAAAATAGGGCTTGGGGGGCTTCCCTGGTGGTGCAGTGGTTGAGAGTCCGCCTGCCGATTCAGGGAAAACGGGTTCGTGCCCCGGTCCGGGAAGATCCCACATGCCGCGGAGCAGCTGGGCCCGTGAGCCATGGCCGCTGAGCCTGCGCGTCCGGAGCCTGTGCTCCACAACGGGAGAGGCCACAACAGTGAGAGGCCGGCGTACAGCAAAAATAAAAAAATAAAGGGCTTGGGGGCTTCCCCGGTGGCGCAGTGGTTAAGAATTCTCCTGCCAATGCAGGGGACACAGGTTCGAGCCCTGGTCCAGGAAGATCCCACATGCCGCAGAGCAACTAAGCCCACGCGCCACAACTACTGAGCCCACTGCCACAACTACCGAAGCCCATGTGCCTAGAGCCCATGCTCCACAACAAGAGAAGCCACAGCATTGAGAAGCCCACGCACCGCAACGAAGAGCAGCCCCCGCTCGCCGCAACTAGGAGAAAGCCCGCGCACAGCAACGAAGACCCAACGCAGCCAAAAATAAATAAAATAAAATAAAATAAATAAAACATTAAAATAAATAAATGAAAATAGGGCTTGGATGATTCTAAGGAAGAACCAGGGGAAGTAGGGGTTACCTCTGGTTTGATTATCTCAGTAATCTCTGCTCAGGAGGTGAGAGAATCAAAGCGGGGCTGGGGAAGTCTGGATAAGAAAGCAGCAAGAAAAAAATAAAATTAAAATCCATGTAAATAGTCACAGTAGTCAAAGGGTGGAAGCAACCCAAGTGTCCGTTGAGTGATGAGTGGATAAACAAGATGTGGTAAATATATACAATGGAATATTATTTGACCTTAAAAAGGAAGGACATTCTGATACATGCTACAACTTGGATGAATTTTCAGGACATTATGATAAGTGAAATAAGCCAGACACAAAAGGACAAATACTGTATGATTCCACTTATATGAGGTACCTAGAATAGTCAAATTAACAGAGGGAGAAAGTGAAATGGTGGTGGCCTGTGGCTGAGAGGGGCATGGGTGGAAATAGGGAATTAGTATTTAACGGTACGGAATTTTCAGTTTGGGAAGATGAAAAAGTTCTGGAGAATGATGGTGGTGATGGTTGCCCAACAATATGAATGCATTTAATGCCACTGAACTGCAGACTTAAATATGGTTAAAATGGGAAATTTTATGTACGTGTATTTTACCACACACACACACAAAGTAAAACAAACAAACAAACAAAAAAAACACTTAAAAAAGAAGTAGTGATCTTTAAATAAGGGGAGGGTTTGTGTAGCCTTGGTCATGTCTTGTTACAAACAGATCAGAACTGAGTTGTAGGCCCAACTCAGATCCTTACTAACAGCATGACCTTGAATGAGCTGAATCCTCTCTCTCCCTGGGCCTCAGTTTTCTTCTTTATGGAATGTGGGGTAAGGCTGAATCATCCCCAGAGTCCCGTCTACCTCTAACAACCTGGGGCCCTTGAGGCTGGGCAAGTGGGGGTCTAGCAGAGCTGCTGTGCTCACCTCCACCCTTGTGACCTTAAGCCCAGAGGGACCAGAAACATCACAGTCTGACTACCAGCAGTGTTGAAAAGCTGACTCAGGTCCTGTTTCCTTAGAAACTATAAATTTAAGATAAATGTGGAATGCTGTGTCTGGAAACCTCTTATCTGAATCTCTGCCCCTGGGTTGGAAATTGAGGTAGCTTCTCTGTGTCAAAGTGACACACATGGCCCAGATTCTTTAAGAGGAGCTGTTCTCTCTGAAATGACTTCAAACAGCAAAGTTTCTCATAGTCTATGATTTTAGAGAACAAGATTTATCGGCATTCTACCCTTGTTAATTAACAAAAGCAGTTTTTATAGGTTCATGACAGAATTGAAAAAGCAAAGTCTCTGAGCAGAGTGGTGTGGCTTTAAGATAAATTCTGTTGTGAAAGGAAAAGGGAACGAAATGAGTCCACCGTGGGACAAGGCTGCTTTCAGATTCTAGAGCCCCATGTTCTTCTGTCTGCCCTCCCTCTTTTCCTTTTGGCCACGCGGCTTGCAGGATCTCAGTTCCCTGCCCAGGGATTGAAACAGGGCCATGGCAGTGAGAGCCCAGAATCCTAACCAGGGAACTCCCTGCCCTCCCTCTTATTTACATGGTTTCAATTTGTGAATTTGATGCGTACATTGTTCTGCTTTGGGGCAATAACCTTTAAGATTACCAATCAAATGTTACTATACACAAAATCCAATAAACTATAAATCTCCTTACATTATAATACCATTCATTTAAAGTGTGTCTTTATGTTAAAATGAAAGTACATTACTATGAAAACTTGTTCAAAGAAGTCCACACATAATTTTAACTCCCCAATATTTTAAAATTACGATCATAAGTTTTCAGGATACAAGTTCTTTCATGTAAATAGCATTTCCTAAATTGTAATTTGTAATAAAACTGATCAATGTTCCAGTAGTAACTTTGAAAACAAAAGGTGTTCTTTGAAAATTTAAAGAAATAATATCAATGCTTCCAGAGGACAAAAAGCACAATTGATAAAAGTTTATAAACTTCAACTGATTCTACTTTCTATGAATCAAGTTTAAAACAAAGAAAAAACTACAGAAGAAATGTAGACTACTTTTTGTATTAAATTTTTTTTTTTACTTTTTATAGACTATTTCTTATAAAGTAGGCTACAAGTGAGTAAAAAGCTAAAGCAAAACAATGTGACTCATCAGGCAGTGCAGTTAGAATATATACCATTGTGTGTGTGTGTGTGTGTGTGTGTGTGTGTGTGTGTGTGTGTATACATAAAACTGCATACGATTTGATGACACTTAGAAGACATTTCCTCTGTGACCTGGCAGGTGGTGGGTTGGGTATACCAGAGAAGTTGAAGGTGAAATCCCGGACACTGCATTATTCTTACAGCTCTTACTAGGCAACAAAGTTTCTCTCTCACAAAACCAGCTCACCAGGTATGAATGGACCACCAGCTCTGTAATTAGTGGCAATATGGCTTTCAGAAAAATACACAGAGGGTATAATTCCAGGCTGAGACCAAATGTTTGTAACAATGTCGCACTCAGCACCCCGACTTGCCACTGAATAGCCAAAGATTTAAGAGACTCAATGCAATCTGATACCCCAGGGTCGAAAGATCTTGTTGGTGGCCATCTCTACTCGTGGAAATAATGGAAACGATAGCTGTTAGTGGAGGAGATTAAAAATACTTTGATCAAAACCAAAGCAGATTGCAGAGCGAGCAAAGCTGTTTTTAGTTCATTTTAATTTAATTTGCTGCATAGATTCGTTATACACGGACGAGATTTAACCTTGAGAACTTGTAAGGGTGGACTAGGAAGTCATTACCACTGATACCTAACAGCTGAACTGAAACACAGGCCACGGCAAGCCCCTGTATAAGGAATAAGAAGCAACCCTTTGCCTATGAAGGAAAGGGACGTTTAGTCAGCATCTACAGCGTGCTAAGTGATCTCTTGGATAAGATCTCATTTAAGGATTTCTAAAGGACTTGTTGATAGTGGAAATGGTCTTCTGGACTGAAAAAAAGCACACCGCCCTGCAGTTTCATGTAAATGAGAAAAATACCCAGTGTGTGGAATTGCAAGTAAGTAAAAAGAAGGGGGAAAAAAAGAAAAAAAGATACATTAAAAAAAAAAAAACGGTAACCAGGTCTTTTTCGACTTAACAAACTAAGAGAGTTCTTCCTCAACTAGACGATTTACAACTAAACCAAATTCAGGAAATAACTCCTGGAAACGAATAAACTTAGTTCTGAAAAACATGCGCGTCCAGTAACATCCGAAAACACGTGGCGGGGGCGGGGATATCGGGCGCAACACCAGACAAGACTCTAACTCCCATCATCCCATTCGGCAGCTAAGCCGGACTGTTCAGGGCCAGCCGGCGCACTGGATGCTGGAACTTGCGGTTTTTGTTCCTGCACCTCCCCGCGGGTTAGCGACGTTTAGTGACCATCGCGCGTGCGCCAGCGCCGGCTGAGAGGCTGGGGCCGTGGCGGCTTGTGCCGGGTGATGCTAGGCGGCTCCCTGGGTTCCAGGCTGCTGCGAGGTGTGGGTGGGACTCGAGGGCCGTTCGGGGCTTGGGGTGTCCGTGAAGCTGGCGCAGCCATGGCGGCGGGGGAGAGCATGGCTCAGCGGATGGTCTGGGTAGACCTGGAGGTAAGTCAGGGCGGCGGGGCGTGAGGGGAGGCGAGTGAGGTTTCGCGCGTGGGACAGAGTAGCCGAACCTATCCGGGGAGAGTAGCAGTGTCTGGGTCTCAGGTGTGGCAGGTGAGCGCCTCCCGGCTGTGGACGGCGCGGGGCAGGTCGGGGGGGCAGGAGTCCTGCGGGTGTTGGGGACTGTGCCGGACTGTGGGGTTTCTTTTCCAGAGGGTGGAGTCATCCATATGGCTTGCCCTAGCCCCCAATTCCGCCCAGATGTGGACCTCCCTAACCCTCTGATGGGCTCAGGGTCACGGGGGTAGGGGTGCGCACAGCGGTTGTGCTAGACCCCAGTTCCCCAGTCTCTCAGGACCCTAGGTCGTTAGAGCTAGACGGGACTCCGGGGATGACTCAGCCTTACCCCACGTTCCCTAAAGGAGAAAACTGAGGCCCAGAGAGAGGACTCAGCTCATTCAAGGTCGCGCAGTTAGTGAAGGTCGGGGTTGGGACTACAACCCAGTTCTGATCCCTTTAGGTTTTCCATACTCAGCCAAGGACTCCCCTCTCCCTTGAGCCTCAGTTTTCTCATATATGAAATGGGGATCGCAACACTAGATTGTGATGAAGATCAAGTGGTGCAATTAACATAAAAACTTTGTAAACTCTGCAGAGATGTAGTAATGTTAGTTATCTAACTCTTGCAAAATTGAATGCTGTCAGCACTCAATTTTGCTTACTTTGCATCGGCCCCAGAGTAGGACTGTGATGCCTGGCATGTAGCAGGCCCTTGGTAAATGTTTATTGAATAAATAACTCATAATGAGTGCCTTGAGGACTTGCTCAAGGAGCATTATTGTCTCTTTTATCCTGGCTGTGGGATATAGATTGAATATGCTTGAGGGATGTCCTGTTAAATAAACTTGGATACAGTAGGCCAGAAAGACGGTTTTGTGTGTGTGATGTCTTTTTTATTGCAGATGACAGGATTGGACATTGAGAAGGACCAGATTATTGAGATGGCCTGTCTGATAACTGACTCTGATCTCAACATTTTGGCTGAAGTAGGTTATGCCTTGTAATACAACCATACTGTTTAGAGTGTACTTTGGAAATCTAAAGATTGGTGCACCCCCCCATCTCTTTATTTAAAAAATAAGAAAACTGAGGTCCCTGTAGATTAAGGTCCAAAATAATGTTCTAGGTCATGGTGGGCTTGGTACTAGAACCAAAGTAATCCATCTCAGAGACTTGTACTGCCAAAAATTAGGAACTATAAATGCTATCATTTGCTAAGAGCTTACTGTGTGCCAGGCACAGTTCTAAGTGCTTTACATGGATTCACTGTTAATCCTCACAGCAACTATAAGGTCGGTACTGTTATACTCACTATATATAGAGAGACGCTTTGGCAGACAGTTGTTGGGTAATTTGCCCAAGGCCACCTGGCTAGTTATTGGGAGAGCCAGGAGTTTGACCCAAGCAGTCTGAGTAAAGTGCTCGACTGTGGTCCCACCAGGATTGGTGACTCATGCCAAAGTTGACTTCTTTATATTATAATCTTAGCTTATATATAGCTTAGCTTATAATTCCATATATCCAGTTTCTACCTTTTCAGCTAGGACATGCGATTCGTCTAGATCTATATTAAGATTTTAGAATTTCTGTTGATACAGAATCATAAAATATCCTCCTGTTGACATATTGGGCATGATTAAGGTTTTAACATGCTGCTTTTAACTGAAACATTAAGCAAAACAAATAAAACACACCTGTTGCCTTTTGGCCACTCACAAAGCATTTAATAAGCGTGTGAGAACGTCTGATTGGTAGAGGGTGAAATTCTGGGCCCTGAATCACTCTGTCAGCAGTATTCGGAGGTAGTGAGAAACTCTAGAATAGGAACACAGTAGGGATGTTTTGGGGAAAGACAGTTTTGTTAAAATAAGTTTCCAGAGGGTCGGATTGATGTGCTACTGGCACTGGATACATTTCACAAGTCTACGGTTAAGACTTCTACTTATTTTCCTGGTTAGGTAAGAGAGGGGAGGAACCATTTTAGGTGAATTGCTACTTTCATGGAGTACCAGGCACACATCTTGGAGTACCTCCTGATACATCAGCTGGAGGGGAATCATGAGACTTTGTATCTCACTGTAGCAACTACCTCTTTTTTTTTTTCCAAAACAAAACAAACAAAAAAACTTTTATATAAACCTTGAGTTTTAGGTTTGGTTGTTTTTTCCTGTCACTTGGAATTTCCTAGATATGAATAGTGAAGAGAAGTGTGTTTATTTACCAGCCCTACTTACCCTTGTCTGAAGAAGAGTTTTTCCCTTAGACTGTTGATATAATGTTAAATACTGACAGTTTAATGGACCAGTTAGTTGATATGTACCCTGGAGGAAATTTGGGTCTGTAGTCCTACAGCTGCCCATGAGGGTGACATTTGTAAATAGACCCAGTCTGATGAGGATAAGGATTTGTTTTTTTAACATCTTTATTGGAGAATAATTGCTTTACAATGGTGTGTTAGTTTCTGCTTTATAACAAAGTGAATCAGCTATACATACACATATATCCCCGTATCTCCTCCCTCTTGCGTCTCCCTCCCACCCTCCCGATCCCACCCCTCTAGGTGGTCACAAAGCACCCAGCTGATCTCCCTGTGCTATGCGGCTGCTTCCCAGTAGCTATCGATTTTACATTTGGTGGTGTATATATGTCCATGCCACTCTCTCAGTTCATCCCAGCTTACCCTTCCCCTTCCCCATGTCCTCAAGTCCATTCTCTATGTCTGCATCTTTATTCTTTTGAGGATAAGGATGTTTAAAAAAAAAAAAATTGCTAAGGGGCAGTTAGCACTGAAGTGTCAGTTCTGTGGAATATATGTTTTATTCTTGTATACGAGTCTCAGGAAAATGTTTTATGCTAGAAGAACAGACATCCCACCTGGAAATTTTTCTGTAAGTAGCTTAGTGTGCCAAACTGGAATCTAGAGTAAGTTAAATAGCCTTAAGTTGATAGTCGTTGGCTTTTTCCATCATGGTTTGTTAGAATTGTGTTTTGCAACATGAGGTTTTCGGTTTTTTAAAAAACGTTATCAAAACAGCAAGGTCCTACTGTATTGCACAGGGAACTATATTCAATATCCTGAGATCAACCAGAATGGGAAAGAATATAAAAAAGAATGTATATGTATGTAAAACTGAACCACTCTGCTGTACAGCAGAAAGTAACACAACATTGGAAATCAACTATACTTCAGTAAAAAAAACAAAACAAAACATAGGTTATCAGAGCAAATTTTTTGCTTCTTCATGGAGATTGCCGTCACCAGTTTTCTTGTTTGGCTAAAACTCCTTGTTAGTTGTAGCTGTCAGGCATATTTTAGTCAAATTCTTGCCATTCCTCTCACTAATTGCAAAGTACTTTTACCGCTTTAGTAGTAATCATACCTTGGATTTAGAGAATCTTTTTTCCCCAGAGAGTTCAAAGAACTTTCATATCTATAATTTCTTTTATCCTGTTAACATCCCTGTGAGGGAAGGGGTTGGGGGGGCTGTTATCTCCATGGTACAGATGGTAAAACTAAGCCGAAGGTGACTTGCTTTAATGCCACAAGTTGAGCTTCTGCTACTGCTGGGATTCTGTCTGACTCACAGGTGAATGTTCTATTAAGTGGAGCTGAGAATTCCAGCATCACTTTATTTTTTTAATTTAATCTTTCACGTGTCACCAATTACTTTTTGAACTTTTTAATGTGAAAATACTGTTAAAAGTAAACAGTATAGTTTTATGCAAAATATTATGTATAGTAAGTTGTTTTTTTGTGCTGTTCTTCTCCTGTCTCATCCCACTCCCCAACTTTTTTTTTTTTTTTTTTTTTTTGCGGTATGCGGGCCTCTCACTGTTGTGGCCTCTCCCTGTTGTGGCCTCTCCCGTTGCGGAGCACAGGCTCCGGACGCGCAGGCTCAGCGGCCATGGCTCACGGGCCCAGCCACTCCGCGGCATGTGGGATCTTCCCGGACCGGGGCACGAACCTGTGTCCCCTGCATCGGCAGGCGGACTCTCAAGCACTGCGCCACCAGGGAAGCCCAATGTGTGTTTTTTTTTAAAACAAGTATAAGTGAACTCATAAACATGTGTACACTGTTCTGCAGTTTGCTTTTTTCACTTGGCAGTATAGACACTTTTCACAGTCGGGTTGGCAAGCCTTTTCTAAAAATCACCAAATATTAAATATTTTAGGCTTAGGGTGCCACGTACCTCTCTGTCCCATATTTGTTTGTTTTACAACCATTTACAAATGTAAAAATCATTCTTAGCTTGCTGGCAATTAAAAGGAAAAAAAGCCACAGGCTGGGGCTATAGTTTGCTGACCCTTGGTGGATACCTGTGTCCTCTGTTGATAGGCATTTCAGTTTTCGGTTGTGTTATGTGTGTGTTTGTTCATTATTTTTTGTTGTCATAAATAGTGCTGGAATGAATGAGCACCACTTTTAGAGTTAACAAAGTCCCTCATCTTTCTTCCCTTTTCTAGTATATATATGTAATTCTTAAAGCAGTTAAACTCAGAAACCAAGCTTATCCCCATTGATTCTGGATGACTAACAGCTTTTCCTATCCACAGGGTCCTAACCTGATTATAAAACAGCCAGATGAGTTACTGGACAGCATGTCTGATTGGTGTAAGGAGCATCATGGGAAGGTAACATTACCATAAAAGGGGTAGAGGAAGATTGCTTGGCAAGCCTGGGAAACTGCTTGCTTGTTCACTTTTCATCTTTGGGACCTCTCGAGACCATCTTCTCCTGAATGTCCTCTTTTTTCCTCTCCTGCATTCAGTCTGTCGCGAGCACATTGCGGATTATCAAGTATTGCTCAAGTCAGTCTTTTGGATAAGGTTAGACATCAACTTTCAGAGAAGGGAGAATGCCGCTCTCCTGTTAAGTTGTTTCTTCCCAGAGGTTATATCCTTGGACTTTGAGCACCATCTTTTCTGACTGTGTGGAAATGCTATTAACAATCAGGAACATAGCTTATTTGACTTGGATTCTTTAAGAAAAAAATCGGTGCCAAGATGGCAGTTTCATTGTGAACTTGAGCTCTGTAAATGGTCCATCTGTGGTTATATTTGCCCATTTTAGAAGTGAAGTTTCATATCTGGATGCCTTTGAAAACTGACTTCATGTATCTTGGTGGGGCTGGGGATTCTCTCTTGCAGTCTGGTCTAACCAAAGCAGTGAAGGAGAGTACAATGACACTGCAGCAGGCAGAGTATGAATTTCTGTCCTTTGTACGACAGCAGACTCCTCCGGGGCTCTGTCCACTTGCAGGTAAAATCCAGTCCTATGTCTGCCTTGTAGATAGTCTTCCATCGTAGCGGTTCAAGAGACTGCGGTTCCAGAACGATCAGCCAGGATCATCGTGCCTTCCATTTAACCCTGATTTGGATTATCCATCTTACTTTTGTTGCTCAAATTTTCCTCGTATAATTTATACATGAATATCGGGGAAAATGCCCCGAAACCTGACATGAGATCTGGGATACCCAGATTAACTCAATAAAAATTTTCCACCTATTTTTATTATGGACAAATTTCAAATATACAGAAAAGTTGGATCTAGTAGTTGTTCACCTTGTGCCATGTTTATCTGTCTATTTTTTTGGACATTTGAAAGTAAATTGCAGGCATCATGGCACTTCATCCCTAAATAGTTCACCCAGCATTTCCTAAGAATAAGGACATTTTCTTAAGTAACCACAATATCATTGTCACATTTAAGACGATTAAAAACAATTCAGTAACATCATCTGATATCTACTCCACATCCGAAATGTCTGTTTTTTAACCAGGATTCAGTCAAGACTCACGCATTTCATTTGGTTATTATGTCGCTTTAGTCTCTTAATCTAAAATGTGCACCTATCTTTTTTTCCCCCTTGTGACATTGACTTTTTAAAGAAACTAGGCCAGTTCTGCTAGGATTTTGAAAGGACTGCCATTATCAAAGGGAGGCTAATGTCCTGTGGTGGTGTGTTTGTATTTGTATATGTAAGCTGGTATAGTAACTAACATTTTCCTTAAATAGTCATAAAAAAGTTTTGACTTTAAGTACTATAGCATGTATTGTATAAATGTTCCCCCTAGCCAATGCAGCTGGTGTCTGTTTTAAAGTTCTTATTTAAAATTTAGTGTTTTTAATATAAATTACTGTGTGGAAACATGAATGTGGATATGGTTGATTAAAATTGAAATGTAAATAAATGCTTATCTACTTATGAGTTTATCTCCAGTTAAACTTTTAGTGTTAGTGGTGTAGATTTTGTGATACTGGGAGAAAATTTGTGCATGTGGTATTATCTAAAGAAGTTACAGATTTGAGCGCTATTTTAAGTATGTAGAATGATAGATTCATCCTTTTGTCCATAAAGAGGCCATTTACAAATTTATTATGAGATAAACTGTCTAAATACTCTGAAATCTGCACTTGTAATCTAATCAGATACACTCAAACCTAATTTCGAAGTTTTGAGATGCTTTGAGGAATTGTTTGAATTCTTTAAAAAAATCACCTCCAATTAAATACAGTTTATGAATTTTTATGTCCTTTTGTATACTACTAGAAATACACAGATGCGGTATGCTTCGTGTCTTTCTAGGAAATTCAGTTCATGCAGATAAGAAGTTTCTTGACAAATACATGCCCCAGTTCATGAAACATCTTCATTATAGAATAATTGATGTGAGCACTGTTAAAGAACTGTGCAGGTAAGGGCTGTATTTAGGATCCATTCGACTGCCTCATTTAGCATGTTTTCCTTGTGAATTTGTAGAGTAATTGAATAAAGGTATAGAACTGAGGGGGCCAGGTGGGTGTATAACTTCCTCATCCCATTGTCTCTTGAACTGGTGAGAATTGGGAGAAAGAACATCAAAAATCTTCCATATAAATTTCACTAATCTGGAAAATTTATTGAGCACCCATTTTCTGTGCCACGTATTGGCCTATGTGCTGGGAACATACAGATGAAAAGCCCTCAAGTGCTTAGAGTCTAGTGAATTGACAGATGTGGAAAAAACACACCTGAGAAGCGTCCTGTGTGATGACATCTGTTAGGGAAAAGTGCGGGTAGAATATTGCAGGCACGAGAGAAGGAGCACCCGACAGCTGGAGTGAGGGGGATTGGGAGTTAGCAAAATCTTCACAGAGAAAATAGCTTTCAAGTTGAGATTTAAGGAAGAGCGGCCGTTTTCCAGGTATTTAGGGTGAGGAGTGAGCTTTCCAGAGAATGGGCAGAGGTATGAAGATAGGCGGGAGCCGGAAGGTAAAGGTGATGTGATTAGATCATTCTGATTAGAAGGTGGTAAGAAAAGAGGTGGGAGATGAGCAAGACTCTGGCACCATCTCGGAGAGAGAAGAAGGAGCTCGGGAAATGGCAGTGGGCGGTAGAGAGCAGGAGGTAGAGCGTTTGAGAAGGTCAGTAGCATGGCATTGAGTGCCTGAATGGGGGCGTGAGGGAAAGGAGGAGGTATAAAGTGATTCCTCGCGTTGCTAGTTTGGGTGGTTAGGTGGATGATGGAACTGATCAAAGATAAAGGGGAAAATAAGAGGAAGAGTAGATTTGGCCGATGGGGGAAGGGAGACGTTGAGGACGATGAGTATGACCATATGTGTGTGTGGAATTGGAAGTGTCTGGTGGATTTTAGGTGGAGATGTCCCTTCGGCAGTTGGATATCCATGACAGAAGCGCAGGAGAGGGCTGGGCTGGAGTGCGCAGATTTAGTAATCTTAATACATTGTTGATCTTGCCCAAAGAGAACCTATAGTATGAAGAGAGGAAAGGGAGGAAGGTGGAGTCCCAGACAGGGAGGTAACTCAATAGTTACAACCTAAATGCCTTTTACAAAATTATTAAACTACTTGAAGGACGTAATTATTCAGTGTATTTGAGACGGTTTCCTTTGAGAGTTCCATTTTTGCTGTACATAGACGCTGGTATCCAGAAGAATATGAATTTGCACCAAAGAAGGCTGCTTCTCACAGGTAAGCTTGGGTCCTTCCAAGTGCTTGCCCATCTGACACACGCACATAACTCCCGAATTCCTGACTGCTTGAAATAATGTCTCTGTTCCCTTGGGGGAAAAGTAAAGGACAACTACATAAAGATAACCTTCTTTTGCTAAGATTGTCAGGAATTCTGGTCAGTGTTCTAACATTCCATTGTGAGATATGTATGGTCTTAATGTCTTTATTGCTGTTTTGAAACTTGTAGATAACTTAGTTTGTAGGTATGTGAAGTGGTCTAATTTTTCTAGTAATGAGCAGTATAATTTTCTTCCCATAAAGTGTATGGATTTGTAGTCATTTAAAATTAGAACACTTTGTGTACATTTGTGCAACACAGTTAGCCTAACTTAGACACATTGTAGTTTTTCAGATTGTTTCTTTTTATGTCTGCAACCTTAGGCTGAAGTACACAAGGAATTTAAAGAACTTGTGTATCTAGAGTCCTCTTTTACTTTTTGGCGTTGTCGTCTCTGAGGAAGAACATAAAACCTGGTGGGAGATGTATCAGCTGACATTTGTTTCATCCATGTACTGAGCCCCTACTGTGTACCGTGTACAGTTTTAGCCAAACAGGAAGACCAAGTCCCTGCTCTAAAGAGCCTGGCATTAATGTTTTTTATTGGGCTTTCATGGCCTACAGCACAATAACACAGGTCTGGGATACCTCTTGTGAAACAGTTGGGGCTTGATGTGTTTTGGATTTCAGGATTTTTCAGGGTTTAGAAAGGTAGTAATACCCCTAACAAGGCCTGAGGAAGCACCTCATAATCGAACACATTGCTGTTTCTACAGTGAAATGTACAGATATTCACACCAAATGGCATAACTAATGACTATAAATAGCCTCACATCAAGATGGGTCAGGTTTTGCCACATAGTGGGCTATAGAAGAACTTTGGGTTTTCAAATCTCTTTTTGGATTTCAGTATTGTGGCTAAGATGTGGTGTACCTTGATTTAGCCAGAGGCTGTATTTTTGACAGTTTCAGCTCTCCACTGGTTATCCAAGACCTGGGAAGAAAGCAAAATTGTTGCCTTAACCACAGAAATAACTGTCTTAAAGCTCTTGCACTAAAGTTTGTGCAGTTTGTTCTCTAGAAGAGGCCCTTGACAATCAGAGCAGATTGATTTACTTGCACGCTGTTCTAGTAATCTTGGTTACCTGATTTCTCAGACTACGACAGATGAGAAACAGCGTGTTGGAGGAGAAGAAAGGCTGTTAGATGGAGGCAGGTTGCCACTGATTATAGCACAAATCACCACGAGAGAGGAGGTAGATCCTCTTTTGTGGTTAGGTACTGTCTGATAATTGACGTTCATCATGATGATGGAGTCACGAGTTACATTCGAGTACGTGATTATATTTTGTGCAGGACGTCGTTAAGTATTGTGCAGTGTTTCCCAGACTACATGCCATGAGCTGTTAATATGCATTCCACACAGGTGGTCGATTAAGTTTTAGAAATACTGTGTATATAGTACAACCTCCTCTGGGGAATTCACAACACATCAGTACATTAAATGCTTTGCAAAAAACTTCAAAAGAAGAAATGTTTAATCTAGGTTTTCCTAAATTTATTTGACCCCGGAATTCTTTTTTTTTTTTTTTCGCCTGTGGAACACCTCACTATCTTATGGAACAGTTTGGTAAACTTTAATCTGTTATAGTTTAGAACTGTTTTTTTTTAGATCATTTTTTAAAAAACAAAGCACTTAAGTTTGCTATGCTGAAATGTTCCACTTCTTGACGATGTCAGATAGTTTCATTTACAGTAGTACTTGTTGTTCTTAAGTTATTTATAAAAAGTTACGCTTTGCAAAATGGTGATCATCGCCTCTGGGTTTCGGACATTTCAACTCAGCGTGGTATGTTTGCTTGTAGGGCACTTGATGACATTAGTGAAAGCATCAAAGAACTTCAGTTTTACCGAAATAACATCTTCAAGAAAAAAACAGATGAGAAGAAGAGGAAAATTATAGAAAATGGGGAAAATGAGAAGACTGTGAGTTGATGCCAGTTCTCATGCTGCCACCACGTAGTTGTCTGGAAGGACCTCTGGTGGTTTTTCTGTTTCTTCCCCTGGGCTCACGCTGACTGCTTCGGCAGAGCACCTTCAGTGCACTTGCATCTCCCGATTATTCAAGCACACAGCACCTGGAAATTATTTTTCTCCTAACATGCTGTTTTCATTTATGACACAGCAGCTCCTTTGTAAGTACCAGGTCACATCCATCCCTTGGTACATATCTGTATTTGCTTTTAGACCATTTCTTTTGTTTAAAAAAAATAATAAAGCTAGTTCTATTGAAATGCAACCCTTTTTGTACCATCTGTTCTTTAGTAGTTTAATGACTGGAAGATGATGTTTTTTTTTTTTTTTTTTCTTTTTTAGGTGGTATGCCTAATGTTTAAATGCTCATAATGCCATTAGGAGTGGGTTAAGTTTCTTATGTTAAATAGGAAGTGAACTTAATTCTGTTTTGCTTTACAAGTCAAGAATAGAAGAACTGGAGACAGGCTCAGAGAAGCAAGTTGGGCTTATTGTTAGTTATATCTATATATAGATATATATATAGTTATATAACTATCAGAGCTCTGGAATAGCTGCTCTTTTCTATATTCAAGAAATTCAAGTAAGCCACCAGACAGTGATTCTGTGGTAATAACTAAGGCTTATTGAATAGATATTATTCGCAAGGCAGCCACGGTGCTAGGTTTGTAGAATGTAAATAGTTGGCTGCCCTGGGCCTAATGGTCAGCAAGTGTTTGAGAAAGGATTTTGGTTTGAATATCTTAACTCCTAAGTTTATGTACTTTAGAGCACAGTAGATAGTTTAGTCCTCAGCCAGAGGGTGCATTAGGATCATCTGTCTCTACAACAAATCTCCTTCAGAGATGCCCCCTAAAACAAGGAATCAGAATGGGGAAGGGCCTGCAGGTGACCCACGTCTCCTAGAGAACCACTGGACTAAAAGACTTCTGTGCTGATCTCAGATTCCATCCTAACTCGATTATATGGCCATTATATCAACATAGCAGTGTGATCCTAATGTGAGAGTTACAGACAGAAATCGCTGGACTATAGATTAGAATTACCTCATAATTTCGTTGACTAGGTTGTTTAACCTTATACAACAACCTATGAGTGGAGAGAGGTTCAGTGGTACGTCTCTAAATGAGTAAATGAAGGCTCAAATTCACAAGTGTAGCAAGTGTGAGTTGATGAAAAAGTTAAGTCTGTTGACTTTTCTGACCAGTGCTTTTTCGACTTCTCAGAGTGGCATGGGTTTTAGCTCATGTACCAACTACAGCGGGTTGGAAGACAGGATTTTATAGTAGTTAAGAACAGGGCTCTTGAGTCAAACTCTGGATCCATATCTGAGCTCTGTGACGTACTGAGTGACTTTGGCAAGTTCACTTTTCGAAGCCTCGCTTTCCTCATCTATAAAGTGAGAATGGCACTACCTAACTCAAAGAATTGTCAGGATTAAATTACATACTACACATAGTTCTGAGCTCAGTGCTTGGTACACAGTGGGTACCTTGTCAGGATGGCTGATGCGTGATGGTGATGGATTGACTCAGGCCAGGATCTCTGGGAAGGGCTGCTCTGATCCATAGCTATGGTGCCTGGGCCTTTATCTTAAATCAGTGTTCACTTAATGCCCATGACTGTGATGCTGAGGACTGTTACAAACCTCACTAACAGGGTGACTTTGACCTGGCTTAGTGCTTCTAACTAGAATTTGACAAGATGGTCTCTGTGCTTACTTGGCTCTGAGGAATGTTATCAATTCTAATGCAAGAAGAGATATGAAAACTCTAGGCTTGAGAAAGCCGTTCAGAGGAAGCAGATACTACTATTAATGTCATGGGATTTCTCCCACCCAGCTGGCCTCTTTTTTCACCAGGTTCACTGTTTGAGCCCTACCATTTCATTTTCTCGAGCATATTAACTCCTGGTGTTCATTTTGAATCTTGTGTCACAGGAATGGCCAGCTTGCTGTTTTAATCCTCTGTTCTGTAGCTTCATTATGTAGCAGAATTCTCTGTTATCCCCTAATGGGGCATGTGTTAATTTTTAGTAAAATAATTGGCAACCTGTGAGATAAGCCAGTCTGGTTTGATGTAGGTCTGTGTGAAGAGGTGATGGTTCAGTGATTAGTTCATTATTTATTGGTCTGCTTCAAAATAAGAAATTTAAATTTGTAGTGCTGGTAACTATTTCACAGGGGATTCCTGAGTCTAGGAAGTAATTTCTGTGAAATGAACTGTAATGCAAATCGGTTTAAATGTAACTACAGCCTTAAAAATGATCAGTATGTTTGTTTAGCAGAGCTTGCCCCTCCCGTGCTGCTGGGGCTCTTCATTTGGTGGTTCTTCTGTCTGTGCTGTAATTATCCTGCAAGCTGTATTCTTAGGATCATCCAGATGTACTTCCCCTGCATTAAACTCAGGAGGTGAATGAACCAGTACCGTGATGATAATCTCCAGTCAGTAGTCCTTGAGTGTTCATGATACTCTAGCCGTTGTACTGAGCGTGTGGGCAAGAGAGACCCTCTTTTCTTCGGCAGCTTAGCCATGGGAGATAAGAATGGAACTTGAGACACCTGTGTTTCCTCATTTACAAAACAATATATCCCTTTATTAATAAACCAGCTGACAAGTTCATGGGGAAATTGATAGTTTCCTTTGGCACAACTGGTGTTCTTAACATGTATAGGCCTTAAAGAAAAAATAAGGAATAGCTAGTTATAGTGGTCAAGTGCAGCTTTGTCATTAAATAAGTTTTGACGTATTGATTGCCTTGCGATAGTCTATGAAAGTCCTAGGTACACTCGAGTGCCTATCTTGAAACATTAGTAAGTGGCAAGGATGGTGGAAAGTTGGTGGTTGCAAGGATAAGCCGTATGTAGCACGTTCATGCAAAAGCTGTTATGTTCTGTATCTATTGATGACGCAAAAGCTATTATGCTATATATCTATTGATAGATGCTGTATATCTACTGTGAAAATTAATTGAGTTTTAGTTATTTGAGTGAAGTGTTTAATTTTATATGGCTCCTTTTTTTTTTCTTTTTACCTTTTGAGCCCTCCTTCCCCCCGCCTTATATGACTACCGATAGAACCATAGCAATGGTGGTGATATAAATGAAGAGTTCCTCCCTAGTTGAGTATTTTCTACTGAGTAGAGGAGTACTTGAAATTTTCTAAGAGAATAGGTCTTAAATCAACATACATACACACAAGGGTAACTATGTAGAGGTATGTAGAGGTGATGGATAAGTTACTTCGTTTGATGGTGATTTTTCCACTATATATATATGTATAAACATGAAGTTGTACACCTTAAATATATCATTTCTGTATGTCAGCAGTATCTCAATAAAGTTAATATATACGTTAAAAAGTCTGCAGAAAAGAAGGGATTTTAAGTCTTCGTTCCACTAGAAGGCAGGCAGATGCAGTAGTTGCTTTCAGCTTGCCAAGTTGAATGCATAGGCCCTGAGACTTAACTTGGTCTTCAAGGATAATTTAATCGGTTAAGTTTTGCACCCGGGTTATAATGGAATTCACTGGCATTCTGTGGTATGGAGAATAAGCGTCTCTCATTAGGAATGAGCCCTAGAAAATGGGAAGGTTGTGGAGTGTGGAGCAAAACTATATTCTTGTGCAAATGAAAACATACAGCCTGCAGAATCCTTGGGGACCCCGAATAAGTTGCAGAATTTGGGTTGCACAATGATGTGAATGTACTTAATGCCACGGAACTATACACTTAAAAATGGCAAAAATGGTACGTTTTATGTAATGTACATTTTACCACAAAAAAGGACGCGTAATTGACCATGACTCATTTTCAGAATGATCCTGTCTTAGGACGAAGGAGTAACGGGAGCCGGCTTGGAGGAGCTGAATCTAGGACCCTTGCTTGTGCCCTTGGGAGGAGTGAGTTCCCTCTGTTTCCCTGATTTGGAATAGCAGGAAGCCGGTAATTTAGGGTGGTGTTTTCTGTTATGTCCGCATCGGAGTGGTATGAGGAATTGCTGGTTTTGTTTACAGGCAAGGGAAATTTAACAAATTAATATCGCTGAGGAGCGTCTAGCCGCCTGCTGCTTCTCTCCAAATTTAGCCACGTGGGTTGGGGGAGAGATGTTTCTGAATTCTGAGTTAAGTGTACTTCTTGGTTAATCTAGGTTAAGGGCCAATCTAGGCTGTCCTGGAACCCAGTCCTATTTAGTTTTTGTGGAAGAACTTTTTCCACTTTGCATTCCGTCTCACCAGCTCACAATTCATATTGAGCAGTGGAATTCATTACTAGAGACTGTGTATAGTTTTATATTTTCACTCATCTTGGTTGTGTTCTCTCTGTTCAAATCATTCATTTATTTTTCCTATACACACTGTCATCTCTACTATTCTAAGAGTTCTAAAGTACCTTGTTATATCCTTCTGCCTTCTTATTCTTTTACAGTCTTCTGTGAAATAGGTTGACTTGATAGCCCAGTCATTTTTTTTTTTTTTTTTTTTTGCGGTACGCGGGCCTCTCACTGTTGTGGCCTCTCCCGCTGTGGAGCACAGGCTCCGGATGCGCAGGCTCAGCGGCCATGGCTCACGGGCCCAGCTGCTCCGCGGCATGTGGGATCTTCCCGGAGCGGGACACGAACCCGTGTCCCCTGCATCGGCAGGCAGACTCTCAACCACTGCGCCACCAGGGAAGCCCCTTGTATTTTTTAATAATGTGAGAAAAGCAGTCAGAATGTAAATAAGTCAAATGGAGATACAAAGTAATCTGTTTAATAATGTAAATGGTTCTCATTGAGGGAGGGCACATCTCAGCAGAAATGTATTTAGATTTTTTATAAAAAATTTAAGACATAGTACAAGTTAAAAGACTAGTATAATGAACCCCCATAGACTTTCATCCAGCTTGAACAGTTTGCTCTACTCTTATGTCGTCTGTACCCCCATCTGGTCTCTTCCCTCACAGATTATTCTGTAGTAGTCCCCAAACAGCTTGTCATTTCTTTTGTAAATATTTCAGTATGTAGCTCTGTAAGGACTCTTAAAAAAATTAAAACAATAACCATGATATGATTACTATACCTAAAAATTTCAACAGTGATTTCTTCATATCATATAGCAAGTGTATGCTTCCCCATCTGTATTTCCCATTTAATTTGCATTTGTATCTATTAAAAAAATTAAAACAATAACCATGATATGATTACTATACCTAAAAATTTCAACAGTGATTTCTTAATATCATATAGCAAGTGTATACTTCCCCATCTGTGTTTCCCATTTAATTTTGCATTTGTATCTAGTGGGTGCATGAGACTTAGGTTTGAGTTTTTACTCTTTCCCTTTCCATACTCAGAATTCTTTGAAGATAGTTGCTGAGTGCAGCCCACATTCCAGGAGGGAGAGGATGAAGCTCTACCTTCTGGAGAAGGGGGGTGGGATTCAGAGAATTATTTTGAAGTCAAATAATATTTTTTTTCCTGGTAGTCTCCTTGGGTCTGGTAAAGAGTAGAAGACAAAAGAAAGGACTCAGCTGAATAGGTATTCCAGGAGAATGTAAGGGGAAAAAAAATGGCCAAAGGGAGCTCCCTTGGCTGATGAACTGAAGGAGCTCTGATGATGAATCTATGATTTTAGGTTTTCTTTTTGTGTGTTGTAATTTATACTTTCCGTGAAATTTGTTAAATGCCTTCTGTCTGGCATGAACATTAATTAGCAAAGGAACATTGAGAGAAGTGAGCAGGTAAAGCTGTAGCAATAGCTGGTCAGTGGTTCTCAGAGAGCAGCTGTAGAACAGCAATCACCAGTGAAAGGTGACACGTGACAATAACCAAAACATAGAAGTCCCTCACGGGAATCCTCAAACATACAGGAGAGACTTGAATTTCCTATCCTAAAAGAAGGGGCTTGATTTCCTTTCATTAGATCTTAAGGAAAATATGACCCCAGAAGGCTAGAAGGTTACTCATGAGACATATATGTTTTCATAAAGTGAAATGGATATAATATGATGAATTGATTAGGGATTACAGTGTGAAAGTCTTATTACATGGACCTCTCTTTGTTACAAAGTGATAGCGTTTTGGATATAACATAGAGCCTAATAGGAAAATAGCTGTTAAGTAACTCATAGGAACACATTACTGTTTATTTGAATGGCTGACCACTTAGGTTTTTTTAAATTAAATTTAATTCTTCTTTTACTTATTCTTAGTGGCAGTGAATTGCTACCAAAATTGCTAGTTCAAAGCCAATAGTAATAGAATTTTATTTTATTTATTTTCTTAAATTTTAACTTAATTTAATTTTTATTTATTTATTCATTTTTGGCTGCTTTGGGTCTTCGTTGCTGCGCGCGGGCTTTCTCTAGTTGGCGGTGAGCAGGGGCTGCTCTTTGTTGTGGTGCGCTGGCTTCTCATTGCGGTGGCCTCTCTTGTTGTGGAGTATGGGCTCTAGTCACGTGGGCTTCAGTAGTTGTGGCACATGGGCTCAGTAGTGGTGGCTCGCCGGCTCTAGAGTGCAGGCTCAGTAGTTGTGGTGCACTGGCTTAGTTGCTCTGCGGCATGTGGGATCTTCCCGGACCGGGGCTCGAACCCGTGTCCCCTGCATTGGCAGGAGGATTCTTAACCACTGTGCCACCAGGGATGCCCCTGGCCCACTCTTGAAGAAGAATGATAAGGTGGGGGAGTTAGCCCTCTTAGATATAATGACTGATAAAGCTACTGAATTTAGTTGAGTGTGGTATTGTTGCAGGGGTAGACAAATAGACCAAAAGAGCAGAATAGAGAATCCAGAAGCAGAACCACACTTTAAAAGACCCTTGATATATAACAAGATGGTTTTCAAATCAGTTTGAAAGGATAGTTTTTTTCCTTCAATAAATATTAATGGGACAATTGGGTACCCATATTCTAATAAATGGAACAGGACCCCTACTTTATACCATACACAAATGAATTCCAGAAAAAATATCTTTGTATTTTCCACATAAGGAAGAATTTCCTAAATAAGACTACCCTCACGCATGCATGCCAAAAGCAAAATAAAATAAAGTGCAGTTGTGTGTGTGTGTGCAGAAACACACATACACATAGCGTAAAAGGAAAGATTGTTAAAATGAATTTCTTTTCGTGAAAGCTACCATGAAGACGGTAAAGACACAAGTTGCAAACTGGGTGAAGATAATTACAAATCATATAATTGACAAAAACTGATATCCAGTATATATAGAGAATTCCTACCAAATAAACAAAAATGAAAGAATCTAATAGAAAAATGAGAAAAACATGAGAAAAGGTACTTCACAGAAGAGGAAATCTGAATGTCAATAAACATGATAATATGTTCAACCTCCTTATTAGTTAGGAAATTCAAATTAAAAGTACAATAAAAAACATTCCTATGAGATTGGTAGTATTATAAAGTCTGATAATACCTGGGATTAAGAATGTGGTGCAGCTGTAGGGATGTATACATGAAACATAATGTTATAAACCAGTGTTACCCCAATAAAAATGCATTTTATTATGTTTTAAAATTTTATTTTATTTTTTGGCTGCACCGCACGGCATTCGGCATTCAGAACTTCTTAGACCAGGGATTGAACCCGTGCCACCTGCAGTGGAAACAAGGAGTCTTAACCAGTGGACCACCAGGGAAGTCCCAAAAATGCATTTTAAATAAATAAAACTGGGAAAAAAAGAATATGGTGCAATGGGAACTCTCAGGCACTACTGGTGAGAATGTAAATTGGTTCAACTACTTTGGAGACTAATTTGGCATTACTTAGTAAATTCAAATATGTGCAAATCCTAAAATCCAGTGGTTCTACTTCTAGATTTTTAACCTAGAGAAAATCTTGCACGTATACACCAGAAGACAAGTATAAGTGGTGTTCATAAAAGCCCTAAAGTGGAAACGATCCAAGTATTTATCATCAGTAGAATGTATAATTAATTGAGGTGTGTTTATATGATACTGCAGTGAAAATAAGATCTATAGCTACATGCAGCAATATGGATGGGCTGAAAGACAGTGATGAGCAAAATATTCAGGCTACAAAAGAATACATGCAGTATGATTCCATTTAGGTAAAGTTAAAGGAACAGCCAAAATTAAGCAGTGTAATATATACATACATGGAACAACTATGAAGTCGGACTCAAGACAGTGGGCTACTTTCACAGGGGAGGGAGAGGATGTGATTGGAAGAGGGGCACACAGGAAGCTTCTAAGGTTTTGGCAATATTTTCTTTCTATAAGATGTGCTTTTGCCTAGGTGTTTGCTTTCTAAAAATGAATATTCTTTGAAAAATATGTATATTTTATTTTCACCAGTATATTACAATAAAATTACAATTAGAAAGTTAAATAGGAAAACTTTAACAAATGCATCGTGTATAGAAAGTACTCTACATTTTTAATTTATTATTGCTTTATTAGTTATTAATATCAAAATGTTTCCTT
The DNA here is from genome assembly GCF_964165515.1 of Mesoplodon bidens. Classification (NCBI taxonomy): domain Eukaryota; kingdom Metazoa; phylum Chordata; class Mammalia; order Artiodactyla; family Ziphiidae; genus Mesoplodon; species Mesoplodon bidens. Next base: position 17,792,252 of record NC_138164.1, on the reverse strand, counting down.
CTAAATACAGCTATAGCTGCATCTCACAAATTTTTCATATAGTGCTTTTATCTAGCTTAAAGGCTTTTTAAAATTCGCTCATAATGTTCTCTTTAAAACAAATATTATTTAGTAGATTATAGTTTTTGGGTACATTGGATTGTTCAGTTTCTCAGTGCTGCATTATAGAAAACAGTCTATGAAGGTAGTTTTTATTTTACTTTTTGACATTCATTGAATAAATTTATTTGTAGCTTGAAATAACAAATTGTACTTGGGTGAATAAAAATATCTTTTGTAGTTTCATGCAGTGAAAATAATTTTGGTATTGCAGTTCTGAAACTCTCTAGTCCATTCCCCTCTTTCCTCATTATAGCCTTGATTTTAATATCTCTATTTTTGTTAAGCTGAGGTTTCTTAGTACCGTAACCGTAGTGATATTACAGAATAGACTATGATATTTTGTGTTTTAGCTTATTGTTTAGTGTCAATTTAGACTACCTTCAGCAATGTATGGGAGTGCCCATTTCCCTGTCCCTTGGTGAGTGGTATTGAATAATATCTTTCAAAAATAATTTTTGGCAATTTGAAATATATATATCTTTCACTTATATTTTATTCTTTTTTTTTTTTTTTTTTTTTTTTTTTTGCGGTACGCAGGCCTCTCACTGTTGTGGCCTCTCCCGTTGTGGAGCACAGGCTCCAGACGCACAGGCTCAGCGGCTGTGGCTCACGGGCCCAGCCGCTCCGCAGCATGTGGGATCTTCCCGCACCGGGGCACGAACCCGTGTCCCCTGCATTGGCAGGCAGACTCTCAACCACTGCCCCACCAGGGAAGCCCTATTTTATTCTTTATATATCTTTCACTTATATTTTATTCTTCATAATTAAGGTTTAACTTTTTTATCCATACATTATCCAATTGTCACTCTGTGTGAATTGTTCATGTAATTTTGTATTGTAGAAGCAATGTTTTTCTTTTAATTAATTTTAAAAACCTATTTATGTATTTAGGATGATATCATCCCTTGTTGCAATCCCCCCCACCCCATTTGCTATTTACTTTTTAATTTCAACTTATTCTTTTTACCTTTCTTTTCTTCCTCTTCTTCAGGAAAAAATATCCCCACATTTTTCATCTTATTTCATTTAGAGAAGTTTAGTCTTTTATTGCAGGGAGAAGATGATCATTTGGCAGAGATAATGTAGCCCAGATTGCAGAATTGAGTTGAAGGTTAAAGAATGTGAGCACTGATCCTCTCCAATTCTGTAAGTCAGTGAATATCACACCTATTCAGACAGCTTTCAGATAATAGATAACTGAAATACAATGTTCCTTACGATACAGTAGTGACCTCATATTTAAGCATGTCAAGAAAATATGACCTTCTGACTCCTTGACAAAATTTTATCTTAGGTGACTTCATAAATACACTGTGCACACTTTATCAAACAATCCCAGGGAAAACATCTCTGCTATCTATAGTGAAAGAATAACATTGACATTTGGCAAAGGTCAGAGCTTCAGAAATTTAACTTATTAATAAATCTGTGAACTGCTAGTATTTTTATATTGTTGTAAAAGAAAATTGCAGGATTTTTTTTTAAACATGTTTAATTCCTACCAAGAGTTTCTAAGCACATTGTTTTTCTACTAAAATCCAATCTGTTCCACATTTTTGACTGAGAGAAGCTAAATCTTTTCTCTTTGGAAAATAAAAAAGAGGCTTTTTTTTTTGTTGTTGGGGGGAGATCTATTATGTAGGATAGAGGTCTAGGAAATATGTAAACTCTGCCACAGGCTTCCCCACATTCCCAAAACTGACTTAAGATGACCCCAAAAGAGGACAAATCCGAGAGAGCCCTGGAAGTAGGGAAGAAAGCCACATGCCCCGATACTAAGAGACCATCTACTGTAATACAGGAGGAACTATGTTGAAAGAAAACATTAGAACTGGCCTGCAGTATTGCTTTTTAAAAAATCATCAGTATCACATGAAATGAAGGGAGATTATGGGAGAACCCTACTGAGAGCCCTCATTTAGAGGGGTGAGAGAGCTAGAGGTGAGGGCTGTGGGACAAAAAGTAAACACTGTGATATGAATCAACAGCATCTAAAGCAGTTAAACCAAGGGGCCCCAGGATAAACAGGGCAACATCAACATAGTCGTATGTGGGCAATGGGCTGCTTATTGATACAGCTGGGCTTTTCCATAGTGTAGTGGCCCATGGCCTTAGAAAGGAGGAAGGCCACAGCCAAAGCCACAGAACAATTATGTAACAAATACTTACATAGCCTTTATTATATTCCAGGCATTGTTTTAAATTAGTGGTTCTCAGCTGGGGGTGATTTTGTCCCCCAGGGGACAAAACATGTCTTATCACTCCAAGTTTTCTTGGAGTGTAATCCTTCCTTCCACTCACTTTCTGGTCTTTGCTCCAATCCTTATCTACCTTTGATCTGCTTTCTGTCACTATAGATTAGTTTGCATATTCTGGAGTTTTATGTAAATGAACTCATACAATATATACTTTTTGGGGAGTTATGTTTTCTTTCACTCAGGATGTTTATTTTGTGACTTATCCATGTCATTGCATGTATCAACAGTTCATTCTTTTTACTGATAGATGGTATTCCATTGTGTGGATATAATACAATTTGTTTATCCCATTCACCTTTTGATGGACATTTGGTTGTTCCCAGTTTTTGGCTATTACAAATAAAGTTGCTATAAACATTCATGAGCAAGTCTTTGTATGGACAGATGTTTTTGTTTCTCTTGGGTAAATATCTGAGAGTGAAATGGCTGGATCATATGGTAAGGATATGTTTAATATTCAAGAAACTGCCAAGCTGTTTTTCAAAGTTATTGTTCCATATAACATTCCCACCAGCTGTGTAAGAGAGTTCCAGTTGCTCCACATCCTCTTCAATATTTATTATGGTGAGTCTTTATAATTTTAGACATTCTAGTAGGTGTGTTGGGGCTGCTATACAAAATGCCATAGACGGGGTAGCTTATAAACAAAAGAAACTTACTTCTCACAGTTCTGGAGGCTGGAAAGTCTAAGATCAAGTCTCCAGCAACGTTGGGTTCCAGTGAGGACTTGCTTCCTGGTTCATAGATGACGGTATTTTCACTGTAATTTCACATGGTGGAAGGGGCAAGGGAATTCTCTGGGGTCTCAGAGCCCTATTCCCATTCATGAAAACTTTACCCTTATGACCTGAGCATCTCCCAAAGGCCCTACCTTCTAATACCATCACCTGGGGGTTAGGATTTCAATATATGAATATTGAGGGGACACAAACATTCAGAGCATAGCAGTACTAGTATCTTGTATTCTCTAATGTAAGTAATTAATGATGTTGAATATCTTTCCCTGTGCTTATTTATCATCCATATATCTTCTTTTATGAAATGTCTGTTCAAATCTTTTATTGATGATATATATGAGAGATTGAGATTGATATAAGGAACTGGCTCAAGCAATTATGGAGAATGAGAAATCCTGTGAGTGAAAGCTGGAGACCCAGGAAAGCCTGTGGTGTAGTTCTAGTCCAGACCCAAAGTCTTGAGAACCAGGGAGCCAGTGTTGTTAAGTCCCAGTCAGCGTTTGTAGGCCCAAGAACCAGGGAGGCGATGATGTAAGTCCCAGTAAGTTCTGAGTGCAGAGAAGACCAATGTCCCAGCTCAACAGTCAGGCAGAGAGCGAATTGTATCTTCCTATGACTTTTCATTTTATACAGGTCCTCAATGGATTGGATGATGCCTGCCCACATTGGAGAGGGCAACTTGCTTTACTCAGGCTGCCAATTCAAATGCTAATCTCATCTAGGGACACCCAGAAATAATGGGACAGTGATTAAATCAGATTAGATTAGATCAAGTGTTTCTAGTTTTCTTGCCTCCTTACTGAGCAATTTTAGCTTTCCATTTTCTCAATATTTCCTTTTCCAGAATAGGGTCTTTGCCCCATCTTTGCAAAACCAAAGAGTGTTTTTATCAAAACAGTCAGTGTGTTAAAAGTGAAATAATCCTCTATTTCTGGAGAAATGGAAAAAGTTCTTATAGTTTTAAAATGGCAGATTTTCTTATTCCTAGTCCTTAGGGTTCCCTAAAAAATTGAAGTTTAATTTTATTGAAGGCACTCTATTACAGTGGGTAAAACATTCTGATACCTTTGAATTAAAAAAAACAAATTTAAAAAACAAAAAAAATTCCAATTTTAAAAAATTGTATATACAAACACGAAGTTTAGAAAACTGAAAGGGAAATTTCGTTACAGACTGTTGGAGCTATGTTTTGGTTTACAAAGCTTTGTTTTGTGTTAGGTGTACATTTCCTTTCTAGTTGTACATTCCTTTCCTAGTCTAGTTGGAAGAAACTGTTAGAAAATGATTATTTTTGTCTTTATCGAAAGCACTCTTGAAATTAGACCTGTTTTTTGGGAAACCTTGATATCTAGAATTGAGGAAATTTCCCATTTAAAAACTCGTAAAACTGGTCTACCTGGGCACAAATCCCATTTCTGCAACTAATTAATTGCATGATTTTGGACAAGTGCATAATTTCCTATGGCTCAGTTTCTTCATCTATAAAATGGGGATAATTCTAATGACGAGAAGGTACCAGCTTGACAGAATATGCTGATGACTTTGTTAAGGAGTGTGTGTGTGTGTGTGTGTGTGTGTGTGTGTGTGTGTGAGTGAGTGTGTGTGTGTGAGAGAGAGAGAGAGAGAGAAAACACTAGCAAAGGAAATTGAAAAGGGTCAGCCTACATGGTAGGAGGAAACCAGGAAAGTGTCTTTAGAAACCAAACTAGTTTGTGATTAATTGAATTAAATTCTGCTGTCTAGTATATTAAGTAAGATTTACAGCTACTGTTGGATTTAGCCATTCAGCAGTGATTGGTGACTTTGAGGGGAGCAGTTTTGGTGGAGGAGTGGACAAAAGCTTGACTGGAATGGTTTCAAGAGAGAATGGAAGGAGAGAAATAGGAGCAAGAAGTATAGACATTAAAAAAAATAAAGTTTTACATTAAAATTGATAAACAGTATGTAACGTCTTTGAAATAATAGGTGACGTTTATTGAGCACTTACTGTGTGACAGACACTGTTTTAGGCACTTGTATTAACTTGTTTAATGAGGAATAAGAAATACAGCTGGTCCTTGGTTTGTATGACAGTGTAAGACCACATGCACTAAAACCATGGAAAGCAATCTTGAAAATCAGTGAGAAAGATTAAGATGTGACCTTTAACATTTTTGTCAAAACATTCTGTATTTTTTTTTTTTTTTTTTTTGCAGTACGTGGGCCTCTCACTGTTGTGGCCTCTCCCGTTGCGGAGCACAGGCTCTGGACATTCAGGCTCAGCAGCCACGGCTCACGGGCCCAGCCGCTCCGCGGCATGTGGGATCTTCCCGGACTGGGGCACGAACCCGTGTCCCCTGCATCGGCAGGCGGACTCTCAACCACTGCGCCACCAGGGAAGCCCAAAACATTCTGTATTTTAACTAGCTTTAACTGTTGTTTATTAATGTATTGAGAAGTGAAAAAAGTTAGTAAAACTAATACTTATAGTACATTGTAATTTAAAACATTAAAAACATTAAAGACAAAAGTGTTTGTTTCACTGTAACATACCAAGATTAGTTTGAACAGTGCTTGCCTTCTCATCTGTGTTTGTAAATCAGCTTCCAAAATTTTAGCTTTTCCTCTTTCAGTGTTGTGAAATATTTCTGAGAGTCGATTTAATGTGAAGTTTTGTGGGTATTACTCCCTCTGGGATGTCTCATCATTTTCATCATAACCACTTCCTCATTTATGTTTATAAATCCTCCTTCACTAAGTCCCTCAGGCTGCATATCTGCCCTTCTGTGGGTCCGGGTCCGAGTGTGCCCTGCCTGAGCTTTCTATTGCTAATATGCCAAAGTTAAAAAAAAAAAAAAAAAAAAATATATATATATATATATATATACTGAGACCAGGAGGGAGAAGTCAGTGGAGACAGGGGTACAGTGGGCAAGTATCGTACAAGTGGAAAAGACTGTTTTTTGGTTTTTTTTTAAATTTTTATTTATTTATTTATATTTGGCTGTGTTGGGTCTTCGTTGCTGCGTGTAGGCTTTCTCTAGCTGCGGCGAGAGGGGGCTGCTCTTCGTTGCGGTGCGCGGGCTTCTCATTGCGGTGGCTTCTCTTGTTGTGGAGCCTGGGCTCTAGGCACGCGGGCTTCAGTAGTTGCGGCATGTGGTCTCAGTCACTGTGGCTCGTAGGCTCTAGAGCACAGGCTCAGTAGTTGTGGTTCACGGGCTTAGTTGCTCCGTGGCACGTGGGATCTTCCCGGCCCAGGGCTCGAACCCGTGTGCCCTGCACTGGCAGATGGATTCTTACCCACTGCGCTATCAGGGAAGACCGAAAGGTTTTTAAGGGCAGGATATCTCACCCAAACTCAGCTGTGCAGGGTCCTCCAGGTGCATAGGATCTGATGAAATGTTCGAGCAGCTTTAGCTTGCTTTCTCTGCTGGTAAACAACTTATTGGACACAAATTCCCCACCTTTCATTTGGTCAGTCTTGCTGGTGATCGGTGCTGTTGGGGAAACAGAATTGAAAACAGCATCTCTTGACACTGCAGGAAACTGCTCCATAAAGGTTGAAGACCAAAGAGTTTTATTACTGAATGAGGGTTTGAGCAGAACGGGATGCACATCACAGGCAGTCAGCTAAAGAGAACGTTAAAGGCAGAAGGAAATTTCACCCTCTCACATAGCCAGGCAGATAAAACATACCTCTACACCATGTTCTCAAGATAAATGGTAACCAGTCCTCAGGTAAGAGGACAGGACAGCACCATTTGTCACAAATATTCCCTCATAGGTTCACTTGGTAATTGGGGTGACCCTCTGTGTTTGTTAACGGTCTTCATCTGGAAGAAGAATGAAGCTTCGCTTCTCTCTATGACAGTAGGTAGTTAGAATTTGGAGCCAGAGGACTAAGTTAAACACTCACGGAGACTTCAGACTGGGCTGTTCTTTCCCTTGATGTTTACATTTCAAAGATGTGGCTCCTAGGTCCTCGAGAAAGACATTCCGGAGTTGTAAACCTGGCAAGAAGCTTATTTAGCTTTTAAAAAGATTTACATACCTCTCAAAAGGACAGAGAAAGAATTTATAATTACAAGTTTTCTAAGGGGAAATGGAGGGGGGAGGTGTCTTTCCCTATGTGCCATTACAGTACTTAGGATCAGAAAGTCTTTGAACATAGTCCAAAGCTTATTTCTGTTCATATGATCTCATTGGAGACAGAAGAAGAGCTTGTTGTCAACCTCCAAATAATTACTTTGATTTTGAAGATTATCCTCTCTCCTTTAGGCCACTAATTAATTACTCCAGTCATTGTTATCTGAGCCCTTTCTTTTCTTGGCCTGTGAACTATATCAACAAATGAAGATGTTTTCAGGCATGTTCAACTAACCATGCTAAAGAGAAAGTCCTTTACATTAAATTCTCTTTGATTTTGAGTGGCAATGAATATTAAACAGCAGATGTTGTGCCCCACTGTCCTGTGCACTAGGGATAAGTGCTAAACATGGTGGCTGCGGTGCTTTCCCTCCTGGATCTTACTCTCTGGCAGGGAATCAGTTTAACACATAGGCATCAATGCCCTGAGTACAACTCCAGGGGAAGTACAGAGTGGATAGTGAATAAAGTGCCTGCCTTAGGCCGGGATCTCAAGAAGTCAGATTATGGAGGTCCTGTAAACTTTAGTGAGGATTTGGGATTAAGAATTCAGTGTCTTGGGCCTATCCCTAGAGATTTTGATTCTTTGGGTTTGGTGCAACTCAAGAGCCAATGGTTTTAAGGAGCTCTTCTGTAGGACTCTGGGGCAGTTAGTCCCAACATATCCCTTTGAGAGTCTCTGGACTTCATCGCCTTTGAAAATTTTAAAAGGCAGAGATTGACATAATTGGATTTGAATGGATTGGTGGAGGGAGGGGACAAGAATGGTAGGATAGTTAGGTGGCTACTGCAGTAGTCAAGGAAGGAATGATGGTGGCCAGGATTAGTGGGCATTTAGAGAAGTGACAGTTTTGAGACACTGAGGAGGTAGAATAGGATTTTGTGATTGTTTAAATGTGAAAGGAGATTCTGAAGGAGAGGGAGGTATCAAGGTTGACTCCCAGATTTCATATTCGAGAAATGGGCAGGATGGTGATGTCATTTCCTGAGATAATGAACATGGGAGGAAGAGCATTGGGACTGAGGGGTAGGGATGAGAAGTTCATGTTTTAGACACAGGGACAGCCACAGGGAGACGTTTAGGAGGCAGCTGAATGCAGCAGTCTGGAGCTCAGGAGCTCTGGGTGGTTCTATACTAGAGATGGGGATTTGAGAGCAGTCAGCCGATAGATGGTAATTGAATGGAACGGATGAAATCCCCCAAAGAAAGGCTGTAGATGAGAAGGGAAGAAGGTCTGGAGCAGAGCGTGAGCAATATCAGGATATATTTTGGTAGGAAGAGGATCCAGCAGTCGATGTTGAAAGGAATGGCTAAAGTGATGGGAGGGAAACTGGGAGAGTGTGGTATCCATGTGGATATATATCTGTGGAGAGTGGCCCTTGGTGATTTTTCTGTATTTGTAATTTGGCAAAAGCAAGTTAAAAAACGTTTCAGTCTCATTTCCAATCACACGATCCGGAAGGTGGATATTCTCAGTGCCACATGCAATGGTTTTATCCCAGGCATCAATCACTTTCACAATGAGATCTTAACACATACCTTTCAGGATAAGTGAGTTAATACAGCCACAGAAGTCACAAGTCTCTCTCCTTCCATATGCACATCATTGATGTTTTCCATCTCACTTTGGTGTCTGGACTTCTCAGGAGCAGACATTCAATGGCTTTTTTTTTTCAATAAATTAATTTTATTTATTTATTGCTGCATTGGGTCTTCGTTGCTGCACATGGGCTTTCTCTAGCTGCGGCGAGTGGGGGCTACTCTTCGGTGCGGTGCATGGGCTTCTCATTGCAGTGGATTCTCTTGTTGCGGAGCATGGGCTCTAGGCGTGCAGGCTCAGTAGTTGTGGCTCGCGGGCTCTGGGGCGCAGGCTCAATAGTTTTGGCACGTGTGTGCTCCACGGCATGTGGGATCTTTGCAGACCAGGGCTCGAACCCGTGTCCCCTGCATTGGCAGGCGGATTCTTAACCACTGTGCCACCAGGGAAGCCCTCAATGGCTTTTTGACCCTGTGAATGAAAACACTGATAAGAAATGATCTGAAGCTCCAGTCAACGGGGATGAGGATGACTGTATTGTTTGCTGCTCTCAGGTCAGTTTCGGGGCGATGTGTTTATCTTTTACTGAGAAAAAATTCAGCGTGATAAAATCCTTATCTTTTCCACTGAATGTGAATGTTTTTTCTGCATCTAGTAGTACATATTTCTCTTCTTTTTTTAAAAAAAATATTTTTTTTAAGTCTGCCTGACCCAAAGCTCTCAACCAGGCCCACCACTTGCTCTGGTACAGCCCACCAGCCAGGAATGGTTTTTATATTTTTGAATTGTTTCGTTTTAAGGGATTACATAAATACCTACATAACCTTGATTTTGCCTCTTGACCCACAAAACCTAAAATGTTAACTGTTCGGCCTTTTATGGAAACATTTTGCAATCCCTGATCTTAACTACCAAAGACTGAAAAAAAATCTTTTCACTCAAATGGGAAAGGCAACTAGGCCAGTGGTTCTCAAACTTCAGCATAGGTCAGAAGCACCTGGAAGGCTTGTTCCGGTACAGATTGCTGGGCTCCATCCCCGGTGTCTGGAGTGGGACCAGAGACATGGCATTTCTTTCTTTCTTTTTTAAATTAATTTTTAAATTGTGTTATATTTGACATATAACATTATATTAGTTTTAGGTGTGCAATGTAATGATTTGATATTTGTATATATGGCAAAATGATCACTACAATAAGTCTAGTTAACATCTGTACCAATACACAGTTACAAAATTTTTTTTCTTATGATGAGAACTTTTAAGATCTATTCTCTTAGCAACGTTCAAATATGCAATATATCAATAGTATTACTATTAACTGTAGTCACTGTGGTATGCATTATACCCCCATGACTTATTTACTGTATAACTGGAAGTTTGTACCTTTTGACCCCCTTCACCCATTTTTCCCAACCCCTCCCCTCTCCCCCCACTTCTGGCAACTACCAATCTTCTCTCTCTATCTATAAATGAGCTCAGGTGTTTTTTTTTTTTCTTGTTTCACTTTTGTATTATCCATATAAGTGAGATCATACAGTATTTGTCTTTCTCTGTCTCACTTATTTCACTTAGCATAATACCCTCAGGATCCATCTATGTTGTCACAAATGGCAAGATTTCATTCTTTTTTATGGCTGAAAAATATTCCATTATATATATATATATACCACATCTTCTTTATCCATTCATTTGTTGGTGGACACTTAGGTTGTTTCCATGTCTTGGCTATTGTAAATAATGCTGCAGTGAACATAGAGGTGCATACATCTCCTCAAATTAGTGTTTTTGTTTTCTTTGGATAAATACCTGGAAGTGGAATTGCTGGATGATATCGTAGTTCTACTGGTTTTTTTTTTTTGGCTGCACCATGCGGCATATGGGATCTTAGTTCCCTGACCAGGGATTGAACAGGGATCGAACCCAGGCCACCTACAGTGGAAGTACAGAGTCTTAACAGCTGGACCACCAGGGAAGTACCCTATAGTTCTATTTTTAATTTTTTTAATTTTTTTTTGGCCACGTTGCACGGCTTGTGGGATCTTAGTTCCCCTACCAGGGATTGAACCCATGCCCTTGACAGTGAAAGAGCAGAGTCCTAACCACTGGACTGCCAGGGAATTCCCCATTTTTAATTTTTTGAGGAACCTCCAGTTACATTCCCACCAACAGTGCACAAGTGTTCCCTTTTCTCCACATCCTTGCCAATGCTTGTTATTTCTTGTCTTCTTGATAATAGCTATTCTGATAGGTGTGAGGTGGTATCTTATGGTGGTTTTGATTTGCATTTTCCTGATCATTAGTGCTGTTCAGCACCTGTAGGCCATTTCTGAGTTGTCTTTGGGAAAATGTCTATTCAGATTCTCTGCCCATTTTCTAACCAGGTTGTTTCTTTTTTTCTTTTTCTTTTTTCTTTTTTTCTTTTTGCTGTTGAGTTGTATGAGTTCTTTATGTATTTTGGTATTAACCCCTTATCAGAAGTACACGCTTCTTTTATTTTTTTTAATAAATTTATTTACTTATTTTTGGCTGCGATGGGTCTTCATTGCTGCGCATGGGCTTTCTCTAGTTGCGGTGAGTGGGAGCTACTCTTCCTTGCGGTGCATGGGCTTCTCATTGCGGTGGCTTCTCTTGTTGCAGAGCACAGGCTCTAGGCGCGTGGGCTTCAGTAGTTATGGCACACGGGCTTCAGTAGTTGTGGCACACAGGTTTAGTTGCTCTGTGGCATGTGAGATCTTCCCGTACCAGGGCTCGAACCCATGTCCCCTGCATTGGCAGGCGGATTCTTAACCACTGCACCACCAGGGAAGTCCGTACACGTTTCTTAAGTAATCCACTTCCATGACGGTAGAAACACACACACACACACCTGTTACTGATGGTAAATAAACCATAGTTTTTTTTTATTTTAAAGAAAAGAATAGAATTTGTCACTTTAAAACGTTTGACTGTAGTAGCCATATATCTGCCAAGTCTAACTTTCTCGAGCAACTAGTCCCCCCCCTCATCCCACCAGGTGAGCTGTCATTCTGTCAACCTGTCAGGACTGGTGCCCTGTCTTTCCACCACATGGGTTGTGGACACATGGCTAGGGGTCCCCTGGGCCAAGTGATTGGTTTAGGGATAGGCACATGGCCCATACAGATTTCTGCCCGGAATAGGTACCTGGATGTTAGGGGCGGAAAATCCTTTGTTCCTGTTGCGGTGGCTGAGCTAGAAGGATGTGCCTCTGGGTCTTTGGGCAGCCGCCTTTCTTTCTTCATGGTGAAGGGCTTCTCTGAAGAAGGAAACCAGCCCATAACCAGAAGCAAAGTTGAGAGATGAGCTCTGGTGACAGTGTGAGTGGTGGATCCAGCTCTCACTTTGAATCCTTGTATCCCACTTAACGTGATAATACCCTTTCTTACTTAAACTGATTGGCGGTAAACTGTAGTCATCAACAACTGAGAGAGTCTTAATTAATCCAATGACCCAGTGGTTAAAGTATTCACTCTAATGTTTTCAGAGGTATTTATTAAACATCATTTATGGGCCTGAAGCCCACTACCCTATTCCTCTATACTTACCATAACAACAACAAAAAAGGGGTCATCAAACTGTGACTTGTTGGGCTTCCCTGGTGGTGCAGTGGTTGGGAGTCCGCCTGCCGATGCAGGAGACACGGGTTCGTGCCCCTGTCCGGGAAGATCCCACATGCCATGGAATGGCTGGGCCTGTGAGCCATGGCCGCTGAGCCTGCGCATCCGGAGCCTGTGCTCCGCAACGGGAGAGGCCACAACAGTGAGAGGCCCGCGTACAGCAAAAAAAAAAAAAAAAAGATGTGACTTGTTAATTTTAAGTCAGTTAAGAACAGTATTCTCCCTTTTAGGGAAATAAATGATATTTATTACAACAAGAGAAGAGAATATACAATAGTTGCTAATTTTTTTTGAGAAATCTCTCTCTAGAAATGATGCTTGCTTGCTGTTTAAATGTTTAAGTAGAGGATCAGGGAGGGACTCTGCCCACTGAACTTGCCTCAGACGAGGTTCTAGAGTTATGATTGGATTCACCAAGGACCATTTATTTCTACCCCAGGGCCTAAGCAAAAATAGTCAGAAACTTCGCCCTATTGTGTGCACAGAAATTGGTTGTCCAACCCTTGGTACTAAGTGAGTTCCCAGCTTACCGTGGGGGTGGGATGATGGTGTCACACTGTGGCAGATGGCTGAAAACTGCAAAGTAATATTTAATGTTGCTTAGTCCTGCCTTGGAAAATGAGCGAACAGAGACCTTTGATTGGTGTCCTGAAATTTCCATCTCATTGCTTAACAAATTTCAAAGTTAGCCCAGAACAGAAAAGGAACCCATCCCAGATTTTGGTAAGGTTTTAAAACACATGACAAGATAATCAAATTTTGAGCATGTTGCCTAAAAAGGGCAGATCTCTAGCTCAGATGAATTAAAACTGCAATGACAGAACTTTTCATTAGGACATGTGAAGAGGAAGAATATTTTTAATATTCCTTGTGACAGGAGAAGTGAAATTTTAAAAGTTAACTCACAAGTCGAAAAGGCGGATGAGCCCAAATAAGACCATTAGCATAGGAAGATCACATTTAAAGAGATTCAAAAAATGATGCTTGAATTTTAAAATTAAGATAGAAGAAACGTACTTTCAGAAACTGTTGGAAAGTAGTCAGTCCTGTGGTGTAGAGGTATAAGTCAGTTTTCCTTTCAAAGAGTCGTTGATGACATTTAATTTTCTGTTAGCAAATTCCTGCAATCCGTCCTCCTTCCAAAGGGCAACCACTGGGAGGTGAGAACTTATCTCAATCTTTTGTTTCCCCCCATCTTTTCACTCTCTGGTAAAACAAATAGCCCTCATAAGCAATGTTCAGCCCTGCTGTTTTTTTTTTTTTTTGCGGTACGCGGGCCTCTCACTGTTGTGGCCTCTCCCGTTGCAGAGCACAGGCTCCAGATGCGCAGGCTCAGCGGCCATGGCTCACAGGCCCAGCCGCTCCGCGGCATGTGGGATCTTCCCAGACCGGGGCACGAACCCGCATCCCCTGCATTGGCAGGTGGACTCTCAACCACTGCGCCACCAGGGAAGCCAAGCCTTGCTGTTTTTGTTACAGACCTTCCTGTACACTTGCAAGTATCAGAAACATCAGCCATATATTTCTCCTACCTCGGCACGTGGAGGAACGTAGCACAGCTACTATGTTAAGGATGGCTATGTGCAGGTTTCAGCTGAAAGACATTAAAGAATCTCTCAATTTGTGCTCATTGGCAAGTGGTGGTTGCATGCCTGCTCTTTCCTCACCCATTTATCAAGTGCCTGCACCATAGCTCTGCAAGGCTCAGGAGACACAGAGATGAAAAAATATCTCCTGCTCTTAAGTAGCCTACAGCCTAGTGTGACTCCAAATATGAAAGGCAATACTATACAGCCTCTTCACCATTGACTCTGAGGTTAGGAGAGCAGCTTTTAGCTCTGAAACAAGGCAGTTAACTGACCTGGACTCTCAAGACACTTGCCTTGTCAATATTGTGATTTAATGAACTGAGTTAAGCAACTAGAGTTGTCTCTGAAGTGTAGACATTACCTAAGTTCTAATGAAAAGATTTCAGACAGTAACTCCCAGGAAATCTTACAAACAAAGGAATCAACACATGCTGATTATTTGGGATGTTGGTGCATTTTCCAATAGTTTTAACTGTACTTTGAACATTTACAAATCTTCTTTCTCCCTTCCATCCTCCCTACATAACAGCAAATTACATTTCTTTAGTTATTCATCCCTGTTGAAAGCAGGTGCAAGGTGCCTTAGCTAACAGTCTACAACTACAAAGGTCTTGCACAACTATCTTCCCCCCATAATGCACACCAAATACTCTCACGTTGTCCAGTCTGTCATTCCCATACCTTCCACCCTTGTACTTTGAATCCTTGTACACTTAGACATGGGCTGTCCAGCACTCTTCTGCATGTGTGTCATTTTTTAAGAAGCTTCTTTCAGATGTGGTACATATATACAGTGGAATACTACTCAGCCATAAAAATGAATGAAATAACGCCATTTGCGGCAACATGGATGGAACTAGAGATTATCATACTAAGTAAAGTAAGTCAGAAAGAGAAGACAAATACCATATGATATCACTTATATGTGGAATCTAAAATATGACACAAATGAACTTTTATGAAATAGAAGCAGACTCACAGACATAGACAATAGACTTTTTGCCAAGGGGAGGGGTTGGGGAAGGGATGGAGTGGGAGTTTGGGATTAGCAGATGCAAACTACTATATATAGAATGGATAAACAGCAAGGTCCTACTGTATTGCCCAGGGAACTATTAATATATTCAATATCCTGTGATAAACCATAATGGAAAAGAATATAAAAAATGTGTATATATGTATAACCAAATCACTTTGCTGTACAGCAGAAGTTAACACAACATTTTAAGTCAACTATATTTCAATAAAAAAAATAAATAAGAAGCTTCTTTGCAGTAGGAAGTGTGGTTGTCTTACGAGAACTGAGCATGTACAATCCACAAGGATTTTTCAGCATTCTTTCTTGGGCTCCTACCCATTCCCTGAGCCAGTTGTTAGTTGTAATCTCGCATTGCTAGATTATAATAGTTAGGTTCCTCTCACTGTTCCCAATGTCCAGCTACCAGTAATTTTACTCCTTCCTTCACCAAGTTTCTATTCATAAAACCTTGCTGAACTTATTTATATTCTGTTACCATTTTATTCTTTCATTTCCCACTACCTTAATCTATGTATTTCCTAATTGGTATATTCCCTATTTTCCATAGTGATACAAGAAAGAGTAATGTTTACATTTTCAATAAGTGGATTTGTTAAAATGGTTTGAAAATTATTCAAGAAATAGAAACTGGCGTATCTTGAGGCAGATTGCCTTGGTTCAAACCCCAGTTCTGCCTCTTGCTGGTTGGATTAGTCATTTATTCTGTTTCTTTAAACATCCAAAGAGTGAGTGTAATAGTGGTACACAGGTTGTATTGAGAGGGTTCTGGCATTGGGTTCAAATCTTCACTGTCACTTATTTGCTGTCTAATGTTGGTCAAATTTACTTAACCTTTCTAAGTCACAATGTGCTCTTCTGCAATTCAAGGATAATGATAGCACCTGCCTCTTGGGATTATTGTATGGAATATGATATGCATGTAAGGCATTTAGCACAGTGCCTGGCACACTTTAAGTGCAGAAAAACATGTTAGATATTCTTAGGAAAAACACACAGCAGGGCCAAAGCTGATAAACTAAAACTCAGATATGTAAAATAGTATATAGCTTTCTAACTTTTTTTGTGACTGGATGAATATTGTTTCTGCTGTTGAGGGGACAAAAGTGAAATTTCCCTTCACAGGTCAATGTCTCTTCTAGTATCTTTCAGATAAATGGTATCTTTCAGGTTATTTCCCCATTTTGTTGGTAAATGGACAATCTTGGAGGATTCCTCTCCCTGCCATATTCCTCTTGATTGCCCTGCCTTCCTCATTCTTTACCTCCATCTGGGCACAGAGACACTTACATGACCTGGTAGAAGGAAAGATTTCTATCCTAAGAAAGGGCTTTCTCTGCTGGTTCCCACTGAACTCTGATCCATGCGTAACTTGTGCCACTTCATCTCTGAGAGTCTGCTTCTGTCTTTTCTGCAGCTGTTGTTGATGCTTTGTGGCCAATGTAGCTTGTGTTTTCTAGTCAAAGGAAATGCAAGATGACCCACTGATTCCTGAGCTCCCACTTGACTCCTACTGATGCTGATGCCCTTATGTGACCCAGCAACATTGCTCCCTTCTCCCCTCCCCTTTCATTTTCACTCTATTATATGTTGGCACAAGGTACCTGCCAGCCATTCTTTTATCAAAGTTCCAAATGGAAAAGGAAATTCAAGTCTCCTCTTTGCTTTTGGCGTGACCTCAAACTATCTGGAGTATTTTTATTGCAAACCTTACCCAAGGTTTGACAGTGGGAGATATGGGAGGCAGGGGGACAGAATTGAGGACTCTCCTTGATAACTTCTCTCTCTCTCCTCTCCCAGCTTCTTTTCCCAGTGGCCAAAGGGCTTTCTACTTTTCCTCTCTACGTGATGAGAATGCCATATCTTCTTTCTTCCCTGTTCTATGGATTTTGTAAGACTCTGATCAAGTTGGCCAGATTTGACTCTCTTGATATATGAAAGATATTAAATACACTTTTGAGGTATTGTCCCCTCAAAAAACAAACAACCAGACCTAGCTTTCAGATCTTTTCTTGTTCCTATGTGCTAGACTTCTGGTTTGAAGATCAAACCTGAGCAATACTTCTCTGTCTCCCCAAAATGTTGAATGGATGCTGTTGCTTAGGCAGGATAACACAACATATGGGAAATGAAACTTACATCAGTTTAATATTTCAAAAATATCATCCTTATTATTTCTGTTTGTTATAGAAAGGGATCATCACAAAGTAGAAAAAGTCATTTGTAATCCCATCTCCAGGAAATAATCACAGTTAATAATGTTTTCTAGCTGGGTGCTAACTGGGTGACTTAGAGCAAGTTACTTTACTATCTGATGCTCAGTTTTCTCCTTTGCTAAATGGGAATAACCCCTTCCTCCCAAGTGGGTTGTTTTGATTCAAGATGGCATTTTTATCACAGAGGGAAATTATTATATACAATTGGTTCTGATTCTTTCTTTCTGTTCCTGTTGTAATACTCTATTATTGTAATTTATGTATCTTTATAGTACATTTTAACACTTGGTAAAACAAATATTATACATCTTTTATTATCTTATTACACATCTTTTAAAATAATTTCTGCCAATTATAACTTGTTTATTCTTTTAAATGAACATTGGAATTATTGTGTTAACTTCTTAAACAGTTTATTGGTATTTTCATTAAGATTACCTTAATGTTTATGACATTAAACATTCAAATAAACAGATTTTCTTTTCTGGACCTTGGTAAAGTTTGGTAGTTTTCGTCATATAAGGTGTTTCACATTTCTTTTTTTTTTTTTTGCGGTACGCGGGCCTCTCACTGTTGTGGCCTCTCCTGTTGCGGAGCACAGGCTCCGGACGCGCAGGTTCAGCGGCCATGGCACACGGGACCAGCCGCTCCGCGGCATGTGGCATCTTCCCGGACAGGGGCATGAACCCGTGTCCCCTGCATCGGCAGGCGGACTATCAACCACTGTGCCACCAGGGAAGCCCCACATTTCCTATTAGAAGTTTCCTAGGCCTTTTATATTTCTGATGGTTGTTTAAAATGAGACTTTTTTCTTGTTAAATTTCTTAACTGATTACTGGTGGTATATAGAAAAATATAATCTTGACTTTTGTATATATGTATATATTTTTAACATCTTTATTGGAGTATAATGGCTTTACAATAGTGTGTTAGTTTCTGCTGTATAAGAAAGTGAATCAGCTATACATATACATATGTCCCCATTTCTCTTCCCTCTTGCGTCTCCCTCCCACCCTCCCTATCCCACCCCTCTAGGTGGACACAAAGCACTGAGCTGAACTCCCTGTGCTATGCGGCTGCTTCCCACTAGCTATCTGTTTTACATTTGGTAGTGTATATATGTCCATGCCACTCTCTCACTTCGTCCCAGCTTACCGTTCCCCCTCCCTGTGTCCTCAAGTCCATTCTCTACATTTGCATCTTTATTCCTGTCCTGCACCTAGGTTCACCAGAACCTTTTTTTGTTTTTATAAGATTCCATATATATGTGTTGGTATATGGTATTTGTTTTTCTCTTTCTGACTTATTTCACTCTGTCTCTAGGTCCATCCACCTCACTACAAATAACTCCATTTCATTTCTTTCTTTGGCTGAGTAATATTCCATTGTACATATGTGCCACATCTTCTTTATCCATTCATCTGTCGATGGACACTTAGGTTGCTTCCATGTCCTGGCTATTGTGAATAGAGCTGCAATGAACATTGTGGTACATGACTCTTTTTGAATTATGATTTTCTCAGGGTTCATGCCCAGTAGTGGGATTGCTGAGTCATATGGTAGTTCTATTTTTAGTTTTTAAGGAACCTCCATACTGTTCTCCATAGTGGCTGTATCAATTTGCATTCCCACCAACAGTGCAAGAGGGTTCCCTTTTCTCCACACCTTCTCCAGCATTTATTGTTTGTAGATTTTTTGATGATGGCCATTCTGACTGGTGTGAGGTGATATCTCATTGTAGATTTGATTTGCATTTCTCTAACGATTAGTGATGTTGAGCAAATTTTCATGTGCCTCTTGGCCATGAAATGTCTTCTGTATGTCTTCTTGGGAGAAATGTCTATTTAGGTCTTCTGCCCATTTTTGGATTGGCTTGTTTTTTTAATATTGAGCTGCATGAGCTGCTTGTATATTTTGGAGATTAATCCTTTGTCAGTTGCTTCATTTGCAAATATTTTCTCCCATTCTCAGGGTTGTCTTTTTGTCTTGTTTATGGTTTCCTTTGCAGTGCAAAAGCTTTTAAGTTCCATTAGGTCCCATTTGTTTACTCTTGATTTTATTTCTATTACTCTGGGAGGTGGGTCAAAAAGGATCTTGCTGTGATTTATGTCATAGAGTGTTCTGCCTATGTTTTTCTCTAAGAGTTTTATAGTGTCTGGCCTTACATTTAGGTCTCTAATCAATTTTGAGTTTATTTTTGTGTATAGTTAGGGAGTGTTCTAATTTCATTCTTTTACATGTAGCTGGCCAGTTCTCCCAGCACCACTTATTGAAGAGTCTGTCTTTTCTCCATTGTGTACTCTTGCCTCTTTATCAAAGATAAGGTGACCACATGTGTGTGGGTTTATCTCTGGGCTTTCTATCCTGTTCCATTGATCTATATTTCTGTTTGTGTGCCAGTATCATACTGTCTCGATTACTGTAGCTTTGTAGTATAATCTGAAGTTGGGGAGCCTGATACCTCCAGCTCTGTTTTTCTTTCTCAAGGTTGTTTTGCCTATTCGGGGTGTTTTGTGTTTCCATACAAATTGTGAAATTTTTTTGTTTTAGTTCTGTGAAAAATGCCATTGGTAGTTTGATAAGGATTGCATTGAATCTGTAGATTGCTTTGGGTAGTATAGTCATTTTCAGAATGTTGATTCTTCCAATCCAAGAACATGGTATACTTCTCCATCTGTTTGTATCATCTTTAATTTCTTTCATCAGTGTGTTATAGTTTTCTGCATACAGGTGTTTTGTCTCCTTAGGTAGGTTTATTCCTAGGTATTTCATTCTTTTTGTTGCATTGGTAAATGGGAGTGTTTCCTTAATTTCTCTTTCATATTTTTCATCATTAGTGTATAGGAATGCAAGAGATTTCTGTGCATTAATTTTGTATCCTGCTACTTTACCAAATTCATTGATCACCTGTAGTAGTTTTCTGGTAGCATCTTTAGGATTCTCTATGTATAGTATCATGTCATCTGCAAACAGTGACAGTTTTACTTCTTTTCTGATTTGGACTCCTTTTATTTCTTTTTCTTCTCTGATTGCTGTGGCTAAAACTTCCAAAACTATGTTGAGTAATAGTGGTGAGAGTGGGCAACCTTGTCTTGTTCCTGATCTTAGTGGAAATGGTTTCATTTTTTCACCATTGAGAACGATGTTGGCTGTGGGTTTGTCATATATGGGTTTTATTATGTTGAGGTAAGTTCCCTCTATGCCTACTTTCTAGAGGGTGTTGAACTTTGTCGAAAGCTTTTTCAGAATCTATTAAGATGATCATATGGTTTTTATCGTTCAGTTTGTTAATATGGTGTTTCACATTGATGGATTTGTGTGTGTTGAATAATCCTGGCATTCCTGGGATAAACCCCACTTGATCATGGTGTATGATTCCTTTAATGTGTTGTTGGATTCTGTTTGCTAGTATTTTGTTGAGGATTTTTGCATCTATATTCATCAGTGATATTGGCCTGTAGCTTTCTTTTTCTGTGACATCTTTGTCTGGTTTTGGTATCAGGGTGATGGTGCCTCATAGAATGAGTTTGGGAGTTTTCCTCCCTCTGCTATATTTTGGAAGAGTTTGAGAAGGATTGGTGTTAGCTCTTCTCTAAATGTTTGCTAGAATTCACCTGTGTATCCATCTGGTTCTGGGCTTTTGTTTGCTGGAAAATTTTTAATCACAGTTTCAATTTCAGTGCTTCTGATAGATCTGTTTATACTTTCTATTTCTTCCTGGTTCAGTCTTGGTAGGTTGTGCTTTTCTAAGAATTTGTCCATTTCTTCCAGGTTGTTCATTTTATTGGCATATAGTTGCTCTTAGTAATGTCTCATGAACCTTTGTATTTCTGCCATGTCAATTGTTACTTCTCCTTTTTCATTTCTAATTCTATTGATTTGAGTCCTCTCTCTTTTTTTCTTTATGAGTCTGGCTAATGGTTTATCAGTTTTGTTTGTATTCTCAAAGAACCAGCTTTTAGTTCTACTGGTCTTTGCTCTCATTTCCTTCATTGCTTTTTCATTTATTTCTGATCTGATCTTTATGATTTCTTTCCTTCTGCTAACTTTGGGGTTTTTTTTGTTCTTCTTTCTCTGACTGCTTTAAGTGTAAGGTTAGGTTGTTTATTTGAGGTATTTCTTTTTTCTTGACATAGGATTGTATTGCTATAAACTTCCCTCTTAGAGCTGCTTTTGCTGCATCCTAAAGGTTTTGGGTCATTGTGTTTTCATTGTTATTTGTTTCTAGGTATTTTTTGATTTCCTCTTTGACTTCTTCAGTGATCTCTTGGTAATTTAGTAGTGTGTTGTTTAGCCTCCATGTGTTTGTATTTTTTACAGATTTTTTCCTGTAATCGATATCTAGTCTCATAGCATTGTGGTTGGAAAAGATACTTGAAATGATTTCAATTTTCTTAAATTTACCAAGGCTTGATTTTTGACCCAAGATATGATCTATCCTGGAGAATGTTCCATGAGCACTTGAGAAGAAAGTGTATTCTGTTGTTTTTGGATGGAATGTCCTATAAATATCAGTTAAGTCCATCTTGTTTAATGTATCATTTAAAGCTTGTGTTTCCTTATTTATTTTCATTTTGGATGATCTGTCCATTGTGAAAGTGGGGTGTTAAAGTACCCTAGTATGATTGTGTTACTGTCAATTTCCCCTTTTATGGCTGTTAGCATTTGCCTTATGTATTGCTCCTATGTTGGTGCATAAATATTTACAATGTTATATCTTCTTGGATTGATCCCTTGATCAGTATGTAGTGTCCTTCTTTGTCTCTTGTAATAGTCTTTATTTTAAGGTCTATTTTGTCTGATATGAGAATTGCTACTCCAGCTTTCTTTTGATTTCCATTTGCATGGAATATCTTTTTCCATCCCCTCACTTTCAGTCTGTATGTGTCCCTAGGTCTGAATTGGGTCTCTTGTAGACAGCATATATACGGGTCTTGTTTTTGTATCCATTCAGCCAGTCTGTATGTCATTTGATTGGAGCATTTAATCCATTTACATTTAAGGTAATTATCAATATGTATGTTCCTATTACCATTTTCTTAATTGTTTTTGGTTTGTTGTTTTAGGTCTGTTCCTTCTCTTGTGTTTCCTGACTAGAAGAAGTTCCTTTAGCATTTGTTGTAAAGCTGGTTTGGTGGTGCTAAATTCTCTTAGCTTTTGCTTGTCTGTAAACATTTTAATTTCTCCATCGAATCTGAATGAGGTCCTTGCTGGGTAGAGTAATCTTGATTGTAGGTTTACCCTTTCATCACTTTAAATATGTCGTGCCACTCCCTTCTGGCTTGCAGAGTTTCTGCTGAAAGATCAGCTGATAACCTTATGGGGATTCCCTTGTATGTTATTTGTTGCTTTTCCCTTGCTGCTTTTAATATTTTTTCTTTGAATTTAATTTTTGAAAGTTTGGTTAATATGTGTCTTGGCATGTTTCTCCTTGGATTTATCCTGTATGGGACTCTCTATGCTTCCTGGGCTTGATTGAATACTTCCTTTCCCATATTAGGGATGTTTTCAACTATAATCTCATCAAATATTTTCTCAGTCTCTTTCTTTTTCTCTTCTTCTTCTGGGACCCCTATAATTCGAATGTTGGTGCATTTAATGTTGTCCCAGAGGTCTCTGTGACTGTCCTCAATTCTTTTCATTCTTTTTTCTTTATTCTGCTCTGTGGTATTTATTTCCACTATTTTGTCTTCCAGGTCACTTATGCGTTCTTCTGCCTCAGTTATTCTGCTATTGATTCCTTCTGGGGAGCTTTTAATTTCATTTATTGTGTTGTTCATCATTGTTTGCTTGCTCTTTAGTTCTTTTAGGTCCTTGTTAAACGTTTCTTGTATTTTCTGTATTCTATTTCCTAGATTTTGGATCATCTTTACTATCATGACTCTGAGTTCTTTTTCAGGTAGACTGCCTATTGCCTGTTCATTTGTTTAGTCTGGTGGATTTTTACCTTGCTCCTTCATCTGCTGTGTGTTTCTCTGTCTTCTCATTTTGCTTAACTTACTGTGTTTGGGGTCTCCTTTTTGCAGCCTGCAGGTTCTTAGTTCCTGTTGTTTTTGGTGTCTGTCCCCAGTGGCTAAGGTTGGTTCAGTGGGGTGTATAGGCTTCCTGGTGGAGGGGACTACTGCCTGTGTTCTGGTGGATGAGGCTGGATCTTCTCTTTCTGGTGGGCAGGACCATGTTCAGTGGTGTGTTTTGGGGTGTTTGTGACCTTATTATGAATTTTGGTAGCCTCTCTGCTAATGGATGGGGTAGTGTTCCTGTCTTGCTAGTTGTTTGGCATAGGGTGTCCAGCACTGTAGCTTGCTGGTTGTTGAGTAGAGCTGGGTCTTAGCGTTGACGTGGAGATCTCTGGGAGAGCTTTTGCTGTTTGATATTACATGGAGCCAGGAGGTCTCTCATGGACGAGTGTCCTGTACTCGGCTCTCCCACCTTGGAGGCTCAGGCCTGACACCTGGCCAGAGCACCAAGACCCTGTCAGCCACTCAGCCAGGTACGTGGAGAGTTTCCTGCCTTTTGGGAAGTCTGAGGTTTTCTGCCAGTGTTCAGTAGGTGTTCTGTAGGAGTTGTTCCACATGTAGATGTATTTCTGATGTATTTGTGGGGAGGAAGGTGATCTCCACGTCTTACTCCTCCACTATCTTGAAGATCTCTAGACTTTTGTATATTTTAAAACTAATTAGCTTAATGACTTCTACTAGTTTATTTTCATTTGATTTACTTAGGTTTTCCATTTAAAGAAGGATGATCTAAAAATAGAGACTAATTTGTCCCCATGTTTCTAAAATTTACCAATTAAAAGAATTCTTCTGTCCTTTATTGCATTGGCTAGAACTTCCAGGAAAGTGCTAAATAATAACCAGCACACTGCTCTTGTTGCTAAATTTAATGGGAATGGGCTCTAGTATTTCATCATTAACTCTAATATGGGCTATCTCTATGTAGTAACTATTTTCTAATTGATTAAGGAGGTTTTCCTCTATTGTCAGGAAGCTTTTGTATTTATTTAATATTTAATTTATTTTGTAATCTTTGCATTTATTAAAATAACTGTTTTTAATCTTCTGAGGTACTGAAGTGACTAATTAAATGACTGGTGTATTTTACATGATACTGGATTAGCATGTTATATAGGGAGATTAGTTTGTGATTTACATTTTTGTGCTCTATTTGTTGGACTTGGGGATTAGAGTATTGCTGGTTTGGGAAAATGAATTGGGCAGTGTGCCATCTTTTTCTGTACTCTGGAACACTTTAAGTGATATGTGAATTATCTTTCC
Organism: Mesoplodon bidens; assembly: GCF_964165515.1. NCBI lineage: Eukaryota > Metazoa > Chordata > Mammalia > Artiodactyla > Ziphiidae > Mesoplodon > Mesoplodon bidens. Next base: position 17,767,739 of record NC_138164.1, on the reverse strand, counting down.
TTGAAGATCTGCTAGAACTCACTAGTAAAATTGTCTAGACACAGTACAGCATTTGGAGTTATTCCCTAGGCAAAAATTTCCATTTCTTCCATGGTTGTTGGTATCCACATGGACTACTTTCTCAAATCATTTCTGGAAGTTTACATGTTTTTTAGAAAATCATGTGTTTCATCCTTATTTTTGGAATTTTTAGCTTAGAGTGGTGCATTTAAATTTCTTATAGCATTACAGGGTACTTGTATATCTGTGAATAAAACCTGATTCTCATTTTTAATGATTTGAATATATTTTCTGTTGTCTAAATCTGTAAGCTTTGTCTATTTTATTGATATTTTCAAAGAAATTATTTCTCAGAATTATTTATCATATCTATTTTTGTTTTCTAATAATTTCTACATCATTATTTTTATTTTATTTTTTTATTTTTATTTTTATTTTTTTTTTTGGCAGTATGTGGGCCTCTCGCTGTTGTGGCCTCTCCCGTTGCAGAGCACAGGCTCCGGATGTGCAGGCTCAATGGCACGGCTCACGGGCCCAGCCGCTCTGCGGCATGTGGGATCTTCCCGGTCCGGGGCACGAATCTGTGTCCCCTGCATCAGCAGGCAGACTCTCAACCACTGCACCACCAGGGAAGCCCTACATCATTATTTTTACATCATTATTAATTCATTTCTCCTTATCTCTCAGATTTCTCTTCTTTTTTGACATTTTTTCAAATTCATTTTCATTTTCTGTTTTTAAAAATAAATATATTTAAGGCTGTGAGATTTCTTCTAAATGTAGTTGGCCTCGTCATATCAATTTTGATTTGTAGATGTTGTTGCTTTTATAGGTGTAATGTTCTATAGCTGCACGTATTTTTAACTTTTGTAAACATTGAGTATAATTTACAAACATTGAAACACACATATTTGAATAGTACACTTTGATAAGTTTTTTATTGAAGTAAAATTTATGTACAGTGAAATGCATTTCTTAATTGTGCAGTTTGTAGAGTTTCGATAAGTCTGTGTAACCAACACACCAAACAAGATGCAGAACCCCTCCCTTGAGCTTTCCTTTGGCCCCCTTCCAATCAGTCCCCCACCGGGCAACCACTGTTTGGATTTCTATCACCAGAGTCATTTTGTTGATTCTTGAACTTCATATGAATGAAATCATACAGTAGTGCTCTCTGTGTCTGAGTTCTTTCCCTCAGCATAATGATTTTTTGGTTAATCCATATTGTTGCTTGTATCAGAGGCACATTTTTTGTAAACTGCTGAGTTTTAAAATTACTGAGTTTTAAAAATTGTATCATTTGACTGTACCACAGTTTATCCTATGTCCTCTGGATGGACTTTTGTGGTATTTCCACTGTTGGACTATAATGAATAAAGCTGCCTGGACATTCCTGTAAAAGTCTTTTTGTGGATATGTTTTCATTTCTTTTGGGTAAATACTTAATGGTGTTACTGGGCCAAGGGGTAGATGTATGCTTAATTTTAAAGAAAGTGCCAATCTTTTTCCAGTACTTGTACCATTACAGACTCCTTCCGGAAATGCATGAGACTCCAGTTGTTCACATCCTTACTAACAATTGGTATTGTCTGTCTTTCATTTTAGTCATTTTTGGGGGTATAAAATAGAATCTCATTGTGGTTTTAATTTGTATTTCTCTGTTGTCTAATGATATTAGGCATCTTTTTGTGTGCTTCTTCTTGGCTATTTATATAGCTTCTTTTGTTAAATGTTCAAGCCTTTTGACTATTTTTAAGTTGGGTTGTCTTTTTGTTATTTGAGTTGTAGGAATTCTTTATATTAATATGTTCTGGATATAAGTTCTTTGTCAGATTTATGATTCTAAATATTTTCTTCTAGTCTGTGGTTTATCTTTTCTTTGCAGTGTCTTCGAAGAATAGGAGGTTTTAATTTAATGAATCCCCTTCTTGTAATTTTTTTCTTTTATGGTTATTGTTTTTTGTGTTTCATTTAAGAAATTTTTACCTACCTGAATATTGCAAATATATTCTATATTTTCATGTAGAAGCTTTCCAGTTTTAGCTTTTTTTGATCCTATCATTCATTCCCAATTAACTTTTGGGAGGAAGTGTAGCGGTCAGGATTCATTATTTTTTACCCAGTAGCTCTTTGGTTGTTCCAACACCATTTGTAGAAAAAACTATCCACTTCCTATTGAATTATCTTGGTGCCTTTGTTGAAAATCAGTTGAGGGCTTCCCTGGTGGTGCAGTGGTTAAGAATCCGCCTGCCAATGCAGGGGACATGGGTTTGAGCCCTGGTCTGGGAAGATCCCACATGCCACGGAGCAACTAAGCCTGTGCGCCACAACTACTGAGCCTGTGCTCTAGAGCCCGCAAGCCATAACTACTGAGCCCGTGAGCCAAAACTACTGAAGCCCATGTACCTAGAGCCTGAGCTCCGCAACAAGAGAAGCCACCTCAGTGAGAAGCCCGCGCACCGCAACGAAGAGAAGCCCCACTCGCTGCAACTAGAGAAAGCCTGTGAGCAGCAATGAAGAACCCATGCAGCTAAAAATAAATAAAATAAATTTAAAAAAAAGAAAGAAAATCAGTTGAATGTATCTTGTAGGTCTATTTCTAGACTTTCTAGACTGTTTCTGTAGTTGCAGGTTTGGTATTCTCTTTGACCCATGAATTGCTTAGGAATATGGCGCCATCTTTAACAACAACTCTAACTTATGACCCTGAAGACCATTATGTTGGAGCCAGATCAGGAATGAGGCCGAGTAAGAATGTCATCCTCTAAAGCAGTAGTTCTAAAATTTAGCAGTGTTACACAGGGAGTTAACAAACAAGAATAGATTTTGGGACCCTATTCCAGACCTAATTTTCAGTGTAAAAACTGGGGAATTTCTCTTTTTAAAAAGCCCTCCAGGTGACTCTAAGACGTCCAGTCAATTTGAGAACCATTGCCCTAAGCATCACCTCTTACATCAAAGAGCAGACTTATAGTTACACGCTGAGATCTCAGTGGGTTCAATCCGTTCCATTATTTCAGTGTATAGACTAGACCTTCAAAAAAGGGAAACAGAAAATTAGCCTGTTACTTCTTCAGGCAGGCATTGAAATGAACATGAACCTCACATCATCTTTGAATGACCTTTTTAATTTGGGAGGACGTAATATCTATTATTGTTGTGGTGTAGTTAAGAGATTTTTTATGTAGGAAACAATTGGATTCTGGATGACTGTTTTGCTGTTCAAGTATCGTGACTTAAAGTTTTAGGGAGAACTCTTTGGGGCATGGAGGCAGGAACTCTTCCATGGCTAATGGATCAGGGAAGCTCCAAGAAAGCCAAGAGAGCTGTCAAATGAAGTGCATTACAGTTCAGGACCAGAGGGAGGGCTTTTGGAGAGACTTACGATCTTATTATATTGGTGAGAGTATTAAAAAAGGAGCCCAGCTTCCGTGCTCCTTAGTTGTGGCATATGAACTCTTAGCTGCAGCATGCATGTAGGATCTAGTTCCCTGACCAGGGATCGAACCTGGGTCCCCTGCCTCGGGAGTACAGAGTCTTAACCACTGCGCCACCAGGGAAGTCCCCTAGATGGTTTTCTTGTGTTGTTGTAAATCTGGATTGTGAATCATATTATGGTTGGTGAGATTTACCATGGGAATTCTGTGTGGTTTGGTTTGAGTGTGTGAATTCAGAAAGAGTTTGTATTTGTTTCTGTCAAGTTCCCCTAGGGAATTAGCCCCAGCTTACTTGCTTATTTATTTACTTAGTTACTGGATTGAGGTTTCCTGAATTGAACAGGTAGTATGGATTAGAATTTCAGATCTTTATCAAGGCAGGTCTGTGCTTACTAACTCATAAAGGGAGACTTCCCCTTTTCTATCAGAATCTAGGACAAGACAGACAAACTTCTTTGTCATCTTTCATGGGTATATTTTTTTCCAGTTCTCCCTTTCTCTGAGAGTAGTCCTTTGAAGGTTTAGGCTTATGCAGGGATTTCAGGCCCCTTGCCTCCTGTCTGAGTGAAAATAAGAAAGCCAGTGAGGCTGGAGGGTAATTAATGAGGGGCAATGATGGCAGGATATGAAGCCAGAGAGGTAATGAGAGGCAAGAACATGTAAGGCCTTGTGAGTCAGGACAAGATTTTTTGCTTATACTCTCAGTGAGATGAAAAACCATTGGAGGGTTTTGAGCAAAGATATGACATGCATGAATGTGATCTGATTTGTATTTTAAATGGATTTGCTGGTTGCAGTTAGAAAATAGACTATGGGACCCAAGGATGGAAGTAAGGGAGACAAAGTTGAAGGCTATTGCAGTATTGTGGGTGAGAGGTGATGATGGTGTATACTTAGGTGGTTATGGCGGAGGTGGTGACAAGTGGTAAAATTCTGGGTATGGTTTGAAGGTGGAGAAAATAGGATTTGATAATAAACTGAATATTGAATATATGGGAGAGACTTCAAGGTTTTTAGACTTAGACAACTGGCAAGAAATATATTGCTATTTGCTGAGATGAGGAAGACTGGATAGACCAGTTTGGTGGAGGAAAATCAAGAATTTGGTTTTGGACACTTAGATTATAAGCTTGAGATGTCTGTTAAGCCATACAAATGGAGATGTAGATTGACAGTTGAATTTATGATGCTGGGAGACATGAGAGGAAATATCCACATTATATATATAAATTTGGTAATTGCCAGGTTATATATGATATGAAATTCTATGGAATTTTATAAGATTATTCATTTTAAAAAGATGTTATAAATCACCTAGAATTTCTGGGTATTTTGTAGCAGATGTATTTTTAATTAGTTAATTAATTAATTAATTAATTAGGCTGCCTTGGGTCTTCATTGCTGCACACAGGCTTTCTCTAGTTGCAGCAAGTGGGGGCTACTCTTCGTTGCGGTGCACGGGCTTCTCACTGAAGTGGCTTCTCTTGTGGCGGAGCACCAGCTCTAGCTGTGTAGGCTTCAGTAGTTGTGGCTCACGGGCTCTAGAGCACAGGCTCAGTAGTCATGGCGCACATATGCTGCACGGCATGTGGGATCTTCCTGGACCAGGGCTTGAACCTACGTCCCTTGCATTGGCAGGCGGATTCTTAACCACTGCGCCACCAGGGAAGTCCTAGCAGATGTATTTTTAGATTACATTGTCTCTACTGTGTTAGAAGAAATGAAAGTATATATATATATTTTAAAATGCAGTAAAATACATATAAACATAAAATTTATCATCTTAACTGTTCTTAAGTGTACAGTTTAATAATGTTAAGTATAATTCACATTGTTGTGCAACCAATCTTCAGAACTTTTTCATCTTGCAAAACTGAAACTCTATGTGCATTAATAACTATTCTCCATTCTTCTATTCCTCCCAGCCCCTGGCAACTACCATTCCACTTTCTGTTTATATGAGTTTGATTACTCTGGATACTTCATATAAGTGAAATCATACAGCATATGTCTTTTTGTGACTGGCTTATTTTACTTAGCGTAATGTCTTCAAGGTTCATCCATGTTATAGCATGTGTCAGAATTTCCTTCCTTTTGAAGACTGAATAGTACTCCTGTGTGTGTGTGTGTGTGTGTGTGTGTGTGTGTGTGTGTATCAATCACATTTTGTTTATCCATTCATCTGTTGATTGACATTTGGTTTGCTTTCACCTCTTGGCTGGTATGAGTAAAGCTATTATGACCATGGGTGTGCAAATTCTCTTTGACACTCTGCTCTTCTATACTTAGAAGTGGTATTGCTAGGTCATTTGGTGATTCCATTTTTAATTTTTTGAAGAGCTGCCATACTGTTTTCTATGGTGGCCACACCATTTTTCATTCCCACCAATGGTGCACAAGGCTTCCAATTTTTCCACCTCCTTGTGAACATTTGTTATTTTCTGTTTTTAAATTTTTTTCTATAGCAGCCACCCTAATGGGTGTGAGATGATATCTCATTGTGATTTTGATTTACATTTCTTTAAATGATTAGTCATTTAAATCATTTAAATCATTTCTTTAATGATTAGTGATATTGAGCATCTTTTCTTTGCTTGTTGGCCATTTGTATATCTTTTTTGGAGAGATGTCTTTTCAAGTCCTTTGCCCATTTAAAAAATCAGGTTATTTGGATTTGTGTTGTTGAGTTGTAGAAGTTCTTTAATACATTCTGGATATTAGCTCCTTATCAGGTATTTAACTTGCAATTATTTTCTTCCATTCCATAGGTTGCTTTTTCACTCTGTTGATTGTGTCTTTTGATGCACAGAAGTTTTAAATTCTGATGTAGTCAAATTTACCTATTTTTGCTTTTGTTGCCTGTGCTTTGGGTGTTATATCCAAGACATCATTGCCAAATCCAATGTCGTAAAGCTTTCCTTGTTTTCTTCTAAGAGTTTTATAGTTTTAGGTCTTAAATTTAGGCCTTTGGTCCACTTTGAGTTAATTATTTTCCGTGGTCTAAGTTAAGGATCAAACTTCATTCTTTTTGCATATGGAAACCAGTTTTTCCAATACTTTTTGTTGAAAAGACTGTCCTTTATCCATTAAATTGTCTTGGCACCCTTGTCAAAAATCATTTGACCGTATATGTGAGGGTTAGAAATATATTCTTGTCATCTCCTCTCTGTGGATGAAAAATGTTGCCTGCCATATAAGTAAACAAAAGATGTTGCCACCATCAAGCCCTAGGCCACTGCAGCCACCCCCTACTGTGAGCCCTGAGGGAAGTCAGGATGGAAAGCTGGGCACTGACCCTACCTAGATGGTTAAGGTGCATATAAAAGGAATGATTTCAATAGCCCAGACTCTTGCATCTTCCCATACACAAAAAAGCTCACTAACTTCATTAACTTGAGATATCTGGTTTTCTTTAATCAACAGTAATCTTTTGATGTTCCAACTACCTGGTTTTTGTTGCAAAAAACCCTATATATCCTCGCTCCTCCCTTACCTCTTTGGAGCCATCCCTCAGAGCTATCTGAGAGACTGTCTTCCAAGCTTCAGTCCTCAGTTTTGTCCATCAAATAAAACATAATTCTCAACTTTTAGGTTGTGCATATTTTTTCAGTCAACATCTCCATTAAACAAGTCCATTTTTATTTTGCCTACTAAATATCTTCTGAATCTCCCTACTTCTCTTTATTTCTGCCAGTGCCACCCTGGCTTATATTATCATCCTATCATCCAGGTTACGGGAATAGCCTGAAAACTTGTTTCCTTACATTTACTTTAAAAAAAAAATACCCCAACAAGCCAGCTTTATTGTGATATAATTCACATAGCATAAATTTACCCATTTAAAATGTACAATTCAGTAGTTTTTAGTATATGCAGCCATCTCTAAAACCTAATTGTAGAACATTTTTCTTCTATCCCAAATCACAAATACTCTTGACCCACTCTAACCTGTTATCCAATTTGCAGCTAGATTGATCTTTTTTTTTTTAAAGCTAATCTGATTATGTTCCCCTCCCCCATTTCCCTACACAAAAATCCCTTCAATGGTCTACTGTCTCCTTACAATAGACCAAAATCTTTGGTGTGGCTTTCATTCCACACTGCCTCCCGCCCTCTGCCTCCCCCTCCCCCGCCCCAATATCTCCAGCTCCATTTCACATCACTTTCTCCCATAATACGGCACTATGATATGGCCACACCATGCTTTTCCCTTCCTCATGGATTTTCAGATGCTTTTCTTTTTCTCCGCCCCATCCCCATCTCTATCACCGTCCCAACTTTTATATCTCAGTTCAAATACTGCTTGCTCAAGGAAGGCTTCCATGACTGCCCTTCCCCTTACCACACACCCAGATGAGCTTAGGGTCCCTCTGTTAGCCTCAGATTCCTCCTCTAGAATATAGGCTCCATGAGGCCAGGTGCTGGCACAATCACTGTATCCCCAGTGCCTAGCACGGTGCCTGCCACTTTGCAGACATTTCATTTGTTCAACTAATATTGGGTGCTCACTCTTTGTCAGGCACCTTTCTAAGTGAAGATATGCAAAAGAGCATGGCTGGAAGTCTGAGTCCTTGACTGTAACTACCTCCAGAAAATGCCAAACACTGGCTGTGCACTAGGTCTGGTGTGGGAAGTGGGACAGCTTTCCCCATGAGACCTGTCAGATACAGCCTTTGCAGTTAACTACGGTCAGGCCTGAAAGATCATATATAGGATTTTGGACAGGAGCTGGACTCCTCAGAGATTAGGGGATGTTTTTCTCTTGAGAAATTGGATGGGCCAAGAGAAAAGCTTCCAGGTACTGGTATTTGTGTGTGTGTGTGTGTGTGTGTGTGTGTGTGTGTGTAGTCCACTGAATAGGCCTTTTGCCACCTTATCACTGCACAATCAGATGTTCCTGTTGACCACCCCCATCCATGTACATAGAGCATCCATGTTGATTTTCAAGTGCCCAATGAAAAGATATGAGCAGACATCTAAGGATTTCAGGTATTTGATGAATACCTCCTACTTGAAAGAGATACTAAATAATCACACAGATAAAAGAAACTCAGAAGCAACAGGGACAATGTAAAGAATAAAATAAAATTTCAAAAAATTTATCACATCATAATAATAATCTGAATGTTTTCATCATGTAAGAGAAAATATTGCATCCAGGAAATAATGGGATGCTGTGAAAAAGAATAACCAGAGAACAATTAGGAGCTCTAAAATGAAAAAAAATATAGTGACTGAAAAAAAAATCAACAACAGAAGTGCCAAAAGATAAGATCAAGAAAATCTGGTAGAAAATATAGCAAAAGATAGAGTGGTATACAGTAGAAAACTTAAGTTTACAAGGTAAATTCAGGAGATATAATAGACTATTAGGAACTCCAGAAGGAGAAAATAGAGAAAATACCAGGAAAATACAATATTTCTGAAATTAAGAGCACTAGCCTCCAGTTTGCCAAGATCCAGGGTGTGTCCAGCACAATAAATGAAAAAAATCCCTACTCCTGCCCACCTAAAATTGAATAATCACAACACCAGGGTATAGAGATGATTTGAAGAAAAGAGATGAGGAGAGAAACAGATGACATAGCAAGTATTAGGGATCATAATGGCACCAAACTCTATAGTTAGAGAAAACTGAAAAATAATGGACTTTAAAATTCTGAAGGAGAATCATTAATCAACTCAGAATTCTAAACCCAACCAAACTTTCCAAAAAGTGCCAAGGTAGAATAAACATATTTTTAGATAAGCAAGAAGTAAAAATTAAATTTTTCTTTTCTAAGAAAGTTTTTGAAAGATATGCTTAAGCCAAATGAGCAGTAAACTCAGGAGACTGGAGATGCTGTACAGGGAAGTGGTGAGGAGTTCCTAGGTCATTTTCTTCCTTGTATAGCAGGTGGAAAGCAGTCATTCCCAACCAGAATAGGTGGCAAAGGGCTCTGGGTAAGAATTCTGCAGGGATAAAGATAGACTTGAAACCTTATCTGATGCCGTCAATGTTTTGGAAAATAAGAATGGAAGAATTTTGACAGGTATGATGGAGGATGTGGACAAATTGAAGATAAATACATAGAAAATGAAGCAAATGAAATTCCAGTAAAACCAAAAAAAATGTATTTTTTTGGAGGGGGGAAGGAAGGTGTACTACTTGGCTCAGCAGATAGCAAAATTTAATTAGCAATGCAAAACACTACTAAGTTAACTTAGTAAAGCCCTTGTGTATAGTTAGAGAAAGTAGTAAAGGAAAATGTGGTGCAAGTGTGATGTGAGAGAATGAAATCTTTTACAACCAACCTAGGGAATTGATATAAAATGCCAAAATGGAAAAAGGAAGACATAGCAGTGTTACAAACACTGCTAGAGACCTACCTGGGGTCCATTCTTCTCTTTCCCTTCCTAACAGAACATACGGTAGCAACATGCTTAGCAAAAAAATTTTATTTCCTTGCCTTTCTTGTCAGTAAGAGTGGTCATTTTATATCAATCTGGCCAGTGATACATGTGACACATGATCAGAAGTCATTGGGTGGCAGATGCAGCTGAAATGTGTCCTTTGCCCTTCCTCTTCTTGCCTGGAATACAGTTGAGTTGCTGGAGGTGCAGCATCCATCTTGAGATACTGAGGTGACAAGGATGAGAGAGAAAGTCATGTGCTAATGAGGGGAGTTAGAGCAGAAAGGTCTCAGATGGGTCTTGATGGCGTATTGGGTTGTGTGCCATCCCTGCTTTGCCTCTGGGCTTCTTTTACCTGAGAAATTCCCTGATTTGTTCATAAAATTGAGATTTATTCAGAAAATTTAGTCAATTGTTCATAAAATTGAGATTTGTTTAGAAAATTGAGTTGATCAAGCAGCATAAGCATAATAGCTAAAAAATATGGTGGTAAATAGTGTTTAAAACAGTTAAAATAATTCAAAGTGATTGTATGGGGGGATGGGGAGAGTGGTAGAAATTGCTGGGTTTTGGTACAATTGATGCTGTAGTGAGCTCAATTTGATATTTTGGACAATGCATATGTATTAGTTTAATAAAATACAGATTAATAAGAAAGAAGACTATCTTCCTGCATGGAACACTTTGATATCTTCCTATTTTACTTGAAATAAAATCCAAACTCCTTTAACAGATTCTTCATGATATGGCTGGCCCTGGCCACCTTCCTTCCTCATCTTTCATCATCTTCCTCCTTGTCTAACCCCCAGCCACATTACCTTCTTTCAATTTTGTAAACACCCTTTTTTAGTAAATTTGCACATGAAGTTTCCTCTGGCTCATTTAGGAGCCCAGGAGGAAACATGACAGGCGCAAACTTGGTGACCCAGGAGAGTTTAATAAAGGCGAGATTTAAGGAAACCAAGGGATGATGCAGTACTTTGGGGCCTACAAGAGCAGGGAACCATCCATCCCCAGGCCTGAACCACCTGTAAGGAGAAAATCACCTGATAGAACTGTGACCTTTAGGAGAATAAAGCTGATAACCCATAGGTATTTGAACATTGAGAGTGCAGTGCTCACTGTTAATTAAAATGATTGGAGTGGTTGCTATAGGAAAATGTCTCAATGCACATTAGTTTGAAAGCTTGCTTGCGCTATGTAAAAGTCTCTACCCTTCTTGACTGAGTCTCTGGTAGTCACATGATCAGGGCCTCACAGAGCATGTGTTGAGGCCTCACATAGTAAGGCCTCTTTTTTAACAAAATTTTGTTGAAGTATAGTTGATTTACAATGTTGTGTTAATTTCTGCTATACAGCAAGGTGATTCAGTTATACATATACATATATATTCCTTTTCATATTCTTTTCCATTATGGTTTATCACAGGATATTGGATATAGTTCCCTGTGCTATTCAGTAGGACCTTGTTGTTTATCCATTCCATATATAATAGTTTGTATCTGCTAATCCCAGACTCCCACTCCATCCCTTCCCCAACCCCTCTCCTTGGCAACCACAACTCTATTGTCTATGTCTGTGAGTCTGTTTCTGTTTCATAAAAGTTCATTTGTGTCATATTTTAGATTCCACATATAAGTGATATCATATGGTGTTTGTCTTTCTCTTTCTGACTTACTTCACTTAGTATGATAATCTCTAGTTCCATCCATGTTGCTGCAAATGGAATTATTTTGTTCTTTTTTGTGGCTAATATTCCATTGTGTGTGTGTGTGTGTGTGTGTGTGTGTGTGTGTGTGTATACTACATCTTCTTTATCCATTCATCTGTTGATGGACATTTAGATGGTTTCCATGTCTTGGCTATTGTAAATAGTGCTGCTATGAACATTGAGATGCATGTATCTTTTTGAATTATAGTTTTGTCTGGGTGTATGCCCAGGAGTGGGATTCCTGTATCATATGGCAACTCTGAGGAACCTCCATACTGTTTTCCATAGTAGCTGTACCAATTTACATTCCCACCAACAGTGCAGGAGTGTTCCCTTTTCTCCACACCCTCTCCAACAGTCATTATTTGTAGACTTTTAGTAAAAGGCTTCTTGGTCACGAGTATCCAGGTACATAGTTCAGCACTTGAATTTAAAATGAGGGCACAATCAGTATTGACATGGGAGGCGCCACTGGCAAACTGGCCTGTGAAGGTCACCCTGTCATAGCCTTGGTTCCTTGCCCTCCAGAGCACCGACACCCCTTCACTGGGGAGGATGAGCAGGAGAGACAGAGACACCCGGCCCTCCCAGAACAGGGTGAAGCTGACAAGGTAGGTGCCATTGTTGAAGTCTGTCACCTTTCCCGAAGCGCCTGCCTTCAGGGCTGGGGAGGACATCTTGGCCCTCAGGAAATCCCCGCCATATTCCTTCCTGCGTCCCAAGTGGTCCCTCACCTCCAGCAGGACGTCTAGCTGATCCCCCCTGCAGTATGTGTCTTGAGGGCTGAGGAGGGTGGCTTTGCTGTGTGTGGCGCTGGTGGTGGAGCTCACGTGGGTGAAGGGTCTGGGTGGGATCAGCTGGTCTAGTTTCTCCATGATCCCCTTTATTCTCAGCTCAGTCTCTGTTGGTGAAACTGCTGGATCCAGTAGTACTTCATGGTGTAAGACCATTCTGAAGGTATTTCTCTGATGCATAAAGGGAGGCATCTCTTATTCACACCAAACTTGAAATGACAAAGACTGAGACATATCCTCTGTACACAGCTGAGCCTGTCTCTGTTAACCTTAAGGTTGGATTTATATCTTTATTAATATATTACCACCAAAGAGTCCAGTCCAAGAATTTCCATAATTAAAGTGCAGAAAGCTTTTGGTAAAACCTATGTGTCAGTTGTTCCATTACTACTTCACTACTATTCCATAGGCTATTAAAGCCCATTAAAAATATTTAAAGATATTAAAAAATATTAAAAGAATTCTTTTGATTAAGAAGTGGTTACAACAGTACATTGAAAGAATTAAATATTAAGAAATATTTCACTATGTCTTGTCCTAGTAAAATGAAACGAAAAATCATAATAAAAAAATAAACATTTTTAACAGTGAAATGTCAAGTTTTTTTGGTAGGTACCGTATAAACAAGGTATAGAATTAAAAAGATACAAAATGGAAAGAAGTATGAAAGGAGCCTCCTTCTTTCATTCCTGTCTCCTGCCACACAGTTTTCCTCCCAGGATTAATCACTCTTATGTCTTTTATAAATATCTTTCCAGAGCCTATGTATATATACACATGTGTGTGCACATACACACACACACTACATATATTCTCTTTTCTTTTTACATAAATGGTAATATTATATGCATTGTTCTGTGCCTTGCTTTTTAATGTAAGGATGTATTCTGAATTTCTCTTAATTTTAGCACATACTGAGCTGCTTTAGTCATCCATTAAGATGGACACAAAGTATTTCACTGAATGGATGTATCATTCTTTAACAGTCACCTGTTGGTGGACATACAGATTTTCCCCATTTTCTGTTAATATGGAAATTAATAATCTTGTACATTTACTTAACTAGCTGAAAGAAGGCTGTGGCCTTTAGTCTGTGACAATGGACCCAGCTAAAATTATGGTGTTCAATTACTAAAGAGGGAGAGGGGAACGGATATTGGGAGAGCACCTGCTTCACTTTCCGTGCTTAGCCCCGTGTAAGCCTTGTGGTCTCTGGTTGTCAATGTCCACATAATAGTCATCAACATGGTTGTTCTGTGCATGTAACCTTTAGACAAATGACAAAATGGTGCTGATTGCAGAACTAGAAAAGTTCTGGATTAGCTATTCCATGATGACCTGGAGGAGTTGTTAAGTCCTGGTGATTTTGGCCTGCTAAAGAGAGTTTTCATAATCCTATGAAATTCCTGTGTTGGAATTTCCATGTGACATGTTTGACCTTCTATGATGTTTGAGAGCATCACATCCTGGATGGCTGAATATCATAACCCTGGAAACTTAACATTGCTATACCCATCCTAACAATGCACTGGCATACTTTGGTGAGAAAGATAGCCTTTGAGTTTATTATTATAAACCATATCTTGTATAATATTAATGTCTCAGGGTATTCGTTTTTGCCAAGTGTCAAACTAAGCGCTCTGCAGGACTATTTCAAATATATAGCAAATTCTCTTATGATCAGTCTTACATGTTTATTTTACTTGATAATTTTAGAATAGGCTTGAATATTTTTAAGAGTATGTTAGTAATAGTTTTAAGATTCCATTGTATTTATTGATTAGTTTAGAGATTGTGGCAGGCAGACTAATGGCCCTCCAAAAATATCTACTTTATAATCCCTGAGACCTGTGAATATGTTACCTTCCATGGCAAGTGGGACTTTCCAGATATGATTAAGGGTATGGGTTTTGAGCTGGGAGATTATCCTGGATTATCTGGGTGGGACCAATCTGAATCACCTTAGTTCTCAGAAGTGGAAGAGGGAGGCAGAAAAATGGGTCAGAAAGATGTGGTGTGAGGACTTGACCCACCATTGTAGCTTTGAAAAAAGGAGGAAGGGGGCTGCGAGGAATGTGGGCAGCCTCCAGAAGCCTGAAATGACAAGGAAACTGATTCTGCCCTAGAGCCTCCAGAAAGGAATGCAGCCCTGCTACACCTTAATTTTAGCCCAGTGAGACTGATGTTGAACTACTGAACTACAGAACTGCAAGATGATACATTTTTGTTGTTCAAGATACTTTGTTACAGTAACAATAAGAAAATAATGCAGAGATGATTGACATTTTTTTCAGTATCAAGTCATCCCACCCAGAAACAAATAGTAGTTTTTCATCTATTTATATAAATTTTATTTTATATCACTTAGTAGCAATTTAAATTGTCTTTCTGTAGGTCATGCACATTTTGTTAAATTGTGAATTAGCTCTTTAAAGCACAAAGCAGATTGCATCACTCTCTTCCTTAATTGTTTTTTTTGTAGCTTTCAAAAACTTACTGAATAAACACTAAAATCCTCAGCTTTGTACTTGAGAGCCTTCCATGATTCAGTTTCTTCCTTTTTTTAGCCTCATGCTTCACTACATTCCACCAAATGCTCTCACTCCTTTGGGCTGTTGACCAAAGTTCATGATGATTTTGCTCCTGAGTAGAGTTAATCAGATTTAAAAAATACAGAATACTAAATGAAATTTGAATTATTTTTAACAAGCAATAATTTTTTAGTGTCAGTATTTCTCGTGCAATATTTTCCCTTTATCTCATGTCATATGCATAAGAAATTAGGAATTACTGAAATTGAACTGATACTTTGTATTATTATTTGCTAAACCTGGCAACCTTACTCATGATCTTTATGAGTTTTCTCTTTCACCTCATTCCCTGTCTACAGATATCCTGTGGGGCTAAGTCAAATACCACCTTATCATAAGCCCTTCTGCCTTTTTACTTCCTTCATAGAATTGGTAGGTTAAATGTCTTTCAGATTGCAGCCTTGCTGAACATTTATTTTTCTCCATTTGCCCATAATGCCTCATATCTGTTAGAATCTCAATAAACATTTGCTGAATAAATGAATAAATATTAGGCAATAAATCAGTTGAGGTACATCTCAAAATGATTGTTATTGGTAAACTCTTAGGCTTTAAAGAAAGTTATTTTAAAGCTAAGTATAAACATTGTTCTTTCATAAGTAACATGGCTTTGTGTTTAACACTAAAACACATTTAATGAAATGGAAAACTCCATATAAAACTGCTAAGTGCATCCACTAAAGGTTAGGAAGGTATGCCCACAGAGAATTCAGCTAACTAAACCAAAATGTTCCTACTCTGAAGCTGTGGTATCCATCAGAGATTTGTACAGAATGTCCCTCAGACAGAATCACTGACTCTAGGAGATGCATTCCTGGGTTTAAATATGGATGTAGGATATGAATACTTTCCCCTTTGGGATAAATTGAGATGAAATCTGTTATAAAAAGAGTTTGAAATAATTTCCTTGAATTGATTTCTCTCTTTAAAATCCAAGGTGATTGACACCACAGACCCCTGCTAGGAATGGTGTTCCCAGAAAATCGTGATTGCTAGGGTTGATTCTGATAAAGTTTCCTCTGTGTCAGAATGTCTCTTAGAAGATCCATGCCAAGCACCACCTACCACAGGACAAAGCAAACTTACTGTTATATCAGGAGACATCAATATGGTTAAGATGTTTCATCATTTCAACTCCTATACTGGACCTTCAAAAAAATAAGACAACAAATTACCCTGCTGTCTGTTGACACAATACAAGTAATAGAAGCTTGTGGGTGAAGGATAATTTAAAATTTGCTACAACTGCAAGCTATTATGGTTGTTGTAAATATTGTATCTATTGGGCATTGTATATGAATTGGGATTTTTTATTGTATATCCATTGTATAAGCATTAGGAAAACTATTTACCTTTCTGGGAGCACCTTGAAGTCCAGGGCAGCTCTGCTCTTCTGTCACATGCAATCAGTGTGTCCTGGAATTTTAGGTTCAAAGTATTTATCTAATCTGAAAGTCCTCCTCTCTCTCTACTTACACATCACTTATTCAAGTTCATACAATATTTTTCTTAGATTACTGTCAGCCTCTAGCCAGGCCATCTCAATTTTATCCCATCTAAATTCTTCAACACAATTGCCAGAGCATCCTTTCTAATTGCAAATGCAACTGCATTACTGCTTAAAATCCTTTATTTTAAGGTTGTTTATTTAAAATCCCCATCACTTACCTAAGGAGTTCAGGCTTCTTAGCCTGGCATGAAGACCTCTTCTCACAGGGTTCCTGCTTCCCTCTTTATGTATGTTTTCTGCCATGTTTACCTTCCATTTTTCCTAGAAACTTGCTTTCTGAGGGTTGTAAGCTTTATGAAGGAAGGTAATACATTTGCCTGGTCCACTGCTGTGTCCCTAATACCTCACAAAGTGACTGGCAGAAAGTCATGTTCAGTCTGATGCATGAATAAGTATACACTGCGTTTCTTTCCTCCAGTTGATGAAAGACTGACTATCTGACTCTCCTACTTCAAAGCTCTTACCCTCCCTTTGATTCACTCTTTGTTCCAATCCTGTGTACATGTGTAGGTAAGCGGTAGCAGGCAGAAAGGGGACACGGGTAAATGGGGACCCAGGTGCCAGGTAGTACAACAGATATAAGTGGTACCTGATTCACTGCTATGGATGTCTCTTCAGGTTCAATCCAGAGAAAGGAAGGGATCAACACATTTTCATCCTTACTGGGACTTAGGCATAAGGACACTTAGTGGGTAGGAGGAGATTTGGTGAGGGGTACCATCAGAGATCAAAGGGAAAGAACAGAAACCCAACTGTGCTTTTACTTGTTTCAGAAGGGAATCAAAGACTATTGATCAGGAGCCAACACTTGGATAACTATGTAAGATCTGAAATGCATGTTATTTTTCCATGTTTGCTATCCATACTTTACTTCCTCTTAGCATATTTTTTGGGAGCTTAAGGGGAAAAGACTGTAAGCTTACTTAGAAAACTGCTAAGAAAGGGGTTGCTGAGAACCTAGCATTCCACTCTATGGCTAAGCTTAGGGAAAGTGAATTTTCAGGAAAAAAAATGGATCCCTAGGGGAAAGAAAAAGAATGGAAAGGGAAAAGGAAATGGACTGAGCCCCTGAGACTTACAGAAAGTTAGAAAAGTAGCCAAAGAATCTGAAACTGATAGGTTGTCTCAGGGATTGGCCCATAGGTTCTGGGATTTGTGATGGCATCTAAGTTATCCTTTGTAAATTCCCAAAGTGACTCATGAAGTGTTTTGAAGCTTATGGTAGAGCTGGCAGACCAGGAAGTGAGTATATTTGTGAGGAATGGAAGAAAATCTTGGCATTGACACTGCCGTGATTGATATGAGAAACATGCTTACACCCCAGTTTATGGAGGTCTGTTCAACTGGAGGCTTCCGAGAATCACTAGATCACAACTCAGGGAGTATGAAGGACTCCTCCAACCTGATATCGGAGAATATCTGAGAATACTTGATCTTGAGATCAATTGGAGATGACCAGTAGGAAGGAGTTGGATTGTTGGAAAGATGACTCAGGCTGCAGTGTGGACAATGGATTAGAGAGGGTAGGCTAGGCAGCAAGAAATCTGTGAAAAGTAATCTAGATGAGATGATGATGATCTGAACTCAGGTAAGAGCACTAGTCATGGAGAGAAATGGATAAATGCAAAAGATACTTAAGAGGTAGAATCTACAGAATATGATATGGGGGATGAAGAAGCATGGATGTTATCATACATTTATCAAGGAATCCTTTTCTGGTGTAACATCTATTAACTAACACAGCAGAATACTTTTCCATTGAACATATTTTGTGAAACCTAGGTCTACAGTAAAAGATATGACTGAATCTGAGAATACCGGTCATCATGGAGAAGGACAGGCATATGTAATATAGTTCACCTTGGGCAGCCCTCTTTTATTGAACATCTGAGTGAGAATGCCAACCCTGGTGGTAGGAGTCATGAACAGGGGGCTCAGGAAGATGCCGCATACCTGATCAGACCTTAAAGAGGCATCTGAGAGGGTCATGCTCAATATTAATTGAGGTAGGCAATGTAGCTCTGCCTGTGTGTACCTCTCAGGGTATCTAAAAGTATACTTAGTTGTGAAAAAAAGCTTCTTTCTTGACAGTAAGATAAGAAATTTCTCCATTTTTGGTGGTCATGTCAGTCAGGGCCTCACAGAGTATGTGTTGAGGTCAGAAAGTAGAATTCTTGGACACGAGTATCCAGGTTCTCACACAGTTCAGCACTTGAATTTAAAACCAGGGCACGATCAGTATTGACATGGGAGGTGCCACTGGCAAACTGGCCTGTGAAGATCACCCTGTCATAGCCTTGGTTCCTTGCCCTCCAGAGAGCCGACACCCCTTCACTGGGGAGGATGAGCAGGAGAGACAGAGACACCCGGCCCTCCCAGAACAGGGTGAAGCTGACAAGGTAGGTGCCATTGTTGAAGTCTGTCACCTTTCCCGAAGCGCCTGCCTTCAGGGCTGGGGAGGACATCTTGGCCCTCAGGAAATCCCCGCCATATTCCTTCCTGCGTCCCAAGTGGTCCCTCACCTCCAGCAGGACGTCTAGCTGATCCCCCCTGCAGTATGTGTCTTGAGGGCTGAGGAGGGTGGCTTTGCTGTGTGTGGCGCTGGTGGTGGAGCTCACGTGGGTGAAGGGTCTGGGTGGGATCAGCTGGTCTAGTTTCTCCATGATCCCCTTTATTCTCAGCTCAGTCTCTGTTGGTGACTTTAACAGGCTCGGTGATGTTTTAGGGTATGGGGACTTTGTGGAGCTGTTCCAGTGGCAGAGGGAAATGGGTAAGTTAGAGTGAACCAAACTGAAGGGGCAAGGAATGTGACATACTATGAAATGAACCTGTCCAAATAATTTTTACTTATTCTGTGTTTGAATATTTATTTACATATTATCATCAATTTTATTTAAACTCTGACAATGTTGAATAAAATGTATACTACACATTTATCTTTAACCTTAGTGTTTTTGATAATACCTGAACAGTTGTAGATAAATATATTAAATCCAAAATATAGAGCTCAGAGAATACTTATGAGTAATAAATTGATTCCAGTGCATTTACTCTTCCTTTTCTTATACATCTTATCACCAGTCATCATTACTTTCTGGTAGTTCTACTTATGTGTATCTTTTACCCTTATCTAATAGTCTTTTCTTCCCCAACTGTATTATAGTTCAAGTCATCATTGTTTATTTCCTGAATTGTAGAAGTCATCCCAAGGGTCAAAGCTTCAGTCCCACTTTCTCTCCAATTTTCTCCATTGTTGCTAAATCAATCCTTCTTAAGCAAAATTCTCTTCACGTCCCTCCCTGCTTAAATCCCTTCAATGACTTCTCATTACCCTGGGGGTAAAGTCTAATTTTAATATGGCTTTATGCTATGCCCTCTTTTTTTTTTTTTTTTTTTTTTTTTTGCGGTATGCGGGCCTCTCACTGTTGTGGCCTCTCCCGCTGCGGAGCACAGGCTCCCGACGCGCAGGCTCAGCGGCTATGGCCCACAGGCCCAGCTGCTCCGTGGAATCTTCCTGGACCAGGGCACGAACCCGTGGCCCCTGCATCGGCAGGTGGACTCTCAACCACTGCGCCACCAGGGAAGCCCTATGCCCTCTTTTTTAACTCTCTCGTTCCTGCCACTCCTTTTTTGCATTCTACTGATACATTTTAATGAGTAACTTTTTATTTTCTGGAGCTGACCTTCCTTTCCTTCAGCTCTCACTCTTTATTAATACACCTCTTCCAGGATGGCTGGCCACCTCCACATTTTCCCCCAAACCACCTAAATATCTGTTAACTTCTTACTGAAAAATCGTTAGAACCTTAGAGGTTCCTTTTTATCCTTTTAGCACTAGATCATGTTTTTATAGGTTCTCAAATTCAGTAATTTCCAAATCTTCTTGATAGTCAGAGGTGCCTGCAAACTTTTCTAAAAATATGGATTCTCAAGCTGCAGCCCAGATCAGCTGAATCATAATCGCTAAATGCCTTGCCCAAGAGTTTATGTTTTTCAAAAGCCTCACATGCAATCAAGTCAGGTAATTGTGAGAACAATGGTTATAGACTGGTGGCTGTCAACCCTTTTGTACTTTAGAACACACATAAAGCTTAAACAAAAAAATAGGTCCACTGCACCCCAGCCATAAAATCAATAAGACCCAGGTGGTTGGTACAAAGCAATAGAGTAAATCAAGAGGGACAAGAAACAAGAAAATGAGATATAATTAAAAATAAAAATTAACAGAACCCAAGTTCCTTTCAAGGTCAGGAATAAGACAAAAATGTTATCTACTTTAGAAGTCCTGAACAATAAAACAAAAGAAAACAAAACAAACAAACAGGTGTATGAGAATTGTAAGGGAAGAAGCAAACTGTCTTATTTTTCATTTTTCTTTTCTTTTTTAATTTTATGTTTTGCAGATGTTGTTATTGTCCACCAAAAAACCCCACCAGAGTTAGCAAATTGTTAGCATTAACAGAGTCAGCAAGGAGCTGGATACAAAATAAACTTGTAAAAATAGCATTTATCTTTACCAGTAATAATCACCAGAAAATACAATAGAAGATAATCTCTGACCTCATTGTAGGCATTTTGAAAACTCTTCTGAAGAACATTTTTAAAAGACCTTGAATGAAAAGCTTTAACATTTTTAAAAGTAGTAGAGCCTAATATTTTAAATTTGTTAATTTTTACTCAAATAATTTAAAAATTCTATGTATTTATTTTTTTAAATTGAAGTATAGTTGATTTACAATATTGTGTCAGTTTCAGGTATACAGCAAAGTGATTAAGTTATAGCTATCTATCTACCTACATATTTCCAATTATTTTCCATTATAGGTTATCACAATGTATCAAATATTGTTTCCTATGGTATATAGTAAGTCTTTATTGCTTAGCTGTTTGATGTACAGTAGTCTGTATCTGTTAACCCCATACTCCTAATTTATACCTCCCCTGCCTCTTTTTCCCTTTTGGTAACCATAAGTTTGTTTTCTATGTCTGTGAGTCTGTTTCTGTTCTGTGTATAGATTCATTTGTATTATTTTTTAGATACCACATACAAGTGAGATCATAAATTTGTCTTTTTCTGACTTCACTAAGTATAATATTCTCTAGGTCCATCCATGTTGCTGCAAATGGCAATATTTCATTCTTTTTTTATGGCTGAGTAATATTCCATATTATATACATATACCACCTCTTCTTAATCCAGTCATCTGTTGATGGGTACTTGGGTTGTTTCCATGTCTTGGCTATTGTAAATAGTGCTGCTGTGAACATTGAAGCGCATGTGTCTTTTCTAATTATAGTTTTCTCCAGATATATTCTCAGGAGTGGAGTTGCTGGATCATATGGTAGCTCTATAGTTAGCTTTTTAAGGAACCTCCATACTGTTTTCCATAGTGGCTATACCAATTTACATTCCCACCAACAGTGTAGGAGGGTTCCCTTTTCTCCACACCCTCTCCAGCATTTGTTATTTCTAGATTTTTTGATGATAGCCATTCCGATAGGTGTGAGGTGATATCTAATTGTGGTTTTGATTTGCATTTCTCTAATAATTAGTGACGTTGAGCATCTTTTCATGTGCCTGTTGGCCATCTGTATGTCTTCTTTGGAGAAATGTCTATTTAGGTGTTCTACCCATTTTTTGGTTATGTCGTTTGTATTTTGATATTCAGTTGTATGAGCATTTGTGTATTTTAGAAATTAAGCCCTTGTCACTTGCATCATTTGCAAGTATTTTCTCCCATTCTGTAGGTTTTCCTTTCATTTTGCTGATGGTTTTCTTTGCTGTGCAAAACCTTGTATGTTTGATTAGGTCCCATTTGTTTATTTTTGCTTTTATTTCTATTGCCTTGGGAGACTGACCTAAGAAAACATTGCTATGGCTTATATCAAAGAATGTTTTGCCTATGTTCTCATCTAGGAGTTTTATGGCATCATGTCTTATATTTAAGTCTTTAAGCCATTTTGAGTTTATTTTTGTTTATGGTGTGAGGAAGTGTTCTAACTTCATTGATTTACATGTGGCTGTATAGCTTTCCCAACAATAGTTGTTGAAGAGACTGTCTTTTCTCCATTGTATATTCTAGCCTCTTTGTCAAAGATTAATTGACCACAGGTGTGTAGATTTATTTCTGGGCTCTCTATTCTGTTCCATTGATCTATATGATGTTTTTATACTAATACCACATTGTTTCTTTTTATTTTGGCCATCCTCACAAAATGTATTTATTTATTTATTTTCTTATTAGCCATCCATTTTATACACATCAGTGTATACATGTCAATCCCAATCGCCCAATTCATCACACCCCCCACCCCCCGCTGCTTTCCCCCTTGATGTCCATATGTTTGTTCTCTACTTCTGTGTCTCAATTTCTGCTCTGCAAACCAGTTCATCTGTACCATTTTCTAGGTTCCACATATATGCGTTAATATACAATATTTGTTTTTCTCTTTCTGACTTACTCCACTCTGTATGACAGTCTCTAGATACATCCATGTCTCTACAAATGACCCTATTTTGTTCCTTTTATGGCTGAGTAATATTCCATTGTATATATGTACCACATCTTCTTTATCCATTCGTCTGTCAGTGGGCATTTAGGTTGCTTCCATGACCTGACTATTGTAAATAGTGCTGCAATGAACATTGGGGTGCATGTGTCTTTTTGAATTATGTTTTTTTCTGGATTTATGCCCAGTAGTGGGATTGCTGGGTCATATGGTAATTCTATTTTTAGTTATTTAAGGAACCTCCATACTGTTCTCCATAGTGGCTGTATCAATTTATATTCCCACCAACAGTGCAAGAGGGTTCCCTTTTCTCCACAGCCTCTCCAGCATTTGTTGTTTGTAGATTTTCTGATGATGCCCATTCTAAGTGGTGTGAGGTGATACCTCATTGTAGTTTTGATTTGCATTTCTCTAATAATTAGTGATGTTGAGCAGCTTTTCATGTGCTTCTTGGCCATCTGTATGTCTTGTTTGGAGAAATGTCTATTTAGGTCTTCTTCCCATTTTTTGATTGGGTTGTTTGTTTTTTTTTAATATTGAGCTGCATGAGTGGTTTATGTATTTTGGAGATTAATCCTTTGTCTGTTGATTCATTTGCAAATATTCTTTCCCATTCTGACAGTTGTCTTTTCATCTTTTTTGTAGTTTACTTTGTTTTGCAAAAGCTTTTAAGTTTCATTAGGTCCCATTTGTTTATTTTTGTTTTTATTTCCATTACTCTAGGAGGTGGATCAAAAAAGATCTTGCTGTGATTTATGTCAAAGAGTGTTCTTCCTATGTTTTCCTCTAAGAGTTTTATGGTGTCCAGTGTTACATTTAGGTCTCTAATCAATTTTGAGTTTATTTTTGTGTATAGTGTTAAGGAGTGTTCTAATTTCATTCTTTTACATTTGCTGTTCATTTTTACCAGCACCACTTATTGAAGAGACTGTCTTTTCTCCATTGTATATCCTTGCATCCTTTGTCATAGATTAGTTGACCATATGTGTGTGGGTTTATCTCTGGGCTTTCTGTCCTGTTTTTGTGCCAGTACCATATTGTCCTGATTACTGTAGCTTTGTAGTATAGTCTGAAGTCAGGGAGCCTGATTCCTCCAGCTCCATTTTTCTCCCTCAAGACTGCTTTAGCTATTCAGGGTCTTTTGTGTCTCCATACAAATTAAAAATTTTTTTGTTCTAGTTCTGTAAAAAGTGCCATTGGTAATTTGATAGGGATTGCATTGAATCTGTAGATTGCTTAGAGTAGTATAGTCATTTTCACAATATTGATTCTTCCAATCCAAGAACATGGTATATCTCTCCATTTGTTGGTATCATCTTTAATTTCTTTCAACAGTGTCTTGTAGTTTTCTGCATAAAGGTCTTTTGTCTCCCTAGGTAGGGTTTATTCCTAGGTATTTTATTCTTTTTGTTGCAATGGTGAATGGGATTGTTTCCTTAATTTCTCTTTCATATTTTTCATCATTAGTGTATAGGAATGCAAGAGATTTCTGTGCATTAATTTTGTATCCTGCAACTTTACCAAATTCATTGATTAGCTCTAATAGTTTTCTGGTGGCATCTTTAGGATTCTCTATGTAGACCTTAGACCTGTATTGCTGTAAACTTCCCTCTTAGAAGTACTTTTGCTGCATCCATAGATTTTGGAAAGTTGTGTTTTTATTTTCATTTGTCTTGAGGTATTTTCTGATTTCCATTTTGATTCCTTCACTGACCCATGGGTTTTTTAGTAGCATTTTGTTCAGTCACCCCATGTTGTGTTTTCTCCATTTTTCTTCCTGTAGTTAATTTCTAGTTTCATGCTACTGTGATTGCAAAAAATGCTTGATATAACTTCTGTCCTCCAGAGTTTGTTGAGACTTGTTTTGTGACCTACCATGTGATCTGTCATGGAGAATGTTCCATGTGGTCTTGAAAAGAATGTGTATTCTGCTATTTTTTGATGGAAAGCCTTGTAGATGTGTATTGACTCCAATGGTCTAATGTGTCATTTAAGACTGCTGTTACCTTACTGATTTTCTGTTTGGATGGTCTAATTGGGGGTATTAAAGTCCCCTGCTATTATGCTATTATTGTCAATTTCTCCATTATGTCTGTTAATATTTGCTTTATATATTTAGGTGGTCCATGTTAGGTTCATGTATATTAATAAGTGTTACATCTTCTTCTTGTATTCATCCCTTTATCATTACATAATTCCCTTCTTTGTCTTTTTATATAGTCTTTGTTTTTAAAGTATTTTTTGTGATGCGAGTATTGCTATACCTGCTTTCTTTTTGTTTCCATTTGCATGAAATATCTTTCCCCATCCTCTTGCTTTTAGGCTGTGTGTGTCTTTAGCTCTGAAGTAAGTCTCTTGCAAGCAGCATATGCGTGGGTCTTGGTTTTTTGTTTTTTGTTGTTGTTTTTTTTTAAATTGGCCACCCTAGGTCTGTTGATTGGAACATTTAGTCCATTGAGGTTCTTTGTTTTTTTTTAAGATTTAATTTTATTTATTTTGGGCTGTGTTAGGTCTTCATTGCTGCATGCGGGCTTTCTCTAGTTGTGGCGAGTGGAGTTCTCATTGTGGTGGCTTCTCTTGTTGCAGAGCATGGGCTCTAGGCATACGGGCTTCAGTAGTTGTGGTGTGCAGGCTCAGTAGTTGTGGCTCATGGGCTCTAGAGCACAGACTCAGTAGTTGGGGTGCACAGGCTTAGTTGCTCCACAGCATGTGGGATCTTCCCGGACCAGGGCTTGAACCCATGTCCTCTGCATTGGCAGGCATATTCTTAACCACTGAACCATCAAGGAAGTCCCTCCATTGACATTTAACATGATTATTGTAAGGTATGTACTTAGTGCTATATTGTTACTTGTTTTCTGGTTTTTCTTGTAATTCTTTTCTGTTCTTTTCTTCATGTTTTAGTTTATTCTCCTGTGGTTTGATGATTTTCTTTAGTGGTATCCTTGTGTTCCTTTCTGTCTAGTTTTTACATAACTATTATAGGTTTTTGGTTTGTGTTTACCATGGGGTTTAATATATATTAACCTATAACTATATCTTTTAAACTGGTAGTCATTTATGTTCAGACATATTCTATAAGATCTACAATTTTTACTCCCCCCACCCATGTTTTGTGTTTTTGATGCCATATTTTATATCTTCATGTTTATCCCTTAACTCTTTATTTTAGTTATAGTTGATTTTACAAATTTTTGTCTTTTAATCTTTGTACTAACTTAAGTAATTGATCCACAGACTTTACTATATATCTGCCTTTCCTAGTGGGATTTTTCTTTTCCTATAGATTTTTTTTTTGACTGTATTAGTGAGATTTTACTTAAAGCATTTTGAAATTTTTTGTGAGGGGGCTTGAAGATGGCAGAGATAATGTTTTACAAAAGAATTTTTCCCCCATTATTTTTCTCCTGGGGAGAAACTAGCATCTTTTCAGATGGGCTCTTCCTCTTCTATCCTTGACTTAAATGTCCTTGGTGCTATAGATTCTTACTTCTAGTTGTAGCCTTTTCTTTTCCACTTAGAGACGACCCTTTAACATTTCTCTTAAGGTAGATTTAATATCAATGAACTCTTTTAGTTTTTGCTTGTCTGAGAAGTTCTTTATCTCTCCTTCAATTCTAAATAATAATATTCCTGGGTAAAGTATCCTAGATTTCAGATTTTTCCCTTTCAGCACTTTGAATATGTCATGACACTCTCTTTTGGTGTGCAATGTTTCTGCAGAAAAATCAGCTGATTTTGTATGTGACTGTTTGTTTTTCTCTTGTTACTTTTAGAATTCTTCTATTTCTTACTTTTGCCATTTTAATTATATGTTGTGTTCTGAGTTTGTTTGGGTTCATCTTGTTTGAGACCCTCTGTGCTTCCTGTACCTGGATATCTGTTTCCTTCTTCATGTTTGGGAAATTTTCAGCCATAATTTCATCAAATGCATTTTGATCCTTTTCTCTCTCTCTTCTCCTTCTGGGCCCCTTACAGTACCAGTGTTGGTGTTCTTGATGTGGCACAGGTCCCTTAAACTGTTCTCATTTTCTTAAGTCTTTCTTCTCTTTGTTGTTCTGATTAGGTGATTTCCATAATTCTGTCTTCCAGATCACTTATGCATCTTCTGTATGAGGTAGTCGGCTGTTAATTCTTTCCAATGTGTTTTTCATTTCAGTTATTGTACTCTTCAGGTCTGACTGGTTCTTTTTTATATTTTCCAATTCCTTGTTAAAATTCTCACTGTGTTCATCTATTCTTTTCCCTAATTCTGTTAGTGTTCTTATTACTAATTCTTTGAACTCCTTATCTGGTAAATTATTTCTGTTTCATTAGTGGGTTTTTTTTAAAGGGGTTTTCTCTTGTTCTTTCATTTGAAACAAATTCCTCTGTCTTCTTATTTTGCTTAATTTCTCTATGAAATTAGGTGAAATATTACCTGTTTTGATCTTGAACCAGTATCCTTATGTGGAAGCATCCTTACACAGTCTGTGTGTTCCCAGTGGCTTTGTTTGGAGAGCTGGATCTGGTATAAGCATGAATCATGTCTTCCTCCAGGGCATGCTGGCAGCTATCGCCTTGGTAGGAGGTGGGGCTGGAGATTGAAGGACTAGAGCTGGAGCTAGGTGTGAGCCTGGGTTTCTCCTCTTCTCAGTTGCCACCACCTCCTTATTGGGGGTGGGGTCTGTTCCCTAGTTACTAGAGCAGATGCCTTTAGGTTTGGGTCTGAGGTGGCTCCATTCCCTCTAACTGTGTGCTCTCACCACTCTCAGCAGCAACATTCTTGCCCTAGAGGTGAGCTATGCTGGAGCAAGAGGGGCTATTGTGGGCACTTGGTGTGGGTAGAGGCATGAGCTGTGGTAGTCCTGGCCTCAGTCAGAGTTCCAGACTACTTCCTATGTGCTGCCTCCACAAGTGTCAGCAATGGCCACTCTTGCCCCATTCAGCTGCCATTCTGGGTCGGGGACAGCTCTGTCCCTCACAACTGCACACTCCCCTCAGCCACTACAGCTGCTGCTCTAGTGTGGAGCTTTGCCATGGGGCAAGAGTGGCTAGAGCAGGCGCACGACTCAGGCTGGGGCTTGTACTGGGGTGGTTGTGGGAAACTGGCCAGAGTCCTGGGCAGTTTCAGTCAGCTTCCTCCACCTTGTTTTGGGAGTAAGCAAGTGTGTGTGTGCTCTTCATGAGCAGAGTCTAGGTTTCTTACAGCCCTCTTGTTTGTCCCACTGATTTTCAAACCAGCTAAGGGGACTCATCTTCCTGGTGTCAAACCCCCAGGTTTGGGTTACCCAATATGTGGCTCTACCTTAGATCCTTAGATCCTCAGGGAGGATCTCTGAGTTTGTGTAATCCCCCTCCTCATCTTTGTCCCCTACCAGGGGTGCTGGTCCTGACCTGATTACTTCTCTTCCCTTCCTACCCAACTCTGTGTGGATCTTTCTTACAGCCTTGGTTGTACAAGAGTCTTTCTGCCAGTCTCCAGTTTGTTTTCAGTGAGAATTTTTCCACATGTAGATGTATTTTTGATGTGTTGGGGGGAGGTGAGCTCCACATCCTCCTACTCTGCCATCTTGATCTCCCCCTGATTGGAATTCTTAACCCTTAGAGTCCTTAAGTCCAAGTGGAAACTAAGAAGTTAGCAATTGTGGACTGTTGGTTATGCTAGCATTCTGTTGATTGCCAAATTTATAAATACATTTAATAATTTCTGGATGTATATTCTTCCTTATAGTAAAATTTTCAATGCCTCAAAAAACATGTTTACTAATAAACCCAAATATCTTTAGTTCCTCTGTAAAAGGAAGCCAAAAGTGGTTAAACGTATGTTCAGTAATTAATGTTTCAGTATTTTTTCTTAGTTGAAAATGATCTAGCTATTCAATGAATAGCCATCATTTAACTTATCTCAATATAACTTTAAGATTTCAAGTTTTTAAAAAGATTTAGAAACAATTTTTATGTAGACTTATAAAGCATAATTACTGTTGAAAAATTCATTAATAAACTTTTCTCTTATATCTAATTTACTTATTCTTCGCAATCATGTTTAGATTACTTATGAAAACTTCATATGACATTAAATGCTAACCATCATCATATCTTTCTTGCTGACAAATTATGTAACAGAGATAATGTGAGCTTATTTAACTTTTAGTAAACCGAGGTAGAATAAAAGTTGTATATCTATATTATATTTGAATACTGAAAACTAAAGACATTCCTGTTTTAATTAAGCCAACAAACTTAAACTAGCTTTTATTTACTAAAGATTATCCTAGATCACATGAACCTGAAAAACATTTCAGTAATTTCTATATTCCTGAGAGTATATTTAATTTAAGTCAATCAAACAGAGCTCTTTACAAATTAATTTTGGCAATACCAGCCAGAGGTAGAAAAATATCACATATCTATAACATGCATACATAGACATATATAAACATACAGACAGATTCAAACAGAGATCTTACAGCTTTCATTTAAAAATTTTAGCCATGACACATATATGATAATGCAAAACTCACTAGTTTATAAAAGAACAGTTGGATCCAAATTGTGTATCTGGCAGATAGAATAAGTTCAGGTTACTTGCTCAGGTGGCTTAAACTTTTCACTAATATTGGTAGTGAAGGTTTTTAAGATTATTTTTATTCACCTAGTTTCCAAATAGCCTTTTTTTTCTCTCTCTCTCTTTTTTTCCCCTTCTGATAAGAATGACCTCTCTGAAGTTTGCATTTTAAAGAGATGGCCCTCAGTTCCTAGAGAAGACAGGGTAGAACATTTAAATATATCTCAAAGGCACAGAGAGAGATTACAAGTTTCTCCTAGAAGGGCTTTTGTTTCCTAAAGCCTGAGTTTTTTCAATACCTACAAGCCTTTTGAGATGAACACCGGATGTTTGGGGATTGGTAAAAAAGGATAGCTGAGATTTTTCGTTCTTGTAAAGACTCAATTTGTAAGACAAGTTGTACAAGTTGTCTTCAGTTTGTCAGACAGTTTTTAATTCCTCAAAGATTGGGTTGAGGGACTTCCCTGGTGGTCCAGTGGTTAAGACTTTGCCTTCCAACGCAGGAGGTGTGGGTTCGATTCCTGGTTGGTGAGCTAAGATCCCACATGCCTTGAGTCCAAAAAACCAAAACATAAAACAGAAGCAATATTGTAATTGCTTCAATAAAGACTTTAAAAATGGTCCACATCAAAAAATCTTAAAAAAACAAAAAAAAGATTGTGTTGAAAACTTAGATATATCAAGGAGCTAATCCACCATCTAAGTACATTATCTTCAATTTGCTTCTTTATATTTAGCAGAAGACCTTTACTAAGATAGAAGTGAAAAGTTTCCTAGGTTCTCTTTGGAATGTTTCAGTAAATCCTCCCACAAAGGGTTCAGAATGTTTTTCTTTCCCTCTGGGCATGTAGTTTCATTTTAGATTAGGGGCATGGCCAAAAAGGAAAGTTCCTATTAGGCTCTGAATATCAGCTTTTAATTTGGCCAAATTCTGGGAATTCCCCAGTGGTTAGGACTCCGTGCTTTCACTGCCGTGGGCCTGGATTCAGTCCCTGGTCAGGGAACTAAGATCCTGCAAGCCACGTGGTGGCTTTATTTTAAAATAAATAAAATAAAAATTAGCCAACTTCTCAACATAAAGCTACTTTAAAAAATCGTTTCAAATATCTCGTTAGGCTTTAGCCAGGACAAATAATATGTACTCCTGACAGGACTGAACAACTCCATGGACGAAAGAAGTGTTCCCAAAGAGGGTGCAAAACATACTACTTTTCCCAAAGTCAAAGATAACCAAGAGAAAGAAAGACTTAGACAATTGCCCTGAGAGCTGGCAGCAGTTGGTTGTACCCTAACTGTAAATGGAGTGCAAACCCACATTTCTGTCCAGCCATGTCTAGTCAGTGGGGTGTGAGCCACCATTTTATCTGGGCATTTAAAAAAAAAATTTATTGAAGTATAGTTGATTTACAATGTGTGTTAATTACTGCTGTACAGTAAAGTGATTGAGTTATACCTATATATTATATACATTCTTTTTTAATATTCTTTTGCATTATGGTTTATCATAGATTATTGAATATAGTTCTCTGTGCTATAGAGTAGGACCTTGTTGTTTATCCATTCTATATAAAAAAGCTAACATCTGCTAACCCCACCTCCCATTCCATCCCTCTCCCTTGGTAACCACCAGTCTATTCTCTATGTCTGATTCTGTTTCTGTTTCATAGATAGATTCATTTGTGTCATATTTTAGATTCCACATATAAGTGATACCATATGTTATATGTCTTTCTCTTTCTGACTTACTTCACTTAGTGTAATAATCTCTAGTTGCATCCATGCTGCTGCAAATGGCATTATTTCATTCTTTTTTATGGCTGAGTAGTATTCCATTGTATTGATATATATGTACCACTTCTTTATCCATTTATCTGTTGATGGAAGATTAAGTTTTTTCCATGTCTTGGCTATTATGAATAGTGCTGCTATGAACATAGGGGTGCATGTATCTTTTTTGTTCTGTAGTTTTTTTTCTTTCTTTCTTAACATCTTTATTGGAGTATAATTGCTTTACAATGGTTTGTTAGTTTCTGCTTTATAAAAAAGTGAATCAGCTATACATATACATATGTCCCCATATCTCCTCCCTCTTGTGTCTCCCTCCCGCCCACCCTATCCCATTCCTCTAGGTGGTCACAAAGCACTAAGCTGATCTCCCTGTCCTATGTGGCTGCTTCCCACTAGCTATCTACTTTTCATTTGTTAGTATATATTAGTCCATGCCACTCTCTCACTTCATTGCAGCTTACCTTTCCCCCACCCCGTGTCCTCGAGTCCATTCTCTATGTCTGCATCTTTATTCCTGTCCTGCTCCTAGGTTCTTCAGAGCCATTATTTTTAAGATTCCATATATATGTGTTAGCATACAGTATTTGTTTTTCTCTTTCTGACTTACTTCACTCTGTATGACAGACTCTAGGTCCATCCACCTCACTACAAATAACACAATTTCGTTTCTTTTTATGGCTGAGTAATATTCCATTGTATATATGTGCCACATCTTTATGCATTCATCTGTTGCTGGACAATTAAGTTGCTTCCTTGTCCTGGCTATTGTAAATACAGCTGCAATGAACATTGTGGAACATGACTCTTTTTGAATTATGGTTTTCCAGGGTATATGCCCAGTAGTGGGATTGCTGGGTCATATGGTAGTCCTAATTTTGGTCTTTTAAGGAACCTCCATACTGTTCTCCATAGTGGCTGTATCAGTTTACATTCACACCAACAGTGCAAGAGGGTTCCCTTTTCTCCACACCCTCTGCAGCATTTATTGTGTGTAGATTCTTTCATGATGGCTATTCTGAATAGTGTGAAGTGATACCTCATTGTAGTTTTGATTTGCATTTCTCTAATGATTAGTGATGTTGAGCATCTTTTCATGTGTTTGTTGACAATCTGTATATCTTCTTAGGAGAACTGTCTGTTTAGGTCTTCTCCCCATTTTTGGATTGGGTTGTTTGTTTTTTTGATATTGAGCTGCATGAGCTGCTTGTATATTTTGGAGATTAATCCTTTGTCAGTTGTTGCATTTGCAAGTATTTTCTCCCATTCTGAGGGTTGTCTTTTCGTCTTGTTTATGGTTTCCTTTGCTGTGCAAAAGCTTTTAAGTTTCATTAGGTCCCATTTGTTTATTTTTGTTTTTATTTCCATTTCTCTAGGAGGTGGGTCAAAAAGGATCTTGCTGTGATTTATGTCATAGTGTGTTCTGCCTATGTTTTCCACTAACAGTTTTATAGTGTCTGGCCTTACATTTAGGTCTTTAATCCATTTTGAGTTTATTTTTGTGTATGATGTTAGGAAGTGTTCTAATTTCATTCTTTTACATGTAACTGTCCAGTTCTCCCAGCACCATTCAGTGAAGAGGCTGTCTTTTCTCCATTGTATACTCTTGCCTCCTTTATCAAAGATAAGGAGACCATAAGTGTGTAGGTTTATCTCTGGGCTTTCTATCGTGTTCCTTTGATCTATATTTCTGTTTTTGTGCCAGTACCATACTGTTCTGATAACTGTAGCTTTGTAGTATAGTCTGAAGTCAGGGAGCCTGATTCCTCCAGCTCTGTTTTTCTTTCTCAAGATTGCTTTGGCTATTTGGGGTCTTTTGTATTTCCATACAAATAGTGAAATTTTTTGTTCTAGTTCTGTGAAAAATGCCATTGGTAGTTTGATAGGGATTACACTGAATCTGTAGATTGCTTTGGGTAGTATAGCATTTTCACAATGTTTATTCTTCCAATCCAAGAACATGGTATATCTCTCCATGTGTATCATCTTTAATTTCTTTCATCAGTGTCTTATAATTTTCTGCCTACAGGTCTTTTGTCTCCTTAGTTAGGTTTATTCCCAGATATTTTATTCTTTTTGTTGCAATGGTAAATGGGAGTGTTTCCTTAATTTTGCCTTCATATTTTTCATCATTAATGTATAGGAATGCAAGTGATTTCTGTGCATTAATTTTGTATCCTGCTACTTTACCAAATTCATTGATCACCTGTAGTAGTTTTCTGGTAGCATCTTTAGGATTCTCTATGTATAGTATCATGTCATTTGCAAACAGTGACAGTTTTATTTCTTCTTTTCTGATCTGGGTTCCTTTTATTTCTTTTTCTTCTCTGATTGCTGTGGCTAAGACTTCTAAAACTATGTTAAATAATAGTGGTGAGAGTGGGCAGCCTCGTCTTGTTCCTGATCTTAGAGGAAGTGGTTTCAGTTTTCACCATTGAGAACAATGTTTGTGGTGGGTTTGTCATATATGCCGTTTATTATGTTGAGGTAGGTTCCCACTCTGCCTACTTTCTGGGGAGTTTTTATCATAAATGCGTGTTGAATTTTGTTGAAAGCTTTTTCTGCATCTATTGAGATTATCATATGGTTTTTATCCTTCAATTTGTTAATGTGGTGTATCACATTGATTAACTTGTGTATACTGAATAATCCTTGCATTCCTGGGGTAAACCCCACTTGATCATGGTGTATGATCCTTTTAATGTGCTGTTGGATTCTGTTTGCTAATATTTTGTTGAAGATTTTTGCATCTGTGTTCATCAGTGATATTGGCCTGTAGTTTCCTTTTTTTGTGATACCATTGTCTGGTTTTGGTATCAGGGTGATGGTGACTTCATAGAATGAGTTTGGGAGTGTTTCTCCCTCTGCTATGTTTTGGAAGAATTTGAGAAGAATAGGTGTTAGCTCTTCTCTAAATGTTTGATAGAATTTGCCTGTGGAGCCATCTGGTCCTGGGCTTTTGTTTGTTGGAAGATTTTTAATCACAGTCTCAATTTCAGTGCTTGTGATTGGCCTGCTTATATTTTCTGTTTCTTTCTGGTTCAGCCTCGGAAAGTTCTACTTTTCTAAGAATTTGTCCATTTCTTCCAGGTTGTCCATTTTATTGGCATATAGTTGCTTGTAGTAATCTCTCATGAGCCTTTGTATTTCTGTAGTGTCAGTTGTTACTTCTCCTTTTTATTTCTAATTTGGTTGATTGAGTCTTCTCCCTTTTTTCTTGATGAATCTGGCTAATGGTTTATCAATTTTCTTTACCTTCTCAAAGAACCAGCTTTTAGTTTTATTGATCTTTGTTATTGTTTCCTTCATTTTTTCCCCATTTATTTCTGATCTGATTTTTTGTGATTTCTTTCCCTCTGCTAACTTTGGGGGGGGGGGTTTGTTCTTTTTTTCTCTAATTGCTTTAGTTGTAAGGTTAGGTTGTTTATTTGAGATTTTTCTTGTTTTTTGAGGTAGGATTGTATTGCTATAAACTTCCTTCTTAGAAGTGCTTTTGCTGCATCCCATGGTTTCTGGGTCATCGTGTTTTCATTGTCATTTTTCTCTATGTATTTTTAAATTTCCTCTTTGATTTCTTCAGTGATCTCTTGGTAATTTAGTAGTGTATTGTTTAGCCTCCATGTATTTGTATTTTTTACAGTTTTTTTTCCTGTAATTGATATCTAGTCTCATAGCGTTGTGGTCAGAAAGGATACTTGATATGATTTCTATTTTCTTAAATTTACCAAGGGTTGATTTGTGACCAAAGGTATGGTCCCTCCTGGAGAATGTTCCATGTACACTTGAGAAGAAAGTGTATTCTGTTGTTTTTGGATGGAATCTCCTGTAAATATCAATTAAGTCCATCTTGTTTAATGTGTCATTTAAAGCATGTGTTACCTTATATATTTTCATTTTGGATGATCTGTCGATTGGTGAAAGTTGGGTGTTAAAGTCCCCTACTATGATTGTGTTATTGTCGATTTCCTGTTTTATGGCTGTTAGCATTTGCCTTATGTATTGAGGTGTTCCTATGTTGGGTGCATAAATATTTACATTTGTTATATTTACTTCTAGGATTGACCTCTTGATCATTATGTGTGTTCTTCTTTGTCTCTTGTAATAGTCTTTATTTTAGAGTCTATTTTGTCTGATATGAGAATTGCTACTCCAGCTTTCTTTTGATCTCCATTTGCATGGAATATCTTTTTCCATCCCCTCACTTTCAGTCAGTATGTGTCCCTAGGTCTGCAGCGGGTCTCTTGTAGACAGCATATATATGGGTCTTGTTTTAGTATCCATTGAGCCAGTCTATGTCTTTTGGTTGGAGCATTTAATCCATTTACATTTAAGGTAATTATCAATATGTATGTTCCTGCTACCATTTTCTTAATTGTTTTGGGTTTGTTTTTGTAGGTCTTTACCTTCTCTTGTGTTTCCTGCCTAGAGAAGTTTCTTTAGCATTTGTTGTAAAGCTGGTTTTGTGGTGCTGAATTCTCTTACCTTTTGCTGTCTGTAAAGGTTTTTTTAATTTCTCCATCGAATCTGAATGTGATCCTTGCTAGGTAGAGTAGTCTTGGTTGTAGGTTTTTCACTTTCATCTCTTTAAATATGTCCTGCCACTCTGTTCTGGTTTGCAGAGTTTTAGCTGCAAAATCAGCTGTTAACCTTATGTGGATTGCCTTGTATGTTATTTGTTGCTTTTCCCTTGCTGCTTTCAATATTTTTCTTTGTATTTAATTTTTGATAGTTTGATTAATATATGTCTTGGTGTGTTTCTCCTTGGATTTATCCTGTATGGGACTCCGTGCGCTTCCTGGATTTGATTGACTATTTCCTTTCTCATGTTAGGAAAGTTTTCAACTATACTCTCTTCCAATATTTTCTCAGACCCTTTCTTTTTCTCTTCTTCTGTGATCACTATAATTCGGATGTTGGTGTGTTTAATGTTGTCCCAGAGGTCTCTGAGACTGTCCTCAATTCTTTTCATTCTTTTTTCTTTATTGTGTTCTGCAGTACTCATTTCCACTATTTTGTCTTCCAGGTCACTTATCCATTCTTCTGCCTCAGTAATTCTGCTATTGATTCCTTCCAGAGAATTTTTAATTTCATTTATTGTGTTGTTTATCATTGTTTGTTTGCTCTTTAGTTCTTTTAGGTCCTTGTTAAACGTTTCTTGTATTTTCTCCATTCTATTTCAAAGATTTTGGATGATCTTTTTTTTTTTTTCTTTCCTCATTTTATTTTATTTATTTATTTATTTATTTTTTACAAATTTAATCAGTTATACATATACATATGTTCCCATATCCCCTCCCTTTTGTGTCTCCCTCCCACCCTCCCTATCCCACCCCTCCAGGCGGTCACAAAGCACCGAGCTGATCTCCCTGTGCTATGCGGCTGCTTCCCACTAGCTATCTACCTTACGTTTGGTAGTGTATATATGTCCATGCCGCTCTTTCACTTTGGATGATCTTTATATCATTACTCTGAATTGTTTTTCAGTAGGCTGCCTATTTCCTCTTCTTTTTTTTTGGTCTGGTGAGTTTTTACCTTGCTCCTTCATCTGCTGCATATTTCTGTCTTCTCATTTTGTTTAACTTACTGTGTTTGGGGTCTCCTTTTTGCAGGCTGCAGGTTCATAGTTCCTGTTCTTTTTTGTGTCTGCCCCTAGTGGGTGAGGTTGATTCAGTGGGTTGTGTAGGCTTCCTTGTGGAGGGGCCTTGTGCCTGTGTTCTGGTGGGTGGGGCTGGATCTTGTCTTCCTTGTGGGCAGGGCTACGTCCAGTGGTGTGTTTTGGGGTTTCCGTGAAGTTAGTATGATTTTAGGCAGCCTCTCTGTTAATGGTGGGTTTGTGTTCCTGTCTTGCTAGTTGTTTGGCATGGGGCGTCTAGCAGTAGAGTTTGCTGGCTGTTGGGTAGTGCTGGGTCTTAGCGTTGAAACGGAGATCTCTGGGAGAGCTCACACTGATTGATATTACATGGGCCCAGGAAGTCTCTGGTGGTCCAATGTCCTGATCTTGGCTCTCCCACCTTGGAGGTTCAGGCCTGACACCAGGCCAGAGCACCAAGTCCCTGTCAGCCACGTGGGTCAGAAGATAAGGGAGAAAAAAAAGAAAGAAAGAATGATAAATAAATAAATAAATAATAAATTGAAAAATATTATTAAAATAAGAAAATAATAAAAAACAAAAGAAGAGACCAACCAAACCAATAAACAAATCCACCAATTATAACAAGTGCTAAACACTAAACTAAGATAAACATAAAAATCAGAAATAAATCAGTTGCCGACAGCAAGCCCCAAGTCTACAGTTGCTTCCAAATCCACCACCACAGTTTTGGGATGATTCATTGTGTATTCAGGTATTCTGAAGATTCAGGGTATATCAAGCTGATTGGGGGGATTTAATCCACTGCTCCTGAGGCTGCACAGAGAAATTTCCCTTTCTCTTCTTTGTTCACACAGCTCCTGGGGTTCAGCTTTGGTTTTGGCCCCACCTCTGCGTGTATGTTGCCCTCAAGTATCCGTTCCCCACCCAGATAGGAGGCAGTTAAAGCAGTGGCTGATTAGGGTGCTCTTGCTCATTCAGGCAGGGGGCTAGGTAGGGGTACTGTAGTTATAATTGGAATGCGGAGTGAGCCTGTGGTGGCAGAGGCTGGCATGATGTTGCAACAGCCTTGGGCATGCCGTGTGTTCTCCTGGGGAAGTTGTCCCTGGATCCTGGGACCCTGGCAGTGGTGGGTTGCACAGGCTCCTGGGGGGCAGGGTGTAGATAGTGACCTGTGCTTGCACACAGGATTCTTGGTGGCTGCAGCAGCAGTGTTAACATTTCATGCTTGTTTCTGGGGTCCAAGCTGATAGATGTGGCTCATGCCCATCTCTGAAGCTCATTTAGGTGGTGCTCTGAATCCCTTCTCCTCGTGCACCCCGAAACAATGGTCTCTTGCCTCTTAGGCAGTTCCGGACTTTTTCTTGGACTCCTTCCCGGCTAGCTGTGGCACACTAACACCCTTCAGGCTGTGTTCATGCAGCCAACCCCAGTCCTCTCCCTGGGATCTGACCTCCGAAGCCCAAGCCTTAGCTCCCAGCCCCCACCTGTCCCGGCGGGTGAGCAGACAAGCCTCTCAAGCTGGTGAGTGCTGGTCAGCACCGATTCTCTGTGCAGGAATCTCTCGATTTTGCCCTCTGCACCCCTGTTGCTGTGCTCTCTTCCGTGGCTCTGAAGCTTCCTCCCCACTACTCCTGTCTACGCCATGAAGGGACTTCCTAGTGTGTGGAAACTTTTCCCCCATCGCAGCTCCCTCCCAGAAGGGCATGTCCCATCCCTATTCTTTTGTTTCTGTTTTTTCTTTTTTCTTTTGCCCTACCCAGGTACGTGGGAAGTTTCTTGCCTTTTGGGGGGTCTGAGGTTTTCTGACAGCATTCAGTAGGTATTCTGTAGGAGTTGTTCCACGTGTAGATGTATTTCTTATGTATTTGTGGGGAGGAAGGTGATCTCCACATCTTCTGTGCCATCTTGAAGGTCTCCCCCAGCATTCTGTTAGTTTTTAAATGCTGGACTCAGTTTTGACTGAGTTCTGAGTAACAGTACTGATAGAGCCTTAAAAGCAGAAAAAAAGAACACAAAAAACTGTTCTCTCTGTATTCTAACAGTTGTGTGGCCTAGTTAAAATGATATTTATGAGATAGCTAGTGGGAAGCAGCCATATAGCACAGGGAGATCAGCTCGGTGTTTTGTGACCACCTAGTGGGGTGGGATAGGGACGGTGGGAGGGAGACACAAGAGGGAGTAGATATGGGGATATATGTATATGTATAGCAGATTCACTTTATTATAAATCACAAACTAACACACCATTGTAAAGCAATTATACTTCAATAAAAATGTTAAAATAAAAATACAGCCTAAGAGACGTGAGAGGTTCCAGTATAGGAAGTGGTCAACTGTGGTAAAAGATAATAAAAAGTCTGTTGCCTCTTCAGCAGTTCCAAACTTTTTCCCAGACTCCCTCCCAGCTAGCTGTGGCTCACTAGCCCCTTCAGGCTGTGTTCACACAGCCAACCCCAGTCCTTTCCCTGGGATCCGACCTCCGAAGCCCTAGCCTCAGCTCCCAGCCCCCACCTGTCCTGGTGGGTGAGCAGACAAACCTCTCAGGCTGGTGAGTTCTGGTCAGCACTGATCCTCTGTGTGGGAATCTCTCTGCTTTGTCCTCTGCACCCCTGTTGCTGTGCTCTCCTCCATGGCTCAGAAGCTTCCCCCCTACCCACCCTTGGTCTCTGCCAGTGAAGGGGCTTCCTAGTGTGTGGAAACTTTTCCTCCTTCACAGCTCCTTCCCAGAGATACAGGTCCTGTCACTATTCTTTTGTCTCTGTTTTTTCTTTTTTCTTTTGCCCTACCCAGGTATGTGGGTATTTTCTTGCCTTTTGGGAAGTCTGAGGTCTTCTGCCAGCATTCAGTAGGTGTTCTGTAGGAGTTGTTCCACATGTAGTTGTATTTTTGATGTATTTGTGGGGAGGAAGGTGATCTCCACGTCTCACTTCTCTGCCATCTTGAAGGTCCCCCCTGTAAGTTATTTCTGTACACGTTCTTCTCTTTGGTTGTATTGTGAGTACTTTCTGGGCAGAGATCAAATTTTATTCTTTCTTGTTTTTCTAAGTTTGTCAAACCTTTTATGGTAACCACTTGTATCAATATCATTGTTTATATTCCAAAGGAGCAAATCTTTTCTGGCAACACAAAGGGTATAACTCATATGTGCATATTCTCTTTTCCCTTTTAAGGCTGCAGTCATCAATAGATAAAGGTGAAAAATACAATCTGTGTCCCTAAATTCTTCATTTCTGAGTCAGAGCATCAAAATATTTTGGGATACACATCTCATGGCCTTTGGCAGATCGGATGAATCTTGGAGGCTCTGTGTCATATCATGGATTTATTGTCCTAAAAGAGAATATGTCTCTATTACATGCCATGTCATTTTATACATAAACCTCTTTCTAATTCCAAATAGGTGGATATTAGCAACTATTGCATCTAGCTTCCTCCCTGGCAAATGTGAAAGGAATCTTCATTTTATTCAGCACATACAGACTGAGCTATTGATATATTCTGGGCATGGTTCTAGATGCTGTGGGCAAAGCATCTAGTGAACAACAC
This sequence comes from Mesoplodon bidens, assembly GCF_964165515.1. Taxonomy (NCBI): domain Eukaryota; kingdom Metazoa; phylum Chordata; class Mammalia; order Artiodactyla; family Ziphiidae; genus Mesoplodon; species Mesoplodon bidens. Next base: position 17,727,319 of record NC_138164.1, on the reverse strand, counting down.
AAGGCCCTTACAGGTAGGGAGCTTAGAATCTAGCATTGAGTAGAACAGGTAAAAATCACATATATGACCTAACTTAATGAGACCATTTTGGATAGTGATACATAGTCATATGAAAAGAGAACATGGCCAAATAATTAACTAATGGAGAGATGGAGAGGCCTACTTCTATATTGTGTGGTCAGGAAGAATGATCTCTCAGGAGACAGTTGACTGGAGACTGGACTGACAAGAATACAGCCTTGTGGATCATTGGAAGGAAATTTAGCAGCCATTGAAAGATTTTACCTAAGGATATGAAATAATCTGATTTCCATTTTAAAAGATCAATCTGGCTACTTTGTAGATATTGACTTGTGAAGTGTCAAGATTATAAGCAGAAAGACCAGTCATTTCCTAAATCCAGGAAAGAAGTGGTATAGCTTGGGCTAGGATGGTGACAATGGAAGTAGATAAGAAGAGACCAACTTTCTACATATATTTTAAGAAAATATGGCAGGACTTTGGAATGAGTGAAAGAAATGGATGAATCAAGGTTAGCTTCTAATTACTGTATGGATCTTACTAACATTTTTTGAATTGGAGAAGACTGGGGACAAATGTGTTCTGGAATATAAGTCAAGAATTCCATCTTGATCATGTTGGTTTTGAGATGCCTCCTAGATAGGTAAATGGAGAATGAAGTAAGCAATGGGATATGCATGTCCTAAGCAATGGGATATGCAAGTCCTAAACTCAGTGGAGAGATCAGACCTGGAGACACATATTTAGAAGTCATTGAATACAGGTAGTATGTAAACCCGAGAGTGGATATCACCCAGAATGAGAGCATAGATAGAACAAAGCAGGTGGTAGGACTGAACCCCAGGGTATTCCAAATTTAGAGGCCAAGAGGTGGAATTAGCAAAGGAGAGTGGGAGGGAGCCTCCAGGGAGGAAGGAGGAAAACACAGAAAGAGTCATGTCTCACAAAAAAGGAAAGTGAGGGTTTAAATAAAGAAGGTTTATTCAACTTGGTTAAATTCTACTGAGAGGCTGAACTGGATGAAGATAGAGAAGTGGCCATTGGGATGGACAATATGAAGGTAACTTCAACAAGAGCAGTGTAGAACACAAGCCCAACTGGGATATGTTGTAACAGAGAAGAGGAGGTAGTGAAGACATTTTCAAGAAGGTATTGTACAAAGAGGAGAAGATATGTGTCAATATCTGAAGAGAAAAATAATATCAGGGGATATTTATAATTTCTATTTTTTTTTTGCTTTGTAGTCTCCTATTTATTTCATAAAATATTAGCTCTTTACCATATCATTAGAAATTTTATTTTTATTTTATTTATTAAAAATTTTTATTGCCATATAATTGATTTACAAAGTAGTGTTAGTTTCTGCTGTAAAGCAAAGTGAATCCATTATACATGCACATATATCCACTCAATTTTAGATTCTTTTCCCGTATAGGTCATTACAGAGTACTGAATAGAGTTCCCTGTCCTATACCATAGGCCCTTATTAGTTATCTATTTTATATATAGCAGTGTGTATATGTTAATCCCAATCTCCCAATTTATCCCTCCCCCTCTTATCCCCTGGTTTGTTTTCTACATCTGTGACTCTACTTCTGTTTTGTAAATAACATTTGTACCCTTTTATTTAAGATTCCACATGTAAGAGATATCATATGATATCTGTCTTTCTCTGTCTGTACTTCACTCAGTATGACAATCTCTAGGTCCATCCATGTTGCTGGAAATGGCATTATTTTGTTCTTTATTTAATGGCTGAGTAATCCATTGTATATATGTATCACATCTTCTTTATCCATTCCTCTGTTGATGGACACTTAGGTTGTTTCCTTGTCCGGCTATGGTAAATAGTGCTGCAATGAACATTGGGGTGCATGTATGTTTTCGAATTATGGTTGTCTCTAGGTATATGCCCAGGAGTGGGATTGCTGGGTCGTATGGTAGTTCTATTTTTAGTATTTTAAGGAAGCTCCATACTGTTCTCCATAGAGACTGTTACCAATTTACATTCCCACCAACAGTGCAAGAGGGTTCCCTTTTCTCCACACCCTCTCCAGCATTTATTGTTTGTAGATTTTTTGATGATGGCCATTCTGACCAGTGTGAGTTGGTACCTCATTGTGGTTTTGATTTGCATTTCTCTAATAATTAGTGATGTTGAGCATCTTTTCAGGTGTTTTTTTGGCCATCTGTATGTCTTCTTTGGAGCAATGTCTGTTTAGGTCTTCCACCCATTTTTTAATTGGGTCGTTCGTTTTTTTGATATTGAGCTGCATGAGCTGTTTGTATATTTTGGAGATTAATCCCTTGTTGGTCGCTTCATTTGCAAATATTATCTCCCATTCTGAGGGTCATCTTTTTGTTTTGTTTATGGTTTCCTCTGCTGTGCAAAAGCTTTTTTTAATAAAAAATTAATTAATTAATTAATTAATTATTTTTTGGCTGCATTGGGTCTTTGTTGCTGCACACGGGCTTTCTCTACTTGTGGTGAGTGGGGGCTACTCTTCATTGTGGTGTGCAGTCTTCTCATTGCAGTGGCTTCTTTTTGTTGTGGAGCATAGACTCCAGGTGCACGGACTTCAGTAGTTGTGGCACACAGGCTCAGTAGTTGTGGCTCATGGGCTCTAGAGAGCAGGCTCAGTAGTTGTGGCGTATGGGCTTTGTTGCTCCACAATATGTGGGATCTTCCCGGACCAGGGCTTAAAACAGTGTCCCCTGCATTGGCAGGTGGATTCTTAACCACTGTGCCACCAGAGAAGTCCCTGTGCAAAAAGCTTTTAATTAGATACCATTTATTTATCTTTGTTTTTATTTTCATTACTCTAGGAGGTGGCTCAGAAAAGATCTTGCTGCAGTTTATGTCAAAGAGTGTTTTGCCTATGTTTTCCTCTAAGAGTTTTATAGTGTCTGGCCTTATATTTAGGTTTTAATCCATTTTGAGTTTTTTTGTGTGTGTATGGTGTTTGGGAGTGTTCTAATTTCATTCTTTTACATGCAGCTGTCCAGTTTTCCCACACCACTTATTGAAGAGGCTGTCTTTTCTCCATTGTATATTCTTCTTCTTTGTCATAGATTAGGTGACCATAGGTGTGTGGGTTTATCTCTGGGCTTTCTATCCTGTTCCATTGATCTATATTTCTATTTTTGTGCCAGTACCATACTGTTTTGATTACTGTAGCTTCATAGTATAGTCTGAAGTCTGGGAGCCTGATTCCTCCAGCTCCGTTTTTTTTTCTCCAGATTGCTTTAGCTATTCGGGGTCTTTTGTGTTTCCATACAAATTGTGAATTTTTTTGTTCTAATTCTGTGAAAAATGCCATTAGTAATTTGATAGGGATTGCATTGAATCTGTAGATTGCTTTGTGTAGCATAGTCGTTTTCACAATATTGATTCTTCCAATCCAAGAACATGGTATATCTCTTCATCCGTTTTTGTCATCTTTTATTTCTTTCATCAGTATCTTACAGTTTTCTGCATACAGGTGTTTTGTCTCCTTAGGTAGGTTTATTCCTAGGTATTTTATTTTTTTTGATGCAATGGTAATTGGGATTGTTTCCTTAACTTCTCTTTCTGATCTTTCATTGTTAGTGTATAGGAATGCAAGAGATTTCTGTGCATTAATTTTGTATCCTGCAACTTTACCAAATTCATTGATGTGAGCTAGTAGTTTTCTGGTAGTATCTTTAGGATTTTCTGTGTATAGTATCATGTCATCTGCAAATGATGACAGTTTTACTTCTTCTTTGCCAATTTGGATTCCTTCTAATTATTTTTCTTCTCTGATTGCTGTGGCTAGGACTTCTAAAACTATGTTGAATAATAGTTGTGAGAGTGGACATTTTTGTCTTGTTCTTGATATTAGAGGAAATGCTTTCAATTTTTCACCATTGAGAATGATGTTTGCTGTGGGTTTGTCAATATATGGTCTTCATTATGCTGAAGTAGTTTCCCCCTGTGGTCAGTTTCTGGAGAGTTTTTATCATAAATAGGTGTTGAATATTGTCAAAAGCTTTTTTTGCATTTATTGAGATGATAATATGGTTTTTATTCCTCAATTTGTTAATGTTGTGTATCACATTGATTGATTTGCGTATATTGAAGAATCCTTGCATTCCTGGGAGAAATCCCACTTGATCGTGGTAGATAATCCTTTTAATGTGTTGTTGGATTCAGTTTGCCAGTATTTTGTTGAAGATTTTTGTGTCTATGTTCATCGGTGATATTGGCCTGTCATTTTCTTTTTTTGTGTGTGATATCTTTGTCTGATTTTGGTATCAGGATGATTGTAGCCTTATAGAATGAACTTGGGAGTATTCCTTCCTCTTTAATTTTTTGGAATAGTTTGAGAAGGATAGGTGTTAACTCTTCTCTAAATATTTGATAGAATTCATCTGTGAAGCCATCTAGTCCTGAACTTTTGTTTGTTGGAAGATTTTTAATCACTGTTTCAATTTCAGTACTTATGATTGTTCTGTTCATATTGTCTATTTCTCCCTGGTTCAGTCTTAGAAGGTTGTACCTTTCTAAGAATTTGTCCATTTCTTCCATGTTGTCCATTTTATTGGCATATATTTGCTTCTAGTAGTATCTTATGATCCTTTGTATTTCTGTGGTGTCTGTTGTAACTTCTCCTTTTTCATTTCTGATTTTATTGAGTTGAGTCCTCTCCCTATTTTTCTTGATGAATCTGGCTCAATGTTTATCAATTTTGTTTATGTTCTCAAAGATCCAGCTTTTAGTTTCATTGATCTTTGCTATGTTTTTCTTCATATCTATTTCATTTATAACTGCTCTGATCTTTATGATTTCTTTACTTCTACCTACTTTGGGTTTTGTTTGTTCTTCTTTCTCTAGTTGCTTTAGTTGTAAGGTTTGGTTGTTTATTTGAGATTTTCTTGTTTCTTGAGGTAAGATTGTATTACTATAAACTTCCCTCTTAGAACTGCTTTTGCTGCATCCCATAGGTTTTGGATCATCATGTTTTTGTTGTCTTTGTCTCTAGGTATTTTTGATTTCCTCTCTGATTTTTTCAGTGTTCCATTGGTTACTTAGTAACATATTGTTTAGCTTCTGTTTACTTTTTTTTAAAGATGCAAACTATCATAACTATTATTAAAGCATGGTCTTGTTGTTTCCTAAGGAAGTGGCCCAGTAAAAAGGAGTGGGTTGATGACTGTGACAGTTATCAATGCATTGCCTCTCAGCTTCAAATTCACCCATCAATATATTCTCTGCAGTAACAGACAGAATTATTTTAATTACCTCTCCTTAAGGTGAGCATGTTGTCGAGCTTTGTCATTAGAGGGCATTGGAGGGACAGTACAGGAGGAAGGTGCTATCCTCTGTCACTGCCTACAACAGTGGTGGGCATTGTGAGTATGGAGACTTCCAGTGGAGCTCTTCCTGTCTTGTTCCTAGAACCAGGCAATTTCTCAGTGACCTTGTAGGCTTGTCCTTTCCCAACAATAACTTTCCCTGGCTTTAGTACACAGAAAATGACAATCTGTGGCTTCCTGCCAGTGAAGCCTCCTGCTTGCACAGGCCCTGATTCCCTCTGCAGGTCCCTGGGCAGGTCAGCTGTCCCGGCCCCCATCCACTTTACATGCCCCCGCCCCTGCTTGCTGATCACCTGTATTCCATCTGCACTACAGAGGGTCACTTTCTGCTTGCCCAGCAATTGTAGACCATCTGTGACCTGGACAAACCAGTGATCTTCTCCGCTGCCCAGTGGGCTGAACTACATCTTCCTCAGCAGGGTCTGAATTCTAGCCTTGGAGAGGGCCCCTTCCAAGTTGCTCCTTTCTTGGATACCCTCTCTCTTCCCTAAGTGTACAATATAGAGTTTCCTTCTATCTTACAGTCACTCGTTTATCAGAGTTTAATAATTTTTTATATCAGACATCCTGTAATTTTTAATCTTCTCAGTTTCTTCTCAGTATACTCTTTAACATCCTTACCTCTTGATAATAATCATTTCCCTTGGAAATATTTACCTCTTTGTTTACTTTAGAAATATTTATCCATCTTGTCTAAGAATCCATTCTATCCAAAAGGCTGTGTGCCAGTCATTTTTACTTGTTTCTCTCATTTGAAGACCAGTTTGCAGTTGCTACAGACAATACTGCGCAAGCATCTCAGACAGGAAATGTCCCACCAAACATCACGCAGACATGGCAACAGTTACTCTGTGTTTATAATGATTCATTTTGAGAAAAACTGATTCATTTTTGGGAAGAACTGAAATCATTTTGGATTTCCCCTAGAAAGTGCTAACTTCTGAGGTCTATCATTCTGAATGCATTACCCTGAGCTTGCACTTCCTCTTAGGGTTCACACATTACAAACAAATACTTCTTCTCTTTTCTTTTCTTTCAAAAAAAAAATCTCTGGGTCACATTCTAATTTTAGTTGCTCTTCTAAAATTATAGTCCTCTATGTTCTTTAAAAAAAATCTGCCCCTTTAGCAAGACCTTCAGTGACCCTGCCAACCTTACCCAATTGGAATGTGGTAATGGAAAGTCACTTTATTAATAAAAGAAAACAGATGCTCTTCCAAAGTTCCATGGTTTCACAACTCTTGTTCATTCTGACGTTAGCAACTATAGCAGTCTGTGATAATGCGAGTTATGTTACCAGTCCCTCTCTCCCTCCCTCCCTTCTTTCTTTCCTTCTTTTCTCTCTTGCTCTCCCTTTCGCTTTCTCTCTCTCCCTCCCTCTCCCCTTCCTCCCTCCCTATTCTTTCCCTCCCTCCCTCCCTTTCTTTATTTTCTTCCTTCTTTTTCTCCTTCTTTTCTTCCTTCTCTCCTTCTCTCTTTCCTACCCTCTCTCTTATTTTCCTTCCTTTTCTCCCTCCCTCAGTTGCCTTCCCATTATAATTAGGATAGAATTCAAACTCCTTGCCATAGACTACAAAGGCCACATGTGATCTGGCCCCTATCTTCCTCTCTAACTTCTTCTCCCTCCATATTTCTTGCACTGACAATACTCTAGTCATAATGGTCTCCTGTTCTTTAAAAAAACCAAGCTCCATCATGTCTCAGGGGTTTGGCACTTGCCATTCTTTCTTAAGGATCGCTGTCTTCACTTTGTCTCATGGATGCCTCCTTTCCATTATTTTGATCTCCCTTTTAATGCCTTCTCCTCTGAGATGCCTTTTTGAACTGCTCTAACTAGTCACCTCCATCACCACCATGCTGTCACTGCATCACATTACCCTATTATATAATTTGTTCATACTACTTTGGTAGTGTGGGATTATTTTATATCTTTTTTATCTTTTTCCTTTATTAGAATATAAGTTCTTTGATGGCAAAGAATTCATTTGCCTTTTGGACCACTGTATCCCTAAAGTCTCGAATAGTTCCTGACACATGATAAGGGACTTAATATTTTTGGCCATCTGTTTACTGGGCACTGAACTGTGAATTGTGGTTCTTGGGCAAATAAGTAGAAAAATTATTATCCCTTTCCTGGAGGAAACTGGATAAATGGATTTAAGATATTCCTATTATAATTGTCTTTTCCTAGATAGAGCAAGAGTAGGTCAGGGGCCCAGTGATATCTGGGGCATGGTTTAGAGGGAAAAATTAAGGAAGAATATTATACCAAAATACTTTATAATAATTATATCACCCTATTCAACTGAAATTCTCATATCATTCTTTTACGGTCAAATTTTGGGAAGGCCTATTACAATGCAAGTGAGCGTGATTAAAATAGTAACCCATATGTGTAGATTATAGAAACCAATGTTGTTAATTATCTACATTATGCTTTTCAAACATTTTAAGCAGTAGAACCTTTTTTTTCGAATCAAAAGCCTACCCAGAAGCCCAATAAACATGGGTAAAAATGGCTGATATTCTGGCTGAAGTGGTGTGGAAGAACTGGTACCCTGTGCACCGAGCACTTCTCCTAACTCCTGTCCCTCCAGGCGGTACCTGCAGCACCACTCAGAGCTGAACAGAGCAAGGTTTGAAAACCACAAATCTCACACTAACTCCTTCATTTCAGAAACTGAGGCCCAGAGAGCTGAAGTGACTTATCCAAAGTTATGTAATTACTGTCAACAAAAGGACTGAAGCCCAGCTCTCTGAATCCTAGAGCACTGTGCTTTCAACTGGTATTTATCTGGTATTCCTGAGGGATAAATTCTATAGAACAGATTAGCTCCTAGCAGTGGGAGTCCCTCTCGGGAGAGAAATGTCAGAGGCTTTCTGGATCCAGAGTGTCTTGCTTCAAATTCTGCTGCTCCTTCAGGACTGTGTACATGGAGCATTGCCTCAAAAGACTTCTCTTCCCACTTGGAAATCACCTTGAACTTGTCTCATAAATAAGGAAATGGGACTACTTTCTCCAAATATTTATTTTATAATGACTTTATTGCTCTGAATTTCCATGCATCACAGAGAACTTTTAACAATTAGGTGTCTTGACTTCCTGCTTGTGAAAAGTGGCATGACTCTGATCAAGAAGGGTAGCTCCTTTTCATAAGTATTTTTGTGTTTATTTGTAAGTGGAAGCCCAAATTAGAAATAACTGATTTGGTTGAGTTGCTGGTTAATAAATCAGCCATAGTGCAGATTTTCTCTTGTTAATTGAGAGTTCAGAGCCAACAGCATCTGGCATGATAGCAAACACTTAATAGATGTCTTTAATTTAGTGAATAAATTAAAGCGATATGTTTTATCTAGCAAATAAAGTTTAACAATATATTAATCTGATTTCTGACTACAGATTGGGGCGGGTGGACATTATTTGTGCCATATGCAATTGTTATATCCCAGGCATCAATAATGCCCACATTGAGATCCTGAAAAATGTCCTTTATGGCAAGATATTGGATGTAACCATGAAAATCACTAAATCTCTCCACATCACTGTGCATCTCCCTGATGTTTTCTGCCTTGATGATGACCACAGTGTCTGGGCTTCTCAGAAGAAGGCGCTGAACTGCGTCATGGATACTGAGGGCCCTTCGGATAAAAACATCAATGGGAAAGGGTCTGAAGTGCTGGCCCACAGAAATAACAATGATAGTATTTTTTTCTCCTCCAGTTCTGTCAATAACCCGAGCGATGTACTCAATCTCTTTGACTGAATAGGTTAGTGATCCAATCAAGGGGTAACCATGCTTTTGCCACTGGATGTTGATATTCTTGTCCAAGTCCACAGCAAATTGGTTTTGAAATTTTCCAAATTCGTGCAGATCCACTGACTTCAGGGCTGATGACAGGTAGGCAATCCCAAAATGAAAGGAAAAAAAAGTTACAAAGAAAATAGTACAAAAACAAAACTACAAAATAGTTACAAAAATAGAAGAAAAGATTTGATGTTTATGATTAAATAAGTTAATCCTGACTAATTTATTATAGGTTTAAATGAGACAATAGTTTGAAAATTATTGAGCAACCAAAAGTGTTATACAAATGAGAAATTATATTTGCCCCTCTGTAGAACCATGTAGAACCACATCGACTGGTGATGGTGAGCACTGAGATCACTTCACTGGAGGATGATGGAGTCACTTTTTTGGGTATTAGTTTTGTACATTTTGCTAACTATAGACTAAGTTCATTTGAAGATAGAGAAAGATACCAATTGATGTCTTTATATTTCAAAAAACAAGTAACCCTATTTCCCCAAGTCCTCTGTAAGTTCCCTTAAGACTGGAATTATATTTTATACTTCTGTGTTTCTTTTACATATGCATGAAATGGCACTGAATACATCATCTATAATAATAATATTACTATTCATTTGTGAAGGACTTTACAGTTTACAAAGCATTTATTAGGACTGATATATTCATTTACTTCAAAGCTCAATATATATGCATATATATATTTAATTGCCATATTGTAGAAAAGAAAACCCAGAGATGAAATGACCTGTTCAAGATTACACAACTAGTAAGTGACAGAATCTGTACCTAAACTTGAAGTTTCTCCCAATTCTTGTGAAAGTAGTCTACCCAATCTTAAAACTTTTGAAAAGTGTAATATGGATAGAAGAAAATGAAGTCCCTTCATTTCTCATCATATTAATTAGACCCTTGTCAAACTATCAAGGCCAGCTGCTTTGTAGCTAGAACTTCTGAGGAAAATGTGTAGTAAAGGATTATTAATGCTTTGTAACATGTATCATCTTAGAAGTAAAGGGCTGCACTTAAAAATCTTAACCAGTATGGTTTGAAAATAGTGATGCTGGAGGGTTGGGTGGAGGAAAAGGGCAGAATTTTTTCTTCATTCCGTTTCTAACATATTTCAATTTCCTTTTCCAAAGCACACTATAGCCATACAATTTAACTTTTAACAATATGTGCAACAGATGTTTTGCTACCACAACTTGAAAGGTCAGCCAAGAGGGTAGGTGACTCAATAATTTAGTACTTTCTATAAACTAAGAGACCCACAGTTATAGGATGTGATGCTAGAGGTTATCACCACACCCTTAATTTTATAGATGAGGAAACTGAGGTCTGGCAGAGTTTAGTCATTTACCAGAGGTCACAATTTAAAACTCTCCCCTTCTGTTGGAGAGGATCCAAGGCCCTATTGATTTTCCCTTTTTACTGGGAGAATCAGCTTACACACTAAGTCGGAGATCACAAGAGTGGCGTCCTTGCAGGAAGGCCAGCAGGGAGCCACACCAGCTGCACTGTCCCCAGTGGTAAAAGCCAGGGTCCAGGACAGGCAGTGACAGTTTTCCAGGTAAGAGTGCTAAGATCTACTAGTGGATTCTGAATTAGTATTGATGCATTCTTGGTTTAGTAAAAGGAGCAACTGGACTAGGATTCTAGCAAATGGATTCTAGCCCCAACTCTGATATGAACTAATGATAATCATTGCAATAGCTATTGTTTACTGGGCACTTTCTGAGTGCTCATGTGTCTTGCAATGTGTTAAATATTTTATAACCATTATCTCATTTACTCTTTATAACCACCACCAGATGCTGTTGTTATTTTTAGTTCATTGATGAGGAAAATAAGTACTATGCCCAAGGTCATGGCTTCTAAGTGGCACAATCTAGGTCTGTTAGGCTCCAAAGCCCCTACTTTTAACCACTGTGCCTACCTGATATGAAGCCATTACCTTACTTCTAGCATCTGTCCTTCCATGAAATAATAATAGTGATGACAGCTTACACCAAAGAGAACTTAGTATGTAGCAAACAGTATTCTAAATGCATTGTGTATATTACCTCATTTTACCAGGTGGGTACTATTTTCATCTCCATTTTACAGATGAGGAAACTAAGGACAAAATCACTATGTAGTTATGTAACTTGCCCAAGCCCATCCAGCTAGGACATGTAGAGGCCATATTTTGATCCCAAGACATCTGGATTTAGAATCCACACCCTTAATCATCATCATGCCATCTGTAGAAGGTGGACAATATAATATCTTATTATTGTCTGCTCTGTCCATGATTTTCTGAGCATGCTGGGTAAATATTGAAGTGTGAATTTTGCAGGGATAGGCATGGAGTAAACCTTTTTCTAAACTGGCTCCCTTCTAGTCAATAAATGTATTCTTTTAAAGAAAGACAATGATGTGAAAAGTGTTGGTGTGTTGTGATTAACAAATATGAAAAAGAAGAGGCATTTCCCATGTTCATTTCTCCCCTTGAAATGAAAAAGATGTTTCTGAAAGGGATATGAGTAATAGCTTAGACAGGCATACTGTTGATACTGCTTTTGAAGTATTCCATCCACTGGCGGATTGTGGAATCTCCCATTAGATGTATGAATTTTCCTCTCAGGCATTCTTTCATTTCGATTGGAGCCAAACTACAGGAGACAGGATTCCATGTGTCTTTCCAGACATGTCCACTGGGGATTGTGGATGCCATTCCAAACTTGCATTTCTTTTTCATTGGAGCTGTCTTTTCTGCTAAAGAATCAACAAGATAGGATCTTCTAAAATATCACTTTACCCATCAGTATTTATTAAGAACCAACTGTCTTTTCTAAGTATCCTTTTAATAGGGTGTGAGGATGGAGAAAAAGCCTTATTGAAGCATCATTATCTTAATGGGATACTTATTTTTCAGAAAAAATTTTCTCTGATAAGAATTTTCTAAATGATACCCATTAATGTTCATTATAGAGAACATGTTTTCTCCCAGGAAAAAGGCCTTCTAGGTAAAATTTAAGTATTTGTTTGCCTTCTTATGAAAGGAAAGACATCAATTCTTGCTTAGTAATGAAAACTCAATTATCTTGTCATTTTATTCCACTTTACCCCCAAGTTTATCACACACTGTCCTAGTTTTTTTTTTGTTTTTTTAATTTTGTTTTTTTTAAAGAGCTCAGCTTTTTATTGAACATGTTACTAAAGAGGTTTAGTCAAAAAGACCAAAGCCCACGTCATCATCAGACTCTTCAGATTCTTCTTTCTTTGCTTCCACTTTCTTCTCTTCAGCTGGGGCAGCAGTGGTGGGGCGGGCGGGACCTCCTGCTCGGGCAGCACCAGCTGCTGGGGCAGGTCCACCGGTCCCCACGTTGCAGATGAGGCTCCCGATGTTGACATTCGCCAAAGCCTTTGCAAACAAGCCTGGCCAGAAAGGTTCAACATTTACACCAGCTGCTTTAATGAGGGCATTGATCTTATCCTCCGTGACCGTCACCTCAGCGTCATGCAGGATGAGGTCCAAGTAGATGCAGGTGAGCTCCAAGACAGAGGCCATGGTGCGGGTGAGTGCTAAATGGGGGCTGCCGGGTTCGGTGCTAGTCTCCAGATGAAGTGAGGGCCTCTCCCCAACGTGGCCTTAGCTTCCTCGGAAGGATTGAGCACCTTAGCGGCAGCTGAGGACTGTCATAGTGTCTTAAATGCCACCATCAAACTGTAAATCCTTTGAGTTAAGTGCATGGAAATATAAAAAAAATTAACAACTAATTTGGTTTGGGACCTGGACAGTCCACATGGATATGGCTGTAGGCTGGAGCAGAGTCCTGGAGGTCCAGAACAAGCCAGGTATTAACCCGTTACTCACTGGTTTGTGAAGAGTCTGGGAATCTGATGGACTGACGTATCTAGCCTTGGTGGTCTTGGGGCAGTGATTATTCACCAACCAAAGGAAGTGGTTTAATATTTTAATAACTGGTATGAGTATCCTTGTGTATCCTGGGTGAAAAATGCCATTTCTACCTGTAGGTACATATATACACTTCAGTGTAAATGAGTTCAGTAGCAATTAGCAAGCTGTTAATGTCAAACTTAAAGGGACACAAAAGTTCTTGCCTTAAATCATTTTAGATAATGATTTCCTAGGATGTTTTGAGCCAAAAAAATTGAAGAGCAATTAATAGATATAAGTGTGGAAGTCCTATTTTACATGTTAAAATGTTTGAAAGGCAGCAAAGACAAAGAGGGGGAAATTGTAATGAATTGACTTATAGAGGGCAGGTTAGAAACCTCTAGATGGTGATTCTTGGTGCTTGTAGCAATGTGGGAAGTGCTGATGGTGGTGGTTTGGGAATAAGACCTAGGTGCAAATTGGGAGAGAGTTTTGACATTTGAAGGTTGTTGTGTCTGATGGGCAGGTAATCTGTTGCCTGATAGATAATGATAAGATTGATGATGAGAGTTATATTTATTTATTTATTTTTATTATTTTTGGCTGTGTTAGGTCTTCGTTACTGCACATGGGCTTTCTCTAGTTGTGGCGAACGGGGGCTACTCTTCCTTGTGGTGCACGGGCTTCTCACTATGTGGCTTCTCTTGCTGTGGAGCACGGGCTCTAGGCACACAGGCTTCAGTAGTTGTGGCATGCGGGCTCAGTAGTTGTGTCTCATGGGCTCTAGAGTGCAGGCTCAGTAGTTGTGGCTCACGGGTTTAGTTGCTCTGTGGCATGTGGGATCTTCCTGGACCAGGGCTCAAACCCATGTCTCCTGCATTGGCAGGCAGATTCTTAACCACTGCACCACCAGGGAAGCCCTCATGATGAGAGTTATAAAACAGGTTTATGATTCCAGTCATTTATTCACTTAAGTAACTGGCATCTTGGCCTACCATAGACCAGCCTGATGAGCAGAGTAACAATAGGACAGGTAATAGTGAATAAGTCTGCAAAAAGAAGAAATGCTTTAAGTGGGACTAGTACTAAGTACCACCCGTCAAACACAGGGAGAACTTACTGTTGCATTTGGAGACAGTAATGGCGTCAAACTTTTCCATCATCTCTATACCCACATTTGACCTTAACGAGAAAAATATAGAAATTAATCTGCAGGTGGCCCCAAGGTCAGGAAACACAAGAAGCCACATTACCCATTGCTTCAGTTATTTCTTGTGATAATAATTGACTATTTGCCCACAGTTCCAAACCATTTATTAAATTTACATTTCTTGGCCTATTAGTCCAGGGAGTACAGATCCCCAGAAAGTGTACAAGGTAATTTTTTGAGAAGCAGAAAGAATACATTAGAGCCCATGCATATTCACACATGTATATTTCTCCTCCTCTTTTAATTTTTATTTTATTTATATTTTTTGTTTCAATGATAAGGGTTAAATATCCAAAACCTTTAGGGACTACTGGAGAGTGGGCACTGTCCCCAAATGAATTCACAGACCTTTTCTAAAATGGCTCTTCACAGAGTCCCGAAGTTGATATACTCACAGCAGTTTCCTTTAGATCAACAGATAGGCCAAATCATTACTATATTTGCCCGGGTAGTCTCCAGAAATAATTATTTACCTTTCAAAGAGGCTTCTTTCTTGTTTGCTAAGATAAGACACGTCCTTGTTTTTGGAATGCATGTGGGTGAGTGCAGCACAGGGTATATGTGGAGGCTTCACGCAGTAGAAGGCTTCTTGGTCTCGACTATCCAGGTACTCACACAGTTCAGCACTTGAATTTAAAACGAGGGCGCAATCAGTATTGACATGGGAGGTGCCATTGGCAAACTGGCCTGTGAAGATCACCCTGTCATAGCCTTGGTTCCTTGCCCTCCAGAGAGCCGACACCCCTTCACTGGGGAGGATGAGCAGGAGAGACAGAGACACCCGGCCCTCCCAGAACAGGGTGAAGCTGACAAGGTAGGTGCCATTGTTGAAGTCTGTCACCTTTCCCGAAGCACCTGCCTTCAGGGCTGGGGAGGACATCCTGGCCCTCAGGAAATCCCCGCCATATTCCTTCCTGCATCCCAAGTGGTCCCTCACCTCCAGCAGGACATCTAGCTGATCCCCCCTGCAGTATGTGTCTTGAGGGCTGAGGAGGGTGGCTTTGCTGTGTGTGGCGCTGATGGTGGCGCTCACGTGGGTGAAGGGTCTGGGTGGCATCAGCTGGTCTAGCTTCTCCATGATCCCCTTTATTCTCCGCTCAGTCTCTGTTGGTGAAACTGCTGGATCCAGTGGTGCTGCAGGACATGAGTTCATGATGAAATTCCAGTGAGGGAGGGAGATGGGCAACTTGGGTACAGTCCATAACTGAAATGACAAGGAATACAATAAAGAACAAAGAAAATGTGCCTATTTAATGTAATAATTTTGGTAGGTTAGCCAGCTTCTCTTTTATAAAAGGATGGGAGGTACAAAAATTAAAAATATATTGAGATTTCACTGTCTCTGTTTTTTTTTTTTTTTTTTGGCTGCACCACATGGCTTGCAGGATTTTAGTTCCCTGACCAGAGATTATACTCCAGGGTCCTTGGGAGTGAAAGTGCAGAGTCCTAAGCACTGGATTGCCAGGGAATTGCCATCATTGGCTAATCTATTTTGAATGAGCCACTCCACCCTAAAAAGCCCTGGGATTTTCTTCCTTAAAGTGGTGATCATAAAATATACTTTCACTGGGCAGTTGTGGAGACCAGATGAGAAAATGCTTTTTAACTGCACAGCAGAGAACAAATGTTTATTGTTCTATTATTTTTTATCTTAAAACTAGAATTCAGTCATTTAAATAAATCCTTAAGAAAATGTTTAAGAAGCATGGAAATTTTATGTAATATACAATTATCTATTTTTTTCTATTTCACTTTTTACACTTTGATTAAATAGCTTGTGATATTTATTAGTAATTTTCAGATTGCTTTAGCTAACAGCACATAAGAAGCATAGGCTTATAAAATATTTATTTTCTAATCATAAAATAACACTGATTTATTATGAAAAATGAGAGAATGCCACAACTCTATAGGAAATAAAAGTTAGTCACAATCACACCAACCATTGATAACTACTCTTACCATTTGGATGATTTTATCTCATCCTCTATATAACAATTTCACATGATTGTGAACAAACTGAATATTTACCAATGAATTTTGATTTTATAAAAAAAGTGTAATTAAAAACTTTCGGGCTTCCCTGGTGGCGCAGTGGTTGAGAGTCTGCCTGCCGATGCAGGAGACACGGGTTCGTGCCCCAGGCCGGAAGATCCCACATGCCGCGGAGCGGCTGGGCCCGTGAGCCATGGCCACTGAGCCTGCGTGTCCGGAGCCTGTGCTCCACAGCGGGAGAGGCCACAACAGTGAGACGCCTGCGTACCACCAAAAAAATCCCAAAAAACAAAAAACTACTTTCCACCTTACGTCAAAGGCCCACATAATATTCCAGCCTATGGAATATTTCACCTATTCCTGTCTTTTTAGATATTTATTGCATTCAGCTTTTCTCTATTACTTATGATTTTGTAAAGAACACTTTTTGGTATAAATCTTTCATAGTAATATCTCCAAATTTCCAATAAAGGCAGAATAGCTTGTACTGGACTAAGTTACTATGATTAACATTGTTACTGTTTTATTATTTGACATGTGAAGATTTTAAAAAATAAAAACATTTTAATTTATCAAATAATAGAGAGTAATAGCAAACATTTAGTATGTGCCAGGTACAATGCTAAATGTTTTTCATATTTTAGCCATTAATCCTCACCATAATATATGGGGTATTTATTTTTATGACCCAATTTTCAGATGATGAAACTGGTTCACAGCGAAGTTAAGGGACTTAGCCAAGCTTGTTTAGCTAGTCAGCAACAGAGTCAGGTTTTAATCCCAGGCAAGTGTCTCTAAAAATGAGCTACCCAGTGTTGCAAACATGCAGTAAGACTAAAATTCTCTTTCACTGTTGGTTTAGGTGTGAATGGCACCACATTTCTGGAGAACAGTTCTATTGCATGTACTAAGACCTTTAACAATGTTCATTGCATTTATCAATAACTCTATTTCTGAGAACTCAGTGAATCATAGTAATATCTCCAAATTTCCAATAAAGGCAGAGTAGCTTGTATTGGACTAATTCTCCTGTAGAGAACAGTGATAAGCTCTACACCCCTACCCCCAAATCTTCTCTTTTAAAAGCACTGGAGAGTGACCACAAGCAGACAGACACTGGAGGAGAGTTGAAACTTGGAAGAAGGGACAACACTGGACTTGCATTTTAAAAAGTGCTGGGACTTCCCCAGCGGTCTAGTGGTTAAGACTCCACACTTCCACTGCAGGGGGCACAGGTTCGATCCCTGGTAGGAGAACTAAGATCCCACATGCCAGCAGCAGGATCAAAAAGGAAAAAAAACAACAACTGCTAACTAAAGTTCTTCAAGCTGAAGTGAAATTACACCAAAAAGACACATAGATCTTCAGGAAGGAATGAAAAGCACCAGAAATGATAAATATATGTATTAATATAAAATACTGTGTGTTTATCTCCTAGTTTCTTTAAAGTGCATATAATTATTTAAGAACTACAATTTTGTAATAATATGACAGCTATAGCATAAAGAATGGGGGGAATAAATGGAAATAAATGGTTGAAAGGTTATTACAGATTACATGAAGTAGCACAATATTAACTCTAAAAGTTAAGAATATGTATTGTAATCTCTAGAGAAACCACTTTAGAAAGACAACTTAGAGCTATAAAAATAATAGAGAAACTGAAAGGAAATACTAAAAAAAAAAAAAAAAAAAACAACCCAAAATAAGGAAGGAAATGGGGAACAGAGGAATAAAAACCAGAATGGCTGAGCAGAAAACAAATAGCAAAATGGTGGACCTAAATCCACCCATATTAATAATTCCATTAAAAGTAAGTAGACTAAACACTTCATTAAAAGGCAGAGATAATACTCTTCCTGGGATTAAAGTAGTGTAATCAAACTCAAAAGAAAAAAAATACTGTTTTGGAATAGTTAGAGTGTGAAGATTTTTAAAAGACAGTATGTATAAATAAAATAATGTTCTGTAGTCAATGCACTCATTTATGTATATTTTAATATTTTGAAATATTTAAAATATTTTGATATTAAAAGTTATAGTTTGGCATTAAAATTTATGGTTTTATCAAATTTTGCAAGAATTTTTATTAAATGAATTTGTGATCAATGTTTCAATATTTGAGATAATTCATTTATAAAAAGGTGAAGCTGTTATATTTTCACCTATGTGATTAGTAATACATTCTAGAAAGAAAGTTTTACTAGAATGATATCTAATAAATGAAGTGTTAAATTTTTTTTAAAAGGCAGAGATAAAACAGCAAGCCCAACTATTTGCTATCTACAAGGAATGTAGTTTAAGTATAAAGATACCTATAGGTTGAAAGTGAATGGATGGAAAACAATATACCATGTAAGCATAAAATAGCTAACATTAATGCTAAAGTAGATTTCAAGACAAAGAGTATCACCAGACATAAAGATGGACATTTCTTAGTGATTACAGGGTCAATTGGTCTGAAAACATAGCAACCTTAAAAGTGTACGTGCCTACATATCCATGTATTTATATGTGAAACAAAAATGGACAGAACTAAAGGGAGAAATAGAAAAATCCACAATCAGGATCAGAAATTTAAAAATCTCTTAGTAGTTGCTACAGGAACAAGATTAAAAAATGAGTAAGCACCAATGTAAAATAGCTAGTGGGAAGCAGCTGCATAGCACGTGGAGATCAGCAGGGTGAGATAAGGAGGGTGGGAGGTAGACACAAGGTGGAGGAGATATGGGGATATACGTATACATACAGATGATTCACTTTGTTATACAGCAGAAACTAACACACCATTGTATAGCAATTATACTCCAATAAAGATGTTAAAAAAAAAGAGTAAGTACCTAGAGGATGTGAACATTATCATAGTAACATCTTTTAACCATACAGTACATTATTAGATGTTTTTAAACTGCTACAACTTCACATGAAAATTATAAGTGATTTTCAGTATGGTAGAATAATATTCTCTGCACAATTTTTTTTTTTCGGTACGCGGGCCTCTCACTGTTGTGGCCTCTCCCGCTGTGGAGCACAGGCTCCGGACGCGCAGGCTCAGCGGCCATGGCTCACGGGCCCAGCCGCTCCGCGGCATGTGGGATCTTCCCGGACCGGGGCACGAACCCATGTCCCCTGCATCGGCAGGCGGACTCTCAACCACTGCGCCACCAGGGAAGCCCTGCACAATTTTTTTTTTAGTAGAAAAATAACAGGAAAATTCTGATTCAAGGTGGAGGAGTAAGCACATATTATAGCCTCGATTTCCCACCATAAAATTGTATAATCGGCAGAAAAGAACTTAAAATTTTCTAATTATTCTGGGAAATAGGAAGAGATACCTTATATGGACAAAAACTTATAAGCAGTCTTCTGAAGAATGAAATGCAGATGAGATTAGATCAAAGAAGGAAACCATGGCTCCAATGCATGTAGATGAGGCTTTGGCAAAAGAAGGAAGTCACTGCAGGGACATTACCAACATGGAGGAGGGTGATAACTGGAGTAAAAGGGGGTGAAGGGGAGGCTCACAGGAGGACAAACCAAGCAGGTTGACACATCCTTACTTCCCCACCCATGCCTGGGCCAGACAGCTAGAAACAGGGAGTTCTGTACTCTGGTGAGAGTAAAAACTACAGATTTTTAAGCTGGACAGGTGGGTAGGACCCAGTGTGCCTGGCAACACTTTAGAAAAATGGGGAGCATTTATTGCCCTGCAGCACTTTTTGCATCTCTGCCACAAACACGCTGGAGCAAACAGGTAACAGCATTCCAGACTGGCCACCACAGAATCTCAGGTGTAAGAAAGTACATAACCAAGAATTAGCAAAAAATTTTCATGAAAGGTAACTCATGAGAGGGACTTCCCTTGTGGTCCAGTGGTTAATACTCCATGCTTCCATTGCAGGGGGCATGGGTTGGATCCCTGGTTGGGGAACTAAGACCCCACAAGCCATGTGGCATGGCCAAAAAAAAGTAACTCATGAGAGAGAGGTATCAGGTTCAACAAAGGGGAGATACCCAAGGAAACAGAATTAATAGAAAAATCAAAACAAAATTTTAGAACAAGTATACTTTCTGTCCTCAGAGAGATCTAGACAATATTGGATCTGTGAAATAATGAGTCTTTCAAGATCTTGGAAAGTAAAATCCTACTGTTCCTTATGCAAAAGTCAGTAGGATTCCTTTACACCAGCAGTGAGCAATTAGAAAATGTATTTAAAAGGACACTATTCATAATAGCAACAAAAAAATTATGAAGTACCATGGTATCACTCTAACAAAAGATGTATAAGACCTGAATGCAAAAATTATAAAATTTAGTGAAATATCTTGAAGAAGACCTGTATAGATGGAGAGAGATTACATGTTGATAAACAGCAAAATAATATTATAAACATATCAGTTTTCTCAATTTGATCTATATGGCTAATGTCATGCACTTATAATTTAAGTAGAATTTTTCACTAAATTTGACAGTCTGATTCTAAAATATATAAGAGAGAGTGAAGAGCCAAGACTGGCTGAAAACTAAAAAAGTTTTCAAAACCTATTATGAAGCTCTGTTAATTATAGCCATGTGGTATTGATACAGGGAAGACAAACTGTTCAATGGAATAGAACGAAGAGCCCACGGAGGGACCTGCATTTATTAGAGATTTTGATATATAACAAAAATGACATGATAAATCAGCTTGGAAAGGAAGGATTACAAAATAAAAAGAGCTGAGAAAGTGGTTATCCATATAGAAGTAAAAGAAAAATCAGCAAAAAAAAAAAAATCCAAGTACATTACAGGGCTAAATGTCTAAAGCAACCTTTAAAACTTTAAGTAGAATATTTAGATAAATAATTTGATGTTGGCATAGGGAAGGGTTTATTAGTACTCAAGAAGTAGTAACAGTAAAAAGTATTAACAGTAAAAAGTATTAACAGTAACAGTATTAACATAAATTTTACTACATAAACATGAAAATATTCTGTTGTTCAGAGGTTCCTTGGAGAAGGTGTAAAGGCAAGCTAAGCATTGGGAGAAGACTGTTGCAACGCAGATATAAGTGACAAAAGAAGAATGTGTGTACACACACACACACACACACACAATATTATCCTCTCCCATACTGCATGATTATTATCAAGTACCTTGGCTCTTAAAGGTGTGTAAGCAGTTGAAACTCCCCTACTACAATCTATAGGTCTGTTTGTTTGGACTTCCCTAGAACAGATGAAGTGTCAAGTAAAAATGTACTTTTTTAAAACACATAAAGAAAGCAGTTCCTACCTTTGTGGAGTTTGGGAAAACTGTAAAAGTGATCCAGGAGGCTAATGTAAACAACAATACCAACAGTGACTTATGATTTGTTATTCTCATTGTCATGATTGGGATCCTAAAAGAGACAATACAAAAACAGGCACAAACACACAAAACAAGAAAAGAAATGCAGAAATACTTGAAAAGTTTACGCCTCCTGATTCTTTCTGTCCTCATATGAGTTACTCCCAGAATTGAAACTTGGTCCTCCTGCTGCTCTTACTGTCTCCCAGCTGCCTTTATTAGCTTGTACCTTCCAGAGAGTGCTATCCTGAGAATGGAGCCCACCATGGACTGTAAGAAATTGAGCAACTAAGGGCCTGATGGATGCAGGGTTGCTCATGCTTAGGGGACGTTTCCAGGCTGTGTGTCATCTAACACGTTTCCTACTCTCTTCTCTTAAACACAAAGAGCAGACACAAAACATCCCAATAAATACTGACTCTGATAATCACATTCTTCTGGGACCCTTTTAATGTAGCTTGATTTTTCCAGCTTCATTTTTACTAATCTGTTAATAGGTTTCCCTTTCTTACCAGCCTTTCTAGCACCCCTCAAGCTTGAAAAGATTTGTTTTAAAATTCAGATTTCTCTCTTTCTTTAAAAAATGTTTTAGGCTTTATCAATGTTTTCTATGGTTACATCTTCATTTCTGTCTTTGCCCTGGAATTTCAAGTTGTCTTTTAAAATCAGATGGCTTAAACACTGCCCTTCTAAAATTTTCTCATCTCTCAAAATTTTCTCTCCCCTAGAAGCATCTCCTACGCTAGATCCCCAGTTTATACATAAACATTGGAAGTTTCTGCACCCAAGAATAAATGTTACTCCTTTCCCTGACCTCCCCAATTTTGCAAATATTTTCATACCTTTAATTTAAAGACTTTGCCTAATTCCATACACAGGAACTCTGGTGAGCTGGGTGGTAAGGCTTTGTTCTGAAGCCACCGGTGTATTACAGGAGTACTTCTCCTCTGTGCCAAGACAAGACATATCACAGGTGTAAATTGCAGTCTGCATGCTTTGAGCTTAGATCCAGAACCTTCTGCTTGTTTCAGATAAGGTGAGTATCAGGCCTGCCAGCTCCACCTTAAGGAGGTACCTGGATCACAGCTGCAGTTCTCAGTTCATGCACAGGTGGGGAGGAGAAATGAAATTCTCAGTATGGTTAAATTATATAATTTTAATGTTCTTAGACTTTATTGGTTAATTTTAGTAAGTGTACAATAAATACCTGACAAGAAAAAGTGTGAATGAATCTGGAAGTTTGAATGAATTGTCATCTGTGGGAAGCTGAACCACTTAATCTCCATCTGAGCCTCGTTATCAAGACCCAGTTGCCAGGTTCAAGTGAGTATTATCTAGTACAGAGCAGGTACTCAGTAAAATTTGCTGAATTAAGAAAGAACCTCAAATACAATGTAGGCAAGACAATGATATTGATTCACTCTGAGACCAAGAGAGTGACCGCTTACAGTCATGGGTTTGAATCCATCTGGGATTTGTATTCTTGAACCGATAGAAATGGTGCCAGAAAAAGCATGTGCCCAGGACAAAAGCACCAGCGCTCATAGGAAGCAGTAGCTGATTACACTGTGGATCCTTCCACAGTTTCATTAGTGCTGTCCCACACAGGAAGTTAAACATCTTTAAACATCTACACCAATCCTTTCAGTCATAGGTATAAGCAAGAAATCAAGACCTATTACACAAGGATCTTTAGGATTTTGATAATGCTCCCAATATCCTTCATCATGCTCTGTGGAACCGGCCTTAACAATACTTTCTTATGTCTTTACATAATGACTGTTGGAAAAGCTGTTTAACCTTAGATGACTGGTTGAAGTTGCTCACTTCTTCCCTAGGGAGACTCTAATAAGAGATAAATATTTGCAGTAGGTCTGGTTTGGCTGCTCTGTAGGAGACCGGTGCCAGCAACCACCCAAGTTCACAGCCTACTCTGAGACACATGGATTTATGGATTTTAATTTTGCTTTAGTCATATCAATCTTGATATTTAATGTTAACCTGAGGTTGGTTTAATAGAAATGCTTGACTTGAGGAACTGGGAGCACAGAGGAGAGTTTAAATGATTTGTCCAGGTCGTCCAGTGAGCTTTGAAACAGAGCTGAGACCAGGATTCCTGCCACTTTGACCTCTGATTCAGAGCACTTTTCACTACTCAGCGTGACTCCAATACATATTGGAGTCCAAGGAACCAAGTTCAGGTAGATCCAAGGAACCAAGTTCAGGTAGATCCTGTGGTTCATATATTTATTGTTCAATATACTTAAAAGAAAAGGCTCTTTTTTTTTTTAACCATGTTTTCTTTCAGTTTGCTCAAAAGCCTGGTGGGAGCACGATATATGTGCTCTTTGCAGTTAGTATGTGGTTTCCTCATCATCTTTGAACAGTTTCCTTTCCCTTACATTTATGGGTCTAAGTGAGTAGTCTGAACATGAGAGCTCAGTCAGAAGTAGGAACATAGAGCCATGAGTTCACACAATAAAATATAACCCATGAGAGCATCAATTCTTTGGGGGTGTGACTAGGGTAAGAGTAGTCTTACCTTGGCAGGGGTCTAAAGGAGCCCAAGAAAATGGGCAAAGCGAAGAGTAGATGTCCAGGAAACATGCAGTGGGGACTCAGCCACAAGTTAGGGAAGTGGCTGCCGTGGCCTCAGGAATCAAACAAGATGCACCCCATTGCCAAGGAGGCTGCACTGAATGGTGGGAAGTCTTGTGTCCATGGGATCTGAGTACAAGGAGAGGAAGGATGAAAGAAGATGCAATAGTAAGAAGTCTCAAGGTTCCAGCAGTGAGAACTTGGCATAGGACTCTATGTCACTAATGTAATGAAGAAGGGCACAGGCTGTGCAGCTCAGCCATGTTGATGGTGGGGGGAAAGGTTAATGCTGAGGCAGACACGTGAGTAGATAACTCACCATGGTCCCAGATTTACTAGTAACAGATCACCATGGCCTCTGTGCCATTTTCAGGTATTGTGCGAAAGTGTATGAAGTTCAGAGGGACTGCCATGCCCAGAGCTCTCTTTGAAAAAGGTGGTGAAACAGTGGTTTAAATCTGCTTCATTATGCCTAAGTCATTGTTACCTGGTCACCTATAACAGAGATGAGCACCTGCTTCAAACTTGGCATGAGATGCCTGACAAATATGGATGCGCCCTTTCAATGGTGACTGCCTACATTCAGATCTCCAATTTGCTGGAGTTTGAAAGAGACACATACATGTGGAGAAGGAAGAGGTTGGTGGGTGTAGGTGGAAGAGACTCACGGATCAAATAACAACAGCTAACATTTATTCGAGGACTTACCAGGCACTGTTCTAGTGCTTTTCATGCACTAACCCACTTAACCCTCAGAACTACACTATGAGGTCATCACCATTTTCAGATGAGGACAGTGAGGCACAGGATGTTTAAACATTAACTAAGTTCACAGAATCAGAACCTGGAAGAGGCAGGCCATGAAGCCAGATCTCCAGAGCTGCATTTTTATCCACTCCAAGGTACTGCCAGCAGGCATGAGATAGCAGAAGACACAAGGCAGCAGGATCCACAAAGCAGAGAAGACAGAGAGTAGAAATTAGATGTTCACAGCAGAAGTAGGAGAAGCAGAGGCAGGAAGCCACTACCTGGTGGAGCACAACGAAAACCTGTGCCAGCTGCTGGGGTTGTTTCCTGCTCACTACCAGGGCTGCATCATGTCCTAAAGGCTCTTTCAGTTAGGTCCTCAGCAGTGCTTTCCTTCTCTGTGAGGCACTGGAGCATGTTGGGGGGCTGGGAGGAAGACTTTTATCTCACCCTCCAAATTCTCAGACAGGATTCAATTCTAAAATGTGAGACACTGGCCAAATTACATGAAACCAGCTAGTACACATATTGCAAAAACAAGTTATTAGATTTTTATTCACTGGCAGCAGGAAACAACATATTTTCCAGGAAGTTGAAAAAGTGAGACACAAGAAAACTGTGAGCATCTTTTTCAAATGCCCTTGACTTTGATATTTTAGTCATCCTAGCAGCACATGTCCAGAGATTTTTGTGGATAAGTAAATGAATGTGATTGTTCAGACAGTGATGTGTCTGGTTTCCTGAACAACTTGGATGGATTTGCACAGCTTGAACAAGAGAATACGGACATCTGGTCACCCAGTCAGTTTTTGACCAAACATTGAGTAACAGGTTTGCCCGGCTGGGATTTTACCTCCAAGGTAGAATGAAGAGGAACTTATTTTAAAATTCTGCAAGAAGTCTTGGCCTTCAGGGTTGACTGGAAAGCTTATACTACTCAAGACGCTTTTAGTTATATGATTGTAAAGCAAGTGTATGCCCCTTTTTTATTATGAAAAACATGAATGAAGTGGAGCAACTTAAATACAGACATTTCAGAATGAAAAGTATTCCATTTCCTAATATAAACAGATCCATTGTCAAGGTACACCATTTCTCTGCATTAGAACACTGCAGGAATAGTTGGAATAGTCAAGATCTGCTGATGAATCCTAAAACCACAGGGTGAAAGTTTGAGAAACAAGAATATCTTTCCACCAATACATTGATTAATTTCAAAGTGAAAAATAGTAACTTTAGGGAGAAAATCAGTGGACACTGGCTTACACAAGTGGTCGAGGTTAATATCAGCAGTAATAAGATGTATCTCCTTTCATGATGTTGTACCAAGAAGGGCACACCACTTCTGTGGTATTCTTGAGAAAAATGCATGACCCCAATCTAATTATGAGAAAATATTAGATAGGACAAAATTGAGGGACATTTGACAAACTGACAATACCATTCAAAAGTGTAGTGATCATGAAAAATAATGCCAAATTAAGCAGCTTTCAGAGATAGGAAGACACAAAGGAGACACGATGACTGAATGCAATGTGGCTTCCTTAGATTGGGTTCTGGAACAGAGAAAGGAAACACTGGTGAAATTCATACAAAGTCTGTAGTTAAGCTACTAATCTACCAATGTTAATTTCTTGATTTTGAATATTGCACAATGGTTACACAAGATGTTATCATTGAGAGAAGCTGGCTGAAGGGTATATGAGAGCTCTCTGTACTATTTTTGAAACTTTTCTGTAATTATAAAATTATTTCAAGAGAAAGAGTTTAAAAGCTTTCTCAAGTGGAGAAAATAATATATTTCTCCATTAAGTGGTTCATTTTCCCCCAAATCATCTACTAAATAACTTACGAAATAGTCTATCATGTTCACACAGATTGGCGCTGCCACTTCTATCATTTCATATTGCCATCAATACCTGCTATATTTCTGGGCTTTATAATCCTGTTTGGTCTATTTTTCTGTAAATGTTATTCTTTTGGGTTTTGCTTTTTTTTAAAACATGGCTTTATACAAATATAAAGATACAATATCTTATTATCTGCTGGGGGTGAATCTCCTTTTGTTGCTCTCATTTTTCAAAATTAGTTTTCCATGTACTTTTTTTTCATATATTGTTAACAACCAGTGTTCCTGTGAGGTAGCAGGATGGGATACTAATAGAGGGCGCTGATTCCCTCACATGATCCAGCCCTGGAGATGCCACAGAAGTGAGAGGAGGTGATGTATTTGAGACATTAATAAAAACTGTGAGATATCCCTAGGAAGTCCAAGATAACTGGGTTCTGTTGTGCCTGATGGAGGTGAGGGTTTGGTGAGAGGAAGCGAACCCAGGGCAGGAAACAGCTGGAAGCCATGGGCAGGATAAAGATTGAGGCGAGCATTCTGAGTCCTTTTAATCTCCTTATAATACCCTGGTTAGAACAATGATTGCCACCTTGCTACTGTAGGGCAGAGAAATAGCATCTCTCTGAGCACCTGATTGGAGGCAGTGTAGTAGCATCAGGGACCACTAGGGGACCCTGAGAGTACAGAGGAGAAACCTACTTGTGCAAATGAATGAGCTAGTCCTAAACTTTAACTTCTGCCCCATCGCTACTGGGAGCACTACTGTCATTCTGTTTGGGGTAGTACTTCATTGTGTGGGATTTTTCTATGTGTTATAAAAATGCATGCTTAGTACCCCAGCCCCTTGCCCTAAATGCCTGTAGTAACCCAGTGTCAATAGAGCAACCTCCAAATTTCCCTCACACATTTCCAAATACCTCCTTTGGTTGAGAACCTCTGGTTTAGATGACTAGATCATAAGAGGATGACAGCTCTTGGGAAAACTGTACTTGGGTGGAGGTACAGAAAAGTCACTTAGGGTTGGGTGTGTGAGTAACAGAATGGAAAACTGTTGAGGACAGATCAAAACAGGCTCTTAGTACTAAAGAATCCTTTTAAGAACCCCTGCAAATTCACTGTCAATGGCACAAGCTAAGGCTTGGAATTTGGCCTGTTCTCCTAGGAAGACATTACCATTGATAGCCAATAATTCCAGGGAAATGTGACCTCACAGGATAAAATAATGAGACATTTGAAGAGCACAATCACTATATAAAAAAGGAGAAAAGTAATGGGCCACATAGACCGAGAATTAGAATTAAGCATAATAAATATCATTTGAGAGAGAGAAGAGATACCAATTGCTTGACTGTAAAGCACAAATGAGCAGTCATAAAGAAGAACTAGTGGAAGAGTCTCAGTCTACAATATATAATAACCAAAATAAATAATAGTAGAGTGCAAGAGTAAAATGTATACAAAAATAAAATTAGTAACCTGGAAGATCAGGTTGAAGAACTCTCTAGAAATCATCAAGAAGGAGTTGAAAGAATGTGAAAGACAAGTTAAAAGATATGGAGCAAAGAAATAAAAATGTCAATATCCATATTTAATAAGAATCCCAGAAAGGTAGGGTAAAAACCAAGGAAACAAAGAGAGACATTACATTATTTTCAAGTACGTGTGAAAATCAAAAATACTGAGTCACAAGGGAACTCTCAACAACTTTTAACTTCATCATTTATATGTAAAGCACAATGAAATCATAAAATATTTGACAGTGAATAGCAATGAAAGTACTTTATGTCAAATGTTGTGGAAATCCACCAAGTCGTACTGAGGGGGAAATATATAACTGTAAATGCAGCTATTAAATAGCAATAAGAATTAACACTAAATGAGCTAGATGTCCAAGTCAAGAATAGAAAAAGAACAGCATAGTAAACCCAAAGTAAATAGAAGTAAGGAAATCACAAATGTAGGAGCAGATACTAATAAGAGATAAAACAAAGAAACAATAGAAATGATCAACAGAATAAAAAGCCAATTCTTAAAACAAAACTAAA
Organism: Mesoplodon bidens; assembly: GCF_964165515.1. NCBI lineage: Eukaryota > Metazoa > Chordata > Mammalia > Artiodactyla > Ziphiidae > Mesoplodon > Mesoplodon bidens. The sequence goes on along the minus strand of NC_138164.1, from coordinate 17,698,499 downwards.
AATGAGCAACTTTCTAGTAAATCTGATCAAGAGAAAAAGACAGAATATATAGGACTCCAGCTGCTGAACGTAGGAGGATAGAGGAACAATTTTTCCTCCCTGACTACATTAGCAGTTAGATAAAAGAAATGTGATCATTTCAATTGATGCTGAAAAAAAGACAATAAAATGCAACACTCATTCATAATTTGAAAACACAACGATGTAAAAACAACCTCTTAGCAAATTAGGAATTGAAGGAAACTTGATTAGTATGATACAGGATGTTTATTAAAACCCTACATCAAACATTATATTACACTTACCTGTGAAATTTTAGAAGAATTCATACTCAAGTTAGGAACAAATTAAAGTTGCTTGTCATTACAACTTTTGTTCAATATTTTCATGGAGTTGTAGCAAAAGTAAGAAGACATAAGGGGGAACAAAAAAGGAATGACAGAAGAGACAGCAAATGAAAAAATTGTCTGTTTGAAGATGACATAAAAGATATGATAATCCACAAACTATTAGAAATAATAAGAAAATTTGGTCAAGTTGTTTGATATAAGATTGTAAGTGAGTTGAATAGTGTCCACCCAAAATTCATGTCCACCTGGAATCTCAGATTGTGACCTTATTTAGAAATAGGGTCTTTGCAGATGTAATTAGTTAAGGAACTCAAGATGGAATCATTCTCAATTTAGGTTAGGCCTGAAGTTCAATGACTGGTGTCCTTGTAAAAAGAAAAGAGGACACAGAGCGAAAGAGGCCATGTGGAGATGGAGGCAGAGATTAGAGTCTGTTGCCAGAAGCCAAGAAATGCCTGGGGCCACTAGAAGCTGAGGCAGGTGAGCAAGGATTCTTCCCTAGAGCCTTCAGAGGGAGTGTCATCTTACTGACACCTTGATTTCAGATTCTAGCCTCCCAAACTGTGAGAGAATAAATTTATGTGGTTTCAGCCACACAGTTTATCGTACTTTGTTATGGCAGCCCTAGGAAACTAATCAACATATAAAATCAATTGTATTCTAAGCAGTAATAATGACCAATTAAAAATATAATAGTAAAAAATTCTATTTGCAGTAACATCTAAAATTAAAACAGGATATAAAACATTTTTATGGGCAACATTGTAAAACACTGAAGGACATAAAAGAAGACCTGAATAAATGAAATGGTATGTCATGTTTATGAATAAGAAAGTTTAAAATCATGTGGACTGCAATTCTCCCCAAAATTCTATCAGACCTCTATACGATGACTAATTATTATATGGAAGAGCAACAAGCCAAAAGTAGGAAACCAAACCTGTAGAAGAAGCTTAAAATAAAGAGCCTATCCTACCAGATAACAATTTATTAAAAAGCAATTGCAATTAAGATAGTCTGGGTGGAGTCAAGATGGCAGTGTGGGAAGACATGGAGTTTGAGTCTCCCTACAACTAGGGTGCCTGCTGGACATTGGTAGGGGACCTTGATGCCCAAGGAGATGGGAGGAACCCCTGAGCAACTGGGTAGGAAGCGGGGGGTGAGTGAGGGAGGAGGAGAACTGGAGGCCGGACAGGACTGGTGCCCCTGAGGGGTGGCTGGGAGGGGGGAGTCATTCCCACGCCTGGAGGGACCCTTAGGGGCTCAGAGGATCAGGGCAGGCAGGGCAGGTGTTTCTCCCACTCACTCGGTCCCGGGAAACCTGTTGGGCTCCCGGGCCAGATCCCCTGCCCTCCATGGCCCCCTCTGGGCCATGTTGGTTCTAGGGGTGTAGGAGGGAGGTGGGGGGAGGAGAGAAGAGGTGGACCAGGAGGGCCCCTCCAGGATCAGAGGATCAGGGGAGGTGTGGCAGGTGTTTCCCCTGCCCACTCGGCCTGGGGACCTGCTGGGTCCTCGCCTGGTCCTTCTTTTTCCGGGGCCCCCTCCAGCCTCGTGGGTCCTAGGGGCATGGGAGGAAGGGAGGTGGGGGGAAGAGGAAGAGAGGCAGATGGTGGGGGGTGACCCTTCAGGGCCAGAAGATCAGGGAAGGTGCAGTGGGCGTTTCCCCCACCCACTCGGGCCCTGGGAAGCCTGCTGGGCTCCTGAGCCTGGTTCTCTGTTCTCTGAGGCCCCTCCAGCTCTGGGGGTCCTAGGGGCATAGGAGGGAGGGGGGGGGAAGAGGAGTAGAGGCACACAGGGAGGGGCCCTCTGGGATTGGAAGATCAGGGGAGATGCAGAGGGTGTTTCCCCCACCCACTCCTCCCAGGGAAGCCTGTTGGGCTTCCGGGTCTGGTCCCCTGCCTTCTGGGGCCACCTCTGGCCACATGGCTCCTAGAGGCATAGGAGGGAGGGAAGGGGAAGAAGAAGAGAGGCCAATGGGGAGGGGCCCTCCAGGGCTGGAGCAACACGGGGGAACGCACCTAGCATTTCCCCCACCCACTCAGGCCCAGTGAGCCTGCTGGGGTCCTGGACCTGGTCCTCTGACCTCTTAAGTCGAGAGGCACTCCTGGGCCCCTCCTGCTGCATTAAGTTTAAGCACCCACCCTCCCCCAGGGCCTCTTCTGCCCAGTGGGTCCTAAGCATAGGCCCCACCAACCCCCTAAACCCCGCCCCTGCCTAAGCCACACCCCCCACAGCCAAGGCCTTGTCTGGCTTTTTTTTTTTTTCTCTTTTTTCCTATTGTGGTTCTGTTTTACCTTCCGGTTGTTGTTTCATCTATATTTTAACTTTTTAATTCTTTCTAACATATCTGTTAGTTTTCTAACTTTATTTTATTTTTTACTCTTTGTCATCGTTCTGCTCCTTTCCTTTTCTTTCTTTTTTTTTTTTTTTTTGCTGCACTGTGAGGTTTGTGGGATCTTGGTTCATGAGCCGAGGGTCAGGCCAGAGCTCATGCGGTGGGAGCTAAGAGTCCGAACCACTGGACTAACAGAGAACCTCAGACCCCAGAGAATATTCCATGGAGTGAGGTCTCCCAGAGATCCTCATCTTGGCACCAAGACCCAGCTCTACCCAATAACCTACAAACTCCAGTGTTGGAAGCCTCAGGCCAAACAACCAGTAAGACAAGAACACAATCCCACCCATCAAAAAAAATGAGATGACAAAAAATATGTCACAGATGAAGGAGCAAGGTAAAAACCTACAAGGCCAAATAAATGAAGAGGAAATAGGCAACCTACCTGAAAAAGAATTCAGAGTAATGATAGTAAAGGTGATTCAGAATATCGGAAATAGAATGGAGGCATGGATTGAGAAAATACAAGAAATGTTTAACAAAGATCTAGAAGAATTTAAGAACAAACAACAGATATGAACAACACAATAACTGAAATGAAAAATACACTAGAAGGAATCAAGAACAGAATAACTGAGGCAGAAGAATGAATAAGTGAGCTTGAAGACAGCATGGTGGAAATAACTGCTGAGGGGCAGAATAAAGAAAAAAGAATGAAAAGAATTGAAGACAATCTCAGAGACTTCTGGGACAACACTAAATGCACCAACATTTGAATTATAGGGGTCCAGAAGAAGAGAAAAAGAAAGGGTCTGTGAAAATATTTGAAGAGATTATAGTGGAAAACTTCCTTAACATGGGAAAGGAAATAGTCAACCAAGTCCAGGAAGCTCACAGAGTCCCATAGCAGATAAACCCTAGGAGAAACACACCAAGACACATATTAATCAAACTAACAAAAATTAAATTCAAAGGAAAAATATTAAAAGCAGCAAGGGAAAAGCAAAAAATAACATACAAAGGAATCTCCATAAGGTTATCAGCTCATTTTTCAGCAGAAACTCTGCAAGCCAGAAAGGAGTGGCAGGATATACTTAAAGTGATGAAAGAGAAAAACCTACAACCAAGATTACTCTACCCAGCAAGGATCTCTTCAGATTTGATGGAGAGAAATTAAAACCTTTACAGACAAGCAAAAGCTAAGAGAATTCAGCACCACCAAACCAGCTTTACAACATATGCTAAAGGAACTTCTCTAGGCAGGAAACACAAGAGAAGGAAAAGATCTACAATAACAAACCCAAAACAATTAAGAAAAAGGTAATAGGAACATACATATCGATAATTACCTTCAATGTAAATGGATTAAATGCTCCAAGCAAAAGATACAGGCTAGCTGAATGGATACAAAAACAAGACCCATATATATGAAGTCTACAAGAGACCCACTTCAGACCTAGGGACACATACAGACTGAAAGTGAGGGGATAGAAAAAGATATTCCATGCAAATGGAAATCAAAAGAAAGCTGGGGGCCTCCCTGGTGGCGCAGTGGTTGAGAGTCCGCCTGCCGATGCAGGGGATACGGGTTCGTGCCCCGGTCTGGGAGGATCCCATATGCCGCGGAGCGGCTGGGCCCGTGAGCCATGGCCGCTGGGCCTGCGCATCCGGAGCCTGTGCTCCGCAACGGGAGAGGCCACAAGAGTGAGAGGCCCGCATACCGCAAAAAGAAAAAAAAAAAAAAAAAAAAAGAAAGCTGGAGTAGCAATACTCATATCAGATAAAATAGACTTTAAAATAAAGAATGTACAAAAGACAAGGAAGGACACTACATAATGATCAAGGGATCAATCCAAGAAGAAGATATAACAATTATAAATATATATCCACTCAACATTGTAGTACCTCAATACATAAGGCAAATGCTAACAGCTATAAAAGAGGAAACTGAGTGTAACACAATATTAGTGAGGGACTTTAACACCTCATTTACACCAATGGACAGATCATTCAGACAGAAAATTAATAAGGAAACACAAGCTTTAGATGACACAATAGACCAGCTAGATTTAATTGATATTTATAGGACATTCCATCCAAAAACAGCAGATTACACTTTCTTCTCAAGTGCACATGGAACATTCTCCAGGATAGATCACATCTTGGGTCAAAAATCAAGCCTCAGAAAATTTAAGAAAATTGAAATTGTATCAAGCATCTTTTCTGACCACAACACTATGAGATTGGAAATCAATTACAGGAAAAAAACTGTATAAAACACAAATACATGGAGACTAAACAGTGTGCTACTAAATAACCAAGAGGTCACTGAAGAAATCAAAGAAGAAATAAAAAAATACATAGAAACAAATGAAAATGAAAACACAATGACCCAAAACCTATGCGATTCAACAAAAGCAGTGCTAAGAGGGAAGTTTACAGCAATTCAATCTCACCTCAAGACACAAGAAAAATCTCAAATAAACAATCTAACCTTATACCTAAAACAACTGCAGAAAGAAGAACAAAGAAAAACCAAAGTCAGTAGGAGGAAAGAAATCATAAAGATCACAGCGGAAATAAATGAAATAGAAAAAAGAAAACAATAGCAAAGATCAATAAAACTAAAAGTTGGTTCTTTGAGAAAATAAACAAAATTGATAAACCTTTAGCCAGACTAATCAAGAAAAAAAGGGAAAGGATGCAAATCAATAAAATTAGAAATGAAAAAGGAGAAATCACAGCTCACACTGCAGAAATACAAAGGATTATGAGAGACTACTACAAACAACTATATGTCAATAAAATGGAAAACCATGAAGAAATGGACAAATTCTTGGAAAGGTACAATTTTCCAAGACTGAACCAGGAAGAATTAGAAAATATAAACATACCTATCACAAGTAATGAATTTGAAACAGTAATTAAAAATCTTCCAACAAACAAAAGTCCAGGACCAGATGTCTTCACAGGTGAATTTTATCAAACATTTAGAGAAGAGCTAACACTCATCCTTCTCAAACTCTTCCAAAAAATTGCAGAGGGAGGAACACTCCCAAATTTGTTCTATGAAGCCACCATCACCCTGACGCCAAAACCAGACAAAGATATCACACAAAAAAGAAAATTACAGACCAATATCACTGATGAACATAGATGCAAAGACCCTGAATACAATACTAGCAAACATAATCCAACAACACATTAAAAGGATCATACACCATGATCAAGTGGGATTTATCCCGGGAATGCAAGGATTCTTCAATATACGCAGTTCAATCAATGTAATACACCATGTTGGCAAATTAAGGAGTAAAAACCATATGATCATTTAATAGATGCAGAAAAAGATTTTGACAAAATTCAACACCCACTTATGATAAAAACTCTCCAGAATATGGGCATAGAGGGAACCTACCTCAACATAATAAAGGCCATATATGACAAACTCACAACAAGCATCATACTCAGTGGGGAAAAACTGAAAGCATTTCCACTAAGATCAGGAACAAGACAAGGATGTCCACTCTCACCACTCTTATTCAACATAGTTTTGGAAGTCCTAGCCACTGCAATCAGAGAAGAAAAAGAAATAAAACGAATACAAATTGGAAAAGAAGGAGTAAAACTGTCACTATTTGCAGATGACATAATACTATACACAGAAAATCCTAAAGGTGCCAATAAACAACTACTAGAACTAAGCAGTGAATTTGGTAAAAAGTTGCAGAATACAAAAGTAATGCACAGAAATCTCTGGCATTCCTATACACTAACAATGAAAAATCAGAAAGAGAAATTAAGGAAATATTCCCATTTACCATCACAACAAAAGGGGTAAAATACCTAGGAATAAACCTACCTAAGGAGGCAAAAGACTTGTACTCAGAAAACTATAAAACACTGATGAGAGAAATAAAACATGACACAAACAGATGGAGAGATATACCATGTTCTTGGATTGGAAGACTCAAAATGGATTAAATACCTAACTGTACGGCCAGAAACTATAAAACTCTTAGAGGAAAACATAGGCAGAACACTCTATGACATAAATCACAGCAAGATCCTTTTTGACCCACCTCCTCCTAGAGGAATGGAAATAAAAACAAAAATAAACAAATGGGACCTAATGAAACTTAAAAGTTTTGCCACAGCAAAGGAAACCATAAACAAGACGAAAAGAAAACCCTGAGAATGGGAGAAAATATTTGCAAATGAAACAACTGACAAAGGATTAATCTCCAAAATTACAAGCAGTTCATGCAGCTCAATATCAAAAAAACAAACAACCCAATCCAAAAATGGGCAGAAGACCTAAACAGACATTTCTCCAAAGAAGATATACAGATTGCCAACAAACACATGAAAGAATGCTCAACATCATTAATCATTAGAGAAATGCAAATCAAAACTACAATGAGATATCATCTCACACCAGTCAGAATGGCCATCATCAAAAAATCTAGAAACAATAAATGCTGGAGAGGGTGTGGAGAAAAGGGAGCCCTCTTGCACTGTTGGTGGGAATGTAACTTGATACAGCCACTATGGAGAACAGTATGGAGGTTCCTTAAAAAACTAAAAATAGAACTACCATATGACCCAGCAATCCCACTACTGGGCATATACCCTGAGAAAACCATAATTCAAAAAGAGTCATGTTCATTGCAGTTCTACTTACAATAGACAGGACACGGAAGCAACTTAAGTGTCCATCAACAGATGAATGGATAAAGAAGATGTGACACATATATACAATGGAATATTACTCAGCCGTAAAAAGGAATGAAATTGAGTTATTTGTAGTGAGTGGATGGAGCTAGAGTCTGTCCTACAGAGTGAAGTAAGTCAGAAAGAGAAAAACAAATACCGTATGCTAACACATATATATGGAATCTAAAAAAAATAAATAAATAAAAAAAAGGTCATGAAGAACCTAGGGGTAAGACGGGAATAAAGACACAGACCTACTAGAACATAGACTTGAGGATATGGCGAGGGGGAAGGGTAAGCTGTGACAAAGTGAGAGAGTGGCATGGACATATATACACTACCAAACATAAAATAGATAGCAAGTGGGAAGTAGCCGCATAGCACAGGGAGATCAGCTAGGTGGTTTGTGACCACCTAGAGGGGTGGGATAGGGAGGGTGGGAGGGAGAGAGATGCAAGAGGGAAGAGATATGGGAACATATGTATATGTATAACTGATTCACTTTGTTATAAAGCAGAAGCTAACAAACACACCATTGTAAAGCAATTATACTCCAATAAACATGTTTAAAAAAAAGAAAAACTTTCTTGTTTTATTAAATGTATTCTAAATAAATTTCCTCCTCAATTCTGTTTAGATGTATGTTACAAATTTGGACATGTAGTAAGTTTGTTGTCATCTATACTAAGCAATATTAACATCATACTTAATGGAGCAAGACAGAATGCATTCTCTCTAAGATCAGGAGCAGGTCAAGGATATCTGCTCTTACCACACTTACTTACATTACAGTTGAGGTTTGAGAGCAAGGCTAAGAGAATCCTCTTGAAACAAGCAGTTCTTTCACAAGTGAAAGGCAGTGGCCTGCTGAAGCTGGGGACAGGGTAGGAGAGCTGTCCCATGACTCTGATGCAATCCAAGCTTTCACCAAGCTTATTGCAGTGGCCTGCTAAAGGCAAGAAAACAGGGGAGAACTAAGAGAAATCTCTCCAAAGCACTTTGGGCTGCATTTAGCTAGTGTACTGCAGCATTCTCCAAAGGTTAGAGACAAGGAAGCTGGACATAAAGGAATCTACTGAGGTGCAATAATTTAGAAGTGAGACTGGAGAACAAATAAGAATCCCCAGAGACCCAAAGAAGCTACCATTATGAATTGGAGAGCTGATGGTTAGCCTCTTAAGCCTAAAAGGATCTGTGGAGTCTTGTGTATGATCAGACTCAAGCTGTACTGATTCTGCCTTCAAAATATTTTTTAAGTTTTTATTTTATATTGGAGCATAGTTGATTAACAATGTTGTGTTGTTTCAGGTGTAAGCAAAGTGATTCAGTTATACATATATTGATACATGTATCTATTCTTTTTCAAATTCTTTTCCCATTTAGGTTATTACAGAATATCAGTAGCATTCCCTGTGCTATACAGTAGGTCCTTGTTGGTTATCTATTTTAAATATAGCTGTGTGTACATGTCAATCCCAAACTCCCAATCTATCCCTTCCTCCCACCCTTCCTCCCGGTAACCATAAGTTTGTTCTCTAAATCTGTGAGTCTGTTTCTGTTTTGTAAATAAGTTCATTTGTATTATTTTTTTTAGAGTCCACATATAAGCGATATCATATGGTATTTGTCTTTCTCTGTCTGACTTACTTCACTGAGTATGATAATCTCCAGGTCCATCCATGTTGCTGCAAATCTGCCTTCAAAACTTTTAAAGCCAGTGATGAACTGACAAGCTAAAACTGTAACAAAGCCTAGACACAGCTCAATGAGAGATTAAATTGACTCAATCCTGCATTCCAGTACCTTGAAAGGAGCATGCCCTTTGGGGGGCGGGTATTATTTCCTTCAATATCTACTGTTTGTTTATACAGAATGTCTTGACACAGAGTCAAAAAATTACAAGTCACATAAGGAAGACTCAAAGATAGTCCTGTTGTTGGAATTATTAGACAGAGACTTTAATATAACTGTGGCAAACATATTAAAGGCTCTAGTGGAAACATTGGACAATGTAAATAGATGGGGGAATTTCAGCAGAGAGGTCAAAATTATAAAAAAGACCCAAACAGTTATTTTGATGGAACTTATAGATGAAAATGTTAAAAATGAAAAATAAAATAATGCAGAACTGAAAAATTCATTCGAATTATGACATGCTGGACTCAGAAGAAGAAAGCAACAATAAACTTGGAGACAGGCCAATAGCAATTATACAAAATGAAGAACCAAAACAAAAAAGGCAAAACCCCAATAACAGAATATCTACGATATGTGGGGCAATATCATCTGGCCCAAAATATAAGTAATTAGAGACCTAAAAGGAGAAGGGAGAGATAATGGAGCAGTAGATATATCTGAAGAGATAATGACTTAGCATTTTCCCAAACTGAGGAAAGATATCAGATATAAGAAGCTCAATGGACCCCTAGAGCAACAGACTTCCTCAGCTACACATATCTTAGTCAAACTGTTGAGAAACAAAGATGAGAAATCTTATAAGGAGCCCAAGAAAAAAGACACATGACATACAAGATGTATTAGTTAGGATTTTCCAGAGAAACATAACCTATAGGATGTATATCTATTATACACTGCTGAGTTTGTAGCAGAAATAGAAATAAAACTATATAATAACAAGTGTACAAAGGGTAGCAGGAAGTAAGTAGAATTATACTGTTGTATGGTTCCTACATTAATTGCAGAATAGTATATTACTTGAAAATCGACTATCATAAGTTAAAGATGCACATTATAAACTCTAGAGCAGGGGGAGTGAGTTTTTTCTACAGAGGACCAGGTGGTAAATATTTAAGGCTTCGTAGGCCAGAGCGTCTCTGTCACAAGTACTCAACTCTGCTGTTGTAGTGCAATGTGAAAACGACCACAGACCATATGTAAGCCTATGAAGGGCTGTGTTCCAATAAAATTTTATTTAGAAAAACAAGCTGTAGACCATTTTGTGACTATAGACCATAGCTTGCTAGAGTTGAGCACCACTGATGATAAAACAAGGAGGTATAGCTAAAAATTCAATGAACTACACAGAGATTTGCACATAAATATTCATAGCAGCATTATTCATAATGGCTTCCAAATTGGAGACAACCTACATGTCTTTTAACTGGTGAATATGGTACAGACAAAATTAGGTATAGGTATACACTGAAATAGAATTCAGCAATAAAAAGGAATGAACTGTTAATACATGCCAGGATTTGGATAAACCTCAAAACTATTATGCTCAATGAAATACTCAGATACAAGAAACCACAGATTTCATGATTCCATTTGCAATACGAAATTTGAAATGTCCAGAAAAGGCAAGGTTATAGAGACAGAAACTAGATCTGTGGTTGCTTGGGGTTGGGATGAAGATGAGACAAGAATTGGGATTAAGAGTAAATCAGCATGAAGGATCATCTTGGGGTGATGAACATGTTCCAGAACTGACTTATGGTGATGGTTGCACACAGTCATGAAACACAAAATATGATGAAATGGAGGAGGTCCAGAGGCAGGGAAGCAGCTAGGAAGAAACAATTATAGGATCCCAAGGGAGGGACAAATCCAGGTGCACCAAACACCTGGAATATTCTTTTGCCTCTGGGCTAATGTTTACCAACTCCTGAAGGTTATGACACTCCCCTCAGTTACAGCAGTTGAGGCGGGGTGGTGGGTGTGTGTGTGCATTTCGAAAGAAGTTTCAACTGTACACTTGAAATGAGTGAATTATATGATATGTAATATTGTTATGCCTCAATAAAGTAATATTTATAAAAGTCAACTAAGACTTCTGTGACTACAGAAAATGTAATAAGCTGCAAAAAATACACTCTTACCCTCACAATGGGAAAAAGCCAGATACTCTACAGAAGTGTAAGTTTCTTGAGTACCTCAGAGAACTCAAGTAGCAAGAAACCACATGACCCAAATTCCAAGGAGGGACAATCTACTTCAAGAAGAGATGAGTTATACAAACCCTTTCATCTTTGGCAGAGTGTGGGAAAAAGAGAGCAACAGAAAAAGAAAAGAAGAAACCAGCAAAAATGTAAATGAATTGTTAAAGGCCAAGTGTGGGTTTATGTGCTGGTGGGGTGTTCCAGAAAAGAATAGGAACAGTCACCCGTAAGCTCTTCCTCATGGCTCTTCACTGGTGCTCAGGAGGAAGACTGGGGGCAGGGCAGGAGACTGAGAGAGCACCCCTACTTGGTGCAGGTATGAAGGAAGGGATTGGCAGCTGCTAAGGGATAGGCATAAAGCCCTGCAGACTTTCCAAGGCTCTTCAGCAAAAGCCTTCAATCCCCTGAGGAAAAGCTGCAAACCGGTCTCAGGGCCCAGGCAAAACTCCATTGCTAAGGAAGGAAGATTAGAAATTCAACATGTCCTGCCTTGAAAGTAGGACATGTAACTTTCTCATTCCTAGGACACAAGCAAAGATCCAATCCTGCAAAGACAGGAGGTAGGAGAATAAGACCCCTACTTCTAGGAAAGGGACAGGAAGCCATCATGGACCCAGGATTTATACTGACAGTAGGTAGAGGTCTGCTACCACCATGAACAGGGCAGGAAACTCCCACCGAGACCAATCTTGGATACAAGGCAGACTGTGGTTGCTATGGGAAGGAGGAGCGGGAACTCTGAAGAAAGCTTTCTCAAAGATCCAGGCACAGAGGACCTGCCTAAGACAGGCTGGACCAGGAAAACACTCTCTCCTGCCCCCACCCCAGGCCTAGTCCCCAGGAACAACGGCACAGCAGCAGTCTGCAATCTGTGGAGGGAGAGCACCGTGACATTGGCCTCAGAGCTGGCTGAGAGTGGAGGGGGAAGCAGGAACACTGAGGAAAGACCCTCCTGCATCTCAACCCCCAGCGTAAGCACAGGGCAACCAAGAATTTGAAGCCTGTGGTGCACTGAAGGTTAATTACAACAATAATAAGGAAAAGTTATTAGGGTGTTGTTAGGATAGCAGCAACCTCCATCTTTCTGTAGGTTGGAATGGAACTGGAACTGGGTTGGACCTCAAAAGGTTTGTTATACCACTGTAAAAGCTATTGACTCTCCCCAACACCTACACCAATATTTCAAATTGTCCTTTTGTTTACTTCCTAGAGTGGTTCATACTCTGGGGCAATGCACCCTGGTAAGATTGAAGATGGGTGTGGGATAGTCAGTGAGAGAAAGGTCATGGTGAAAGGGGACTTTGAGACGTCACTTGAGTTAGCAGGCAGACCCATTTTATGAAAGAATAGTTATAGCAGTTGAGGATCTGGAGTCGGAAATGATCCCCTTAAAGCATTCCGTTTCTACACCTTGGAAAGGCTTCAAGGTACCAGGGCTACTTGTACGCAAGCTTGAAGCTATCTTCATGATTTATAGTATTTGTAGGGTTAAAAGTATAGTCTTGAGAGTCAGGCTCCACCCCTTACAGGCTGTGGAACCTTGGGCAGGGACATTAAGCTTTTAGTGTCTCACTTTTCTCTACTATAAAATCAGGATTGTGATGGAATTTATTTTAGAGGGCTGATGTGAGGATTAAATGAGATGGCCCATAAAAAATGCTTAACACAATGAGTGCTGCTCAGTGTATGTTAGCTATGATTATTATAATTCTCATCAGGGGGTAATAAAGTACTGGAAGTTAGAGTGAAAAGGAGGGGGTGGAAGCAAAGGATATTGTAGACACTGAACTGACTTGTTGCCTGATTGAATATGAAGGATGAGAGAGGGCAGGGTCAAGACTGTCTCTCCATCTTGAGACTCCCAAGGTTGGCAGTATGGTGGTGCTGGTCGTACACTGCAAAGCATGTACCTGGTCTGTAAAAGATGGCTCATTCAGCTCCAGCCTGTTTTATTTAGGATTGCAAGCCCAGTGGTGCCAGTTCATCAATCTTTCAATCAAAGCCAGAAATCCAGATGATTATGTGAAAGCTCCTGAATTTTTATATTCTTAAAAATCTGGAGCAAGTAAACCATGACTGTAAGGTGCAAAGTTTCAACCTCTGTGTAGGATCTTAGAGGTTCCTGCGCTGCAGAACTCATCATTACATGTCCCATGAGTGCCTTGCATATTTTTAGGTTCTCATTAAATACTGGTTGAATGAATGGATTTTTGATAAAAGGATGTTCTAGAAAGCACATATACCGATACTTGCTGGTTTTATAAGTTTTGAATTTATAAAAGGGTTGAGAGAGAGGGATGCTAAAACATAACATTGTTGTTCAAGATTTAACAGTTGGAGATTAGAGATGCAAAAGGAATCTTAAGCAAACATTATAAACTTACTATGTAGGGCTGAATCCAGGGTTGTTCAAGGAAAGGATAGCCTTTTCGGTCAGCATATGCTACTTTTATTTTCTCTGTAAGCTCAGCAATCTTATTATATGGACAATAAACCATCTAATTTTCCTTTTGATTCCTCTTTTGCTGTCACATTTTTTTCCTCACCAAGAAAGTAGCTTTAAACCTATTTTACCCTTTGCTGCTCTTATTCCATATTGCATTCTCTTTTCCTGCTAGAATGGCCCTTATCCTGGTTTCCTTTCCACTGCCTCTAGAAAGCTTAGGATTCTGCTTTCCTAAACAAGGATGGTATCTACATTTGTGAACTAGAGAGGAACTCCCCATGAAGTCTTGAAAGGTGAGTCCTAGTTAGCCAGGAGACAAAGGCATACCTGGAAGGAGGGCATACCAGGTAGAGGGGAAATCAAGGGCAAAGCATAAAATGGGAAAATCAAGTTATGTTTGGGAATAGTGGTGGTACAAGGTGGCTGAGGTGTATGTGAAGAGGCAGGAGATGAAGCTGGAAAGAAGGGATCACCCCCCCCCCACTGGCTTTCAGGGTACAATCACTCTCCTTAGTATGGCATTCAAGACTCTTCATCCCTGAGAATTTCCAGACTGAAATTCTTCCCTCCTACACAGATGAAGACACACCCAAAGCCCCTCATGAGCTTTGAATGAAATAGACCTAGGTTTATATAAATGCTTTGCAACATACAAGCTGCTTGATCTTAGGAAAGTTGTTTAAAATCTCTGGATCCCAATTTCCTCATCTCTAAAAGGGGAATTAAATATGTTTACCTCAAAGAGATATTGTGAGGACTTAATTACATGAAAAGTATTTATAACATACCTAATAGAGCACTTGGCGTCTAAAAAGTCCTCAGAAAATGGTAACTAGTAGTAGTGATAGGGTTGTGTCCTAAAACGCTGAATTACTTTCAGTTCTCTGAATGTACTACACTCATCATCATCTGCATATTTTTGCAGATGCTGTGATCTCCACCTGGAGTTTTCCTAAAGCCTTCTCTGACTTTCCTCTCTCTACCTCTGATTGCTTTTGAGAACTCTCTGTTTCTAGCACAGAGGTTTCTTAATCCAATGTTCCCCTTGGGAGATCCGTAGATGGAAATCAGAGGAGTCTGTGAATTTAGATGGGAAAAAGGTTGCATCTTTATTTTCACTAACATCTCACTGAGAGTCCGCATTTTAAAATTTTTGTATGTTGATAATAAAGTTCAATAGTATTAGTAATATCTAATATTTAAGCCATTAAAAATCACAAATATTTCATATCATGTCACAGTTGTTGCAGATTTTGCAAAATAGCATTTACTCTCACCACTACTTTGAAATTGTTGTAAACTGTTGTTATTTAATGTGGTAAATTGGAAGGGCATATATTTAGCATATTTTAAAATACTTTGAAAACTATAATTCAGTATAATTATTTTCCTTTTAAATCCTACATTTTAATTCATGCACTTAATATTGTTTTGAGAAAAGTTTCATAGATTGTGAAAGGGTTCTATAGCACCAAAAAAAAAAAATTAAGAACCCCTGTCCTTATACTTACTCTAGTGTATTTTCCACTAATTTAGATAAATATGCTATTTTCAGTTAAAAATTAGCCTACAGTCACAAATTTGCATTCTAAGCAAAACTTCTTCGTCTCATTTAATGCCAGAATCTTCCTCAATCAAAAGGGAGTATAATAGACAATTACTTACTTTTAGTTGTAGACAATGTCCAATCAGCTCATTGAACATGTGCTTTCTTTAAATTAAGGTTTTTCTCTTCAGGACTTCCCTGGTGGTGCAGTGGTTAAGAATCCGCCTGCCAATGCAGGGGACACCGGTTCGAGCCCTTGTCCGGCAAGATACCACGTGCTGCAGAGCAACTAAGCTTGTGCGCCACAACTACTGAAGCCTGTGTGCCCTAGAGCCCATGCTCCACAACCAGAGAAGCTACCACAATGAGAAGCCCGCGCACCGCAACAAAGAGTAGCCCCCGCTCGGTGCAACTAGAGAAAGCCCGCACACAGCAACGAAGACCCAACACAACCAGAAATAAATAAAAATTTAAAAAAAAAAAGTTTTCTTCTTTGGTCCGAGGATCTTTGTCTCCCTGAACTGTTTTTTTTTTTTTTTTTTTTCCCTTTGAAATAAATGCTGGAGGACTTCCAACTTCAGCCTAGGATGGAGTTGGCTGTCAGGAATATCATCATTCCCACAGTCACAGGAAAAATCCAGATAATCTACAGAAAGATAACTTTTGTTTAACTACCAGAAACTGGGGTCACAGGCCAACCATCTAACTTAAAAATCTGACAAAAGCAAAGTACTTCCAAGAAGAGAAGGGACACAAACACTGACTCACTTTTGCGGGGGGAGATGGGTAAGAAGAATTTAGTTAATTAAAAAAAATAATAATTTGCTAAAAGCTGAGTATGGGCTAGTGTAAGCATAGAGAGCTTCTAGGAGTGAAGACATGAAGAGACTTTGCACCTACCTGCCACCTCGTCTCCTTGGGCCTCCACCAAGCACTCACGAGGAAGACTTGGGTCAGGGCAGGAGGCTGGATGAAGTCTCCCTCAGTGGCACAGGCCTGGAAGAGAAGGCAACTCCTTGATGAGAAAGGCACCAAGTCTCCCCTGCATCCTTCTTCCCTAAGAACAAAAGCTTGTGCCACTGCGGGAGGGACAGTGAACACTTCCCAGAGCACACGTGAAGACTGACTCTGGCTGGGGAATTGGAGAAGAAAGAAAACTGTAGACTCCTGTGGGAGTGGGGGGAAACTCCTGGACTCAGGCCATTAGAGATTTCCTAATGCTGTGGGGAGGGGAACAGGACTACTGAGAAAGCCACCCCCCAACTCCTGCCCAATCCAGGGGCATAGGGCTTGCCTAAGATGGAGGCTGAGCCAGAGCAACAGAGAGTGCCATTTCTTCTCCCCACCAGGCTGGGCAGTGCCAAGTGAGAGACAACTGCAGTCGACCACAGGAGAAGGAACAAGGTGTGGAGAGAGACTTGGAGACATAGACAGGGAAGGGTGAAGCTAAGGGTGAAATAGGAACACTGAGAAAAACCCTCTGTCTAAACAATGCCCACCCTAAACACAAAATAACTCCAGAGAAATTTGAAGCTGATGTTGAACCCAAGGTCAACATAGCAACAAAAAGCCCAAACCCAGCTCAACTACTGACTAGATTGAGTGAACCACCCCCATCTCCAACCCTGGCCTCCAACACAGTCTGATGGCCTAGAAGGTGTATCATTTCTATGTACAAATACTGTTTGTTTCAGTCTATACTCTTCTCAACTTTGTTTATGACAATGAATAAAATATGAGATGAACACAGGAAGAGTGAGAAAAAATAATCCATGGTAAAGAGCAAAGCAATCAATAGTATCAGACTGATATACAATAGTATAACCCAGATACTGGAATTCAGACAGGGGAAGTTACAGAGATGAAGTATGTCTTTGATGGCTATAATGGTTAATTTTATGTGTTAATTTAACTGGGCTAAAGGATGTCCAGATAGCTGGTAGAACATTATTTCTGGGTGTATCTGTGAGGGTCTTTCCAGAAGAGAATACTGACTCAAGGTAGATGGAATGAAGAAGATTGCCCCCACCCCTAACCAATGTGAGTGGGCATCATCTAATCCACTGACAATTGAAAGAGAACAAGAAAATGGAGGGAGGGTGAATTTGGTCTCTGCTTAAGCCAGGACACCTATATTTTCCTACCCTTAGATATCAGTGCTTCTGGTTCCCTGGCCTTTGGTCCTGGACCAGGACTTACATATATATGTCTCCCAAAACTCAATAATAAGATAATAAACAACCCAATTAAAAATGGGCAAATGTTAAACATTTCACCAAAGAAGATATACAGATGACAAATGAACATATAAAAAGATGCTCAACATCTTCAAACATTAGGAAATGAAAGTTAAAATTATAATGAGATAATACTATACATCTATTAGAATGCCTAAAAAAAAAAGAAAACCCTGACAGTACCAAGTACTAACAAGAATGTGGAGCAACTGAAACTTTCATACATTGCTGATGGAGTATGCAAAGATGGTGACGACACTGTGAAAAACAGTTTGGAAATTTTTTATAATGTTAAAATAGACTCATCATATTACCCAGCATGATCACCACCCAAGAGAAATGAAAACTGACGTTCACACAAAAACCTGTATGTGAATGTATATAGAAGGTTTATTCACAACTGCCAAAAAACTGGAAATAACTCAAATGTCCTTCAATTGTGTAAACAAGCTGGGATACATCCATATAATGGAATACTACTCAGCAGTAGAAAGGAAAAAACTTCTGAGTGATACACAGTGTATGAATCTAAAATGTATTGGGTGGGCCAAAATGTTCATTCTGTTTTTTCTGTAAGATGGCTCTAGTAGCACTTAGTTGTCTTTAACTTCATTCAAAACAATTTTGTTAGATTGTATATGACAACTGTTATATCAGCATGTATTTAAAAAAAGACTTATCAAAATTGGTGAATTTTGGGGTAGCCATTTTAATATTGAAGATGGAAGAAAAAAAGCAACATTTGCGGCATATTATGTTTTATTATTTCAAGAAAGGTAACAATGCAACCAAAATGCAAAAGAAAGATTTGTGCAGTGTGTGGAGAAGGTGCTGTGACTGATCGAACATGCCAAAAGTGGTTTGCGAAGTTTCCTACTGGAGATTTCTTGCTGGATGATGCTCCATGGTTGGGTACGCCAGTGAAGTTGATAGTGATCAAATTGAAACAATAATTGAGAACAATCAACGTTATACCATGCGGGAGATAGCTGACGTACTCAAAATATCCAGATCAAGTGTTGAAAATCATTTGCACCAGCTTGGTTGTATTCATCACTTGGACGTTTGGATTCCATGTAAGTTAAGCAAAAAAAACCTTCCTGACCATACTTCTGCATGCGATTCTCTACTGAAACGTAATGAAAGGGTTCCATTTTTAAAACAAATTGTGATGGGCGATGAAAAGTGTATACTGTACAACAGTGTGGAATGGAAGAGATCATGGGGCAAGTGAAATGAACCACCACCAACCACACCAAAGGCTGGTCTTCATCCAAAGAAGGTGATGTTATATATATGGTGGGATTGGAAGGGAGTCCTCTATTATGAGCTCCTTCCAGAAAACCAAATGATTAATTCCAACAAGTACTGCTCCCAATTAGACCAACTGAAAGCAGCACTCGCCGAAAAGCATCCAGAATTAGTCAACAGAAAACGCATAATCTTCCATCAGGATAACACAAAGACTGCATGTTTCCTTGATGACCAGGCAAAAACTGTTACAGCTTGGCTGAGAAGCTTTGATTCATCTGCTGTATTCACCAGACATTGCAGCACCTTCAGATTTCCATTTATTTCAATCTCTACAAAATTCTCTTAATGGAAAAAATTTCAGTTCCCCAGAAGACTGTAAAAGGCACCACCTGGAACAGTTCTTTGCTCAAAAAGATAAAAAGTTTTGGGAAGATGGAATTTTGAAGTTGCCTAAAAATGGCAGAAGGTAGTGGAACAAAAGAGTGAATACGTTGTTCAATAAAGTTCTTGGTGAATATGAAAAACATGTCTTTTATTTCTACTTAAAAAACCAAAGGCACTTTTTGGCCCACCCAATATTATGCTAAGAAAAAGAGCCTAGACTAAAAAGGCTTATAGGACATTCTGGAAAAGGCAAAACCTTAGGAACAGAAAACAGATTAAGAGTTGCTGGAGTTGGGGGTTGGGACAAGAATTGGCCACAAAGGGATATGAGATGGTGTTCTGCGTGATGGAATTGTTCCGTATCTTGACTGTGGTAATGGTCATATTACTGTCAAAACTCACCAAACTCCATACTAAATACGGTGAATTTTATTGTATATGAATTGTACTCAATAAATTGAATTTAAAAAATCTGGACAGAGTGTCATTTTCCACATTTGCTCCTGTCAGACTGCTCTGCACACCATGAAGAAAGGGGCTCCTTGAGGGTACAGAGTCCTTAAAGGGACATGCATGTGATTTTGTATACACTTAAATACATGACGTCATATCTTTTTATCTTATTTATTATATTTCACTTTCTAGTGAAAACATAGTTTCATTATACATATATAACATAGCTTTGCCATACCATTCCCACTTTCTTTATGATAATGCTATTATCTTGGTAAAACATAGAATATCTGTTTAAGATTAGTTCAAAAATGTTTTCTCATCGGTTATATGATAACTAATTTGAAGTGCTGATTTTTTTTCCTCCAACAATCTCTGCAATTAGAATGTTGTAAGCTCATCACATCTTGATGATCTGTTAACAAAAAATGTATGACCTGAACTTGTTCAAAGTTTAAAAATTTTATGAGCATAGTATATGATTTTGGTCCCTTTGGTAGTCGTACTTTACGGGGAGTTATATTAGTACTTAATATATCAATTCTAAAAATAAAAGGGTTGTAAAGTCTGAAGATCTCAAAGTATGCAAAGAGACATGTACCTTTTAAAATATTTCAACAATTTCTCTGAAGCCCACATAGTTAACACTGAGAATTAGTAGGACAGGACATGGACAGCCAGAACCCATTGCTATGAGTCAGTGTAGGTGGGAAATTGTTTGGCATGTTAGAAAGAATTTATAATTTGGAGTCAGAAAGGCTGAGTGTGTAGGTGGCAAAGTTAAGGTCAGGATCTAGGGATTCAGAGGAGGGCTGACCATCAAAGTTAGAAGCTCCTCCTTGGAACTATCCCCTCCTACACCGCCTCACTCTAACTAAAGCTACCATGTTTGCACGTGGACAATGCACTAGGACCTTTACTTGCACTGAAACATTGATCTTCATGATAAACCTGTGTGCAGTTATTATTCTTCTCATTTTATAGGAAAAGAGACTGAGCTAGTGGCAAAGTCAGGAATTGAACTTACACCTTTCTGATTCCAGTGTCCCTACTCTGTTCCACACTATCCTGAATCTTAGGATGAACTGCCCAGCATTCAGTCTTTTTGGCCCTACTGCACATTTTCCAGATTTCTGAAGACTCTTTCCACATCTTTGAACAATTATACCACTCTTTCCACTGACCCTATCTCCTTTCTTTATGATTTGTGGCATGTCCTAGACATCAGAGAGGACCAGCAGCCCCCCCCCACCTCCCCACACCAAGGCCCTGCCTGACAGGTTCCTACTCTTTGCTTTTTTCTAAGGTACACACATTTTCTCTCCTGTAGCAGGTTCATTCCTTTTTACAAGATCATCTTTCTGATACGCACCACCATTTTCAGTTTTATAACATTTCTTGCTGGCCTGGAGCCAATGTCAGGGTCTTCTTTACAGTGAAAGCCCCATAGCACCATAATTATCCTTAATCAGGGGATGAGGAAAAATTTCCCCTAAAAATAACTCAATTAGATTATTATTATCAAGGTTTAAAAGGTGTATCCCCAGATCAGTTCTGATTTGTTTTAAAATGTTTTCTATGGACTCTCAAACAAAAGATAGGTGTGGTTTTTTTTTTTTTCAGACATGGTAAAAGTATAACTGAAATCCAATGGACTGGTAATTAAAAGACCGGTTCTCTAGGAAGTCCATTGTTGAAACAGCTATATGGCCTTCAGTAAATCAGATAATTGCTTTGAACTTTGGCTTCTTCATCTGAAAAATCACGCACAGTTTTGCCAAATAGTTTCTAAATAGGTCTTAAAGACCCAAGTCTCACTCTAGATTGTGCAAATATGCATGTGATAAACTTTTACTAGCTAGAATGCCAGTTCATCTTGGAATGCTCTCAAACTTTTACTAGCTAGAATGCCAGCTCATCTTGGAATGCTCTCTTAATGTATTGGTGTTTTCTTTGTATTTACAGCCTTTGTTTGAACTGATTTCTTGTTCAGTCATGATGGACAAAATGACCAAAGGAAAAACAAACCCCAGCCCTCTTTTATAATATACACACCTCTATATAAAACACACATAAAACACGTGCCTACACACATCCACACACATATCACACACACCCTGACAGTTCTTTTTTTTTTCTGGTAATGTAAGTGTCTGACTTTAGTTTTGATTGCCGAAGTATCCTCTTCCAAAACGGCATCTTGAATAAACACATTGCCAGCACAAGGCTAGATAAAGAACCAGGCCATTTCCCCCAACTGAGGCACCTTTGTTTTAGAGATCTTTGGTTGAGTCTGATAACTGACTGTTTGGGCCATTTGTGCTTTTTTGTCTTCCCGTGCTTTAACTTCCTGCTTTTAAGTTTGAAATTTACCAACAGAGGGTGAGCCTGTAAAACACTAGGCCCTCACCCTTGACCTCAGTAAAAACAGAAACCCAGCACCACTCCCTCTGTCTATGACCCTGTGGCCCAGGTGTGCTATGTAATTTCCAGGTCCTGTAAGTAATAAACCTTTATTTTTTCAAAGTTTCCTGATGGTTATTGCTGAAGGGTGTCTTGCATTCACAATAAGAACCACAGGGCTGGTCTACAACACTGGTAATTGATGGGCTGAGGTGGGCACAGAACACACCCATATGTACGTGCCTCTGACACAAAAACACAGCATTGAACATGGCAACTAAAAATTGTCACTCACCATCTGTGTCTACAAGGATTAAGTCACTAGCCACTGCAGTTGCTGACCTTTAACACACCCTAAAAGGAGTTCAGGGCAGAGATCAAGAATGAGGCACTCTGTGCTCTGGGAAAAACTGGCAGAACAGGCTTTCAGGTAGATATTTTTCAGGAGAAGAATTTATGGATTTTTTGCATCTTCTCATAACTAGAAGAGCACTAGAGTCATTAATGGAGACACCTGCTTCTCGTGACTAGAAGCAACATTCTACCGAGGTGTGTTCTTGACCGCACGTAACCCTTCACCAAGATCATATATATACTGACACTTCCTCCAGCACGTCTTCGGAGCAGTTCCTCAGAGCTATCTGAGACTCTGTCTCCCAGGTTATAGTCCTCATTTTGCCCCAAGTAAAATTTAACTCACAGCTCTCATGTGCATCCTTTTTCAATTGACAAACATTAAAGAATGTTGTGCATTTTTTTTCAATTGACAAACATTAAAGAACACCTAAGCTCCCCACCTCTAAATTATGTACCTATTTCCTTAGTTCTTTTGAGCTGCTATAAGAAATTACCATAGATTGGGCAGCTTTTAAACAACATAAATTTATTTTTGCAGTTCTGGAGGCTGGAAGTCCGCTATCAGAGTGCCAGCTTGGTTGGGGTCTGGTGAGAGCCGTCTGCTGGGCTGCAGACTGCTGGCTTCTTGCTAAGTCCTCATGTGGCAGAAAGAAGGCAAGGGAGTTCTCTGGGGTCCCTTTCATGAGGGCACTCATCCCATCATGAGGATTCCACTTTCATGACCCAATCACCTCTCAAAGGCCCCATCTCCTAATACCTTCACATTGGGGGTTAGAATTTCAACGTGTGAATTTGGGGGGAGGGGACACACACATTCAGCCCATAACACTATTCATTCTTTCATTCATTCAACAAGATTTTATTGAGCATCTACTATATGCTGGCTGCTGTTCTACTTGTGTAATGAGAGCCATATGGGCCAGTGAGTTATCTAAGTATTCACAGGTATTTTCATGAAGATCCAGATTCTGATTGACAGAGAGTAATGGAGTTGGTTTTGCTCTTCTAGAATTAGAAGGAATCTTTCTGGATTTTTCTAATTAATTCTTTTCACTTTATAAAAGTCAGGAGACTGAGAAACAGAGTTGCAGAGTGAAGGTAAAAAGAGAAAGTGTTTCTTTATTAACCTAATTATAATTAACAACTAGACAAGTTTCTCTCTCTCTCTTTTTTTTTTTTTTGGCCACGCCACAGCAGAAACTGACACAGCAGTGTAAAGCAACTATACTCCAATAAAAAAAATTAAAAAAATAAGGGGGAGCCTTCCTTATTCTGCACCTCTTGAATGGGGATGGACTTGACTTGCTTTGTAACAAATATAATTTGATGGAAGTGATAGTGTGATTAGATCCTAAAAGGCATTGTGATTTCTGCCTTGCTTTCTTGCTTTGTGGGGAGCCAGCTGCCATGTCATGAGGACACTCACCCAGTCTCTGGAGACATTCACATGGTGAGGAACCGAGCCCTCTTGCTCGGTTCCGAGGAACCGAGGCCTCCTGACAGCAACCATGTGAGTAAGTCATCTGAGAAGTAGATCTTCTGCCCCCTAAAGCCTTCAGACGATGATTGCATCTCCAGCTGCCATCTTGACAGCAATCTCATGAGAGACCCCAAGCTAGAACCCCTCCACTAAGTCACTCCTGAAATCTTGACCACACAAACCGAGGTAATACATGTTTATCCTCTGAAGCCACTAAGTTACACAGCAGTGGATAACTAATATACAGAGGACATGGGAATGAAAGACACAGTTCTTGACTTTAGGTCATACACAAAAAGAGGCAAACACAAACATTGTGATAAGCGCTATGATAAAAGTGAGGTTGGTGTTCTATGGGTACAAAAAGAACAGGCGCCAGCCTTGACTAGGGAGAAGGATGTCGAGGAAGTGTTCTTAGAAATGACATTTGAGGTAAATTTAGGCAGATGGATAGTGTGCCTATTATTAAAATATTGCTCCTCAGCTTAAAACCACCTTTCTATATTCTGCCTTGTGATGCTGGGGCTGGGATTTTGCAAACCTCAACTGGGTTCCTACTAGGGTTTGCCGTTAAGGGGCACTAGAGAAAGGCTTCAAGACTTTGAAGAACAAGGGACTGTTCCTTCCTGTCTGCTCTCTGTTCCTGCCAGTGAAGACCAATAAATAGCCTTTCATCCTGGCAGTGGCATCTAGTTTCTTTGGGCTCTTCAGGAACTACTCTTATTGCTCTCTCCTCTGACTTTCAACATCTGTAATAGTTTCTTGAGCCCTACTTGACTTGGACCCTCTTTGTAGCTTATGGGTTTTGATAACCCCACCTCTTTCCTATGTTTCCCCAGCCCTGGAGTGGTGGCTGTTTCCTGCAGTTACTGTCTCATGTATCTCACTGTTCCTCCCCTCTGGCTTTTTGAATCCATCAATATCTGTTTAACTCATTCTCTAATAACTTCTCTCTGTTGAAATATCTAGTGTATGGTTTCTGTTTTCTTGAATGGGCCCCAACTGATACAGGTAGGGATTAACCAGGTGAAAGAGAGTGAAGGGTATCCCAGACAGAAGGAAAAGAAAGAACAAAGCCATGAAGGCAAGAATGAGCACAAGGTAATTTAGAACCTGGTCAGACATGTAGGGCAAGTGAGGAAAGGAACAGGATAGGAAGATAATGAGAGTGGATAGGGACTGTGACTTGTCCTTATATGTTTCTTTACAAAATATCAATGTTTGTTAATCTTTTAATGGACACTATAAATATAAAACCAGACTAGTAGGACATGACTTTTGGATTAGTAGAATTAGAACCTTGGAAAATCCTCCCCCCCAAAACCTACTGGACAAAATTATCAAAAACAACTATTTCAGAACTCAGAAGTTAACCAAATGCATACAACAAATAAAGAAGCATTTATTTAAGAAAAAGACTACTGAATCTTGATAAGAAGAGTGGAATCTCTGACATTTTAACTTAGGGATGCTCTCATTTTACTTCCAGATCCACGGAGCAGTAGCCATGAGGAATGGCAGCTGGAGGGGGCTGAGCTGATTTAGAAATCCACAGAAAAACCCTACCCTCAGGGATGATTTTGGAAACAGTAACAATCCAAGACAACTTCTGAAATAGTCATTTGAGGAACAACATGGACCCTCTTCCCAGTGAAACAACCATAACTGGTGAAAATTATAAAACAAAGATTTAAAGTCTCTGAAAGTTATCCTAAGGGAATACAGCAAATGAATAAACAATTTAAAAAGAACATCTACTAAATCTTGTTTAGAACAGCAACAGTTTATGGCATTTGAGAAATGAAATGCTCCCTTCCTCCACCCATTTCTCCCCCCACCCCCACCCAGTTCAAGATGACAGAAATTTCATTCTTGTGGGTGCAACCAAGAACACAGGGCTTCCCCTTTCCCCAGGTATATTCCCCAGAAGGGTCAAGCCACCAGCATTTCTCACCCCCTCCAGCTCCATGTTGTAGAAGTTCTATTCCAGGCAAGAATGACTGAGAAATTGAGGACTCTCTTCCTCCTCCTAGCCTCTACTTGTAGGGCACAAATTCTATTCCAGGTGTGGTAGAGTAATAATCCTGGGCCCAGATCACCCCCATCCAGCTTACTTGCTGGGAGAGACAAGCTGGGAGGATCTGTGTGCAGAGCTAGCATGTCACTCTGAGAAAAGTGGGCCAGTGTCCCTGCCTCAGTTCTGGAGCAATTGCAGAGGTTTTGGAAAGGCAGGACATAGAACAGAATGCTTCAAAGTTCTCCCTGAGAGAACTGACTTTATTTGGGAAGTTCAAGCCTAAGGCCACTCTCAAAAACCAGTGGAGATATTGGAGGTAGGCAATTAAGAGGAGGCTGGTAGTTACTTGAGAGCAGCAAGCTAAACCACAGACTGACTAGTTTGCCAGAGAGAACCCACAGAAGGAGGAAGCTAAGAGTGCTCTGGAGTTGGAACAAACCTCAACGACTCATCTCAAAGATTGCCCATGCAAAGTGACCCACATTTAATTGCATTAGTCAAAAATAATGGAGCAGTCAGTCAGCAATTACTGGAACCTAACAGCTGGATGTCATACCAATAGATGCAGACAGCTTAACAGAGAGATCAGGATAAAAGATGGTCAAAGAGAGCCTTGATAAAACCACTGTCAACTCAGGGTGATTGTGTGCACGCCCAGGGTTACACCTTCTGAGGAGTAACACTAAAGGCTGCATACTCCAGGAGAAATAGACTTTACTAAAATAGTCAAGCAAAACACTAAACAAATAAACAAGCAAACAACAACAACATCCAGCTCCAGGCGGGGAGATCAGTGTATACAGTTACTGCAATATACTATCTGAATTTTTCAGTTTTCAACAACATCAACAAAAAAGAGACATGCAAAGAAACAGGAAATTATGACCCCAAAACAGGGAAAAATATAATAAAAGCAAACAACAGAAATTGCCCTAGAGAGGACCAAGGTGTCAGATCTAGCAGGCAAAAACTTCAAAACAACAATTATACATACAGGCATACCTTGGAGATATTGTGGGTTTAGCTCCAGACCACTGCAATAAAGTGCATACCACAATAAAGTGAGTCAAATGATTTTTTTTGGTTTCCCAGGGCATATAAAGATTATGTTTACACCATACCAAAATCTATTAGGGGTGCAATAGCATTATGTCTAAAAAATGTACATACCTTAGTTTAAAAATACTTTATTGCTAAAAAATGCTAACCATCATCTAAGTCTTCAGTGAGTCATAATCTTTCTGCTGGTGAGGGCTCTTGTCTTGATAGATATTGACCGAGCAGGGTTGCTGAGGCTTGAAATGGCTGTTGCAACTTAAAATAAGACAACAATAAAGTTTGTCACATTAGTTGACTCTTCCTTTCATGTACGATTTCTCTGTACCATGCAATGCTGTTTGGTAGAATTTTACCAACAGTGGAACTTCTTTCAAAATTGGAGTCAGTCCTCTCAGACTTTGCTGCTGCTTTATCAACTAAGTTTATGTAATATTCTAAACCTTTTGCTGTTATTTCAACAATCTTCAAGCATCTTCACCAGAAGTGGATTCCATCTCAAGTAACCACTTTCTTTGCTGACCCATAGGAAGCAATTCTTCATCTGTAGAAGTATTATCATGAGATTATAGCAATTCAGTCACATCTTCAGGCTCCACTTCTAAATCTAGCTCTCTTGCTATTTCCACCACATCTGCTGTTGCTTCCTCCACTGAAGTCTTGAACCCCTCAAAGTCATTCATTTGGGTTGGAATCAACTTCTTCCAAACTCCTGTTAATGTTGATATTTTGACCTTTTCCCATGAATCACCAATGTTCTTAATGGCATCTAGAATGGTGAACCTTTCCAGAGATTTTTAATTTACTTTGCCCAGATCTGTCAGAGGAATCATTATCTATGGCAGCTACTGCCCTACAAAATGTATTTCTTAAATAATGAGACCTGAAAGTCAAAATTACTCCTTGATCCATGGGCTACAGAATTGATGCTGTGTTAGCAGGCATGAAAACATTAATAATTTTGTTCAGCTGCATTAGAGTCCTTGGGTGACCAGGTGCATTGTCAGTGAGCAGTAATGTTTTGAAAGGAACCTTTTTTTTCCTGGACAGTAGTTCTCAACAGTGTGCTTAAAATATTTAGTAAACCATGTTGTAAATAGATGAGCTATCATCCAGGCTTTGTTGTTCCATTTATAAAGCACAGGCAGAGTAGACTTAACATAATTCATAAGGGCCTTAGGATTTTGGGAATGGTAAATGAGCATTGGCTTCAACTTAATGCCACCAGCTGCATTAGCTGCTAACAAGAGAGTCAGCCTGTTCTTTGAAGCTAGACATTGACTTCTCCTCTCCAGCTACAGAAATCCTAGATGGCATTTTCTTCCATTATAAGGCTGTTATGTCTACACTGAAAATCTTTTGTTTAGTATAGCAAACTTCATTGCTTAACTAAGCTAGATCTTCTGGATAACTTGCTGCAGCTTCTACATCAGCACTTACTGCTTCATGTTGCACTTTTATGTTATGGAGATGGCTTCTTTCTTTAAACCTCATGAACCAACCTCTGCTAGCTTCAAACTTTTTTTTCTGTAGCTGTCTCACCTCTCTTAGCCTTCATAGAATTGAAGAGAGTTAGGGCCTTTCTCTGGATTAGGCTTTGGCTTAAGGGAATGTTGTGGCTGGTTTGATCTTCTATCCAGACTACTAAAACTTATGCCATATCAGCAATAAGGCTGTTTCGTTTTCTTATCATCTGTGTGTTCACTGGAGGAGTACTTTTGATTTCCTTCAAGAACTTTTCCTTTGTATTCACAGCTTGGATAACTCTTTGGTGCAAGAGGCCTAGCTTTCTGCCTGTCTCAGCTTTTGGCATGCCTTCCTCACTAAGCTTAATCATTTCCAGCTTTTGATTTAAAGTGAGAGACATGCAAATTTTCCTTTCACTTAGAAGCCATTGTAGGTTATTGACTAGCCTAATTTCAATATAATTGTGTCTCAGGGAATAGGGAGGCTTGAGGAGAAAAAGAGAGAGAGCAGTATGGTGGAGCAGTCAAAACACACGCATTTATCAGTGGAGTTCACTGTGTTAAATGAGTATGGTTCTTGGTGACCCAAAATAATTAAAATAGTAACATCAAAGATCACTGATCACAAATCACTATAACAAATATAACAATATTGAAAAAGTTTGAAATATTGCAGGAATTACCAAAATGTGACACAGAGACATGAAGTGAGCAAATGTTATTGGAAAAATGGTGCTGATAAACTTGCTTGATGCAGAGTTGCCACAAACCTTCAATTTGTAAAAAGCACAATATCTATAAAATGCAAAAAGTGAAGTGTAATAAATGGGGTATGCATGTATATTCAAAGAACTGAAGGAAATTCTGCTTAAAGATGTTAAAGAAAGGTATTATGACAATATCTCATCAAAGAGATCATCAATAAAGAGAAATTATTAAAAAAAATAAACAAAGAGCAAAATAGAAATTTTAGAGTTGAAAAATACAATAGTAGACTTGAAAAGAAAAGCTCAATAGTATAGTTGAATTGACAAATTACTATATTTGAAGATAACTTGATAGAGACTATAGAGGAATAGGGAGAAATATCATGAGAAAAATAGATAGACCTCATAGACATGTGGCACAATTTAAGCACACTGACATAGACATCCTGGGAGAGCAACAGGAGAGGGGAGAGAGAGAAAAGAGTAGAAAAAGTATTTGAAGAAATAATCATTGAAAATTTCTCAAATTTAATGAAAAACACTAATCTACACATCCAAGAAGCTCAACCAACTCCAACTAGGATAGTATAGAGATCCACATCCAGACACATCAGTGAAAGTGTTGAAAAACAAAGTGAAAATCCGTAAATCAGACAGATAAAAATGAAAAGAAAAAGGTGAAAGATTTTTTTTTTGCGGTACGCGGGCCTCTCACTGCTGTGGCCTCTCCTGTTGCGGAGCACAGGCTCCGGATGCACAGGCTCAGTGGCCATGGCTCACGGGCCCAACCACTCCACAGCACATGGGATCCTCCCGGACCGGGGCACAAACCCGTGTCCCCTGCATTGGCAGGCAGACTCTCAACCACTGCACCACCAGGGAAGCCCCAAGGTGAAAGATTTTTAATCACAGTTTCAATTTCAGTGCTTGTGATTGGTCTGCTCATATTTTCTGTTTCTTCCTGGTTCAGTCTCAGCTGGTTGTGCATTTCTAAGAATTTGTCCATTTCTTCCAGGTTGTCCATTTTATTGGCATATAGTTGCTTTCAGTAATGTCTCATGATCCTTTGTATTTCTGCAGTGTCAGTTGTTACTTCTCCTTTTTCATTTCTAATTCTATTGATTGAGTCTTCTCTCTTTTTTTCTTGATAAGTCTGGTTAATGGTTTATCAAATTTGTTTATCTTCTCAAAGAACCAGCTTTTAGTTTTATTGACTTTTCTATCATTCCCTTCATTTCTTTTTCATTTATTTCTGATCTGATCTTTATGAGTTTTTTCCTTCTGCTAACCTTGGGGTTTTTTTGTTCTTCTTTCTCTAATTGCTTTAGGAGTAAGGTTAGGTTGTTTATTTGAGATGTTTCTTGTTTCTTAAGGTAGGATTGTATTGCTATAAACTTTCCTCTTAGAACTGCTTTTGCTGCATCCTTTAGGTTTTGGGTCATTGTGTTTTCATTGTCATTTGTTTCTAGGTATTTTTTGATTTCCTCTTTGATTTCTTCAGTGATCTCTTAGTTATTAAGTAGTGTGCTGTTTAGACTCCATGTGTTTGTATTTCTTACAGATTTTTTCCTGTAATTAATATCTAGTCTCATAGCATTGTGGTTGGAAAAGATACTTGATACGATTTCAATTTTCTTAAATTTACCAAGGCTTGATTTGTGACCCAAGATATGATCTATCCTGGAGAATGTTCCATGAGCACTTGAGAAGAATGTGTATTCCGTTGTTTTTGGATGGAATGTCCTATAAATACCAATTAAGTCCATCTTGTTTAATATATCATTTAAAGAATGAAATTAGAACACTCCCTAACACCATACACAAAAATAAACTCAAAATGGATTAAAGACCTAAATGTAAGGCCAGTCACCATCAAACTCTTAGAGGAAAACATAGGCAGAACACTCTATGACATAAATCACAGCAAGATCCTTTCTGACCCACCTCCTAGAGAAATGGAAATAAAAACAAAAATAAACAAATGGGACCTAATGAAACTTAAAAGCTTTTCCACGCAAAGGAAACCATAAACAAGATGAAAAGACAACCCTCAGAATGGGAGGAAATATTTGCAAATGAAGCAACTGACAAAGGATTAATCTCCAAAATATACAAGCAACTCATGCAGCTCAATATCAAAAAAACAAACAACCCAATCCAAAAGTAGGCAGAAGACCTAAGTAGACATTTCTCCAAAGAAGATATACAGATTGCCAACAAACACATGAAAGAATACTCAACATCATTAATCATTAGAGAAATGCAAATCAAAACTACAATAAGATATCATCTCACACCAGTCAGAATGGCCATCATCAAAAAGTCTACAAACAATAAATGCTGGGTAGGGTGTGGAGAAAAGGGAGCCCTCTTGCACTGTTGGTGGGAATGTAAATTGATACAGCCACTATGGAGAACAGTATGGAGGTTCCTTAAAAAACTAAAAATAGAACTACCATATGACCCAGCAATCCCACTACTGGGCATATACCCTGAGAAAACCATAATTCAAAAAGAGTCATGTACCAAAATGTTCATCGCAGCTCTATTCACAATAGCCAGGACATGGAAGCAACCTAAGTGTCCATCAACAGATGAATGGATAAAGAAGATGTGGCACATATATACAATGGAATATTACTCAGCCATAAAAAGAAACGAAGTTGAGTTATCTGTAGTGAGGTGGATGGACCTAGATACTGTCATACAGAATGAAGTAAGTCAGAAAGAGAAAAACAAACACCGTATGCTAACACATACATATGGAATCTAAAAAAAAAAAAAAAAAAAAAGAAAAAAGAAAAAAAATGGTCCGAAGAACCTTGGGCAAGATGGGAATAAAGATGCAGACCTACCAGATAATGGACTCGAGGATACGGGGAGGTGGAAGGGTAAGCTGGGACAAAGTGAGAGAGTGGCATGGACATATATACACTACCAAACGTAAAATAGATAGCTAGTGGGAGTCAACCACATAGCACAGGGAGAACAGCTCAGTGCTTTGTGACCACCTAGAGGGGTGGGATAGGGAGGGTGAGAGGGAAAGAGATGCAGGAGGGAAGAGATATGGGGACATATGTATATGTGTGACTGATTCACTTTGTTATAAAGCAGAGGCTGACACACCATTGTAAAGCAGTTATACTTCAATAAAGATGTTAAAAAAAAAAGAAATAGGTGAAGGAGAGTAAGAGGTACAAACTTCCAGTTGCAAAATAAATGAGTCATGGGTATGAAATGTACAGTGTGGGGAATATAGTCAATATCTATGTAATATATTTTTATGGTGACAATTTGTAACTAGACCTATCATGGTGATCATATTGATATGTATAGAAATGTTGAATCATTGTGTTGTGCAACAGTAACATATTGTTTTAGGTCAATTATACTTCAAAAACAAACAAAGTCATAGCAGAAGAGATCAGATTTGTGCTTATCAGAATTGGCGGTGGGGGGGTAGAGAGTGAATTGGATGAAGGCAGTCAAAAGGTACAAACTCCCAGTCAAAAAATAGATTAGTGCTAGGGATGTAATGTACAACATTATATATATAATTAACACTGCTGTTCATTATATATGAAAGTTGTTAAGAGAGTAAATCCTAAGAGTTCTCATCACAAGGAAAAATATTTTATTTTTTACATTTCTTTAATTTTGTATCTATATGAGATGATGTATGTTCACTAAACTTTTTGTGGTAATCATTTCATGATGTATGTAAGTCAAATCATTATGCTGTTCACCTGAAACTTAAACAATGCTGTACGTCAATTATATCAATAAAACTGGAAGGAAAAAAAGAAAAAGAAAAATGACCAGTCACGTGCAAGGAAACCCCAGTAAGATTAACAGTCAACTTCTCATTAGAAACAATGGATCCAGAAGACAGTAGGATAAATATTTAAAGTGCTAAGAGGAAGAGAAAAAAAAAACAAACCCCAAAACTCATCAACCAAGGCTTTTACCCAGCAAAACTATTTTTCACAAATCAAGGTTGAGAAAAAAAGACATTCTCAGATGAACAAAAATGGAGAGAATTCATTGCTAGTAGACCTGTGTTACAAGAAATAGTAAGGGGAATTCTTCAGGCTAAAAGTAGGTGACCCAGAGAATAATTCGAATTGACACACACAGGTAAAAGGTGACTATAGAACTTAACTACCATGAATATTGAGAATCTACTGTATATGGTAATTGCTAGAACAACAATTAATTTTTTTAAATAGTCAAGATACCATTAAGAGAATTAAGAGTTACACTAGAAAATATTCATTTAATACAAATGAAGCAGTAAAGAAGGAACAGAGGAACAAAAAGACATGGGACACAACGAAAACAAAACAAAACTAAAAAGCAACTATCTCAATGATAACATTAAATGTGAGTGGATTAATCAGTCCAATCAAAAGACAGAGACTGCCATATTGGTTAATAAGACAATATCCAAATATGTGCTGACAAAGTAGCTACACTACATTTAATGATTCAAACAGAATGAAAGTAAAATGATGGCAAAAGACATATCATTAATATAGCAGTCATAAGAAAGCTAGAGTTGCTATACCAATACCAGACAAAATAGACTTTAAAACAAATAATGTTAATGGAGATAAATAGGAACATTTTCTAATGATAAAAGGGTCAATCCATCATGCATATATAGCAATGAGAAAAATATATGCATCTAATAATAGAGCTCCAAAATACATGGAGCAATAACTGACAGAATTAAAGGGAGAAATAGACAATTCAACAATAATGGAGACTTCAATATCCCACTTTAACAATGGTTAGAACAACTAGGCAGAAGACTGACAAGGAAATATAAGACTTCAATGTTATAAACCAACTAGACCTCACAGATATCTATAGAATGTTTCATCCAACAAAAGCAGATTACACATACTTATCAAGTGCATGGGTAATATTTTTCAGGAAAGAACATGTACTATGCCATAAAACAAGCATAGCTATCTATCTATCTATCTATCTATCATCTATCTAACATCATACAGGTGGCCATGGGTTTACATTCGTAGATATGGAGGGCTGACTGTACAAGACTTGAGCATCTGTGGATTTTGGTGTTCGCGGGAAGTGGGGGATGAGGGGGTGCTGAAACCAATACTGATACTGAGGGTCGGCTGTACTTAGTGGTTTAAGATTGAAAGCTTCCCCTAAGATAAAGAAAAAGGAAAAGATGCATGCTTTCAACAGTGTTATTCAGCATTGTACTGGAGGTTCTAGGCAGGGCAATTAGGTAAGAAAAAATAAGAGACATTCAGATTGGAAAGGAAGAAGTAAAACTATCTCTATTTGCAGGTGATATGACACTCCGTATAGAAAATCCTAAGCAATTCACTAAAAACTATTAGAAAAAATAAATGAGTTCAGCAAAGTTGCAGAGTATAAGATCAATATACCCAAACCAGTAGTATTTCTATAAATTATCAATGAAAAAATTGAAAATGAAATGAACAAAACAATTCTATTTACAGTAGCATCAAAAAGAATACTTAGGAATCAATTTAATAAAATAAGTGAAATTCTTATATTCTGAAAACTACAAAACATTGTTGCAAGTAATTATATAACTCCTAAAAAAAATGGAAAGACATCCCATGTTCATGGATCTGAGGACTTAATATTGTTAGGATGACAGTTCTTTCCAAACTGATCTGCAGATTCAACACAATTGCTATCAGATAGCTTTTTTGCAGAAATTAACAAGCTGATCCTAAAATTCATATGAAAATGCAAGGGACCCAGAATAGCCAAAACAATCTTGAAAAAGAATAACTTCAGATAATCCATACTTCCCAGTTTGAGTCCTTCTGCAAAGTAACAGTAATCAAGCCTGTGTGGTACTGGTATAAGAGTAAACTCATAGATCAATGGAATGAATTCAAAGTTCAGAAATAAACCATTACAAATATAATCTATTGCTTTTTGGCAAGAGTGCTGAGACAATTCAGTGGGGAAAGAATAGTTTGAATAGTCTATTTGACAAATGATGCTGGGACAACTGGATATCCACTTGCAAAACAATGAAGTTGGAACACTTCCTCACACCATATACAAAGATTAACTCAAAATGGATTATAGACCTACATGTTACAACAAATTTACAAAACTCTTAAAAAGAAAATATATAAATTGAAAAGAATCTGAAAAGAAATACATATATATGAATCATTTTTCTGTACACCTGAAACAAACACTATATTGTAAATCAACTATAGTTCAATAATAAAAATGAAAATATATGATTAAATTTTTGTGACCTTAGGTTAGACAAAGCCTTCTTAGATTTGACCAAAAGTACAAGTAACAAAAGAAAAAAAAAAAGATACATTCAAATTCATTGAAATTAAAATGTCTTGTGTTTCAAAGGACACGATTTAAAAAATGAAAAGACGATCTACAGAATGGGAGAAAACATTTGCAAATCATATAGCCAATCAGGGGCTTGTGCATAGAATAGATAAAGAACTTTTAAAATTCAATAATAAAAAGACAAGTAACCTAATTAAAAAATAGACAATAGATATGAATAAACATTTCTCCAAAGAAGATGCATAAAAAACCAATCAACACATGAAAAGATGCTCAACAGCATTAGTCATGAGGGAAATGCAAATCAAAATGACAGTGAGATACCACTTCAGATACACTAGAATGACTATAATGAAAAAGATAGATAATACCAAGGGTTCGTGAAGATGTGGGGAAATTGGGATCCTCATCCATTGCTAGTGGGACTATAAAGTGGTGCATTTCCTGACAGTTCCTCCAAATGTTAAATACAGAGTTACCATATACCCAGAAATTCAACTCCTGGTATATACCAAGAAAAATGGAAACATATGTCCACACAAAAACTTGTACATAAATGTTTACAGCAGCATTATTCATAAGAGCCCCAAAGGGGAAACAACTTGAATGTCCATAAACTGATGAATGGATAAATAAAATGTGGTCTATCCAGACAGTGGTATATTGTCCAGAAATAAAAATGAATGAAGTACTGATTCATGCTACTACATAGAATAAACCTCCAAAACCTTATGCTAAGCAAAAAAAAAAAAAAAGCCAGACATAAAAGACCATATATTGAATGATTACATTTATATGAAATGTCCAGAAAAGACCAAGTGACTGAAAGCAGATTAATGGTCACCTGAAGCTGGAGGTGGGAATAAGAAGGGCCTGAATATGGAGACAAGGGATCTTTTGGGGATGATAAAAATGTTCTAAAATTGATTTTAGGTAATGGTTTCATAATTAGGTAAATTTATTAAAAGTCAGTGAATGGGTTTTATGGTATGGATATTATAGCTTAATAAAGCTGTTAAAACAAAAATAAATACAGTTATGTGGGATATATGTTCAAATACTGGAATGCATCACATACTAGAAACATACTGAGGGAAAATCAGTTCACTCTGTTTGGGGTTGAAGGGTACTAAACACAAAACATGGAATGAAAACCATTCTTGGTTTTGTTTATACCTGAACAACCCCAAAATCCATTAAATACAATTACTTGTAGTCTTTCTAAAGTTAGAGTTTAAGCCAGCCCACCATGAGGCTGGTGCAGAGAAGGGGTTCACATAAATGCTGATGGTAGGAGCCAAGGGCGCAGAATCCACATTTTGGCACTACTTTGTTATTTTCTGCTAGTGTTATGTGAATATTTTATGTGGAAAGCTGTATGTGATGGTAGCATTTGGAAATGGGAGATTCTCAAATGTCATCTCAAAGGTCTCCTTCCTATACATTCCCTTTAACAACAAGTTTTTTTTTCGTTAGACACATGCCTTTTTATTTGCTTGCAGATTCTCATTAAAGTTTGTGCAGGTGGAGCAGCAGATGCTGTGATGCTTGGTAAATGCCTTTTTGTTGTTATTGTTAAAATTTTAATTTTATGAGAGTATAACTGATTTACAATGTTGTGTTAGTTTCAGGTGTACAATAAAGTGATTCAGTTATAAATATACATTTATTCATTTTTTCAGATTCTTTTCTCTTATAGCTTATCACAGAATATTGAGTAGGGTTCCCTGTGCTCTACAGTATGTCCTTGTTAGTTATCTATCTTGTACACAGCAGTGTGTGCATGTTCATCCCTTGCTCCTGATTTATCCCTCCCCACCACGTTTCCCCTTTGGTAACCAGAAGTTTGTTTTTGATATCTGTAAGTCTGTTTCTGTTTTGTAAATAAGTTCATTTGTTTCATTTTAAAAATTATATTCCACATATGAGTAATATCATATGATATTTGTCTTTCTCTCTCTGATTTACTTCACTTAGTATGATAATCTCTAAGTCCATCCATATTGCTGCAAATGGCATTATTTCATTCTTTTTTTTTTTTTTTTTCTTTGCGGTACATGGGCCTCTCACTGCTGTGGCCTCTCCTGTTGTGGAGCACAGGCTCCGGACGTGCAGGCTCAGCGGCCATGGCTCACAGGCCCAGCCGCTCCGTGGCATGTGGGATCTTCCCGGACCGGGGCATGAACCTGTGTCCCCTGCATCGGCAGGCGGACTCTCAACCACTGCGCCACCAGGGAAGCCCTATTTCATTCATTTTTATGGCTGAGTGATATTACATTGAATATATGTACCATATCTTCTTTATCCATTCCTCTGTCAATGGACATTTAGGTTGTTTCCATGTCTCGGCTATTGTAAATAATGCTTCAATGTTCATTGTTCATTGCAGCACTGTTTAGAATAGCCAAGACATGGAAGTAACTTTTAACAACAGTTTAAATAAAAATGCCTAGAAATTTGTTAGTGATACAAAAGGACATGTCAGCTGGTAGGTCACTATGACCTCTGATGGCCTAACGTGGGTACTGGGTATCAGGTATTTCAATATAAGTGGCAAGGAGCCAGTGGACAATGAGGGTTGCCATCAACAGAGCTGCTTTCAAATAATTAAATCTCCACCTTCTTCTGTGGAGTTCCTCCTCATTTTGAGGATCATTATCTTCTGCTAATACCCATCACCACTCTTTTTTTTTTTTTTTTTTTTTTTTGGCGGTACGCGGGCCTCTCACTGTTGTGGCCTCTCCTGTTGCGGAGCACAGGCTCCGGACACTCAGGCTCAGCAGCCATGGCTCACGGGCCCAGCCGCTCCGTGGCATGTGGGATCCTCCTGGACTGGGGCACGAACCCATGTCCCCTGCATCGGCAGGCAGACTCTCAACCACTGCGCCACCAGGGAAGCCCACCACTCTTTTTTATTTGCCATCTATCAATCTTTCCCTTACATTGTAAAATATTTTAGTATTGAGTTCATGACCCTCTTTCCCACCCCAAATTCTGCTCTCATTCTGTGTGTTTTTAATAGTCACATGGATGACACCTCTGACATCTAAATCCTCATAGTTTCTTGTCTTTTCAATCCAGTGATCTTCCTCTTCACACCACTGTAATAACAGCTCGTCATTAGCCATAATTTCTCTGCCACTTCACTACTCCCGTTAGTGAGTATATCCTCCTTTTCTTCCTGTAGCCTCTGCACTTTTTCACTTTTACTAATCTAATAAGTTATTAGATTGCTTAGACTGGGGGTCATAGGCAAATTTTTCTGTCAAGGGTCAGATAGTAAAATTTCAGCCTTTTGGGTCATATGATCTCTGTCACAATTACTCAAATCTGTTGTTTCAGGGAAAAAGCAGCCCTAGGCAATATGTAAGCAAATGGGAATGGCTGTCTTCCAAGAAACACTTTATTTACAAAAACAGGCCACAGATCAGATTTGGTCCATGGCCATGGTTTATATTCCTCTCCTCTGAGCTTAGACTCAGGCCTAGACATGGGCTTACACAAGAATAAGCAAAAAAAAAAAAAAAAAAAAAGAATAAGCAAATTATTTTACTTTTCTGAGTCTCCCTTTCTCCATCTGTGTATTGGGGATGATGCTTTCTAACTCTCCAAGTTTATGAGAATTAAATGAGACAATGTACCACCAGCATCATGTAACCAATAGCACGCAGTACTCAGGAAATCCATGTTTTTTAAAAGGGGTACTGATAAAATCTTTTCTGTAGGCTGAGTTCTGAATGAGTTGAGGAATTCGAAAAAAGCAAATGGAGAACAATGCCTCACTCCAAAATTCACTGTTACTTATAAGAAAGCTGTAATTGGAGACTGTGTCTTATATCTGTAGGCAAGCAGCCTTTCTAATACTGAACCCCAGAATCAGAGAAGCTTACCTACACCGTCCAGGCGGCACTAGACCAAGTCAGGCTTTCTCGAACAGGAAGAGGAGACTGGCTACCTTCTTATAAAAAATCATTAAGGTCCGTCCAAATGGATGGAAATATCAGGAGTGGGTTCTTAATGCTCTGCCTAGAGCAAATGTTCGTTGCCTTCCCCCACTGTTCCCAGACTGGAGGTTTATGTTCATGAGGTCAAGGCAACCTC
Source organism: Mesoplodon bidens (assembly GCF_964165515.1). Classification (NCBI taxonomy): domain Eukaryota; kingdom Metazoa; phylum Chordata; class Mammalia; order Artiodactyla; family Ziphiidae; genus Mesoplodon; species Mesoplodon bidens. The sequence goes on along the minus strand of NC_138164.1, from coordinate 17,658,953 downwards.
TCCCACAAGGGTGTTGGCAGCACACTCACACTTTCTCACAGTTTCCTGAGTGTGTGCCAGGGGAAGTTCTCTGAGTTTAGCTCAAACTTCTCTGTGAATGTATTCCAAAAGTGGACTGGAATAGATTTTAACCTCCCAGGGCCTATGCATGTGGATAAAAAAAGACCCTGCTAAGGGATTAAGATTCCTTGGCCATCTTTTCTTTTGTCTTAAAAATACTTTATGCCAATGTTGCATTTCCCAAGGGGTATGCTGCAGTTTAAATTGACAAAGTTGTCTAAGTCATTTACCAATTAAATGGCTTTAATCACCCCCCCACACACACCAAATCATTGAGTAAAATTAACACTATGGGAAAACGTACTCTTGGAGTACCTAAGTACCCTCTTTCCCGCAAATGTGGCCTCATACTACCCACGCCTTTGGGCAATAATTTTTAATTTGAGAAGTAAAAGCCAAGACTGTTATATCAACCAAAAACCAGCTTTCCTTCACTACATTTATTTCTTCTCAAATGAGTCTCCAGGATGTGGAGACATACCCCGAAAACCACCATGCCCATTCCTGTGGGCTGCATGCCCGCACAAGTCAAGGAAGCTCTAACCTCAGCTCAGTTGCTGACACGGTGACCTCAGGCCACTTCTGTAGCCCTTCTCTGTGTCCCAGGCTCTTTGTTACACTGGGGTGGTAGTATTTGTCCTGACTAGCTCAGCAGGTCTTATGAAAACAAAATGAGTTAATTATATATTTTAGGGGTACAAAGCATGTGTCTGTTTACTATGCCATTATCTATGGGGCTGTGGTAGTTATGCTGTGCCTCAGAGCATACATTTATCAACAAAGATTTAGGGAGCCAAGTGTTTTCACTTAGTTCTACACAAGACAGAAGGCTTTTAGGGTTTAGTTTAAGGATACTGGACCCACTGTTACCATTGTCACAATACAGTAGTACAAGGCAGTAGAGAGAAACATGCCTTATAAGGTGTGGGGAAGGACTGCCGGGATCTATATCTCTTTTCTTTCAATACATTCCTTTAGAAATTATCTACTGTATCTCTGTGCCAATCTTCTGCATGCTGTGATCACAGCCCTGATAGCCATACAGTTATATGGATATGTGCCAGGACAGATTGGTACAGATGCAAACAAACAAATGTTATATGTATATACATATATCATATATGTAAAATATACATATGTATATCTATATACATATCTCTACCTAGGTATCTCTGTCTCTATAGCTATCTCCATGCAGAGCAATGCAAATTGAGCATGGCTGGTATAATATGGTGGTAACAGGCCACCTGGTAGGTGGCTGCATTGTGACTACTTTACCACTGTTAGTGACAATGATTCCCCACGTCCATAGAATTTGCTCTTTTGGATTCTCTCCTATCCTGTTACAGATGCAGGGTGCAGTGAGATTTAGACCTATGGCTCCTCCTCTTATGGCCTGAGATTGATTTTATTCATTCATTCATTCATTCATTCATGCCACGGCTGCACCCCGCCCCGCCGTATGAGGGATCTTAGTCTCCTGACCAGGGATCAAACACGCGCCCCCTGCAGTGGAAGCGCAAAATAGTCATAACCACTGGACCATCAGGGAAGTCCCCTGAGATTTAATTTAAATCATCATTGTTGGAAGGCTTAATGGATGAAGTTGTTTAGACCAAGGGAAAGTGTTTACAAAGAACACACTCCAGGGCTTCCCTGGTGGCGCAGTGGTTGAGAGTCCGCCCGCCGATGCAGGGGACGCGGGTTCGTGCCCCGGTCCGGGAAGATCCCACATGCTGCGGAGCGGCTGGGCCCGTGAGCCATGGCCGCTGAGCCTGCGTGTCCAGAGCCTGTGCTCCGCAACGGGAGAGGCCACAACAGTGAGAGGCCTGCGTATCGCAAAACAACAACAACAACAACAAAAAACAAAGAACACACTCCAAATGTTGAGAAGAACCAGGCAAATCAAATCTCAGTCATTCAAGAACCGTGGACGAGGGCTTCTGTTTTCCTTCTTTCCAGTTTTTCCGATGTTTCTGCTACTGTGGAAGTGACTAATTCCACATGACAGCGAAACGAGGGCATAAGCAAAGGAAATCCACTACGTAAATAAGTAAATAAATAACTACATAAGACCTCAACCAAAGGTGACCCTGTGCTGGGATTAGATATGTCCGTTCTCTAAAACAAACTCCCTCCTGGCTTCTTTCTCTGGCTCTGTGGAGTGAGCAGGGGCAGTTCATCGCTGGGGAGGGCTGTGATTCTACCTGGCACACTCGGGCCACAAATGGCATTTCAGCTTTTGATCAGTGAAGCTTATAGGGAGACTCCAGTCCCGAAGTAAATGCAAAGACTGCTTTATCCAAAGAAACTCCGGACGGCTGTAATTCCTGTGAGAAAATATGAGAATATGATGGAGGAGATATTCATCCATAGGTCCTGTACTGACAGAGACAGGAGGGAGAACCATAGACCAGCCAGTGCTTTTCAAATGGTGCATTGCATCCCTTTAGGGGATAGTAAAATTATCTTATTTGGGCATGAAAAATACTTTAAAAATGGAATAGAGTAGTATAGAGTAAAATAGAATAACTAGAAAATATCAGAGTACATTACATGCAGTAAGGATAAGGATTGTTTAATGAAACTTTGGTGTGTGTGTGTGTGTGTGTGTGTGTGTGTGCCCTGAAATGAGCTTTGATATGATGTTCTTACTGTGGGTCCCAGGCAAAAGAAGTTTGGGAAACACTGCTGTAATTTAACTCTTTGGCACATACTTTTGTTATTCTGGGTTTGCAAAACAAAAACTAAAATTCCGGCCACTCAACAATGACCTTCTCTAAAGAATACACTTTTGCCCTTCATGGCAATGTTTCTCAACTACTTTAGAATGAGGTGATTAAAAACCTGAGGTGGAAACACGCTGCCTAAGAAAACAAAGGGGAGATTCAGAAGGAAGCCCCAGAAGCATGTAAGACCAGGGAGAGTGGATACCAGATAATGCATATGTGCATACATGCGTGCATGTGTGTGTGCCTGTGTGTGTGTATCTGAGAGAGATTTAGAGACCAGAATTCATCAGAGGGCACCAGAAAAAAAGTGTTTCTTAGGGTAAACAGTCACTAAAACCTTACTACACCTGCTGAGCCCTCCATGACAGAAAAGGCTCAGAGCCCTGATATGACTCTAAACGAAAGAGTTCATCTGAGAATCAGGAACCAGGAGTTCTTTCCTGCCTCACCCAGTTCAGCTCTCTGCTTTGGAGAGGACAATTGTTTCTGATTTCTAATAGAACATATGATGGAATTTCCTGGAAACCCAGAAGAGAGCAGTTGAACAGAACATAACCCTATTCTGGAAAAGTACTGAGGAGGAACCTAGGTATACACAGCAATGTTATATTTATTTGATTTAACGTGTGATTATTTCTCCTGTCCTCTCTTACAGGATTCTTGCTTTGTTTCCAAATGCCATAGCTCATAATTACTGCTGATGTTGATGTTTATCTTAGTTTTCTGGGTCATTTACTTCTCTTCCAAAGACCTTGAAAAGGTAGGAATTGTTTCCTTTTTCAGAATTTCAGAAAGGGTGACTTTGAATGCTCAGTGTGATCAATGCAAGAATTAAAAGTTAAAAGCATGCTATCTTAGCAACAGATGTGGATGAGAGGGCCCTTTGTTCAGCAGTTATTCCTTTGACACCATGTATTCTATTATTATTATTTTTTTTTTAGTGGCAGGTGGATTTACTGCTCTCTCTGTAGTGTCTGGCCCTGCTAACCATCCCTTCTAAACATTCTCTCCGACCTTGGCCTCTGAGCCTCCAATCCAATTAAATCTCTGTGTCAGCCCCTGCTTTTTTCACAGGGTTTTCAAAAATTCTTTACATAGTTCAGTTCGCATTTTTTGATTTTCCCTTTCTGCAGTCTTTTTTAAAAACTGATTTTGCTTTACTTTCTCCTCTTCTCAACCATTTAGTACAAATCCGATCTTTCGAAAATTCTGCTTTCATCATCTTCTTGACCTGATCAAAAACTTTCACCAATGGCTTTCACAGATGGTAGCAGCTGAGGAGATCAACTCCTTAGTTATCCACTCAGCCTTCCTCTAAATTTGAACCCAACTTCTTTTCAAAGTATCTATTTCACCTTTGTCTAATACAAACCCTCAGCTCCAAACAAGAAGGACCATAAATCTAGGATGTTCAGACAACGATGTGAACTGATAAGTAGTAGAGCTCTCAAGCCACAGCTCAGAAGCTTTCTCTCTGTGAGTTCTCTCTGTAAATATGTGTTTTCTAGATTTCTTCCCTCAATCCTCTTCTCATTCATGCTTGTACCCTTTAATTCATAGGCTCAGGTCCCACCCACCACCAATATTAGTGTTTCTTAAAGTGAGGTCTGGACACTCTCTGCACTGGAACACCTGTGTTTGTGCATGTGTGTGTAAAATGCAGATTCCTGAGCCCTGCTCCAGAGCTACTAAAAAGAAATCTTTGGACTTGAGACTAAAATAATGAAGTTTTGAAAACTCTAATCAGAAAAGATACACGCACCCCGATGTTCATAGCAACACTATTTACAATAGCCAAGACAGGGAAGCAACCTAAGTGTCCATCCACATATGAATGGATAAAGAAGATGTGGTACATTTATATAATGGAATATTACTCAGCCATAAAAAAGAATGAAATAATGCCATTTGCAGCAACCTGGACGGACCTAGAGTTTATCATACTAAGTTCACTTCAGCAAGTCAGACAGAGAAAGACAAATATTATATGATATCATTTATTTGTGGAATCTAAAAAAATGATACAAATGAAGTTATTTACAAAACATAAATAGGCTCACAGGCATAGAAAACAATCTTATGGTTACCAAAGAGGAAAGTGGGGTCGGGGGTGGGGTAAATTAGGAGTTTGGGATCAACAAATACACACTACTATATATACAATAGAGGGTCCAGTGGTTAAGACTCTGCACTTTCACTGCAGCGGGCACAGGTTTGATCCCTGGTCGGGGAACTAAAGATCCAGCATGCCGTGTGGCGCAGCCAAAAAACAAAATAGATAAACAGCAGGACCTACAGTACAGCACAGGGAACTATATTAATATCTTGTAATAATCTATAATGGAAGAGAACCTGAAAAAGAATATATATATATAACTGAATCACTTTGTTGTACACCAGAAACACAACATTGTAAATCAACTATACTTCAATAAAAAAATAAAATGATAAAATTTTAACAAGTCCCCCAGCTGATTCACACGTCCACTGAAGTTTGAGAATCGCTGCCTATGTACTTCCAGAGCTGAGATCTCTTCTGTGCCCCACTATTCAATACATTCATCGGTTATCTCCACCTCAGTTCCACTAGTGTTACCAACACAAAGAAAAGCACACTGAGTTTATGCTCCTCTTCACCACCCTCCTTGGCAAAACAGGATCACACAGAAACAAATTCTCTGCTCTTTCTCCTCTCTCTCCTCTGTTGCCACAGCCCATTCGTCAACCAAGCCAAAACTCTCTCCACAAGCAATCAGCCGTTAATCTCACAAATTCTACCTCCTAAATCTCTCTCAAATCTATCCGTTTATCTCCATCCCCATAGTCTTGCTTTAGTCCAGTCCTTTGTCATTTCTCATCTATGGTGTGGAAAGAGTCCTCTAATTAATTTCCCTGGCTCCCAGTCTAGGCCTTCTCTAATCATTCATTCAGCAAACGTTTGTTGAGTATAGATTGTGTGTCAGGGCTGAACTAGGTATTAGGGATACAGAAATATAGGACATCATCTTTATGTTCAGGAGTCTGAGATTATATTTCTAAAATAAAATTCCATGCTCTCAACTTCAGTGGGAACATGGCAGAGCCCAGACTTCCTGGCACAGTGTCTCGGTCAGGTTTTTTTATTCAAGGGTACAGAAAGCCTGGCCCAAGGCATTTTTGCACTGGCTGTTTCCTCTGCCCGTTCTTCCTCCAGGTTTTCACATGGCTAACACTCTTCCTTCAGGTTTTTGCTCAAATGTCATCCTCTTTATTTAGCACTAGAAGCAGCCCCCACCCTACCTCTTAGTGTTTCCCTTACTCTGTTTGACTTTTAACTTTCTAAAATACTATATAATTTACTTATTTATTATGTTCATTGATTATTGTCTATCTTGACCTGCTATAAGGTGATCTCCATAAGGGAAGGATTTTTATCTATATTTATTTGTTGGTATATCTCAAGTGCCTAGAACAATGGCTGGCACATAGTAGGTGCTTAATAAATAACTGTTAAATTACAAAATAAAGACTGTTCAGCAATCCAGGTGAGAGGTAATGGTGACCTGAAATGAGGTACTAACAACGAGGTTGGAGAAAAGTCAATGAATTTGAGATAGAATTGACAGAAATAGATTGACTGTGGTGAGGGGGTGAGGAGGTGGAATTAAGCAGGAATTATTCTAGATATGTACAAGTACATGGCTGGTGATGCCATTCACTGAAGTATAGAACAGAGTAGGGGAAGTAGTTTTGGGAAAAAAAGGTAAGTTTAGATATGAACAGTTTATGTTTGAGGTGCTTTTATGTCATCTAAATGGAAATGTTTCTTCAGTAGACTTGAATATAGAAATTTGAAGCTAAGAAAGACGTGGTTCAGGAAAATGGATTTAGGAATCATCAGAATATAAATGGCAGCTTAACTCATTGGCGTCTGTGACAATTCCTTGAGTGAGCTACAGAGTGAAAAGAAAAGGACCTACTGTATAACACAGGGAATTCTACTCAATACTCTGTAATGACCTATATGGGAAAAGCATCTAAGAAAGAGTGGATATATGTATATGTATAACAGATTCACTTTGCTGTACACCTGAAACTAACACAACATTGTAAATCAACTATATCCCAATAAAAATTTTAAAAAAGAAAAAAAAGTTGCTAGTTCTATTGCCCTGAAGAACAAAAAAAGCACTGGTCTGAGAAGTGAGTGGTAGGAAAGAAAGTGATTGACGAGAACTCTTGAGAAGTTTAACTGGGTAGGGATAGGGAATAAGCAAAAGTTAGTATAGCAGTTCTTTTTTTAATATGAGAGATATGTGAATGCATTTAAATTCTTATGGAAAGAAGTTAACAGAAGAAAACTGGAAGCAGAAAAAAATGGTATGGTACAATTAAGTAGGGCAGGGTGACAGAAAGTTGAATTGCCATATGACTACTTTTTTAGATTTCTAAAGCTGAGGTTAAGGAACAAAAAAATTTAGGTATTGGAGGAGTTGCTTCCTGGACATTGAGGTCTACTTGGAGGATATCAGGATTTTTAATGATGAAGTCAGTTTCTTCAAAATGTTCAGGAAATGAGTAGAAGGTACCAATGACTAGAAAATGATGGATAAGATTATGTAGTAATTAGTGATATTTGGTCAGATGTATCATGGAGAACAAAAGATCTTAGAGTCTTCTGAAAAATACTGTATGTATCAGTGTCTATATATATGAAATATATACGTATTTGAATTATATATTTATATTTATATGTATTTATTATATATTTATCTCTAATATATATTTGAAATATATATACCCCTAATATTTATATTTGAGAAAAATATATTTGAAACAGGTTGTTAAAAGAATGAGGTAACTGGGCTAAGAGATATTGAGCATTGAATCCTGATCTACTATTATTGAATTATTATTGAATCTTGCTACTACTATTTTAAAGAGACTTTCCCCTTTATATGACTCATTTTAAGGGTCAGGCACAAAATTATTTGTTTTTCTTCACTCATATTTATGGTTCATATATTGTGTGATTCCATTGCATAATATTGTTGAAATAATAGAGGAATGGCAAACAGATAAATGGTTTTCAGGGGTTAAGGGATTAAGGAGGGGTGGGCCTGGAAGGGAAGTAAGTGTGACTAAAAAGTGCTATATGAAGGAGGCTGGTGGTGATGGAAATGTTCGTATCTTGACTATATTCAGTGTCAATATACTGGTTGTGATATTTTACTACAGTTTTACAAGAGTTATCATTGTGGAAACTGGGTAAAGGGTATATGAGGTCTCTCTATTATTTCTGACAACTGCATGTGAATTTACAATTGTCTAAAAATAAAAAGTTTAAGTTTTCCCTCATTGCTATACTACTGCTCAAGTTAAAAATCTCATTACACACTGAATCTTACACAAACCATATTTCCCTTAAGAGTTTAGAACCTCATGTGGTGGTCAGCTTGCCTTTATCAGACCTTGTCCAAATGTTCCTGCCTGATCTCAGGTGCTACAGGAATTCTAAGGAAACACATTAGGTTTCCCACTCAGGCTGAGAAACCTTCTTCTTGCCCCATTTGTCTGGCTGAAGGACCAAAAGTAGGGATCCCATAGAATGGGAAAGGTTTGGGGAGATTGCAAAGACAAAGCTCAAAAGAGTTATCCCATAAAGTGGTGGATGAACTTCTGGGCTCAACTCTGAGTTTAGCATGTGTCACTCTTACCCTAAATAGCACACTGAAGGCTTAGGGAATTCAATTACAGACTGGACCATTGCCCAGGTCCCAGACTGACCACTGGATGTTACATGCATGGGACAGATTCAAACAGTACAGCCAAATGTTTTGAGAACTGAATAGACCTTGAAACTAGAGCCCACAAAAGGTGGGTTGGAACTTATGGCTTTAACCTAATTAGATCGATTGCCTGATTTAAAAAAATCAACATTATCTTTAGGGTTTAAACAAGATCCAGAATCTCATAGCACAGTAGTTAAAATATCCAAATATAAGCCAAAACTATTCAGCATATGAGGAACCAGGAAAATTACAACTTGCAGGAGAATAAGCAAAGTCACCAACTCTGAGATAATGTAGACGTTGAAATTATCAAAAACTTTAAAACAGTAGTTATAATTGTATTAGTTTTCTACTGCTGTTGTGACAAATTATCACAAACTTGGTGGCTTACATGATACAAATGTATTATCTTATGTTCCTTGAGGTCAAAATTCCAGAATGAACCTCACTGGGTTAAAATCAAGGTGCTGGCAGTATGCACACCCTTCTGGACACTCTATGGGAGAGTTCATCTCCTTGCCTTTTCTAGCTTCTAGAGCTCGTGTGTTTTCTCTGGCTCCTCCATCTTCAAAGCCAGCAACTTTGGTCCAAGTTCTTCTCACACCACCATCTCTTTGGTTCTCCCTATCCTGCCTCTCTTTTTTACTTTTGAGGACTCTTGTGGTTACTTTTGACCCACCTGGATAACTCAGGATAATTCAGTGTTCCCTATTTTAAGGTCAGCTGATTAGCAACCTTAATTGCACCTTTGATTTTAATTTCCTTTTTTTTTTTTTTTTTTCTTTTTGCGGTATGTGGGCCTCTCACTGCTGTGGCCTCTCCCGTTGCGGAGCACAGGCTCTAGACGCGCAGGCCCAGCGGCCATGGCTCACGGGCCCAGCCGCTCCGCGGCATGTGGGATCCTCCCAGACCGGGGCACGAACCCGTATCCCCTGCATCGGCAGGCGGACTCTCAACCACTGCGCCACCAGGGAGGCCCTTAATTTCCTTTTGCCATGTAACCTAACATATGCATAAGTTTTGTACAATAGAAACACAGAAACCTTATTCTTTTTCCTCAATATGTAGGATATTTTTCTCCTTCTGGCTTCTATCATGATTTTTCTCTTTGTCTTTGATTTTCTGTAGCTAGAGATGATATGCTTTGGTGTAGATTTTTTTTTTTTAAGGTATTTTTTTTTAAAGTTTATTTTTTAAATTAGTTTCTGCTTTATAACAAAGTGAATCAGTCATACATATACATCTGTTCCCACATCCCTTCCCTCATGCATCTCCCTCCCTCCCACCCTCCCCATCCCACCCCTCCAGGCGGTCACAAAGCACTGAGCTGATCTCCCTGTGCTCTGCGGCTGCTTCCCACTATCTATCTACCTTACGTTTGGTAGTGTATATATGTCCATGCCTCTCTTTCGCTTTGTCACAGCTTACCCTTCCCCCTCCCCATATCCTCAAGTCCATTCTCAAGTAGGTCTGTGTCTTTATTCCTGTTTTGCCCCTAGGTTCTTCATGACATTTTTTTTGTTTTAAATTCCGTATATATGTGTTAGCATACGGTATTTGTCTTTCTCTTTCTGACTAACTTCACTCTGTATGACAGACTCTAGGTCTATCCACCTCATTACAAATAGCTCAGTTTCGTTTCTTTTTATGGCTGAGTAATATTCCATTGTATATATGTGCCACATCTTCTTTATCCATTCATCCGATGATGGACACTTAGGTTGTTTCCAGCTCCGGGCTATTGTGAATAGAGCTGCAATGAACATTTTGGTACATGTCTCTTTTTGAATTATGGTTTTCTCAGGGTATATGCCCAGTAGTGGGATTGCTGGGTCATATGGTAGTTCTATTTGTAGTTTTTTAAGGAACCTCCATACCGTTCTCCATAGTGGCTGTACCAATTCACATTCCCACCAGCAGTGCAAGAGTGTTCCCTTTTCTCCACACCCTCTCCAGCATTTATTGTTTCTAGATTTCTTGATGATGGCCATTCTGACTGGTGTGAGATGATATCTCATTGTAGTTTTGATTTGCATTTCTCTAATGATTAATGATGTTGAGCATTCTTTCATGTGTTTGTTGGCAGTCTGTATATCTTCTTTGGAGAAATGCCTATTTAAGTCTTCTGCCCATTTTTGGATTGGGTTGTCTGTTTTTTTGCTATTGAGCTGCATGAGCTGTTTATAAATTTTGGAGATTAATCCTTTGTCAGTTGCTTCATTTGCAAATATTTTCTCCCATTCTGAGGGTTGTCTTTTGGTCTTCTTTATGGTTTCCTTTGCTGTGCAAAAGCTTTGAAGTTTCATTAGGTCCCATTTGTTTATCTTTGTTTTTATTTCCATTTCTCTAGGAGGTGGGTCCAAAAGGATCTTGCTGTGATTTATGTCATAGAGTGTTCTACCTATGTTTTCCTCTAAGAGTTTGATAGTTTCTGGCCTTACATTTAAGTCTTTAATCCATTTTGAGCTTACTTTTGTGTATGGTGCTAGGGAATGATCTAATCTCAAACTTTTACATGTCCCTGTCCAGTTTTCCCAGCACCACTTATTGAAGAGGCTGTCCTTTCTCCACTGTACATTCCTGCCTCCTTTATCAAAGATAAGTTGGCCATATGTGCGTGGGTTTATCTCTGGGCTTTCTATCCTGATCCACTGATCTATCTTTCTGTTTTTATGCCAGTACCAGACTGTCTTAATTACTGTAGCTTTGTAGTATAGTCTGAAGTCAGGGAGCCTGATTCCTCCAGCTCCGTTTTTCGTTCTCAAGATTGCTTTAGCTATTCGGGGCCTTTTGTTTTTCCAAACAAATTTTGAAATTTTTTGTTGTAGTTCTGTGAAAAATGCCATTGGTAGTTTGATAGGGATTGCATTGAATCTGTAGATTGCTTTGGGTAGTAGAGTCATTTTCACAATATTGATTCTTCCAATCCAGGAGCATGGTATATCTCTCCATCTATTTGTATCATCTTTAATTTCTTTCATCAGTGTCTTATAGTTTTCTGCATACAGGTCTTTTGTCTCCTTAGGTAGGTTTATTCCTAGATATTTTATTCTTTTTGTTGCGATGGTAAATGGGAGTGTTTTCTTGATTTCATTTTCAGATTTTTCATCATTAGTGTACAGGAATGTCAGAGATTTCTGTACATTAATTTTATATCCTGCTACTTTACCAAATTCATTGATTAGCTCTAGTAGTTTTTCGGTAGCATCTTTAGGATTCTCTATGTATAGTATCATGTCATCTGCAAACAGTGACAGCTTTACTTCTTCTTTTCCAATTTGGATTCCTTTTATTTCCTTTTCTTCTCTGATTGCTGTGGCTAAAACTTCCAAAACTATGTTGAATAAGAGTGGTGAGAGTGGGCAGCCTTGTCTTGTTCCTGATCTTAGTGGAAATGGTTTCAGTTTTTCACCATTGAGGACAATGTTGGCTGTGGGTTTGTCATATATGGCCTTTATTATGTTGAGGAAAGATCCCTCTATACCTACTTTCTGCAGGGTTTTTATCATAAATGGGTGTTGAATTTTGTCGAAAGCTTTCTCTGCATCTATTGAGATGATCATATGGTTTTTCTCCTTCAACTTGTTAATATGGTGTATTACATTGATTGATTTGCGTATATTGAAGAATCCTTGCATTCCTGGGATAAACCCCACTTGATCATGGTGTATGATCCTTTTAATGTGCTGTTGGATTCTGTTTGCTAGTATTTTGTTGAGGATTTTTGCATCTATGTTCATCAGTGATATTGGCCTGTAGTTTTCTTTCTTTGTGACATCCTTGCCTGGTTTTGGTATCAAGGTGATGTCGGCCTCGTAGAATGAGTTTGGGAGTGTTCCTCCCTGTGCTATATTTTGGAAGAGTTTGAGAAGGATATGTGTTAGCTCTTCTCTAAATGTTTGATAGAATTCACCTGTGAAGCCATCTGGTCCTGGGCTTTTGTTTGATGGAAGATTTTTAATCACAGTTTCAATTTCAGTGCTTGTGATTGGTCTATTCATATTTTCTATTTCTTCCTGAGTCAGTCTTGGCAGGTTGTGCATTTCTAGAATGTGTCCATTTCTTCCAGGTTGTCCATTTTATTGGAATAGAGTTGCTTATAGTAATCTCTCATAATCTTTTGTATTTCTGCAGTGTCAGTTGTTACTTCTCCTTTTTCATTTCTAATTCTATTGATTTGAGTCTTCTCCCTTTTTTTCTTGATGAGTCTGGCTAATGGTTTGTCAATTTTGTTTATCTTTTCAAAGAACCAGCTTTTAGTTTGGTTGATCTTTGCTATCGTTTCCTTCATTTCTTTTTCATTTATTTCTGATCTGATCTTTATGATTTCTTTCCTTCTGCTAGCTTTGGGGTATTTTTGTTCTTCTTTCTCTAATTGCTTTAGGTGCAGGGTCAGGTTGTTTACTCGAAATGCTTCCTGTTTCTTAAGGTGGGATTGTATTGCTATAAACTTCCCCCTTAGAACTGCTTTTGCTGCGTCCCATAGGTTTTGGGTCGTCGTGTCTCCATTGTCATTTGTTTCTAGGTATTTTTTAATTTCCTCTTTGATTTCTTCAGTGATCACTTCGTTATTGAGTAGTGTATTGTTTAGCCTCCATGTGTTTGTATTTTTGGTGTAGATTTTTAAAATTATTTATCTTCTGTGGTGTTTTATGAGTTTCCTGGGTCTATGGTTTGGTGTTTGTTATTAATTTTGGATAATTCTCAGCCATTATTATTTCAAATATTTCTTCTGTTCTCTTCTCTTTCTTTTGCTTCTGATGTTTCCAGTATGTGTATGTTATACTTTTTGTATTTGTCCCATAGTTTTTAGGTATTCTGTTCCTTTTTGTGTTTGCTTTTCAGTTTGGGAAGTTTCTACTGACATACCTTCAAGCTCACTGGTTCTTTTCTTGGCTGTGTTTACTCTACTAACAAGTTCATCAAAGTCATTCTTTGTTTCTCTTACAGTGTTTTTGATTTCTAGCATTTCTTTTTGATTCTTTCTTAGAGTTTCCATATCTCTGCTTACATTACCTATTTGTTCCTGTATGTTGCCCACTTTTCTCAGTAGAACCCTTAGCACTTAAGTTATAGTTATTTTTAATTCCTGGTCTGATAATTCCAAAGTCTCTACTATAGCTGAGTCTGGCTCTGATGCCCATATTGTTGCTTCAGACTGTGTGTTTTTTTTTTTGTATGCCTTGTAATGTTTTATTGAAAGCTGGACATGATCTATTGGGTAGCTGGATTTGGGTATTTTCCTTCCCTCAGGTTGGTTAGGCTTTGGTAAACCCAAGTAATTTAAGTTCTGGTGAAATAGTTTCCCTTGAGGGCAAAGCTTGTTAAGGAGAAGAGAGCACTCTGGGTGTATTTCAAACTTGTTATAGAAGAATTTAAAAAAGAGAAAACAAGTAAAATGGCAGCCCTAAGTCAAAACATATCAATAAATACATTAAATATAAGTAGTCCAAACATACCAATTTAAAGACAATGACTCAGAATGGATAAAAAAACAGTGACCCAACCATAAATTATTTATAATACACCCATTTTAAATACAAGTAGGCTAAAAGTAAAATGATGGAAATAGATATGCCATCCAAATATCAACCAAAATAATGCTTGTATGGATTTACTAATAACAAAGTAGATTTCAGAAAAAGAAAAACTACCAGAAGTAAATAGGATCATTACATAATGATAAAAGAATAAATTCATCCTAAATTTATAACCACCATACATTTGTATACATCTGACAGCTTCAAAATATTTCAAGAAAAGCACATAAAAATGAAAAAAAAAAGGATAAATCCAAAGTTAAGTTGTTGACTCCTACATTGCTCTCAGTAATTGATAGAACAAGTAGACAGAAAGTCAGTGTAGTGGGTTGAAAGGTGGCCCTCCCTTCTAAAAGATATGTCTGCCTGAAACCTCTGAATCTAACCTATTAAGAAAAATACTCTTTGCAGATGTAATTAAGTTAAAGGTCTTGGGACGAGATCATCCTGGATTAGGGTGGACCCTAAAGCTAATGACAAGTATCTTTTTAAAAGAGGAGAAGGGAGAAGATACACAAGGGGAAGGTGAAGTGAAGATGATGGCAGAGATTGCAGTGATGCACCTATAGGTCAAGAATAGCAAGGATTGCTAGCACCCACCAGAAGCCAGGAGAGAGGCATGGAATATACTCTCGCTCAGAGCCCCCAGGAGGAATCATCTCTGTTGACATCTTGATTTTAGAATTCTGGCCTCCATAACTGTGGGATAATAAATTTACGTTGTTTTAAGCCACCAAGTTTGTGACAATTTGTTACGGCTGCCCTAGGAATCTAATACAGTCAGTAAAAATATAGAAGAACTAAGGAATACAATAACTGGATCTGCTTGACATTTATATAACATTTCACCCAACAACAGCAGAATACATGATTTTTTCAGTGCACATGAAACATTCATCAAGACAGAACATATCTAGAGTCATAAAACAAACCTTAACAGATTTCAAAATAATTGAAATTACACAAAGTGTGGTTTTTTTTTTTTTTTTTTGGCAGTACACAGGCCTCTCACTGCTGCAGCCTCTCCCGTTGGGGAGCACAGGCTCCGGACACGCAGGCTCAGTGGCCATCGCTCATGGGCCCAGCCGTTCCGCGGCATGCGGGATCCTCCCGGACCAGGGCATGAACCCATGTCCCCTGCATCGGCAGGCGGACTCTCAACCACTGTGCCACCAGGGAAGCCCAAAGTGTGTTTTTTGACATAATGAAATTACACTGGAAATCAGCAACAGAACAATAATTGGTAAATCTCTCAACATATGGAAATTAAATGACACACTTCTATATAATCGATGAATCAAAGAATAAGTTTCAAGGGACACTAGAGTACATTTTGAACTAAACAAAAATGGCAATATAACATTAATATTTGTTGTACACAGCTAAAGCAGTACTTAGAGTGAAATTTATAGCATTACATTAAGTGGTTGTTCTAAAAAAGAAGAAAGGTACCAAATCAATAATCTAATTTTCCACCTTAAAGAACTATAAAAAGCAAGCAGAAAGAAGGAAATAATAAATATTGATATTACAGTAGAAATCATTAAAATTGAAAACAGAATGCAATGGAGAAAATCAATAGAACAAAAAAGTTGGTTCTTTAAAATGATTATTAGAATTGATAAAACTTTAGCCAAACTTAAAAAGAAAAAAAAAAAGAGAAGGCATAAGTAACCAATATCAGAATTGACAAATGGAAGTCACAGACATTAAATGATGATACAGGAAAACCACAAAAAACTTTATGAATATAAATTTGAAAACTTAGATAAAATGGATGAATACCTTGAAGACCACAAACTACCAAAAGTCACCCAAGAATAAATAGATGTTCTGAATAGTCCTAAATCAATTAAATAAATAGAATTCATAGTTAAAACTCTTCTGAAAAAGAAGTATGTAGGCTCAGATAGTTATATGGGAAAATTCTATCAAATACTTAAAAAATAAATAACACCAATTTTACACAATCTCTTTTTCCAAAGGATAGAAGAGAAAGGAAAGCTCCCAAATTATTTTATTAGGCCAGCATTACCCTGATGCCAAAACCAAAGACAGTACAAGGAAATAAAATAACAGACCAATATTCCTTATGAACATAGGTGTAAAAATTCTCAACGAAATACTAGCAAATCAAATATAGCAATAAATAAAAAGAACAATATACCATGACCAACTTGGTTTTATCCCAGGAATACAATTGCTGGTTCAATGTTTTAAAAAGTCAATCAGTATAATCAACCATGTCAACAGGCTACAGAGAAAGAAATACCTGATCATATCAATTTATACAGAAAAAAATATTTGACAAAATTCACAGTCATTTATGACGAAACCTTTAGGAAGCCTGGAATGAAAAAGAGCTTCCTTAATTCAGTAAAGGACATCAATAGCAAATATACAGCTAACATCATTCTTAATGGTGAAAGATTGAATACTTTATCCTTGAGATCGTAAAGAAGGCAAGGATGTCCCTTTCCCTTTTCACCACTTCTGTTTAACATTGTACTGGAAGGGCTAGCCATTGCAGTAAGAGAAGGAAAAGGAAGTAAAGCACATGTAGGTTGGAAATGAAGAGATAAAACTGTCCCTATTTGTGGATGACATGATTGTCTACATAGAAAAACCCAAAGGAACTGCAAAAACATTTCTACAAGTACTATGCAAGTTTATGAAGGTCATAGGATATAAGGTCAACATAAAATTCAATTGTATTTCTATATATTGTATTTTTAGCAATGAAAAATTAGAAATAAACAGTAAAAAATACCCCACACAATACCATTTACAAGAAATTAAAAAGTGAAATCCTGAGATAAAATTCTAACAAAAATGGGGCAGAATCTGTAGTCTGAAAACTATAAAATGCTGATAAAAAATTATAGACATATAAATGGAGAGACATATTGTGTTCACGGATTGGAAGACTGAATATTTAATATGTTAACTGTCTCCAAACTACAGATTTTACACAATTTGAAACAAAATTTTCACAGGAATTTTTTGTTGATCTAGACAAGATGATTCTAAAATTTATATGGAAAAGCAAGGGAACTAGCATAGACAAAACAAGTTTTAAAAAGAAGAATAAAGTTGGAGGCCACACTAAAAAATTTCAAGACTTACTATAAAGCTACAATAGTTGACACAGCACAGAATTAATGAAGGAATGGATACAAAGATGAGTTAAACAGAATAGAAATTCCAGGAATGTAGCCATGCAAATATGGCTACTTGATTTTTGATGAATGTAGAAAGGCAATTCAATGGAAAAATGAAAATTTCACAATATGGTTAGAACGATCAGCCATCCGTATGGTAATAAATGAATATCAACCTAAACCTCACACCTTATACAAAAATTAACTCAAGTGGATCAGGGATCTAAATATAAAGTCCAAACCCACAAAAGTTTTAAGGAAAACAGAATATCTTAACAACCTGTGTTTAGTCAGATTTCTTAAGTATAAAACTAAAAATGCAACCCATAAAATTAAAAAGTGATAAATGGGACTTCATCAAAATTAAAACATTTTCCTTTTTTTTTTGTGAAAGACACTGTTGAGAGAATGAAAAGACAAGCTACAGACTGGGAGAAAATATTTGCAGGTCACACAATCAACAAAGCACTTGTATCCATAATATACAGCGAACCCTTGAATAACATGGGTTTGAACAGCACAGGTCCACTTACATGAGGATATTTTCAATAGTAAACATGACAGTACCACACGATCTGCAGTTGGTTGAATCTATGGATGTGGAACCAAGGATGTGGAGGAATTGCATATGCCAAGGGCTGACTATAAGTTATACTCAGATTTTGGATTGCGTGGAGGGTTGGTACCCCAGCCCCCGCATTGTTCAAGGGTCAACTGTATAAGAAACTCTCAAAATTCAACAGTAAGAAAGCAAACAATTCAATTAACTATTGGGCCCCAAAACTTGAATAGATCCTTTACCAAAGAGGATATATGGCTAGCAAATAAACAAATTAAAACATATATAACCAATATGGTTTGCCATTAAGGAAATCCAAGTTAAAGCTCTGATGAGCTCTCCCTATGTACCTAGTAGAATGGCAAAAAATACAACTAATGAAAACCCTGCAATATCAACTGTGGTAAGAATGTGGAACTCCTGGAACTCTAATTGCTGGTGAGAATGCCAAAAAATATACCCACTCTGGAAAACAGTTTGGCTGTTTCTTGTAAAGTTAAAGATACACTTACTTACCACATACCCTTATAATTCCCACTCAGGTATTTCCTGTAGAGCAGGTCTCTCAACTGTAGAACTATTGATATTTTGGTCCAATCAGTTTTTGTTGTTGGGGGCTGTCCTGTGCATTGTCAGATAATGCACCTTGACTTCTACCCACTAGATGATAGCAGCAACTCTTCAGCCTCTCCAGCCCCCAACAAACCCCAACTCTGCTTTAGTTGTGACAATCAAAAATGTCCCTCAGAGATAGCCAAAAATCATATGAAAAAATGCTCAACATCATTAATTATCAGAGAAATGCAAATCAAAACTACAATGAGGAATTACTTCACACTGGTCAGAATGGCCATCATCAAAACGTCTACAAACAATAAATGCTGGAGAGGCTGTAGAGAAAAGGGAACCCTCTTACACTGTTGGTGTGAATGTAAATTGGTAACAGCCACTATGGAGAACAGTATGGAGGTTCATTAAAAAACTAAACATAGAGCTACCATATGGTCCAGCAATCTCACTCCTAGGCATATATCCATATATATGGATATATATATGTAGATGGATATATATATATATCTATATATGTAGATATATCTATCTATCTATCTATCTATCTATCTATCTATCTATCTATCTATCTATATATATCTACAATAGCCAGGACAGGTAACCAACCTAAATGTCCATCAATGGATGAATGGATAAAGAAGATGTGGTACATATATACATTGGAATATTACTCAGCCATAAAAAAGAACAAAATAATGCCACTTGCAGTAGCAAGGATGGACCCAGAAATTATCATACTAAGTGAAGTAAGTCAGATGGAAAAAGACAAATATTATATGATATCACTCATATGTGGAATCTAATTTTTTTAAAAGATGATATAAATGATACAAGACAGAAAGAGACTCACAGATTTCAAAAACAAACTTACGGTGACCAAAGGGGAAATGTGGGGGCGGGGGAGGGATAAATTAGGAGCTAGGGATTAACGTACACACACTACCATATACAAAATAGATAACCAACAAGGACCTACTGTATAGCACAGGGATATTCTGTAATAACCTATATGGGAAAAGAATCTGAAAAAGAATGAATATATGTAAGACTGAATCACTATGCTGTATGCATGAAACTAACACAACATTGTAAATCAACTATACTCCAATAAAATTTAAAAAGAATAAAATGAAGAAAAAAAATAACTCCCCCCAAACCCAAATATGTCCCTCAGGCATTGCCAAAGCTTCCCTTCAGGGCAAAATCATAGAGCAATGAGAACTCATATTCACACAAAACCTGTACACGAATGTTCATAGCAGCTCTATTCATAATTGCCCCAAACTGGATACAGCCCAAATGTTCTTTAGTAAGTCAATGGATAAACAAACTTGTACATCCATACAATGGAATATTGCTCAGCAATGCAAATGTACAAACTACTGACACAAAACAATATGGACAAATCTCAAGGGCAATATACTGATGGAAAGAAGCTGGTCTCAAAAGGCCACATAAAGACTTCCCTGGTGGCGCAGTGGTTAAGAATCCGCCTGGGAATGCAGGGCACTTGGGTTCAATCCCTGGTCTGGGAAGATCCCACATGCTGTGGAGCAACTAAGCCCATGAGCAACAACTACTGAGCCTGTGCTCTAGAACCCGCGAGCCACAGCTACTGAGGCCATGCACCACAACTACTGAAGCCTGCACTCCCTAAAGCCCACATGCCGCAACTACTGAGCCTGTGTGCTGCAACTACTGAAGCCCTCATGCCTAGAACCCATGCTCCGCAACAAGAGAAGCCACTGCAATGAGAAGCCCACGCGCCACAACGAAGAATAGCCGCCGCTCACCGCAACTAGAGAAAACCCGCGCACAGCAACGAAGACCCAACTGCAGCCGAAAAAAAAAAAAGATCACATACATGATTCCATTTATGTGACATTTATGGAAAAAAGGTGAAACTATAGCTATGGAGAATAGATCAGTGGTTGCCAAAGGTAAGGGGAGGAGGGAGCATGTTATTACAAAGGGCCAGTGTTTGGGGATGGTGAAACTGGTCTCTTTTCTGATTGTGATGGTGCTTACACAAATCTAGACACATGTCGAAACTCATTGAATTGTATATTAAACAAAGTCAATTTTACTGTATTTTAGTTAAATTAAAGAAAACAAAAAACAGCATATATACCTGAGGTCTGCTCACACCAGTTCCTGTCTTACCTAAATTTGGTGAATCTAGTTAGAATCAGGATGTGATTGAAAATGAGGTGATTGGAAACAAGACAAAGGTGTAGAATCTGCCCCTGTCTCTCAACATCATGCCTTTCCATGACTTGCCTCTAACACTTCCTTTGCTACCCCAATGCCTTATGCAAAATACCAAGGTATGCTTGAACTAAAAAGAGAAATTGTATCCCAATTTCCAAAGAGGTGATAGTTAGGGGTAGGTAAGGTTCTCATTCTGGAGTAAAAAATTTTTAAAGAGCCAGTGATTTGTTATTTTTAAAAGGCACACCTGAAACTAAATAAGGTTATTCTATTATTATCTCTCAACACAAATGTCCCATGTGTAAAGAACCCTACTTTAAGAGTGAGGAAATGAGGCTTCATCGAATGCATAATCACAAAAGTAGTAAATGGTGATACAAGGAATCGAAACTTACTGCTTTTTTTTTGCGGTACGCGGGCCTCTCACTGCTGCAGCCTCTCCCATCGCGGAGCACAGGCTCCGGACGCGCAGGCTCAGCGGCCATGGCTCCGGACGCGCAGGCTCAGCGGCCATGGCTCCGAACGCGCAGGCTCAGCGGCCTATGGTTCATGGGCCCAGCCGCTCCGCGGCATGTGGAATCTTCCCGGACCGGGGCACGCGAACCCGCATTTCCAGCATCGGCAGGCGGACTCTCAATCACTGCGCCACCAGGGAAGCCCAAAACTTACTGCTCTTTTTACGGTGATATGTAATCACTGTATCAGGGTTGAAGGAGACGTTTTTATTTTCTAGGAATATCTGATGTCTTATTAAGCTATCTATCTTTAGTCCTCAGCAACCTCACTCTCAGAATAATACTAAGCCTGGATTCCAGTGACTCAGGCATGACCTCTGGCTAGCGGAGAAGATCCCCACCTCTTTAGCTTCAGAGTTTGTCTCCTCAATCATTAAGCACCCAGTGTTGGGAAATGAATCCTGAAAAAAAGAATCCTAATAAAACCAAGAATAAACACACCTTAGCCCTGAGTAATCAGATGAAAACTCCGCTCTGGAAGTCCCATGTCAAGAATAATTTCTTCAAAATCTTCCACAATGTCTTTATCATCTGTTAGCCTAGACTCTTCTTTAATTTGGTTGTTATTGGGATCTTTATAAGAACTTTAGGATATTTGTTTTTATAAAGAAATCAGGAAGCAGAATTGCGTAGCTATAATTAATGAAAACCATTGTCAGAAAGAAGGAAACCAGGATGGCTGATTCTGCTTATTAGTTTGTTCCTCAGAGCTTCTCCAAGCCCTTTAAATATTTAGGTTAGACTTTTTGCTCTTTTTTCTTTTCTTTTTGACATTAATTGCTTTCTTGACTCAAAGAATTGTTCTTGATGGAAGGATAATGGTCCTGGACATATGGCCACAGTTTACAGATATGTAGTAAAGATAAAGTTTTTCTTCTGAAAGGAAAAAAATCTCAGTGCCAAGAAGAGCTCTGCCTAAAAATCCTCCTCTTCTCTATCTGGTAATCTTCCTCTCATCTTTTGAGAATCAAATGTCATCAGCTCCATGAAGCAATTCTTTTTTTAAAATTTATTTATTTATTTATTTATGGCTGTGTTGGGTCTTCATTGCTGTGCATGGGCTTTCTCTAGTTGTGGCGAGCGAGGGCTACTCTTCATTGCGGTGCGTGGGCTTCTTATTGTGGTGGCTTCTCTTGTTGTAGAGCACTGGCTCTAGGAGTGCAGGCTTCAGTAGTTGTGTCACGTGGTCTCCGTAGTTGTGGCTCACGGGCTCTAGAGTGCAGGCTCAGTAGTTGTGGCGCATGGGCTTAGTTGCTCTGCGGCATGTGGGATCTTCCCAAACCAGGGCTCGAACCCGTGTACTCTGCACTGGCAGGTGGATTCTTAACCACTGCGCCACCAGGGAAGTCCCCGTGAAGCAATTCTTTCAGGAAAAAAAAGCTTTATTGAGATATAACTTACATAACATACTATTCACCTATTTAAAGTATATAATTCAATGATTTTGGGTACATTACATTATTAATTGTAAAATTTGTGGTTAAATATGACAAAAAACTTTAACATTTTCACCATTTTAAAGTGTATAATACAATGGCATTAATAACATTTATAATCACCACTATCTATTTCCAAAACGTTTTCATTGCTCCAAATAGAAACTCTGTGACCACCAAACAGTAATTCCCATTTTCCCCTCATGAAGCCATTTTTAACCATCTGAGGCCAAGTTTGCAGCAATCTCTTTTAGATGCCATGGAGTTCTACTTATATATCTTTCAAATTATTTACTTTTTGTAATAATAAGTTTACACATTTGTTCCTTTCATTAGATTGGTTTTTATGGGTATATAATCATATCAGCTGCAAATAATAATTGTGTACTTCCTTTTATAATTAATCAGAAATAATTAGTTAAGGGCTTCCCCGGTGGCACAGTGGTTGAGAATCCACCTGCCGATGCAGGGGACACGGGTTTGTGCCCCGGTCTGGGAAGATCCCACATGCCACAGGGTGGCTGGGCCTGTGAGCCATGGCCACTGAGCCTGCACATCCGGAGCCTGTGCTCCGCAATGGGAGAGGCCACAATAGTGAGAGGCCCGTGTACCACAAAAAAAAAAAAAAAAAAGAAATAATTAGTTAAATTAAAATTATTATTAAGATCAGTAAAGAGGGCAAAGAGTATCTTTACCATAAGAACCAGAAGAATAGATTTTTCTATCCACTTGATTGAATCTAGATAGACAAAAGAATGACAAAATCCAGTCATATAAAATATGAAAAACTGATTCTAAAGTTTTTATGGAGAGGCAAAACCCCCAGGGTAGGCAAATCAGTATTAATGAACAGAGTCAGAGGACTGACACTACCTGACTTCAAGAATTACTATAAAGCTACAGTAATCAAGGCAGTATGATATTATTGGTGAAAGAATGATGAACAAGTCAAGGGAACAGAAAAGAGACTCCAGAAACAGAGCCACATAAATAAAGTCAACTGATGCTTGACAATGGAGCAAAGACAGTCTTTTCAATAACTGGTACTGGAACAACTGGTCATCCATCCATACAAAATAAATAAATAAATCTAGACACAGAGCTTACACCCTTTCCAAAAATTAACTAAAAATGAATTATAGACCTAAATGTAAAATGCAAAACTATAAAACTATAAAACTTCTAGGAGATAACAAAGGAGAAAATCTAACTGACCTTGGGTATGGAGATGACTTTTTAGATATCATACCAAAGGCACAATCCATGAAGGAAATAATTCATTATCTGGACATCTTTAAAATTAAAAACTTGTGCTCTATGAAAGGCAAGAGAATGAGAAGAAAAGCTGCAGACAGAGAAAGTATTTGCAAAAGATACATCTGACAAAGAAATGTTATCCAAAATATACAAAGAACCCTTTTTTTCCCCTCTAGGATTATTTGGCACATTTTCATGTTAAAAAAAATTAGAAACCATTTGATACATATATAATACACACACACACACACACACAGAAACTGAAGCATCTATCTGTAGAATCTGAAATATGAGCTTTTAGATAAGGCTGTAGCTGTAGATAGTACATCAATTCCCACACTGAAAGATTCCCTTATTTATCTCAAAATTGCCGTGGGAAATGCTAGTTGTGCAATACTAACCATCTTTTCCCAAGGGAACAGTCTACCATTGCTTAAACATGAAATTTATCTTTACTACACACATATCCTTTGCCAAACCCATCTGAAAAGCCATTTATTTGGAAGGTTTATTTGATCAATCTACTTTGTAGCCAAAACACCTTCTAGTCCTGCAGTCAAAATTTGGAGCATATTTTCAAGCAGAACTGGATTCCATACGTTAAAAGATAAATATGAACTAAAACTTAGTAAAACAACCCATAGTAACCACATCAAGATGAAAGGTTCACTGCTAAACTACATCAAAATTATACTTACATAAAAGGCACACAATACATATATATTAAAAATTTATGGTCAAAATAAACCAGCTAAGCTGTTTAATTTATTCCCTTCTTGTCAACCAAAGAACTTCTCTAGTGTGTAGTACAATTTAGTGGTTAAGACTACAGGTTCTGGAGCCCACCTCCCTGCTTTTGAATCACACTTCCCACCACTTACTAGCTCTGCATCCCTGGCCAAGTTATTTAACTTTCTCAGGGCCTCAGTTTCACTTTCTGTAGAAGAGGGGAAACAGTTCTACTAGTTTCATAGGGTTGTTGTGAGGATAAATTAGAAAATACAATTAAAATTGTTAGAACAGCATCGACGCATAGAAAACATTTACTAACCATTATTGTTAATAATCTGTAGTTTTTCATTTTGTTTCCCAATTTCCATCTAAGTCTTCCAACTTAAAATATAAAATTGTTGTTAAGGGGAGATTGGGTGTGTCTTGCTTTTGTCTCCACATGTCTCCACAGCTAACACAATACAGGGTACAGAGCATGGATTCACTACATATTTTATGGAAGAAGAGAGGGAGGGAAGGAAAAAAGAGAAATGAAGGAGGGAGGGAGCAACGGAGGGGAAAAAGAGGAGGGGAAGGGAGGGGAAAGGAGAAGAAAGGAGAGGAGAGAAAATAAAGGAGTAAAACTGAAAATGTATAGTCAGGAGTAGAAAGCCAATAGTAATATGGCATGATTTCATGTTAGGGGGTAGAACTCTCTTAATAATTTCACAGGTAACTTGACTGTTCTTTATCTAAATCTACTTATTTAATACTTTTGATATATATGTATGATCACAACTGTTTGAATACATTACAAGTGTGCTTTCTGGTTAACTTTCCAAATATTTTAAAGCATTTAGTTCATTTGGTTTATGCACACACATTGAAAGGTATGAGGAAAAACAAAGAATGAAGCATAAATTCATGTACACAGGCTAATTCAAAGTTAAGCCTTTAGACTTGTTTACCCTAAAACCCACTTCCAGCTTTCTGACCAACACAGAGGTGCCTGAATGCTGGTTGGAGTGGTGAGGACTGAGGCAGCTTCTGGAATTTCTGAGCAGCTCTAGTCAGTACAAGATGGCTCCAGTAGTCTTCAGTTACCTGGACAGTCTGCTGTGGCAAACAGATGTCTCACTATTGGATCCTCCAACCTGGCTCAGTGACCATATTATTGGGTTTGCCTTTGAGTACTTTGCCAACAGTCAGTTTCATGACTGCTCTGACCACGTCTGCTTCATCAGCCCTGAAGTCAACCAGTTCATCAAGTGCACGGGCAACCCATTTATTTAAAAAAGAAATTTCTGGGTAGATATTGACCAAACCATTAGGTGTTTAATTTGTTAATTTAAATGTGCTATGATCTTAACAAGAAGTAACAAAATTGTTATTCTATTTAAGAGAAAAAAAAATTTTGGAAGCGATTATTTACCAGATAGTGAAATTATGATCATACATGATAGTAAAAAAGGATGACAATAATGTAATAAAGTGTAAAAATAAATTCAAAACATGTAATCATCCTGCTAATTTAACTAAGTCTAATTAGAATGAATTTGGGTAGTCTAAGTGATCTAGTTTGGCTGACTAGATTTTTCCTTAATAAAATAGTCGATTTTTCTCTTCACTTTGTACCTGATAAACTTAGTACAAATGTACTTGTTTATAATTTGAAGTGATGTATTTTCATGATTTTCCAGTACTGCTAATTCCTATAGAACAAATATTTTCTCAGAATATTTCTCAAATATTTTCTCAAAATTTTGTGCTCTACTGATAGTATATTTTTATCCACTAAATAAACATTTTCTTGTTTAAAAAAATAGAATTGAATACTTAGATAATGAAAGTATGGAGAACAATCTAAGATTAGAAGCAGTAGAATTATGTCACAAAGGAATTTTTCAGTGGTTTAACTATAAATTTAAATACTTCTAAAAATGTCAAGATATGAATGATAAAATATTTTCTGCAAAATTGAGAGACTAAATGTTAAGATGTTTGTTATATAAAGAACTGATGTCAACCGAGAAATTAAAAAACATTGAAATCAAAATAAAAAAATAAACAAAGGAAATAGACCATATGGAAGAGAAGAGATATATTAGTAAAACCAGTGTTTGAGGGAAAATAAAGTTGAAACACACTAGTATTAAAATAAATGTAATTTAAAACAATAGTAAGTCTCCATTTTCACCTGTCACATTTGCAAATAATTTATTTTATTTTTTTGTTTGTTTTTGTTTTTGTTTTTGCGGTACGCGGGCCTCTCACTGTTGTGGCCTCTCCCGTTGCGGAGCACAGGCTCCGGACGCGCAGGCTCAGCGGCCATGGCTCACGGGCCCAGCCGCTCCACGGCACGTGGGATCTTCCCGGACCGGGTCACGAACCCGTGTCCCCTGCATCGGCAGGCGGACTCTCAACCACTGCGCCACCAGGGAAGCCCCTATTTTATTTTTTAACATCTTTATTGGAGTATAATTGCTTTACAATGGTTTGTTAGTTTCTGCTTTATAACAAAGTGAATCTGCTATACATATACATATATCCCCATATCTCCTCCCTCTTGCGTCTCCCTCCCACCCTCCCTATCCCACCCCTCTAGGTGGTCAGCACCAAGCTGATCTCCCTCAGCTATGTGGCTGCTTCCCACTAGCTATCTATTTTACATTTGGTAGTGTATATATGTCAATGATACTCTCTCACTTTGTCCCAGCTTACCCTTCCCTGTCCCCGTGTCCTCAAGTCCATTCTCTATGACTGCTTCTTTATTCCTGTCCTGCCCTTGCAAATAGTTTTAATGACAATGTTTTATAATTTAACCACCAGTATTTAAAGTGATGAATTTTGTAAGGGAGACTTAATTGAGATATCCAACTCCTTTCTCTTGGTGAGCAGACAGCTATCCAAACTCCTCAGTCAGAAAATGGATTTTGTATGACTCTTTTATTCAGGTAATGATCCAGTTATTAAAATCTGATATATGTGATGCTATATAATTGTTTTGGCATAATGAAATATCTTGTTCCAGAAAAATCTTTGACTATAGTTATGCCAGGGGAAATAAGACACCTGGGCTTCAAGCCTTTCCGTATAAATATTAAACAGCAGTTGACTTAAAAAGCAAAACAAAGCAAAACACAAACAAGCCAATTAAGAAACAAACAGGGGTAGTTTCCAACTCTAGCTTCACCTATGTCATTTTAGGCCATGGCTAAATGTACTTCCATGGGGCTTGAGAGATTCCTGGGACCTGAACAGACTTAAACTGGTAGTAATATTTCCTCCAATTACCTCATTTTCCAGGTGAATTCATGGCATTCATTGTCAGCTAAACAAACTTTTGATATGACTAAATATGTCTCTCAGTACTCTTGTTAAGGAGCATTATACATAACTCTTACACTTTGCTGCAATGATAAAAGAGACACCGGTGTGGCATGACAGCTAGTCTTACATATTGCTGGTGGCAATATAAACTCTTGAGAATGTATTTGACAGTCAAGAAGAATAAAAATGTTTATATTTATACTTTGGTTGATTGATAACTTAATTCAATAATATATGATCTGGTACTTCCATCCCTAGGAATCCATCATAAGGAAGTAATCCTGTATATGAAAAGTTGGAAAATATCCAAATGTGATGTAAAATGGAAATGAATAGCTATAATCCAATTGTCCAATATCATTGGCCACACAACCCATTTTACATCCTCTTGATGGAGTATCATATAACCATTAAAAATGATCATGAAAATTATGTAACAATATTAAAACATTTATAATCCATGGTATTATCTGCAAAAAAGTATTAGAACTATATTTTTAGTATGATTACAGCTAGATAAAATATATTTATAGAAGGAAAAAGAAAGGACATAATAATTAAAAAATACTATAAAGATAGCAAGGCTTAGGTAGGATCATATTTTAAAAAATATGCTGTTTTCCATATTGCCTATAATATGGCTATATGATTTTCATAAAGAAAAATAGGCCAAATAAGGAGATGGTGAAGGGAAACACAAAACTCCAATCATTAAATAGTATATAATTATTCTATATATTTAATTTTTAAGCCAATGGCTTCTAGAAGAAATCATCAGCTGGCAGCACAGGAAGTCACATTTCATGGAAATTAATCCTGTGATTCCAAAACTGAAAACTAGTTAGAATCCATTTTTGATATGTGATTGCATCTACTGAAATGTATGTAAACTAAACCATAATAATTTATGTTGAAAGACAAGCCATATTATTTGCTGATAATATATCCCTTTTCTCATAGTACTTCAGTTCTTGTTCAGTTTGAGAAACCCTATCTCTCTGAATCATGGGAACACCTTCAGAAAGTCCTTCTACCCAGAAGCACCACCCGATCCAGAATTTTCACCAACAGAGACTGAGCTGAGAATAAAGGGGATCATGGAGAAACTAGACCAGCTGATCCCACCCAGACCCTTCACCCACGTGAGCTCCACCACCAGCACCACACACAGCAAAGCCACCCTCCTCAGCCCTCAAGACACATACTGCAGGGGGGATCAGCTAGACGTCCTGCTGGAGGTGAGGGACCACTTGGGATGCAGGAAGGAATATGGCGGGGATCTCCTGAGGGCCAGGATGTCCTCCCCAGCCCTGAAGGCAGGTGCTTCGGGAAAGGTGACAGACTTCAACAATGGCACCTACCTTGTCAGCTTCACCCTGTTCTGGGAGGGCCGGGTGTCTCTGTCTCTCCTGCTCATCCTCCCCAGTGAAGGGGTGTCGGCTCTCTGGAGGGCAAGGAACCAAGGCTATGACAGGGTGATCTTCACAGGCCAGTTTGCCAGTGGCACCTCCCGGGTCCTCCCTAAATGTGGCCTGACCCTACACTCGCGTGCTGAACTGTGCAAGTACCTGCACTATCGCGACCAGGAAGACTTCTACTGTGTGAAGCCTCCACGTATTCCCTGTGGGGCGCTGACCCACATGACCACCAGGAATGCAAACATTTCCTATCTTAGAGAGAAAGAATGGATCCTTTTCCGCAGGTAAACGGGCCTTCAAACACAATCATCGATACAAAGAGGGAGACTTAGGTTCAGACCAACACTGCCTAATATCTTTTCTTAATCAAGCTCCCTTATGTTGACTAGGTTATAATCAGAGATTCAGTGCAGATGGTAATATATTCACAGGGTCCCATACAGGTCACCTCTACAACTGTGGTTTTATTCATCCTGAACTATTTGCTAAAAGGACTACAACCAATGAAGCAATTCATGTGGGTCTATAGTTCTCCAGAGTTTGTAATACTTCCAGATTCAGGAATATTCTGGAGACAAGTATTTTCTATAATGTATTCCATGGAATACCAATCCTATAGAGTGTTAATGGATGCTATGCAAAAACAAAAAAAAGAACAACAACAACAACAAAAACCCAAACAAACAAAAACCCAAGGGGAAAGAATGCTATCATTATTTAGTCTACCTCACCCTTTACAGCAAATGAATCACCAAATCCTGTGAATTGTGCCTCTCAAGTATCTCCTGAACCAAGCCATTTCACTCTATTGCTGTTGCCTCTATCCTTGTATAAACTATCATCCTACCTCAATTAGATTATTACAACAATCTCCAGAGATGTTTCCTTGCTCACAGCCTTGTTTCCTTCCTATCCACTCCATACCCAGACCAAAGTTTTACTTTTCCTTGCTCAAAACACTTAATATGATCCCATTGCTCTAAGGATGAAATCCAAACTCTTTAATATGTTTACAAGGACTTACCTAGCTCTGAAGCCCCTTATCTTCTGCTGCCTTGCTCTCTGTCAGTCAAATTGAACTCCTTTAATTTCACAAATGGACTGTGGTGTCTCTCAGCTCTGGCATTTCACAAGCCTTCATCTAAACACCATTTCCTCTGTGTTTGGTTAAAATGCTAGTCCCATACTCTTCCATTGCATTCTATTCTTCCCCAATCATAATACTCATTACACTATTAAATTTCAGATATATATTTTATACCCTCTGTTAAATTGTAAGCTCTGTGAGGCAATAACTGTAACCATTTTTTTCACCATTCATTCATTCAATTTATAAATAGCACATTCTATATTCCAGACACAGCTCTAGGTGTTGAGAATTTAACATTGTAGTTTGGTAGAAAGACAACAAACCAATAAACAAATAGATTTGTAACATAAAATCATCAGAATAAGAGATCTGAATGTGATGGTGAATGTTATTTTAAAAGCGAGGTCAGGTAAGACCTGTCTTGAGAACCAATCTGAGGATGGGTCACTTGAACAGTAACCTGAATGAAGTGAAGAAGTGAGCCTTGTGAACTATGGGGGGAAACACTATTTCAGGAAGAGGAATAGAACCTGAAGCAATGGCATGCTGGAATGTTCCAGGAACCATGAGGGGGACCAGGGAGGCTGGAATGCAATGAGAGAGGGAGAAAGGAGGTCAGGCGAGTAGGCAGAGCCTTAGAGTATCCATTAACTTTAGTCTCTATTCCTTCAAGTGGGATGGAACACAAAACATTTCCCAAAATTACTTGACTGTGGACCACGTATTTATTTATGTATTTATTGGCCGCACCACGCAGCATGAGGGATCTTAGTTCCCCAACCAGGGATCAAACCTGTGCTCCCTGCATTGGGAGCACAGAGTCCTAACCACTGGACTGCCATGGAAGTCCTGGACCACCTATTTAATGGATCATTTTCAGGGATTGTGGTTCCATAATTTGGTAAATGCTGCTGTAGAAAGGCCTTGGTTTTCGAGAAGAGCAAGTTGGATATCACAATATTCTGGAAATTCAAGTTCAAATCCCATTCAAACATTATGATGACACAAGGGGAGGGGGCAGGATACAACAGAACTCACCTGGCTACAGGATTTCCTTTCCACTCCTAGGTCACTTTTACTTCTTTTTGTTTTCCTGGTCAAGGTGTGAAAAAATCCATTTATCCTATGGCTCAGCCAAAAGAGGCTAGACTTTTTCAAATAAATATTTTACTGAAAACTAAAGGAGACATAATCATGGAGACATAAAGGCCTAAGTAATTGCAAAGATAGAGACCTTCATGTCTTGAAGGTCTCAGAACCATATCTTAACTCTATGGGCAGAGACTACCTTTGCTGATTCCATATTCCTTGTTGGCCACATCTGCTCCCTCTTGAGATGGTCCTCCTTGCAGCTTGGGTTGGAGGAGCTCTCCTTGTACACTCACCTGGCTGCTCTCAGCAAATGCTAAGTCCCTGGTCTGGCAGATCTTCAGATCTGTATTTTGGGTCTAATCATGCTTCTCAAGTGAGCTATGCTCATGACAATAATCTGCCTGACTCCATTTTACTTCCCAAAGGACACATTTACTTCCTGGATCCGCTGCTCTATTCAAACCATCTATTCTACCCTGCCTCCGTTCCCCCTGCCCACCCTCGCACTGCCCAATACATGTAAGTAGATATCTCAATCTTCTCAAAGGTGATTTAGTGCCCACACAAGGAACAATTGGCTTCATTGGTGACTCTGGATCTGAGAACTCTCACGGATCATTCTATCACTAAGCTCTAGGGCCCCTTCTTAGGCCCACACCAGGTTCTGTGCCATCTTTCTTTCCCACAAGTCCAGGGACTAAGCCTGTTTCTCTTTCATTTGTCACAGAGTAAATACATTTTCCTACCAGGGTTCTCTCTCCCAACCCTAGCTGCAGAATCAGATCTACCTCCTCAGATACTCACTTCTTCAAAGTTAAAAAAGTATTTTTTCTTCTTATTTTAAGAGTTTTATTGAAAATCATGATGGGAAAATAAACAAGGGGTATCACATGAGAACACATCACACAGGCAACAAGTTGTTGACAATTCTTTCTGTTTCTGTTATGTTTCTAATACTATGGACCCCCTTCTGAAATGTGATACACAAGCACACTCAATACTAAGACCAGACACATTGAAATGAATGCCTTTATACCATGAGTACATATTTTTAATCCTAATTTTAAGGTCCCATCAAAGTTTGGCTTTGGTAACCAAATTTACGAGGTAGCCGGCTATTGGTCTCTTTTGTCAGCTTCAACCTTACCTGGAATGGATGTAGAAGAATCAATGTTTCAAGTTTTAAAGTTCAAGTTTCCCACTGAGACAAATTTTAATTTGTGCCAAAGAGAGGTCTGATAGGCGCCTCAGTAAGATACTCTGGAGCGACTATGCTTGGCCAGTGTAGGTAGCGTCTAGTAAGTGGCAGAGTCAGAACTGGAATCCTGCTATCCCCTATTCTAAAGTCAGTAGGCTAAAGCACAGTCTCCCACTCCATCACTCTATGCAGCCATCACTGTCCAGATACCCTAGCCTCTCTGCTCTCCAGCCCTCAGATGCCCTTGATAAAGAAAATATTTTTCACTCGACCTAAAAAAATCCTTTCCTGGGATTCCAGCAATCCCTCTCAATTTTTGAAAATGTGTCCTTTGTCCCTCCTGGAGATCTCTGTGGCTCTGGGCCTGGAAGTCCTTCCTTCCCCCAGATGTATTTCATTCTGATGAAATGAATTTGATTGATCAGTAAAGTGACCATCTTAATTGGTAAGACCTATACCTTGAGGTGAAACTCACTGTGTCAGGGCCTTGAAATATTATAGTGAATAAGATTTGACTTACTTACTCACTATAATATTTCAAGGCCCTGGCACAGTGAGCTCTCAAGGAGATAACAGAGAACAGAAAATAGACTCCTGGGGGGATTTGTGAAGGAGGAGAGTGCAGGGAGGAGAGGCTGGAGAAGTAGATACTCGTAGGAAGTGTTATGCCATTTGAGGAACTTGGTCCTTATCCTGCAGGTTGATGATGGAAAGTCATGGAAAGATTTGGTGTAGGGGAGTAAAACAGGCAGCACAGAGGATGTATTTAGGTGGATAACCCAAAGGGGCAGAAAGACAATATTATAACAATCTAGGACATAGTTCTCAAAGTAATGTCCTTGTATCAGCAGCCTCAGCATCACTTGAGAGTTTGTTGGAAACCCAAATTTGTGGACCCCCGCCCCAGAACTAATTTTTTCTAGCTTTATTGAGGTATGATTGACAAATAAAAATTGTATATATTGAAGGTGTACAACATGCTGTTTTGATACATGTATACGTTGTAGAACAATTACTAAAATCAAGCTGATTAACATATCCATCACCTCACATAATTTGCATTCTTTTGTGTGTGGTGAGAACCCTTAATATCTACTTTCTTAGCAGATTTCAAACATACAATACATTATTATTAACTATACTCACCATGGTGTACGTTAGATCCCCAGAACTTAGTCATCTTCTAACTGAAAATTTGTACCCTTTAACCAACATCTCCCCACTTCCCCAACCCTCAACTCTTGGCAACCACCATTTTACTCTCTGAGTTCAGATTTTTTAGATTCCACATAAAAGTGAGATCATGCAGTATTTGTCTTTCTATATCTGGCTTATTTCACTTAGCAAAATGTCCTCCGAGGTCATCCATATTGTTGCAAATGGCAGGACTTCCTTCCTTAAGGCTATTGTACATATAAACCATATTTTTCTGTACCCATTTATCCACTGATAAACACTTAGGTTGTTCCCATATCATGGTTATTGTGAATAATGCTGATATGACCATGGAAGTACAGATATCTCTTCAAGTGCCCAGAACTATCGAATCAGAAGCTCTGAAGATGAAACCCAGCAATCTGAGTTGTAACAAGCACTCTAGATGATTTTGAGGCACGCTTGAGTTAGAGAAGTACCTGCCAAGGAAAATGTCCATGAAGGACTGGATTACTACGAGTGGTAGATGTGGAAAGGGTGGCTTGTGGTAGAAAATCATTTGGAAGGTAAAATCAAAGAGATATATATTTGATTAATTGCACAAAGAAGGTGAGTGACTCTCTGGATCTCTGCATTCTTGTCATCAGTAGGAGAACAGTTTTATAGAATCCTGGCCCATCTATTTCCTGCAAAATATCTAAAATATATCAAAATAAAGAAAAAAGTATTTGCAGAGAGTTGAGAGTGGTTTGATCCCTCTAAGTCCCCCATGATTCATTCTTACTTTAATGTCTGGACAGCTATCAGGCTATTTTACTTTCCCATTTCTTGAAGGTCCAACATGGGGCTTGAAATAATGAAGGACTTTACCTCCATCGAGGTCTTGCCATGTAACAAGTCTATTGCGTTCACAATTTATCCATTTAAAGGACATTCTTACTTTAAGAGATATTTCTTGAACATTAACCATTTCAATCTTTCATTTCCTGGGATAAATAGTATTAATCATCTTGGGTTTTGCAGAAGGGTTTTCATTCTTGGAAATATTTCCATATCAATTTAAACCAATTTTCATCTTGAGTCAGATATAAAAGGCTAGGTAACCCTTCATTTCAGCTGCCTTCTCTCAAAATGTACAGGTTATTTGTACTTGTATTTCAATTTGGGATTTGTTCCTGAAAAGCCAATAATTGGATACTGGTGAAAATGTCTCAAATGAACTACAGAGCTAGAAAATCTCCTTTCACCTAAACCATCTCAGTTAAAGTTCTATGAACTAGCAATTCCTGTGAATATTTTAAATTTTATCACATAAACTTCAGTGGTCAATACAAAGCCATCTCACTTATCAAAGTGATGTTTCTGCTATCCTGAAAGTAAAGTCAACTTCAGAAATCAAATTACTTCTGTTTTAACAGTCAATGGGGTATGCATTTATCCATTGCCCTTTTCTCATATATTTAGCACATGTTTATTGAGGACCTACTATAGGCAAAGAAGTTTGTTAAATCCTGTGGAGATATAAATGGATCAGGAACCCAGACCTAAAGTTCAGTGTCTTTGGGAAAGACAGATCCCTTCTCTGCCATGGCAACCATTGTCCATACCCAACCGTTACACCAAAGAAAGTTCTTTGACCCTTGAAGCCACTTGAGTCCTCTTAACACCCCTGTGGTTTCTCTCTTGCCTGGACAGTAATTTCTAGTAAAGTCAGGCAGTTTCTTATAAGACAGTGCCAGACTTATTTTTGGAGCCATTTATAAACCTGACATACTTCAATATGGATAAACTTAAGTCCCTAAACATATACCCCAAATCTGAACAATGTAGGTAGATGACAAAAAGATGTGTTTTTAAAGTGGCAAAATTAAAAATAGCCTGAGTCACACATGGATGGAAAGCTTGATACGAGTCAGTGAATTCAACTTAGGCCACCTCAAAGTGGAATATTCAGAATAAGCAGATAATGTTCCTCTCTTTTTCTGCACTAATCAGACCACACAGAATATTAAGTTCAGTTCTGGGCACAAGAAAGAAACATTGAAGGAGTTTTCCTATTAACTAGAAAACATGGTTCTGATACATACAAAATAAACAACGTGTAATAGTCATTTTGTAAAGGTGTTCAAGTTTTCTCCATGGATAAGGAGTATGAGGAGGAGAAGATGTCCAGTCCCCCCTGGCCAGTGTCATGGGTATGATATTCAGCTGGGCTACCGAGTCCTGCTCTTTTGCCACCACACATTTCCCCCTGATTTTGGCTAGCTGTCTCACAACTGAGTGACATTAGGGACAAGATGAAGCCCTGGGAAACATTGCAAATGCACAAAGAAAAAAATTTAACCCCAGTCTAGGAAATACCATTCATTATTGGGATTATTCAAAATTGAGAACTTTTAACTAATCCCTTAACATGAACTTATTAAATAAATATTTGGGAAGAGAGGATGGCAGAGACAGAGAAGGGTGGACGGAAAAGGGGGAAAAGAGGAAGAAAATGAGGAAAGTGTTTCTGAAATAACTTGTGATAATAAAAGTTGCTGACTGTGGGAATTTTTATTGCCAGAGAGTGAGAACATAGAAACAAAATGTCAGCTTGGCATGAAGACTCCTTTTCCCAGCGGTTATACTGTGAAAAGAAGGTGGATTGCAGCATTTTGCAAACAGATCGTTAAATGAAACAAAAAATATAAATGACTGCTTGAAGAGAAAACTTATTTACCTCATGGGAGATTCAACACTGCATCAGTGGATTCACTACTTACAAAAAGTGGTAAAAAGTATGAATTTTATTTTTATTTTGAAACTATAGTTGCCTTCAGAGGTTATTTTTATAGTAGAATTCTTTGCTTCCCTTTTCTGACGTTTATTATTTTTTAAAATTTGCCAAATATTTGGATTTGGGCTTTTAATAAAAAGTTAAATTTTATTTTCTTCATTCACAAATATTAACATTTTCTTCCTCTTTCTCTATGCTGATAATAAGTTCAAAATTCTGTTAAGATTTTAAAGCATCTGTTAAAGTTCCCTTCCTCCCACAGGCCAGCAATGCTCTTAGAGTTAGAAGTGATCTTAGCTAGAATTTTACAAATATGTGCATTTAAAAATTATATCATTATTTTCCTTTTGTTAAAAGATTTATTGATTTTTTTTCCCATCAGCCTTAAAATGTTTTGATCATCATGGAGCTGGGATCTTTAAAACACATGTGCTTCTGGATGCTGAAAGACATATTTTGATTCAGTGGAAAAAACATGGTCATCCATTTATTACCAAAAATCTGTTCTCAGTGAAGGACGAAAATTATATCCCATGGGAATTTGCCCGGGTAGCAGGAGACAATGACACAGCCATTGTCATCACTCTGGTCAGCACTTCAGACCCCTCCCCATCAAAATCTTTATCCGTAGGGCCATCAATGTTCAAAAGGCCATTGAACATCTATTTTTGCGAAGCCCAGAGATCAAGATGATCCTGAAAACTGAAAACACCAGGGGGATGTCTCAAAATGCAGAGATGTTTAGTGACTTTCATGGTTACGTTCAGAATCTTATCATGAGGGATATTTTTGTGGATCTCATGCCTGGGACATGACTATGGCATATAACACTGATAATGCTCATCTACCTGACTATGTGATTGGAAATCAGATTAACATGTTCTTAAACTACATTTGCTAGAGGAAAAATACAAAAAAAAAGCCAGTACCAGCCATTCTCTATAGATGACCTCACTTACACTGCAAGGATAGTTTAATGAAATCCAAGGTAGGAGGAAACAAAATAAAAATAATTACTGTTAAAATATATGTAACTTAAAAATTACCATTTAAACCATTTTAAGTGTACAATTCAGTGGCATTAATGACATTCACAATATTGTGCAACCACCATCTTGATCTATCCCCAGAATTTTTCATCATCCCAAACAGAAACTTCGTATCCATTAAACAATAATTCCCCTCCCCCCAGGCAACCACCATTCTACTTTCTGTCTTTATGAATTAAACCATTCTAGGTAGCTCATATAAGTGGAATTGTATAGTATTTGTCCTTCGTACTGGCTTATTCCACTTAGTGTAATGTCTTTAAGGTTCATCCATGTTGTAGCATATGTCAGAATTCCCTTCCTTTTTTAAAGCTGAATAATATTCCATTGCATTATGTATATATCACATTTTGTTTATCCATTCATCTGTTGATGGACACTTGGGTTATTTCAATCTTTTGGATATTGTGAATAATGCTGCTATGAAGAGGAAACCAAATTTGAAAGATTGTTTCCAGTGCTGAGTATGATGACAGAACAGCAGAACATCATCATTCATAGTTTGATTTTTAGAAATGTAAGGCCTGGAAAGGAGCAGTCTAAATGATTCAAGTTTAGAGAAAATGTGAAATGTAGGAGAAAACTTAGTGAAATCTTAATAGTAGTCTTTGTGCTTAAGATAATTATTTGAAATTTGGTAAACAGTTGTTCTCTAGATTTCAGTAAGAATCAGGGATCACAGTCCAAACCCACAAACTCATTGAGACAAACCAACTAGTATTATGTCAATATACAGACCCTACAACCCTGGTTCTTGCTGACCTTAAAAGTATGGGATGAGATCCCCTCCAGAGGACCTCAAATGACGTTATAAGCTTTGTCTCTAAACTGTCCTCTCAGAATAAAAGTATCCTCCATTTCTATTAATATACTTGAGGTCACAAGAGTGGAAATATTGTTACTCCAGGGTGATTTCTTTGTTTGGACTGTGTTTCTTAGGGAGAGGAAGTGAAATTATAGTACTGTAACATCAGTATAAAGGTCAATCCATACAGCTTAGGACCAGACTCCTCTAAATAAGGGAACACACATTAGAAATCTTTTCTTTTGGTTCTAACTCTTCGCATAGGAAACTTTCAAAATAAACCTAATCGTTCTTCCAATCATTACACTCTTAGATGCTTATGTGACTTATCATTGTCCCACCAAAGTTACCTTAAGTTCATTTCACCTAGTTCTGAGTTGCTAGAGTTTCCAGTTTTGTTACCATTACTCTTCTCTGATTGCACTGAAGTGTGTCTGTGTCATTCCACAGCATGTCTTCTACCCCATCTCTCTCCTCAACAAATTGAATTCTCTAATTTGAAGGTGATCAATCAGCATTGAAAAATGAGGGTCTATTACTTCACTTGTTCTAAAGCTGAACTGTACAATATTATAGCCATTAGTCACATGTGGCTGTTTAAATTAAAATTAAATTAAATTAAAAATCATTTCCTTGGTTGCACTTATCACATTTGTGTTCAGTAGCCACATGTGGCTAGTGGCACTGTACTGACAGCACAATATGTACTTTCATTTGTTTCTGGAGACTATTTTTTAACGTTTTGTTGTAGTATTTGAATGTGTTTTTAATAATAAGGCCTATGATATATTGTAGTTTTTTACAGTGAGTAAAAAAATTATTAAATGTTGCTAAGTGTCAAACTCTTGACTTTTAAACCATTTTCTTCTGGTTCAGTCTTTTAAAGAAATCCTGGTATCTATATAGTTCATAATGCTTTGACCTTGAAGTGATAGCCTCAGATTATTGCAGATATTGACTATGTTGCTTATGTAATTACAAGACTTGAGCAAGCCATTTGAAATGTAAAGATGTTTTTTACTGGTATTATCAAGTTTCTTTCAAAAGCTCATGTATGTACAAGGAATAAAACTAGAAATCAATAACAAAAGGAAAACAGGAAAATTCATAAATACATGGAAATTAAACAGTGGACTCTTTTCCTTTTTTTTAAACATCTTTATTAGAGTATAATTGCTTTACAATGGTGTGTCACTTTCTGCTTTATAACAAAGTGAATCAGTTATACATATATATATGTTCCCATATCTCTTCCCTCTTGCATCTCCCTCCCTCCCACTCTCCCTATCCCACCCCTCTAGGTGGTCACAAAGCACTGAGCTGATCTCCCTGTGCTATGCAGCTGCTTCCCACTAGCTATCTATTTTATGTTTGGCAGTGTATATATGTCCATGCCACTCTCTCACTTTGTCCCAGCTTAACCTTCCCCCTTCCCGTATCCTCAAGTCCATTTTCTTGTAGGTCTGCATCTTTATTCCCATCTTGCCCCTAGGTTCTTCTGACCATTTTCTTTCTTTCTTTTTTTTTTTTTTTAGATTCCATATATATGTTAGCATATGGTATTTGTTTTTCTCTTTCTGACTTACTTCACTCTGTATGACAGTCTCTAGGTCCATCCACCTCACTACAAATAACTCAGTTTCATTCCTTTCTAAGGCTGAGTAATATTCCACTGTATATATGTGCCACATCTTTTTTATCCATTCATCTGTTGATGGACACTTAGGTTCCTTCCATGTCCTGGTTATTGTAAATAAAGCTGCAATGAACATTTTGGTACATGACTCTTCTTGAATTATGGTTTTCTCAGGGTATATGCCCAGTAGTGGGATTGCTGAGTCATATGGTAGTTCTATTTTTAGTTTTTTAAGGAACCTCCATACTGTTCTCCATAGTGGCTGTATCAATTTACATTCCCACCAACAGTGCAAGAGTGTTCCCTTTTCTCTACACCCTCTCCAGCATTTATTGTTTCTAGATTTTTTGATGATGGCCATTCTGACTGGTGTGAGATGATATCTCATTGTAGTTTAAACAATGGACTCTTAAACAATCACTGGATCAAAGAAGAAATCACAAGGGGATTTAGAAAATATTTGGAGACAAGTGAAACAGAAACCACTATATATCAAAACTTATGCAATGCAGTGAAAGTAGTACTAAGAGAGAAGTTTATTGTGGTAAATACTTACACTAAAAAAAGAAGAAAGTTCTCAAAACAACAAATTAAACCAAAAGTCAGTAGAAGAAAGAAAAGCATAAAGACTAGAGAAGAGATAAATGAAAGAGGAAAAAGGAAAACAATAGAGAAAAAATCAACAAAAGCAAGAGCTGATTTTTTTTGAAAAGATCAAAAAAGTTGACAAATGCTTAGCTAGACTAAGAAAAAAAGAAGAATCAAATGAAGTTAGAAAGGAAAGAGAGGACACTACAACTGATGTTACAGAAATAAAAAAGATTATGAGACTGCTATGAACAATCATCAATCAACAAGTTGGACAACCTAGAAGAAATAAATAAATCCCTAGAAACATACAACCTACAAAGACTGAATCATGAAGAAATAATAAATCTGAACAAACCTGTAACTACATTGAATACAAACAGTTCTTTAAAGCAGTAATCAAAAACATCTCAACAAAGAGAAGCCCAGGACAAGATGGCTTAACTGGAGAATTCTACCAATGATTTAAAGAAGAAATAATACTAATCCTTCTCAAATTGTTCCAGAGAATAAAAGAGGATGGAACATTCCCTCTGAGTGTTCAATGAAGCCAAAATTACCAGATACCAAAACCAGACAAAGACACAACAACAACGACAATGACAACAGAAACCACTACAGATCAATATCCCTGATGAACAGTAATGCAAAAATCCTAAACACAATAGTAGCAAACAAAATTCAACAGCATATTAAAAGAATCATACATCATGATCATACATCATTTATATCTGGAAACAAGGATAGTTCAACATACAAAACTAAATCAGTGTAATGTACCACAATGATAAAAACTTGATTGTCTCAATCAGTGCAGAAAAAAATATTTGACATAATTCAACACCATTTCATGATAAAAACATTAAACAAGCTAGGAATAGAAGGAAACTACTTCAACATAATAAAAGCCATATTAGAAAAGCCCACAGCTAACATCTTATTCAACATGGAAAGACTGAAAGCTTTTCCTCTAGAGTCAGGAACAAGGCAAAGATTCAACATAGTACTGGACATTCTAGCCAGAGCAATTAGATAAGAAAAAGAAATAAAAAGCATACAAATAGGAAAAGAAGAAATAAAATTATCTCCATTTCCAGACATGATCTTATATTTAGAAAATCCTAAAGATTCTACAAAAATACTTGTTAGAGCTAATAAACAAATTCAGCAAAGTTGTAGTATACAAAAATCAACACTCAAAAATCAGTTGCATTTTTAAATAAAAAACACAATGAGGTATTACTTCACAATGGCCAGAATGGCTATCATCAAAAAATCTACAAATAATAAATGTAAGAGTACTCTGTGGTAAACTGCACAAAGGTTTTGGCAAGGTCAGATTTCTGATGTGTGAACCGCTGATTTTTGACAGTGAACTCTATGCTGGAAATGAAGTGATACGTTACTCTCTTTTTAATATTTCCAAGGAGGATTAAGAAAAGGATATATAAGATCAAGATCCATTCCATATGGGAAGAGAGTCAAGGATGGACAGTCAAATTAAATAAATAAATCAAGCCAAAAGTTTGGTTCTCCAGTGATCATCTAGGATTGAAAACTGTTGTGTGGTCTCTGTAATCTTCCCTCTTGATTGAAGGCAGTGTGTATTTAAGGCAGGACTTGGGCTGGTTTTCTAAATTGTTGATATTTCCTCAGAGACTGGAGATGAACACAGAACTAGTCTTTCTCAATGGGAGATGCCTTGGGCAAGAGCTGCTGTCAAGAAGCACAGCTGGGAGCCTCTGACAGGAAAGTGGAAACACAAGGAGT
The DNA here is from genome assembly GCF_964165515.1 of Mesoplodon bidens. Classification (NCBI taxonomy): domain Eukaryota; kingdom Metazoa; phylum Chordata; class Mammalia; order Artiodactyla; family Ziphiidae; genus Mesoplodon; species Mesoplodon bidens. The sequence goes on along the minus strand of NC_138164.1, from coordinate 17,616,520 downwards.
GTGGCTGAAAGGGTCTTGGAGCTCTGGCCGGGTGTCAGGCCAGAGCCTCTGAGGTGGGAGAGCTGAGATCAGGACATTGGACACAAGAGACCTCCTGGCCTCATGTAATATTAATCAGTGAGAGCATGTCCAGAGATCTCTGTCTCAATGCTAAGATCCAGGTCCACTCAACGACCAGCAAGCTCCAGTGTTGGACACCCCATGCCACACAACTAGCAAGACAGGAACACAACCCCACCCATTAGCAGAGAGGCTGCCTAAAATCATAATAAGTTCACAGATACCCCAAAACATATCACTGGATGCGGTCCTGCCAACCAGAAAGATAAGAGCCAGACTCATCCACCAGAACACAGGCACCGATCCCCTCCACCAGGAAGCCTACACAACCCATTGAACCAAACTTACCCACTGGGGGCAGACACCAAAAACAGCAGGAACTACGAACCTGCAGCCTGTGAAAAGAGACCCCAAACACAGTAAGTTAAACAAAATGAGAAGACAGAGATATATGCAGCAGATTAAGGAGAAAAGTAAAAACCCACCAGACGAAACAAATGAAGAGAAAGTAGGCAGTCTACCTGAAAAAGAATTCAGAGTAATGGTTGTAAAGATGATCCAAAATCTTGGAAATACAATAGAGAAAATACAAGAAACGTTTAACAAGGACCCAGAAGAACTAAAGAGCAAACAAACAAACAATGATGAACAACACAATAAATGAAATTATAAATTCTCTAGGAGGAATCAATAGCAGAATAACGGAGGCAGAAGAATGGGTAAGTGAACTGGAAGATAAAATAGTGGAAATAACTACTGCAGAGAAGAATAAAGAAAAAAGAATGGGGGACAGTCTCAGAGACCTCTGGGACAATATTAAGCATATCAACATTTGAACTATAGGCATCCCAGAAGAAGAAGAGAAAAAGAAAGGGAATGAAAAAATATTTGAAAAGATTATAGTTGAAAACTTCCCTAATATGGGAAAGGAAATAGTCAATCAAGTCCAGGAAGTGCAGAGAGTCCAATACAGGATAAATCCAAGGAGAAACACACCAAGACACATATTAATCAAACTATCGAAAATTAAATACAAAGAAAAAATATTAAAAGCAGCAAGGCAAGGGAAAAGCAAAAAATAACATACAAGGGAATCCCCATAAGGTTATCAACTGATCTTTCAGCACAAAATCTGCAAGGCAGAAGGGAGTAGCAGGACATATTTAAAGTGATGAAAGGGAAAACCTACCACCAAGATTACTCTACCCAACAAGGATCTCATTCAGATTTCATGGAGAAATTAAAATCTTTACAGAAAAACAAAAGCTAAGAGAATTCAGCACCACAAAACCAGCTTTAAAACAAATGCTAAAGGAACTTCTCTAGGCAGGAAACACAAGAGAAGGAAAAGACCTACAATAACAAACCAAAAACAATTGAGAAAATGGTAATAGGAACATACATATCAATAATTACCTTAAATGTAAATGGATGAAATGCTTCAACCAAAAGACACAGACTGGCTGATTGGATACAAAAGCAAGACCCGTATATATACTGTCTACAAGCCTACTCACTTAGGACCTAGGGACACATACAGACTGAAAGTGAGGGGATGGAAAAAGATATTCCATGTAAATGGAAATCAAAAGAAAGCTGGAGTAGCAATTCTCATATCAGACAAAATAGACTGTAAAATGAAGACTATTACAAGAGACAAAGAAGGACACTACATAATGATCAAGACATCAATCCAAGAAGAAGATATAGCAATTGTGAATATTTATGCATCCAACATAGCAGCACTGCAATACATAAGTCAAATACTAACAGCCATAAAAGGGGAAATCAACAGTAACGCAATAATTGTAGGGGACTTTAACTGCCCACTTTCACCAATGGACAGATCAACCAAAATGAAAATAAATAAGGAAACACAAGCTTTAAATGATACATTAAACAAGATGGACTTAATTGATATTTACAGGACATTCCATCCCAAAACAATAGAATACACTTTCGTCTCAAGTGCTCATGGAACATTCTCGAGGATAGACCATATCTTGGATCACAAATCAAGCCTTGGTAAATTTAAGAAAACTGAAATAGTGTCAAGTATCTTTTCCAACAACAATATGAGACTAGATATCAATTACAGAAAAAAAGCTGTAAAAAATACAAACATATGGAGGCTAAACAATACACTACTAAATAACCAAAAGATCACTGAAGAAATCAAGAGAAAATAAAAAAAGACCTAGAAAAAAAAAGACAATTAAAATACGACAACTCAAAACTTATGGGATGCAGCAAAAGCAGTTCTAAGAGGGAGGTTTATAGCAATACAATCCTACCTCAACAAACAAGAAAAATCTCAAATAAACAATGTAATCTTACACCTAAAGCAATTAGACAAAAAAGAACAAAAACCCCCCCAAAGCAGAAAGAAAGGTATTATACATATCAGATCAGAAAAAAATGAAAAAGAAATGAAGTAAACGATAGAAAAGATCAATAAAACTAAAAGCTGGTTCTTTCAGAAGATAAACAAAATTGATAAACAATTAGCCAGACTCATGAAAATAAAAAGGGACAAGACTCAAATCAACAGAATTAGAAATGAAAAAGGAGAAGTAAAAACTGACACTGCAGAAATACAAAGGATCATGAGAGATTACTACAAGCAACTATTTGCCAATAAAATGGACACCCTGGAAGAAATAGACACATTCATAGAAAAGCACAACCTTCCGAGACTGAAACAGGAAGAAATAGAAAATATAAACAGTCCAATCAAAAGCACTGAAATTGAAACTGTGATTAAAAATCTTCCAGCAAATAAAAGCCCAGGACCAGATGGTTTCACAGGCAAATTCTATCAAACATTTAGAGAAGAGCTAACACTTATCCTTCTCAAACTGTTCCAAAGTATAGCAGAGGGAGGAGCACTCCCAAATTCATTTTATGAAGGCACCATCACCCTGATACCAAAACCAGACAAAGATATCACAAAAAAAAGAAAACAACAGGCCAATATCACTGATGAACAAACATGCAAAAATCCTCAGCAAAATACTAGCAAACAGAATCCAACAGCACATTAAAAGGATCATACACCATGATCAAGTGGAGTTTATCCCAGGAATGAAAGGATTCTTTAGTATATGCAAATCAATCAATGTGATGCACCATACTAACAAATTGAAGGATAAACACCATATGATCATCTCAATAGATGCAGAAAAAGCTTTCAACAAAATTCAACATGCATTTATGATAAAAACTCTCCAGAAAGTGGGCATAGAGGGAACCTACCTCAACATAATAAAGGCCATATATGACAAACCCACAGCCAACATTGTTTCCAGTGGTGAAAAACTGAAACCATGTCCACTAATATCAGGAACAAGACAATGTTGTCCACTCTCACCACTATTATTCAACACAGTTTTGGAAGTTTTAGCCACAGTAATCAGAGATGAAAAAGAAATAAAAGGAATCTAAATTGGAAAAGAAGTAAAATTGTCACTGTTTGCAGATGACATGATACTATACATACAGAATCCTAAAGATGCTACCAGAAAACTACTAGAGCTAATCAATGAATTTCATAATGTAGCAGGATACAAAATTAATGCACAGAAATCTCTTGCCTTCTGAAACACTAATAATGAAAAATCTGAAAGAGAAATTAAGGAAACACTCCCGTTTACTATTTCAACAGAAAGAATAAAATACCTAGGAATAAACCTACCTAAGGATACAAAAGACCTGTATGCAGAAAACAATAAGACACTGATAAAGGAATTAAAGATGATACAAACAGATGGAGAGATATACAATGTTCTTGAATTGGAAGAATCAACATTGTGCAAATGACTGTACTACCCAAAGCAATCTACAGATTCAATGCAATCCGTATCAATCTACCAATGGCATTTTTCACAGAACTAGAACAAAAAATTTCACAATTTATATGTTAACACAAAAACCCCCAAATAACCAAAGCAATCATGAGAAAGAAAAACGGAGCTGGAGGAATCAGGCTTCCTGACTTTAGACTATACTACAAAGCTACAGTAATCAAAACAGTATGGTACTGGCACAAAAACAGAAATATAGATCAATGGAACAGGATAGAAAGCCCAGGGGTAAACCCAGACAAATATGGTCACCTTATCTTTGATAAAGGAGGCAAGAGTATACAATGGAGAAAAGACAGCCTCTTGAATAATTTGTGCTGGGAAAACTGGACAGCTACATGTAAAAGAATGAATTTAGAATACTCCCTAACACCATACACAAAAATAAACTCCAAATGCATTAAAGACCTAAATGTAAGGCCAGACACTATAAAACTCTTAGAGGAAAACAGGCAGAACACTCTATGATGTGAATCACAGCAAGATCCTTTTTGACCCACCTCCTAGAGAAATGGAAATAAAAACAAAAATAAACAAATGGGACCTAATGCAACTTAAAACTTTTGCACAGCAAAGGAAACCATAAACAAAACCAAAAGACAAACCTCAGAATAGGAGAATATATTTGCAAATGAAGCAACTGAAAAAGGATTAATCTCCAAAATATATAAGCAGCTCATGTAGCTCAATATCAAAAAAACAAACAACCCAATCCAATAATGGGCAGAAGACCTAAATAGACATTTCTCCAAAGAAGATATACAGATTGCCAACAAACACATCAAAGGATGCTCAACATCACTAATCATTAGAGAAATGCAAATCAAAACTACAATGAGGTATCACCTTACATGCGTTAGACTGGCCATCATCAAAACATCTATAAACAGTAAATGCTGGCGAGGCTGTGGAGAAAAGGGAAACTTCTTGCTCTGTCAGTGGGAATGTAAGTTGATACAGCCACTAGAGAGAACAGTGTGGAGGTTCGTTAAAACCTAAAAATAGAACTACCATATGACCCAGCAATCCCACTACTGGGCATATGCCCTGAGAAAACCATAATTCAAAAAGAGTCATGTACCGTAACGTTCATTGCAGCACTATTTACAATAGCCAGGACATGGAACCCACCTAAGTGTCCATCAACAGGTGAATGGATAAAGAAGTTGTGGCCCATATACACAATGGAATATTACTCAGCCATAAAAAGAAACGAAATTGAGTTATTTGTAGTGAGGTGGGTGGACCTAGAGTCTGTCATACAGAGTGGGGTAAGTTAGAAAGAGACAAACTAAAAAAAAAAAAATGGTTCTGAAGAACCTAGGGGCAGGATAGGAATAAAGACGCAGACATAGAGAATGGACTTGAGGACACGGGGACGGGGAAGGGTAAGCTGGGATGAAATGAGAGAGAAGCATTGACATATATACACTACCAAATGTAAAATAGATAGCTATTGGGAACAGCCACATAGCACAGGGAGATCAGCTTGGTGCTTTGTGACCACCTAGAGGGGGTGAGATAGGGATGGCATTAGGGAGACACAAGAGGGAGGGGATATGGAGATATATGTATATGTATAGCTGATTCACTTTGTTATACAGCAGCAACTAACACAACAATGTAAAGCAATTACACTCCAATAAAGATGTTAAAAAAAAATTCTGGAGAGGGTGTGAGAAAATGGAACCATTGTACACTGTTGATGAGAATGAAAATTGATGCAGCCACTACGGGAAACAGTATGGAGTTTCCTTAAAAAACTAAAAACAGAGTTACTATATGATCCAGCAATCCCACCCTGGGTATACCCAGAAAAAATTAAAGCTGTAATTCAAAAAGATACATGCACCCCAATGTTCATAGCAGTATTGTTTATAATAGCCAAGCCATGGAAACGACAATTGGATTAAGAAGATGTGGTACATAAACAATGGACTATTACTCAGCAATAAAAAAGAATGAAATAATGCCATTTGCAGCAACGTGGTTATCCTTAGGGAATTTTTTATACATTTATTTATTTTATTTATTTTATTTTTGGCTGTGTTGAGTTTTCGTTGGTGCGTGTGGGCTTTCTCTAGTTGCGGCGAGCGTGGGCTACTCTTCCTTGTTGTACATGGGCTTCTCATTGTGGTGGCTTCTCTTGTTGCGGAGCACAGGTTCTAGGTGTGCAGGCTTCAGTAATTGTGGCACACAGGCTCTAGAGCCTGAGCTCTAGAGCTCAGGCTCAGTAGTTGGGGAGTATGAGCTTAGTTACTCCACAGCATGTGGGATCTTTCTGGATCAGGGCTCGAACCTGTGTCCCCTGCATCGGCAGGTGGATGCCTAACCACTGTGCCACCAGGAATATTATACTGAGTGAAATACGTCAGGCAGAGAAAGACAAATACTATATGATGTAACATATGTGGAATTGAAAAAATAATACAAATGAATCTATATACAAAACAGAAACAAGACTCAGACAGAAAACAAAATTATGGTTTCCAGAGGGGTGAGGGAAGGAGGGAAGGAGGGAAAAATTAGGAGTATGGGATTAACCTATACAAACTATTATACATAAAATAGGTAAGCAACAAAGATTTATTGTATAGCACAGGTAATTATACTCAATATCTTTTAATAACCTATAAGGGAGTATAATCAGAAGGAAATAACTGAATCACTATGCTGAACACCTGAAACTAACACAATATTGTAAATCAACTGTACTTCAATAAAAAAAATCAGCTGTATTTTTATACACTAACAATAGACCAATCTAAAAATTTAATTAAGAAAACAGTCCTATTTACTATAGCCTCAAAAAGGAATTAAATATTTTGGAACAAACTTAATCAAGGAGGTGAAAGACTTGTATGTTAAAAAATACAAAACGTTGTTAAAAAAAATCAAAGAGGTTACAGATAAATGGAAAGGCATCGCATACTTGTGGATTGGAAGACTTAATATCAAAATGTTCATACTTCCCAATGCAATCTACAGACTCAATGCAATACTTATCAAAATTCCAATGGTATTTTTTTGTGGAGATAGAAAAAAATTCTAAAATTCACATGGAATCTCAAGGGACCCTGAATAGCCAAAACAATCTTGCAAAAAAGAAAAAAAGTTGGAAGACTCAGACTTCCTGATTTCAAAATGATACTACAAAGCAGTAATAATTAAGGTGGTGTGGTACTGGCATAAAGTTAGATATATAAACCAATGGAACAGGATAGAGAGTATAGAAATAATCCCTTGCATATATGGCCAAATGATTTTTACCAAGGGTGCCAAGCCTAAACAGTAGGGAAAGAACACCAAGGGTGTTGTGGAAACTGGATATCCACATACAACACAATGAAGTTGGACCCTTACCTTACACTGCATACAAAAATTAACTCAAAATTGATTAAAGTCCTAAACATAAGGCCTAAACTATTAAACTTCTAGAAGAAAACATAGGGGAAAATCTTTAGGACTTTAGATTTGGCAACGATTTCTTTGATATGACACCAAAAGCACAAATAACAAAATAAACAGACAAATGGGACTATACCACAAACTTAAAAACTTATGCATGTCAAAGGAAACGATGCATGAAAAGATAGTCTAAAGAATGGGAGAAAATAATTGTAAATCACACATCTAACCAAGGTTAATATCCACAATGTATAAGGAATAACTACAACTCAAAAAAAAAAAAAAACCTGATTATAAAGCGGGCAAAGGATCGAGGCTAGAGTTACGCTTGGGTACCAGCCATTGTCTTAGTGTGCTAGAGTCCTCAAAGAGTGGCTGCTGACCTTATTCACTGGCTGTGGCCCTCATGGCATAGTCAGTCACCAGGTTAGTGACATGCATCAGAGAAAAAAAAATGGGCAAAGGAATCGAATAGATATTTCTCCAAAGAAGATATACAAATGTCCAATAAGCATATGAAAAGATGCTCAACACCAGTGATCATTAGGGAAATGCAAATCAAAACCAAAATGAGACATCACTTCACACCTATCAGGATGGCCACTATCAAAACAAGTGTTGGTGAGGATGCAGAGAGAAGTTGGAACTCTTGTGCACTGTTAGTGGGAATGTAAAATGGTGCAGTTATTGTGGAAAACAGTATGGAGGTTACTCAAAAAATTAAAAATAGATTTACCATATGACCCACTGATCCTGCTTCTGGGTATATCCAGAAGGACTGAAATCAGGATCTCAAAGAGATATATGTGCACTCTCATGTTCATTGCAGCATTATTCACAATAGCCAAGATGTGGAAACAATCCAAATGTGCACCAACAAATAAATGAATAATGTGATATATACATGCAGTAGAACATAATGGGAGTCTTAAGAAAAAAAGGAAATCCTGTCACATGCTACAACATGGATGAACCTCAAGGAAATTATGCTAAGTAAAATAAGCCAGTCACAAAAGGACAAATAGTGTATGATTCCACTCATATCAAGTATCTAAAGTAATCAAAATCATAGAAACAGAAAGTACAACTGTGGTTACCGAGGTGGGAGGAGGGGGAACCAGTGTTTAGTGGGTGTAGAGTTCTGGTGTTGCAAGACAGAAGTTCTAGAGACCTGTTGTACAACAATGTGAATATACTTAATGCTACTGAACTGAACATTTAAAAATGGTTAAGGTGGTAAATTTAATGTTATGTGTTTTTTATGTGACGTATGTTCTGTCCCTTTCATAGCAAATAAACATCAATGTTGAGATCCAGAGCAGTTCATTTCTTTGCTTAACATGTTAAAATGAAATAGTCTTAGTTGCTCAGTAGCTGTTAGTGACTTGAATTCTTAATTTTCTTTCATAATAAGTCAATATTAGGAGGCATATTGTTTTAAAAAAACTGTTCTGTTAGTAAAGCAGCATGTGAATCGGCTTCAGGTATAAGTCTTGCTACACACATAGCTGCTGTCCTAGTAGGAGTAATCCCAATGCTCTTTTCCATTCAACACCACAGCTCACAAAATAACTTATATGAAAATTCTTCCTCTACAGCATGTTTTCAATGACAACCAGAAGCAAAAAATCATCAAGTGCTTTAGCCTCTTAGAAATGCTGCACAGATGCCAAGAACTTATCATACCCTACATATCAATCAATTCAACTTACTGTAAAGCAAAATGTGTTCTAGTATACACCTTTCAATTCACATTATATGCTATTGATATTGTGTTTGCACAACAGTATCATTTGACAAAGGAATTTTGCCAACAGTTCCATCTGATTTAGCACTAACCATATTTGTCATTAACTTGTGGTTGGCTTTATAAACTTCTCATCAGTGGTTTGACTTGTACATTTTTTCATTATCAAGAGTTCAATGCTGAATGATACCTTAGTAATTTTAATCTTTCCTTTGACTTCATTGATAGAATTCATCAAGTTTGTACTAGAAGGCAATATTTTGTTCCTGCTCTGGAGAAAAGCAGATTGCTTTAGCAGAGAGGTGACTGTGCTTTCTCTGACAATCATATAAAATCTTTAATGGCTTTAGTCCTCTGTGTTAGACAGGAGCTTTTTTTTTTTTTATAGGTGATAGAAATCCACCTCAAAATAGCCTAAGGAGGGGCGGGAAGGAACGTATTGACTCATAACTAAAAAGTACAGAAAAGGCAGAAAAATTGAGGAATGTTGTCTCCAGATGCTTAAAGAACATTGTTAGGACTCTTTGTCTCTCCCTTACCACCTCTTGGCTCTGTGTTTCTCTGGTGGTTTCATTTTCAGGCAGGATTTTTACATATGATAGCTGAAAGGCTGCATGATCCTTGTGACTTGGGATCCCAGAAGAATAGAACCCTTTTCTAGTGCCTATATATAGATAGAAAACAGAGAAGACTCTGGTTGTCCTGTTTAGGACACATGTCCATGTTGGGCCCAATGACAGTGGCCCAGGGTATAAATGATTTTGATTATCAAGCCTAGACCATATGCCAACACCTATGGCCAGATTCTATTGCTAGAAGTGAAGGAAAGAATATAAACACAACATATTTTTCTTCTACTGCAGATGTATTTTTTTAACATCTTTATTGGAGTATAATTGCTTTACAATGGTGTGTTAGTTTCTGTTGTATAATAAAGTGAATCAGCTATACATAAACATATATCCCCATATCTCCTCCTTCTTGCATCTCCCTCCCACCCTCCATATCACACCCCTCTAGGGGGTCACAAAGCACCAAGCTGATCTCCCTGTGCTATGTGGCTGCTTCCCACTAGCTATTGATTTTACATTTGGTAGTGTATATATGTCCATGCCACTCTCTCACTTCATCCCAGCTTACCCTTCCCCCTCCCCGTGTTCTCAGGTCCATTCTCTACATCTGCGTCTTTATTCCTGTCCACTGCAGATGTATTTGATGAAGTCTCATAAAGAATAATAAAAATAAAAAATAATACCCCAGGGGCAAATAGATTACTGATTCTGTAAAATTTAATTATCAGAGATTTGTGTTTGTATTTTTTTGTACTTTCTTACTTAATTCCATAAAATCACCACATTCACAGATAGTTGGAAAGAAACTCTTCATTTTATGTCTAAAATTATTTTGAGTTGAAGTATTTGTCACTAATTTTTCCACTACATTTAATTTCAATAATCCATTCTTAAGCCTTTGAGTTATTTATATGTGTAGTGAGAATCTAAAATTATATAATAGAAAACAATAAAATATAAATTTAACATAAACAAAAATACTCTGAAATATATAAAAATATGTTTATGAATCCCAAACTGCTCCATGTTAGCTGGATACTAGTCAAAATTAAGTGACCAAACAGACCTTATGACTCATGCACCACCTTTGAGTAAGAGATTTTTATTAAGAATATGGAGAAATTTGGGGAAAATCATAATTTTGCCTGAAAATTATATCAAGTCTTTCATGGCTTTAGTCCTCTCTATTAGACAAGACTTTTTTTTTAACAGGTGATAGAAATCAACCTCAAACTAGCCTAAGGTGGGGTAAGATAAAATGCATTTCACTTCAAATCTATGAAATATAAGTAAACAAAATATTTAAGTATTTTTCTTTGAGAACTACTCAAACACCTCCTGACCCCTTGCTAAACTACCACAGGCCGCACTCTGAGAATTAGTGCTTTCTCCTACAAGGGTATTTTCAAAGTCACCTCCTCCGAGAGCTTGGGTACCACAACTATCTGTGAAGCTTATAAAAGACATTGATTGACAGACTTAATTCTGACTAACTAAATAAGGCTTTTTCTGGGTGATGCTCAGAAGTCTCTAATTTTTTTTTTTTTTTGCCGTACGTGGGCCTCTCACCATTGTGGCCTCTCCCATTGTGGAGCACAGGCTCCGGACGCGCAGGCTCAGCAGCCATGGTTCACGGGCCCAGCCACTCCATGGCATGTGGGATCCTCCCAGACCTGGGCACGAACCCACGTCCCCTGCACCGGCAGGCGGACTCTCAACCACTGCGCCACCAGGGGAGCCCAGAAGTCTCTATTTTTAAATAGTAACTCTAACATATGCATCTTGGCATCTGGCAATGGGATTAATTTAGGAATCACACCCTAAAGTATTCTCTCTCCACTCTATTCCCTGAGGTCAAGCAACTTACACTTGTCCATTTGCCCTGTCTATATCCCTCCTCGGGTCTCATCTAAACCTATCACATAGCTGAGTCCTCACCCAGGATACTGTGGGAAGCAGCCCCCAAAAGAGGTAACTCATAATCCTTGTGGAAGTTTCATCAGCAGGTAGGACAAGGTAAAGCAGCTTTAGTGGGGCCTGATCACCAAGCAGTTTGTCTCCACCCTCACCTGCTCTGGATCCAAAAACACTAGTTGTCTATGCCTCCTCTTCTACTGCACTTCATGAAAAAAGGAATTCTGGTGCACAAGGAAGGTCACTCCATTTCCTACATATAAGTTACCCTAGGAATAGGGGAGGGGTGATGAGGGATGAAATAAAAATGCTCTGAAATGTAGGTGGGTATATGTTTCTTGTCTTTTCTATTCATCTCTGTCTTGATTATCTGGGTCTCGGATGTATTACACAATATGTCCTTCCTGCAAAGTACAACCTGGGCAGAGAAATAAGTGAGTGGCACTTTTCAAGGATTTGGTCAGCATATATTGAGATGCAAGCTGAGGGCTTCCTGGTGGCCAAGCAGGGAATGGTCAGTGCTGCTTCTATACTCTTGAGCAATTCAGCTCTGACCCCCAAGCTGCAAATCTCACTAAGCCAAGTGAGAGCTCTGTGATTGAAAAGATCTGCCCTACTCAGAAGGCCGTTTGGCATCAGGTCATTGTCACTAGGTTATACACTTAGGGAGGAGGTAGGTGGTGTTCCATACTTTAAGCAGTTGGTGAAAGTATTCCTTCCACCTACAAAGAGCACTTTCTATAAGGAGAATGGAAATAAATAAATAGGTTCTGCCTTTTTGCATATCTGCTGCTAGTTTAGGACTCAGCAAATTGGTGGCGGCCAGCCAAACCCAGCCTGCAGCCTGTATTTATACAGCCTGAGGGACAGAGGCTAAGTATGGTTTTTGCCTTTTTAGGTTTGTAAAAATAAAACAAAGAAGAATATGTGACCTTCAAAACCTAAGATAGTTACCATCTGGCCTTTTACCGAAAAATTTGCTGACCTTTGGCTTAGAGTCCTTTTAGACTGGTGTACCTGGTAACTTCCTGGCTGGCCTTCCTCTTAATTGGACTCTTCCTGGATCTACCATGAAGACCAACGGGGAGTCATTTCTGACCTAGTTCACATACCTGTCATCCATTTACCAAGTCCCACTGGTGTGCAAGTAAATGTTCAACAACCAGCAATCGGAACAAAAAAGCCTTGATTTGTAGCATCTGCCGGTTTCTGTGGTGTAAATATTCCCCTTCACGGCTGGTTTCAAGCTACCAGCATGATGTTACTGAACACAAAATTGGGAAGAAAGGCACACATCATATCTCACTAGATGGTAGGAGCTGACTCCAGCAACCACTGCCCAGTCCTGAGAGGTGTGAGGCATCTGGTGTACTGGAAAGAGAATCATTCCCTGGTTAAATATTCTTAAATTCAAATCAAGTCATCACTACTTAACTAGTTGGATGACCTTCAAAAATTCACTTAACGTCAACGAGCTTGTTTTTTCATGTGCAAATTTGAAATAATGCTACATTATTATCTCAGAGAGAAGGATTTGGGAAGAGTGAGAATAGGTACAAGCAAACATACCACACAGTGTTTGGGATACACATTCCCCACTTTTCCTCCACTGGCCCCATAGTAGGGTGGAGGTTTCCTCTTCCCTCCTCCATCTTCTCTACAACTCACTCTGCTTAGGCCAGGACTGGATGGGAGTCCAGTGGATCCTCCTTCTGTGTCTGTTGTGGAGGTGTTTGGACCCCAGGAAAAGTTTGAGGTCTGAGACAGTTGGCTGGGGCCTTATGAGCAGGACAAGTGCAAAATTTTGAGTGGGTTGTCCTGAGGATATCCTTCAAAAGAGAAAATAGTCACTGGATTCCACTTTAAGGGCTGAGTTCCAGTCTTATTTTGCTCTGTATCTACCATGGCTGGCACAATTGCTTGGAAATAGGAGCCATTCAATATATAATTGCTGGATGAGTGAATGAATGCTGATTGTATCTGCCAATAAATGAATGCAATCCTGATCAAATACTGATTAAGAGACTGGGCTGTGAATAGCCTGAATTTGAATATAGCTTTGTCCCTTACAAGCTCTGTATCTTTGGACAACTTACTTAACCTCTCTGGACTTCAGTTTCATCATCTATAAAACAGATAATAGTATCGACTTTCAAGAATTGATTTAAAGTATTTACTAAAATAAGTCTGGAACAATATAAGTGCTCAACAATGTAAGCTATTATTATCTTTCTCATCAAAGTCAATGTTAACAACTAACACTCATTGATACCCCCTATGCCTCATGCTCTTCTTTTAATCTATTAGTCAGTTCATCATTTCAAGGAAAGGAAGCCACAATACAATAGTACCACTCTAATATGTCAAGATGCCTAATTTTAATAGAACAGATTCATTGTAGCCAAATATTTCTATTCTTTTGGTCTCTCATGCTCATCCGATTTAAGAAGCAAAGGCTGTGATGAAATCAAAACAAGTCTGAATTATAGCAGCAAAAGATGTTAAATCCTGATGCCCACTCTTGCCTCTGAAATGTTCTCTGCCTCACAGACATATCTGCTCTTATCTCATCTATGTCACTATTCTTAATTCTAAATTCTAAGAATCCAAGAATTCTTAATTCTTGGGTAAGATATAGGAGAGATAATGTTTAAGAAACAGAATGTTCTTCTGTAAGTATTATGATACGGTCATTTTGATGCTTTGTGGAAGTGGTAGTATGGGGTAGCATTTGACTTTTAGCCTTTATTTCTCCCAGTAACTAATGTGAGAAATGAATCTTCTCCCAGGATGGCCAGCCTTCACCCCACCCCTGGACATAGTCTCATTCCTGACCCGTAGTCCAAATATTTTACTAATGCCAACTTTATTGTGGGCAAATTACTGTTAAATCCTGCAATTAATCTTTGGCTTTATAATTAAGTAACTGGATTTAGATTTTGGCTTAAATTTGTGGCTTTCTTGCTTTTGAGTTGGGCTGTATCTTGTGTAACAACTGGCACCATAAAATACCCAATGTCTTGAACCATTTTGGCTTAGGACAATTGCCTTGCTCCATTAGCAAAACAGTAGACAATATTCTGGGAAATGTGTCATAATTCTTCAAATTTTCATCCATAAAAATAGAAGAAATAATCCTTATTGATGTCACTAGTGGAAAAAATATAACAGAAATCAAAGTCCATTTCAAAACTAAGAAATGAATCAAGAGTCAGACATGGAATAAAGTAAGGGCAAGGTAACTCTCAGAGTTGGGATTTGCAGATGTTACAGGTGATGGATGAATTTGGTAGCAATTTTACTCATACATAAAAGCTTTTGAAAGAACCAAGCTAGTCTGCCTCTGTTTCTTTCTTTCTCTCTCCCTCTCGCTCACCCCTTTCCTCCCTCCCTCTCCCCTCTCTTTCTCTGTTTCTCTCTTTTCGTCTCTGTCTCTCTGACTCTCTCTCTCTTCCCTTTTGGTGGACAGGGATATGTAAATGTCAAAATGTAGCCTAAAAACAACTTTTAAAAATTTGATCTACATTCTAAAAAACGGTCCTGAGGTTATTTGTATTTGCTTTTTGATTTACTTATGTCCAATATTTTTCCATCCCTGCAATGTCTAACTGACATTTCTTAACAGTTTTTTTTCCTAGTCCCCTACACTCAATATCACACACTATTCTTTTTACGTTGGAAGGTAATTCTGAGTTCACCTCTCTCCTGATTTTTTTTCAGGCTTCTAGCAGCCATGAATAAAGTTTCACATGTAATACTTAACTCTTTTTATAAACAGAAATTGTACTATAAAAACTGAGGTCCCGAAAAGCCAAAGGCGGGTCAAAGTGGTGGGACTCGCGCCGTGGCCGCGGAGACGTGAAGGCCTTCCGCACTCCTCCTCAGCATCCGGGTCGGTGCTCGCCCTCGCTGTCCTGTCCCTGGCCCCATGGAGAAGACGGAGCTGATCCAGAAGGCCAAGCTGGCCGAGCAGGCCAAGCGCTACGACGACATGGCCACCTGCATGAAGGCCGTGACGGAGCAGGGCGCTGAGCTGTCCAACGAGGAGCGCAACCTGCTCTCGGTGGCCTACAAGAACGTGGTCGGGGGCCGCAGGTCCGGCTGGAGGGTCATCTCGAGCATCGAGCAGAAGACAGACACCTCCGACAAGAAGCTGCAGCTGATGAAGAACTATCGGGAGATAGTGGAGTCCGAACTGTGGTCCATCTGCACCACGGTCCTGGAACTGTTGGATAAGTATTTAATAGCCAATGCAACTAATCAAGAGAGTAAGGTCTTCTATCTGAAGATGAAAGGAGATTACTTCCGGTACCTTGCTGAAGTTGCTTGTGGTGATGATCGGAAGCAAACGATAGATAATTCCCAAGGAGCTTACCAAGAGGCTTTTGATATAAGCAAGAAAGAGATGCAACCCACATACCCAATCCGCCTGGGGCTGGCTCTTAACTTTTCTGTATTTTACTATGAGATCCTTAATAACCCAGAACTTGCCTGCACACTGGCTAAAACGGCTTTTTTTAAAAATAAATTTATTTTATTTATTTTTGTTTTTGGCTGAGTTGGGTCTTCGTTGCTGCGCGCGGGCTTTCTCCAGTTGCGGCGAGCGGAGGCCACTCTTCGTTGCGGTGCACAGACTTCTCATTGCAGTGGCCTTTCTTGTTGCAGAGCACAGGCTCTAGGCGCGCCGGCTTCAGTAGTTGTGACACACGGGCCTACTTGCCCCGTGGCATGTGGGATCTTCCCGGACCAGGGCTCGAACCTGTGTCCCCTGCATTGGCAGGCAGATTCTTAACCACTGCACCACCAGGGAAGCCCTAAAACGGCTTTTGATGAGGCCATGGCAGAACTTGATACACTGAATGAAGACTCATACAAAGACAGCACCCTCATCATGCAGTTGCTCAGAGACAACCTAACATTATGGACATCAGACAGTGCAGGAGAAGGATGTGATGCCACAGAACTAAGTGCATACAGGGTGTCATCTTTCTTCCCCTCAAGAAACCTTTTTACTCATCTCCATTCCTTATTCCATTTGGATTTCCTATAGCAAAGAAACCCATTCATGTGTATGGAATCAACCGTTTATAGTCTTTTCACACCGCAGCTTTGGGAAAACTCCATTCCTTGATTTGTGTTTGTCTTGGCCTTTCTGGTGTGCAGTTACTGCTGTAGAAAAGTATTAATAGCTTCATTTCATATAAACATAAGTAACTTCCAAACACTTATGTAGAGGACTAAAAATGTATCTGGTATTTAAGTAATCTGAACCAGTTCTGCAAGTGACTGTGTTTTGTATTACTGTGAAGATATGAAAATGTAGTTAATTACAATTTAAAGAGTGTTCTACATAACTTCTTAATTTCTACATTCCCTCTCTTACTCTTCTTCGGGGATTTTCTTTCAGTAAGCAAATTTCCATCCTCTTAATATATTCCTTTTTGGTAGGAATCCAGAAGTATTAGATTGAATGGAAAAGCAGATGACATTTTGAGGCTGGAGGTCACAAATTAAAATGCCTCCTGTATCATATATGATGGAGGTCTTGTGTATCTGTGACAACAGGGAGTTTCCTCATTCATTCTTCATTTGCTGCTGTTTAAGTTGACAACTTCCCTTCCCAATAAAAATTCACTTACACCTCCTGCCTTTGTAGTTCTGGTATTCACTTTATTATGTAATAGAAGTAGCATGTTGCTGCCAGAATACAAGCATTGCTTTTGGCAAATGAAAGTGCATGTCATTTCTTAATACACTAGAAAGGGGAAATAAAGTACACAAGTCCAAGTCTAAAACTTTAGTACTTTTCCATGCAGATTTGTGCACATGTGAGAGGGTGTCCAGTTTGTCTAGTGATTGTCAGAGAGTTGGACCACTATTGTATGTTGCTAATAATCATCGACTGTAGTTCCAAAAAGACTTTGTGAAAATGTTATGCCCTATGTAACAACAGAGTAACATAAAATAAAATTACATTTTATAAACCATTTACTATGGCTTTGTAACAATTGCGTACTCATATTTTAAGGGACAGGTGAATTTACTACTTTCTGAAGTTTATTGATACTTCCCTTTTATCTCATTTAAAATGGAGTAGTGGTACCCATTTTTCTGCATTGTGATACACTTGTCTAGGGATGCCTGGACCTGTATAAACTTAAGAGTTAGTGTTTTACCTTAGATCAGTTTTGTGGACCCTCCCTTCCTTAGAGGTAAATGATATTAGTTAACTGTTAAATAAGATAAAGTGGACATTCTAAAACTAGAAAAAAAAACTGAGGTCCCCTTCCATTTAGGGGTCCGAAAAGGAATTCAAGGGGCTCTCATTGGTCAAATATGGGGCAATGTGAACTCCAAAAAGAATGACTGCAGTTGTTTGAAGCACATTGAATATATAAAAGTCTCCGAGTTTATGGGAGAGAGGGAGAGGGAGTGAGAGAGAGAAGAAATTTCATTTATCATCATTGGAGGTAGGAAGCACAGAAATACCTTACTCTAAATGTTGATAATTAAAGTTAAAGAATTCGCATTCATCTTGCTTTTCCTGTGTGAATTATATTCAGGGAAATCAAAGAGCTTGAACTGATGAAGGAAAGTTCTACTTAACAGAATTTTTCCAGGGAATAAATGTGGAAAGAATTAGAAAATCACCAGCTTTTAAGCTCCTAATGAATTTGTCTATTTAGATAATATTATTAATAGATGCTAAAGTAATTACAGATATCCACAAAGCACCCAAACATTGCCCCACAAATTACTTACTGGCTGTAAGAGGAAAGTGCATCTACACAATGGGGAAGTCAGCCTGCCACCACCCAAACCTACTCAGCATCACTACAAGTGGGACAGTAGGCAACTACATGCCTTCTGAACACTTCATGCAACATGAAGTGCTTTTGTCCAAACTGTTGAACCAGAATCTAATTGAGCCTTCAGATCTATGTCTAGTTTATAGGAAACCTAGAAGAGTAATGGAACAAATTAACTAACATCTTGGGGAAGCAATAAGAAAATTCAGAAGATGGGTTATTCTGCAGAACAACTGCCTCATTTTTCAACAAGTCAACCTCAAAAAAACAAAGGAAGTTGTGAGATAACTGTTCTAGACTAAAAGAGATTTAAGAAGTAGAATGGTGGTTGCCAGGGGTGGGGGGTGGAGCAACGTGAAGTTGTTCAGTGGGTATAAAGTTTCAGTTGCACCAGATGAATAAATTCCAGAGAACTTCTGTACAATATCATGCCTATAGTTAATCCTACAACATGCAGTTAAAAAATTAAGAGAGTAGACCTCATGTTAACACACACACACACACAAACACAAACTAAACAAAAATAACCAATTTGCACAAGGAAACTTTTAGAGGTGATGGATATGTTTATTAGGTTGATTATGGTGAGGGCTTCATGAGTGTTACACATTTTGTTCCAGATAAATTTATAAAGTCTAGTTGAAACAACCCCCATCATACTCTGATCTAATTCACTCTGACTTGTTTTTTACAGATGACTTGTTTTCCTGCTTAGTTGCATATCCACACCTGGTATTTTTCTCTTTTAAGGACACTCCCCTTTACACTCCCTTCTTTGTAAGCATTCTTCATTCCAGAGAGAAGGTCACAGTTCGATAACCTTGAGAACCACAGAAGCCCATCACAAGACCAGTCCTGACGGTCTCCAGATGATTTCTGGATGGAAGGAATGCAGGCCCTGCATGTACCCTGCTCCTAATCAACAACCCTGCTCCCTGAACCATTACTATAAGACTCCTCAAAACAGCCCCCTTCCCCGGGCTGGGACACACAGTTTTGAGTGCATTATCCTGCTGTGGCCCCCCTTTGCCTGGCAAAGAAATAAAGCTATTCCTTTCTGCTTCACCCAAAACTTTGTCTCCGAGATTGAATTTGGTGCTGGTGTACAGAGACCAGAATTCGGTCACAATATGTCCAAGCTCAAATTATACACATTAAATAAGTACAGTTTTTTTGTATACCAATTATACATCAATAAAACTGTTTAAAGAAAGAAAAACTTAAGAGATGTAATATCCAATTAATAAAATGTATGGTTATTTATTGAATCCTGGCTTGAACTTGTAAAAGATGTTTTGGGGACAATTGGGGAATTTTGAATATGAACAGGATACTTGATATAACTAAGATAATACTGTAAATCTTGTTGGGAATGATAATGGCATTGATCTTAAGTAAGAAATGCCATGTTTTAAAAAGGAGAGGCATACATACACTTTTGGAAATTAAGTTTCATTTGTCTGACATTTACTTTAAAATACTTTTGCCAAAACAAAACAAGTGGAAAACAAATGGGACAAAACTAAATAAATGGAAAAAATATAGTAAAATTCTAATCATTGTTAAAACCAGACGATAGGTATCTGAGGATTAATTATATTAGTCCATTCTACCTATTTATATAAATGTTTGAAAATGTTCAATAAAAAGTGAAAAAGAATATGAGGGTCCATAATCCCTTTGTTACAAGGAAATGGATGAAGTCATATCCATCATTGCTTTTCTCATGGTGAGTTGAAATCCACAATAAGGGTAGTAAATCTGGCAGAATTTCCAATGAAACTGCTGTGATTATAGGTACGTATAGTCGTTAGTGTAACTGAGATGTTCAGGCTTCATTTATCTGTGACAAAAATTACATGTTACAAATCCTATTTTTAAAAAATTTGAAATAAAGATATATATAAATATATAACACATATATATGTTAAAAGCACAACTAAGTACAATAGAATGGTAGCACATGGAATACCACTCCCTCCAAAGAGTTAATTATTTCTGTTTCAGGTTGGCAGGTGGTATACCATAAATTTAAATTCATACTTCTTATTGATTATACTGACATTAGATGGAATTCACTGAGTCGTCACTGGGAAAGATGAGGAATCTAGATCACTTCCAGCTTCTTTCTTCCACTATAAGATTTGTTCCTTATATTACTACTTTTAGTGCTTCTGTGGATTGTTTTTTTTATTACGTTAGATAATACAGTCAAACCTCTATTGCATGTTAGATCACCTGTAGTCAGTATGTCTTCACTGCCAGCAGGTACGATAGATAATAATACGTCACTACTTCTTCCTTCCTTTCACCTCTCTCCCAACCCAACCAAAGAAATGGCAGAAATAATATTTTTGATGAAAAAATTAATAACAATTTTAGGAAACAAGGAAGAGAACCAATAGCAGATGGACAATTTTTGAGCATTTTCTGAAAGTCAGAAAACAATGTCACTCCTCAGGGGTATGGGAGGCAGCAGCTTAGTGCAGGAGAAGGTTGGGTGCCATGGACCCTGGGGGGCAGGGAAGCTGTCTGGTTGTGCCTTTGTTCTTCTCTACATTGCTTTGGGTGGACTTTTGCCCATTCTGTCATCACTACAGGTCCCTGGTATGAGTCAGAAGTGGCAGTGCCCATCAGAACCATTGGATCCACTTGGTCAGGGAAAGTATTTAGAAGAGTTACACAAAGTTTCTGCCTCCCCAGACCTGGTGGAGGGCCTGCAGAGTGACTGCATCCAGCCTCATGTGACCACCTGACCCAGGGCTCAGCCTGCTTTTGGTGGCTGTTGTTGCTGGGGGTCTCGGGCCACAACGTGCGTGTCACATGTCTCCTCTCAAGAAGTTTCCTGGCCTCGTTCCTCAGCTGAGAACCTCTCAAGACAAGTAGGCTGTGGTCCCAGCCCTCTCTGATGCCATCCCCCCACCCCAGGTCCTTCTGGAAGCCCCATACTTCTCATTGGTACCCTAGTGGCTCTCCCCTAATGAAGGTGACACACTGGAGACAGCCTGGCTGTGACAGCTATGAGTGAGCTTGTGCCCCGTGTCTGACCCCCCATGGCTTTGCACAGTCCCTGACAAAGGAGGAAGCCTGCAAGGTCAAGTGGCTGCCCAGGATGCCCAGGGTGAGTTCAGGCCATGGGGGACCTGGGGGAGTTGACTGCATACCTACAACTTATGAAAGATTTTTAGTATTGCTATTATTTCTCTTTCCATAATCACCCCTGAGGGAGGTAGTAAGATCATCCCATTTTACTGATGAGAAAACTGACACAGAAGGAGGTTAAATAATCTGCCCCAAATCACATCAATGATCAGTAGCTTGGACCAGATTTGAGAGGTCTGACTTTAGAGTGCTTTTTTCCTTTAACGACTGTATTTCCTGCCCATGAATAGAATTAGGAGAGAGGATTAAGTAGAAAAGAGAAAGGCATGCCAAAAGAAAAAGGAAATAGAGGGTACAAAATAATGGTATCCCAGACATGTGAGCAGCTAGAGGAAAAGTTTGACTGGAAGGAGATAGTATTGAAAAGAGGAGGAGATAGGAAGGAAGTGGAAAGAAAGTCTGCAGTTTCAACCCTTGTTTATATATTGTACCTGGAAGATCCCTGTTCTTGCATTTATCAGCAAAACTTCTATTTAAGCTTAATTTTCCTATATAGTTTAAGGAGTTCTGTTAATGAGACAACACATCATTCCCTAACCTTTACAGAAAATTTGCAATTTATTTAAGAATTGCAAGGAGGAAAGGAAGGAAAGAAGGAAGTGAGAAAAGAAGAAAGGAAGGGAGGGAGAGAAAAAAGGGAGGAAAGCATGGAAGGAAGGGGAGAGGGAGGGAAGGATTACTAATTTGTGAAATCCCAAAGTGTGGAAAGCATAGAGTTGGAAAAGTGTTACCAAAAACACAGTAATAAATGATCCATTTGGGCAGGAAGAGGGAGAACAATTCAAGGTTATGTCATATGCTAAGATTTCCTGAGGGCTTCAGAAGGAAAGAGTCTCACAATGGATTTTGTACATGGTTATTAATTCCCCTGGGCATGTACCAGCTATATCCCCAAATCTGAGTTATCTTCATAAGGAGATGATTTACTCTGGCTTGCCCAGGGAGATTGTTATGAAATTGGATTGAAACATCTAATGTAGTGAGTGAGCAAACATTTCCTAGCTTTACAAAGTCTTTGGGGGGCAAGGAAGGGGTCACAAAAATGACCCAGGCAACTAGTACAAACATCAGTATGGAAGATAATGTATGTTTCCTTCCAGTGTACAATACATGGTATGAATCTTATTATAGGTAAATATGAAAGAAATTTCATGCACAATCACAAGCAACATGACATCTCTTGGTGCTGACACTGTCCCTTTCCATTAGATCTCTTGTGCTCAGAACCCTCTCCTGACTGGTTCCAAGTTCTTCCCAGTTCTTCCCAGCTGTTGTCTCTTTGTAGCTCTGAATTGATCAACAATGCTTTCAATAGAAGGGGAAAATCAGAAATGAAGAAACTTCCTAAATTTCCTCTAGAAAAATAAAATATCAAACTGGTTGGAGACAACATACACAATTCTAAGGATGAGAGACCATTATTATCTCCATTTGATAGATGAGGAACCGAAAATTCAAAGAGGATAAATAAAATAGTCAAGGTCACATGAAGGGCAAACCAGTAACCTGAGATTTAATCCCAGATCTGTACAATTCCTAACTCAGATCCTAACCACAACACCGTACTGCTTCTCATGCCATTATGACGGCCCACTTCTCAGTTAGACTCTCAACCTTGAGTCAACTTCAGAGTGGAAGTCTCTTTCTCCTTATCCCACCAGAGTGCGTGACACCATAGAGCTTCAACATGTTGACAATGAAAATATTCCATTCACTTCTGCTTGTAATGTTATAGCCAACAGCTAGGGTCTATCTTTGCATTCTTTTTCCACCATCTTTTTCCTACCACTCGGCCAGTCTTTTGCCATACACAGGCTTTGAAGTCCAAATGTTACCTGCTACACCAAATGAAGAGACTTGCATGCCCTGTTACCATATTTAAGTACCTCTGAACTTTCTACTAGACTAAGCAGGAAATTCATAATCCTCCATTGCACTACCTCTGAACAAAAAGTCTTCCCATCTGTTTCTGAACATTCCCAAATGGGGGCCTCGTGAGTGCCTATGAACCATCTGCTGGTCTTTTCTGTGTTTGCCTCTTCCACCCCTCTCTGTTTTGGTTCATGCCTGCTGGCAAGCAATGCTTGCAAAGCTACTTGAAGGAGCATCATTGGGACTTCCACGGCTTTATTTTACACTCTGGGTAATGTTTCCTTCAGAAACTGTCTCCTCCTAATGCTAATAAAGCTAGTGATCCTTGGCTTGCCACAGTTGTGCTAGATTTCAGGTTACAGGTCGGGAGAATACCCTAAAACTCTATGCTACACTTTTGCACTGGGGTCCTGTAGCAGCATTGTTTGTGCCATAGCTCACGAAAGTATTTTGTCCACACTAACAACATCTGAGGTCTAGCTCAACCAGCCAAAATTCCTTGCTGCATGTTATTAAATCACACAATCATAGGACTCAGAGTTAAAGGGGATGGTGAAGAGCTTCTGTGTTAACCTTGTACGAGGTGCCAAATTCCCATTTAAATCAGTGGTTTTCAAATTTTAATGTGTATCAGAATCACCTGGAAAGCTTGTTAAGTCACAAGTGTTTCTTGCAGTGTGTACCGGCAACAAATTTTCTTAGCTTATTTTACCTGAAAATGCTTTATTTTACCTGAATATGCTTTATTTTACCTTTATTCCTGAAGGATATCTTTTGCTTGGTATAGAATTCTGTGTTGACAGTTGTTATTCATAAGCATTTTAAAGATGTTGTTCCTCTGTTTACTGGCCTCTGTTATATCCAAAAGAAGTCAGCTATCATTTGAGTCATTATTCAGTTTTTATGTATTGTGTCAGTTTCCTCTGTCTACTTTCAAGATGTTCTCTTTATCTTTAGTTTTCAGCAGTTTATCTCTAATGTGCTTAGGAGTGGTTTTCTTCAAATCTATCCTGCCTGGGGATCTATGAAGTACGTGAATCTGTAAGTTTATTTCTTTTGCTAAGCTTAGGACATTTGGGGTTGTGATTTCTTTACCACCCCCCACCCTTATTTTCTTTATTTACTCTCTCCTTTCCTTATGGGGCTTGTTAAAATAAAAAACAAATGGAAACCAGCCTTGAAAATTCCCTGAGCAGACAAAACTACTTTAGTCATACAAGCAAAGTTTAATTTAGCTTACTTTACAAGAATAACTTGACCTAGGTCATTTCTTGTTTATGACTCTGGAAATCATAAGCAAAACTTAAACTGTTGATATGAGGTAACCACTGACCAATTCCCTATCATTTAAGAAAATTCTAATGTTATAATTAATCACTGTGAAGAATAAACAGTCACTGTCTCCTTACCCTGGACCCTCATTCCATGTTTGATTTGAATGCTCCAGGTTCAGAAACTGTCTTTTTGCTGTGTACATAATAAACTTCTACTAATTACTACTTTGGTGATTCATTAGTTTTACCTTGGCTGTCTCTGAACTGTTGACAGATTCCAACTGCATCTATGTTAAACTTTATGATATTGTCCCGGAGTCTTGGTTCATCTAAAAACATTTTTTAATGTACTGGATAACTTTTTTTTTTTTTGTGTGTGGTATGCGGGCCTCTCACTGTTGTGGCCTCTCCTGTTGCAGAGCACAGGCTCTGGATGCACAGACTCAGAGGCCATGGCTTACAGGCCTAGCCGCTCCACAGCATGTGGGATCTTCCTGGACCAGGGCACGAACCCGTGTCCCCTGCATCGGCAGGCAGACTCTCGACCACTGCGCCACCAGGGAAGCCCACTATTGATTTATCTTTAAGTTCACTGACTTTCCTCTATAATCGTCATCCTGCTTTTGAGTACATCAGTGACTTTTTAAACAAATTTTAGTTCTAAAATTTATATTAAAAAATTAGTGTCTATTTCTCTGCTAGTATTTCCTATGTTTTTATGTATTGCAAAAATTTTTTCTTCATGTCATTGAGAATAGTTTAAAATCTGCTCATTCCAACATCTGAGTCATCTTAGGGTTAGTCTCTACTGAATTTATTTTCTTCCTGAAAATGGGTCACATTTTCCTGTTCTATCATGAATAGAAATGTCTGGGATTGAATTCTAGATATTGTAAATATTATGTTGTAAAGACTATGGATGCTGTTATATTCCTCTGATAAGTATTGCTTATTTATTCTTATTGTTTTAGCACTCAGTTGACTTGGTTGCACTCACACTGCAAACCTGTTCCTTGGGAAGCAGTTCAAATCTCAGTTCAATTCTTTATCCTTTGCTAAGCAGCTTGGAATCTGCCTTGCACATGCATGGTCTGGGGACAGCCAGAGATTTGTTTAAAGACTGTACACAGCATTTGGGGATATCTCCCTCTATCTCTCTCATTTCTAGTGTTCCTATATGCAGAAAATTAGAAGACACTGATGAAAGAAATTAAAGATGATACAAATAGATGGAGAGATATACCATGTTCTTGGATTGGAAGAAGCAGTATTGTGGAAATGACTCTACTACCCAAAGCAATCTACAGATTCAGTGCAATCCTTATCAAACTACCACTGGCATTTTTCACAGAACTAGAACAAAAAATTTCACAATTTATATGGAAACACAAAAGACCCCGAATAGCAAAAGCAATCTTGAGAACGAAAAATGGAGCTGGAGGAATCAGGCTCCCTGACTTCAGACTATACTACAAAGCTACAGTAATCAAGACAGTATGGTACTGGCACAAAAACAGAAATATAGATCAATGGAACAGGATAGAAAGCCCAGAGATAAACCCATGCACATATGGTCACCTATCTTTGATAAAGGAGGCAGGAATGTACAGTGGAGAAAGGACAGTTTCTTTCTATTGGCTATCTTTTCTGGCTCTTCAAGTCAGAAAAGTGGAAGATTTGCTTTAGGAGTTTTAGATGCCCTGTATAGTACAGTCTAAAATTTTCCTTAGGCTCAAAGCTGTGAAGACAATAAACACACTAGTTTATTCTTGTTTTTCCAATATCAATCCCTTTCCAGAATCTGCCTACTTTTACTTTCTCTTCCTTCCACACTAGATTTTATAATAGTTATTTGTGTGAAAATCTGCTCATTATAAGCTTACTTAGCCATACTAGAACTAGAATCTCCTCTAGTGATTTGAAAGGTATGCATTCTATTTCTCATTTTAATATTAACACTAAAAATGTTAATATAGCTTTAATTTTTATTTAGGCATTAATATCTAGAGTTAATCAGTATCTATGGCTTGCCCAAACCAGAACAAACAAACACCAAGAACCTTAGCAGGGCTTGTTTCTATCTTCTTTCCTTCACCATCATCTATATTGAGATCATCTGGGATTCTCAATATAGATTATTAACCTTTTACATTTAGGCTTCTTTAGTTTCTTTGCTTGCTCTTGCTTCTTATGACCTGTGTCTTCTCTGAATTCATTTATTTCTCCTTTTGGAGTATATCCTCTAATAATTCTTTCAGACTATGAAGTTGATAACCTTTTTGATTTAGTTTTATTTTAATTTTTTAATTAAAATTATATAGTACATAGATTAATGGCATTTGTCTGACAAAGCTTGTAATGCATAAGAGCAATCCCCTACATCCTTACTCCTTAAGTTCTGCTTTCTAGACTTAATATCTATTTTTGATATATTCATTAGCTTATTATATAGGGAGATAAGTGTTCATTTCTCTTACCCTACTGCCCTCCCATACACACACACACACACACACATACACACACACACACGCACGCACACACACATCTTTCCCCTTCTCTCCCTCTCAGAAGACTATGTTTTTGATTAATTACTCAGGATTTCATATTACTGGGTGTATGAGTTTCCTATTGCTGCTGTAACAGATTAGCACAAACTAGTGGTGTAAATGAACACAAATTTATTACCTTACATCCTGTAGGTCAGAAGTAAAATATCAGTCTCACTGGAGTAAAGTGAAAATGTTATCAGGGCTGGTTCCTTCTGGAAGTTCCTTGTGTTTTCCAGCTTTTAGAGACCACCAGCATTCCTTAGCTCATGGTCCCTTCCTTCATTTTCCAGACCAGCAGTGTAGCATCTTTAAATCTCTCTGACTCTTTGACCTTTGCTTTAGTTGCCCATCATTTTCTCTCATGCCAACCCTCCTGCCTCCCTCTTATAAAGATCCTTTTGATTACTTTGGGCTCAGTTGGAAAATCTCCCATTTTAAGATTCTTAATTTAACCACATCTATAAGTCCCTTTGCAGTGTAAGTTAATATATTCACAGGTTCCAGGGATTAAGATGTGGCCATCTGGGTCAGGGGCTTGGCATAATTTTGCCTACCATACTAGGATTATATAAATCTTTCTATAAATGAACAACATGGTATACTATGATTAAATTTTCATTACTTATATAATTTCTTTTGATGTTGATAATTATCCTTTGTTGTTTGCTTAATTTTCTATGTACTTATACATTTTTTCCTATACTCTATGTTAGAATAATAAAACTCTCTTTAATATGTCAAACACTTTGGGTAAACTACTAGTTCCTGTGATGGTTAATTTTGTGTCAGCTTGACTAGGCCACAGTACCCAGGTATTTGGTCAAACATTATTCTAGATGTTTTTGTAATATTTTTAACATGAAATTAACATTAAATCAGTAGACTCTGATTAAAGCAGATTACCCTTCATAATATGGGTGGGCCTCATCCAATTATTTGCAGGTCTTAATAGAAAAAGAGTGACCTTTCCTCAAGAAGTGGGGGTTTTCCAGCAGACTGCCTTTGTCCTCAAACTGCAACTCTTCCCTGGGTCTCCAGCCTGACAGCCTACCCTGCAGATTTCGGATGTTCGAAGCCTGCACAATCTTGTGAGCCAATAAATCTCTCTCTCTCTCTCTCTTTGGCTATATACACATACTCTTGGTTCTGTTTCTCTGGAGAATCCTGACTAATACAGATTTTTGTATTGACAGTGGTTCTAGAGGAACAGAATCTTAAGGATGAGTTTTCTGAATTGGTTCTGGGATATCTGGAGTTGGTTCTCTGATCTGATTAGATTTAAAGACACTAATGACTCTATTTCCAGTAATAAAGAATGATGTCTTTGTAAGAGGAGACTAGGACACAGGTTGTTATAGAGGTAAAATCATTTGAAGAGTCATAGAGAAGATGGCCATCTATAAGCCAAGCAGAGAGGCCTTAGGGGAAACCAACTTTGCCAACATTTTGACCTTGGACATCTAGCCTCCAGAATTTTGAGAAATAAATTTCTACTGTTTAAGCCACCCATCGATTAGGTCTTTACAGCAATTCTGTAATATTATTTCTTCATTCCTCATTTTTTAGCCTGTTCTTATTTGATTGATATAATATTCTGTCCTGTTCCTCTGAGAATATTACCTTGATTTAAAAAAATGTTCTTTTCCTTTAATTATCTTCTTGAGTGTCCTGTTTGTTGAGTTTGGTGCTGTTTTATGTAGTGAATTTCCAGAATGTTAGATGCTTCTTGCTGCATACTCATCTTGTATGAGAGTTTCCCTATTCTAATTTCAGTGGATGCTAATTTTGGGGGTGAACAATGCTGCCTTAAGTGATTGTGGTACTGAAACAGTAGGCTATATTTCAAGGAGGTAAAAATATTTATTTGGGGGGCATGGGTTTCCTGCTTTTTCCTGGGTGCTGCAAGTAGCCTAATATGTTGTCTTTCCTCTCTTGCCCAGGTACCCATATTCATAGTTTTAGCCCAGAGGCTAATGTTCTGTTGGCTGTTCCTTGGTATAAATGGACATGGGATGTCATTGTCCTATGGGGTCAACTCATCTGGACATTCAAAATATATTTCTTTAATCACCTAGATGTTTTGCCAGGGATCCTTCCTGACCCCCGCGTCTACCCCTTCAACTTGAAGTATTGATACTTCCAAAGTCATTGCCACCTTTCCTAAGAGTCCTCTTATATGTTTTGGACAATGATTTCTTCTGTTGATCCAACCCCATGTGTATATTCTATTTTTCATGGCTTCCTCATGATCACTGGTATACATTTTTGTTTTATAGTGTGTTTATGAATTTATTCCTTTAAACAATATCTTTTGTGCCATTTTTAAGGATTTAGGTGAGGAAGTGGAGACAGGAGTTTGTGGGCAATCCATTCTCCAATTTTTTTTTAATCTTTTACTATGCTCTGGAATAGTTTAAGTAGCACCAGAATTATTTGTTATTTTAAGTCTTGATAGAACGTATCTTAAAGAAACCCCCTGAATCTGAATTAGTGGCAGAGTTTTGACTACCTATAATAATTCTTATCTTGGTCAATTTTGATCATTTGTATTTTTTTTAAAAACCCATCTTTTCACATAGATCTTTTACTCTGATACAAATTTGACATAGTAAATTCTTATTATAACTTTAAAAC
This sequence comes from Mesoplodon bidens, assembly GCF_964165515.1. NCBI lineage: Eukaryota > Metazoa > Chordata > Mammalia > Artiodactyla > Ziphiidae > Mesoplodon > Mesoplodon bidens. Next base: position 17,586,656 of record NC_138164.1, on the reverse strand, counting down.
TCCCCTATGTATCTACAGATATGTCTTCCAAATACTGCTTACTTGTGTAATGAGCAACTTTTAGGGCAAAGCTAATTCATCTTGTTTCCTCCACAGTGTGCAAGCACAGGGCTTTATATATTTGTTTAGTTTTCTTTTTAATCCCTTTCAAAATGCTCATTGTACTGGCATTGGTCATGGTTCAGGGGACGAAAACTTTGGCCAATGCCAGGTGTGTGGCTAATAATTCACTTTCCTATACACTGCTTATCTTTAAAGCTATGGCTGTCAGTAGAAAGTAATGAAACTTAGCATGATCTTCAGTTTGCTTCATTTCACAATTACATCATATTTCAAATATGTTATTTGTACCCTCATAGGGTTGCTAAGACTCTTCAGCTTCTCTTGGATACACGCTCCAGGAAAAATAAGCACATGTCCCTGTGTGATTCAATGGTCACTTCTCTGAAGTATAACAGGGAGTTTTGAATGTCTCAACCTCCTGTGGTGTTTGGGAAATTTTTTCTTTTCTTGGCATTTCTAAAAGCATAGTATAGATTTTCTTCTTTTTAGCATATTCAGAATAATCTTCTACAAAAGAGCCTCAACTCTATATTTATAAGAATATAAAGGTTTCTCTTTTTTTACCTCTGCTGTTTGGGATCTTTCCAAAGCCATTTCTTATGAGTCGTTTCCTTCTACCACTGTTTTTTTTTTTTTTTTTTTTTTGCAGTACGTGGGCCTCTCACTCTTGTGGCCTCTCCCATTGTGGAGCACAGGCTCCGGACACGCAGGCTTAGCGACCATGGCTCACAGGCCCAGCTGCTCCGCGGCATGTGGGATCTTCCCGGACCGGGGCACGAACCCGTGTCCCCCGCATCGGCAGACGGACTCTCAACCACTGCACCACCAGGGAAGCCCTCTACCACTGTATTTTTACAAAAGGATTTCTTATATCTTATGTGAGAATTTTTCTTCCTCACTGATAAGCCAGGTTTGTAGTCCAAATCTATGAGTTTCTAGCTTTGTGAATGTAGGCAAACCCACTTAACTTCTGTGACCACAGTTTCCTCGTTAGAAAAATGGAGAAGTTAAAATTATTTCCATCTCGTAGGATTGTTGTGAAGATGAAATGAGATAATGAACGCACATTGCTTAGCGTGGCACACAGGAATCAATAAACATTAGGTGGTACTGTCAGTCATAATCATCATCGTTGTTGCCATTTATATTTCAGTTACTTTCCTCTGATATCAAGCAGAAACTCCAGCTTAAACTTGCAAGAGGTATCTGGAGTGATCACCTGCAACAGGAAAGTAACCATGGCACACTGTCCTACAGGCCTTTGTTACAAGTATCTGTCTCTCTGAATTTGAGCTTTATCTAAGTGGTCCTATGTGGGCACCGTCTGTGTCTGTTTGTGGTGTTCCTGGAAAGCGTGCTTCTAAAACCTACTTCTTCCCTTCTCTCTCTGGAAGTGATAAACTGCCAACCTCTGAGTGCTAGCAATTTGCAAGGTATTGATTTCCCTGACTCCTGCACTCTCTCCTAGAACAGACATACACATGGTAAAACTTGTTTCTTCCTTTACACAATTGGATTTCTCTTATTTTCTGTGTTCTGACAATAGTCTGATTTCGATCTTTGCCCCAGAATTTTAGTGCTGTGTTTTCCTTTTAAACCAGTTCTTTCAGCACTGATATTGGCCAAAGCCCCACACTCATCTCTGCTGATATCAGTAATATCCCAATCCCATTTCCACCGATATCAGTTAATGCTCAAACCCATCTTCACCAATATCAGCTAATGCTTCAAATTCCTTTCCACATGGATTGGGTGGAGGTGGGTTTGGGGCGTTACCTGATATCAGTACTGGAAGAATGTTTTTAAAAAGAAACAGAGCAATACGTTTCTGCAGCAAAGATAAAAATTATAATAATAAAGTATGAAATGAATTAAAATATTAAATTATAAATATAATAGTAACATTTCTTGAGTGTCTAAAATGTGCCAGTCACTCAGCTAAACCCTTTTTTTGGCTTATACCTTGTTATCCTGCCAAACAATCCTTGAAGTAGTTTCTCTTATTTTCTCCATTTTACGGATGAAGAATCAGAGCTGTGGATGGATTAAATCACTAACTCATGATCACACACATCTGCTGAACAGTGAATCCTGGACACAAGTCTAGGTTTTGAGGAGCTCTAATAAATTGCTCCCCTATGCTTACCTCTTGAATTCTAAACCGAGAGGAATAAAATAGAAAGATGGAGATCAAAGATTGGCTCTTTTACTGAAATAAATTGGAATGGAGGGCATGGCTTATGCAGCAAAAATTGGCTTCCCACTTCTCAGTGTCCCTCAACTAAGATCATGGGAAAGTTTGATTCTGCAGGGCAGACACACCTGACCAGGCTGCTGCCTTATATCACTGTAGGTTGGAGATGGGAAAAATAGAGAATAACTTCTTGTATACTATTTTTATTACTAAAGAAAATTTGATCTTGTCAGTAAATTATGTGTTATGATGCTTCCTAGCTATGTAATCTTAGCTCGGTGCCTCAGTTTCCTTACCTGTAAATGGGAATTATGGTCATATTTTCTAATATTGTTTTTATAGTGTAACATGTAAGCATGATTGAAATAGTACCAATCAAACTGGAAAGGTGAGGGAGTAAGCAGAAGAGAATAAGAGTTTTTAGTGAGGAGCTTACTTGGATGTTTAAAATCCATTTATTTTATGCATAAATTTAGAATTGACAAAACTTTCATCTTTCTAATACCTTTACCAATTTGGTAATGTAGATACTGTTACCTACATTTTATAGATGGGAAACTCAGGCTCAGGTGACTTAGGTGGGCTAAAGTGGAACAGTCAATACATAGCAGAGGTGGAAAGATAGTCCAGACCTTTGCCTTATCATCTATTTCCTACTTTTTTTTAACATCTTTATTGGAGTATAATTGCTTTACAATGTTCCTATTCCTTTTTATTTTTCTTTTAGGCTGGGTATTTTAGATAAGCTTTCTATTTAGTTAGTGTAAATATTTTTCTTTACCAAAGCTAGGAAAGAGTGTGTTTCTCCATCCTTTCTTTGTTTCTGTGGATTTTGCTTTCTTAGCTGCCCCTAGAGCCCTTTGCTAATGCAGCTCAATCCCATGTACCTGAGCTGATTTGCTGAGAGAGCAGGAGTGCTTCCCCTATTAAATTGTGCCTGGTGTGAATGTGGTCTTTGCCATTCACCTTCCTGTAAATTCTAGATAGAGACTTTGTCTTCAAAGTATCATTTGTACACACTAGATATACACCAAAGTTTGACTTTACCCTAGGAATCTGGCCAAAAAATCTGGTGTTCAGCCTTGGCTTCATCATTAGTCTTAGCCTTTGTATGTTAGACTAGATATATGTTTAAACATAACTTTTGCCACCTTTAACTTGTCCATGATCAATAACAGCTTCATCCTGTGGTTTACTATTATGTCTAAATGGTTTAGCAATGTGAGTAATACAAACATGACATGTTATTCAGATTTTTTGCTGATACCTTTAAATGTAAGTGAGCATTCTAGATGTTACGTAGAATGAAAATCTCTTTGTGTATTTTATATACGAACATTCTCAGCCCATTAAAGTTATAAAGGCATATATGTTATTGCAATTATAAAATGGAACAATTATGAAGGCTGTTCACTTTTTTTTTCCCATCTTTATTGGAGTAAAATTGCTTTACAGTGGTGTGTTTGTTTCTGTTTTATAACAAAGTGAATCAGCTATACATATACATATGTTCCCATATCTCTTCCCTCTTGTGTCTCCCTCCCTCCCACCCTCCCTATCCCACCCCTCTAGGTGGTCACAAAGCACCGAGCTGATCTCCCTGTGCTATGCAGCTGCTTCCCACTAGCTATCTATTTTACATTTGGTAGTGTATATATGTCCATGCCTCTCTCTCGCTTTGCTGTTCACTTTTTGTACAAAAATAATTAAGAATATTTAAATATAAGGATATAAGTTAGTAGTTAATACAAAAATTAAGGGAAGCTGGGTAACTTCAGGAAGTTATCCTTGGTCAGCAAATAACTATTTATAAGAATTTAAATAATACAAAAGCCGAATAATAAAAATATGATTATGCCATTGTTCTAATATTTGTAACATGACTAGATATTAAAATAAGTTTTAAGAACCATATTTAAATCTTAGTTTTGTAGCTCCATTTAGGCCATGATTCTCTCAAGGAAAGTTTCTTTTGGGAATTCTTGATGTCTTGTGAGCATGAAGTATGAAAGTCAACTTTGTGACCTTCAAATTTCATGAAAAGAGAAAACTCCAAAATCACATAGAAAAACTAGTTATAATAAAGAATAATAGAGTAGAATACAAGAAGAAAACACTAGGGAAAAATTAGGTGCCTCTCAATTTCTTGTTCTTTTACCAATTTTTTTTTTTTTGCGATACACGGGCCTCTCACTGTTGTGGCCTCTCCCATTGCAGAGCACAGGCTCTGGACACGCAGGCTCAGCGGCCATGGCTCACGGGCCCAGCCGCTCTGCAGCATGTGGGATCTTCCCGGACCGGGGCACGAACCCATGTCCCCTGCATCGGCAGGCGGACTCTCAACCACTGCGCCACCAGGGAAGCCCTCTTTTACCAATTTTAATGAGTTACTTTATCTCACAAATGTGCTATATAGGAACTGACCACGCTAAGCAAATACTGCTCCTGTGGTCACATGATAAGCTTAAAATGTCAAATTTCACTTCTAAGTTTAGTGATAAAATTGCAATAATAATATTTTTTCTATATTATAAAAATATAAGTAATTGATTTTGTATAAATATACATTTTGTGTACACATAAAGTAATATATTTTACATCCAACAACTGCCTTCTATAATGTCTATTTGGCTTGGCTTTAGCTGAATAGTGGTTTTCACACTTGACCTTTGGGCATTTGGCTAAAATCTATATTTGGTGAACTTCTACTACAAACTATCTTGTATAATTTTGGCAACCATGTTGTACCCTTAGCAGTGGGGTGCTGACCCTCATTAAGTGAGTATTCCTACTATGTGGGGTAACTAGTTATGATGATGGGTATTATTATAGTATCTTTATTTCTGTTAACTGAACCAGGATTTTTTGTCAAGAATATCAAATAAACTAAAAACAAAACAAAACAAAAAGCAAACCTCCTAGTAGGAGTTAACTATTGTAAGAAATTCAGTATGCCAAATCCAGAGATATAAACCATTTGAGGATTGTTACCAAGACCAGAGATGGGTGAGGTGACAGAAATCCTAAGACCAAGAACTATTAGGAGATCCACTTCAGGTGCCAAGAATCCAAGCATTTAAAGGGCCAGGAATCAAAAGAGTGCATTTTCCTCTTTTATCACCCTATGTCTAAAGATAGCAATTTTTATGTCTTGTTCCTACGTTAGCATTGTTATGTCCATCAGAAAATCTAGATTCCCTATCTCTTTGGTTGATTCATAGTCGTATTCCACAAAGATATCACTCTGACCCGTTTTATCTTCAAAGTGATGCTCATGTCTTTTCCCTTCCCTCTTCCCAGGTTCTTTCTAGGAATGAAGTATCTATGTAGGCTAGATTACACTATAGTAATGAACAACCTCTAAACGTAGTGGTTTAATCCCCCACAAAAGTCTTTTACTTGCCCTACTTGCCTCCTTTATTTCTAGGTTCCATTAGGTGTGTGACTCCATGGTGACACTCGGATTCAGGCTGGTAGAGAATCTGTCATCTTGTAGCTGCAGCATCTGAGCACATGCCTTCTTCAATCACCACAGCAGGGAAAGAGAGATGGGGGAAAAGCATCTGGACCCTTCACTGCATCTGTATAGAAGTGGTAAGTGTTATTTCTGCTCACCTTTCATTGGCCTGAAATAGTCACAAGTCACATGGGCTAATAATTGCAATGTTTTGTACACACAGAAGGGGAGGAAAGTCAGATTTTGTGAATATGAATAATGGCTACCACAGTCTCTCTTCTAGTCTCGAAATATTCAGTTCACTCTTCCCTAACAACCCTCCCCAAGGGAGACAACCTGAAATGTCAGCCAGTTATGGTTTTGAGCTCAAAGCCCAGGGCCTCTTCAGGAAGGATCATAGCCTCTACTTCAGATCCAGGCCTGACTCCTCTATATCTGGAAATAATGAATGAGAAAGGCAAGTTATCTGTCTGCCATGGGCCCAAAATCTAGGAAGAGGAAGAAATCACCAGTTTCTGGGAATTCTTCAGTCTCACTGGCAGGCATTGTGAGGGTCTTCTACCCTGGAAGCTTCCTAGTCCTTTGTTTTCTTGGCCCCAGTCTTTGGGAGATTTTCCTTTTATCGTTTTCTTCTTCAGACACAGCCGATGATGACTGGGAAATAGGTGCTCTATGAGGGCTATGCAGATTTCACAGCCCATGTTCTGGCTAGAAAAGGTCAGGAGCAAACAATATCACACAGTCTTTCAAAAACATATAGAGCTTCTTGCCATTTGATTCCAGTCATCTTCATGTGCCAGAAACCACCCCCATATTCACAATTCTTTTTTTGCTTACTATTATTTTATTTTAAAACAATCTCAAGCACATAGAAAAGCTGCAAGTATGGCACAAAGAGCTTTCTTTTCTCTGAGCCATTTGACAGCAAGTTGTTGATCTGATGTCTCCTCGTCCCCTTGTGTGTGCATTTCCTACTAACAAGTATGTTGTCCTACGTAACCAAAATATAATCATCAAAATCAGGAAGTCAACATTGATATGTTAGTACAAGAGGGAGGGGATATATGTATACATATAGCTGATTTACTTTGTTATACAACAGAAATGAACACATTGTAAAGCGACTATACTCCAATTAAAAAAAAAGAAAGAAACCTCAGACACATTCACATTTTGCCTGATATTTCAAAAATGTCCTTTATAGCAAAAGAATTCAGTTCAGAATCATGAATTGTTTTTCATTCTCGTGTCTTCTTAGTGTCCCTCACTGTGGCCCAGCTCCTCAGTCTTCCCTTCATTTTCATTACGTTGACACTTCGGAAGATTATAGACCGATAACTTTGTTCTGTGTCCCCTGATCTGCATTTGTTTCATGTTTCCCCATTATCAGATTCAAGTTGTATGTTTTGTCAAGAATATCACAGAGACGATGCTGTGTCCGTGCCATTGGGTGACAGAGTTTGATTTTTTCACTTCGATCACTTGAATAAGATGATGTCTACCATGCTTCTTCACGGTAAAGTTATTCTTTTTCCATTTGTAACTAATAACTATTGTGGGAAGGTACTTTGGAACTATGTGTATGCCCCATTTGTCATCTAACTTTCAGTTTATTCATTTATTAATTTGTATTTAGAGTACATATGTTTTCCATTTTATTTAATGAATTATAATCCCTTACCATCATTATTATTTTGATAATTAAATTGTCCTAGATTTGATCAGCAAGTGCCCCTTCAAGCAGGCATCTGTGTTCTTTTGACATGTCTTTATCATTCTTTGAGCTACTCCTTGTTTTCTAGGACAAGAAGGTACCCAAGCTCATTTTATACTTTTCTTGCCCCAGCTCTGGAATCAGACATTTCTCCAAGGAGCCCTGGTTCCTTTTGGTAGAGAATGGGTATATAGAAACCATGATCTAGGCACTGGTATGTTCATTGCAGTGTCACTCTTCCTAAGCTCTCTCAGAGGATAGAGTTAGGGAATCAGTGTATGTATGTATACACACACACACACACACACACATAAACATACACATTTACTTCTATCTCTCTATCTATCAATCTATCATCTATCTATCATCTATCTAATATTACATATAACATATATATAAAATCTCCACAAGCTCATATGATGCATCACAGGGCTGATTCTAATTTCTTCCCTTTTCATATTTAAAGTGCCCTTCTCTGACAATGAGAAACCCATCTCCCATTATCCTTATTTCATCAATCCCTTGGTAATCATCCATTTCTACTGCCCCTTCCCTGCACGAATGCCCTCCTCACTGCACTTAGGCTCTGACAGCCTGACTCGATCTGCACTTCCCATGTGGATGCCACCCTCAACCAACTCAAGAGCTGATACCCATGCTAGGATGCCACTCCACAAAGACCCCTTCTTAACCCTGCTGGGTCTCTAACTCCCATACTTGGAATGCCCTTTTCACTCTGGGCTCCAAAAGCCCATAACAAGCCATCCTCCACGTGGGGTCTTCTGCACCCAGCTCAGGGTTTGCCACCTTGTGTCTGATGTGCCAACTCCCCCTCTCCCATCACCACGGATGGTCACCTCGGTTTCCATGGGTCTCTCACCCTCTTTGCTAGTGTGTGCTTCTCACAGGGATGCCCTCTGATACCCCACGCCAGCCCACTCCTCCAGCAAGACTCTTCAGCCTCCTCAGGCTCTGACACCACTTGCCAGGACACTTCCCTCCACAGGGACACCCTCCTCACCCTTCTGAGGCTCTGACACCTACACTCCCTCCTCCAGGTGGACAACCTCCTCGCCACAGTCAGGCTCAGACCTGGGCAGCTGTCCTATGCAGATGCCCTCCTTATTCAGCTCAGACTCCAGTACTCTCCTCTGGGCCACTGTGGCTGTCCCCACCCCGCACCAGGTATGGATGGTCCACCTGCCTTTGCCCAATTTGGCTTTAGGGGCAAATTCTTCAAGAAGAAAAGGGAAGAGAAGAGAAAGATCCCATTGTTCCTTTTGGGACAAATTTCTCATAGCTGGTGTGTTTCTTTGCATTTTCCTTCCCAAAGCTCTCTTTCTCTATTCCACTTCTGGGGGCAAGTTTTACCCTTAATATTTGACATGAGTAATTTTATAAAGCTGGAAAAGATTTACTGAGCAATATATCTGTAATCTGATCCTTGCCCTTAGGTAATATAATCTGTTGACAGATTTTATCATCTTCCTTAAAATTGCTTTCTGACGCTTGTATTTTACTATTTGGAACCTAGAAGCAGTTGGGGTTTTTTGAGCTTGCAAAGCCCCAATTCCTAAATCTCTCAATTTCCTTTCATTTGTGCTTTCAAATTAAGCAATTTTCTCCTGGGCTTATGTCTTTATTATAATACCTAGCCAAACGTGACAAATATCACTAAACAAACATTCTAACGTATTTCTCCCTAGAGCTGTACGTTCACTCAAATCATGATCTATTTCTCAAGTTACATGAATGACAGTTCTACGAAATATTTGGTCACTATAAAACATGGTTCACAGCCTTTCTAGCCTCTGTCATCAGTGTCCTTGCCAATGACCATCTAACTGTGAAACCTGTGCCACCACGTATTTTGAGTTATTATTATTATTTTTTTTTACAAAGGCACCAAATTTCTGGCAGGAAATTCTGCATTAGTAGGAATGGATGAGGTTATGTTCTGATAACAAACAATCCAAAGTTTCAGTGTCTTAATACAACAAAAGTTGATTTCTTGATCCCATCGTATGTCCTGTTGTGGTTGGTGGGGATAAAGGGAAGGCTCTGTTTGGCATAGCCACTCAGAAACGCAGTTTGTCAGATGTTCTGCCATCTGTATCTACACCATCTGAAGCAACTAGCTCCCTAGTTGCCTCAACAGGGTAATAGGGACTGGTGAAGAGTGCATGGACTTTCCATCACCTCACACCAGATACGACATACATCACTTATGGCCACATTTCAATAGCCAGAATTAGTCATAGGGTCCCAATCAACCATGAAGAAGCTGAAAGTGGACCTTCATATGGCAACAGGGGCAGAACTAGATATTGGCAAACACTAGTATCTTCTGCGTGTACCTTTCACTAGCAGATTTCAGTTGTGTCTCATTCCAACATGGTTATTGTTTATGAAGTGTCCTTCACAGTCATTCAGCAGATATTTATTGAGTGCCTATTATTTTCTAGGTACTCTTCTAGGCACTCGTCATACAGCAGTGAAAAGAAGAGACAAAGCCCACTTACCTTCATTCTAGACAAATTTTAAATATACAGTGTGTCAGGTGATGATAAATGCTGTGGAGAAAAATTAAGCAGAAAAGGAGGCTAGGGCTTTCTGGTGGGGGAATGAGATCTGCAAGCTTGAATATTTCAGTTGGAGAAGGTCTACTAAGAAAGTCACTGTAGTTGGCTGAACAATGGCACCCAAAGATGTCCACGACTTCATTCCCAGAACCTGTGAATGTGTTACTTTTTATAGCAAAAGAGACTTTGCAGAGGTGATTAAGGATCATGAAAAGGAAAGATTATCCTGGATTAAGTTGGTTGGATCAAGTGACAAGGGTCTTTATAAGAGGGTGGTAGGAGGGTCAGAGTCAGAAAAGACAATGACAGTGGAAGCAGAAGTCAGAGGAAGGGAGATATGAAGATGCTACGTGGCTGACTTTGAAGGGGGTAGGACTCAAGGAATTCAAGTGCCATCTAAGGTTTGGAGATGTGGAAGGTGAGGTGATCAGCTTGGTAAAATAAATTAATGTAAAAGTGCATATATAACAACCCAAAAGAAAACCCCCTTTATCCTTAAAAAAGCTAAGCTAAATATATTATAATTCCATCATGTGCCATAGTCATGGTGTAAATTGTTCATCAAATCATTACAATAAATTCCAAATCATTTGTTAATGTTTAGAAATTGTAGGTGTGATCTTTCATTTGAAGAGGTTGTCATTAGCTAAATGATGCCCCTGTCTGTGAGCTATGCTTTAATAAAAGAGACTACATCCAACACACAAAAGCTTCCCCGCTAAATTAATAGTCATTGGTGACTTAGAGTGTCAAATTAATGTCAATAATATAGATTATGATGCCAAATCCTCTCAGCTTCTATTGAAATGCAATTATATTAAAAATGTTCTACCCTCCTAAATGTTTTAGTCCTTATATTACTGAGATTTTGTATATTAAAAATCTATATCATCAACTAAATCAAGAAAAGCATTTAGGAATGTCATATTTAATTGGGTGGAACACAATCCTTCCGGCCAAACAAGAGGCAAAGCACTATAGCAGTTAAGAGCATTGGCTAGGGCTTCCCTGGTGGTGCAGTGGTTGAGAGTCCGCCTGCCGATTCAGGGGACATGGGTTCGTGCCCCGGTCCGGGAGGATCCCACATGCCGTGGAGCGGCTGGGCCTGTGAGCCATGGCCGCTGAGCCTGGGCGTCCGGAGCCTGTGCTCCACAACGGGAGAGGCCACAACAGTGAGAGGCCCACATACTGCAAAAAAAAAAAAAAAAAAAAAAAAAAAAAGAACATTGGCTATGTGCCAGACTAAGTTTGAATCTTAGTTCTGCCATTCAAGTTTTAAATAACCTCTCTGTGTCTCAGTTATCTTATCTGTAAAAATGGAGATGATAATGAGCATTAAGTACCTAAATGAGTTGATATTTACCAGACAAAGCAAATGCTGTAAGTGATTGCTCTCATTTTTATTAATAAAATTATTGCTGCTAATTCTTGTGATGGGTGAGTGTTGGATGGATTTTAATGAGCTGATCCAATTAGATGGAGGTGAAATTCAACAGTGATCTATACTCTGGGTGTCCTAGACCTCAAACTGTCCCCAAGTGTCCCACCCATTCCTTCCTGCTTACCTGTTCTCCCAGCATCTCCCAGATCCTTTCTTTCTTTTTCTAAAAGAGTTTCAGTTTTATTATTATTTTTTTCAGTTATACATATATATATTCTTTTTCATATTTTCCATGATGGTTTGTCACAGGATTTTGAATATAGTTCCCTGTGCTATACTGTAGGACCTTGTTTCTCCATCCTATATATAATAGTTTGCATTCCAGATCCTTTCTGAGGCAAAGTCCCATGGAGGCTACAGTCCTAGTAGCCATGTGAAAGTGACACCAGGATAAGCACCAGCAGCACTAGGCCAGAGCTTTGGGGGCCATATGGAGCTTAGGCATTTTCTTACGTGAATACCAGTGCTGCCGGGGACACTTCCTACAAATCTCTGTGCCAACTAGAGCCGGAATCTAAGGTTGACTCATGGGAGCCATGGTGGGTGGGCTGGCATTCCAGGAGCCTCCCAAACATTACCACTCAGAGATCCTCAGGCCTGTGCACAGTGTGAGCAGGACATGGTCTACTCTGCTTGGGGATGGAAGGATGGCAATGCCAGGGAGTCAGGACCCTTGGGGAATATAAGTGGCACTTACACTATCGATCAATGGGAAAAGAATCTGGTCTTAGTGCTGGAGCAGGGACCTAGAGCCCCCTCCAGTGCCTAGGATGAAGTCTTTAATTTCTGGATTTTGAGAAGGTAGTGAATGGGTTCCAGGGAGTAGCAATGGTTGGCAGGAGCACTGAGAGAGCTCAGAAATGTGACTATTTATCAATGGTGTGGGAATAGTTTAGTATTTTAACAACTAGTATGGCTATAGCTATGCATATGGTTGGATCTTTGCTCTGCTCTTAGTTCAAGTAAGCTGAAAACTGACTTAGATTTTATAACGTGGAGGTCATTGATGTTTTGGTGAGCCAATAAGGGTATGAGTTTGACTGAGTAGGTACAAAGGAAAATATAAGGAAAATTGGTGACTCTTTCAAGGGATTTTGCTATAAAGAGGAGTAGAGAAATGGGGTTGGGGATGAGGGGATCAAAGGAAGGTTTTCTTAAAGTAGGAGAATTAATAGTATGTTTGCTGTTGAAGAGAAAGCTTTTGCAGAGAGATGATGTCTGTCTTTGTTTATTACCCAGGAGCTGTGTGTGGGAGGTACTAAGGCTACACATATTTTTTTTCAGTATTATGCTCAGCTTTTCTTCCCATTATGAAGTACCAGGCATCCCTCTCACTATTATTTTTTCTTCTCTTGTTATAGATGCTGCCCTGATTCATTTCTGGGAATTTTTCTTTCTCTGCCTCTATTTTTAGTGTAAAGTCTGCTTGATAAATCAATAAGCACCTAGGTAGCCTGCATATACTGGATGTGTGCTCTTTTCTCTGCCAAGAGACCAACATTTCAGTATCTTAAACCACAACCTAGAAAGCCAAAACCAAATGTCATCCCATAATACTAGTTTTGCAGACAGATACCTTCCTTATCTCTCTCTCTCTCTCTATGTATTATGTCTGTCTGTCTGTATCTATCTATCTATCTCTCCTCTATCATCTAGTTCTAGAAGGAAATTAAACCACTTGGCTGTTTGTTGAACTAATTTCTTTCCTCAAATCCCAGTCTTAGTTGAAATGAAAAATATTACCTACCTGAACCCCAAGTTTTATAGTTTTATGATAAGACATCCTTTCTCTAGAGTATTTCCCCATGTCCCACACCTCCATCTTTCCAGGAATGAGTTAAAGTGGTTGGGGATGAAAGAGTGATAAATTCTGTTTATTGTCCATCACATCGTGGATTCGTCTGCACCAGAGACAGCCAGTCCCCTCCTGGCTTCTCACATCCACCATTTAGTGTTTGCTCCATGCTCTCTAGTCGATGGTTTCTTTTTTTCCTGGGCCCAGTGAGTGGATTTCTCAGACTCTATAATACTTGTGAATTCTCTTTATCATTCCATAGAGGATGAGATGCTGCTTCTTTTCCAAAGGTCACAGAAGGAGGCAATAACAGAGGAGTTAAGAGCCAAAACTATTGAATAAGACAAGCCTGCATATACGTCTCAGGCCTGTACTGACTAGCTCTGTGCAGCATGTTCCCTGTTAAATGGGGATGAAATCATAATGCTTTGTTAGGGCTGTGGACCAAATGAGGAAAAAAAAGTAAATTTCTTAGCATTAAAACAAGTCCTTGTTTACATTCTGTAGTAAAAGATTTCTGCTTCGTTATGAGTCTCATACTTAGTTTTGAGTTTCTAAAATGTGATTTCTTCCTATATTTCTAAATCCTTAACAATAAGTATAATTCTCTCAACAGCCAATAATTTTTCTCCATCAGGAAAGCCATATGTATTGCTATAATGGATGTCAACAGAAAAACTTAACATTCTGAAGTCTTTATTTTGTAGTGACCCTCTCAGAAATCGGTTTTATTTTATACAGTGAAATGACCCTACTTGCAGAAAGGTACATTAAAAAAACGCTGGAACCTAAAGATATAATTAGCAAACCACTTCTCCTACTTTTAGTTTCCTTATTCATGAAGTGAGGAGTGAAATGCAGAGGATTTCTAAGATCCCTTTTAAATATATGCAACCAACAATACCAGTTTCGAGTTTCTGTGAGGAAGGAGATTTAAGCATTGAATGAACTATAAGGTGAGGACTTGGTGAGTGTCTACTACTTGCGTTTCTCTTCTCCTCAAGGCAGCATGGGGTTTAACTGGTATGTCAATACAGGGTTAGCAGGTACTTGGAAGTCATGACATTCTTTTTCTCTCCACAATAGACCTTGTTCATGCATCACAGCTTTTACCAGCTATGCTTGTTGAGGTCTCAGAATCCTTCTCAACACAGTTCTGCAACAAACCATTACCAATCACTTGGCATTGGCCTGCACATGGGAACCAATGTTTCATCCCTGGAACAAAAATATTTGTTCCAGAGAGTTTGTCTTCACAACATATAGGAAACACTTAGTAGAGTGTAGTTTCCTTTTTCTCTCCAAGATAATATCGACTCTGAAAAAATATATATATATAGACTATGGTGAAACCATCCTCCCCCTCCAGAGCGGATCCTTCCTGTACCAATTGTGTAACCCACTGTCTTTCCACGTTTCTACCTTCTTCCCGAGGGTGGGCAGGACATGTCTTATGCCAGTCATGGGACAACATTTTGGTTTTAGTCAATGGAGTGAAAGCTTTATTTTGGCCACATTTCTATTGGTGACAGAAGCTTTTTCTCTGTTTTTCACTCTTTTTATCCCTGTAACCACTCATTCCTGAAGTTTCCAGAACTTTCATGCCCCTTTTTCTTCTCAGACCAGAGAATACTAGTTAAAAATGGGAATTTCTCTCCTCAGATCAAAGAATACTAATTAAAAATGAAAAAAAAATATTGTTACCCCTATTGTTACCCCTCCAAATCCCTAGGGAGAGATTTGGAAAAGGCTGTGCTTAATCTGTAGCAAGAATTTTCTATGATAGATTTCAGACAATAAGACCAAATGGGAGATATGTCAGAAAGAGCTGTTTTTCTAATGTACCTCAGATTGTACTATTTGGTCTTAACGGCAAAAAGTGACAAATGGGGTGCACAGTGGGAAACTCATGTTCTTTTGGAAAAGAGTTGGGGTTCTTAGATTAGGGCTCTATGGAAGATGTCAGAGATAACACAAAAACAAATATTCACACTCAGGAGCAGTGGCATTTAATAAAGTGATTAAGCATTGACATTAAATAAGTTCTCAGGACATTTTGAAGAGATTAATGTGGGTGGACGGAGGCAAGGAGTCATTGGGGAAGGAGTAAAGAGATGTTTTTCTTGACTAAAAATTGCAAGCAATGGTGGTAAAAATTTCAGGGGAAGTTTTGTTTGATTGTCCTTGGCATTAAATGACATTGATTATTAAAAAGACTTCTCCCCCTCCCTGCTACAAGGTGGAGAGGATAAAGCGTCTGGAGGAATGGAAATATTTGTGAGCAGATTCTGGGTTGGCGTTGGAATTGTTCGCAGACACTTTTGGCTCATCTCCATCCATTAACCTCTCCCATTTCCTAGGTGAATTTCACTGATCCAAGAATATTATTGCCATTTGCTTAGAAAGGCATTGCGTCCACGATTGCATAGTGGTTAAGTATCTACATCTAGGGTTATTGAGGAGATTTGATGAGTTACATTGTGCAACGTGCTTGGCAGAGAACAAGGTATATGGCCACTGATCAAGAAAGATACTATTGCTGTTATCATTATTATGTTCTATCTTTAACACCAGCTCTGATGGAAGCAGTCTTGTAGAATCTTTAACCAACAGCTTATACCCATGGGACTCTGTCTCTACGTTCTAACCCAGTGGTAAAGTATAAGAAGCACACTTGAGTTTACCATCAACTGTGCTTGTCTTATTCACTATTGTATCAAGTATATAATAGATACTTGTTGAATGAACCTAATGTGTGCAGACTTCATAGGTGAATGAAAATTAGATGGACAAATTCCACTCAGGCAGAATTCTTGCTGCTGGGGAAGGTAGAGGAAAGTGGAATTACTCTGTTGGAAGGCAATATGGGATTATCTGGTCCAACTTCCTACTTAAAACAAGAATCACAATCTCAGCTTTCTTTCAAATGTTCATCTGCTTCTCCTTTAACATAGGATTGAGAGGTTTGGTTGAATGTTCACATTTTTCTTGAGCGATAAGCAGGACATGTTCTTGGACAAGTATGAGTGAACTTACTCAGATACGTTGATGCATTAGCTGGATCACAGTGGAAGTCTGGGATACACAGTTATTCTTTAAACAGAGCAGAGAGCACGTGTATTTGTGTCATACCGGAATTCTGGTCCTGACTCTCTCACTGAAGAAGCAGTAGAGTGGTCAAGAGGTTGGGCTTTGGAGACAAACCTGGGCTAGAATCAGGAGAAAATGTAAGCCAGGGTCCTTCATTTGCATGGGTTCCTTCCAAGGCCCTGGGAGAGGCCCTAGCAATACAGTCACATGGCTATATATTTTAGTAAAAAAAAATCTGTATATATTATATATGTATTTATATAGATAGATAAATATATACCAAACATAAAATATAAAAACTTATATTTTATAAATATATATTTAGTTATTTTTACTATATATATATATATATAAATAAAACTGCAATCAGTTAAGACTAAGGGCTCTTTCCACCTGGATTTTATGTGAAGAGGCAATCAAAGAGTAAATAACCACTAAAACAACAGACATTAAGTGGCTATATATATATGTATATACAAATATATTTTTTATTGAAATATAATTAATGTACAATATTAAGTTAGTTTCAGGTGTACAACATAGTGATCCGACAATCAAATACATTAAAAAATGATCACCACTATCACCATACAAAATTATTATAGTATAATTACAGTATAATTGACTCTATTCCTTACAGTATGTATTACATCCCTGTGACTTATTTATTTTATAACTGGAAATTTGTATCTCTTTTTTTTTTTTGTGGTACGTGGGCCTCTCACTGTTGTGGCCTCTCCCGTTGTGGATCACAGGCTCCGGACACGCAGGCTCAGTGGCCATGGATCATGGGCCTAGTCGCTCCGTGGCATGTGGGATCTTCCCGGACCGGGGCACGAACCCGTGTCCCCTATATCGGCAGGCGGACTCTCAACCACTGTGCCACCAGGGAAGCCCTGGAAATTTGTATCTCTTGATCCCCTTCATCTATTTCACTGAATCCCCCGCTCTGCTCCCCTCTGGCAGACATCAGTTTTCTCTCTGGATCTATAAGTCTGTTTCTGTTCTGTTTTGTTTGTTTTGCTGTGTAGACTCCACATATAAGTGAGGTCACTATTTTATATTTTTATTGGAAATATTTTGAAATGTACAGAGAAGGGGAAGTAGAAAAAATATACAAATATAGTTAGAGAACTCAACACCGTTTGCCATTTATTAAACAGCTAACCAACATCAGCAGAAAACATGACACCGCTTTGTTGTGTGTCAACTTGAATAGGCTGAAATACATTCCCCAGAATATTCACTCTTACATATTTGTGATTGTGATGGGCCACAGGGAGATTCTTGTGGAAGATTTAGAAGGTGGAAGTGAAGCAGCAGCATGCTGTTGGTGATCTGCTGAGTCAATTTGGCATTAATGCAGCAGGTGGACTGCAATGACTCCGCCATGCCCTGGACATGCTGCCAGCTTCTACAACAACCAGGGACATGTATGCATGATAAACTCCAAGATGAAAGACCTCAGGTCTGCCAGATATCCATACCACTATGTCAGAAGCAACAAGAACAAATATGATTTTCTGTCCATCTCATGAGTTTTCAGCTCCTTATGTTGGCCCCAATTTGTCCTGGATCTCCCTCTTTACATCCATTGTCCCTTCCCAAGTGTCTCCCCAGTGGCCTGTAATCTCCAGCCCTAGATGTGAAGAATGAACCTTACAAAATGCTTAGTCAGCTTCCACAAATGTGTAAGATCAAATTCCTGTTATAAATCCATATATATGTTGTTCTTCATTGAATAAAGTCTCTCTGGGAACTTCCCTGGCAGTCCAGTGGTTAAGACTTTGCCTTCCAATGCAGGGGGTGTGGGTTCTATCCCTGGTTGGGGAGCTAAGATCTCACATGCTTCATGGCCAAAAAAACCCAAAACATAAAACAGAAGCAATATTTTAACAAATTCAATAAAGACTTTAAAAATGGTCCACATCAAAAAAAGCTTAAGAAAAGAAAGTCTCTCTGGTATAATTAAACACACACACAGACACACACACACACACAAAGCAAAACCCCAAAACCGAAGACTGGATAACCAAAAGAAAAAAAATGAGGGAGGAGATAGAGATGTGTCAGGGAGTTAATTAATAAAAATCAGTTATTTTTTCTGGATTTTGTAATGTTTTGTTTGTATCAGCTTTTAAATATGTGTAAATTTGTTATGATTTCCTTTCTTGTTCTAAATAAGTCTTTACTTTGACACCTAATTTTGTCTTTTTAATTATGTATTCTTTTTCTTCCAGAAAACCCCAGAAGATCCAGGCCCCAAGGAACTCATATCCATCTCTGATTGGAATCCTAACACCATTCACTAACTCTGTGATCTTGGGCAACTCACTTTACCCATCTGAGTCCCAGTTCAATCTGTAAAACAGCACCAATCTGTTAAATAATAAAGCAGCACTAATCTGTGTAATAATCTTATGAAACTACCTAGGTTATTGTCAGGACTAATGTTGATGCATGTGAAAGTGATAGTAAATATTAGCTATTATAGTTATTAATAATAATATCTGATTTTCCTACAGATTTCCCCATCTTGAAATGGATGTCTTAAAATATATTCTCTCTTTATCCATTCATCCGATGATGGACACTTAGAAGTTGTGGCACATATATACAATGGAATGTTACTCAGCCATAAAAAGAAACGAAACTGAGCTATTTGTAATGAGGTGGATAGACCTAGAGTCTGTCATACAGAGTGAAGTTAGTCAGAAAGAGAAAGACAAATACCGTATGCTAACACATATATATGGAATTAAAAAAAAAAAATGTCATGAAGAACCTAGGGGCAAAACGGGAATAAAGACACAGACCTACTTGAGAATGGACTTGTGGATATGGGGAGGGGGAAGGGTAAGCTGTGACAAAGCGAAAGAGAGGCATGGACATATATACACTACCAAACGTAAGGTAGATAGATAGTGGGAAGCAGCCGCATAGCACAGGGAGATCAGCTCGGTGCTTTGTGACCGCCTGGAGGGGTGGGATGGGGAGGGTGGGAGGGAGGGAGATGCATGAGGGAAGGGATGTGGGAACAGATGTATATGTATGACTGATTCACTTTGTTATAAAGCAGAAACTAATAAAAAAATATATATATTCTCTCATACTCACAAGTGTTTTTGAAGAATCAAATGAGATGATAACATTTACATGGCTATGAAGATGTCTTTTAATCACCGGAAGAAGGGCACGTACACAGGTCCACATCCTATCTGCTGTACACACACACACACACTTTTCTTTCTAATTCCAATCTAGAATTCACATTGATTAGTTGGCTCTTCCCATGCAGGTTGTTTCCATTTCAGTCAGGTAACCCACAGCGGTACTCTGTGTCTCCTTCAGATGGCCTGTGTTTGAATGCTGGCTCCACCAGGCCCTGTTGTAAGACTTGGGCAAGTTATTTAACGTATCTATATGTCAGTTTCTTCTCTGTAAAATAAGGGTAATAATAGTAGTCACTTCTAGGGGTGTTGTGAAGATGAAATGAATTAATACATGTAAAAATCCATATAAAATAAATCATTGTAAGTTTTACTACTTCCATTTTACAAACACCTAGTGAGTGCTCATGGAGTGTCAGCTATTGCTGTTCTGCATATCAAGTCAGTTTCTGCTGGTGTGTCAGAGCTTGTGTTTATGCTAAGCCTTCTCCCAGTTATGTGGACGAGTATTTTGTTGGTCAAAAAGTAAGCTACAACTAAAAATAGAACTATCATATGATTCATCAATCCCACTCCTGGGCATATATCCAGACAAAACTATAATTCAAAAAGATACATGCACCCCTATGTTCATAGCAGCACTATTTACAATAGCCAAAACATGGAAACAACCCAAATGTTCATTGACAGATGAACGAATAAAGAAGATGTGGTACATATACACAATGGAATACTACTCAGTTGTAAAAAAGAATGAAATTATGCCATTTGCAGTAACATGGATGCAACTATATCATACTAAGTGAAGTAAGTCAGAAAGACAAATACCATATGATATCACCTATATGTGGAATCTAAAATATGACACAAATGAACCTATCTATGAACCAGAAACAGAATCAGGGACATAGAGTATAGACTGGTGGTTGCCAAGGGGGAAGAGCGTAGGAGAGGGTTGAATTGGGAATTTGGGATTGAAAGATGAAAACTGGTATATATAGAATGGATAAACAACAAGGTCCTACTGTATAGCACAGGGAACTATATCCAATATCCTGTGATAAACCATAATGGAAAAGAACATGAGAAAGAATGTATATATGTGTATAACTGAGTCACTTTGCTGTACAGCAGTAATTAACACAATGTTGTAATTCAACTATACTTCAATAAAAAATAAATTTAAAAAAGTAAGCTACAAATGAGAAAAATTAGGATAAAGAGTAAGTTTTTCATAAAGCAAATTGTATTATATTTAATTTCCTTTAATCATTTTATGTTTTTCTTACCTTTTATATCTTATGTAATTTTGTGAGTGGTGAATGGTAATTTATTTGTTATTGCTTTATTCGGTGATATAAAGAATTGACATTCCTTTTTAAAAAAAAATTTTATTGACCTATGAAATCCAGAAACTTTCACTGGTTCATGAAATCCCAAATCCTGGGAATCATTGGTTTCCCATTAATACCGAAAGTCTGTAGACATAAGCACTTTTCTAAGGGTCACTGCTTTCAACAAGGTACTGGAGGCTTTGCTTAACAAAACTTCTACCCATCTTCCTTTATCTCCCTTGATTTTTTCGTGGAGCTCCCAAACCAGATGGAGAATGAAAACTCGGGCCTCTTTTCTCCATTCTCACCAGCAGGGGGCTTATAGATAGGCACTCAAATATGAAGCTACAGTGATTCTCAGGACTGTCCATCCACTGGTAGCAAAAGGGAAAATAAAGCAATACAGAAGAAACTCCTTTAGCATTTGAGCCAAGACAAGGAAATGTCAGTGGATAGAGAAGAGTCCAAAGTGTCTGCAACCACAAAGTATCTGATTCCAGCAAAGGACTCTTGATGCCAGCACCTTCCTTCTGTCCGCCACCTGGAACTCCTCCCTCTCACTGTGAAACGAGAGAGCTATTTAATAGTCAAGACCATCTTAAGGCCAAGGACAACCAATTAATAAAACTTCCCTGAAATTTCAACCGCTCCCCCAAACACACCCTTTTTAATCAAAAGAACAACCCTCCACATCCCTCCCCTAACAGATCCTGGCCTCCATCCACCCACATTAATCACTCCAACATGACCTGAGAACTTACTTAATGTCACTGACTAATCACTTTATTAAATGTCATTGCTCCTGATTATGAAGACTTGTTTTGTTTCTCATCCCTGCCCTTCTCCTCTGGACACCTATTCTCTTGAAAGGTAGAATTAGAGACCCTGTTGTGCACTGTTTCTCTGCATCCCCATCAAGATCTCTCATTTTGAAATGGGATGCATTTCTGCAAAAGCACCAAATTGTCCCTGAAGTCCTCAGGAAGCAGGTACACTCAGCTCCTGACTCCTGTTGCTTCTCCCACTTTCCTTGGCAGAGGTTGGAAATATGGAAACTGAGCTATTTGCAAGCCGACATTTTGGGAAAGCATCCAGTTTTGTGGCCCAAACTGGATGAGTTAGGAGAGTATTGTGTCGGTTATGGCCTGAGAGAGAAATCAAAAGTCAGCTATTTTTCACAATTACCAGAACCCAAATCCACCATGATCTTCTATCATTTGTCTCATCAAGTCTAAATTTCTCTGCCTGACATCCAGAGCACCCCACGATGCAGTCTCGTGCATCGTGTCTATTACGTCTCTAGAAGGACCTCAGACCAAGAATGGCACCTCGTGATTTTTCCTTTGCACCAAAGGTCTTCATTGGTGCTATATCCTTGCCTTCTTCCTTGTCTCTCCATATACACTGTCCAGTCCTCTTCAGAATTAATCATTCATTTATTAACCCCAAACTGATTTATTAAGCTTTTCTGGGTGCCAGTCACTGGGGACTGGTAACACAGAAGGTAAGGCCTTCGCCTTCAAGGTATTATACGTAAGATCTTGTAGGTAAAGACTGATGTGTAAACAAAGAAGTTGATGAAAGTTTCGCAGTGGAAAAATGTCTGCTCTGGGAACAAGGCGGCATAAAGAATGGGGTGGCCAGGTCTATTTGCGGGTTCGGGAAGGAAAGGTTTCATAGCAGAGGTGGCTCTTGAGGTAGATTTTGGGAGAGGAGTGGTGTTCTCCACGTGGCTGGGCAGGGCTTAAGTTATGCATCTCTGGGAGCTGTGCCTGGGATGGGGCTGGGTTGGGGGTTCCATCAGGGGCACCTATCATGCTGTCCCAGAGCCAGTCTGTGTAATGTGGGCGTGAGTATGATGTGTATTTCCTAATCTAATGTTTAGGAGCCTCAGTGCACCTATGCAAGGCAGTATGTGAGGCAATGAAGCTTATTTAACATTCGCTATGGGAAAAATAAGAGAAAATTAAAAGAGCAATTTTAGGAGGGAATAATTGTTTTCTATATACTATAATTACAACTGCTTGTAAATGCTGTTATCATAAACGAATTTGCCTTTTGGTGTTCTCTTAAATTCTCTTGGTAATGAACAGACACTCAAGGAAAGGGACTAATGTCTCCTTATAGAGAATCTGGGGTTGCACTGACCCCTGGTGTCTACCTTGAGCAGAGGCCTCTAACTGCCCAGAACTGGATATTAGGCTGCTTAATCTTCCTGTCCCTGGTTTCAGAAAGACCCAAGAATCCTTTAGGACCAGAAGTGAATCTTAGAATCTCAGCCTTCCTAGGTCTTCAGAGGTAATTTTCTAATATTTGTCTTCAATTCTATTTCTCCTCTTGTGTTCCCTCCACAAAAGCTGCCATTTAGAATCTGAATGTCATTTTTGATGCTTCCTTTCTTCCCCACCATTCTCAAGTCCCCAAGCCAAGAGCTACTCAGTCACTGAGACCTACCGATCGTACCACCTACGTAAATGCTACAATCCATCTGCTGCTTGAAATCAGGACACCGTCACCCTGCTTGGTTTGTAAGCAATGATTTCCTGTCTGGCTTCCCTGCTCGAGACTTTCTGTCACCAGGGACATCCCATTTTAGCTCACTAAATTTATTCCTCAACTAACCTTTGATATGCTAGAAGGATTGCTATTAATTGCTTCTGGTAAATAACTGCCTGAACTTAGGTATGTCACTTGGGCAATCTCGTCATCTTATAAAATGAGGGTGTGGGAACAAGAAGAGGGCTTTTCTATCTTTTCACTCTGAGGACTTATACTATTAGTTCCCTCAGCACTCTGCCCTTTTCCCTTGTTTTGAAAAATCTCTTCTACCAAAATAAACTCTTGGATTAAAGAAAAGTTTATTTGTTGTCCATCTTTTTTCCATCCATCAAAGACATATTTAGCTGCTATTGGACATTTGGCAAGCAGAAGATCACCGATGTTACTGTAATGAGCTAATCTAATTCCACGCAAAGATAAAACAAAAAAATTAAAAAACGCTGATATTTTATCTAGACTGTGCACCCTTAACATGAGTATATATAGCATTCCTGTTAGTCTTCTTGAAATACTGAGAGTAGCACACAGCCTTGTATTATAGCCATTGAAAATCCCTGTGATATAAAGGGATCTATTGAAAGAAATAACCACAAAGGTCACACTAGCTCTGAGATTCTAGGTTTCTCAATCTCTTATATCTTAAATCCCCCTTAGCATTCCCTACAGTGAACATAGCCCATTCTTCTTTAATGGCACCTGGTCCATAAATAAATACTCCATCACCAATGTCAACTCTATTTAAAGTTGAGAGGTGTTGCTACTTGCAAATTGAGCATACATGTGGAGAGAACTTAGAACAAATTAATTTCACATACATTTAATGATTTCTTATTTAATGCATAGTAATTAAACGTTTTTGGTAGCATATAAAGAGTCTAATTAATATTAATTTTATATTGCCAAATCATATTTCTAATTTTTTCTTTTTTGGCCCTTTAATATCTAAAAATTATCATTTTCCTTTGATGCTATGCCCCGTTCATCTTCCTTTTCATCCTTATCAGCATCTTCTCATCACTACCACCACTACAACGATACATTTACAGATAACTTCAGGCAAAGGCCTGTGTTATCCAACCAAGCAGATCTCTGTACACACTATAGCTCCTATTTCCCCACAGGGCAAATCTGGCTCATTAAAGGGTCAGACTATCCAAATTCTGCCTAGGCAACCTTACTGCTTTTGGATACATATATATGTCCCAAATATAATGTATGATCCTTCATGGGATCATAAATGGGGTGGGGGGACAGCTATAAAGTAAATTTAAGAACAGTTGGAAAGTTTGAATATGGATGTATACTAGATAAAATTATTGTAGTAGTATTAAATTTTCTTGGTATAATAATGGTATGGTAGTTCTATAGGAGAACAACCTTATTCTTAAAAAACATGTGCTGAAATACTCAGAGTGAACTGGTGTGATGTCTGCTACTTACTTTCAAATGTTCTTTTTAAAGAAAAAAAGAAAAAGGAAGGAAAGAAAGGGAAAAAACGTGCGTGTGCATGTGTGTGTGTTTGTGTCTACATACATTATACACAGAGAGAGAAAGAAAATGTGGCAAAACGTTAGCAGTTGGTGAATCTGGGTGAAGGGTCTATGGGTGGTCATTATACCAGTTTCCTAACTTGTCTATAGGTTTGAAATTTTGGAAACACATGTTGGGAAAAAGAATCTTTTGGAATCACTTGGATACTACTGAAGTTGTAATTTCATACCCTTTTCCACCTTAAAAACCCAATTACTCCTGCTGTTCTATTCTCAGGAGGCAACTTTATCCTTGTATTCAGCCAGGATGGGCTGGGTTATGCTGCAATAACAATCTGAAGATCTCGGTAACTTAACCCATCAAAGCTTTCCCCTCACTTGTGCTACATGGCCATTTCAGATCAGTGGGAGATTAAAGCATTCTTTGGGAACATCTCATGTACTCATTCTCACAATATAAAAGCTCTGTTTCTGAAGTGGACTTTTTCCCTTTATCCTCAAAGGAAAAGGCTTCTTTCCTCTTATTTAAAGATAACTGCTTCCTGTGAACTCTGGACCCATGCCTCCTGTGGAATTTTGCTTCCATGAGATCTCACTGGTTCCTCCATCTCCGACAGCTTCAGTCTCTTTCTCTCCATGTGCTATAGTCTCCATATCTCAGAAAGTCCTGTGTTTGATCCTACCATACCTTCTAATTTCCCCTCTTCCTTTTTCCTGGTAAACTTTTCAAGCTTTTGTTCTTTGCAGATGTTGTCACTTCCTGACATCCTAATCTTGGTTTCCATACAAGATGGTGTTTGCTCTCAAATTAGACTGAAATGCCTTCGTGCAGAACAAATAGGCTTTTTAGCCCTCTGCTCCATCATCAGAGAGCTGTGTGGCACTATGGATACTTCCCTCATTTGTGATATTCTCCCCTACTTTGATCTCTGTATATCAAATTTTGGGGGTTGTGCTGCCATCCTCTGGAATTGCTCCTTATCTGTCTCCTTTAATGTTTCCTTTTTATCGTGCCTTCCTAAATGTGAGGAGTCTCTGGGGACCTTTTTAGCTCTTCTCCTTTGTCCCTCTAACCCCTTTCTCCAAGAGCTTCTTGACTATCATCTTCAGTACATCTCTCTTGTGTACATGTCCAGCCCTGATCTCACCACTGCCATTTCAATCTCATTATCCCAACTGCTTATATGATATGATTTTTTCCATTGGAGTGACTTTCCCATCACCTCAAACTGACACATTCTAACTTAAAGTCACCATATTTCTTCTTTCCAAAGGCTTAATTTTCCCCCCAGAAGTACCATTTTTCTTCCGGTTTCCCAGCCTCGTAGACTCTTGGCAGGATTCTTTGACTTTTTCTTCTTCTCCATTTCTCATTTTTATTTCTAATACTCCCAGGCCTATCATTTCCCCTCAGATCTGCCCTTTCCTCTTTGTTCTTGCAGATGCACCCTCATTAATGGAGCAGAGATCACTGAGTCTCTGATTCGGGCTTTCTATTTCTCATTCCTGCTTACCCCCAGGCTACCCCTCATTCTGTTACCAAGCAAAACTTCTTCTATCACGACAGTCCCTGGTATGAACTGACCAGAAGCATCAAATCCTGATGCCTCAGCTCAGAATATAATTTGGTTTCATCCAACCTATTCTGCTGTCACTGACTCTGCTTCAATAATTTTCTAGCCAAGCCCTCCCAGATCCATTCCAGCCTCTCCTTCTGCAAATGCTCTAAATCTTTTATTTGAGCTCTTTCCTCTCTTCACTCCTCTCTTCCCTTTGTTTCCACTTTTCATGATTTTTCTCCAATTTTTCTACCCTTTCCCCCCTCCTTCTTTCCCCTTCATTCTTTTCCTCATCCTCTTTTACTTTCCTGTCTGCTTTTCCAAATCTTAGCTTTTATTTTTTAAAAATAAATGTATTTATTTTTGGCTGCATTGGGTCTTCATTGCTGTGGGCAGGCTTTCTCTAGTTGCGGAGAGTGGGGGCTACTCTTTGTTGCGGTGCACAGGCTTCTCACTGCAGTGGCTCCCCTTGTTGCGGAGCACTGGCTCTAGGCGTGCGGGCTTCAGTACTTGTGGCATATGGGCTCAGTAGTTGTGGCTCGTGGGTTCTAGAACACAGGCTCAGTAGTTGTGGTACACGGGCTTAATTGCTCTACGGCATGTGGGATCTTCCCTGCTCTAGAGTGCAGGCTCAGTAGTTGTGGCGCATGGGCTTAATTGCTCCACGGCATGTGGGATCTTCCTGGACCAGTGATTGAACCCGTGTCCCTTGCATTAGCAGGCGGATTCTTAACCACTGCACCACCAGGGAAGTCCCTAGCTTTTCTTTAAGATGTAATTCAGTTCTCATCTCTTCCATGAAAGCGTCTCTCACTGCTTGAGTTTACACTAGATTTTTCCTACTCCCACAGTGACCAGAGTTAGTTGCAGTTTGGTATAATAGTTAATTATTTAATATTTGTTATTCTTCTCCTTCCAACTAACTCATTAGCTCTTTGAAATTCTACATAGAAATCACCACAGTGCTGGGCACATGGCTGTGGTCAGTAGATACTTAGGATTTGATTGATTGATTTCTCTGAGATATAATTATGTTTTTTCATCCTCCTACTCTAGGGAGAATTACACCTGCCAATTTCTGAAAATACTTTTTCTCCTCAATCCCAAGTGGACAAATCTGGCCCCTAAAAAGGTGGCTGTTGATTTCAAAGTTCCAGGGATTTCTCATTTCCTTGGAGCATCCATACCTGTTTTATTATACTGCTACTTAATCCTGTATTATAGAAACATTTACATTGTTTTTATACCTTTTCATACTTACCTTTCCCGTATTTTCTATCTTTGCGATTATGGTGATGAGTAATAGTGCTTTCATTCACATTAACTCATTGTATCCTCTACCTAGCTCTTTTATGATTGGTAATATCATTAGACTGGTATTTTTGTAATCCAGCAAAAAAAAAAAAAGAGTTTGAACTGGCTCAGAATCACACTAACAGAACTCAAATCCAGTTTTTTTCCCTTAAATTCAAAGGCTTTTTCTCCTTCCATCACTTTAATTTCTTTCTAGTCCGGATGTCCCTCCTCTGGGCTTGCATAGTTTCCATCCACCAAAGCATGTAATGGCAGTGTCATCATTAATTTACTAGTTGTTCTTTCTCCCCAGATTAGACTGTGAGCTTCCTGACTGTAGAGACCAGGTGTTATTTAATTTCTTATTTCCAGTGAATAGCACAGGACATGTTGGTTCGATGTCTGAATTAAGGCATGAATGAATGAATGCATGAACGAAGAGAATTATGGCTTGTTCTGTGTCTGTCTGCTTTTTAGAGAACTTAGTCCAAGATGCCACATGACTGTGTACTCTCCGTGGTACATTGTACATGATTGTAAAAAAATTTGTGAAATTTCTTTCTCTTAAATCTCCTTACCTATCCCTTTCATCCCAGCAGACCAGTATCCTCAAAAACATGAATCTCACTGAAGTCTGTGGTCTTGCGTATTTAAAACTCAGAAGTCTTCGGTTCACACCTTTCTTCTCTTGATTATTAGCTAGTTGAGCATCTGTGGACAAGTTATTAATCTCTTAAGTTTCAATGTTCTCATCTGTAAAATGGGCATAATAAAATTCATAGAGTTGGTGTGAGAAGTCAGTGGGATCATTTATTTGAAGCCCTCGGTATAAGTCCTGGAACATAATAACTTGCTTGATGAAAGTTAACAATTATTCTGGGGAAGGGTGATCAGTGTATTTCAGGAACCCCCTAGGCTTTAACATAGGGCTCACTAACTGGCATTTTTCAGCTTCAAAACCATAAAGGTCTTTCCTTGGCCAAATGAAACCAGAAGATGTAGCCAACTCAAATAATTTGGCCCTAAACTCTACTTTCATTTGAATAATTCTGAGAAGTAAAGGGATAAGATAGCCCTGACAGGTCCTTTTCAGCATCTCTAAGAACCTTACAGAGAGTTGGAACAAGAGGTTATTTGCTATTTATATTTGTAAGTGGGACCTTCCTGCCAGAGTCCTCCGCATCTATCTCCTATCATTACTGTGTTCCCAGAGTGCTTGCATTGTGTGTGTGTTTGTGTGTGTGTGTGTCTGTTTTGTTTCCTTAATGACATGAGCTGCTGCTACCAGGTGTCCAGAGGCATTGATATAAAGCATCACTTTTAGGTACTGGTGAAATATATTTAGCACATATGTAAATCCATCTCCTGGCACAGAGATCCATATACATAGAGTTATCACATTAATGCTGTTTATCACCAAATATGGGGGTTTGGATTTAGAGGAAAGGTGGCCTCCATACAAATTATCTCAGCTTTACTGTATCTCTGGGAAGAAGAAAAATGGTGGCCATTTCCTTCATCAAAAAGCACTGCTCTAGCCAGTGCATTTTATCGATGAGCAAACTGAGGTCGAATGAGATCAAACCACACACAAACCTCGTTTGAATGGGCTCTGGTTTGGAGAGGGCCCAGAGAGGGCTGTGGCAATGTCTTGCACTCATGTTGAACTGGAAAGAGAGTGATCTTTGGCATCAGAAAGAAAGACCTAGGTTCAAATCCTAGCTCCACTGGTGAGTAAACTTCAGCAAATTGTTCATTTTTCCTAAACCTTGGTTTTCTGTTCTATTTGATAAGGACAGTGATACCTCTCAGGATAATTCAATTATTCATCCACTTTACTTATGCTTATTAAAGACATATTGTGCGCCAGTCTCTGATATTAGAAGAATGAAATGGTATTACAGGTGTGAGTTTCTGACCAAATGCTGAACTTATGGTGAAAACTCAATAAAAGTTCTTTCTCCTCCTCTCAAGCCTCATGGCTTCAACTGACCTTTCTCTAGGGAAGAATTCATCCCCTTCCCCCCATTTGAGAATGAGTCAGACCTGGAGTATTTGCAGACTGACTTTAATCCCTGTGTCCCCCACGTTTCCCTTCTGCCCCCAGAACTTCCCCTTGGGGGTCTTGGGACTAGAATACCCCACTCACTGTGACAGATGATCTTGGAGGGGAGAGAAATCTGACACTCCAGGCCCTAAGTGACGGCACACGGATATTCAAAATGATCCTGCTCAGACGAGATAAAGGCAACTTGTCAAAAGGGGACAGGTCGCTTTAGCAGCAGCTCATGGGAAGTCTGACAAGGGAACACTTCCACCCATTCTAGGGCCAAGCGGTGGCTCTTCTCAAGGGTGAGAAAGATGCCAGGGTCACAGGGAGATAGAAAGTCTGGGAAACAGATCAAATAGAAGGCAGGACTGCCTGAAAGTAAGAATGATTCAGGCAGTATAATCAAATATTTCATCCTCTTGAGGGCTCACTCCCACCTTACACTTTGCTTTGAGTGCCTTCTCCACCATGGCGCAAAGATGAACTCCTTCCCCACCAACAGCATCCACATCTGACACTTGTTAGTGCCCTGCGTCTCTTTCCATTGTGGCCTCAGCCATGGCAACAAGTACAGGGAAATATAACAACATAATCCTCTTCATACCATTCAGTCCCCAAAGATCCTTACTCAGAATTCTCCACTTATCTGGTCATTAGATCTAATTAAATCCCTCTAACTTAGAGCACTGATGAGTGGCACTACTTTCTCTCACCAATTAAAAGAGAAGAGATTAAAGAATTCCCTGGACACTTTGTCCTTGTGAGGGTGGTTCCAGGGGAAGAGGCAGGGAAGGAACACAGAAGGCTGTCCTTTATCTCTGAAGATGGTGCTGATATAATGTGGGTTCCTGCCAAAAAAAATGTACTCTTTGCATGGCTTACCCAGCTTTGTGGCCATGAATGTGCATTAAGGAGTCTGTTCTCCTTATAGAAATATCTACCTCTTTCCAAAGATGGTTTGAACAGCTTAAACAAAGGACACCTACAATAATAGAAATCAAAGAGGAAACCAAGATTGAAGAAGGGCATTATCAAACATATTAATCCAAAGGATAAATTGCATATTATTGCAATTAACAGAAAATCTAATTGGAGCTTCCTGGTAGCTAAGGCAAAAAAGGAAACATGCCAAATTACCATAGCTCTCATCATTTAAAACAGGGAAGTGCACTTCCCCATTATCCCCTATTCTTAGGGCATTTAAAAAATGTCCTGGTTCTAAGTTCTGAAAGAATGTGGGGCTTATTTTAGGAGACATTGAATGATAGACAATGTTTTGAACACTGTCTCACATTTGACAGGCAAGGTTCTGAGCGTCCAGGGCTTCAGAATAGTGTTTTCTTCTTTGAAGGGTTGAGTTGCCCACATAGGGCTCCAATAGTGACTTTAGCTTTATTATTTAGTACAGTATTCTATTAGAAGAGATCATGTCAACTCACAGGTTTAAGCAGGGGTGGGAGGGAAGGCCACTGATTCCTATCATGTCTGACTCCCCAACAAGGTCGTTCTGAAAAAGTACCCCAACTCTTTGCCCCTATAAAACAGACCTGCCTTCTCTGCCCAACCCCACTGACATGTTTGCTCATTAAGATAGTCATCAGACAGAAACAGGGGTTCAGCACTTTGAAGAGCAGAGGTTGAGGGGTCTCACCCCTTGTAGACCAGTGTGATCTTCTGTCTCCCTTCACCACGGCATTACTGAGCCAGAGCGGGCTTCTCTCCTTCTTCTCCTGACTTTTCAGAGTGCTATTTGGGGAGGACATACATCTCTTTCGAGCCCTCTCTCGTATTCAAAGTAGAGTTGACTTTGGTGTGGTTGAAAGGATTGGAAGGCAGTGGGGCATGGAGGCAGAGGAATGAATAAAGTGATCTCAGGCTCACTAACCCTGAGATTCACTCCCTGCCATGAAAATATAGGGGAGCTGGGCTTCCACTCAAGCACAGGTCCACGGGGAAGCACATTTCTGCCAAAGAGATACCTGAGCGCACAACTTCCTCTGTTCTCATCCCAGACTCGTTCAAAAGAGACTCCAAAAGAGAGCTTTGGGTTCAAGGTCAAGCTCACACCCTGTGTACCCCACTGCATCCTGAGCACTCACAGATCTTCCTCTGGCTCTCTGCATCCCCAGACCTACTCAAAGGAACATATGTTTAAGATGTTTCCAGATAAGAGCTCCCCCTTTGCCCTTGACTCAACAAAGGACTCCCTTCTGGAGAACTGCCCTTTTTTCTCTTCTCCTGTTTCTAGCTCCAATATTGGTCACCCCCTGGCTCCTGACTTGGCCTCTTACCCTAGGATCCTGGATTTCTCCCTGCACTTTGGACTAGCTCCCTGTTCCTCTTTGTGTGATCACCAGATACTGCTCTACAGCCCTTGAAACTGTCTCCTGGCTGCACATCCAAACCTAAAGTCTAGCTGTTTCTCTCCTTACTAACCAAACCCTGCTGAGGCCAAGCCCGATGTGCCAGTGAAGATTTCTGATACCAAGTCCGGGGCCCTTTTCATGCCCCAGCGGCTGCCACCTGTTCTCGATCACTGAGCCCAGGAGGAAGCAAAACAAGATGAAACTACAGGGGAGAGGGGACACTTGTGAAACCTGGCCTTGACTATTTTTATTTCAAGTGCACTCTCCACTTCCAGCCAAAGCCCCTGAAACTTCTTGTGTGAGTCCCTTGAACGCAGTTGTTTCTTCTCATTGAGATTTTAGCGGAGAATTTGAAAAGTATCTGTGGAGATGAGAATAGAGCTAGTCACAGTTTTCTTGAACCAAAGAGCATGGATTTGGTTTTCCCAGGACCATTGGCCCTGACAGTCACTCGTCCTGTGTCCTTTGGATTCTCCTGTGTCCCTTAGTCTTCGTTACTAAACTGGGGCTAGAGGCTTATTTTGTGTGTGAGCTTTTAATGAGACTACGTATGTGGAGTGTTCTCAGCACAGCAGAATGTGTACCTGCGGGGCCCCCTGGAGGTCAGGTCCCTTTCCCTTTGCCCCTACCCCACTTCTCCCTGCCCCCTCCCTGGCCTTTCTCCTTGCCTTCCCCAAGCTCAAACTTGTGCAGAGAAGGTTGTCAGGCCAGTTGTAGTAGGAGCCTCATTTCCAAAGGGGGCGCTCTGAGATCAGGAAAAAGGCCTTTGGGGACCTTGCACATGTGTCTGTGAGGACTGCATGCTGGTACCTATGGCTGGATATTTAAAAAATGACTTTTATGAAATCTTTGCCTTGATATGCTATCAATTTTTCCAGATGCCTTTTCAATATCTGTCTACAGAACTGTATGAAATTATAGTAAGTCCTACAGCTGGGAGGATGACGATATGGCAGCTGGAGACAGACATCTCTGGCTCTGATGAAATGAGGTAGATTCTCCTGGTAGTAGGTACACTCTGGTGGGATGCCGAACTATGGGTCTCCTGAATGCAGGCCTCTGGGGCACTGGCAGCTGTTGCCCCGTCTGTCTCGCCCTTCCTCTCCACTTCCCTCTAGGTCTGTGCCTCCCAGGCAGGAAACAGAACCAGACTTTCAGCTTTGGGGCAGTGCAGGGTGAGAGGCTGGCCTGGGCTTGCCTCCCTCGGCTTGACCCAGGTCCTTCAAGGTGGGGGAAGAGAGAATGAGGATCTGAACAGCTCATTCTAAGCCCTCCTGGACTGGAGAAGGGAGAAAGCTGTTATAGGAGGCTAAGCGGACACCTCCACGGGCTCCGACCACTCACTTCTCTCCATTTATTACCTTTCAGGTGTGCAGGGCACCATGAGAAACAACTGAGAGACTACAGCTGCTTTAAACCAAGCATCTGGGGTAGGGCGTCACTGAGCTCCTGGGGAAGAGGAGCTGAGAAAGGTGAATAGTGCCTGGCACGTGGGAATGCCTGAGTGGATAGGCATCTGAAATCAACCCAAAGCTTTCCCTCTTGTGGGTCTTTGTCTCCCTGTCTGGGAGCACCCAGGCTTTGAAGGAGAAGCCCCACTCGGAGAGAGCCTTGGAGGACCCGGAAGTACTCGCCAGTCCTTGTCTTCCGTTCTGGCCGAGGCCTCGGAGCACCGGGGACCGCACAGCAGCTTCTGGAATCGGGAGGTGCAAGGTTGCTCCTCTGGCGGCCACGCTAGCGGCTCGGGGAACCCAGGAGAAGGAAGGTCCTAAGCATGTGTTACAACAACCTGCGTGCTGCAGTTTAACAGCACTTGTCATCTTGTCGGTTTTGTCCATCTGCTAAGCCTGTTACCAATGAGCTCTCTGGAGTGGGAGGTGGCCGACCTCCCATCGGAGCCGATAACAGACGGCCTTGCATGAAGCGCAGGAGGTTAAGAGGCTTTTCTTTGCTGTTGTGGAGAGACCTCTGGCTCGAGGCAGTGCTCTCCGAGGGCACTGGAGATAGTGTCAATTACAGAACGGTCCTTCAAGCCTCGAGCTGGGTGGCCGTGAGGTCTGCCTGCGGATGGGTGTGCACGTGTCCAGAGAGGAGCCTGGTGCACAGAGCAGGTGGGCGAGGCCCCCAGTCGGCCTGCTTCTTCCCTTCCCCCTTAACTCACTGTAAAGTACTGTAATCTGTCAAGATGACGTCACCCTCGAGGACACTTGTGTCCTCTTCCAGGTGGTCCTATATAAGGGGAGTGGTCTTTCCCCCCTCTGCCATATTAGTATGTCAATCTCAACACCAATCATTGGGCCCTCTACCGCATAGATCCCAATCCTTTCTTGGTTCACAGCATCTTTGGTCTCAGTAGTTTTTATGGTACCTGGAGGCCAAAAGAACTAACAGTTCCATTTTTTAAGTAGCTAGGGTCAAACAATGTAATAAGTATTAATGTCCTAAGAACTTAATAACAATTTGAAAAAATACAAAAGAAAGGGAAAAACATTTTTATTTTGTTCTTTTTGTTTTTTTGAAAAAATTTTGAAAATTTTATTTTATTTTATTTTTTATACAGCAAGTTCGTTGTTTGTCTTTTTTTTTCTTTTCAAATTCATGTCCTTAGATTGATTGATTGATCGATTTTTAACATCTTTATTGGACTACAATTGCTTTACAATGGTGTGTTAGTTTCTGATTTATAACAAAGTGAATCAGTTATACATATACATATATCCCCATATCTCTTCCCTCTTGCATCTCCCTCCCTCCCACCCTTCCTATCCCACCCCTCTAGGTGGTCACAAAGCACCAAGCTGATCTCCCTGTGCTATGCGGCTGCTTCCCACTAGCTATCTATTTTACATTTAGTAGTGTATATATGTCCATGCCTCTCTCTCACTTCGTCCCAGCTTACCCTTCCCCCTCCCTGTGTCCTCAAGTCCATTCTCTAGTATAGTAGGTCTGCTTCTTTATTCCCATCCTGCTCCTAGGTTCTTCATGACCTTTTTTTTTTTTTTTTAGATTCCACATATATGTGTTAGCATATGGTATTTGTTTTTCTCTTTCTGACTTACTTCACTCTGTATGACAGAATCTAGGTAAATCCACCTCACTACAAATAACTCAATTTCATTTCTTTTTATGCTGAGTAATACTCCATTGTATATATGTGCCACATCTTCTTTATCCATTCATCTATCGATGGACACTTAGGTTGCTTCCATGTCCTGTCTATTGTAAATAGTGTTGCAATGAACATTGTGGTACATGACTATTTTTTTTTTTTTTTTTTTTGCGGTAGGCGGGCCTCTCACTGTTGTGGCCTCTCCCCTTGCGGAGCACAGGCTCCGGACGCACAGGCTCAGCGGCCATGGCTCACGGGCCTAGCCGCTCTGCGGCATGTGGGATCTTCCCAGACCGGGGCACGAACCCGTGTCCCCTGCATCAGCAGGCGGACTCTCAACCACTGCGCCACCAGGGAAGCCCTACATGACTATTTTTGAATTATGGTTTTCTCAGGGTACATGCCCAGTAGTAGGATTGCTAGGTCGTATGGTAGTTCTATTTTTAGCTTTTTAAGAAAGCTTCATACTGTTCTCCATAGTGGCTGTATCAATTTACATTCCCACCAACAGTGCAAGAGTGTTCTCTTTTCTCCACACCATCTCCAGCTTTATTGTTTGTAGATTTTTGATGATGGCCATTCTGACTGGTGTGAGGTAAAACCTCATTGTGCTTTTGATTTGCATTTCTCTAATGATTAGTGATGTTGAGCATTCTTTCATGTGTTTGTTGGCAATCTGTATATCTTCTTTGGAGAAATGTCTGCTTAGGTCTTCTGTCAAGTTTTGGATTGAGTTTTTTGTTTTTTTTATATTGAGCTGCATGCAAATTTGGAGATTAATCCTTTTTCAGTTGCTTCATTTGCAAATATTTTCTCCCATTCTGAGGGTCATCTTCTCATCTTGTTTATGGTTTCCTTTGCTGTGCAAAAGCTTTTAAGTTTCATTAGGTCCCATTTCTTTATTTTTGTTTTTATTTCCATTTCTCTAGGAAGTGGGTCAAAAATGATTTTGCTGTTATTTATGTCATAGAGTGTCCTGCCTATGTTTTCCTCTAAGAGTTTTATAGTGTCTGGCCTTACATTTCTGTCTTTAATCCATTTTGAGTTTATTTTTGTGTATGGTGTTAGGGAGTGTTCTAATTTCATTCTTTTACATGTAGCTGTCCAGTTTTCCTAGTACAACTTACTGAAGAGGCTGTCTTTTCTCCACTATATATTCTTACCTTCTTTATCAAAAATAAGGTGACCATATGTGCATGGGTTTATCTCTGGGCTTTCTATCCTGTTCCATAGATCTATATTTCTGTTTTTGTGCCAGTACCATACTGTCTTGATTACTGTAGCTTTGTAGTATAGTCCGAAGTCAGGGAACCTGATTCCTCCAGCTCTGTTTTTCTTTCAAGATTGTTTTGGCTATTCGGGGTCTTTTGGGTTTCCATATAAATTGTGAAATTTTTTGTCCTAGTTCTGTGAAAAATGCCATTGGTAGTTTGATAAGGATTGCACTGAACTGTAGATTGCTTTGGGTAATATAGTCATTTTCACAATGTTGATTCTTCCAATCCAAGAACGTGGTATATCTCTCCATCTGTTTGTATCATCTTTAATTTCTTTCATCAGTGTCTTATAGTTTTCTGCAAACAGGTTTTTTGTCTCCTTAGGTAGGTTTATTCCTAGGTATATTATTCTTTTTGTTGCAATGGTAAATGGGAGTGTTTCCTTAATTTCTCTTTCAGATTTTTCATCATTAGTGTATAGGAATGCAAGGGATTTCTGTGTATTAATTGTGTATCCTGCTACTTTACCAAGTTCACTGATTAGCTCTTGTAGTTCTCTGGTAGCATCTTTAGGATTCTCTATGTATAGTATCATGTCATCTGCAAACAGTGACAGTTTCACTTCTTCTTTTCCGATTTGGATTCTTTTTCTTTCTTTTTCTTCTCTGATTGCTGTGGTTAACAATTCCAAAACTATTTTGAATAATAGTGGAGAGAGTGGGGAACCTTGTCTTGTTCTGGATCTTAGTGGAAATGGTTTCAGTTTTTCACCATTGGGAACGATGTTGGCTCTGGATTTGTCATATATGGCCTTTATTATGTTGAAGTAAGTTCCCTGTATGCCTACTTTCTGGAGGGTTTTTATGATAAATCAGTGTTGAATTTTGTTCGAAAGCTTTTTCTGCATCTATTGAGATGATCATATGGTTTTTATCCTTCAGTTTTATCCTTCAGTGTGGTGTATCACATTGATTGATTTGCATATATTGAAGAATCCTTGCATTCCTTCATTTAAAGCTTGTGTTCCTTATTTATTTTCATTTTGGATGATCTGTCCATTGATGAAAGTGTGGTAATAAACTCCCTTACTATGGTTGTATTACTGTCAGTTTCCCCTTTTATGGCTGTTAGCATTGGCCTTATGTATTAAGGTGCTCCTATGTCAGGTGCACAAGAATCCTTGCATTCCCCACTTGATCATGGTCTATGATCCTTTTATTGTGCTGTTGGATTATGCTTGCTAGTAGGATTTTTGAATCTATGTTGATCAGTGATATCGGCCTGTAGTTTTCTTTCTTTGTGACAGCTTTGTCTGTTTTTGGTATCAGGGTGATGGTGGCTTCATAGAATGATTTTGGGAGTGTTCCTTCCTCTGCTATATTTTGGAGGACTTTGAGAAGGATAGGTGATAGCTCTTCTCTAAATGTTTGATGGAATTCTCCTGTGAAGCCATCTGGTCCTGGGCTTTTGTTTCTTGGAAGATTTTTTTTTTTTTTTTTTTTTTTTTTTGTGGTACACGGTCCTCTCACTGTTGTGGCCTCTCCCGTTGCAGGGCACAGGCTCCGGACGCACAGGCTCAGTGGCCATGGCTCACGGGCCTAACTGCTCCGTGGCATGCAGGATCTTCCTGGTCTGGGGCACGAACCCATGTCCCCTGCATTGGCAGGCGGGCTCTCAACCACTGCACCACAAGGGAAGCCCTGTTGGAAGATTTTTAATCACAGTCTCAATTTCAGTGCTTGTGATTGGTCTGCTTATATTTTCTATATCTTCCTGGTTCAGTCTTGGAAGGTTTTGTTTTCCTAAGAATTTGTCCATTTCTTCCAGGGTGTCCATTTTATTGGCATATAGTTGCTTGTAGTAATCTCTCATGATTCTTTTTATTTCTGCCATGTCAGTTTTTACTTCTACTTTTTCATTTCTAATTCTGTTGATATGAGTCTTCTCCCTTTTTTTTCTTGGTGAGTCTGGCTAATGGTTTATCAATTTTCTTTATCTTCTTAAAAAATCAGCTTTTAGTTTTATTTTTCTTTGCTCTTGTTTCCCCTCATTTCTTTTTCATTTATTTATGATCTGATCTTTATGATTTCTTTTCTTCTGCTAACTTTGTGGTTTTTTGCTCTTCTTTCTCTGATTGCGTTATGTGTGAGGTTAGGTTGTTTATTTGAGATGTTTCTTGTTTCCTGAGGTAGGATTATACTGCTGTAAACCTCCTTCTTCAAACTGCTTTTGCTGCATCCCATGGGTTTTCGGTCATCGTGTTTTCATTGTCATTTTTTTCTAGGTATTTTTTGATTGATTTCTTCAGTGATCTCCTGCTTATTAAGTAGTGTATTGTTTAGCCTTCATGTGTTTGTATTTTTTACAGACTCTTTCCTGTAATTGATATCTAGTCTCATAACGTCGTGGTCAGAAAAGACACTTGATACGATTTCAATTTTCTTAAATTTACCAAGGCTTGATTTGTCACCCAAGATATGATCTATCCTGGAGAATGTTCCATGAGCACTTGAGAATAAAGTGTTTTCTGTTGTTTTTGGATGGAATGTCCTATAAATATCAATTAAGACCATTTTGTTTAATGTATCATTTAAAGCTTGTGTTCCTTATTTATTTTCATTTTGAATGATCTGTCCATTGGTGAAAGTGTGGTATTAAACTCTCCTAATATGGTTGTGTTATCTCAACTTCCCCTTTTATGGCTGTTAGCGTTTGCCTTATGTATTAAGGTGCTCCTATATCAGGTGCATAAATATTTACAATTGTTATATCTTCTTCTTGGATAGATCCCTTGATCATTATAGTGCCCTTCTTTGTCTCTTTTAATAGTCTTTATTTTAAAGTCTATTTTTTCTGATATGAGAATTGCTACTCCAGCTTTTTTTGATTTCCATTTGCATGGAATATCTTTTTTGATTCCTCACTTTCAGTCTGCATGTGTCCCTAGGTCTGAAGTGGGTCTCCTGTAAACAACATATATATGGGTCTTGTTTTTGTTATCCATTCAGCCAGTCTATTTCTTTTGG
This sequence comes from Mesoplodon bidens, assembly GCF_964165515.1. NCBI lineage: Eukaryota > Metazoa > Chordata > Mammalia > Artiodactyla > Ziphiidae > Mesoplodon > Mesoplodon bidens. Next base: position 17,547,147 of record NC_138164.1, on the reverse strand, counting down.
TTGGAACATTTAATCCATTTACTTTATTTATTTATTTTTTTTTTGCTGTACCTGGGCCTCTCACTGTTGTGGCCTCTCCAGTTGCAGAGCACAGGCTCCAGACGTGCAGGCTCAGTGGCCATGGCTCAAGGGCCCAGCCACTCCATGGCACATGGGATCTTCCCGGACCAGGGCATGAACCCGTGTCCCCTGCATCGGCAGGCTGAATCTCAACCACTGTGCCACCAGGGAAGACCGTAATCCATTTACATTTAAGATAGTTATCGATATGCATGTTCCTATTACCATTTTCTTAATTATTTTTGGTTTGTTATTGTAGGTCTTTTCCTTCTCTTGTGTTTTCTGCCTAGAGAAGTTCCTTTAGGATTTGTTGTAAAGCTGGTTTTGTGGTGTTGAATTCTCTTAGCTTTTGCTTGTCTGCAAGGTTTTAATTTCTCCCTCAAATCTGAATGAGATCCTTGCTAGGTAGAATAATCTCAGTTGTAGGTTTTTACCTTTCATCACTTTAAATATGTCCTGCCACTCTCTTCTGGCTTTCAGAGTTTCTGCTGAATGATCAGCTGATAACCTTATAGGGATTCCCTTGTATGTTATTTGCTGCTTTTCCCTTGCTGATTTTAATTTTTCTTTGTATTTAATTTTTGATAGTTTGATTAATATGTGTCTTGGAGTGTTTCTCCTTGGATTTATCCTGTATGGGACTCTCTGTGCTTCCTGGACTTGATTAACTATTTCCTTTCCTATATAGGGAAGTTTCCAACTATATTCTCTTCAAATATTTTCTCAGTCTTTCTTTTTCTCTTCTTCTTCTGGGACCCCTATAATTCCAATGTTGGTGCTTTTAATGTGGTTCCAGAGGTCTCTGAGACTGTCCTCAATTCTTTTCATTCTTTATTCTTTATTCTGCTCTGTGGTAGTTATTTCCACTATTTTATCTTCCAGGTCACTTATCCGTTCTTCTGCCTCAGTTATTCTGCTATTGATTCCTTCTAGAGAATTTTTAATTTCATTTATTGTGTTGTTCATCATTGTTTGTTGCTCTTTAGTTCTTCTAGGTCCTTGTTAAAAGTTTCTTGTATTTTCTCCATTCTAGTTCCAAGATTTTGGATCATCTTTACTATCATTACTCTGAATTCTTTTTCAGGTAGACTGCTATTTCCTCTTCATTTGTTTGGTCTGGTGGGTTTTTATCTTGCTCCTTCATCTGCTGTTTGTTTGTCTGTCTTCTCATTTTGCTTAAGTTACTGCACTTGGGGTTTCTTTCTCACAGGCTGCATGCTCATAGTTCCTGTTGTGTTTGGTGTCTGCACCCAGTGGCTAAGGTTGGTTTAGTGGGTTGTGTAGGCTTCCTGGTGGAGGGGGCTAGTGCCTGTGTTCTGGTGGATGAGGCTGGATCTTGTCTTTCTGGTGGGCAGGACCACGTCCAGTGATGTGTTTTGGGGTGTCTGTGACCCCAAACATAAATTATTATGATTTTAGGCAGTCTCTCTGCTAATGGGTTGGGCTGTGTTCCTGTCTTGCTAGTTGTTTGGCTAGGGTGTCCAGCACTGTAGCTTGCTGGTCATTGAGTGGAGCTGGGTCTTATTGTTGAGATGGAGATCTCTGGGAGAGCTTTCGCCATTTGATATTATGTGGAGCCAGGAGGTCTCTGGTGGACCAATGTCCTGAATTTGGCTCACCCACCTCAGAGGCACAGGCCTGACACCCAGCCAGTGCACCAATATCCTGTCAGCCACACATCTCAGAAGAAAAGTGGGAAAAAAAGAAAGAAAGAAAGAAAAAATAAAATAAAGTTATTAAAATAAAAGATAATTATTAAAAATTAAAAAGCAATATAAAAGGAAGAAAAGAAAGAAAGAAAGAAGAGAGCAACCAAACCATAAAACAAATCCACCAACGATAACAAGTGCAAAAAGCTGTACTAAAAAAAAAAGAAAAAAAGACAGACAGAACCCTAGGACAAATGGTAAAAGCAAAGCTATACAGACAAAATCACACAAAGAAGCACACACATACACACTCACAAAAAGAGAAAAAGGAAAAAAAATATATATATATATCGTTTCTTTCCAAGTCCACCGCCTCAATTTTGGGATGATTCGTTGTCTATTCAGGTATTCCACAGATGTAGCATACAGCAAGTTGATTGTGGAGATTTAATCCACTGCTCCTGAGGCTGCTGGGAGAATTTTCCCTTTCTCTTCTTTGTTCGCTCAGCTCCTGGGGTTCAGCTTTGGATTTGGACTTGACTCTGTGTGTAGGTCCCTTGAGGGCGTCTGTTCTTTGCTTGGACACAACGGGGTTAAAGGAGCAGCTGATTAGGGGGCTCTGGCTCCCTCAGGCGGGGGGGAGGGGAGGAGTATGGATGCTGGGTGAGCCTGCGACGTCAGGCTGACGTGACTTTGCACTAGCCTGAGGCATGCCATGTGTTCTCCCGGGGAAGTTGTCCCTGGATCACCGGACCCTGGCAGTGGCGGGCTGCCCAGGCTCCTGGGAGGGGAGGTGTGGATAGTGACTTGTGCTTGCACAAGTCACACAGCTTTTTGGTGGCTGCAGCAGCAGCCTTAGCATCTCATGCCCATTTCTGTTGTTCGCGCTGATTGCCGTGGCTCGCACCCATTTCTGGAGCTCGTTTAGGTAGTGCTCTGAATCTCCTCTCCTCGTGCACCCTGAAACAATGGTCTCTTGCCTCTTAGGCAGGTCCAGACTTTCCTGGACTCCCTCCCAGCTAGCTGTGGCGCAGTAGGACCCTTCAGGCTGTGTTCTCACAGCCAACCCCAGTCCTCTTCCTAGGGTCTGACCTCCGAAGCCCGAGCCTCCGCTCCAAGCCCACACCCGCCCCGGGGGGTGAGCAGACAAGCCTCTCAGGCTGGTGAGTGCTGGTCAGCACTGATCCTCTGTGCGGGAATCTCTCCACTTTGCCCTCCGCACCCCTGTTGCTGTTCTCTCCTCCGTGGCTCCGAAGCTTCCCCCCTCCACCACCCGCAGTCTCTGCCTGCGAAGTGGCTTCCTAGTGTGTGGAAACCTTTCCTCCTTCACAGCTCCCTCCCATTGGTGCAGGTCTTGTCCTTATTTTTTTGTCTCAGTTTTTTATTTTTTCTTTTGCCCTACCAGGTACGGGGGAGTTTCTTGCCTTTTGGGAAGTCTGAGTTCTTCTGACAGTGTTCAGTAGGTGTTCTGTAGGAGTTGTTCCACATGTAGATGTAGTTTTGATATATTTGTGGGGAGGAAGGTGATCTCCATGTCTTACTCCTACACCATATTGAAGGTCTCCTCTACAGCAGGTTCTTATTAGTTATCTATTTTATGCATATTAGTGTATATATGTCAATCCCAATCTCACAATTCATCCCCCCTACCCCACTTTCCCCCCTTGGGGTCCATACCTTTGTTCTGTACATCTGTGTCTCTATTTTTGCCTTGCAACCCTGTTCATCTGTACCATTTTTCTAGATTCTACATATATGCATTAATATATGATATATTTTTTTCTCTTTCTTACTTACTTCACTCTGTATGACAGTCTCTAGGTCCATCCACATCTCTCCAAAAGACCCCAATCGTTCCTTTTTATAGTTGAGTAATTGTAGTTGTATATATGTACCACAACTTCTTTATCCATTTGTCTGTCGATGGGCATTTAGGTTGCTTCCATGACCTGGCTATTGTAAGTACTGCTGCAATGAATATTGGGGTGCATGTATCTTTTTGAATTATGGCTTTCTTTGGGTATATGCTCAGTAGTGGGATTGCTGGGTCATATGGTAATTCAATTTTTAGGTGTTTAAGGAACCTCCATACTGTTCTCCATAGTGACTGTATCAATTTACATTCCCACCAACAGTGCAGGAGGGTTCCCTTTTCTCCACACCCTCTCCAGTATTTATTGTTTGTAGATATTTTTGATGACAGCCATTCTGACCGGTGTGAGGTTATACTGCATTGTAGTTTTGATTTGCATTTCTCTAATGATTAGTGAAGTTGAGCATCCTTTCATGTGTTTGTTGGCAATCTGTATATCTTCTTTGGAGAAATGTCTATTTAGGTTTTCTATCCATTATTGGATTGGGTTGTTTGTTTCTTTGATATTGAGCTGCATGAGCTGCCTGTATATTTTGGAGATTAATCCTTTGTCAGTTGCTTCATTTGCAAATATTTTCTCCTATTCTGAGGGTTGTCTTTTTTTTTTTTTTTTTTGCAGTACGCGGGCCTCTCACTGTTGTGGCCTCTCCTTTGTGGAGCGTAGGCTCAGCGGCCATGGCTCACAGTCCCAGCCACTCCACAGCGTGTGGGATCTTCCCAGACTGGGCCACAAACCATGTTCCTTGCATTGGCAGGTGGACTCTCAACCACTGCGCCACCAGGAAAGCCCTGTGCAAAAGCTTTTAAGTTTCATTAGGTCCCATTTGCTTATTTCGGGTTTTTTTTTGTTTTTTTTTTTTGCAGTATGTGGGCCTCTCACTGTTGTGGCCTCTCCCATTGCGGAGCACAGGCTCCAGACGCGCAGGCTCAGCAGCCATGGCTCACGGGCCCAGCAGCTCCATGGCACGTGGGATCTTCCCAGACCAGGGCACGAACCCATGTCCCCTGCATCGGCAGGCGGACTCTCAACCACTGCGCCACCAGGGAAGCCCCGCTTATTTCTGTTTTTATTTCCATTTCTCTAGGAGGTGGATCAAGAGGATCTTGCTGTGATTTATGTCATAGAGTGTTCTGCCTATGTTTTCCTCTAAGAGTTTTATAGTGTCTGACCTTACATTTCTGTCTTTAATCCATTTTGAGTTTATTTTTGTGTATGGTGTTAGGGAGTGTTCTAAATTCATTCTTTTACATGTAGCTGTCCAGTTTTCCCAGCACCACTTATTGAAGAGGCTGTCTTTACTCCATTGTATATTCTTGTCTCCTTTATCAAAGATAAGGTGACCATATGTGCATGTATTTATCTCTGGGCTTTCTCTCCTGTTCCATTCATCTATATTTCTGTTTTTGTGCCAGTACCGTACTGTCTTGATTACTGTAGCTTTGTAGTATAGTCTGAAGTCAGGGAGTCTGAGTCCTTCAGCTGCGTGTTTTTCTCCCTCAAGACTGCTTTGGCTATTCAGGGTCTTTCGTGTCTCCATACAAATTTTAAGATTTTTTGTTCTAGTTCTGTAAAAAATCCCATTGGTAATTTCATAGGGATTGCATTGAACCTGTAGATAGCTTTGTGTAGTATAGTCATCTTCACAATGTTGATTCTTCTAATTCAAGAACATGCTGTATCCCTCCATCTGTTTGTGTCATCTTTGATTTCTTTCATCAGTGTCTTATAGTTTTCTGAGTACAGGTGTTTTACCTCCTTAGGTAGGTTTATTCCTAGGTGTTTTATTCTTTTTGTTGCAATGGTGACTGAGATTATTTCCTTAATATTTCTTTCTGATCTTTCATTAGTATCATGTCATCTGCAAACGGTAACAGTTTTACTTCTTCTTTTCCAATTTGGATTCCTTTTATTTCTTTTTCTTCTCTGATTGCCATGGCCGGGACTTCCAAAACTATGTTGATTAATAGTGGAAAGTGTGGACATCCCTTTCTTGTTCCTGATCTTAGAGGAAATGCTTTCAGTTTTTCACCATTGAGAATGATGTTGGCTGTGGTTTTGTCATATATGGCCTTTATTATGTTGAGGTAGGTTCCCTCTATGCCCACTTTCTGGAGAGTTTTTACCATAAATGGGTGTTGAATTTTGTCAAGAGCTTTTTCTGTGTCTATTGAGATGATCATATGGTTTTTATCCTTCAGTTTATTAATACGGTGTATCACATTGATTGATTTGCATATATTGAAGAATGCTTGCATCCCTGGGATAAATCCCACTTGATCATGGTGTATGATCTTTTTAATGTTTTATTGGATTTTGTTTGCTAGTATTTTGTTAAGGATTTTTGCATCTGTATTCATCAGTGATATTGGTCTGTAATTTCCTCTTTTTTTTGTAGTATCTTTGTCTGATTTTGATATCAGGGTGATTGTGGCCTCGTCAAATGAGTTTGGGAGTGTTCCTTCCTCTGCAATTTTTTGGAATAGTTTGAGAAGGATGGGTGTTAGCTCTTCTCTAAATGTTTGATAGAATTCACCTGTGAAGCCATCTGGTCCTGGACTTTTGTTTGTTGGTTATTTTGTTCTTAAATAATTATAATTATTTACTAATGGGATGTGTGTACTTGTTGAGAACTGCACAACTTTTTGAACCTTGGACACTGCTGCCTTTACTTGTTGTTCTACATTGATTTTTGTGCAGTACTTGCTTTTTATCACAGCAACCACAGAAAACCTGCCCTCCTAAAGATATGACCCAGTGGAAAGGAAATAGTGAGATCTAATGCCAAAACTATAAACTTCCTTGCATTAGCAATTTGCTCAGCATCTGGCAGGTGCTGAGTATCTCTGTGTTACCCTCCAAAAATTAAGACATCCTGTGTGAGTTCACTGTTCACTCTGTGACCCAGGACACCTTGGTGCACAGTTTGGAAACTGTTGGTCCAACTGTATAAATTTATTGCCTCTCCTCATGTTGGAGGAAATCTGTGGGCTAGAAGTTGGGATGAAGGCAAAGAATGGGGAGAGAAAAATTGCTGAGAAAAATTGTCTTAACTTTCTCAAGACATATCCTCAGATTATGCTCATTCTATAAAGAGGCATATCTAGGAAAACTCATGAGGCTGGGATTTTCCTGGGAATGTTAAAGACATATTGTGCTAAGTAGGAATGGGTACCTCCATGAGTTGAGGACTGGGTCCATAGGGTTATGCCTGGTACCACTGGTTACTTCTGCAACTATTGCTAGGCCAGTTATTCCTTCCTTGCTTCTACCCTACCCCTCTAACACCCTCCCTCCCTCCCTCCTTCCTTGCTTTCCACAAATGAATATTCTCCTCCATGTGAGCATACCCCAGTGGTAAAAAGCAGGACCCAGGAACCAGACTACCCACCATCTGTTACCATGTGTGACTTTGGCTAACATCTAACCTCTGTGCTTAATATTCTACTTCTGTAAAATGGGTTTAGCAGAATGACATACTTTATCAGTTTGTTATGAGATTGAAATGCCCTGAGAGAGATTAGATCAGTGTCAGCTATGATGACATGCAGGCAGCTCACCAAACACATGTGATAAGATAGACTTTATCTCTGCTTCTCCCTGGCTTACAGTCCAGGGCAAAAGATAAATATCAAACCCTGTTGGCACAAACAATTAGTTGATTACAGTTCCGATGTGTGTTAAGAAGAAATGTAGTAGCCCACGTGAGCCTTGCCACATGGGGATTTCACTTTGGTGTGTGTGTGTGTGTGTGTGTGTGTGTTGGGGGGGGTGGTGAGTATCTCGAATTCCTCCCAGAGTAAATGACACTTAAGTTGTGACTCAAAAGATGTATAGAAGAAGTTAGGCCAAGGTCCAGTGGGTGGAGGAAGTATGGAGAATGTTCCAAACAGAAGGAACACTGTGACCAAGACACTAAGACTCGTGCTACAGTGAAAACAAGGGTGAAAGGCTTAGGCAGAAGCCAAACCATATGATGCCTTGTGGTCCTTGATAAGAAATCTTAAGAGTGATGGGAAGCCATTGAAGTGATTTGAGCAGAGGAATGGCATGACTTTGTCTTATAAAAGATCACTCTGGCTGCTGGGTGGAGAATAGACTCCAGTGGACAAGAGGGAAAACAGAAAGACCAGCTAGGAGCCTACTTGGAGATCCTTTGGGAGAGATAGGAGGTGGCCCTGCCTATGGTGGCAACAGAGCAGAGGACAGATTTGAGAGCTAATTAGGGGCCTGAATGGATATGATGGGTTGATTGTGGAAAGAGAGGAAAAACCAGGCAAATGCCCAGAAGTCTTCCCAGAAGGGTTGGGAGGAAGGAAGGTGGGATGTGATGACAGGGCTGCGGAGCCCTGCAGGAGGGACAGTGCCCATAAAAGACTCCTGGGAGGGTATGAAGGAGCCAGATGACACAGCTCTCCAAACCACTCTCTGCAAGTACTTCTTAGATCATTGAAATAAAACAGGATCTCTGTGTTTCTCTTCTGAGATGTCCATATAACTATCTCAGGTCTTCACTTTATCTTGTACAAAGGCCAGTCCTGGCATAGAAAATGAAAACCTCCATTCCACAAAGAACCCACTGTGGTTTTCAAGTTCTTAATCAACCTAAGATGTATGTGGAGTCATTCAAAACAAAGTTTATTGTTATGCTGTTCATGCACAGGCCTGTCCAGATTTGCTGTCAGTCCCTTTCTCCCTCTCTATGGAGCCATCTTTCTTTCTTGTATTTAAGGGAAAAAAATGTTTTTGATATTAATTAAGTTACATGGCAGTTTCCTCCCCCTAATTAAAGTGGAACCTTCTCACAGGACACTTTGAAGTGCGGCTCTGTGGATATAAGAAACTTTTCATCCTCCGCCAGGGCTCTGTAGTGTCTCTTCATATTGTTCACTTCAGTCAGAATAAAACTCTTTCTGATAATGAAGGGAAGAGCATTTCCCTTTTCCCAGCTACCACACAGTCAAGCCCGCCTGGCGTGGGATGTGGCGGAGCCGTGGCCGCAGGCAGGGTAGGGGGCGGGAGGCCACAGCTCAGGTGCATCTGGGAAGGGGTTGATGGGGTGACAGGGCTGAAAGCTGGGTGAGGGGGACATAAGTTGGAATGGGAGGGGTGCTGGGAGCCACTTCTCTAGGGATGGTTGGGAGAGTGGCAACACCCTGCTCCTGGGAGATAACAAATCCATCAAGGACTTTTCGCCATGAGCTTTGATATCCTTAATGAAAAGTGTAGCGGTTGGATCGTGGGTTCTTCTGTTCTAATTTCCAGGGGACAGTTCCTGTGCTTCGTTTGGGCCCAGAGGACCCCCTGAAATTCTCAGAGAGGGAACAGTGACCACAGATGTAAGGAGAAAGGAAGAGAAGAAAGTGGGAAAGTGCAGCACGGGTAGCAGCAGTGGAGAGGGATAATCGGGAAGGGCGGGAGGAATCAGTCCCTCACCCTGAAAAAACTCCCTCAGCCGGGGAGACAGTTTTGACTTTCAAACCTGCTGGTTCCTCTGATTTACTCTTTCCCTCCCTCCAAGAGTTTCTCTTTCAAACCCCTCTGAATGCCATGGAGGTGGGGAAAGAAAAGGAAGGCATCTTGTCCCCTCCTTGCCCAGAAACCAATTTCTCATGAGAACACCCCGGGGAGGAAGCAGAGGCCACTGGTTTTTATCTGCGAATCTGACTGCTGGTGTTTTCCCTGTAGGTATCGACAGCCAGGAAAACATATCACAGACCAAACCAGAAAGAGCCCTGGTATGTCCACCTCCTCCCCACCAAACTGCCACCAGCCCAGAGTGTCAGTCGCTCTAATTGGATTATTGCTGTTTCTCCAGCTGTCTCAAGGTGTCTCTCAAATAGCTCCGAAGCCACAGACAAAGGCAAATGGAAGAGGCATAGAAGGAGGTAGAGAAGGATGCAGGTTCCCTTCTCCTGGTCCCTCCGTCAGCAGCTGCCCCCTCCTGTCTCAGGCCAAGGAGGCAGGAGCAGGTCTCCAACAGGAGGCCTTAGCTTCCCACCTGGCCTGCAAATCCTTGAAGAAATAGGCACTGAAACAGGGATGGGAAGGGCAGGGTGGTGTAGCAGAGCTGGGCAGGTAGCGGGGTTTATCCTGAGGTCCTGCAGCTTAATTCAGTAACTTCAACTCAACTCCATACATGGGATGTGGTGACGACTCCTGGGTGCTGGGCATCAGGCTGGGAGGTGGGAAGGAGTCCCTGAATGCCAGGGGTTCCCAGACTCGCCGGTGGTGGGGCCCAAATGTACTAGAAAAAACCACACGCTCCAAGAGCATCAGGAAGGCAGATTTGATTCCAGCTTGGGGAGGTCTGATAAAAGCCTCGGGGATGTGCCATTTCTGCATGACATTTGGGAGGCTGGAAAGATGGCAAGAAGAATGTTCCAGACAGAGAGGCAACAGGTGGAAGTTGCTGATGGGGGCTATGTCTCGTGTAGCAGCAGGTTTGGGGTACTTTAACCCTGAAGGTATTGTTGAGGCCCAAGGGGAGCTGAGGGGAGGGACGGAGAGGCCCTGCAGAGAGGCTGCCGCAGCAGAGCAAGACCTGGTCTACCAGGCTGAAGAGCCGGCCTTTCTTTTTTGTGTCTTTTCTGTGTCATGGGGCATCATGGAAGACTTACGAGATGTGGGGTGATGGGATTAGACTGGAATTTTAGAGGAACGGCTCTGCTTCCTTTTGGCACATGCTCCCTAATCCTTTATCCTCACCACACGGCTTGCCATCAGAAAAGCTAGGAACACTTAAACAAACTACAGTGAGAGACTAAGGAGAAACCCAGAGCCATGGCATGAACTTCTTTACCTCCCGCACCTGGCTGGCCCTGTGGACAATTTCAGCAAAGCTCCAACAAGCATGGCATGGACTACAGAGTGGCTTTTCCTGAGGACCCTTGATCAAGCACCATCCCATTCCCATCCCCGGCCATGCTGACTTTCAGTACGTGGGTATCATAATAACCCAACTCAATATACAAATGCCAAGGGAGCCTGCACGTAAAGGGTGGTGAGGACAAGAGAGGGATGTGGTTAATTGGGAAGGCTTCCCGAAACTGTGGCCTTGTGATCGAGATATCATAAGTGAATGATTTGGCAGGAAGCAAAAGAGAGAGGCAGTCCAGAAAGAAGACTCATCAGAGCTGAGGACAGCAGGTGTGACGGGGGCGGGGCGGGGGGGAGAACTTGATGTGTTGAGAGGAAGGAGAGGTGGGTAGTTTGTAACAGGACTTGAAGGTGGACATGCCATATTCCACAGGGTATGAATTCTGGGTGATGGGGTACCCCAGAGTGGTTTGTCAATAATGGGCCACATCAACCCATTCTCCAGAGCTCCTCCACCTCTGCCTCCACCCAGAGTGCAGGCAGCCTCCCTTGAGACACAGCCTTGCAGAGGGATGAGAGTACACCCCCAACTGATGGATCCAGATTAGTCATTGCATCCCCCTGAGGTTGGCAAGGGCAGGAAAGGTGTTCTGACCAGGGCAGGTGGCCCTGCCGAGCTGAGTGATGGAGATGATATATGTATATTAATTCTGCAGTTAGACCCTAGAGCTGTGTGATAACCTGTGCTCTTTATATTTTGGCAGTGAACGTATGCTGACCAGCTGGGAGTCAGGATTGTGTTTTAGACATCCTCTGAATACTCTGGAACTTCTTTCTGCAGCATGGCTCCATGGAAAATACTTCCTTTGATGAAAGCAGCAAATTCCACTTGCTTGAATAGCTACCTAGGAAAGTTAGCTTAACAACTATTTTGTGCTTTACTATTAAAGAAAAAGCCACTCACATTCCATTTAACGTTCACAGAATTCCGTGAAGATTTTAGGGTAGATGTGATTATACCCATTTTACAGATGAGGAAACTAAAGCTCAGAGAGGTTAACTAATTTCCCCTAAATCCCACAGCTCCTAATTGCAGAGCAAAAATAATCCCTGGCCTTCTGAGGCTAAATCAAATATATTTTCTGCCACAGACATATTTCTGATGAATACCAATTCCTCCTCATCCGGAGGCAGGCCAGTTTGTGGATACTTAGGATCCAACATCTGATTCTTATTGCAGGGCTTCCTAAGGGCTGGGTCTTCAGCGCTGATGAAAGCCAGATTCCAGCTGCCAGCCGTAGGAGAAACCTGCAGGCGTTCCAGCCAACCCAGAGACCTAGAAAGAAAATCCAAGCATTCTTAACCTTTAAAAAGATCTTGGCCTGTGGGCAGATAAATTAACTCCAGGGCTCTGGGGAGATTAAACCTTATTTTATGGTTTGCTTGTTAAAAACGCATAACTCCAAATCTCACCAGAGATTGCAATTAAGATAGCATGGGGCTAAAGCTATACGAGAAGTATTATTTACTCCTGGCTCCCCGCAAAGTCCAAAACGACAATGGGCTTTTCCATTTCATAACCTGCAGTCGATCTGAAGCCACCTGCCTTTGTATGTAAAGTGCTTTAGGACACGTGCTTCTTCTCTCCGAGCATTGCTGCTGCCACCGTTCTGTTATCCTTTGTGGTTGCCCAAAGTAACCATAAAAACCCAAGTTGAAACAAAGTTTCCAGGGCGTTAATGTTCAAGAGACACCAAGAACACTTTTTACCATCTGCTCCTCTACTGTTCCCACCTGAGGGGCTCTTTTCCTGTGTTCCCCTTTGAATGCCAGAATTGTACAAGCCCCAAATAGCTCCCTGATTTCTAGCAAAGTCCAAGGAAAAGCCAGGTCACCCTGAAGCGTTTAAGAAGGGCACACAGATTTTCTCTCCTGAACTTCTGTGAATAGTTATTTTGTTTATGCAAAAACACCACTGAGAACTGTTTAGATGACTCTTTCTGGGATCCTGTTACCTCTCAAGATTAGTGGTTCATTTATTCCCATCCTCTGTATGGATAGAAGAGATACAGAAGGAACAAGAGCCTTACTCGGAGAAATTCCATCTTGGGTACTGTAGTGCAGTGAGGGTCTTTCTCGAATTTGTTTTTTCCATCTTAAGACTCACATGGGACCAATTCCAGATGCCTCAGGACAGTTACTCAACCATTTTGGAGACTGGTCTAGTGGAAGAACACTGAATGGGGAGTTAGGAGAACTGGATTTTAGACCAATCTTTACTTCCTACTAGCTCATCTTCATCTAGACACAATGTCTTGCTGGTTGTTCAATTCCTCCTTGTAAAAGAAGGGGCTACTATGATTAAATGTGTTAAGCATGATCTAATTGCCTTGTAAGCATCAACTCTATAAAGTAGCCCAAGGTCACACAACTAGTCAGAGGCAGGGCCAAGATTCAAACTGAGGTCTGCTGGACTCATGAGCCCAGATTTCTAACCACTGTGCTATTCTACCTCTCTAGGTGGGCCCTTTCAACTCTATTCTCCAATGAGAGTTTCTTACAGGCAAAGAAAAGACTTCACACATTAGGTGAGAAATAGACTTTCTATCCCAATTCGTTGCCTTTCTGTCCACTGGGTTAATCCTCCAGCCCCTGAATGCCACAAAAACTCTGAACCAGCCCTGCATTATTTTCCCCTTCTCTGGTGATGATCTGGGGCTGATTTGGCCAAACTTCTAAGTCTGTTGCCTAGCAAGTCCCAGCACATCTGGAGCCCTGCTGTTGTCTAAATTACACAGCTGTCTGCAGCAAAGATGCAGTCATCAGAAAGCTGCTACCCAATGGAAATCCAGAGAACAATCTTTATATGGATCAGCTCTTTATACCTTTGTGTGGATTTCACTTCTCACTCACAAAGACAACGGGGGCAAGTTAGCAGAGTTCACACTGAGATGTGAGTGACTTTATAACCAGCATGAGGAAGATTTTCCACAGAAAACCCTCTTCCCTCCCGGTGACAAACCTGAATTTTTGCTAAGGGGGGAAAAAAACTCTCTCTCCAAGAGAATTTGTATGGACCCAAGGGCTTTGAAATGGAAAAAAGCTAGAAGATTTCTCTGAGGCAAAGAGATACCACCAAATAGTGCAGTCTCCAAATTTAGGTTTTGTAGACATGCACAGTCAAAGTTTCCAAAAGCTTAAGGAGGTAGAGCCAATTTGAAGCTTTTTCTTTCTTTTTTTTTTTTTAATGCAATAGGATAGGAAATATTGTCTTGGGAGTGGGGAAGATTGAAACCTGCAGTGAAAGGAAATGAAAAACCAAAATCTCTGCTGGAGGTGTTGATAAAAACTAGAAAATAAGAAAAAAAAAAAAAAAGAAAGAAAGCAAAACTGACCAGTCTTATTTAGCTCCCCAAGGATAGAAGTGCTGCAGAAAAGAAGAAAGTGACAACAGTCAGCCCTGTGACCTCTCATCCTATTAATCAGGCCTCTCCATCAGCTGACAGTCTCCCAGGCAAAGGCCACTGATGTTCAAAATGGCGACCACATGCACCGCAGGATCCTGAAATGCCGTCTGCATCAAAAAGGCCAATGAAATCATACTCAGAATTGAACCTCAGAATCTCAAAACTGAATGGGACCTTAGAGGTCCTCTGGTCCAACCTCCTCATTTTGCAGTTGAGGAAACTGAGGCACAGAGGTTACGAGACTGGTTGATCAAAAGTGGGAACACGGTCCCAAATCTCCGCCTTCTGACTGCTGTTTCCTGTTACAGCACACTGACAACCCAAACTCTGTGGTGTTATAATAATTTGCACAGGGGTTATCTCCAGAGAATAATGGGGTCACTTTTTTTAAACCATATTATTGATTGAACCATATGGATTAAGTAGAACTCATCAATGACTTTTAATATATTAATGACAGTAGCCACTTTATCCCTGTGTGGTAGGTGTGTGTATTTAGTTCCATGGTGTTTCCAAAATGCAGTTCTCTTTATGTGAAGGCCAAAAATGTGAGTCAGTGAGCTGGGATGAGGATTCCTTCCCTCCCGGGGTTTTGTCAGTGACCTAATTTATTAATTTTACCTCCCTCCCAGTTTAGAAACCTGGACACAACTAAAACTCTTCACACTAGCTGTCAGTGTTGTCACTCACACTTGTATCAATAATCCTGAACTCTGACAACTTCCCTTATTTTTAGACCTAAATCCTATCTTATAATATAAATATCACACTCTAGGCAGGGCACCATAGAACAATTATTGCACTTCCCAGGTGAGGTGAATTACTTGACCTCGACTCTTCAAGGCAGCCTCTGAGATGTGTTCTAATCACTCGGAGTCACTGGGGCAGAAGTTTAATACTACTAAATTGTACAGGAAAAAAGAGGGCACCTGTTCTTTTGACAGATCTCCAGGTCCTTCCCTCCAGAGAGAAAAAAGTGAAAGTGGGGTGTCAGTGCAATGAGGGGGTTAGTACAGGGTGCTGTAGGAGCCCATAATAAGGGGAATCCATCCCAGTGGAGGAGATCGGACTGTCTTCCTGAATTTGTACGGTGCTTGCAATTTACAAGTGTCTTTCATTTGCATTGTTGCACTGATCCCCAGGACAGCATTTGGGATTTTTATCTACTAGTTAGAATATTGGATAATGTCCTCTGTGATGAATTTTCAGATCTCCCATTGTACAGATGAAAAAACTGAGGACTGAAGAGGAGAGGTAATTTGGACAAAGGTGGTATTCAAATTCAGATCTTTCTACCCCCTCCCCCGTATTACTCATTTAGTGCATATTTTCCCCACGTCCTGGCACATTAGGTCAGGCAAAAGTGAGGTTCTTAGTTTCATTCATTGAATCAACCTTTGTTCTTCGATTAATGTCAACAAAATGCCATGACATAAAACAACGTGTAAGGCTCAGAAGTACAGCGATCACTAGCTTCCTTACACTCTATACTCAAAGGAGAATTTTTAGTGTAAACTTCCACGATTATGGATGATTATGGATTCCAGGTAGGTATCTGAAAAGATCTTTCAGGGAGAAATTAGTAGAAGTGTTCCAAAAAGACACCCAAGTCATAGTTTCCAGTTTGCTTTATCAAGAGATTTCTACTGCCCTTTGCCTTTCACCTTCCATCCTGCCTTTATGCCCAGCTACCTCCCAACAGCCTCACATGGCCTGTCTTCTGCATGCCGCACACACGCAACACACAGTGTCACAACACCGGAGCCTGCACATGCAGGCTCACATGGTTTTTGGCGGGCACTGTCCACCCACACCTCCCTTCGTTCCCATCACATTTTGGTCCCTGAAGCTCTCTTTCCCTCCTCCCTCATCCTGGCCTGCAAAGAGTGCACCATGGGGGTGATGTGCATTGCCCTCCAGCCCAGGAACACCCCAGAACAGCTGCCTGTCCCGGGCTAATGTCCCGGCACCTCCCACATCTCCCCAGCCCCTTCTCCCTGCATACTCAGCAATCACTCCAACCTCCGTGTTACACTTTCCCGGAGCTCCTTCTGACAAGTTTATCAGGTTGAGAGATGACACTGTCAACAGGCATATCCAAAAAAAAAAAAAAAAAGGAAAAAGAAGGGAGAGGAAGAAAAACGCCTGGAGCATCCCTTGATGCTGCGAGGAGAGTTCTGCACTCCCAAGGTCATGCGTGTGGGCTAGGAGAGGCAGCCTCATTCTTTACCATTTCTTGATTCTTAAGTGAGCCTTGCCCCGTGGGTGCCTGGTGCAGCTCCCTCTGGGCAGCCTTTGCTTGGGGTGGAGTCTGGGAGCCCTGTGTTTCAGTAAGAGATTGCTTGGTAAGACAATGGCTGAGCTGATAATGCCAGCAAAGTCATGACACCAGGGACCTCTTACAATTTTAAGATCCAATCAACTTTAAAATATTACCATGTAAGGTGGATTTGAGCAGGGGCTATAGCAAACAATGGATCCTGGTATATTTACTGAGAGTACGGGCACCCTGCTGAAACATTCATCTGGGATGAGGGTGGTGGGGAAGAGGAGGGGCTGAGAAGCATCGGACCGCTCAGCTCGGGCTAAAAGTCCTTTGACAAAATGTTTCATTAGGAAACTACAGATGCTATTTTGTATGTATGTAGTTATTCTATACAAAAATTCCAAGAGTCAGCCACACAGGAGGAACTTATAAAGAGACCTGCCTCCTTTCTCAGGCCTCTTCCCCAACTCTCTCCCGCACTCAGGAAATGCCTATGCTCCAGGGGTTGCCTGGGACCCCTCTTCCCTGGGACTTGGCTCCCTCCCAGTTTCTACATTTCTCCCCATATCTGTGCATTTCCAGTCACTGCCTTGGAGGTTCTGCAACCTCAGCCCGGTTGGAGGCCTGGCCCCAGGACAGTCAGGATGAGGGGTAGCCTGCCTGCGTTAACGAAGTCCTTGGAGATGGGAGGTGAGATGCAGGGAGCGCAGAAGCCAGTACAAATGACCCAGAGCAATTTATGGTTTAGCCAGCCTGTGTCCGACAGAACGCCACCAGTCCCCTGCCTCACCCACCCAGGGAAACATCAATAAGACATAGAGTTGCTATCCCAAGCCTGGGCTTGCAGTGTGGCCATGAGAAGGAAGACAAAGAAACTGCCTCTTTCCTGTAGGAGCAGAGCTTATTGCTTGCAGTTAAGGGGAGGGTGGAGGGGAAGGGTGGCCCTGTGGAAATTCCAGTCACTGACAGCCTGGACCTCCTCGAAGACTCTCTGCCTGGGGAGAGGGCACATCAACTTCTTTGCAACTGGGAGAGGGACCTTGTTCATCTTTCTAGCAAGCCGGATCCTGAGTTTCTCCAGTTAGAAGCCCTGGTTTCTTTTTAAAGATATATAAAAGCATACTTGGATTTGTGATTTCATATTTGTTTTGGAGACATTGGTCCACTTGTTCCTTAACACTGCTGTCTGTGGCTCTCCCATCTTGGTTACTCCCTGTGCCCGGATGCCCAGCCTTGTTAAGAAGGCTGCCTCTGCAGCTCTTAGGCTCAGTTCCCACGCCCCCCTGCCTGCCCTACTGTAAGATTTTCCCAAGATCAAGCTCCCCTTCTTGCATTTCCGTAGCACGTTATTTGGAGCTTTGATACATTAGTCACCATGTTGAACTGCAACCTTCCTTGTCTACCTCTTCTGTGGATGGTCAGCTTCTGCAGAGCAGGGACCTTCTCTCTCCTTGTATGGTGCCTCACATGTATTTTTTTTTTTTATGTAAGTTATATAAGTAGTTGTGTTTTTTTTTTTCAACATCTTTATTGGAGTATACCTCACATGTATTTGATGTTCATATCATGCTGGATATACAGAACAAGGCTGCTCATCTTCCCTCAGTCATTGCCAGGAAGAAACTTTTTCTTCTAAGCTAAATCCATGAATCCATCAAGCAGCTTTGGGTCAATGAATAAAATATGAACTTGAACCATATGAAACTACCAACGTTCAACTACCTTAGACCTACAAAAATGGTAATTTCATATGGTTCAACCAAATCTATGACATAGACACCACCCTCAAGGAGGGAAGGAATAAAAGGAAACTAGCTTTTGTTGCACATCAACTGGGTGTCAGGTACTTTATGAGTATCCTCTCATTTAGTTTACTCCTCATTTGATTCTGGTTCAGAAGAAAAAAATAAACATAAAAGAAACAAAATATTTAAATGCTAAGGTGGGTGGTACTGTGGGGACACTGGGATGGGAAAAAAGTCTTATCTGGCTGGTGAAGGCTTCATAATGAAGGTGGGCTTCAGCCAGCCCTGAAGGGCAGGCTTCTGGAGTCAGCCTACGTCACATGAGGTGCACCCTCCTTTGTCCCATGGAGCACACACTCTGCTTACCTCCATCACAGCACTCCTCACCTGGCTTCCCTGCTATTCATTTCCCTGTCTGTATCCATCCTACACCCTGGGCAGGTCCTCAGGGCAGGGGTCACCTCGCCTTCATCTTTGTATCCTTCTGTGCAGAGTGATGCCTGGCACACTGCTTACTCAAATGTCTGTTGGGAATGTATACAGAGAAGACCATGCAGTGAATTCTAACAACAAATTCAAAGATTTCTCAGAGGCAGATATGCACCTGCTCTCCAGCCTCCCCACCAGGGGACCTGTGTGCTTACAAGGGCTCTAGAGGACAGGGTCCAACAGGGCTGAGCCAAGCATTAAGGAGGACAAGTCCCAGGAGAGGATCACAGTTTCAAATAAGCATTAATAGATGAATCCTTTTTTTCGTTTCCTGTTTCCCCGGTTGGTCAACACGATTCTTACATAAACCCTCAATTCCAGATCATACAATTGTCTCCCATAGGGACTGGGAAGTTGGCTGATATACTCATAATAACAGCTACCATTCACTGAGCACTCCAAGATTGGTATTATCATCCCCATTTTATAGATGGAGAAGACATATACCTTGCCCAAGTTTGCAAGCTAAAATTTCTGGTGGTTCGGGTTTTAAAACCCATAATTTTCTTTTTTTTTAAAATGAAATAGAGTTGATTTACAATGTTGTATTAGTTTCAGGTGTACGGCAAAGTATTTCAGTTTTATATATGTGTGTGTGTGTGTGTGTGTGTGTGTATATATATATATATATATATATATATATATATATATATATATTCTTTTTCAGATTCTTTTCACTTATAGGTTATTACAAGATATTGAGTATAGTTCCCAGGGCTATACAGTAGGACCTTGTTGGTTATCTATTTTATATGTACTAATGTGTATATGTTAATCCCAAACTCCTAATTTATCCCTCCCCCATTCCTCTTTAGTAACCATAAGTTTTTTTTAACATCTTTATTGGAGTATAATTGCTTTACATTGTTGTGTTAGTTGCTGCTGTATAACAAAGTGAATCAGCTATACATATACATATATCCCCATATCCCCTCCCTCTTGTGACTCCCACCTGCCCTCTCTATCCCACCCCTCTAGGTGGTCACAAAGCACGGAGCTGATCTCCCTGTGCTATGCGGCTGCTTCCCACTAGCTATCTATTTTACATATGGTAGTGTATATATGTCCATGCCACCCTCTCACTTCATCCCAGCTCACCCTTTCCCCTCCCCCTGTCCTCAAGTCCATTCTCTATGTCTGCACCCTTATTTCTGTCCTGCCCCTTTGTTCTTTTTGGGCGTTTTTTTGATCCCATATATATGTGTTAGCATACGGTATTTGTTTTTCTCTTCCTGACTTACTTCACTCTGTATGACAGTCTCTAGGTCCATCCACCTCACTACAAATAACTCAGTTTCATTTCTTTTTAAGGCTGAGTAATATTCCATTGTATGTATGTGCCACATCTTCTTTATCCATTCATCTGTCGATGGACACTTAGGTTGCTTCCATGTCCTGGCTATTGTAAATAGTGCTGCAATGAACATTGTGGTACATGACTCTTTTTGAATTATGGTTTTCTCAGGGTATATGCTCAGTAGTGAGATTGCTGGGTCGTATGGTAGTTCTATTTTTAAATTTTTAAGGAACCTCCATACTGTTCTCCATAGTGGCTGTATCAATTCACATTCCCACCAACAGTGCAAGAGGGTTCCCTTTTATCCACATCCTCTCCAGCGTTATCGTTCATAGATTTTTGATGATGGCTATTCTTACCGGTGTGAGGTGATACCTCACTGTAGTTTTGATTTGCATTTCTCTAATGATTAGTGATGTTGAGCATCCTTTCATGTGTTTGTTGCCCATCTGTATATCTTCTTTGGAGAAATGTCTATTTAGGTCTTCTGCCCATTTTTGGATTGGGTTGTTTGTTTCTTTGATATTGAGCTGCATGAGCTGCTTGTGTATTTTGGAGATTAATCCTTTGTCAGTTGCTTCATTTGCATATATTTTCTCCCATTCTGAGGGTTGACTTTTCATCTTGTTTATTGTTTCCTTTGCTGTGCAAAAGCTTTTTTTTTTTTTTTTTTTTTTTGCAGTACATGTGTCTCTCACTGTTGTGGCATCTCCCATTGTGGAGCACAGGCTCTGGACGTGCAGGCTCAGCGGCCATGGCTCATGGGCCCAGCTTCTCCACAGCATGTGGGATCTTCCCGGACCAGGGCACGAACCCATGTCCCCTGCATCGGCAGGCGGACTCTCAACCACTGCGCCACCGGGGAAGCCCAGTGCAAAAGCTTTTAAGTTTCATTAGGTCCCATGTGTTTATTTCTGTTTTTATTCCCATTGATCTAGGAGGTGGGTCAAAAAAGATCTTTCTGTGATTTATGTCATAGAGTGTTCTGCCTATGTTTTTCTCTAAGAGTTTTATAGTGTCTGGCCTTACATTTTGGTCTTTAATCCATTTTGAGTTTATTTTTGTGTATGGTGTTAGGGAGTGTCCTAATTTCGTTCCAGTTTTCCAAGCACCACTTACTAAAGAGGCTGTCTTTTCTCCATTGTATATTCTTGCCTTCTTTATCAAAGATAATGTGACCATATTTACGTGGGTTTACCTCTGAGCTTTCTATTGTTTTCCATTGATCTATATTTCTGTTTTTGTGCCAGTACCATACTGTCTTGATTACTGTAGCTTTGTAGTATAGTCTGAAGTCAGGGACACCTGATTCCTCCAGCTCCGTTTTTCTTTCTCAAGATTTCTTTGGCTGTTCGGGGTCTTTTGGGTTTCCATATAAATTGTGAAATTTTTTTTCCTAGTTCTGTGAAAAATGCCATTGGTAGTTTGATAGGGATTGCATTGGATCTGTAGATTTATTTGGGTAGTTTAGTCATTTGCACAATGTTGATTCTTCTAATCCAAGAACATGCTATATCACTCCATCTCTTTATATCATCTTTAATTTCTCTCATCAGTGTCTTATGGTTTTCTGAGGACAGTTCTTTTACCTCCTTAGGTAGGTTTATTCCTAGGTATTTTATTCTTTTTGTTGCAATGGTAAAAGGGAGTGTTTCCTTAATTTCTCTTTCAGATTTTTCATCATTAGTGTATAGGAATACAAGAGATTTCTGTGTATTAATTTTATATCCTGCTACTTTACCAAATTCATTCATTAGCTCTATTAGTTTTCTGTAGCATCTTTAGATTTCTCTATGTATAGTGTCATGTCATATGTAAACAGTGACAGTTTTACTTCTTCTTTTCTGATTTGGATTCTTTTATTTCTTTTTCTTCTCTGATTGCTGTGGCTAAAACTTCCAAAACTATGTTGAGTAATAGTGGTGAGAGTGGACAACCTTGTCTTGTTCCTGATCTTAGAGGAAATGGATTCAGTTTTTCACCACTGAGAATGATGTTGGCTGTGGGTTTGACATACACGGCCTTTATTATGTTGAGGTAAGTTCCCACTATGCCGACTTTCTGGAGGGTTTTTTTTATAAATGTGTGTTGAATATTGTCGAAAGCTTTTTCTGCATCTACTGAGATGATCACATGGTTTTTATCCTTCAGTTTGTTAATATGGTGTATCACATTGATTGATTTGCTTATATTGAATAATCCTTTCATTCCTAGGATAAACCCCATTTGATCATGGCCTATGATCCTTTTATTGTGCTGTTGGATTCTGTTTGCTAGTATTTTCTTGAGGATTTTTGCAACTGTGTTCATCAGTCATATTGGCCTGTAGTTTTCTTTTTTTGTGACATCTTTGTCTGGTTTTGGTATCAGGGTGATGGTGGCCTTGTAGAATGAGTTTGGGAGTGTTCCTCCCTCTGTTATATTTTGGAAGAGTTTGAGAAGGATAGGTGTTAGCTCTTCTCTAAATGTTTGATAGAATTTGCCTGTGAAGCCATCTGGTCCTGAGCTTTTGTTTGTTGGAAGATTTTTAATCACAGTCTCAATTTCAGTGCTTGTGATTGGTCTGTTTGTATTTTCTATTTCTTCCTGGTTCAGTCTCGGAAGGTTGTGCTTTTCTAAGAATTTGTCCATTTCTTCCAGGTTGTCCATTTTATTGGCACATAGTTGCTGGTAGTAATCTCTCATGATCCTTTGTATTTCTGCAGTGTCAGTTGTTAGTTCTCCTTTTTCATTCCTAATTCTGTTTCTTTGAGTCTTCTCCCTTTTTTTCTTGATGAGTCCGGGTAATGGTTTATCAGTTTTGTTTATCTTCTCAAAGAACCAGCTTTTAGTTTTATTGATCTTTGCTACTGTTTCCTTCATTTCTTTTTCATTTATTTCTGATCGGATTTTTATGTTTTTTTTCCTTCTGCTAACTTTGGGGGGTATTTTTCTTCTTCTTTCTCTAATTGTTTTAGGTGTAAGGTTAGGTTGTTTACTTGAGATTTTTCTTGTTTTCTGAGGTAGAGTTGTAATGCTATAACTTCCCTCTTTGAACTGCTTTTGCTGCATTCCATAGGTTTTTGGTTGTCGTGTATTCATTGTCATTTGTTTCTGTGTATTTTTTTATTTCCTCATTGATTTCTTCATTGATCTCTTGGTTATTTAGTAGTACATTGTTTAGCCTCCATGTGTTTGTATTTTTTACAGTTTTTTTCCTGTAATTGACCGCCAGTCTCATAGCGTTGTAGTCGGGAAAGATACTTGAACGATTTCAATTTTCTTAAATTTACCAAGGCTTGATTTGTGACCCAAGATATGATCTATCCTGGAGACTGTTCCATGAGCACTTGAGAAGAAAGTGTATTCTGTTGTTTTTGGATGGAATGTCCTATACATATCAATTAAGTCTATCTTGTTTAATGTGTTATTTAAAGCTTGTGTTTCCTTGTTTATTTTCACTTTGGATGATCTGCCCACTGGTGAAAGTGTGGTGTTAAGTCGCCTACTATTATTGTGTTATTGTCGATTTCCCCTTTTATGGTTGCTAGCATTTGCCTTATGTACTGAGGTGCTCCATGTTGGGTGCATAAATATTTACAATTGTTATATCTTCTTCTTGGATTGATCCCTTGATCATTATGTAGTGTCCTTTTTTTCTCTTGTAATAGTCTTTATTTTAAAGTCTATTTTATCCAATATGAATATTGCTATGCCAGCTTTCTTTTGATTTCCCTTTGCATGGAATATCCTTTTCTATTCCCTCACTTACAGTCTGTGTGTGTCATTAGGTCTGAAGTGGGTCTCTTGTATACAGCATATATATTGGTCTTGTTTTTGTATCCATTCAGCCAGTCTATGTCTTTTGGTTGGATCATTTAATCCATTTACATTTAAGGTAACTATGGATATGTATGTTCCTATTACCATTTTCTTAACTGTTTTAGGTTTGTTATTGTAGGTCTGTTCCTTCTCTTGTGTTTCCTGTCTAGAGAAGTTCCTTTAACATTTGTTGTAAAGCTGGTTTGGTGGTGCTGAATTCTCTTAGTTTTTGCTTGTCTGTAAAGGTTTTAATTTCTCCATTGAATCTGAAAGAGGTCCTTGCTGGGTAGAGTTCTCGGTTGTAGGTTTTCCCTTTCATCACTTTAAATATGTCCTGCCACTCCCTTCTGGCTTGTGGATTTCTGCTGAAAGATCAGCTGCTAACCTTATAGGGAATCCCTTGTATGTTTTTTGTTGCTTTTCCCTTGCTGCTTTTAATATTTTTTCTTTGTATTTAATTTTTTATAGTTTGATTAATATTTGTCTTGGTGTGTTTCTCCTTGGATTTACCCTGTATGGGACTCTCTGTGCTTCCTGGAGTTGATTAACTATTTCCTTTCCCATATTATGGAAGTTTTCAACTAAAATCTCTTCAAATATTTTCTCAATTCCTTTCTTTTTCTCTTCTTCTTCTGGCACCCCTATAATTCGAATATTGGTGCATTTAATGTTGTCCCAGAGTTCTCTGAGATTGTCCTCAATTCTTTTCATTCTTTTTTCTTTATTCTGCTCTGCAGTAGTTATTTCCACTATTTTATCTTCTGGGTCACTTATCCATTCTTCTGCCTCCTTTATTCTGCTATTGATTCCTTCCAGATAATTTTAAATTTCATTTATTGTGTTGTTCATCATTGTTTGTTTGCTCTTTAGTTCTTCTAGGTCCTTGTTAAACATTTCTTGTATTTTCTCCATTCTATTTCCAAGATTTTGGATCATCTTTACCATCTTTACTCTGAATTCTTTTGCAGGTAGACTGCCTATTTCCTCGTCCTTTGTTTGGTCTGGTGGGTTTTTACTTTGCTCCTTAATCTGCTGCATATATCTCTGTCTTCTCATTTTGTTTAATTTACTGTGTTTGGGGTCTCCTGTTCACAGGCTGCAGGTTTGTAGTTCCCATTGTTTTTGGTGTCTGCCCCCAGTGGGTAAGGTTGTTTCAGTGGGTTGTGTAAGCTTCCTGGTGGAGAGGACTGGTGCCTGTGTTCTAGTGGATGAGGCTGGATCTTGTCTTTCTAGTGGGCAGGACCGTGTCCGGTGGTGTGTTTTGGTGTGTCTGTGAACTTATTATGTTTTTAGGCAGACTCTCTGCTAATGGGTGGGGTTGTGTTCCTGTCTTATTATTTGTTTGGCATGGGGTGTCCAGCACTGGAGCTTGCTGGTCATTGAGTGGAGCTGGGTCTTAACACTGAGACAGAGATCTCTGGGAGAGCTTTCGCTGATTGATATTACGTGGGACCTGGAGGTCTCTGGTGGTCCCATATCTTGAACTCGGCTCTCCCACCTCAGAGGCTTAGACCTGACACCTGACAGGAGCACCAAGACCCTGTCAGCCACATGGCTTACATGTAAATGGGTTAAATTCCCCAATCCAAAGGCACAGGTGGCTGGCCTTCTGCACTCTGTTTGGTCCTCCAGCCAGGTGTTGTTCTCTGGGCCTTGTCGATATGGAGAGAATGCTTTGGATCCAGGTCCAGCTGCATTCCCTAGCATCTAGAAGAAGCAGCCAACACCCCCATCCTCACCTATCGCTGCCACAACTCATCACGATCCTGGAGCACTCAAGGCTCGACCCCTCATGATCCATTAGTTTGTTTCTTATGTCTGTGAGTATATATCTGTTTTGCAAATAAGTTCATTTGTATCATTTTTTTAGATTCCACCTATAAGTCATATCATATGATATTTGTCTTTGTCTGGCTTACTTCACTTTGTATGATAACTTCCAGGTCCATCCATGTTGTTGCAAATGGCATTATTTCATTCTTTTTAATGGCTGAGCAATATTCTATTGTGTGTGTGTGTGTGTGTGTGTGTGTATATACATATATACCACATCATCTTAAAATTCATACTCTTAATCACTAAGTTTTATTAGTACAAAATGCAGATTTTGGCTGGCCCCAATTTCCCAGAATGTCTGGAGTTCAACATGCTTGTCTGGGGTCTTGGGTGGCCAGGGCAGCACCCACGGCCAGAATTGCACAAAGGAGTCTTCCCTGTTTTTGATCCCCTGCTTTCAACCTTTGGGACAAAGCATATAAACATTTTAGCAGACTTGGTCCCTCATCAGCCAGCCTCGTGCCAGGTCTATGAACTTTTCAGTCATCATTCTCGATGAGGAATTAACTCTTTGGAATTGATTTATAGAAATAGGCAGGGGCCTCTGCCAGCAGAATCTGTGCTACTCTGTCTTGATTTCTTGCCCCTTCCTGTCCCCAGAGAGCTCCTGCTGACACTGAAGATTGTCTTGACTCCTAGGAACTCACCAATTCATTGTAGATTTAAGCACGTGCCCTCTTGACTCTCAGGATTATGTGGTTTTCTTCTTCTTCTTCTTAATCTTTAAGGAGGCGTATATCCACGGGGTAGGCAAAGTTTCACAAAGAGGAGATGGAGGTGGCAGAGAGAATGAACCCAGCATATGCTAAGAGCTCTGTTCCACAATCTGAATGACAGTGAAGACACGTCTTGTCAAATTACCACTTCAGTCAAATAGGCTAACCCTCACCAACGTTGATAACAGGATGACTTCACTTCAAAACAATAAGTGAGAGAAGGTGGGAAGAAACCTTGGGCTATTAACAGGGTTCCCATGTCACTGAGCTGATACAGATTCCCATGTCTTCTCATGAACTCTTCCAAATCCTCTGCTCTTTGCAGCTGTGGGACGGAAAGGTCCAGGATGTACATGTATCCAAGCCACTCTTCTGGCTGAAAAGAGACCACTCTGGGGAGCTGCCTTGGGTGACTGGGCCACCCAAGCACTACTGTCGTAAGAGCTTTCTGTTCCCCCAGATTGGTAAGTGTAGCTCAGGCAGAGTGGCAGGTGTCATGCCCTTTCAAGATGTCAGTGCTTCTATTGGAGTGGAGAAACAAAAATCAGGGGCTGAGTCAAGGTCACTCTAGGGAGAGTACGCACATCAGCAAATTAAACAGGGGTACCCAGAACTCTGTTCCATCCGGGAATATGTCACTGGGTCCTTGGTGGAGCAACTCTTGCTCATAATGCAGTTTTTATTTTTATCATAATGATTATTGCTGACTCCACCAGCCCTATCTGCCTGGTTTTTACATTTGGTCTCCTAGAAACTCTTATTTCTAGATGCTCTTAAATCTGTGTCTTACGAGTCTGTATTCTGACCCCAAATCTGTTCCTGACGTGGGGCTTTTGACTTGGTAACTTTGATTTCTGGTTTCTTAACTGTATGTATATTATAATAACCCTGCTCCAAGCTACAGATCAGCCCTTCTAGATCCAGTGTATTTCTGGTAGTTCTTGCAGCCCAAAATGATCATTGTAAGTCACTGGGGAAGTGGAAGCTGTGTGATACCAGCCCGCACTGAAGATGTGTCATCTCTGTGAATCCAAATTCACCAGTAAGTACTCCTTATGTTACAGTCATAGACATTTAGGTTTGGGAGAGACTCCAAAGGTATCTAATCTGATGTCTCCCTATTTGTTGTGCAAATTTCCTTATTATATTAATTGTTTCAAAATAATAAGAGCTACCATTAATGGACTCTGCTAAACACATTATATATATTATCTCACTTAATCCTGACATCAATTCTGTGAGGAAAAAAACTGTCATCCTCATTGTATAGTTCAGGAAACAAAGCCCATGCTCTGAACCAGTATCCCACATTGACACCCCTTCCTATTGGTCCTGAAGCTTCTGTTTAGATGCCTCCAGTAGAGAGGAACCCACAACTTCTTGGGGTGTCTAGCTCCCTTTTGACAGCTCTGACCTTGAGAAAGCACCTCCTTATGTTGAGCTAAAACCCCTCTTCCTCTCATTTTCAACCATGCCCTAGTTTTACACCTTAGTAAGAGAGAACAAGTCTAAATGCCTCCACCACATGACAGCTCTCCAAATACCACATCCCGCATGTTTCTCTTGAAATATGCAAAACATTTCCAGGTTCAACTTTTTCTCATATGACTTTTTGATGACGTCCAATTTGCCTTCAGCTGTGGTACCCAGGGTAGGGCCCTAATAACTGTATTGTAGATACTAATGATAGATTCTATTGTATTTTCTGGGTTACCACTATTTTTTTCTCTCCTGTGCTAAATTTACAGGCTCAGCAAAAGATATAGAAGACAAAGTCCTTGCCCTCAAGCTAAAATGTTATTGTTTTCTTGGATGAGAAATAATAAGGCAGTATATTTAGTAAACTGTTTATTGTGTGCATCTGACTATAGACACATGAAACATCCAGTAAGAGGGACAGGAGAAGGCAGGAGCCATCGGGGGAGTCTTTCTGGAACATTTGTGACTTCACCTGGGCATCAGTGGGAGCTAAAGGAACAGCAGAACAGAGGGGATTCCAGGTGGTAAATGGCATGGAGAAATTGCAGGTTGTGTGTTGGAGGAAAGAAGAAGAATGGCTCTTCAGAGAGAATCTGGGAAATGAGGATGGGGAAGATGGAAAGTTTAGATGGAAATGAGGAGGAAGATGGAGAAATCTTGACTATTAAGCCTCCAGGATTTATACATATGTGAATGTGGAATCAGGACGAGAGAAGGAGGTTATTGTAAGGGCATTTCATTCAGTCCAGCCTTTCATATATCTCACTTCTTCAGGCTCAGGATTTCTCTGCAGGGCACCTATTCTAATTTCTATCACCATTCCAATCTACCCCCAGCTGGCTTCTCTGTCCCTGTCGATTTCAGTTAGAGCCTGTTCCTTTTTCTTTACCTTTGCCACTTCACCTGAAAACTGCTGTCTGCCTGCAGTCAGACTCCTCCTGTCCTCCTGCCAGGATGACTACTCTGAGATACCTGCCCACCTCCTGCCTCTACTTCTGAGCCCCTAACGTAGCACTTCCTGTTTAGTCCCTCCTATTGGCTCTCAATGGATTCACGCCTCCTGCCCACTTTTCCAGTCTCATTTCCAACTACTCCGCCTATTAACCCTATGCTCAGGAGTGCCTCAAACATTTTAATTGCTTCATCATACCGAATTCTCTCTCATTTTCCTGGCTTCGCACTCGTTGCTCATTCTCCATAGGACACCCTTCCCCCCTTAGTCTCCTTGCAATAATATCCTTCAAGATCCAGCTTTGTGTGACCTCTGGAGACATCTCCTTGGCCCACTCGAGCTGAATGAGCATCTTGGGCATTTCATGAGCACTCAGGACACTGGGCGTGAATGTGCCCTGACCACACTGGGCAAGAGGCGATGGAAGCCAGTTAGGTTGTCTCATCTTTATTGAAAAGCTGACAGAGACTCACTGCATCAACCTGGGGAACAAGGCTGGAAAAATAAGCAGGAATCCAGTAAAATTCAGGAGTTTGACTGCAGGACCACAGGAAAGGTCATGCTACAGACACAATCTGCCTTGTGTGCAGCCACAGGGATGGACTTGACCTCCAAATGTTCACACCATGACACAAGGATATTTAGGAATTCCTACTCATGGGAAACTTTATTTATTTTTCTTATGATTGTTCTTTTCTTTTAGTTTTTATTGGAGTATAATTGCTTTACAATGCTGTGTTAGTTTCTGCTGTACAGTGAAATGAATCAGCTATATGTATACATATATCCCCTCCCTCTTGGACCCCCTCTCTCCTCCCCCCATCCCACCCATCTAGGTCATCACAGAACACCAAGTTGAGCTCCCTATGCTATACAGCACGTTCCTACTAGCCATCTGTTTTACAAATGGTAGTGTATTTATGTCAAACCTAATCTCCCAATTCATCCCACCCTCCCCTTCCCCCACTGTGTCCACACATCCATTCTTTACATCTGCCTTTCTATTCTGCATAGCAACTTTAAATTAGGGGATTCCTATATTCTTTTATTTTCCAGACTCCTACTTTCTTAATTTAGAGCCTGCTTTGAGGCAGGAGGATGAAAGAATTGACTCTCCTGAATTCTAAGGGGTAAATCCATCTCAGCTGTGAACTCTGTAAATTCAGGAAACCCATCAGACTGTTTTGGCACCGTCCTCCTGGTTCACAGAGTAGTTGAGAAGCTGTCAGAGTAAACAACGAGATGCTACCTAATAACAAATTCCCAGCATTTTGTAGCTGATAATAATTGCTCACTTAAGTCTCCTGAAGCTTTAATTTGGAAGGTTGTAATCAATGGCAGTTTTCTCCTCGAGGTAGGGGAAGGGTGAGTGACAGACAGAAGTCGCCTTGTGTTGCCAATCCCAGGAGCTGAAGGAAGGGGGAGAGAGCCTTCCAGGTTGCGAATGTATGAAACGGGGAGTGGAGGAAGGCTGGGTCCAGTCTGTTCAGGGGCCCCAGGAAAAGACTCCAGGAAATTTTTTAGAGTTTGGAGTCATTAGTAGTGGAGAAGGCTACCTTCCTTCTGTATTCAGCTTCCTAATCCCTCATCTGGTTTCCCAGTCAGCTGTCTGAGGCTCTGATCAGAACAGATGCCTTTCAGGTTTATAAGGTTTAAACTTTCCCAGAGAATCCCAGCACAACAGAATCCTGCCTATACCCCTTCATTTGGCCCTTGCCTGCCTACTTCGTAATTCCCCTTCATTCACTGGTCCCAGTCTCTTAGATATAGTATGTCTCTTACATTTAAACATACCTGGTTTCCGACTTTGGATTAACTCTTGATCCATCTCTCCCCATCTCTTCAGGCCCCAGTGCCCAACTTAGCTTTGGCACTCCCATGACAGCATAAATATCCTGAAGGGACCTCATCCTGCCAGGTCATAAGTTCACATCTGCCATCAATTGGCATCCAAGGCAGCCCTTGAGTGAGACCACTCTTTTCTAGTTAGGTTGATGCCCTGGCATGTAAACTGTTCTATCTCTGTCTGGCAACCATGTACCTGTGCGTGTCTTGTACTCATCTTAGGGCATAAAACTTCAGTGTAATGTCCTGCACCCACTCAACCAGCTTAGCATTGAACCTAGGTTGGAATTCACTAGTGAGTTTTCAAGAAAGAGGGGTCATTGCTGTATCTTCTCCCCAGGGACAGTTTCACAGTAGGCAGAGGAGGAAGTCACTTACATGGTGTGATTTGGATGGTACCATGCAGACCTACCCTATCTCCAAATAGCTCTCTCACACTTCTGTTCAGTGTCTAGAGGAAGTTGTGATTGTGGAAGAAAGGGTGTAGAATTTAGATTGAAAAGATCCACCCATCTTTGATCCCTGGCTCTGTTCTTTCTGTCTTTGTGACCTCGGATAGCTCATTAAGCTTTATGGGTCTCATTTTATTGTATGAAGCAAATAAAAATAATTTGGACTCTTTTTGAAAATCCTAAAGCTCTGTGCACATATTAATTATTATTGTTCTTCATTAATTCAACCTTGGAAGACTTTTTACCTTTCAGAACCACGTTTTAATTTCAAATATCCAGGGGAGGGGTAACATTTTATGTATATTAGTTATTACCTTACAGCTTAGAAACTGAAAATAAGTATCAGGGAATGACTTAGAGGGAAATTCTTAGAAAAACTTAGAAGCTAGTGGAATGAAGAAGTGGTCAATCCTTTCCTCTGAGATTCAAATAAATCTCTGTGTCCCTTTTCTGTGTCCAGTATCCAACACTAGTAACCTGAAGACATAATGAACCACTGACTTGTATAAAATTCCTGTCTATTTATTTATCTAACAAATATCCCCTAAGAGCCTAATTTATGCCAGGCTTTGTGCTACTTGCTGGGAAGGCAAGGATGGACAAATATTCCTGGTCCTTGCCCTCACAGAGCAAACAGTCTGTAGGCGGAAACAGACAGGTAACAAGCCAGTTACGTCACAATGTGGTTAAGTGCTGACTGTGATATGCGGACGTATAACAGAGTGCATCACTCAGAAAAGTGAAGTCTAAGAAGATTTGCTGGAGGGAGGCTGCCTAAGAGTTTGTGGACAGAGCAGGCAGAGCATGGGCTAGGAAAGCAGATAAGAGTTTTCAAGATGGAGTGGATGGTGTGGCGAGAGTCTGGAGGTGATTGAAATATGATTTGTTTGAGAAATTGAAAGTAGTTCAGTGCAGATGAAGCACAGAGTTCGGGGAGAGAAAGGTGGAGAGGTCAATGGAATCCGTGTGAACAGGAATCTGTGTGCCAGAGTAAGAAATTTCCCCTTTAGGCAGGAAGAAAGAGGTCACAGAAAGGTTTTCTGTAGGAGACTGGCATTCACTATTGCGTGACTCATAGTGTATTAAAATAATTCTTAATTTGACGGATCTCCCTGCCCCCCACAACTAAGCTGTGAGCTCTATGGAAATTAGATAATGTCATATGGATCACTGCATCCCAAGTGCTTGGCATACAGTAGTCACTACATTAATGATAATAGAAATGAATGAAACTTATTGTTCCTTCCTCTTTTCCTTCTGTAACTGCTACTAGAAATAAACTGGTATGAAATTAGAAAGATGAAATAAGAGTGCAGTGGAAACGAGGAGGTGGCTTACACTGTTACTTCTGGCTAGTTCCGCACATTCTTCTATTTTCTCTCCTCCTAGGCTTACAGAGGGTGAGTACAGCCTCAGACCTCTCAAGTTGATACTTAAACAAGGGTTAGTAAGGAAGCTCCTGTCAAGCCACAAGACCCTCAGTTAGTTCACAGCAAGCATCTCACCATCACCCCCTCCCATGTGGATGGCACACACAGCTAGTCAGGCTCAACACCGTTTCCATCCGAGCATACATGCATTCACAACACATCCCTTCTCAGCAAAGCTTCCTTGGCACCTTCATCAGAGTTTACTCTTGAGGTGAAATCTATTTACCATTCCAGAGATAAATGAATTCTATGAACCTTTCAAGTGAGCCATAGACAGAGAAGATATTTATTCCAGCCACTTTATTAGATAACATCCATGAACTTTTGGTCTAGATAATGTTCATATTATAGCACTGTGATGAAAGATTTTAATACAAAAATAATCAAGTTTCATGTGAAGTTCTTAGACCCTCAGAGGTAGACAGTTCATTTAAAGTAACTTTTTAAATATCATACAATATTGCTTATATGTGGAATCTAGAATAATGATACAGATGAACTTATATTTGCAAAGCAGAAATAGAGACACAGACATAGAGAACAGATGTATGGATGCTGGGGGGATGGGGGGGTGGGATGAACTGGAAGATTGGGATTGACATATATACACTACTATGTATAAAATAGTTAACTAATAAGAACCTACTGTATAGCACAGGGAACTCTACTCAATGCTCTGTGGTGACCTAAATGGGAAGGAAATCCAAAAAATAGGGGACATATGTATACATGTGGCTGATTCACTTTGCTATACAGCAGAAACTAAGACAACATTGTAAAGCAAATATATTCCAATAAAAATTAATTAAAAAAGAGATTATGTCAAGGTAAAATAAATAAATAAATGAATTAAGTAAGTAAGTAAGTAAGTAACTGCTTCCAGGCTAAGTTCTAAATCTGCTCTTTGCTGTCTGAAAAAGTCAGTTTGGGGTCTAACTATCTATTCAGAAACTATAATAAAACTGAAGACGAATCAATCTAAAGTTAAATTGGCTATAACCTCTCAATTGTGCCTAGGTTATTCAATTTCTTTAAGTCTTGCTTCTGTTTATATTATTCTTATTCATTTATCTCTAAAAGAGAATACTGGTCTCATACACATTCCTATTTTAACAAAAAGCTATCGCATTAGAAAAATATCAAACAAGTACTTGAATTTTGTGTACTTATCTCTGAGATTCTTAATGATAGATGGCAACAGATAAACCCTAAAATTGCCTTTACCATCAGGTGACAATGACCTGGATTGCATCCACTGTCCTCAGGAAAATGTCACCACTTTTTAAAAACTTTTTATTTTATATTGGAGTATAAGTGATAAACAATGTGTTAGTTTCAGATGTACAGCAAAGTGATTCAGTTATACATATACATGTATCTATTCTTTTTCAAATTCTTTTCCCATTTAGGTTGTTACATAATATTGAACAGAGTTCCTTGTGCTATACAGTAGGTCCTTGTTAAACGTTACCAATTTTTAATGAACTTGCCTTGGAACCTTCATCTCTTTCTCTTTCTAGGTCTCTTACTTTTTCTGCACTTTACTACTTTGCATTGTTTACTTCCTACATCTCTTCTTTGCCTCTCCATT
Source organism: Mesoplodon bidens (assembly GCF_964165515.1). Taxonomy (NCBI): domain Eukaryota; kingdom Metazoa; phylum Chordata; class Mammalia; order Artiodactyla; family Ziphiidae; genus Mesoplodon; species Mesoplodon bidens. The sequence goes on along the minus strand of NC_138164.1, from coordinate 17,513,382 downwards.
TTGTCTCTAAGTTTCTTTGTGTTGCTCTATCCCTTTCTGACACTTTGTTCCGTCCCTTGATCTTCTGCCATTACTTTATCCACCTCTCCATGTCTGTGCCTTCCCATGCCTGTCCTCACATCCTGGCTGCCCCTCCCTCAAAGGTAGAAAGCCATTAAAGCAGCTCCCCATGCTTGCTTCATACTGTCGCATTGCTAACGCCGACTCCTTGCCGCTCTCACTAGAAATAGCTTTTGCCTTTTGTTGCCAAATCAGAATCTTCTCAGCAGTGAAAATGTGGCTTGTGAAAGCAAGCGCCTTGTAATTAAATAAATGGGTAATTTCAGTGTTTTTATTTTTATTTTTCTACCCAGGGATTTTCTTAGTAACAGGAAGAAACGGAGAGCAGTACACTAATTCCTCTTGGTAGAGAAGAGAAAATAAGTTAGTTTATATTTAGGTTTTATTTGGGAATTTGTGATAATTAATAAGAAGAGAAGGAAACATCTGTCCTAGAAATGGAGAAGATGAGAGGGAAGAGGGCAAAAAATTGGCTGCATCAGTTAAGACTGCTGGGAGAAGATAAGGTTGGCAAAAATCCTGGCTGAGTTAATAGTTTGGAGAAGAGTTAAGGAAAATAAGAGTTTCATCAAATATATCAGAGGACAGAGAGGTCCTGAGGAGGCAGGCCATGAATAAATGAGACGGTGATGAAGTGTGACCATTATAAACTAATGGACACCTTGAGGGGAGAGACAGCCAAGGAGAAAACGGTGAGATTCCAAATCAGGACGGAACAGCAGTCCAATGATGGCTCTCCCTGGGTGGGAAGGAAATTAGCCGGTGTATTCTGTACACTGTTTACAATCATTCTCCAGACCTCTGAGGCAGAAGAGGGATCAGAGAGGCTGCACCCAAATGAACAACAACAAGATGATGTGAGGCAAGCCTGCGAGTCCCAGAGCTGGAGCAAAGGCATCAGCAACCAGAGGGAGCATCTCTAAACACTGAGAGGACAGAGGGATCTGCACTGATAAGCCCAGAAAGTTTATCTCATGGCAGACAAGGTCAATAGCTCTTTTTTTCCCTCCTTTCTCCCTCCTCCCTCTCTCTCTCCCTTTCTTTCCTTCTTCCTCCCTCTCTCCCTCCCTCCATTCCATTCTTCCATCCTTCCTTTTTTCTTTCTTTTTTTCTTCTTTCTTTCTCTCTTTCTTCTCCTCCCCATTCCTTCCTTCCTTCTTTTTCCTTATTTCCTTCACTTTTCTTCTAGCTGTCTGTCTGTCTCCCTCTCTCTCTGTATCTCCATCTCTCTCATAGTGTTTCTAAAGAAAAACGACAGATTCCCTTGGTAAGTAGCATCTTTACCCCCTAAACCACAAGCTCCTCAGATGGGCAAACATTTGTCCCTGGGATTAAGGTGTTAGTCAGTTTAAAAGTAGTTAAACTTCACATATGCTTGTCACAATTCTCACTCAAAATACTTTCACAATAACTTTCACACTATCTCAACATCACTATGAGATGCTTGTGTAGATATTATTTTATCTATTCTAAAGCTACACTATGTTAAGATGGGAGACAGATAATGAACTTTAGATTTTTGACATTCTTTGATTGTTCAATGTGTTTATTAAACTAATTTTCTTAGGTTCCCCCATGAAGTGCCTTGGTCTCATATTTTATTCTATCATTTCAGCAGTGAAATTTAGCAAGGTATCTAAAAAGCTCATACCTAGTAAGAAGTGAGGAGTTGACATTGTTAAATATTTATCTTTTGTACTCTTTTATTATATTTGCTTTAGAGAGTCAATGTGATGTCGTGGGTAAATACTGACTTTGGAATCAGAAATTCCAAGTTCAGGTTCAAGACCCACAAGTTTTACTTCCTATGTAATCTTGGACAAGTCATATAATCTCTCTGGGTCTCAGTTCTAACACTGTGAAAAGAGTATCAAGATACCTATCTTACAGGGTTTCTGCGAGGATTAATTTAGACTAATGTAAAATTCTATGTCTGGGATATAGTAAATGCTCAATAAATAGTAAGTGTCATTATTGCTGCAGTTGTGGTTTTCACGTTCAATAGAGCTTTATAACATATCAAGTTCCATAACTATCAAACTTATTATCATTGATTTTTGGATGGAATTATGGGGAAATCCTTTGTAGCTCTCGAAATCTCCCTTACTTGCAATTGAGAGAAACCCAGCTAAATAACCTTTATTCGTATATTCAACAAACACTTATTGAGCACTTCTCTTTGCCAGGAACTGTTTTAGATACTCAGGTTGTAGTAGTGAAAAGGCAAAGTCCCAGGCTTTATGACGCTTACATTCTAGTAGAGAGAGAAAATAGAAAGAATGAATACCAGTGTGTGATAAAATACTTAAATAACAGCATATGAAGTGTTACTGAGGAGAGATAACTTAGATCTGGGGGACAGAGAAGCCTTCTCTGAGGCATTCAAATGATGGAAAGAAACCAGTTATGCAGACATTCTCTGTAGAGAGGAGCAAATGCAAGGACCCTGAGGCAGAGAACAAATTTGACAGTTTCAAGGAAAGAAGACTTAATTAAGAAGATGAGTTGGAGACATGGAAAGGGGCCAGATCATAGAGTTTTGTGGACCATGATAAAAAGTTTGGTTTTTATTAGTTATTGTGGAAGTAACTCAAGGAAATTAAGCACAGGAGTGATTTATCATTCAAATTCTAAAAAGAGTACTCAGTGTGCTGTGTGGAGATGGAGAATATATTATAGGTGATCAAGAGTAAAAACAAGGAAACCACTTAGGAGGCTTTTGTGGTGGATCAGGCTGGGTAAAAGGAGACAGAAAGAAGTAGACAGATAGAAAATTTATTTTAGATGTAAAACCAGCAGGATTTGGTGATGGATTTGATGTTGGAAGTGCAAGATAGGGAGGAGTCAAGGGTGATGCTAAGGTTTCTGATCTGAATGATTGAAAAATGCAATTGGTGGTGCTGTTAATGGGATGGCTGGAGGAGGGGGTGGGTGTTGTTTTGGATGTGTCTGATCAAAAGGACTACCAGAAAACCGATAGACATCGTTGAATATGTATGAAGTATGGTGTTGAAGTATGAATGAAGTATGGTGTTGAATAGGCAGCTTATCTATGAATGTAGAGATCAGGGCTAGAGTTACAAATGACAATGTCAGCATAAATGGTACTCAAAGCCGTGGAGCCAGATGAGATCACCAAGGGAGTGAATGTAGTTGAAGATGAGAAGATGGTTTGAGTCCGAACCTTGGGGATGCCAAGATTTACAAGTCAATTAGAAGAGGGAGATCCAGGAATTTATTAGCTTGATAATCAAGCAAGTTTGCAAAGAATGGGACTGGCCTAATGCCATTAGGGTTCTGTCTGTCTTCACCACTCTGGGTTCTCTCTCCCTCTCTTGCTCCCTCCCTCAATCTTTCAACTCCATATGTAATCCTCATTACAGACTTTTTCTATATGAAGGAAACCTAGCCACAGACAGATCTGAATTCCATCTTCACAATGCAAGAGAAAAAGAGAAATCTTCCTCCCAACCTCATTTAAAATATCCTAAGGAAGGTCACTGATTGGCCTGGCATGGGTCACAAGCCCACCTGTTGCACCAATCCCAGGCCAGGAGAGCAGGGTAACTCAACTCAACCAGGTCCAGCCTGGTTCTGTGCTTCCGGGAGTCCTCAAAAAAATGTATGGACTTTTTTCTTAGAAAAGAGTAGCACATTTGTGGTTACTAATGAAATCACTGAGTTAGGCAGACTTTTCAATTTGGATCTGTTTCCTAATTATAAACTTGATGCGTCTGTCTATATCTCCAAATATAGTATGACATGATGGCCTGGGTTTTAATTCTTCTTCTTGTTTGATATCTCTAATCAAGTTTAAATAAATAAATTTGCTCTTATCTAAAGTTGAGATTGATGTACTCAAGATTTGTACTGGAAAGTAAAGTGGGTCATGAAAAAAAAGAAAGGGAAAGAAAACCAGAGGATCAGGAAACTTCCCCAGACACTGAACTGTCTGATTCAAAGTATGGTGTATTCACAGAGAGGTCCTGGTGAAGCTGAGCCTTCTGGTCCAGAAGAGGCATCTCACATGGTAGACCAGCATCTCACATGGTAGATCAGATGACCACTTCTATGCCACCCTGCCTACTCAGGGTTTTCCCTCCTGTAATAGGCTGAGCTGTAGCCAGAGGCAAGGGCCAGCTGGCCCATGCCAATTATTCTGGATTGGCTACCTTGCAACACACTCAGTAATTATTTTTCTGACTCTAGTCTGGGCCTGTTCCCAATTTTGTTTTGAGTCACTGTGCAGGAAAAAAGTGGAAGAATTTATTTCTAAGCCCACACACTTCAGGGAACAAAGAAAAAGTGACAACCCAAATTTGCTAACCAAATAAAGATGATGTGAATAGCACATCCTATAACCATCACTTCATTGGCTTGTTTAAGATGCACATTTCAGTCCCTCTTTATAGCTACTATAAGAGAGGGCAATTTCAGGGACATCCGAAAGGTTATCCATGAAATGCACCTCATTGCAGTCTCCGACCTCTAAGAGTCCTCAGTCAACTTGTTAAGAGGGACCTCCTAAGTGACCTCTTGTATCTAACCAAAGGAAACATTAAGTTTCAGGGAAGATTTCTTACTACTTTCATTTCCTATATGTCATCACCACATGATCTAGTCTGGAGAGTCTGGCTTCAAGGTTAAGAGATTTGCTCTGGGATTTGCCAAGGTCTGTGGTTTTGACCCTTTATAACCTTCATTCAGCCATGTTATCAGCTCCAGCAAGATCCTAGGTTTCGGAGCCCTGTCTTAACACAAGACAAAGCCTTTCCATCATAAGAGGCTGAAGAGAACAACAATAATAGGGCCAATTAACTTGCCATTCCCTGTGGCTGGCTGTTCATCATAACATAATCATGTTTAGGATGAGCCTGGAGGCTATTTTTTGGTTTTATTGTTTGTTTTGGTTTTTGGTGTTCTTTCTTTTCTTTTGTTTTTAGTTAGAATATTTAGGTTGTCACTTTCAATTTACCTCTTAAAACATGTGCTCTGGGAAAGAAGTCTTCATTTTTGTCTACACAGTAAAATCAAGATGAAGAATAGGAAGCAACTCAGATTGGGGTCAGCAAGGCAATTACTGAGTGAGTTCCTATGTGGTTCTTCCTCCTTCCATAACAAAGAGCTTGTTATTGTTGTGTCCTTGTAGGACAATGCTCTGGACCCTGGGACGTGGCTTCCGGAACAAAGACTTCACCTGGAGAGAAGCACAGACCTTGACAATGCCTCATCCTTTAGAGCACAGTCTCCAGACCTGATGGATTAGAACCATGGATGCCAAAGGAATTTGAAAATATGACTTCTCTTAAGAAACTCTCAAGGGGTGTTTTCTCTCTAGAATAAATCTCTACCTCCTTCCCCTTTGGAATGAGGGGCCAAGTAACACATGTCTCTCCTGGCTACTGAAGAAGTAGTGGGATTAGGTATAATCAAAGCCTTCTCCTTAGGTATGAGATGAGATGAGCCCCTCTCAATGTGATCCCCAGGGGTCTCTCCCATGGGCCAAATAAGAATCCTTGGGTTACTTTTTGGGACCACCAGAAGTTTAAAAAAAAGAGGAGGAGAGACCTGTTCTCCAAAAGCCTTACTATTATGGTCATGAAGAGGAGAAAATATGTAGACACCAAATAGTGCAACAAGGATGGGGAGAGAGAATGGTGAGAAACGTTCCAAGCATGCAAGGTGGATGGGATTAAGGGAGCAAACAGGCAGTGGCAGGGAAGTTTCTAACAAATAGCTGGGTCCTACCCTGGCCAGGATTCAGATAGAACTTCAGTCTGGGCACTGGGGACTCAGAAGCATATACCTTCTGCCTAGAGGTGCCAAGAGGGACACAGGCGATCAACAGGCACCAAGAAAGGCCAGGCTAGAAGGCATTGCATTAGAGTGGCTTAACCACAAGGCTGCCTGCCTCGGTTGTATCCTTAGCTCTTTCACTCATCACTTCTGTGACCTTGGGAAAACCACTATACTTCCCTAGCCTTCAGTTTCCTCATCTGTACACTGAGGGTAATAATATTGAAATGTAATTAAGACCCTGTGGGGACCTCTTAGGTACAAATTCTTTCCATGTCCCCCATTTCTTGTCTGTAAGAAATAGGCCTCATTCAGCCTTCTTGACCTCCCCTGAGTTCCACAAGGCAGCTTCAAACAAGTGCTTATCAGGTAAGGGAGAAGATGCAGAAACAAAGAAGGAGCAGTCAAGAAACAATAGCGCAGCTGCGGGACAGCATCCTGGTTCCTCCTCAAGGAACATACATAACAATTTCTTTGAGTTGTTCTGTAGGAACTAAAGCCCCACCCAGGTAGAAGATGGTAACTTCAGACTGAGCACAAGATCCTGGAACACTGCCCCATTACCTCACCACCAACCAATCAGAAGAAAGTCTGCACACAGTGGAAGACTCTGACCCCCTCCAAATGATTCTCCCTTTAACAACCTTCATGGTTAAGGATGCTCAACATCACTAATCATTAGAGAAATGCAAATCAAAACTACAATGAGGTATCACCTCACACCAGTCAGAATGGCCATCATCAAAAAATCTACAAACAATAAATGCCGGAGAGGGTATGGAGAAAAGGGAACCCTCTTGCACTGTTGGTGGGAATGTAAATTGATACAGCCACTATGGGGAAGAGTATGGAGGTTCCTTAAAAAACTAAAAATAGAACTACCATATGACCCAGCAATCCCACTACTGGGCATATACCCTGAGAAAACCATAATTCAAAAAGAAACATGTACCACAATGTTCACTGCAGCACTATTTACAATAGCCAGGACATGGAAGCAACCTAAGTGTCCATTAACATATGAATGGATAAAGAAGATGTGGCACATATATACAATGGAATTTTACTCAGCCATAAAATGAAACAAAATTGAGTTATTTGTTGTGAGGTGGATAGACCTAGAGACTGTCATACAGAGTGAAGTAAGTCAGAAAGAGAAAAATAAATACCATATGCTAACACATATATATGGAATCTGAAAAAAATAATGGTTCTGAAGAACCTAGGGGCAGGACAGGAATAAAGGCGCAGACATAGAGAATGGACTTGAGGACACGGGGAGGGGGAAGGGTAAGCTGGGACAAAGTGAGAGAGTGGCATGGACTTATATATACTACCAAATGTAAAATAGATAGCTAGTGGGAAGAAGCTGCATAGCAAAGGGAGATCAGCTCAGTGCTTTGTGACCACCTAGAGGGGTGGGATAGGGAGGGTGGGAGGGAGATGCAAGAGGGAGGAGATATGGGGATAAATGTATATGTATAGCTGATTCACTTTGCTATAAAGCAGAAACTAACACACCATTGTAAAGCAATTATACTCCAATAAAGATAAAGATGTTAAAAAAAAAACAAAAACTTTTATGGTTGAGCAGAATCTTCGGAGTTAGTTTTTGGACATGAGTCCACCTTCTCCCCAGGTTGCTGGCCTTCTGAGTAAAGCAAGCTTTCCGTTCCTACAGAAAGAAGCACTTGCTTCTCGTGTATTGGCTTTCAAGTGTCAAGCAGCCAAACCTGAGTTTGGTAACAATAACAACCTTAGAGAATTGCTGGTAGTATTAAATAAAGTATAGCATGCTTAGCACAGTACTGGGCACATAGGAAACACTCAAAAAATGATAGGCATTATTATCACAAAAATAAGTAGAAGCCAGTTTAATTGGAGAAAGAACACAATACAAGGACCACATTATCCAGATTAACATTGAAAGAAAATTGATTTTTAATCCCACACAGTTTGGTTTGAGCCCCTAAATCCCTCTTGTCCAAGGCCAAGATTAGTCCTAGCACCCCAGAGTAGATCTGAGTCCACAGGTGAGGATCAAGTGGCCCCAGCTGTGGATGAAGGAGGATGGCAGAGGCTGGGAGCCAGGCCAAATCTGATGGTAGCTTAGCTGTCTTTGAGTAGGTAACAGGATATCACGTGCAAAAGGGAGAAAGTGTATTCTCACTTTTTCTCCAAGAGCATATCTAAAGAGACAAACTATAGTTCAAAATAAGAACTTTCTAACAATTAGAATTATTTTAAATACGGGGAGGCAGCATTGGAAAGGCATGAGCTCATCTTTTCATCAAACAACAGATGGACAGAGAGATGTTCTAACAGGAGAAACCCAGGTTAGAAGGTTGAATTAGCTGACCTCCAAGGTATTGTCCAAGGTGAAGTTGCTAAGGGACCATGCTCTGTTGGAATTATGCTGGCTTTTTTTTTTTTTTTTTTTGGCTGCATTGGGTCTTCGTTGCTGCGCGTGGGCTTTTCTCTAGTCATGGCGAGTGGGGGCCACTCCTTGCCGTGGTGCACAGGCTTCTCACTGTGGTGGCTTCTCCTGTTGCTGAGCACGGGGTCTAGGCATGTGGGCTTCAGTAGTTGTGGCATGCGGGCTCAGTAGTTGTGGTGCACGGGCCCAGCCGCTCCACAGCACGTGGGATCCTCCCGGACCAGGGCCCAAACCTGCGTCCCCTGCAGTGGCAGGCAGACTCTCAACAACTGCGCCACCAGGGAAGCCCTATGCTGGCTTTTGAACAAGAAGCTAAGATATTGCCAGAAAAGTTTCAGGAATTAAATCTAGTCTGGTAGATTTTGGCACACTTGAGAGAATCGCCCTTTCCAGGGGTTCCTGGAAATGGTGGCACTTCTGCAGGGCTGTTGTCTTCCCAATAACAGTAAGCTGCTTCTGACCTTTGCAAAAAAATGGGGTAGTGGTGGTGCTGGGAATTTGGGGGAGGGGAGAGGTGGCAAGAGAAGGGAAAAAAAGGAAAAAATCGATGCACCATGAAACCCGCAATTAGTTTGCACCATGCTATTTCCATAAAGTAGACCTCACACTTGAGATCTGAAAGGTAATCATCTGAGATACCAGAGTCTGACTATAAATAGCCAAGCTCCTGGCCTTATGGCTGTACCCTGGGGAGAGGGGCCAGCAGGGAGGTCTCCTGCTGGGGGCCTGGAGGCTGGGGCCACGCTCCCTCAACTCATCCTATTAATGCCAGCTCTCGGGACTACAGAGCATCTGGATAGCTATTTATACCCATCCTCCCCGCAACTCTAATTGCTGCACACATCACAGGAAAGCCTGCTGCAGGAAGAAAAAACACACTAGACAAAGCTGCAGTATCTACCCAGTGGTTAGAATCAAAAAGGTGTAATCACAGGTTCCGCCCAGGACCTGCCGGGACACCTGCCCTCTGGCATCTCCTCCTTCTCCAGCTGTTTGCCTGGGTCGCTCTCCAGGTAGTTGTTCCCATCTTCCTCCCAGCAACTCAGCTCATCTCTCTGCCATCCCCCCAGGAGGCCCGAGGAGGGACCAGGCCAGACTGGGTTTGCAAACAGACACTCAAGAATTTCCAAACACACACCCCTTGGAACAGATTCATCATGTGCTGACATCTGCGAGCTGCAGCTCAAGCCAAGGCTCCAAGCTCTGGACCTCTTTCCATTGGCACCATGGGTTTCTCTCCTGTACATGTGCGTGTAGGCACCTGCACGTGTGTGGGTCAGGGTATGTTTGGGTGAGTGAATCCTTACGTGCACCTAGCTCAGTTCCTGGGCTTCACTCACAATGTAGCTCCCGCATACAAGATGTGCAGTTATTTGTCAAATGTTACCAATGTTGTGACGAATAAAACGCATTTTCAAGGATGGCTTTTTGTCATCACAGTTTCTTGATGAGCAGATAACTCAAAGAAAAACTGCTTCAATGAGATTTCAAAGGAGCCACTAGGAACCACTGCTTTACTAAACAAAAGTCCACACAAAGCCCTTATAATTGGGGCTATTTTTATGCTGTGAACCTTTTAGAAACTTAATCGAAAAATGAAACTTGCAGCTTGCAAAATTAACAAGCAAAATGTGCAGAGAGATCTTCACCTCGTTCCTGCATCTTGCTCTATCCTGTATGTGTTCTCCGTCCCTACCCCACAACTCAGGACCGGGCACATAGTAGGTATCCAGTCAATGCTTGCTGACTCAGCCCCTCCCAGGTCCCCGGGCCATCTCTAACTTGAGATTTTCTGATTCTGGTAAACACTGAAAGTCACCCAGGTAAGATCCAAGTGGGGCTTCAGCAAGAATCAAATCTTGTCTCGAGCTTCCTCTCCTTCTGAGCATTTCAATGGTCTTAATGGTTTGATGAGGGAGACAGAAGTTTCAAGGGATCTGGCTTCAATCCCCTTCATACGAATCATTCCGCTCCTGGGGGGTATACTGTGAAATGTATGGGCTTTGGAGCAGAAAAATGTGCACACCCATCTAGACATTGTCCACCATCAACAGCAGTTAACCTTAGGCAAATCACTGAACCTTTGTTTACTCACCTAAAAAAGCCACCCACTACAGGGCATAGTAACATGAGGATTCCTTCTCCTATTCTGTTTTCCCTACATTCGATGAATCTTTTTTGCACTCCAAAGTGTTTTTTGGACAGAAATCATAGTCCTTTCCCGAAAAAAAAATTTATAATGCAATTTGGTGAGTGAGCCATGCAGGGCCAGCTTCATGGTTTAGCAGCTTGGGTAGTCGCACAGGGCCTTGTGTTCAGAAGGGCCCCGTGTGTGGTTTCAGGCTCTGCTGTTGCTGTCTTGAAATTCTTAATAACTTCTGAGCAAGGGGCCCTTCATTTTAATCTTGACTGAGACCCATAACTTATGTAGCTCGTCCTGGATATATGGATACATAACAAACACACTTCAAGAACATACATGCAGTTGCCTTGTCGGCGTGACCCAGGGACACACTGAAATGCAATGGAATACAATGCTTAAAGAGTTTTCCCAGAGTTGTTGAGTAGAACAGGAGGTAAGGAATGAAAGGATTCAAAAATAATCAATCCAGAAAAAAAAAAAAGATTATCCAAAACAACATTTCTTATGACTGATGACTGTTCCAACCTAACAAAGAAAAGGGCCTTTCTGCTTTAGGTGGTCCTGGATCAAGGGTAATATTTGGCCCTCTGAGCAGGCTGGGCCTCTCTATTTTCACAGGTCAAGTTTATCCTCCTGAAACTGTTGGAAATCTTGCCTTGGGGAAGCAGCCTCCATGGCTTCATTACAAATCTCAAAGGTTCTTCAATACCTCACTTTGCATTTAATTTCTCTCAAGTTGTCAAGATTGATGAAATACATGCATGCTTCTGGTCTTTTCCACCTGACATGTCCACCTCTACACCTGCCCTGCTACTCAGGCTGTTTCCATCTTAGGAATGTGCCTCTTGTTTTCTTCTGTCCATATTTAAGTCCTACCTCTGCAGTTTACTAGCTGTTTGACTTTGGAAAGATCACTCAACCTCTCTGTGCCACAGTTGCCTAATTCAGAAAATGAGGATAATAATAGAACCTACCTCATATGGTTGTTGAGAAGCAAAAAAATTAATTCATATAAAGTACTTAGAATCGTGCCTATCACATAGGAAAAGCTCAATAAATGTTTGTAATTCTTGTTGCCACCCCACATAGTCCATTTAAGCTATCATCAAGCCCCAAAGTTCCTACCTCTGAAACTGCTCCATGCCCGCTCCCATCATTTTATTTCAGGCCACTGTCTCCTCTCTCCTGACTTCTGCGGCAGCTTCTGAACTGAACCCCAGGCTCTAATCTTATCCTGCCCACAAGGCCCATCATCCCTCTGGGCATGCAGTAGGCGCTCCATATGTGTTGAACGAGGCAGTGACTGAATGCATGATGAATGAAGGAGCACAGTAGAGTGATGGCTCTAAAGCACAAATTTGACTACCTCACTCTGTGCTACTTAAGCCCCTCGATGCTCGGGATAAAACCCACACTCCTTAACGGAGGCCTTCTTGATCCTTCCTCTGCTCAGGTCTTAAGCTGCTCCTCTCACTACTAATCTCTCTGTCCTCATGCCCCAGCTCCCCACCTCCGGCCTTGCCCCCTCTGGTCATTCTTCTCAGAACTGCTTTCTTCCTCTTGGGTCTTCGCTCACGTATGGCTCCCACTCCCCGCTCCCTCATCCCTCTCCTATTCCTGCATCTGGCCATCCCTGCTCATCTCTGTACCTGAGCTGAGATATCACCTCCTGAATGCCCGAGGCAGCATCAAGCTTCCCGCTACACATTCCAGAGCAGGTACGGATAAACCACCACTTATCCCCATTTCCCCTCTTCCTTGTCAATCTCTTCTACTAGAATTAATACTCCTCAACAGTAAAGTTTGTGCCTTGTTCATTTGCCTATTTTCAGTATCTATCGCAGTTCCTGACAGAATAGACATTTAGTAAATGATGATGTATTTATCAAATTAATGTTGCACTGTAATTCCTTCACTTCCATTTCTGCCCACCCTTTGTGAGCACATCAAAGGTAGGAACTGGGGCTATTTCTTCCTTACTTTTGTACCCTCAGCGTCTAGCCCAGGCAGACCCACAGTAGCCACTCAAGGAGTATTTATTAAATAAATAAATGACTTTTCAATTTTAAAATTTGAATCTATCAATCTACAGATATTTGTGATGTGCCTTTTCCAGGCAAGATATCCTATTAGCATGAATTGCCAGACAAGACACAATGACAGGCTGTGGGGGAAGGAAATTTCAGGCTGAGAAAACAGCCTGGAGACAGATGGGGAGCTAAACAAGAGCATGAAGAGTTCGGGGGATGGTGGGAAGGTAGTTAGGGTGGATGGAATGAAATGCGAGATTGAAAAGGGATTTGGACTCCAATCCATAAGCAATAGGGAGCCACTGCAAGTTCTTGAGCATGGGCTAGACAAGAAACAGCCTGGGTTTAGGAATAGAAACCCTAGAAGCAGAGAGAAGAGTGGCTTGAAGTGGCATGGGATTTGGGGCAGGCGGACTGGCAGAGGCCATGACAGCAGAAACAGACAGACAACGTGAAAGCAGGGGTGGGGACCGATGAACTTGAAGGTGCTCCAGAGGCTGTAGCCTCAGGGCTGTAGGACTGCTGGGCTCAGGAAGGCAAGTGAGGATGGCAAGTGTGAAGATGGCTTGGGGATGGAGAGCATGGTGAGATTGTCACTTAGCAGGAGGACGAGGAGGTGGTGGAGGGAGTTCGGATGTGCTGTTGGGGCTCAGGTTATGAGCTCGCCCTTGGCCGCATTGTAGGGGGATGAACATCTTTGGGGATACCATGCGACAGGCAGCTGGAAACCAGGCTCGGGAGGGAGGGAGGGAGGTATGGGGTTGGCGAAGCTGCAGAGAGCAGTGATGTATGGCCCCCCGAGCGTGGTGCTTACATCCCTGGCTAGGGATGCAGTGGAGGATGCTGGACTAGAAGGGGATGCAGGGCTTTACACACCGCAGGCTCTCAGCCCATCCTTTCAGGGTGATGTTCACCAAATGGAATCGTTAGTGAACAGTGTTGTGAAACACCGAACTACAAAACCTGGCATTTCTGAGCAGCAGGCAGGCAGGCGAGGGGGTTCCCAAGGTCAGGCTGGGCGCCTCTGTCGCTTCCTTCAAACCCTAGCTGAAGTGCGACATGGAAGGCACTTCCACCCCGTGGAGGAGCCGGGATGAGGCGATTGCTGAGCGCAGAGTTCAGAACAGCTGATAAATGCCCTCCTGTCCGAACCATTCTGCTTGGGTTTGGGGAAGAGCTTGGAGGGGAAGGGATGGGGGGAGCGCCTAGGCTGGGGAGGAGAGGGAGGGAGGGCGGCAGGAGGACAGGATGGGTTTGGTGGTGCTGCATAATTTTTGTTCTTTTTCACGTAGCACATAAGGAGGTAAGGGAGCCAAGGATTTCTGTCAATTGTGAGAGCTTCTGCAGCAACGAGGATGTCAGCTCAGGAGCCAAACTGCCGTTTCTGCTTTAATTGGAGCCTCTCCGTGAAGGTTTGGGAGGGAAGGGAGAGGGGGGCAGTGGAGAGAGGGAGAGGAGAGAGAAAAGAGTCAGCAACTGAGAAAGAGATGGAGAGAGACCCAGCCAAGGGAGGAAAAGAGACAGGAAGAGATCTGCTGCAGAAGGAAAACCCCACAGGCAGGCCCAATCAGTGTCCCCAAGCGTCTGTGACCAGGGCAGGCTGCCAGCTGGGTGAGGGGCCCAGAGACCACCACTCAGGATGGGGCGGCCCCTTTGCGTGGGTGCACACCCACCCCACCTCCGCACCAGGTCAAGACAAGAGCCAGGGGAGGAGCCTGGAGTTTATTCATCTCTCTTCCTTCTTTAACATTTATTAAAATTTTTTAAAAATCCTTTTTCATTTTTCTCAGGTACCCTGACTACTTGTCAAGCCCACAATTCTTGATGCACCATGGAAAGCTCAGCCCATGGGAAGCCAGGGCATTGATATCTAATAAAGCCTAATCCCCCTGCAGGCTCCTCAGCTTGAAAGGAACCCGTGTAGCAGAGGGCCCAGACCCACCTGCCTCTACCCTGCCCAGGCCCTTTAACCCTGTTCCAAATGGAACAAGATTAAATGCGGTAATAAGAAAAGGTAGCAACATGCATGAGTGTGTGTAGGTGCATGAGAGAGAGAGAGACACAGACAGGGACAGAGACAGAGCTATTACAGATTAGAGGTTATGTAAGGAATGGTGGAAAAGAGCAGGGGAAAAGGAGGCGATAAGAAATGAGACAGAGTGCACCACAGCTAGCCGGGAGGGAGTCTGGGAAAAAGTCTGGACCTGCCAAAGAGGCAAGAGACTTCTTCTTCCCTCTTTGTTTCCTGGTGCGCAAGGAGAGGGGATTCAGAGCACTGCTTAGCTCAATAACAAAAAAACAAACAACCCAATCCAAAAATGGGCAGAAGACCTAAGTAGACATTTCTCCAAAGAAGATATACAGATTGCCAACAAACACAGGAAAGAATGCTCAACATCTTTAATCATTAGAGAAATGCAAATCAAAACTACAATGAGATATCATCTCACACCGGTCAGAATGGCCATCATCAAAAAATCTAGAAACAATAAATGCTGGAGTGGGTGTGGAGAAAAAGGAACACTCTTGCACTGCTGGTGTGAATGTGAATTGATACAGCCACTATGGAGAACAGTATGGAGGTTCCTTAAAAAACTATAAATAGAACTACCATATGACCCAGCAATCCCACTACTGGGCATATACCCTGAGAAGACCATAATTCAAAAAGAGTCATGTACCACAATGTTCATTGCAGCTCTGTTTACAATAGCCAGGACATGGAAACAACCTAAGTGTCCATCATCGGATGAATGGATAAAGAAGATGTGGCACATATATTTACAATGGAATATTACTCAGCCATAAAAAGAAACGAAATTGAGCTATTTGTAATGAGGTGGATGGACCTAGAGTCTGTCATACAGAGTGAAGTAAGTCAGAAAGAGAAAGACAAATACCGTATGCTAACACATATATATGGAATTTAAGAAAAAAAATGTCATGAAGAACCTAGGGGTAAGATGGGAATAAAGACACAGACCTACTAGAGAATGGACTTGAGGATATGGGGAGGGGGAAGGGTTAGCTGGGACAAAGTGAGAGAGTGGCATGGACATATATACACTACCAAACGTAAGGTAGATAGCTAGTGGGAAGTAGCTGCATAACACAGGGAGATCAGCTAGGTGGTTTGTGACCGCCTGGAGGGGTGGGATAGGGAGGGTGGGAGGGAGGGAGACGCAAGAGGGAAGAGATATGGGAACATATGTATATGTATAACCGATTCACTTTGTTATAGAGCAGAAACTAACACACCATTGTAAAGCAATTATACTCCAATAAAGATGTAAAAAATAAATAAATAAATAAAAAAATTTTAAACAGTTAAAAAAAAGAAATAAGATAAAGAGCGTGAGAAAAGGTTAGCGCTTGAGTATATATAACCTTTGTTTCCTGTGCCTTGTCTCTTCCTAAATGTTCATATACACATTCAAATAGTTTCAAAGAAGCTTTTAGAAATGAACAAATTTGACTCTCATTTGACAGATGAAACTGAGTCACCAATGCACAAGGAAGGTAAGTACCTCTAGAACTTACTTGTAGGCTGGTTAGGATTTGAACTTAGACCTCTTGACTGTCTTATCTATGCCCTCAGAGCCTAGCCCGACAGTTTCTGTGGTTTGATCGGTGGGTCTGTAATAACTATCACTCAGTGTTTACCATGCACCAAGTACTGCCTAAGTACTTTACATAGGGTATCTCTTTTCATCTTGACAACAACCAGAAAAGGCAGGTACCATTATTATCCACATTGTGGAGCTGAGGACAAGCAAAGGGAGTCAAGTAACTTGTACAAGGTTGCACAGCAGGTAGGTGGTGGAGCTGGAATACAAACCCCTGCAATCTGATCCAAGGGCTTATTTTTAACCACTCTGCTAAGCCACCACTCAAAGTAAGAGGGAGGTAAACAAAGTTCATGCAATTCTTCTCAACAAAAGGCCAAGGAGAGACCATTCTCTTTCCAGCACGTTAAAGCCCCGTGAGTATGGCAGCAGAGGGGACATCTCATGGCTCCCCCGCCACTTCCTTGCTCATCTGCCTCTCCCTAGAGGGTAGGTCCTCACTGGTGTTCAGCTGGAAGGCTGCTCCCTGGATGCTTTCTCCACTGCACTGTGGACAACTCAACCTGTGTGCAGAGTATGAGTTTTCATCATGAACGTGCTGAAAAGCTTGGCTTGAGCACACACCCTGTGGCAGGCACTGTGGTCTCCACGGGGGACTGGGTCCTCATCAAGATGGACCCAGCCGAGACTCTTTCCTCAAGGATCTCCTAGTCCTTAGGAGAGCTAAAATGTGTATGCAAATAACTGCACCACAAGCTAGAGAACCATAGGTAATACCACGAGATATACTGACACAGGGCTAAGAAAATTTAGGGGAACAAGAGATGGCTTCGGGATGCAGCACCCGGGAAGTCTTCCTGGAGGAGGTGAGCATTGAGCTGGGCCTCATGGGGTCAACTCCATTTGACTATGCGAGGGTGGGAGGAGATCAAATGGCATTCCCAGTAGAAGGAATGCTCGTGCAAAGGCTCAGAATCCAAAGAAGTAGAATCTCAAGGAAGTTGCAGGGGTGGGGAACTTCCCCTGGAAGGGAGTAGCCTGCCCCACAGAACATTTTCCATTTCTTCGCAGTCAGATGGCCTTTTCAGGTCCAGAGCCTGTGTGAACAGGAAGCCGGGAGGCATCCTGCTCAGAGGGGCCAGCATTTAACAGAGTGTGTGCCAACGCTTCACATGCCTTCCCTCCTGTAAACTTCACAGCCACCCTGTGCAATAGGCACTATCATTATCTTCACTTTATAGGTGAGGGGATGGAAGCCAGGAGGGTTAAGCAGCTTAGCAACAAGACACAGCTAGCGAGGGGTGAGACTGGGACTCGCCTCTGTAGCCAGCCGGACGGGCCGCTCTCGAGACTGCGGTGCCATCGTGCCACCTGTGTGGTCTTAGGAAACTGGTTTCCAGATAGCAGATACTCAGGAGGGAGACTCAGCCCATGTTGTCACCTGGGAACCAGGTTGAAGGTAAATTATAGCAATGGGGTGGGGGAGGGCTGTGGGCTGCCCACTGGGTTAGGAAACCTGGGATTCAGCACCTACTGCAGGAAGCTGTGAAGTGTGTGTGTGTGTTAATAGCACTTAGTTCCTAAAGGTTTCTAGAGAGGCAGAGTGCTCATTCCAGCAAACCAAACACGCTTAAGGTGCAGATAATCTGTAGAGCTCTAGTTACATATATATATGCATTGATCAGCAAAAAGACTATGTCCATTTCTAAACAAAGTCTAACAACGTCTTAGACTCTCTTGTAAATATCTAATAAAATTACAGATTCCACCATGGGGTCCCAGTCCTTCTCTCCCGCTGTCCTCCCTCTCCTCTCTACAATCTTTTCTTCCTTCGCCTTTCTCCCTTCCTTCCTTTCCTCTGATGCCTCCCACTTATTAGCTGCTGCTGGGGAAATCACTCAAAGGTCCCGACAGCATTTAAAGGGAAACTTCAACTTTGCAGATTTCAGACCCAACTCCAACTCAGGGGCCCAGGGCTCCCACAGCTTAAGGATTGCTGTTCATTCAAGAACATGTGCTGTTTCTTTCCTGCATCTTATTGGCTTAAAAGGGAAGACTGGGCATTAGGGGGTGGCCAAGGCCTTAAGCTGGAGGGTAAAGTGGTCAACTTATGTTCTCCCAGGCCAGCCATTTCATGAGTCTGCCCGAGACGAGAGAGATCTAGGGCAAGATGAGGCAAGGAGCTGACTCATCCCAGCTTGCGACGTTCCTATGAGGGAAAGTGCTTGTCTTGAGGCCCAGCTGCCGCAACCTGGCACCTGCAGCCTGGCGCTGCTCCCCCCTGGCTGCGCCCAGAAGCAGTGGCAGTCTCAGCGTCAGAAGCAACACGGCAGCAGCACCTGCCCCCGTATGGCTCCCCCTCCCCTCCCCAACCTGGGCACCTGCAGCCCTTCCGCAGTAACTCCTTTCCAACCCAGCCAGCCCTCCACCAGGGCTGCAGTTGATGAAATCTGGGAGCTATTTTGAAATTTCCCTTTTTTAAAAAAAGTCCAAACTGATTAGTTGATAATTACATGTTGGAACATCTGCTCTGATTTGTTTTATTCTTTCTATTTTGGAAAATTGGAATACACTGAAGTTGTGCCTTCTGGAATTGCCGGCCTGGCTCTTGGAGGGTGAGCAGCTCTGCTGCTCGGCAGCACCTGGCTGGGCCCACAGCCCGGCTCCCAGGGAAAAACACAGCTCTCCTGCCTGAAATAGCGGGGCTGCGGCACCTCCCCGCCCCACCCCTGGCTTACAAAGGGTTATAGCACCTTCTTCTCTGTGGTGACCCTTTGGAGCCTCCATGTGGCCCACCTGCCTCCAAGGTTGGGAGGTCCGAGAGGAGCACAGATCCTGTAGAGCCTGCAGCCAGCTTGGGGTGTGATGAGGCCAAGCCCAGCGTGGGGCACTTGGGACGCCCCACCCTCTGCAATCATCAGTGACTTGGCTGGTTTCCCTCTGGAAGTGCCCAGATGCTTCTGTCTCCCAGGGAGGGGGGCAGGCCCGCACTGCCCAGCACAGGCTTGCTGGTACTGAGAGGTGGGAGCTTGCTAGGGTTTGCACAGGAGAGAACCCTGGCATCAAAAACCCTCCAGACTCTAAGTGGCTGCCGTTGGAGAGTGACCCACCTCTCAGAGCCTGGGAGTGACAGAGACTCAGCAGGGCTGAGGACATGTGTCCTCTTGTCAGCTCTTCCTCCAATTAGCGTTTCTGGAGTGTGTATGCAGTACTGGGGGCTTGGTGTGAGAGGAGGGGCCACCGAAGGTGAATCAGGCAGACTCTGCTCTCAGGGGCCTCAAGGCGGTGTCCCACTCCAGTCCCTTCTCCTTGCAGTAACCGTGATGACCTTAAAATCTAAAACACAGAATGATGATGTCACTCACTTACTTTTTTTCTTTTTCAGTGGTTATTTTTCTCTTCTTATAATAAATATATTTTTAAAATTTTCATTGGAGCATAGTTGATTTACATTGTTGTGTTAGTTTCAGGTGTACAGCAAAGTGAATCACTTATACCTATACATCTATCCACTCTTTTTTTTTTTAAGATTCTTTTCCCATATAGGCTATTACAGAGTATTGAGTAGAGTTCCCTGTGCTACACAGTAGGTCCTTATTAGGTATCTATTTTATATACAGTAGTGTGTATATGTCAGTCCCAATCTCCCAATTTATCCGCCCCCCCATCCCCTGGGAACCATAAGTTTGCTTTCTACGGCTGTGACTCTACTTCTGTTTTGTAAATAAGTTCATTTGTGTCACTTACTTACTTTTAACCCCTTCAAAGGCTCCCTATTGTCTTTATGGTAAAGTCCAAATTCAAGTCATTAACTTGGTGTCCAGGGCTCTTCTAGATCTGACCCCAGGTTACCTGGCTGGCCTCATCTCTCAGCCTCCATCCCATCCACTGAAGACTCCACAGTTCAGTTCTCTGAACCACCTCTGTTCCTTCCTTTCCATCTTGCACTCACACGTGTCGTCCCCTTTGCCTGGATTACTCTTCTTTCCTCTTCCCTTCACCCCTTCACCTGAACAACTCCTACTTGTTTCTCAGGTCCCAGCCTACACGGTAATTTCTCCAGCAATCCTTTCCTGAACCTCCCAAACTTCTAAGAGTTTAAGTGCTCTAGTTCTGTGCTCTCATGGCATTTTGAATTTCCCCCATGATATGCATCAGACTTCCCTGACACTGTCTGATTCTTCCTCTACCCTCCTGCCCAGACCAAAAGCCTGTTGAGGGCAGACACCATGCTTTGCTTATTGTACTATCTCAGGCAACTAGGCCAGTGCCTAACACATGGGGAGCTCTATAAGTAAGTGTGGGTTGAGTCGAAAAATGAGTAAATGCGTCAACAGATAAATCAATGCTCAACTTATCAAGGAGATGACATTTCCACAAATAAGGTGCTATTGGAGAGGATTATGGTGTGTATCAGGCAAGATAGGTTATGTCATGCTGCAATAATAAACACCCCCAACTCTCAGTAGTTTATAAAAATGAAAGGATTATTTCTTGCTCCCACTATATTTCTATCATCAGTCAGCAGAGATATTCTGCTCTGTGATGTCCTCACTTAAGAACTCCAGCCAAAGGGAAGCCCCATCTCTGTGCCTCTACCATTGCTGACACAAGAAAGAGGACATAATTAACGTTTCACTGGCTCTGAAAGTTTCCACTCTGAAGTGACACAGATATTACAATAGCCAAGACATAGAAGCAACCTAAATGTCTATTGACAGATGAGTGAATAAAGAAGATTTGGTGTGTGTGTGTGTGTATATATATATATATATATATACACACACACACACACACACACACACACACACACATACATTCACACAGTGGAATATTACTCAGCTATAAAAAAGAATGCCATTGCAGCAACATGGATGGGCCTAGAGATTATCATATTAAGTGAAGTAAGTCAGACAGAAAAGACAGATATCATATGATATCACTTATATGTGGAATCTAAAATAATGATACAAATGAACTTATTTACAAAACAGAAATCGACTTGTAGACATAGAAAACAAATTTATGGTTACCAAAAAAAAAAAAAGGTGACACAAATAATTTCTGCCCTTATTTGGTGGCCAAAGCAAGTCACAACAACCATACTGAACTTCAAAGGGGCCAGGGAAATACACTCTTACCATATTTCCAGGAGGGGAAGTAGAACTATTTGGTGAACAGCCTTAATGACCTTTATAGGAAATCCAAGAAGAGAAAGTCCACTTCCAAGTGGAAAGATCTAGTAAGAGTTTAAGGACAAGGTGGCATTTGACTTGGACCTTGAAGGATGATTTGGTTTAGGGCACTCGGTTCAGTTTGCTGGGCTTTGATACTACATGTTGGGAAAGCATCTAACTTCCTTTATTTTCAGTCTCTGCCCCTGCAGCTGGAAAATGTCCTAGGCTCTCTGTTCTAAGCATTATTCAGATAGATAACATAAGGTCCCATCTCTGAGGGAGTTTGTAGTCTAGTAGGAAAGATAAGTACTGGATGTATACAGGTCTTCATAAAATATGCACAAATGTGATATGCACCCAAAAAGTAGAGCAAAGGAAGAGAAATCACTTCCGTTTGGAGGCATCAAGTTGTGGTTTGTGGAGATGGGTAGGATTTCAAAAGGGTGAATTAGGATGGAAAGTGGGGAAGGGCACTAGGTAGAAGAATCAACACGGACAAAACCATGGAAGTGGGCGTTGGCAAAGCAAAGTAACTGGAAGAAATACACTTTAGGTTGGCCAGTGTCCTGGACACTAAGGCAGCAGGGCAGTTGGAAACATTGGAAAACCTCCTAAAATTGGGAACTTTCAGAAATGGGGCAGTAAAGAATAAGGGAGCAGCCTTGTTTTCTTCTTATGAAAACATTTTCTGAAGGTTCAGCCTAGGAGCCACCACCGAAATGAGATGAATTTTGGAAGGCCTCTGGCAGGCTGTACCTTACCTCTCAAAGATTTACAAAGTGTGCAGCCTCCTTCACCCCCTCTTCCCCCATTTCACATGCAAGTCACAGATTTACAGTCTTGGTGGCTACCTCCTCCTTTTCAATGAGCAGATACTTCTAAGGGAAGTTTGGAAACCCTGGAGACCCTGGGTTCTGAAACAAAGCCTGATCCAAGGCATTGCCCCACCCCTGGAGATGTTCCCCAGCCCCGTGGGACTCAGGGTCACCGTGTGCTGGGTCTCAGGGAGGGGTAGGACCAGCGCCATTGGTCTGATCTTCCTGGGTCCACCTACCACCACACTCAGCTTTATATTTTATTCTCTAATGACTTGGTCCTTTTTCAGATCAATCCAGTCTCAAAAAAATATGTCAATAAGGACATTTGTGGTGAGGGTGACCATGATGAGGAATATGGCAAAGATTATTATTAGTTTCCATTTCATTGGGTTTTATTTTGTTTTTTGTTCACATTGCTGCAGTTGAGGACTTATTTCTTGGAGCCGAAGTCTTCTGCCTCTCACTCACTTCACACTTTGACTCATTTATTTTTCCTATTTCCCCAAAGACCTTTTGACACTTTGAAAAGTGTTTTACTAGGTATGATCCTGCACTCTTGCCCTGTGTTTCTTCTTTTCCTCCCTTCTCACTTTTTATTAATGTCATGAAGCAAGTGTTTCCAGGTAAACATCAGTTACTGAGTAATAAAACCCGAGGCGTAGGACAGAACGAAGCAGAGAAGTAGAGGCTGGGAAGGCACTTGGTCTTGTGGCTTTACGGGGCCAGCAGGGCTTCCCTAACCCCAACCAGGAGGTCCAGTTGGCTGGGAGGCCGGGCCAGACTCTGCACTCCTGCAATATTGTTGCATCCTTGTGTAAAGCCCATCACAGCCACAATGGCTGTCCACGCTGGAAGCAGCGAGTGGGTTATCGGCTCTAGCTTTTCCAGATAAGAACTAAGGTTAATGACTCAGCCCAGATGAATCCGTTGGAAGCAGAACCCAGATCAGAACCCACCCCAAGCCCTCTCCTTGTTTTTCACACTTTCCTGCAATGGTCACACCCACTGCTGTGGGCCACTGTCACCAACACTCGGGACCCAAGCCCTCCCTTCTCTCCTAATTCCAGACTCATAGGTGACTGTAATTAATTTCAAGACATTTCTATCCAAATGACCTTCAGACACCAGGGTTCTTATTTTACTGCCCAGACCTGGTGAATGCTATTTGGACCCACCAAGTAACAAAACAATATCATCTCAGACTTTTCATCGCTCTCTTTTCCTCAGTTTCTACATTCTACTTTGAAATCTCTCTCAGAGCCACCTTTCCATGGTGGATTCTCATCACCCTGCTGTGTTCCAGACTTCCTCACCTATCTGGTGGTCTGCTAGTTTCTAGTCTCTCTGCTTCCCAACTCTATCTTCACAAAGCCATCTTACATACTATGGAACAGATTTTCCTACAACTCAAACCAGATCGAGTTCTTCCTATAGCTAAAAACCAAATTACTCCACAAAGGCAGATAGGGCTTGGAAGAAAGAGGCTGGGAGATGCCTAAAAAAAACCTTGCCTAGCACAGGGCCTGGCTCTGGGCTCTCAACGAGTGTTTGATGAATGAATAAATCAGTGATGAGAGTACAGAAGGGCTGCACAGAAAAATGGAAAGGACATGGACTTGTTTAGTTGCCCAGATCCAGCATTTACTGTGTGGCTTAAGGCAAACGCTGAGCCACTCTGAAATTCAGATTCTTGAGAAAAGGCAACACTTAATATTGCTTGACTTAGCTCACAAGATTGTCATGAGGGATAAAGAGAGAGAATGGCTAGAAAAGAGCTGTTATAAAGCAAAAATAAATGTGCAAAAGAGAATCATATTACATCACAATGTTGGCTAGATTCAGGAAGCTCATTGCTTGGTACAATGGAAAGCGTGATCCTAGAAAGTCACTGTTCATCTCTGGACCTGAGACTTCCCATCTCCAGAATGACAGCTGGGGACCAAAGTATCTCCAATCTCTTCCTATGCTTACGTCTTGGGATTTGATGTTCTGATCCAAGGCTTCATGTGTCCCCAAGGAGACTTGCTTATTAGCTGTCTCAGTCTGCTGTCAAGCTGCTGTTCTGACCCTATCACTGGATTCAGTCTCCCTACCCAGAATTCTGCTTTCATCTGCTAATAAAGATCGAGGCCTCAGATTTATATCTGATCCTTTCCTTATTCTCACCACATATTATACAGGTTTTGATCAACGAAGCTAGGTGGTTCACTTTTTATTTTTTTAAATATAAGATGGAGAAAGACATAATTAGGGAGCCAATTGGTCCTCATTATGGGGAAAAAAAACCTTAATTATCCCCAAGGCTGACTCTAGTACACACTTATCAAAGGGCCCAGCAACCCTAGATCAAAGCCTGGAGCTGGGCGCTGTGGCCAACCCTTCACTTGTTTCCAAGCATTTGTGTTCAAAAGAACAAAAGCTCTGAGTCCACAGCCTGAAAACAGTCTGGAATCCTCCAGCCTGATTCCCTAGGGCTCCCCCAGTCACCTCTCAGGGAACACAAAGTAAACTTCTGGGAAGATCCTCATGGGAACTGGGTTTTCTCCCTTCCCTGATAAATGTTTGGGCCTAGAGGATTTGAGATGGAGAATGGAAATTCAAGCAGGGGTTTGCCCTGGGAATTCTGAAATTGGGGCTTTAAGCCATAAGTAGTCAGATGAAAAAAACAAACCAAGTGCATAAATGCAAATAATGTATACCGACAAATAGTATGACAGCCTGTGACACTCCAAGCTACAGCTTCTTGTGATCATTGTATTATATATGATGGTGGCAGCTACTTCCTGTTCACAAATCCTCAGTGACTCCCATGGCTTTTAGAAGGAAGTCCAGACCCTTCATTCTGGCATGGGAAGGACCTTCTCAATGTGCCCATCACAGATCTCTGCATCCTTATTTTCCACGGCCCTACCTTCTCGACAAATCATTTCCTTCACATTCTCTACATCCTTCCCCTGCCTTCAGAAATCTCTGCATTATTCACACTGGCTTTTCCTTTTACCTTCCTCTTTTCCATCAATCAAAATCTTCCCTATCTAATGACCTATTTGTGTATTTCTTATAGAGCTCACTCATTTATTCAGCACAATTTGTGGGTCAGGGGCAGATTCTATTATGGACAAGGTTTCATTCAAGGGCCTCAGGACACAAAGATGAGTGAGAATTTTCCACACAGTGGAGGAGCACATACTTTAGTGCTGGGGACGGACATGCATTCAAATAGTGACATTACAGTATGAAAAATGCTAAAGCCAGTGCTGTCTGGAAATATAACGTGAGCTACAAAGGTAATTTAAAATTTTCTAGTAGCCACATTTTAAAAAGGTTAAAAGAAGCTGGTAAAATTAATTTTAATAACAAATTTTATTTACCTCAATAAATCTAAAATATCATTTCAACTTGTGGCACTAGACACATTTCTAGTACATAAGAGCCATGTGTGGCTAGTGGCTACTGTATTAGATGGCACAGAGGTAGGCAAAGCATATATTACTATGAAGAGACCACAGGGAAGGAAGTAAACCAGTTGGCCTAAGGGGTCATGAAATCTTCACGGGGTCTTGATGAATAAATGGGGCTTATCTGGTGGAGAAAGGAAGAAGTGCTTTCCAGACAGTAGGAAAAACCTCCAGAAAAGCGTAGAGGAGAAAGAATGTGATGTGTCCATAGAAGCATAAGATGGTATAGAGTAGAGGGCATGATAAGGAATACTAAAAGTGAGCTTGGAAAGGAGGCTTCATGTATCCTCCGATGAAACACGAAAGAAACAAGGAGCAGAAGAGATGTTTATCCAGGGGAATCCACACTGTGATTTAGGAAGATGACCTTGGCTACTGGATGGAGAATGGGCTAGGTGTAATGTAAGAAGAACTCCAGGGGCCCGTTGGGAGGCTGTGATAGAAACTGTGGGTGCTTACCAACACTCTGAACTGGTACTGATTGGCTACATTTCTCAGCCTCCCTTGCATTTTAGGCTTCCGGTCAGGAGGTGAGGAAAGAGAATTAGGGAAAGTCATAAGCATTCTTAACAGCTTTGGTCCAGACCTCATGGACTCTCATCCACTCATATTCCACTGGAATTGATGAGTAGTCAGGGAACTGGAGAAAAATAAATAAGGATTTTTAAACTTTTTAAATCAGTGGTAAATTAAGACGAGGATGCAGAAAAGGAGTCAGGGACATTTGAAGATGGTAGGTCCACTTGATGTCAGGATGCTGATGGACTATGATGAAGAGAACCCAAACCTTCCCACCACCTGCCCACCCACACCGACAGTGACATGAGGGAGAAATACACCTGAGTAAGTGAACCTTGAGAGATGGGAGTTAGTTGTTACAGTAGCTAGTCAGTCGTGATTGAGAGGAGGCTATTGCTCCAATCTTACCCTACTATTTGTTTATGGTTATTTGACATTTACGTGCACTTGCCACATCTCCTCACTTCAACTGTGGGGTTTTAGAAGACAAGGACCTATGGACTGTGTTTGGCTTAACCTTCTGTCTCTCCCCTCCCCAGGCACAATACTTTACCTTTTAGATCATTGATGATTAATTCAGTAATCAATTACTTTATGAACTCAATAAATCCTCTCATGTCTAGATCAAAATATACCTTTGTGACCACTTTCACCACTTTCCCTGCCAAATCCCTGAGCCAAGCCAATGTTACCTCTTGCCTAGATTATTGCTATAGCCCCCTGATTTGTCTCCCTTCTCTCGCTTGCTTCCCTGTGGTCTATTTTCAACACAACAGCCAGAGAGAACTGGCTATAAGGTAAAGCAGATGTTACTCCTCTGCTTAAATTCTCAATGGCTCCTATCTTCCTGAAAGTAAAAGCCATTGTTTTCATAATAATCCACAATGGCCCACAGAACTGGGCTTGACCTGCCCTCCCTGTCCCATTACCTCTCTGATGTCATCTCCCACTTGTTTACTCTCCCTGATCAGACCTGCATTTTGCTATTTTTTAAATATGCCAGGCACACTCCTACCTCAGGGCCTTAGCACTTGCTATTGCTGCTGCCTAAGATGCTTTTAGTTCAAATATCTGCATGGCTTCTCCCCCACAGGTCTCAGATCTTTCTCAAAAGTTACCTCCTTCATAAGGCTTTCCTCGGTCACATTATCTAGATTGCAACTCCACTCACTGCACTCTTTTTTCCCCATCTCTCTTTTATTTTTCTTCGTTTTTGTACTTACAACTCTCTAACATATTAAACACGTTGCTTAATGCACCTTGTTTCTTTCTTTCACATCTAGTAGAATCTAATATTCAAGAGACATAGTTTTTCTTTGTTGTCATCACTACTATGTTCCCAGCGCTATGTCTGGTACAAAGCAGGCAATCAATAAATATTGGTGGGATGAACAGATGGAGATAAGCAAGCACAAGGTACCAAGAGAGCCATAAGGAAGGGCACCGACTTGTGCACGGGGGTGGTGAGGGGGTGTTGGGCTGTATTCTGCAGGCCCGCAAGCCCTGTACTTGCTTATCCTTGATAACAAAGAAAGAGCCGGGAGTCAGCAACAGGGCCATCAGTGGTTTAGTGGATGGGGGATCTTACGTGTCTGAATCAAGGTCCTGCATGGACAACCCACCATGTGTGGCTGGCGGCAGGTAGGACGTGAAGGCAGTATTTGCTCCTGGGGGAGGGCGTTGTTTGCCAGTTCTAGCGAGAATTGATATCAGGTTGTATCATTGGTTACCAGGGAAACTAGCAGAGGGGCACGCCCCTCACTGCCCCTTTGATGAGCTATGACGGTGGAGAGGTCCCGATCTAAAGATTAGAACAGTCACTAGCTGGGGCCGGGGCAGGTATGTAGGAAGGTCAGTCGTGTGAGTAGGTGTAGGTGAAGCAGGCACTCGTTGAACAGGGCATGTACAGAGAGCATTTCTGTTGGGGAGGAGGGATGTGCACCCATCTTGGGTGGCCTGACCATGCTGGGGGGTGGAGGGGACATACGGAAGGCTCATGAGCAGAGGAGACACCCAACTGAGACTCAGAAGAATAGTTCAGATTGGCTAGGAAAAGAGTAGGTGGGTGGGAGGGCAAGACAAGCAGAGGGAGCAGTGAATGCAAAGACTTTTAGGAAAACAAAAACCAAGATGCATGAAACTGCATGCGGTTAGGTTTGCTGGAGTGAAAGGTGCAAGGCTGGAGAATGAGAGATGAGGCTGGAGAGGCAGGCAGGGGAGAGATCACAGGTAGCTTTAGCCCAGCAGTCCAGGTAAGGGGCTTGGCTTAGTCCCAATCTGCTTTCCCAGTAGGTCATTCTTGTGATTGTGCAGAGAACAAATGTGGGGAAACAGAGGAGAGCCAAGAACAGTAGTGAAGGAGGTTACTATGGTGGGTCAGGCATGAGATGACTAGGGTCCACAACAGGGTGGGTGTGGTGCAGCTGGGGAGGAGACCAAACTATTGAGATAAAAGTAATATTGGCAAGATTCGGCAATTGACTTGCTTGGGAGAAGTTTGCCTCTCTGACCCTCCCTTCTGGTTTAGATGCTGGTTTACGTAGTGGTCCTGCTGAGTGAGATTATAAACACAGATGTAGGAATGGGTTTGTGCAGAAAGGCTATGACATGGAAGAGTCACATGAAGACATCCAGGACATGTTGGAACATATAGAGCTAGACTGGCAATCTTGGCTAGAGAAATAGATTTGGGATTCAGTAGCAGAAAGATTATAGAGGTGCCCATGTGAGTCAGGTGTGGAGATAGTCACACAAGGCATCCTGTGACAGCTTACATGGTGAGTGGGGAAGAGATTGGAATAATCGTTTAGAGGAATTGACATCACCTTGGGGGAGCAGTGTTGAATGTGATGCCCAAAGGGCAAAAGGAAGATGGAGGATTACGGCAGGAAAGCAAAACTAGCAGAAAGGTCCAAATCCAAATAAGTTAGCAATCTGGTGCAAAGACTGAGTCAAGGAGAGTGGTCCAAGTTTAGGACCAAGAGCAGCATATAGGGTGAAGCCCTAGAAAGGATATGGTGGCCTAAGAGAGCAGCCCAGGGGTGGATCCATAAGAAACATTGATTTTCATACTCTTCAGTCATGGAAATCCTTCTTACAATTTCACCTCATGGAAGACTAATCATGAAAACAGATATGGGTAGAGCTGCTCTGATGGAAGTTGTTTTGGCCTGGAACCAAAGAGCTGGCTCCTGGCTTTCCTCCCCTCCTCTGAATGCCCCCAGAACACAGAAAGATGGAAAACTGCTTGTGTGGTGTGACAACATTGGACTTCCTACAGTTCCTGGAACACAAACTGCATGTGCATTTGGAAGTCTTGGGATTGCCAGGTCCAGCTCCACCTCAGTCTACTTGGTGACGTGGACAAGTTGCTTTCTCTCCTTTCTGGGCAGAAGAGGTGGGGAGGTGAGACAAGGTAATGGCCCCAGCCCCTTTCTGCACTAATATTGCCCGGGAATGCAGAGGGCATAGAAACTGCTCAAGACAGGTCAGCCAGTCCCGCTGGGCTTCGCTCTTTCGCTGGTGCTATGTATCCCTCTGCCCACCTTGCTCTCAAAGCTTTAGAAAATGCTTTCCACTTGTAAAGCACTGCCCTTAACACTTTATTACTCTAACAATAGCATTTTTACCAGCTCAGTCATATTTTCGTTTTCCCCACCCAATGACTGTATTTTCCAAGAAAACAAGCTCCTTCAAGATGTGCCGCTCTCTGACAAGCAGGGGAGTGCCACATTGTCTGGGGTGGGTGCCGGCATTTAGGAGGAAACCATTTTCTTTCATCTGCCCAAGGACTTCTTTCCCCAACACTTGTAAAGCTGATTGCTGCCAATTTCCCACTGGAGAAACACAGCCATTAAGAGGGGGAGTCATTAGTAACTAGAAAATACTTAGAACATTTTAAACGGGGGCTTTGCTTTTCCATTTTTTTCTGCTCCAGGTGGTACATTTTTTAATTTTTTCAGAGTTCTGCTAGCATTTCTGTTGGGAAGGAGGGATGTGCAATGTGTTTGTATGTGAGTGTGTGTGTGTGTATTTAATACATATATATAATGTATTATAAATATTTAGATAAATATATTTTAAATGTTTAGATAATATATGTATAAGGCACACATGTATATAACATGTGTACTACACAAAGTGTATATGTTTATGTACTTAATATGTGCATACATGTATAGGATGCATTTATAATATATGTGAAGCTTTTGTAAATAGGGAGACAGAATGAAAGAATAGGAGAGAGAGAGGAAGAGAGAGAGAGAGAGAGAGACCTCCCTTTGAGCTCATTCCTCTTCATCGCTGTCCAGACATGAAAGGAAGCAGGGCAGGCAAACGCTAAGCTCCCGTCCTGGCCTCTGTGATGATTCTCCATATCGTATGCGCCAGGCACTGTCACTTTTACCTCTTGCATCTCAGGCATGGGAGAAGGGGAGAAAAAGAAATAAAATAAAGCACTTCCTCCAAAGAGTGTAGCCATGGGAATCGCAGGACTAAGAACAAATAATGATTTCCTCCTCCGCTTTTTAAGTAAATATTGCTGCACAACGAGCTATTGGGCAGGACAGGTGCAAAATAATAGATTCTTTTCTGGTCTCCCCAGCCCCCATGGGGCCACTGCTAACTGCATCAGGTACTCAATTTTCTTTTGTTATTCAAAAATGTGTTTGTGAATTCCTGGGGGGTGGGGGAGGAGGGGGCCAGTCCTGTTCTAGCATCACCAAGAGGACTGCTTGATTTGTATTTTTTGCTTTATTAATGGAAAGCTACCTGTCGGCCCCAGGATTTGTCTACCCGGGAGGCTTTTAATGCGTCTGTCCAATGCAATGGGGCTTGGGAGAAAGAAACCACTCTAATCAGCAGAGCACATTTTGCAGGGGGAGGCAGCACATCCAGTGGAAACAGCTCCAGCTGGCAGAGAGGAACCTGGGGTCCCATCGGGATGCTGGGTAGACCCTGGACCTCCCCAGGCCTCAGTTTCCTCTTCCATGAAAAGGGAAGGGTAATGCACATCTTATCGATTTCAGAGGGCTAACGGTGAGGTTATTTTAAACTCATGATAGCCTTGAAATATCACAGTGCCTCAAGAGAGTAAAAAAGCACAGTAATAAGAAAAATGTGAGGGGTTATTCTTAATAATGTTTTTATTCAATCGAGTATAATTAATCCTTTCTCATTCCCTATTCTGAAAGCAGTTCATCACTTCAGGTAAAGCCAGACACAAGCACAGCAGCATCTGGCTGGAGAGCACCTGAGCGTTCATCTCATTCAGCTGCTTACTCCCAGACTGGGGAACACCGTGATGGATTCGGGTCTCCAGCTCATGCATCCCACGCAAGCATCTCTCATCCCCAAAGGAAAAATATCTAGAGAGAAAACTTGGAGCCTCAAGCAAATAATTCTGAAAATATTTCATGAGCCTTGTTAATTGCAGATTATATAGATTGCCTCCAACTTGCCCACCCCTTGTCCTCCTCCAAAAGCAGAGGTCTTTGTATCATCCGAGGTGGGAAATACAAAAGTGCTTTGGCATCCTGAGTCTGGCCTCCTTGCCTCCGTCTTTCATGTCAAAGCTGCAGAGAGAAAGAGAGGCATGGACATATATACGCTACCAAACGTAAGGTAGATAGCTAGTGGGAAGCAGCCGCATAGCACAGGGAGATCAGCTCGGTGCTTTGTGACCCCCTGGAGGGGTGGGATAGGGAGGGTGGGAGGGAGATGCAAGGGGGAGGGGATATGGGAACATATGTATATGTATAACTGATTCATTTTGTTATAAAGCAGAAACTAACACACCATTGTTAAGCAATTATACCCCAATAAAGATGTGAAAAAAAAAAAAGCTGCAGAGACAGTCCTCAGGGAGGCAAACAAGGTAGATCTTTTGCAAATGGGACTTGCCTTCAAGTTTAAAAGATTTGAGGAGTTGGATATGAATGCACGGTTATCCATGTCTTTTCTTACCCTCTGGATCAGTTAGGGGAAAGTTTGAGGGGCTGGAGAAGTCTTTCCTAGGTCTGAACTGAATGGTCTCTAATACACCTATGGGAGCATTGTCCCCAGCTCTCCAGGCCAGCCTCCCTCACACTGCCTTCAGCCTGCACTCTACCAGCAGCTGGACTTTTGGAGTGGAAGAGCTGCCGTGACGAGATGGGCCACAAGCCTTGGAGACCAAGGTCTGCCAGGGAGCCAGGCTAGGGACACACAGTGTGCCCAGCACCTGAGGCCCACCTGGTCCCTCCATGGTCTTCCTCCTTGGTCAGTGTTTCCTTTCTCCTCAGAAGAATTCCCAGGGAAAGAGATCCCAAACTATGTAGTAAGCCAAGTTCACATTTCTCACTTGGTACGCTTTGCTCAGTTTCTTCTTCTCCTTTCTCTTTATCTCTCTCCTTCCCACCTTCTCTGTGAATAATATATTAATTCATTAGCATTCATTATAACTCTGTCCAATTTAGTCGAACAAATTAGCAGAAACTGTGGCTTTTAGTTCAGAGGCCAGGGACATTTTGATAAGACAAAAATGGAAAGGTTCAGGGACATGTGGGGCTCAGGCCCCATGCATGCTATGGTCAAGAGCTCTGATTACCTGGAGCAGCAGGACAAAGGGTACAGATGGGACAGGAAGGCCCAGTGCGTAATACACCTGTCCATCTTCTGAGAGACACAGAAAGCAGTCAGGTGAAGGTCAATGTTTTCTACTTATGTTTAAGTAGATCTGACTTTTCTACTAGCCTGGAGCTGTTGGAATTCATTATAGACAGACATTAACAGAACCCACTTTGGTGTCAGAGAGCTAGATTTTAGTTGTGATTCTGCAGTGTTCTAGCTTAAGTGACTTTGAGTTTATTATTCAATCACCAAGCCATAGTTACTTAATCTGAGAAATGGAGGTAATGATAATACCTACCTGGTATGATTATTCTGATGATACAATGAAGAGAAACTTGAAAGGTACTGGTACATTAGTGGTTAGCAAATGTTTGGTACTGTCTTAGTCATTTCAGGCTATTATAATGGAATACCATAGACCAGGTGGCTTAAAACAATAATTTATTTCTTACAATTCTGGAGGCCAGTAAGTTCGAAATCAGGGTGCCAGTATGGTGAGGTTCTGGTGAGGACCCTCTTCCTGGTTTGCAGATGGCTGTCTTTTTGCTGTGTCCTCACAGCAAGGGACCAGAGAGGGAGGAAGCAAGCTCTCTCGTGTGTCTTCTTTTAAAGGCACTAATTCCATTCATGAGGGTTCCACATTCATGACTTAATTTACTCCCAAAGGCCCTACTTCCAACTAGGATCACATTGAGGTTAGGTTTCAACATAAGGATTTTAGGGAGACACAGACATTCAGCCTAGAGCAGGTACTGTTATTATCTATCTCCTCTCCCTCCCCAACGAAAACCCCTTGCCTTTGGACATACTGTTGAAAATATACTTTAGAATGGTCTCCTCTATCCAGACTGCTCTTCTTACCTCAGTTCTTGATTTCAGCTGCACCTCTCACAAATATTTAAAAGATGCCTTTAGCATCAAGAAAAAGTTAAACATCCCCTTAGAAATGTGGGCAAAAGTCACAAACAGCTAATTTATGAAAGAAGAAACATGTGTTCAATAAATAAAAAAGAAAACCCACTTCAGCCTTGAGAGTAATAAAAATGCAAATAAAAACAATTAAATTATACTTTTTATCTTCCAAAATGAAAAGGATTTAAAATATGATGACATGAGTGTTGTCAAGGATGTGGAGGGGCAAGATACTCATATGCTGTGGATGGGAGAATAAACCAATAGAACCTTTCTGAGAGCAACATAACAATACAAAGCAATAGTCCACCCTTTGTACTAAATAGACTTATTAAAGGAGCAGACAGAAAAACCTGGAAATATACTCAAATGCACATAAGAATTTAGTGTATTATGAAGATGACATTTCAAATTAATGGAGTAAAGATGGATTATAAATGAGTCTGGTTGGGACAACTGGGTAGCCATCTGATAAAATATTAAGGTAGAATCCTACCTCACCTCTTATGCCAAAATAAATTCCAGGTGGATCAAAGACAAAATATGAAAAAGGAATCCATAAAAGTATTGTGAGAAAACATGAGAGGAATCATTTATAACCTCAGAGTGACTAATGCCTTTCTACTAAGTTGTCTCAAAATTTGTTTCCATAAATATAGGATTTATTATGTCATAGAAGATAAGAAAAATATTCTGAAATACAACCCACATTTGTGACAACTGTGACTAATATTTCTGTAAGCAGATTCATATGCTAACTTTGATTTGCAAATAAAGAAGTTTCAGCGAGCTACTTGGATTCCATGGTGTGTTTTGAAATGCTGCCTACATAGAAGCCTGGCCATAACATGGGCAGATTATGATCTAGTGGTACAAAATCTGGATGAGACACTAAATGCAAAAAAGCTTTTACTTTGCCCCTTTCCTAGATCTTCTGGCTCTGAATATTTTGGGGAAGGGGAAGCATTAAAATTTTTGTTTTCTCAATATTTTCCACCGCTTCTTATCTGAAACCATTGGATTTTACATTTTTTTGGAAGGCTAATATTGTGAATATATTGAATGCTATTAAACACCACCAGTAGAGTATGGGTCAGCATTCTAGAATCAAATACATTATTATTTCTGCAACAAACAGATGACTATTCATACTAAGTGAGATAGATAAAACCTCACATTAGTCCAGGTCAAGTTTTACCACCAAATGAACTTTTGCATTGAATTTATAAAAACTCTTCTTGTTTTCAGTGTTGTGGATAAGACATTGAGGGCCAGTATATAAAGAGTGTTTACAAATCAATAAAGAAAAAACAACAACCCATTAGAAATTAACAAAAATTTATAGGAAAGGAAATACAAATGGAACTTAGATGAATGAAAATGTTATCAACCTCATTCTTAATAAGAGAAATGCAAAATAAATAAGACACAATTTTTCATGTAACCTATGTAAACATATGAAAGTTTGATAAGACATTGATGCTGAGAGTATAAGGAAACATATTCTCTTATATGTTGCTAGTAGGCACACATATTAGAATAATTTCTAAAGAGAGCTATTTAACAAGATCAATAAAAATTAACTTAAATATGCAATTCCCCATCTTGGA
The DNA here is from genome assembly GCF_964165515.1 of Mesoplodon bidens. Classification (NCBI taxonomy): domain Eukaryota; kingdom Metazoa; phylum Chordata; class Mammalia; order Artiodactyla; family Ziphiidae; genus Mesoplodon; species Mesoplodon bidens. The sequence goes on along the minus strand of NC_138164.1, from coordinate 17,478,247 downwards.
ATTTATTCTAGTGCAAATAATAGGGCACTGATTAAATACATTATGATATAATATATACATAACATACAGTAGAATATTATACAATAGTTAAGAAGAATATGATAAATCTTTATGTACTGATATAAAACAATACCCTATGTATACTGTTAAGTAAAAAAAAACCCAAGATGCAGTAAATTGGGCTTATTAAGGTACAGTTTTGGGGAAGGGAAAGGACAATTTGAAAAAATTGCCATTTTTATGATTATCCCTGGTTAGGGAATTGGGTGACTGAGATATAGAGATATGAGAGATACTTTTCAGCACATACTTTTTTTTTTGCCTCCTTTGCATTTTAACCCAAGTGCCATTGCTGCATAAATATTAAAAGATAATTTATTCTCATCAAAATTTAGATGAACAATCTAAACATCCAACAATAGTTATTAGTTAAGTAAATGATGATAACTCCATGATAGATTATTATGCAACCATCAGAAATCAAGCTGTAGAAGAATGTTTATCAGCATGGAAAATGGTAATGTTACACTGATACATTTTTAAAGTAGACTAGAAAGTAGAATCTTGCCATATTTGTAAAAATTAAAAAGCTAAAATGATATATAACTTACAAGCAAAGGTACTTAAGAAAGAAGATATCAGAAGAATCAATACGAAAATATTCTTTTCACAATTATTTACTGAATTCTTACTGAAAATGAGAAATTCTTCAGGATGTTAGGTATAGAGGGGTGAACAAAAATTGTGGTTGTTCTGGCATGCATGGAGCATAGTCTAGTGGGGGACATGCAAAGTGAAGGAAAAAAAATACATTTATATGAGAAAGAGTAATAAGAATTACTCTAGTAATAAGAATTACTCTAGATTGGGTGTTCAGGGAAAGCTTCATTGAAGAAGTGAAAGTCTGAGATCTGAATGATGATAAGGATCCAATCAGGTGGAAAGAGATTGGTAAACATTCCAGGCAGATGGAGCAGAATGTGCAAAGATGAGGAAAAAGTATGATGTGTCTATGGAAATGAGAGAAGACCTGTGAATCAGAGAAAGGGAGAGAGGGAGAAAACAGCACAAGAGGAGATAGGAAAGGAGGGTGCCACAGATCACATGGAGTCTTCCAGCTATATTAAAGGATTAAAACTTTATTATAAATGCAATGTTTTTGAGAGTTCAGTTGTCATTATAACTGCCTCCTTTTGAAGTTAATTTTCCTCTGACTGCTTTTAAGATCTTCTCACCATCTTTGGTGTTCTAAAATTCAGTATGATGTATCTAAGAGTAGATTTCTCTTTGTTTACATTGTTTGGATTCATAGGAACTCTTGAATCTGTCTCTAAACAGTTCTGGAAAATTCTCAGCCATTATCTCTTCAAACATTATCTTTGCCTAATTTTGTCCCTCCTCTCCATCTAGAACTTGAATTAAACGAATCTCAGATCTCATTCAATCCTCTTAATCTCTTTTATATTTTCATTTCTCGTTCTCTGGGTGCTTCTCTCTTGGTAATATCTGTCTGAGTTATCTTCTAGCTCATAAATCCTTTTTTATTAGCACATCTGCCGTTAAACCAATCGAGTCTCTATTATTGTATTTTTCATTTCTAGAAGTTCTATTTGTTTATAGTTTTTTGTTCAATGAGGATATTTTAAAGTTTATCCCTTTTCCTGAATAAATGAACATAGTAAATTATAAGATGTTTCTCTTAATTCAGTCTAAATTTTTCATGGGTCTGTTTTTGCTCACTGTTTTTTATGCTGATTCTCCCACATGATGCTTTTTTCGGTCTGTCTTGGTATTTTCTACTGTGTGCTATTCATTGCCTTTGGAAAATTGGTTCTGGGACTTTTTTTAAGCCTAGGATAATTTTCTACAAAGACAATTTATATCTTTGTTTTGTTTTATCTTGGTTTTGCCTATGCCTGTTCCTAGAGCTTGACCACAGCAAACCAAATTCACAGCTGTGTATGTGCCTTTCGGTTCATGTGAACTTAGTTCACACATTTACTAGAAGACCATTTTGTGCTTGAGACTTCTAGAGGATAGGTTATTTCCTCTCCAGTAGGCTCAAGGCTAAGGAAATCTTTGGTGTCCTAGCTTTCTGGTGGGAGGTATCCTATTACATGCCCACTCTAGGAGGGCTTGGGAATTTGACTCTTGTCTCCATTGACCCACGAGGCTGTAATCAGTTTATCCAGTTCAGAAAATGGTATCAGGGCAAAAATGTCCTACTTGACTCTCTGGGTTCCTAATTTCACGTTGATTTTAATGTAGTAATTTCTTACCATAGGGTCAGTCTTTTGATGCTTTTAAGAATCTTGAAAAAAAATTATTCATCATTTTTAGTTGTTTTCAATATTAGAGTTGTCCAAACAACTTAGCCTCCTTATTCTCAGAAACAGAAGTCTATTCTAAGTGCATTTGGAAACCACTGAAGCTATTGTGCATAAGAATAACTTGATCCAACTTACACTTAAAAAAATAATGGTACAATATGGAGTAGAAGAGGCAGGAGTGAAATCAGTAGAGTTGATAAAAGGTTATTGAGTAATCTACACAAGAATGTGTTTTGGGCTAAATTGTGGCAGTAGAGAGGGAGAGAAATAGAGAGGTTGAAGTATATTTTGTAGGTTAGAACAGAAAGGACTTGGGGATAATTAGTTATTGGGGGAGGAGGAGAAGGAATCATCCAACATGACTCCCAGTTTCTGCCTTAAACAACAATGTGGGTGGTGGGGGACATTGAAGGGGTGGGTGCTATGACAGAAGAGCAGTGCAAGTTTGGTCCAGGGGTCATGTTTGTGTGTGTGTGTATAATTATGAGTTCAGTTATAAGCTTGTAATGTTTGAGATTTATATGAGACATCTAACTATCATCATTAATAATGATTATTTCTGGGTGGTGGAATTTGGAGGAATTTTTCTTTTTTTCCCACATTTTCACTATTAAACAAGTATTGTATTTGTTTTTAAGGAAAATGCTATTTTACAATAAAAGCAGTCCCTGTATACTACAAAAACTATAATTCCTTTTGAAACCTTGAAACTGGTTACCTCCATATTAATTAGTATCCCTCTTTGTTTTTACTTCTCTATGTTGTGTATATATATGTCCACTGTATTGTAAATATTTTAGTGTCAGAGGCTTCTTATTTATTTCTCATCACCTCTCCCTCTCATATTGCTGTGGACATAGTAGATGCTTAATAAGTGCTGAGTAAATGAAAGCATTTACACATTGAAGACACTCAATAATTACTTTTTCATTGAATCTTTGAATAGACTGTAAGTCTGTTGCAATCACAAGCCATCATGTTTTTTCTATTCAGACCACCTATATCAGACAGAGCTTACCTTCTTCGTGTTAACTCAGAGAAGACTAAGTGGATGCTGGACTTCTGAGACTCACTTCCATCCCTTCCATTTGAGCCCTAGATGGGCTCCCTTTCACCAAAGGTAGCAGCAAGCTGAGCACTGAGGAAACACCTAACGGCCCAGGCACCGAACTTAATGCATTCACCAGCCTACAGGATTTGTGACAACACAGGTGGTGTGAGAAACTGCCCATTGCTAAGGATCCCCCAAAATGCCATGGGCCTGCCTTCCACCATAATGAGCTTCCCTTCTCTCCCACCAGAGCAGACTGTGTAATGATGACATTACACTCAGTGAATGCTACAAGAGAATAGGGGTTGGTTTCCACTTGTTTTATTGTCTCAACTAGTGCATAAGTCTAAACTTTCTTAGGAATCCCCAGAGTGTAAAGCCTAAGACAGAGCAATCTCTCAGGAGCCAATAAGCCTTCCACTAGTCAATTTTGTACACACTGGTATCATTCTCAGGGCCGGATCATAAGAAGGCCACATAGCATGGACAGGTATTTAAAAGTCAAATTCTCTCAGACTCTCTATGGGATAGTAAGCATGATGTACAATGCAAACCAGAAAAAGACAAAGATGCCCTGCTTTCCAGAATTCTCTCCACTTCTTCTCCCACCCTGAGTGCTTTCCCCTCAAGTTCTAAACCCACCAGTGTAAAGATCAGGAGATTTTTCAATGTCCCTGCAAAGAGATGCTCCGTGCCCATCCTGCTCCAATGCTCTTGCTTTGGCAGCTTCCCAGAGGGCCAGTGCCAAGATTGCAGGCTATCTGGGGGGAACACCCAGCTGGCCACCCTGAGGAACATCACCACAGAGATGCAGAGCCAGGTCCAGCCAGGCAAGAGCAGCTGCTACAATGGGACTTTTGGGACCGGAGGCCGGCTTGTGCTCCATGTCAGCAAGGCACCGAACAGCATCTGCAAATCGCAAAAAGCTAATGCATAATACAGAACTGCATGCTCCCGCTTTCTACCTCCTTCTTCATTGTTCTCCCAGGATATGTGAAATAAATAGCTTGTCCATGTTTTCTGCCTACAGTCATGTCCTCAAATACTCCTGTCTGTGGCATTATTTTCCCCTACCCAGGCAACTTTGGAGAGGCACGGCAATGCAGACCTCAGTGGAGCTTAAGCATGGTGGTGGGGGAGAAAACTGTGGTTGGTTTCCAAGTAATTGGTTTTCCTGGCCTCAGTTTCTACATTTTGAGATCCCAGAAAAAAAGGCACTGGAGCTAAGGGTGAGGCTGAGTAAAGAGACAAGATCCTGTTGCTACTGGAACGCCAGGTCTGCCGTATCTTGACCTAGGCACCAGGCACCAAAACCCCAGCCCCCACTCATTTGCTGCTCTCTCAAGAGCTTCTATCCAAAGCTCCCGGAGCTCAATTGAAAGCAGCAGGCAAAAAGTCAAATACTTCATTAAAAGCAGCAAGAGACTCCATTGTAAACCCACAGCTCTTGTCTATCAAAGATCAGACACTGGGATCCAAATCGGTTCTGGTTTCAATGAGAGAACAGATACTTAAGAGGTAGCTTGTGGTGTGTATCTTTTCAATGTGCTGCAGAAAGCCCCCTCTGTTTCTCCTGTTTTTACCTTATTTTTATATCCTATAGATACCTTCAAGAACACACACACACACATACACACACACACACACACACACTCATTATGCTGAGAAAGGGAGAAGCAGAGAAACATTTCAAAACATAAGCGTAGGCTTGAGTTTCAGATTTATTGAATTCCCGGAAATGCTGTCTCTTCTCCTGAGAAAGGTTAGTGTTTGGAAACAACTTTAATCTGGCCAAAGAAAAGGGAAAGAGGGAGGAAAAGATACAGGGAGAGGGAGTGTTGGCAGAGGGAAGAGATGGTGAGAAAGAGAGAGGGAATTATTAATTTCAATTGATTTTCTGATAAGGTTTCATATCCTGAAGTGTGCTTCAAATCTAAGTGACATCTGCTGAGATCACCCCTCAATGTCTGAATTCTCCTGAATGTAATTAGATCTGAGACAAGATAGAAGACTCAGTACGGTGGCCCTTAGGGAGGAAGTGGTCTTTGAAAAGAATTATGTTAATCAGACTAGCCTTCTTCTTGCATCTGTTCTGCTGTTATTCCGGGTAAAATTAATAGGTCTAAGGAAGGATCGGATCATAATGACAATCTGGTCCTCACAGCAGGAGGTTTTATAAAGGAGTTGAACTGTGCCTTGTTGAGAACACTTAAAGTAATTAGTTACAGAGCTACTCACTTTCTTTCCTTTTTAATAATAATAATGGTTATTAATGTTTACAAATTAAAGAGTCTTACTCCAGATGAAAGGAGTGCTGAAACAGAGACTCAGGAGCAGAAGCTCTGTCTCTTTCTGCCTCGTGCCCAGAGTGATGACACTGTAGCCATCCTCCTTTTCCTGCTGGACTGTCCACCCTCTCCCTCTTCCCTCCGTGCCCCCTCCCTCCTTGCTCCCCAGGGAACTGCTAGGAACCAAGTTCCTAGAGCTTGTAGAGGTGGGAGCAACAAGCAGAGCTCAGGAGAAGAGGCTGAAACTCCTGACCTGGATGCCCCATGTCTGGCACAGAAGAGCTTGATAAGTATTTGCTGACAGGATAGAGAAAAAGAAGGAAGGGGAAAAGGAAGAAAGAGTCGAAATAAAAAATAAAGCAAGAGAGGGAGAGAAATAGACAAGAAAGAGAAGGAAGAGAGAGACAAAGGAAGGAAGAAAAGAACAAAGGGTAGAAGAAAGAAAAGACTAGAAGCAAAAAAGAAAGAAAAGAGAGAGAGATAAAGAAAGGGAAGGAGAAAAAGCACTCACGTTGTCTTACTATAAGATGTAACTTCAAAGACGGGGAGGGTTGATGCAATAATTTGTGTTCAGGTTTCTTCTCTATTAGTCTATAAACCAGGAGTAGATAAACTACAGCCACTGTAGGGGCTTAGTTCTGCCTACTACTTGCTTTTGTAAATAAAGTTTTGGGGGCCTGTCTGTTTACATATTGTCTATAGCTGCTTGCATACTACATCTGCAGGTTTGAGTAGCTACAAGAGAGATTATATGGCCGCCAAATCCTAAATATTGACCATATGTCCCTTTACAGAAAAAGTTTGCCAACCTGTGCTATAACCTCTTGAGAGCAGGTGTACTGCTTGATTTGATGTTAAGACATGCAGAGTGGGACTGACTTTTCCAGAATAGAACTTCCCACCTGCATGATGTTCAGAGACCCTTAAGCCAAGACAAGTACCTCTTAGTGGGGTAGGTGATGTAGTGGGGGGAGGGGGGAGGGATGAAGGAGGGTGAGCATCTAAATTTCTGTTTTCTCAGTCTGAGAACAGTTTCTGAGAGAATGAGATGCTGTGTGTCTGCCTCATGTCCACGGGGCTAAAAGCAGCTGCAGCAGGGGCAAAAGTAGGAACTGAAGACCCACTCTGTCTCCGAACTAATTGTCACTGCCTAATTTAATGTTTATATACATCAAACAAACCAGTGTGATGCAAGGGTGAGATTTGGAAGGAGAAGACTTAGATCCAAGATTTCCCATTTACTGATTGTGTCATTGTAGTCAAATCACTTAACTTTCCTGAGCTCATCTTCTCACTTGTAAAATGGAGATGAACATAATATAACTTCATGGTCTTGATGTATTCAATGAGCAAAGTGTGTCAAAGACCTTTGAAAACCATGTAGTTCGTACACAATTATTATATAACAGTTATAATAGATATTATATGATCCAATAGTATGAAGGCCAGTGTTTCTGTGTGGTGGAAGTGCTGGTGTTGGTCTCCTGAGGTCTGGCTCTAACAGGAAATCACATGTCTTAAAAGGCATTTTTGGTAAAGCTGGACTGTCCAGGCAATCAAACTTTGAAACTTTGTAACACTCACCCCAAAACCCAGGGGCATAAAGCAAGCATTCATTTCTTGCTTACGCATCTTCTGGTCATCTGGAGCCCAATTAATCTAGAATAGGCTCATCAGGGCTTGGCTCCAACTTGTAGGTCTGATTCAAGGTCAATGTTCTTTTATTCTTTCTGAACCAGTGGCTTCCCAAGGCATGTTCTTTTCACAGTGATAGTCAGGAGCACGTGAGCCCAATCATCTGCTTGCATCACGTCTGTTTAATATCCCATTGGCTACCACAAGAAACAGGAAAGCACACTCTTCTCAGCACGAGGCCAAGGCAAATCAAACACCATGCCCAACATCACTGCAGTGGGGGAGCATACTCCTCCATGGAGGCCTGTTGCAGGGAGTAGATATTTGTTGACAAATAATCCACTACAGCAGCCAAAGCATTAGCTAAGCCGGTCTAGTGTACCCGAAGTTACTGGACCCAGTAGCTTGTCTAAGTGTGCTGCCATTTTGACGTTGGTGGACCATCGCTGGAAGGAAATTCACTTGCTAATCTGAAGAGTTTACTCTTGACCTCACATTCCTATTTTTCATGTCCATATGCAGTGGAGTGTCAAGTAAAGAAAACTGCACAATTTCTCCAATAACTGAAATTCATAGACCAAATTTTATAGAAAAATCTGTACCCTTTAAGAACAAATTTGGGTCATTTGGAAAATGTAGACATAATAAAGATGCAGAAGGACTGAGTATAATGGTAACAGGAAGCAAAAGGAACCAGGACTAATACCAGACTCAAACAAGAGAGAGCTGAGGTCACCTTAAATAAGAGTGGCAGCCATGGGCAGGGGGTCCCAATTAATTAATTACACCTTAATTTTAAAAAACTGTCTCTGTTCTTGTGTCACCCTCATTGTCCTCTAGAACTATGGGGAATGCCATGGCATCCTGGGGAAGGGAAGGGGTAAAGCCGGCTTCTCTCTGTTCTCTGTTTTTCTTACTCTCTTTTCCTCCTGCTCCTCAAGAGGTAAGGATAAGGTTACCATAGGATCAACAGCTTCATAAATATGCAGAAAGACAAATCAACCTGAAATCCCCCCAAAATAATTAAAATATAAATAGACTTGTTTGTTTCAAGGATTTGCAATGAATGCTTGACTCAGTCTGAAGATTAATCAGTGATTGGTAATTATACTTTCACACACACACACACACACACACACACACACACACATCCAAATACACAAAAGGATAAACCTGGTCCCCTCTAAACAACACGAATGCAAAAACTGTGTGAGTGTTCTGGTTCAAACAGAGGTGAAATCACTTGAGGCTCCTTGCTGAGTCTGGTTCACTTCATACCTGTTGCTGAGCCACCAGCACAGGAAAGGACCATGGGTGGGGTTTTACTGGCATCAGTGAGCAGCCTCCTTTTCTTCTTTCTTCCTACCTTTCCTCTTCTGTTTTCTCTACCTCCCTCCCTCCTTCCTCTCTCCCTTCATCTTTTCCTCCCTCTCTTTCCTATATCTCTTGCAGTTTTTCCCCCTGAAATTTGACTTTTTTTCCTGCCAAAGGAGGTAAGCAATCTTTCAATCCATAGACATTTATGAGTGTTTCATCACTGTGCCAAGCTTACAATTGCCAGTAAGTTCAATAAACCCAAGCCCTGTCCCACAGGAACTCACAATCTAGAACAGTTTTTCTCAGCTGGGGGTAATTTCACCCCTCCAAGACACATTTGACAATGTCTGGAGACATTTTTGATGGTCACGGTTTGGGGTGGGTGCCACTGGAATTAGTGGGTAGAGGCCAGGGATACTGCTAAACATCCTACAATACAGAGGGAAGATCCACAAACAGAATTATCCTGCCCTAAATGTCAATAGTGTTGAGGCTGAAAGACCCTGGTCTAGAAGGAGAAACAAAATACAAACACATTAAAAGGTGACTCATTTCCGGGCTATGTGGAGAAAGGACCCAATATGTAGTATGTACTTGGGCTTGGTAAATTGCGGTTCTGGCTTTTCTGTCTGGTCTCTGGGTCTTTCCAGCTCTGCAGGCTCCCAGCTTTGCTGCCACCTTTGAGAACATGGGATTCTTATAAATTTATTTATTTATTTATTTATTGGCTGCTCTGGGGTCTTCGTTGCTGCGCGAGGGCTTTCTCTAGTTGCGGCAAATGGGGGCTACTCTTCATTGCGGTAAGCGGGCTTCTCATTGTTGAGGCTTCTTTTGTTGTGGAGCACAGGCTCTAGGCGCACGGGCTTCAGTAGGTTTGGTGCATGGGCTCAGTAGTTGTGGTTTGTGGGCTCTAGAGCACAGACTTAGTAGTTGTGGTGCATGAGCGTAGTTGCTTCACGTCATGTGGGATCTTCCCAGACCAGCGCTTGAACCCGTGTCCCCTGCACTGGCAGGCAGATTGTTTTTTTTTTTTTTTTTTTTTTTTTTTTGCAGTATGTGGGCCTCTCACTGTTGTGGCCTCTCCCGTTGAGGAGCACAGGCTCCGGACGTGCAGGCTCAACGGCCATGGCTCACGGGCCCAGCCACTCCGTGGCATGTGGGATCTTCCCAGACCGGGGCACGAACCCGTGTCCCCTGCATCGGCAGGCAGACTCCCAACCACTGCGCCACCAGGGAAGCCCATGGCAGGCAGATTCTTAACCACTGCGCCACCAGTGAAGCCCAAGAACATGGGATTCTTGATCATAGTTGCAATCGTAGGAGTGAAATTCCTCTCCTTTAACGTACTATTCCTTGAGCCCTCCTGGTAGTTCAGTATTTGGCCATCTGGCCATCTGCCCATGCTTCCATCCATCTACTCAGCCAGCCAGCCAGCAGTATTCATTTGGCACTACTAGAGTTGCTCAAACTCTACTAGGTACATCTTATTCTCAGATTCAGACTTCTTGGGAGGGAAAAAAATCTATGTGTGGCATATTAATTGGAAGAGGACAAGGGCTGAGCTTTCTGTAAGAGTGGTTTTGGTTAATGCCCATGGGCAGTACACCAGTTTCCTTCTCTTGTTAATGCCTCTAGTTCCCTATCTGTTAAATGGGAGTCCCACTCCCAGCCACTGTATTGCTCTGCAAGATGTACGCCTGGGTAATCAGCCTGATCTCCTGCTGGAGGGAGAAGACAGAAAGGGGAGAATGAAAGTTACAGTAGCAGCATCCTGTCTATACCCCACACTGGCTTTGGAACCTAAGACAAGTTTCTCAAACTTTTGTGCCTTAATTTCCTTATTTGTACAATAGAATAATGGCACTTTAGTAAAAGAGTCACCGTGAGGACTAAGTCAATCCATGAAAAGCACTTAGAACAGTGCTTGGCACATAGTAAGAGCTCAGTAAGTATTAACTATCATTATCAATTGTTATCACTACCAAGAGAAAAGTTACTAGTTTAGGGATCATGAAAAATTCTATTGTGTCAGATGTTGGAGGGGAGAAGTGAGACCCTATAACTCAGGAACAAGGCCCCTGAGGGACACCCTTTTTTTTTTTTATTTAAAAATACTGAACATTATGTTGTACACCTGAAAATAATATAATTATATAAGTCAACTATACTTCAATTAAAAAAAAGAAACCAATGAGGTAATTCACAAAGAAACCTGGGTAATTTTATTTTATTTTATTTTTTAATTTTTTTTTAAAGTTGTTTATTTTTTATTTTTTTTTTGCTTTATAACAAATTTAATCAGTTATACATATACATATGTTCCCATATCCCCTCCCTTTTGCGTCTCCCTCCCACCCTCCCTGTCCCACCCCTCCAGGCGGTCACAAAGCACCGAGCTGATCTCCCTGTGCTATGCGGCTGCTTCCCACTAGCTATCTACCTTACGTTTGGTACTGTATATATGTCCATGCCGCTCTTTCACTTTGTCACAGCTTACCCTTCCCCCTCCCCATATCCTCAAGTCCATTCTCTAAGGGACACCCTTTTTACCACTATCACTTTAACCAGGGTTTCTCAACATCAGCAGTATTGATATTTAGGGCCTGATCGTTCTTTGCTGCGGGGGGGATTGTTCAGTGCAGTGCAGGAAGTTTAGCAGCATCCCTGGCCTTTATCCACTACATGCAATAGAACTTTCCCCCCAGTTGTGACAGCCAATGTCTCCCGACTTTGCCAAGTGTCCCTTCGGAAGCAAAATCACCCTGGTTGAGAACTACTGTCTTAAACAATAATGATTTTTAAAAATCAGTGATAGTAATAATCACATGTGAGGAATTGCCTCCTCATCATTTGCAATTTCCCTTTTGACTGGGCATGAGGGCATCTTCCATGTGCTGCATGTAACTGTAGATGCTTCAAAAATACTTTCATTCTGCAGAATCTGAGACGTCTTCCTCCAGGAAAGTCTGGCTGGTTCCTCCCAGGCAGTTTGCCTCTAGTTCAACATACTTGCCATGAGGTGGATGGATAACAAATGTTCAAAGGAATATGTTCCTTCCCAAGCAGAGAGAACTGAGAATCTTGAGATTAATGCATATATTTGATCCATTTATGATGTTAATGTAAACACGGCTTCAGAAAGATAATAGTATAAATATGTATTAATCAGTAATCACTTACGTATCTCTATCTGTCTTTCAGTCACACAGACCTTGGCTGGAAGGCTCACTCTGGCTTTTAATACTGAGTGACTTTCAGCAGGTTATCTATCCTCTCTAAGCCTCAGTTACATCTTCCATAAAATGGGGCTAATAATTGCACCCATCTTGTGAAAATTAAGTAAGAGAATGCATGTGAAAAAATTAGTGCAATAGAATCACAAAGGAAGAATTCAACAAATGGTAGCTATCACAGTTGCTGAAAAGAGAAAAATGGTAAGTCAAAGAATTAAATAAGATTAACATGTAGGCATAGATCGGTGCCCTTCTCTCTCTATTTTCAACTAGTTTCAAGCACTATGAAACAGAATATGGTGTTCCCAGTTGTATTCGGTTGAATACACTCTCACCAAATTTATCTCCACCCAGAACCCCAGAATGTGACCTAATTTGGAAACAGGGTTTTCTTGCAGATGTAGTTAGTTAGGATGTGATTATACTGGATTAGGGTGTCCTTATAACAAAGCCATGTGAACTGAGGGAAGACCACCATGTGAAGTTGAGGCAGAAATTTGAGTGAGGCAGCTACATATCAAGGAACACCAAGGACTGTCAGCAATTACCAGAAGCTAGAATAGGTAAAGGAAGGATTCTTCCCTAGAGCCCTCAGAGGGAGCCTGGCTCTGCCAATACCTTGATTTTAGACTTCTAGCCTCCAGAACTGTAAGGTAATACATTTCTCTTATTTAAAGGCATGCTGTTTGTTGTTCTTTGTTATGGCAGCTCTGGGGACTAATACACCAACTTTCTCTGTCTCTTACACTCTGCCTGGGTGGATAGTGCTGTTTATTGACTTATGTAAAAGTGTGTTTCCTTATAATTGTTTTTACTAAATGTTTTTTTTTTCCATCAGAGCCAGCATCACTCTTAACTTTTTAGTGCTGTTAATGAGCTTAAGCATACAGTTACTCCAAACAAGACCTGGTATCTCTTCCTGGACAGAACTGCTTTGTCCCTCACATGTCCCTCCCCATTCACCATATTTTCTTATTTCAAACTGCCCCAAAGGATCACATTCTTCTCACCTTCCAACTGAAATCAAAGTCTGACTTGGCTACACTTGGCAATCTTTCTAAGAATTCATGTCTCAATTACCTTCTTCTTATCTTCATCCTGATAATGTGTCCTCTCCACCGAACTGACCACTTTACAAAGGCTCATACTTCTGGCGGAAATGGCTGTTGATGTCAATAGCTCTATAAGTAGATGTTGCCATTTTCCCACTGAACCTAAAATAAAAAAATAATTATAGAATTCTGGGTTTAGGAGGGACCATAGAGTTCATCTCTTCCAGTGTTCCCTACCCTCTGCTTCCCCACTTCAATGCATGAACTTTCTCTACACTATTCTTACAAGTAGACATCTAGTCACTGCTTTAAAACCTCCAGTGATGGGAAATCCACTGCTTCTTACAACTGTCTATTTTATCATTAGACATTTTTAGTGTTAGGAAGGTCTTTTCACTGAGTTACATACCAAGTGTCTGTCATTGTAACCACTGGTCATGGTTTTGCTCTCAGAGCCCAATAAGTAATATTCATTGCTCTTCTTAGGCACTCACATCCAATAATAGTGAGTTTCAAATACACCATCCCATCCCCACCTCCTGAATAGTTTGTTATGTTTACTTCAGTCTAAACTACCCTTACTCTTTGAGTCATTCCATAACAAAATTTAAAGTTCCTAAACATTTTTGTCACTCTGTTGAACACATTCCAAGTTACATATATTCTTATGGTAAGATCCTAGAGGCATATAGAGCATCCCTGCCAATTCTAGTAGGAGCAGAGTGAGCTGGATTATACCAAATAATATTTTTAAAGCTGAGTTTTCTAGTAGTTTCTTCATCAGTGAACAAGAACTTAACAATGGGTAAAAACACACAAAATTCTACTGTTGGAGAAGTGAAGGAGCTAGAAAAGAATTCATTAAGATACCCAAGGAAAGTCAGAAAAGATTAATTGAGACTAAACTAGACTTTGGACAAATGTAAAGAAAGAGGCAGTGAAGGAATTATAATTTTAGCTCACACCTGTTGTTGGGCCGATGTTCCAGCTATTCTTGCTGTGTAACAACCACTCCAAACTTAGTAGTTTAAAACAGAAACATTTTATTATAACAGATTCTGTGAGTCAGAAATTTGAATAGGACTAATGGGGATGCCTTGTTTCTGCTCCTGCATGTCTGGGTCCTCAGCTGGGAAGACCCCAGTGCTGGGATGACTGAAACACCTGTGGACATTATCACTCACATGCCCGGTAGCTGGCTTGAATGCTGGAACTGTCGACTGAAACACCAGCACATGGCCTTTCCATGCAGCTTGTGTTTCTCACAGCATGGCAGCTGAGTATCAAGAGAAGTGTCCCCAAAGTGAACTTTCCAAGAGAACCAGGACACTGCATGGCCTTTTCTGATCTAGTCTCAAAAGTCATGAAACATAATTTCCACTGCAGGTTCTTGGTTACCTCTTGATGGGGGGAATTGCAAGTCACCTTGAAAAAAAGGATGTGAGATGGGAGAATATTGTGGCAGCATCTTTGGAAATTATAATCTGTCATTGTCTGGAAAAGTAAAAATCAATGGTGTCCAATCTCAGTGTCCAACAGAGATTATTTAACCTAGAACTGAAGAACTCCCTATGGAGGACATCTTCCAAGTAGGACAAAGCTGTAACTCTCTACCTGTAATATTCTCAACTCTGTCCCCCATATGTGGTTTCTATCAAGAATTTTCACAATGGCGTGACCCCTTACATTCCAAAAAGTAGAATGAATGTGATGATAGTTTATATGCTAGGCCATGCTTAGGCATCTCCACTGAAAGACCAAAGTGGTCATGAATGAAAAATTCTTACACCTTGAAGTGCAGGGAAACATAAATGGAAATTGTTCCTGTGTTGGTTTAGCACGAGTATCAGGTTCCAGATTCTAGTCATTAGGTTTGCTAGACACAGTTCTCTTAGTAAAATAATTAGTATTCATATTTTGGTGTGATACTATGGCTGTGACTAAAGAAGGCAATGAGTTCATAGCTCTATTTTTCTTCAACCTGGAGCACATCTCACTCAGTTGTATAGTTAGGTCAACTTCACTTTGGGTACATATGTTCACAATCAAGGGTGATAATTGAGAGCCATGTACATTTATCTTTGTGCAAAGCTTGTTTCCATCCTTTGCACAACTTTGCTGCTTTGGGAATAATCCACATAAAAACAACCTTGAACTGAATACAAAGCATCATTCTAGCCCATTCTTGAATTTGGAGTAGGGTCTGTGGTCTAACCAAAATAGCTCTGATGAGGAAGGACTCTGGCAAGAATTAAAAAGCAAAGTTTATGGTCCCAAGGCTGTAAACGGCAAAAATACTAATCTCCCTTTTCACATCTAGGTGGTAGCCAGAAGAAATAATCAGCAAAAATAAGGGAATGTCCTATCAAAGGATATTTGACTTTTCTTTAATGATGTTCCATCAGAGAGCCTTGACCATCTCAATCAGGAATGACCTGATCATGGTAGTTACTGTCCAAACTATGCATTTGAAAATTACCATACATTTTGTTTTCTATCATTGGTTTTCACCTCATGTGTATTTGCCTAATGATGAATTTCTCTTACATCCGTAGGAAGACTCTGTTGTAGGTATGATGGTCTCTCTGCAGTTTTGTGTACTTTAGATACACAATTTAGTATCCTAACTTCCCAATGGTATTAGTTGTTTATTTTCTGGGCTATTATTCATAATTGCAATTCCATGCTTTGACCATTCTTTTCTTTCTATCATGAATGTATTCCATTTCCACTTTCCCTATCCAAATGTGACTCATATCTCAAGACAAGTTTGCAATGGTATTTTCCCCAAGGCCTTCCCCAAACAGCTCTATGAACATCTAACTCACATCCATATCCTTCTTCTGTAAATTCTTCCCATCACACTTATCATCTGTCTCCCTCACTTTAACATTTTTATCACATTCTTCCTTCTCCTCTTACCTCTTCTGTGTGAGTTTATGTTGATTCTTCTATTAGGCTCAGAGCTCCTGAGGGGTCAGAAACCAAAATTTTTTATTTCCTCCACAACCTATGGACAAAATAAGTATTTGTTAAAAATACAAATAAGCTCAGTTGTTAGGAGTGAGGAGACTTTTGCTGATTGATCCATGCTCTTTCTCTTGCCCAGTTCCCTCTTCTGACTTATAAGAGGCTTTTGTGAAAAGGCTGGGATGATCCATTTTATATTCCATAAGGAAACACAGAGGTACAAAACCCAAGAATGAATTTCTCAGGAGCCCAAGGACCAGCCTCCCAAGTCACTGCTTTGCACTTGTCCCTGTTTCTGCCTGCCTTTCTCCTGAGTACACCTCCACTAGCCAATGACCCTATGCCAGGAGACCCAGTGCAAACTTCAGGAGAAGTCTTGGAAACTCTATCGCCAGGTGGAAGTTTTAAGAACAGAAAACATGTGTTGAGCTGAACTAGAGAGAGGCCTTGGCTAGATCAGTCTCAACATTGCTTTGTCTATGCTTAACGTCCTCTCTAATGTCCTTCCTGCTCAAGCATCTTATTGAGTATTTTTCTATCCAGGGAAGGAGTTGGAAGATTTTTCCTCCTTTCTGTAAAGGGCCAGAATGTAAAAGCTCTAGGCTTTGTGGGTTATATAATCTCTGTCACAACCATTCATGTCTGCCATTGTAGCATGAAAGAAGCCACAGATCAAATGAGTGTGGCTGAGTTTCAATAAGACTTTATTTATAAAAAGAGTTGGAGAGGAGTCACCAAGACTGTAGAGCAGGAAGACACTTAGCTCACTTCCTTACAAGCATACCAAAACTATAACTATTTGCAGAGCAACTATTAATGAGAAAGACCTAAATACTAGCAGAAAAGATTTTCTATAACTAAAAATATAAAGAAGGGACCACAATGAAACAGGTAGGATGAATGTAGACACAGTATAACAGAGACCCATACCCCAGGGTGGACAACCCAAAAAGAGGAGAATAATTACAATTGCCCACACACCCCACATAGAGGGAACCCTTAAGGCATACAGCTCTGGTGACCATAGGGGAGTGTGCTGCTGGGACACATAGGCCATCTCCTACAAAAGGCTACTTTTCCAAGACTGGGAAATGTAATCAACCTATGAAATACATAGAAATAAAAGCAGCAAAATCAGGTGACATGGGAGTATGTTCTTAATGAAAGAACAAGGTGAAACTCCAGAAGATGAACTCAGTGAAGTAGAGATAAGCAATCTACCCAATAAAGAGTTCAAGGTAATCATCATAAAGATGCTCAAAGAACTAGGGAGAAGAATGGATGGACAGAGTGAGAATTTTAACAGAGTTAGAGAATATAAAGAAGAACAAAACAGAGCTGAAGAATACAATAACTGAAATAAAAAATATACAAGAAGGAATCAATAGTAGATTAGATGATGAAGAGGAAAGGATAAGTCAGACAGAGTAGTGGAAATCACTGAAGCCAAACAGAAAAAAGAAAAAAAAAAAAAGGAAATGAAGACAGTTTAAGAGATCTCTGAGACCACATCAAGTGCACTAATTTCACATTATAGGGGTACCAGAAGGAGAAGAAAGAGAGAAAAGGGAAGAGAACATATTTCATGAAATATTAGCTGAAAACTTCCCTAACCTGTGTAGGGAAGAGAACATATTTCATGAAATATTAGCTGAAAACTTCCCTAACCTGTGTAGGAAAGAGAAATCCAGGTTTAGGAAGCATTGAGAAACCCAAACAAGATGAATCCAAACAGACCCATACGAAGACATATTACAAGTACAATGGCAAATTTTAAAGAGAGAATTCTAAAGGCAGCAAGAGAAAAAAGAAAAGAGTCATATACAAGAGAACCCCCATACAGCTATTAATTGATTTCTCGGCAGAAACTTTGCAGGCAAGAAGGGAGTGGCATGATATATGCAAAGTGCTGAAAGGGAAGATCTTGCAGCCTAGGATACTCTACCCAGGAAGATTATTATTTAGAATTGAAAGAGAGATAAATAAGTTCTCAGACAAGCAAAAAGTAAAAGAGTTCATCAATACTAAACCAACCCTAAAAGAAATGTTAAAAGGTCTTCTCTAAGTGGAAAAGAAAAGGCTACAACAAGAAGTAAGAATCTGTAGGAAAGGAAAAATCCCATTAGTAAAGGTCAATATATAGAAAAGGCTGTGGGTCAAGCACTTAAATAAGCTAGTACCAAAAAATAAAAGAAAAAAATTGTAAAAACAACTGTAAGTACAATAAACATTGAGGGATAAACATGAAGATGTAAACTATGACCTCAGAAGCACAAAACATGGGGGAGCAAAGTAAAAAATGTAGATCTTTTAGAATATGTTTGAACTTAAATGACTACCAGTTTAAAACGAGTAGATGTAGCTATAGGTCAGTGTATATGAATCCCATGCTAACCACAAATCAAAAACTTGCAATAGATACACAAACACCAGAGAGAAAGTAACACATGCATACCACTAAAGGAAATCATCAAACCACAAGGGAAGAAACTAAAAGAAGAAGTAAAGAACAGAGAAGAACTTCAAAAACAACCAGAAAACAATTCACAAAATGGCCATAAGTATATTCCTATCAGCAATCACTTTAAATGTCAATGGACTACATGTTCTAATCAAATGACATAGAGTGGCTGATTGGATAAAAAAATTTTTTAAAAAGACCCATTTATATGCTGCTTATAAGAGACTCACTTCAGAGCTAAAGACACACACACACTGAAAGTGAGGGGTTGGAAAAAGACTTTATGCAAAAGGAATCAACAAGGAGTGTGTAGCAATACTCATATCAGACAAAATGGATTTTAAAATAAAGTCTATAGGGACTTCCCTGGTGGCACAGTGGTTGGGTATCTGCCTGCCAATGCAGGGGACATGGGTTCGAGCCCTGGTCCAGGAAGATCTCACATGCCACGGAGCAACTAAGCCTGTGTGCCACAACTATTGAGCCTGCACTGGCCCATGAGCCACAGCTACTGAACCCACGTGCCACGATTACTGAAGCCCATGTGCCTAGAGCCCATGCTCCTCAACAAGAGAAGCCATTGTAATGAGAAGCCTGAACACCACAACAAAGTGTAGCCCCTGCTCTCCACAACTAGAGAAAGCCCACGCTCAGCAATGAAGACCCAACACAGCCAAAAATAAATAAATAAATAAATTTATTAAAAATAAAATAAAATATAAAGTCTATAACAGAAGAGAAAGAAAGGCATTATATAATGATAAAGGGATCAATACAAGAAGATTATATAACACTCATTAATATATATGCAACTTATATTGGAAAGCATAAGTATATAAAGTGAATATTAATAGATATAAAGGGAGAAATTGACAATAATATAATTGTAGGGGACTTTAACAGCCCATTTACATCAATGGACAAATCATGTAGGCAGAAAATCAATAAGTCAACAGTGGTCTTAAATGACAAAATAGACCAATTAGACTTAAGGGATATCTACAGGACATTCCATCCAAAAACAACAGACTATACGTTCTTTTCAAGTGCACATGGAACATTCTCCAGGATATATCACATGCTAGGGCACAAAACAAGCCTCAATAAATTTAAGAGGATGGAAATTATATCAAGGCGCTTTTTTCCAACTGCAATGGTATGAAACTAGAAATCAATTACAGGAAGAAAAATGGGGAAAGCACAAACACTTGGAGACTAAACAACATGCTACTAAAAAAACCAATGAGTCAATGAAGAAGTCAAAGAGGAAATTAGAAAATACCTTGAGACAAATGAAAATAAATACACAACATTCCAAAATCTATAGGATACAGTAAAAGCAGTTCTAAGAGGGAAGTTTATATCCATAGAAGCCTACCTCATGGAACAAGAAGTGTCTCAAATAAACAACCTTACCTACCATCTAAAGGAATTAGAACAAGAAGGACGAACAAACCCCAAAGTCAGCAGAAGGAGAGAAATAATAAAATCAGAGAGGAAATAAATAAAATAGAGATAAAAAACAATAGAAAAGATTAATGAAACCAAGAGCTGGTTTCTTGAAAAGATAAACAAAATTGATAAGCCTTTAGCCAGGCTCATCCAGAAAAAAAGAGACACAACCCAAATGAACAAAATAAGAAATGACAGAGGAGAAATAACAACTGATACCACAGAGATACAAAAAAAAAATCATAAGAAAATGCTATGAACAGTTATATGTCAACAAATTTTAAAACCTAGAAGAAATGGACAAGTTTCTAGAAACATACAACCTTCCAAGACTTAATCAGGAACAAACAGACAATCTGAACAGACCAATCACTAGTAATTAAATTAATTTGTAATAAAAAAAACCTCCCAGGAAACAGAAGTCCAGGACTAGATAGCTTCACAGGGGAATTCTACCAAACATATAAAGAAGAGATAATACTTATACTTCTCAAACTATTCCAAAAAATTGAAGGGGAAGAAACCCTCCCAAATTGATTCTATGAGGCCTCTATTATCCTAATACCAAAACCAGACAGAGACATTATGAAAAAAGAAACTTATAGGCCAATATCTCTGATGAATATAGATGTAAAAATCCTCAAGAAAATATTAGCACACAGAATTCCACAATACGTAAAAAGGAACATATACCATGATCAAGTGGGATTTATGCTGGGGATGCAAGCATGGTTCAATATCCACAAATCAATCCATGTGATACACCTAATTAACAAAAGGAAGGATAAAAATCACATGATCATCTCAATAGATGCAGAAAAATCATTTGACAAATTTCAACATCCATTCATGATAAAAACTCACATCAAAGTGGTTATAGAGGGAGCATATCTCAGCATAATAAAAGCCATTTATGAGAAACCTACAGCTAACATGATATTCAATGAGGAAAAGCTAAAGAAAATGATGAAAAGCTACTGCTTTTCATCTCAAATCAGGAACAAGACAAAAATGCCTACTCTGACCACCTGTATTTAACATAGTACTGGAATCTTAGTCACAGCAATCAGACAAGAAAGGAAACAAAAGGCATTCAAATTGGAAGGGAAGAAATAAAATTGTCACTGTGTGCAGATGACATGATACAATATATAGAATATCCTAAAGTTTTCACCAAAAAGCTATTAGAACGAATAAATGAATCAGTAAAGTTGCAGGATACAAGATTAATATACAGAAATCTGTTGCTTTTCTATACTGGAATAATGAACAGAAAGAAAATTCAAGAAAACAATTTGATTTACGATTGCATCAAAGAACAAAATACCTAGGAATAAACTTAACCAAACAGGTGAAAGCCTGTACTCTGAAAACTATAAGATATTGATGAAGATAATTGAAGAGGCTACAAATAAATGAAATGATATCCCATATTCATGGATTAGAAGAATTAATATTGTCAAAATGTCCATACCACCCAAAGCAACCTACTGATTTAATCAATCCCTATCAAACTACCCATGTCATTTTTTCCCCCATGTCATTTTTCACAGAACTAGAACAAATAATCTTAAAATTTATACAGAACCACAAAAGACCCTGAATAGCCAAAGCAATCTTGGGAAAAAAGAACAAAGGGAGAGGTTTCATGCTGTATGACTTCAGACTATACTAGAAAGCTACAGCAATCTGAGCAGTATGGTTCTGGCACATAAACAGACATATAGATCAATCGAAAGAATAGAGAATCCAGAAAAAAAAACTCATGCACATATTGTTAATTAATCTATTACAAAAGAGGCAGGAATATAAAATGGAGAAAAGGCAGTCTCTTCAATAAGTGGTGTTGGGGAAACTGGACAGCTACATGTAAAAGAATGAAATTAGAACATTTTCTCACACCATATATAAAAATAATCTCAAAATGGATTAAAGGCCTAAATATAAGACTGAAAACCATAAAACTAGAAGAAAGCATTGGCAAGACACTCTTTGACATAAATCATAGAATTTTTTTTTTGAATCAGTCTCCTAAGGCAAAGGAAACAAAAGCAAAAATTTAAAAATGAGACAATTAAACTTAAAAGATTTTTCACAGCAATGGAACCATTGATAAAACAACAAGACAGCCTACTGAATGGGAGAAAATATTTGCCAATGATATGACTGATAAGGGTTTAATATCCAAAATATACAAACAGCTTATACAACTCAATATCAAAAAACAAAAACTCAATTAAAAAATGAGCAGAAGACCTGAATAGACATTTGTACAAAGAAGATATACAGATGGCTAGCAGGCACATGAAAAGATGCTCAACATCATTAATCATCAGAGATATGCAGATCAAAACCATAATGAGATATCAACTCACACCTGTCAGAGTGGCTAACATCAAAAAGACAAGAAATAACAAGCACTGAAGAGGATGTGGAGAAAAGGGAAACCCCATGCACTGTTGGTAGAAATGTAAAGTAGTTCATTTGCTAAGGAAAACATTTTGGAGATATTTCAAAAAAATACAAATAGAACTACCATATGATCCAGCAATTCCACTCCTGGATACTTATCTAAAGAAAATGAAAACACGAATTTGAAAGATATATGCACCCCTATGCTCATTGCAGCATTATTTACAGTAGCCAAGAAATATAAGCAACCTAAGTGCCCAACAATAGATGAATTAATAAAGAAGCCATATATATATATATATATATATATATATAGGAGTGTTAGCCATATAAAAAATAAAAGAATGAAATCTTGCCATTTGCAACAACATGAATGAACCTAGAAGGTATTATGCTAAGTGAAATATCTTAGACAGAGGAAGACAAATACTGTATGTTATCACTTATATGTGTTATCACTTATATGTGGAATCTAAAAAACAAAACAAATGAACGAACATAACAAAACAGAAACAGAACTATAGACACAGAGAACAAACAGGTGGTTACTAGAGGGGACGTGGGTAGAGAGGAAAGAAATAGGTGAGGGAGATTAAGAGATACAAACTTCTAGTTGCAAAATAAATGAGTCATGGACATGAAATGTACAATGTGGTGAATATAGTCAATAATTATGTAATATCTTTGTATGGTGAGTATTGTAACTAGACTTATGGTGATCATTTTGAAATGTATAAAAATATCGAATCACTATGCTGTATAACAGGAACTAACATAGTGTTGTAGGTTAATTATACTTAAAAAACAAACAAACTCATAGAAAAAGAGATCAGATTTGTGTTTACCAGAGGTGGGGAGTAGGAGGAGGGGAAATTGTATGAAAGCAGTCAAAAGGTATAAACTCCCAGTTATAAGATAAATAAGTACTAGCAATGTAAAGTACAACATGATAGATATAATTAACACTGCAGTACATTATATATAAAAGTTGTTAAGAGGGTAAATCCTAAGGGTTCTCATCACAAGGAAATTTTTTTCTTTATATCTTTAATTTTGTATCTATATGAGATGATGGATGTTAACTAAACTTAGTGTGATAATCATTTCATGATGTATCATTATATCATGATGTATGTCAAATCATTATGCAATACACCTTAAATTTATACAATGCTGTGTGTCAATTATATCTCAGTAAAACTGGAAAAAAAATCCCAAACAACAACAAATATAAACAAACCAACAAAAACAGGTGGATGACTGAATTGGGCCTGAAGCCCATAATTTGTTGACCACTGATCTAGGGGAATCTCTACGTTTCTCAGCCTTGTTCCATTTCTGTGGCCACACTTTGGCTCCTGCAGCCCAACTCATTTGGGAATCACTTCTTTCCCTTTCTGACCCCTTTCCTGCTACATCTCTATTTTGAGTCTATTTTTCCAATGAAAACTTCATCGATTTCTCCAACTTATACAACTCAAGTGAGTTTTCTGTAGCCCTTGGGCCATTTATAGTTAGTACCCTAGAGTTTAGAATATAGTTGTTTCATGAATATTAATTTTCTCTTCCAAAGAATATTGTAGGCCCTTGAGGGAAGAAAACAAGTCCTATATTAGTATATGTCTCCTACACCTTCCCTGTTACAGCTTGGTACATAGTAGGTGTTTAATAAATATTTGCTAGTTGATTTATTGACATATATCTACAAGAGTGTATTTGTTCCTTATTCTGTGTGGTAGGCTGCATAATGGCTTCCCAAGATGTCCCTGTCCCAATCCTTGGAACATGTGGATGTTACCCTACATCACGATATAGACTTTATCATGTGACTAAGTTAAGAATCTTGAGATGGGGAGATTACCTTGGATTATGTAGGTTGGTCCCATGTAATAACAAGGGTATTATAAAAGTGAAGCAGGAGGAGAAAGCAGAAGCAAGAAGAACTACAATTCTGCAGCCTGTGGAACGGAAACCATGTTCACAGAAAGAGAGACAAAATGAAAATGCAGAGGAGGATGTACCAGATGAAGGAACAAGATAAAACCCCAGAAAAACAACTAAATGAAGTGGAGATAGGCAACCTTCCAGAAAAAGATTTCAGAAAAATGATAGTGAAGATGATCCAGGACCTTGGAAAAAGAATCGAGGCAAAGATAGAGAAGATGCAAAAGATGCTCAACAAAGACCTAGGAGAATTAAAGAACAAACACCTAGAAGAATTAAATACAAACAAACAGAGATGAACAATACAATAACTGAAATGAAAAATACAATAGAAGGAATCAGTAGCAGAATAACTGAGGCAGAAAAACGGATAAGTGACCTGGAAGACAGAATGGTGGAATGCGCTGCTGCAGAACAGAATAAAGAAAAAAGAATGAAAAGAAATGAAAACAGCCTAAGAGACCTCCAGGGCAACATTAAACGCATCAACATTTACATTAAAGGGGTCCCAGAAGGAGGACAGAGAGAGAGAAAGGACCTGAGAAAACATTTCAAGAGATTATAGTCAGAAATTTCCCTAACATGGGAAAGGAAATAGCCACCCAAGTCCAGGAAGAACAGAGAGTCCCAAGCAGGATAAACCCAAGGAGAAACACACCAAGACACATAGTAATCAAATTGACAAAAATTAAAGACGAAGAAAAATTATTAAAAGCAACAAGGGATAAATGACAACATACAAGGGAACACCCATAAGGTAAAGAGCTGATGTCTCAGCAGAAACTCTACAAGGCAGAAGTGAGTGTCATGATATATTTAAAGTGATGAAAAGGAAGAACCTACAACCAAGATTACTCTACCCAGCAAGGATCTCATTCATATTCGATGGGGAAATCAAAATCTTTACAGACAAGCAAAAGCTAAGAGAATTCAGCACCACCAAACCAGCTTTACAACAAATGCTAAAGGAACTTCTCTAAGTGAGAGACACAAGAGAAGAAAACGACCTACAAAAACAAACCCAAAACAATTAAGAAAATGATCATAGGAACATATATATCGATAATTACCTTAATTGTGAATGGATTAAATACTCCAACCAAAAGACACAAGCTTGCTGAATGGATACAAAAAAAAAGATTCATATATGTGCTGTCTATAAGACAGCAACTTCAGACCTAAGGACACAATATAGACTGAAAGTGAGGGGATGGGGTCTTCCCTGGTGGTGCAGTGGTTGAGAGTCCGCCTGCCGATGCAGGGGACGCAGGTTAGTGCCCTGGTCCGGGAAGTCCCACATGCTGCAGAGTGGCTGGGCCCGTGAGCCATGGCCGCTGAGCCTGCACATCCGGAGCCTGTGCTCCACAACAGGAGAGGCCAAAGCAGTGAGTGGCCCGAGTACTGCAAAAAATAAAAATAAAAATAAAAAAATAAAGTGAGGGGATGGAAAAAAGATATTCCATGCAAATGGAAATTAAAAGAAAGCTGGAGTAGCAACATTCATATCAGAAAAAATAGACTTTAAAATAAAGAATGTTACAAGAGACAAGGAAGGACACTACATAATGATAAGGGATCAATCCAAGAAGAAGATATAACAATTATAAATATATATCCACCCAACATAGTAGTACCTCAATACATAAGGCAAATGCTAACAGCTATAAAAGAGGAAATCGACAGTAACACAATAACAGTAGGGGACTTTAACACCTCACTTACACCAATAGACAGACCATCCAGACAGAAAATTAGTAAGGAAACACAAGCTTTAGATGACACAATAGACCAGATAGATTTAATTGATATTTACAGGACATTCTGGACATTCTATCCAAAAAGAGCAGATTACACTTTCTTCTCAAGTGCACATGGAACATTCTCCAGGATAGATCACATCTTGGGTCACAAATCAAGCCTCAGTAAATTTAAGAAAATTGAAATTGTATCAAGCATCTTTTCCAATCCTATGAGATTAGAAATAAATTACAGGGAAAAAAAGGTAAAAAACACAAACACATGGGAACTAAACAATACACTACTAAATAACCAAGAGATCACTGAAGAAATCAAAGAGGAAATCAAAAAATACCTAGAGACAAAGGACAATGAAAACATGACAATCCAAAACCTATGGGATGCAGCAAAAGCAGTTCTAAGAGGGAAGTTTATAGTAATACAATCCTACTTCAAGAAAAATCTCAAATAAATAATCTAACCCTACACCTAAAGGAACTAGAGAAAGAAGAACAAACAAAACCCAAAGGTAGTAGAAGGAAAGAAATCATAAAGATCAGAGCAGAAATGAATGAAATAGAAACAAAGAAAACAATAGCAAAGATCAGTAAAATTAAAAGCTGGTTCTTTGAGAAGATAAACAAAATTGATAAACCTTTAGCCAGACTCATCAAGAAAAAGAGGGAGAGGACTCAAATCTATAAAATTAGTAATGAAAGAGGAGAAGTTATCAAGGACACTGCAGAAATACAAAGCATCATAAAAGACTACTACAAGAAACTCTATGCCAATAAAATGGACAACCTGGAAGAAATGGGCAAATTCTTAGAAAGGTATAACCTTCCAAGACTGAACCAGGAAGAAACAGAAAATATGAACAGACCAATCACAAGTAATGGAATTGAAAATGATTAAAAATCTTCCAAGAAACAGAAGTACAGGACCAGATGGCTTCACAAGTGAATTCTATCAAACATTTAGAGAAGAGCTAACACCCATCCTTCTCAAACTTTTCCAAAAATTTGCAGAGGAAGGAACACTCCCAAACTCATTCTACGAGGACAGTATAACCCTGATACCAAAACCGGACAGAGATACTACAAAAAAAGAAAACTACAGACCAATATCACTGACGAATATGATGCAAAAATCCTCAACAAAATACCAGTAAACAGAATCCAACAACACATTCAAAGGATCATACACCATGATCAAGTGGGATTTATCCCAGGGATGCACACATTCTTCAATATATGCAAATCAATCAATGTGATACATCATATTTAAAAAATTGAAGAATAAAAATCATATGATCATCTCAATAGATGCAGAAAAAGCTCTTGACAAAATTCAACACCCATTTATGATAAAAACTCTCCAGAAGGTGGGCATAGAGGGAACCTACCTCAACATAATAAAGGCCATATGCGACAAACTCACAGCCAACATCATTCTCAATGGTGAAAAACTGAAAGCATTTCCTCTAAGATCAAGAACAAGACAAGGATGTCCACTCTCTCCACTATTATTCAACAGAGTTTTGGAAGTCCTAGCCACAGCAATCAGAGAAGAAAAAGAAATAAAAGGAATCTAAATTGGAAAAGAAGAAATAAAACTGTCACTGTTTTCAGATGACATTATACTATACATAGAGAATCCTAAAGATGCCAACAGAAAACTACTAGAGCTAACAATGAATTTGGTGAAGTTGCAGGATACAAAATTAATTCACAGAAATCATTTGCATTCCTATACACTAACAATGAATGATCAGAAAGAGAAATTAAGGGAACAATCCCATTCACCATTGCAACAAAAAGAATAAAATATCTAGGAATAAACCGACCTAAGGTGGTAAAATATCTGTACTCAGAAATCTATAAGACACTGATGAAAGAAATCAAAGATGAGACAAACAGATGGAGAGATATACAATGTTCTTGGATTGGAAGAATCAATATTGTGAAATGACTATGCTACCCAAAGCAACCTACAGGTTCAATGCAATTCCTATGAAACTATCAATGACATTTTTTACAGAACTAGAACAGAACATCTTAAAATTTGTATGGAGACACAAAAGATCCCAAATAGCCAAAGCAATCTTCAGGGGAACAAAACAGGCTGGAGGAATTAGGCTCCCTGACTTCAGAGTATACTACAAAGCTACAGTAATCAAGACATTATGGTACTGGCAGAAAAACAGAAATATAGATCAATGGAACAGGATGAAAAGCCCAGAGATAAACCCACGCACCTATGGTCAACTAATCTATGACAAAGGAGTCAAGGATATACACTGGAGAAAAGACAGTCCTTTTAATAAGTGGTGCTGGGAAAACTGGACAGCTACATGTAAAGGAATGAAATTAGAACACTCCCTAACACCATACACAAAATAAACTCAAAATGGAGTAAATACCTAAATGTAACACTGGACACTATAAAACTCTTAGAGGAAAATATAGGAAGAACACTCTTTGACATTAATCACAGCAAGATCTTTCTTGACCCACCTCATAGAGTAATGGAAATAAAAACAAAAATAAACAAACAAGACCTAATGAAAATTAAAAGCTTTTGCACAGCAAAGGAAACTATAAACAACATAAAAAGAAAACCCTAAGAATGGGAGAAAATATTTGCAGGTGAATCAATGGACAAGGAATTAATCTCCAAAATATATAAGCAGCTCATGCAGCTCAATATTAAAAAACAAACACCGCAATCAAAAGTGGGCAGAAGACCTAAATAGACATTTCTCCAAAGAAGACATACAGATGGCCAAGAGGCACATGAAAAGCTGCTCAGCATCAGTAATTATTAGAGAAATGCAATTCAAAACTACAATGAGGTATCATCTCACACCAGTCAGAATAGCCATCATCAGAAAATCTACAAACAACAAATGCTGGAGAGGGTGTGGAGAAAAGGGAACCCTCTTGCACTGTTGGTGGGAATGTAAATTGATACAGCCACTATGGAGAACAGTATGGAAGTTCCTTAAAAAACTAAAAATAGAACTACCATATGACCCAGCAATCCCACTACTGGGCATATACCCAGAGAAAACCATAATTCAAAAAGACACATGCACCCCAATGTTCATTGCAGCACTATTCACAATAGCCAGGTCATGGAAGCAACCTAAATGCCCATCGACAGATGAATGGGTAAAGAAGATGTGGTACATATATACAATGGAATATTACTCAGCCATAAAAAGGAATGAAACTGGGTCATTTGTATAGACGTGGATGGTCCTAGGGACTGTCATACAGCGTGAAGTATATCAGACAGAGAAAAACAAATGTATATTAAGGCACATATGTGGAATCTAGAAAACTGCTGCAGATGAAC
The DNA here is from genome assembly GCF_964165515.1 of Mesoplodon bidens. Lineage (NCBI taxonomy): Eukaryota > Metazoa > Chordata > Mammalia > Artiodactyla > Ziphiidae > Mesoplodon > Mesoplodon bidens. Next base: position 17,449,005 of record NC_138164.1, on the reverse strand, counting down.
CAGTTTGCAAGGCAGAAATAGAGACGCTGATGTAGATACCAAGGTGGGAAAGTGGCTGGGGTCAGGGGTGGTGGTGGTGGGATGAATGGGGAGATTGGGATTGACATATATACACTAATATGTATAAAATAGATAACTAATAAGAACCTGCTGTAGAAAAATAAATAAAATAAAATTCAAAAAGAAACAAAGTGAAGCAGGGGGAGTCAGAGACGACAGAAGCTGAGAGACAGAAAGTGATTTGAAGATGCTCTAGTACTGGCTTTGAAGATGGAGGAAGTGGGCCATGAGAGAAGGGCTTCTATAGGCTGCTTCTGGAAGCAGGAAAGGGCGAGAGAACAATTTCTCTCCTGCAGACTTCTTAAGAACCAGGCCTACTGATACCTTGACTTCATCCCAGTGCAACTTATTTCAGAGTTTTGGCCTCCAGAACTGTAAAAGAATAACTTTGTGTTGTTTAAAGCCATTAAGTTTGTGGTAATTTATTACAGGAGCAATAGGAAACTACTAATCTTTGTGACAGGAAAATATTAAATGATAAAAAGCACCAAGAAGCATTTTTGTGCCTGTATGTGGATGCCCCTGCAGGTCCCTAAGCACAGCTTTGAGCATTTATTTTCTGGTGAGGATGGAAATCTAAAGTAGGTGGTGAGAAAAAACTATAGAAGCGTGTATTTGTTTATAAGGAAGAAATTTCCTAGTGACATTCTGTACATAAGCCATTCTTCAAGGTGCCTTAGAAAGTGATTGTTCCTGGAGATGTGGGTTTAAGATACAGCTCTGTCACTTGCTATGTGACCTTGGACAAGTCACTTAATCTCTTTGGCAGTAGAGCCTTACTGTTACAAAGGTTGTAGGAGGTCTGTCCTGCCCCACTTAATTGGCCCCAATGAGGCAAATGTAGCCTCTGTTCATCTGGACTTAGTAAGACATTTTTTTAAACATCTTTATTGGAATATAATTGCTTTACAATGGTGTGTTAGTTTGGACATAGTAAGACATTTACTATAAGCTTGCAATAAAGCTATCCAGCAAGAAACCCATGGGACAACTCTGTCATACAGACAGCTGAGGTACTCAAGATGCAGAGCTGCTGAGCTGCCATGCAACTTTGAGACTTTTTCTGCAAAGGAGAAGGTGCAATTACTCCAATCAAACAATGCTACCAGGGGCTTCCCTGGTGGCACAGTGATTGAGAGTCCGCCTGCCGATGCAGGGGACACGGGTTCGTGCCCCAGTCCAGGAAGATCCCACATGCCGCGGAGCAGCTGGGCCCGTGAACCATGGCCGCTGAGCCTGCGCTTCTGGAGCCTGTGCTCCACAATGGGAGAGGCCACAACAGTGAGAGGCCCATGTACCACACACACACACACAAAACCCAAAAAACAAAAACAATGCTACCAGGTCGAAGACCCAACAGCTAGGTGATTATTTTCAGAAGGACGGGTTAGATATTTGTTCTGTTTTGGTTTTGCTTTTTTGAGCTGTCCTCTTAGATTAATCACAAAGGCCCTATTGGCACACCCCAGGCTTCTAGTATTGTCATTTTTGTGATATTAACAAAAAGTAATAATGATGGCAGTTTTGTATGAATGATATCATTCTGCTACTTGTCCAAGTTCAGTCCTTCTCTTGTGTTCCAGATGTTTTACTCCATCAATTCTCCCCATTTTCCCTTGCATCATCAAACACTGATCACCTCTATATTTCCATTTTCATTACTAATATGCTCAGGTTCTCCATACACTAATAAGTGAAAACAAACAAAACCCTTTTTGGAACACTGCTACCTCTTTGAACTACTGACTACTCTATTTCTTCCTTCCCTTTACTGCCCAACTACTCCAAATTCTGTCTACTCTCACAGCTTCCTCATGTCACCATCCATGCACTCTTGAACATCTCTCTTTCTGGTTCCCATTCCAAACAATTAACTCAAATTATACTCTACACAACTGAACTTTTCTTAATTGACAACTTCAAAGCCCCTCTCAGTTCCCCATTTTCTCTGACCTCTCTGCCGTGTATAAATGGACTCTCCCTCTTGTAGATATCACTTCCTTTAGTTTGCATGACTGTCCCCTATCCTGATTACTCTCCTATATTTGTAACCTCTTCTTCTCTGCCCTTTGTCCTTGGCTTTCCCTCTTTTCCCTGTCTCCAACTATGGCTGGTCACCAGGTCCTACATTTAGCACTCCTCTCCTCCCACCATCCTTTCTCCTTGAGAGATCTCATCTATCCCCATAACCTCACCATCATCCATACTACTGACTCCACTTCTGACCACTGTTCCAAGTTCTATTTCCAGTTTTCCAAGTGCATTGTGAGCATCTCCACATGGATGTTCAAATGACATATTGAAACAGACAGGGCCAAATCTGAACTAATGGTCACTTCCATCAAAACAGTACAGTGTAATGATTAAGAATATGGCCTTTCAAATTTTATAGCCTCGAGTTTCAGTATCAGCTGCTCTCTGCTTTGGCTGTATGACCCTAAGAAATTCATTTTTGTGTCTCTATTTCCTCATTTATGAGATGGGAAAATAGAAGTACCTATTTCACAGAGTTCTTGAGAAAACTAAAAGAGAATGCAGCCAGATTGTCATGCTTAGAGCCTGGAATATAGTTATGGTTGAATAAATATGAGTGCTGTTACTACACCTGACTTACCCTTCTTTTTGTCAGTCAACCTCAGTTGGTCATCCTTGACACCATCCTACACCCAATCAATTGTCAAGTATTGTCAATTCTTGGTTAATAACATGTCTTGTTTCTATTTCCTGCTTTTCACATGATCAGCTGTCTTGTTAGGACCAACTACAGCCTGCTGTCCAGTACCTTCACCGTTTTCTCTCCATCACTTCTACTCCATCCCTTCTTTTTGATGCACACATTCAATGTATCATTTTTCTGCCCCAAACTTTCAATGACTCCTTGTCACATTAGAAATAATTGGCATTCAAGGGTCTTCATGATCTTGTCCTTACCTGCATTCCCAGCATTGTTTCCCACAACTGTCCTATAAATATCTCACATTCTAACCAAACTTACTGCCTCACAAACTGTTATCTTGTTTTTCTGACCCTGTTCCTTTAGTTCTCTGATTCCTATTGCCAATACTGCTGTTGCTAGTTCCAGCCTCCCTTTGAAGTCCAAGTGAAATAGCATTTGCTCTGACTTAGTGATTCTTAAACATTTTGAGTTATGACCTCTTTAAAAATCTGATGTATATATAGACTTTCTTCAGAAAAGATGCAAATGAGCCAAAAGAACATCAGCATATAATTTCAGAGGTTCATGGACCATCTCCCCCATTCCCTTTGGCTGATCATTGAATTATTTTTTAATTTAAAATTATGTTGTATTTTTTGACTACTAAATTCTTAAAGCATTATGTATCTCTTTCATAGAACTCAGCACGTAGTTCCCTGTATTTCAGTTAGTTTCAACACTGGCCTTCCATAACGTCTAGAAAAATGCTCTCTTTATTGTTGTTATTATTATGCGTGTATCTGTGTGCTTTTTTTAAACATCTTTATTGGAGTATAATTGCTTCACAATGGTGTGTTAGTTTCTGCTTCACAACAAAGTGAATCAGTTATACATATATATATATATGTCCTCATATCTCTTCCCTCTTGCATCTCCCTCCCTCCCACTCTCCCTATCCCACCCCTCTAGGTGGTCACAAAGCACTGAGCTGATCTCCCTGTGCTATGCAGCTGCTTCCCTCTAGCTATCTATTTTACATTTGGTAGTGTATATATGTCCATGCCACTCTCTCACTTTGTCCCAGCTTACCCTTCTCCCTCCCCATATCCTCAAGTCCATTGTCTAGTAGGTCTGCATCTTTATTCCCATCTTGCCCCTAGGTTCTTCATGACCACTTTTTTTTTTTAGATTCCATATATATGTGTTAGCATATGTATTTGTTTTTCTCTTTCTGACTTACTTCACTCTGTACGACAGACTCTAGGTCCATCCACCTCACTACAAATAACTCAATTTCATTTCTTTTTATGGCTGAGTAATATTCCATTGTATGTATGTGCCACATCTTCTTTATCCATTCATCTGTTGATGGACACGTAGGTTGCTTCCATGTCCTGGTTATTGTAAATAGACCTGCATTGAACATTGTGGTACATGCCTCTTTTTGAATTATGGTTTTCTCAGGTTATATGCCCAGTAGTGGCATTGCTGGGTCATATGGTAGTTCTATTTTTAGTTTTTTAAGGAACTTCCATACTGTTCTCCATAGTGGCTGTATCAATTTACATTCTCACCAGCAGTGCAAGAGGGTTCCCTTTTCTCCACACGCTCTCCAGCATTTATTGTTTGTAGATTTTTTGATGATGGGCATTATCACCGGTGTGAGATGATATCTCATTGTAGTTCTGATTTGCATTTCTATAATGATTAATGATGTTGAGCATTCTTTCATGTGTTTGTTGACAATCTGTATATCTTCTTTGGAGAAATGTCTATTTAGGTTTTCTGCCCATTTTTGGATTGGGTTGTTTGTTTTTTTGCTATTGAGCTGCATGAGCTGTTTATAAATTTTGGAGATTAATCCTTTGTAAGTTGGTTCATTTGCAAATATTTTCTCCCATTCTGAGGGTTGTCTTTTGGTCTTGTTTACGGTTTCCTTTGCTGTGCAGAAGCTTTTAAGTTTCATTAGGTCCCATTTGTTTATCTTTGTTTTTATTTCCATTTCTCTAGGAGGTGGGTCAAAAAGGATCTTGTGGTGATTTATGTCAGAGAGTGTTCTGCCTATGTTTTCCTCTAAGAGTTTGATAGTGTTGGGCCTTACATTTAGGCCTTTAATCCATTTGAGTTTATTTTTGTGTATGCTGTTAGGGAGTGTTCTAGTTTCATTCTTTTACATGTAGCTGTCTAGTTTTCCCAGCACCACTTATTGAAGAGGCTGTCTTTTCTCCATTGTATATTCTTGCCTTCTTTATCAAAGATAATGTGACCATATGTATGTGGGTTTACTTCTGGGCTTTCCATCATTTTCCATTGATCTATATTTCCGTTTTTGTGCCAGTACCATACTCTCTTGATTACTGTAGCTTTGTAGTATAGTCTGAAGCCAGGGAGCCTGATTCCTCCAGCTCCGTTTTTCTTTCTCAAGATTGTTTTGGCTATTCGGGGTCTTTTGTGTTTCCATGCAAATTGTGAACTTTTTGTTCTACTTCTGTGAAAAATGCCAGTGGCAGTTTGATAGGGATTGCTTTGAACCTGTAGATTGCTTTGGGTAGTAGAGTCATTTTCACAGTGTTGATTCTTCCAATCCAAGAACATGGTATATCTCTCCAACTATTTGTATCACATTTAATTTTTTTTGTCAGTGCCTTACGATTTTATGCATAGAGGTCACTTGTCTCCTTAGGTATGTTTATTCCTAGATATTTTATTCTTTCTGTTGCAGTAGTAAATGGGAATGTTTTCCTAATTTCACTTTCAGATTTTTCATCATTAGTGTATAGGAATGCAAGAGGTTTCTGTGCATTAATTTTGTATCATGCTACTTTACCAAATTCATTCATTAGCCCTAGTAGCTTTCTGCTAGCATCTTTAGGATTCTCTATGTATAGTATCATGTCTTCTGCAAACAGTGACAGTTTTACTTCTTCTTTTCCAATTTGGATTCCTTTTATTTCTTTTTCTTCTCTGATTGCTATGCCTAAAACTTCCAAAACTATTTTGAATAATAGTGGTGAGAATGGGCAACCTTGTCTTGTTCCTGATCTTAGCAGAAATGGTTTCAGTTTTTCACCATTGAGGACGATGTTGGCTGTGGGTTTGTCATATATGGCCTTTATTATGCTGAGGAAAGTTCCCTCTATGCCTACTTTCTGCAGGGTTTTTATCATAAATGGGTGTTGAATTTTGTCACCAGGATTTTCCGAATCTATTGAGATGATCATATGGTTTTTCTCCTTCAATTTTTTGATATGGTGTATCACATTGATTGATTTGTGTATATTGAAGAATACTTGCATCCCTGGGATAAACCCCACTGGATCATGGTGTATAATCCTTTTAAGGTGCTGTTGGATTCTGTGTGCTGGTATCTTGTTGAGGATTTTTACATCTATGTTCATCAGTGATATTGGCCTGTAGTTTTCTTTCTTTGTGACATCTTTGTCTGGTTTTGGTATCAGGGTGATGGTGGCCTCGTAGAATGAGTTTGGGAGTGTTCCTTCCTCTGCTCTATTTTGGAGGACTTTGAGAAGGATAGGTGTAAGCTCTTCTCTAAATGCTTGATAGAATTTGCCTGTGAAGCCATCTGGTCCTGAGCTTTTGTTTGTTGGAAGATTTTTAATCACAATTTCAATTTCAGTGCTTGTGATTGGTCTGTTCATATTTTCTATTTCTTCCTGGTTCAGTCTCAGAAACTTGTGCATTTCTAAGAATTTGTCCATTTCTTCCAGGTTGTCCATTTTATTGGCATACAGTTGCTTGTAGCAATCTCTCATGAGTCTTTGTATTTCTGCAGTGTCAGTTGTTACTTCTCCCTTTTCATTTCTAATTTTATTGGTTTGAGTCTTCTCCCTTTTTTTTCTGATCAGTCTGGCTAATGGTTTATCAAGTTTGTTTATCTTCTCAGAGAATCAGCTTTTAATTTTATTGATCTTTGTTATGGTTTCCTTCATTTCTTTTTCATTTATTTCTGATCTGATCTTTATGATTTCTTTCCTTCTGCTAACTTTAGGGTTTTTTTCTACATCTTTCTCTAATTGCTTTAGGTGTAAGGTTAGGTTGTTTATTTGAGATGTTTCTTGTTTCTTAATGTAGGATTGTATTGCTATAAACTTCCCTCTTAGAACTGCTTTTGCTGCATCCCATAGGTTTTGGGTTGTCGTGTTTTCATTGTCATTTGTGTCTAGGTATTTTTTGACTTCCTCTTTGAGTTTTTCAGCGATCTCTTGGTTATTAATTAGTGTATTGTTTAACCTCCATGTGTTTGTATTTTTTACAGATTTTTTCCTGTAATTAATATCTAGGCTCATAGCGTTGTGGTTGGAAAAGATACTTGATACGATTTCAATTTTCTTAAATTTACCAATGCTTGATTTGTGACCCAAGTTTTTATCAATCCTGGAGAATGTTCCATGAACACTTGAGAAGAATGTGTATTCTGTTGTTTCTGGATGGAATATCCTACAAATATCAATTAAGTCCATCTTGTTTAATGTATCATTTAAAGCTTGAGTTTCCTTATCTATTTTCATTTTGGATGATCTGTCCATTGGTGAAAGTGGGGTGTTAAAGTCTCCTACTATGATTTTGTTACTGCCAATTTCCCCTTTTATGGCTGTTAGTATTTGCTTTATGTATTGAGGTGCTCCTATGTTGGGTGCATAAATATTTACAATTGTTATATCTTCTTGGATTGATCCCTTGATCATTATGTAATGTCTTTGTTTGTCTCTTGTAACAGTCTTTGTTTTAAAGTCTATTTTGTTTGATATGAGAATTGCTACTCCAGCTTTCTTTTGATTTCCATTTGCATGGAATATCTTTTTCCATCCCCTCACTTTCAGTCTGTATGTGTCCCTAGGTCTGAAGTGGGTCTCTTGTAGACAGCATATATACTGGTCTTATTTTTGTATATGCTCAGCCAGTCTATGTCTTTTGGTTGGAGCATTTAATCCGTTTACATTTAAGGCAGTTATCGATATGTATGTTCCTATTACCATTTTCTTAATTGTTTGGGGTCTGTTATTTTAGGTCTTTTCTTTCCCTTGTGTTTTTTGCCTAGAGAAGTTCCTTTAGCATTTGTTGTAAAGCTGGTTTGGTGGTGCTGAATTCTCTTAGCCTTTGCTTGTCTGTAAAGGTTTTAATTTCTCTGTCAAATCCAAATGAGATCCTTGCTGGGTAGAGTAGTCTTGGTTGTAGGTTTTTCTCTTCATCACTTTAAATATGTCGTGCCACTCCCTTCTGGCTTGCACAGTTTCTGATGAAAGATCAGCTGTTAACCTTATGGGGATTCCCTTGTGTGTTATTTGTTGTTTATCCCTTGCTGCTTTTAATATTTTTCTTTGTATTTAATTTTCTGATAGTTTGAGTAATATGTATCTTGGCATGTTTCTCCTTTGATTTATCCTGTATGGGACTCTCTGTGCTTCCTGGACGTGATTGACTATTTCTTTTCCCATATTAGGGAAGTTTTCAACTATAATCTCTTCAAATATTTTCTCAGTCTCTTCCTTTTTCTCTTCTTCTTCTGGGACCCCTATAATTCGAATGTTGGTAAGTTTAATGTTGTCCCAGAGTTCTCTGAGACTGTCCTCAATTCTTTTCATTCGTTTTTCTTTATTCTGCTCTGCAGTAGTTATTTCCACGATTTTAACTTCCACCTCACTTATCCGTTCTTCTGCCTCAGTTATTCTGCTATTGATTCCTTCTAGAGAATTGTTAATTTCATTTATTGTGTTGTTCATCATTGTTTGTTTGCTCTTCTTCTAGGTCCTTGTTAAACGTTTCTTGTATTTTCTCCATTCTATTTGCAAGATTTTGGATCATCTTTACTATTTTATTCTGAATTCTTGTTCAGGTAGACTGCCTATTTCCTCCTCATTTGTTTGGTCTGGTGGGTGTTTGCCTTGCTCCTTCATCTGCTGTGTGTTTTTCTGTCTTCTCCTCTTGCTTAACTTACTATGTTTGCTGGCTCATTTTCTCAGGCTGCAGGTTCTTAGTTCCCATTGTGTTTGGTGTCTGTCCCCCGTGGCTAAGCTTGGTTCAGTGGGTTGTGTAGGCTTCCTGGTGGAGGGGACTAGTGCCTGTGTTCTGGTGAATGAGGCTGGATCTAGTTTTTCTGGTGGGCTGGTCTATGTTGGTGGTGTGTTTCTGGGTGTCTGTGTCCTGATTATGATTTTAGGCAGCCTCTCTGTTAATGGATGGGGTTGTGTTCCTATGTTGCTGGTTGTTTGGCACAAGGTGTCCAGCACTGTAGCTTGCTGGTCGTTGAGTGGAGCTGGGTCTTGGCGGTGAGATGGAGATCTCTGGGAGGTTTTCTCCGTTTGATATTATGTGGAGCTGGGAGGGCTCTTGTGGACCAGTGTCCTGAACTTGGCTCTCCCACCTCAGAGGCACAGCCCTGACACCTGGCTGGGGCACCAAGAGCCTGTCATCCACATGGCTCAGAATAAAAGGGAGGAAATAACGAAAGAGAGAAAGAAGAAGATAAAAGAAAATAAAATAAAGTACAATAAAATAAAATAAAGTTTTTAAAATAAAAAATAAGTATTAAAAGATTTTTTAAGTAATAAAAAAGAAAGAAAGAAGAGAACAACCAAACCAATAAACATATCCACCAATGATAACAAGTGCTAAAAACTATACTGAAAAAAACCAAAAACCAAAAACCAACAATAATAACAACAACAAAAAAAAACCGGACAGACAGAACCCTAGGACAAATGGTAAAATAAAGCTATACAGACGAAATCACACACAGAAGTAAACACGTACACACTCACAAAAAGAGAAGAAGGGAAAAAAAATATATATCGTTGCTTCCAAAGTCTACCTCCTCAATTTGGGTTGATTTGTTGTCTATTCAGGTATTCCACAGATGCAGGGTACATCATGTTGATTGTGGAGATTTCATCCGCTGCTCCTGAGGCTGCTGGGAGAGATTTCTCTTTCTCTTCTTTGTTCACACAGCTCCTGGGGCTCAGCTTTGGATTTGGCCCCGCCTCTGCATGTAGGTCGCCGGAGGGCGTCTGTTCTTCGCTCAGACAGGACGGGGTTAAAGGAGCAACTGATTCGGGGGCTCTGGCTCACTCAGGCCGGGGAGAGGGAGGGTACGGAATACGGGGTGAGCCTGCGGTGGCAGAGGCCGGCGTGACGTTGCACCAGCCTGAGGCGCGCCGTGCGTTCTCCCGGAGAAGTTGTTCCTGGATCCCGGGGCCCTGGCAGTGGCGGGCTGCACAAGCTCCCCGGAAGGGGGGTGTGGAGAGTGACCTATGCTCACACACAGGCTTCTTGGTGCTGGCAGCAGCAGCCTTAGCATCTCATGCCCGTCTCTGGGGTCTGCGCTGATAGCTGCGGCTCCCGCCTGTCTCTGGAGTTCCTTTAAGCAGCGCTCTGAATCCCCTCTCCTTGTGCACCAGGAAGCAAAGAGGGAAGGAAAAGTCTCTTGCCTCTTCGGCAGGTCCAGAGTTTTTCCCGGACTCCCTCCCGGCTAGCTGTGGTGCACTAACCCCTGCAGGCTGTGTTCACGCCGCCAACCCCAGTCCTCTCCATGGGATCCGACCAAAGCCCGAGCCTTAGCTATCAGCCCCCGCCCACCCCGGTGGGTGAGCAGACAAGCCTCTCGGGCTGGTGAGTGCCGGTTGGCACCGGTCCCCTGTGCGGGAATCTCTCCGCTGTGCCCTCCGGCCCCCTGTTGCTGCACTCTCCTCCGTGGCTCTGAAGCCGCCGCCCCCCCCCCGCCACTTCTCTACCAGTGAAGGGGCTTCTAGTGTGTGGAAACCTTTCCTCCTTCACAGCTCCCTCCCACTGATGCAGGTCCCGTCCCTATTCTTTTGTCTCTGTTTTTTCTTGTTTCTTTTGCCCTACTCAGGTATGTGGGGAGTTTCTTGCCTTTTGGGAGGTCTGAGGTCTTCTGCCAGCATTCAGTAGGTGTTCTGTAGGAGTTGTTCCACATGGAGATGTATTTCTGATGTATTTGTGGGGAGGAGGGTGATCTCCGAGCCTTACTCTTCCGCCATCTTGAAGCTCCTCCTGTGTGTGCTTTTTAATGAGGTTCAAAGATCATCAACATTAGAATCATAAGAGATTCCTTGGTGCAACTCCAGATCTCCTAAATCAGGATGTCATGGGCAAGAGGGCAAGGGACCCAGAAACACTTTCCTCTATGCTGCTCCATTGAAATGCCCATGAAACATTGATCTCATCCCATGCCTGAGCTAGCACCACAGATGCAGGATGTACAGGAACAGCCTTGGTACCACCCCACCACTAGCCCCTTTTTTCTGTGGCCAGGAATTGTCATGGACAATAAGAGAATTACTTCTCCTGCCATCTTCCACCAGCTTAATTAGATTATTTCTACACCAGCACCTTCTGGACTTGGGGCAAAGAATGCTATGTGCTTGAAAGTATTGTATCTGGGTCCCCGGCTGCCTTCTCTGCAGATGGCTTGTTCTTTAAACCCTTACGCTACACTGGTGACGAGGTTTCTTCTTAGTCTTGGCTTAATACATCTTAACACACTGTATAGAAAATTCCAGCAAGTCTCCTAATGGAGCTTGCCTGAATTATGATAGCAATTTGGGTAAATACCTAATTGTCTCTCTCTGACTGTGAAGATCTTAAGGGTAGACTAAACCAATTTCCAAGTTTGGCATGTCCATTGTATTGCCTTATTTCACCCAGACAGATGAGGTCTCTTCCTTCTCCCTCCCCATCCCAGAAAGGTCAGAGAACATTACAGCTTCCTTTTCTCCTATCTACAACTTAACCATTTTTAAGTTCTCACTTCTTCCATGAAGTTCCTCCTGAGAAGTACTGTGTACATTGATCTCTCCCTTTCTGAACTGCCCAGAGCACTTCTGGTGTACTCCAAAAACTCCTTCTTAATCTGCGATTATATTCAGTCTACTGCATATGGCAGTATGGCATAATAGTTAAGTTCGTGGGCTCTGGATCCAAGCGAACCAGGTTCTAAAACTCAACCCTAACACTGCATAACAACATGGCCTGAAATTAGCTCTGGGACTCAGTTCAACATCTATAAAATAGAAGTAATATAATATCTACTTCATGGTGTTTTTATGAGAATTCAATGAAATGCATATAAAGCCCTGAGCATATGCTCAGGATACAGTAAACACTCAATAAATGTTAGTTTTAGAGTGATGTCTTGTATAAATCAGATTAGGCTAAGTTATGCTATGGAAACAAGTAACCTCAAAACATTGTTCCTTATAAAAACAAAAGGTTATTTTTCACCCACACTACATGTCTCTTGTAGCCCAGTTAGGAATCAACTCCATATTGCTATACTTGGGGAACTAGGCTGACAAAGGAGCTGTTATTGGAACATCGCCAGTCATCACAGCAAAAGGAAAGGAGACTATCATAAAGCAAGAACTGGATCTTAACACTTCTGCCTGAAAGTGACACACATGGCTTTCCTGTAAATTTCATTGGCCAAATTCACAAGGCAGAGTCTGACTTCAGTGGGGCAAAAGAGAATAATTTCCCGTCAGTAAGGGAAGAGGAAGAAACAGTTATCTTTTAAGTCTTTCTTGTATTTTAGTTTTCCATCATCAGGTATTTGACTGACGTATCTCTTGTGTCCCTTAGAATTTAGCGCGTAGTAGGAAGCAAGTATATATTTTATTGATGGATAGTAGGTGTTCATCATGTCTCTACATTTTGAATTGAAGTGAATGACTGAAGGAGAAATTCTTCGGTGATATATAGCAAGTGTCTGAAAATGTCAACTGATGAATTGACAGCAAAGGATCAGCGACCCCTATTTCCTAAAAACAAATGAAACCATCCACCTGACACATATGCTTAACTTGAGTCTTGTCCGTGTCCACCATTTCATTCAAGATTTCTTCTTAGAATAAGTTTTTACTTAGTTTCTGCAAAATCTATGATATTGTTGTCATTTTTACAGTTAGATCCACAAGTGTAGGACACACAAAATCTTTATTTCTTCCTGGGTCCTACCCAGCAATTAGCACCCGATGCCTTTAAGTTACCTTGGGGATAAACATGTGGCCAGGACATCTGGGCACCCAGTAGATACAGCTTCCTGCTCTTATAAAAATGATTCTCTATTTAAATAAATAAATGTCAAGGAGAGACGTGGACAGTCCAAAAGCACAAGTCTTTAAAGAAAATAAAATCCCCCAGGGAATTTTGTGTAGCTCTGTAACTAATTATTCATTATTATCGATTATCTTGCCCTGGTTTTATCCCTAACCTTGAGAACATTTCTTTCAAGTCACTTTCAGTCTCGAAACTTAGAGTCAAAATTCCTTCCTGGGGCGTATTTATGGCTCCAGTACTTCTATGGCTTCGACAGATATGAATGTCCCTGGAGTCTTTCTTCTGCCAACAGCAGATTAAGCCTCTGTTGGGAGAGTCTTTTGCTTTTCAAGAGTTTTCTTCCTCAGTCGGCAGTGATCAGACATCTCACATGAACTAACTACCAAATTCTTCCATCTTAGCACTAGAAAGAAATTTCCAGCAGGGGAAAGCTATCTCCTTTCAAGTTGCCTACTCATAACTTACTTCCTCTTTATGCATAGGACAGAATCCCAAATGGGAATAAAGTCACTTAATGCTGCTGGTCTGGGGTTGTGGTGATCCAGGGGGAAGATCAAAGAGCTTCATGAAATAGAAGGTTGCCGACCTATTTACTAACTCACTTTTTCTTTCCTTTCTTCCTAGCTTCCTTCTTTCATTCTTATCAATATTTTGACTGAATTATGTGTAAACCAAAATTTGAATTGAATCCCTTTAGCAACCAGCCCTTTTACAACCTGCTTTTGATACAGAGTGCCTGCCTTTAAAAGCTACAAGTCTCTTTCCAATGCAAGCCTGTAGCAAAATATATCACTATTTAAATGTACTTATAACTATCTTACTTCCTATTACAAGTCAGGAGAGCTAGAATGAAGAATTTTTCCACTTTGTTTTTTACTGTAGTATCCCCAGAGATTAACAAATTGTATGCCATATAGAAAGTCTCCAGTAAATAATTGCGGGTGAAAACATGAATAAATAGCATGGTGGTGAATAAATACTGGATCCAGGCAAACCTCCTGACTTCAAAACACAGTTCCACACTTACTATGTAACCTCTTTCTGACTCAGTTTTCTTATCTGTGAAACGGAACTTTACCACTTGGCATAGTCAGGGTTTAGCTGCAGATAACATAAAACATTCCAGGTATTTTAAGCAAAAAAGGATTGAATACAGGGAATCAGGTGCTTACAAGATTGTTGAATGATGAGAGGAACTGGCTCTAGGCTCAGCTTCTACAAATAAGTTCCAAAATGCCACCACTGTACTGACCCACTAAGAGAACTCCTACACATCTGCCATCAGAAAGCAGGGGAAGCAGGAGGTCGCTGTCTTAACTGCTGAATTCAATATCAGACCATCTTAGATGTAATCCAAGAATCAGGAAGCCACTAGAATTTTTGGCCCCAAGATCACCTGAGATGGAGTAATCTGAAAGCTATCATTACAACTGCTAATTTCAGGGTCAAACTATTATACAAACTGGATCTGTAGTAGGGAATAAATTACTCGCTTACCTCTCCTTATCTCCCTACCTAACTCATCAAGGAGTTCAAGTTTCAAGAAATCTGTTTGGGTAAACCAGTATTACATCTAGACTGTAGCTACAAAGCATTCTGGGAAATGTATTTTCAGCCTCTCAGCCACTGCCATACAGGAAGTAATCCTAGAATTGGGTTCAGTGGACATTGAGCAAGTCAGGCTATAGTCTCCACCATAGGATTTCAGTAAGATTGTTTATAAAAGTGCCTCAGCAGAGTGCTCGCACATGAGGGGCACTCATTCAATGTTAGCTGTTGTTACTATTTTACCTAAGAAGATCTGTCACATTGGCTTGTGTGATGACCCTTCATACATATTTTGTGAGCGCTACAGGCATTGAGTAGCAAGTTTAATTAACTAATCCCATGAAAATTTATTTAGTGTTATTTTTGGTACTGGACAGTGGCAGAGTCTCTACACGCCTCCTCATGCCCCACATTCTTGGCTCTCTTCAGATGACTGAAAATGAAGGCAAAACCTTCTTTCCAGTCTTCTGCCTAAATGTTGCAGTGTTCCTGCTGGGGGCTTCCCCACAGCTCACCCTCCTGGAATCCACAGGACATGCAGTTTGGCTGATTGCTTCAAGCTGCAATTATCTCTAGAATCCTCTCCAATCATTTTGTTCTTTGTGGCCTTGGGGCAGGGAATGTAGGTGTGTGTGTTTCTTTTTGTGTGTGTGTTTCTTTTGTGTGGCCATCTACTCCTCTCTCTTCAATCAGGTGTCATCTCCTCTCTGGGATCGATTCCAGTTCTCTCCTTTTACTCTTCCCAGGGCAAGTCCTCTGAGGACATTTCTTTCATGTCAGACAAGTCAATCCACAACACTTTAGGTGCGCCATATACATACCGGTTCCTATGCTAGGTCCTGTAGATCAAGATACTTAAGGTACATCTAGGAAAACCTGCATGGTGCCCTGGGAACACAAAATAGATGGACCTAAGCCATATTTCAGTTGGGATCATGGAAGATGTTTCCGAAAATAAAAGTATAAGCTGAAAACTGAATGGAAAAGGATGAACGGGAGTTAGCCAAGTGACATGGGCTTAGGGCATCAGAATTATATCCTATGGAAGGAAAGAAATATGCACAAGGATATCTCCCCCCACCATAAATTAGTGGTTAAAAGGTAGGTTGTTCAGACAAGTGAACGGAGGGTCAAGTTTCTGTTCTTCCACTTACAGGTAATACACAGCAATCCCCATTTACTTTGGAGAGCTACTTGTCTGCCGTTGAATGCAGTCTTGGTGGGATTGTCCAGCCAGGTGTCCTGCCCTTTCATGGCCGAGTTGTGAGCAGATGAAACAATCTAGGCCAATCAGATACTCTCCCTGGAATTTGAATCTTAAGTGTGTTGAAAAAAAGACTGGAAAAGGCTCAAGTTATCATAGTGGTGGAGGGCTCTCAGCTATCCATTATTTTAAAATACTTTGGTTTCTGTCCTTTCTGAGGATTTTTTCCTTCCCCCCTCTCAATTCTGTGAGACATCCCATGTTCACTGATACATTTTATTTTATTTTTTGCCCAAGTTGATCTCTGGTGGCTGGCAACTAAGACACTTTATGGGATAAGGAAGGAAACTATTTTTTTTTTTTTTTTTTTTTGCTAAGGAAAAGTTTTTGATAGAAGATTGAAGTGAAAATAAGAGTTCAAGGGCAAGGGAAGCTGGAGTCTACTAAACAAAAGCTATCCCTAAACTGTTCTACATTAAAAATCAATGGAACATTGGAAAGTTAGGAGAGAACAGAAGAGAAAAGGGGAAAATTCAGTCTAATAACATGGTGAAAGGAAGATCTCCTGTCTTCCTAAACATTTCTTTCCAAAGCATTTTTCTACACTTGAAAATGTTGATTACAAATCGATTTTTGTGTATATGGAGCGGGTGGAGCAATGCAAATGCATAAAGGGATGGAGTTCCACATTTGCAATGTCCTGGGGTAAAACAATGACAACTGTGTGGAACTGAGTGAGAAATTCAAAGATGTTGGTAACTGAGAGTCAGAGTGAACAATGAGACGATCAACTTCTCTAGGAATTTTCAGACCTACTTCCAGTGGGCCATGGAATAGGAGTTTGAAATAATCTTAGTTGGACTTTCTAAGGACAGAATGACCCATAAGTTGATATCTCTTAGTACATTTATGCCTTAGGAGAAAAGCCTGATGGAAGACACACCAACATGTTAATGGTAGATACTTTGCATGGGAAGATTATGTGTGATTTTTATTTTATTTAGCATACCTTTTCCTAAATTCCAAAATTTCAACAATAAACTATAATGGGGAAATACTATTTAAAGTATGATTAAATACATAATCCTTTTAGCTCACATGACTGCTGTGAGGACCAAATTACATAATGGATAAAAGCCTCTGATAGTTGAAGGGGTGATTGTTGATAATTCTTCTGTGTTCAGAGCTGGTGCTGTTTACAGAACCTAGCCCGGATGGGCAAGGTTGCATGGGAACAGCCTTACTTACTGGGTAAAGGTGGCTTTGATGCCTCATCCATTTTCCTTCCAAGCGCTGTTGCCTCCTCAGCAGCATCATTGCTTCCAGAGGCGCTGTCATAAAACAGGTAGGGGGTTCTCCTACCCTGAGT
Source organism: Mesoplodon bidens (assembly GCF_964165515.1). Lineage (NCBI taxonomy): Eukaryota > Metazoa > Chordata > Mammalia > Artiodactyla > Ziphiidae > Mesoplodon > Mesoplodon bidens. Next base: position 17,432,076 of record NC_138164.1, on the reverse strand, counting down.
AACTGTTGCTCCCTGCAGGATGTAACACCAGAGTGCTCCAACCTACTCTTGAAAGAGACACATGGCAGCTTGGAGAAGCCTCCCACAGCCACTTACAGCCAAGAGAGGCTTCTCCGGCATCCGGCACCCAGGATGGCACAGCTGGGACATTCTTTGTATGACAAGGCCAGGCCAAGTCAGCATTGGTCACCACAAATGGCCTGAAGTCTTCAAGGCTTTGCAACACGCAGAGAGAGGGTGGTCCTCTGGGCACCTTTCCCTGGTGAGGTCCTAGGAACAGTGGCCCCTACATTGGGGTTCCTGATGATGACCTGGGAGGCCATTGCTTTCACAGGAGCAAGCCTCTGGGGGCCACTATCAGACCCTGATATCTTTCTACCAACCTTTTGGGTTGTGAGTACCCCTGAGAACTCTGAGCAACTTTATCCATGATGGTTCATGTTAAGGATTTAGAGGCAACCAGCTAGTTCTAAGGATGATTCAGACACCTTCAACTGAGGAGCGGGCAGCTCAGTTCAAGTTCAAGTCCTTCTCCTTTGTCTAATAGCTCCCTAGACCTTGGGGGAAAATTCACTGTCACCTTAATTGCATTTCCATGCTGCTTTGTGCATACCTCATTTATAGCATTTATCACACTCTGTGAAAGTATATATATATTTCTCTTTGCTCAGAAGACTGTGAACTCCTAGGGAACAGGGAATAAACACTGTCCACCTATCACAGTGCCTGGCATGTAATAGCCTCAGTCACTGTCTGTGAAGTAAATGATTTCTTCATCTACTCATTCAACAAATATGTGTTACATATCTGTTCAGGGCCAGACACTGTACAAGACAATGGGGACACAGTGATGAATGAGACAAAGACCAGCTTCCACGGAGCTTACGTTCTTGTGGTGGAAGACAGGGGACCGCAAATACATTGTCATTAATAACTGTCAAATGCCAGTGGGTGCCCTGAAGATAAATGATGCCAGGTGGAAGGGAGCACTCCTTCAGACTGAGTGGCCAGGAGAGGCCTCTGTGAGGTGATCACATTTGAGAGATGCTGAGTGAAGTGAGAGAGTGCCACTACAGAATCTGGAGGAAGAGTGTCCTGAGTAGAGGAAGCAGCAAGAGGGAAGGTGTCAGGGAGTAACCCTGGTGTCTCCAGGGGCCAGCAAGGAGGGTGGACAGGGAATGGGAGAGTGGAGGGGGCAGGATTCAGGGGACCCATGGGAGCCTGATGGTGCAGGGTCATGGAGAGGAGGCTGGATTCTACCCTGAGTGAGAGGACGAGCCACTGGAGATTTTTGAGCGGGGGAATGATGTGATCTGATTGTGTTTCAAATTGCTTCATGAGAGTTAATGGGAGAAGTTCAAGGGTACAAGCACTGAGAGCAGTTAGGGGGTGATTACTAGACCAAGGAGATGTTGAGGGATACGACTTGGATGGTCACGCCCTGGACCATGCAGATATGCAGTGTGGTCAGATGCAGGATATATTTGTCTGTTTTTAGGCTGCAGGAAGAAAGAAAGCTCTTAGGCAGGAAAGAGTTTAGGGCTGGACCCAACGGTGTCTAGCGTTATGACAGAAATCTGGGCAAGGCAAGAAATAAACAGTGTTCGAGGATCAGAGCAGACATACCAGCCTAGGTGTCTGACCCCTCCTTGAAGGAGGATGGGGAGGATGGGGAGGATGGGGGCTGGAGGGCACCATGACAGCTTAGCCAGGACCCACACTGCCCCCTCCTCACATTTTCCCCAAAGCCCCACCAGGTGGTGCAGGGGCTGGGATTCTGGCAAGAAAAAGTGCTGAGATCTTCATCTCAGCACCAGCAGCTGCTGCATCCCTGCTGACCCCATCCCCAGGCAGAGGACAGGGATAAAGGAAATTATAGCAGAAATAACACTCCCCTCCCCAAGCCAGGCCTTGTTGTCTAGTGCTGATGGGGGCAGGAACGCAGAGCTTCCTCTTGGGGAAACAGGACACCTTCTGTCGTCTCCTGGGCTCTCTAGAAACAGCTGGCTCCACAGTTTTCTTGTGGAAGCCGGCCCCATTCTGGGCACCCAACCTCGTGGCTGAGTACTGCTCCCTGAATTGAGGCCCTCCAGCTCCTGAGTGCCCCTTTTATTTACTCGCTGCTGCTGAGGGCTGCTGGCGAATGGCAAAGAAAGTGCTCACGTCAGGGTCTGAGGAGATTTATTCCACTTTCATCTTACTGCTTGTTAAAAAGCATGTAAAAAAGGATGCGGGAAGGTGATCCAGAGCAGACCTAGCTGAGAGAGTGCAGAACTCCTGCACAGAAACTGCCAAGGGGTATTTATGACCATCAGAGTGAGGCCAGATGGCTCTGCCTAGCAGCCAGGGCCTAAGGAAATCCAGACAAATGTTCCCAGCACCTTCCCAGCATTAGCTCACACACCTACTTCACAAAACCTTTTTCTTCCAATCACCCATAACCTCAGCATTCTACCCACAAAGACCCACTCATTTCCTGCGCCGCCTCCCTCACGTGGAGTATCCTCTTAATCTTCCTAAATCTTCCCCATCCTTGAAGGCACACACTTAATCCTACCGTTAGCAGTCTGCCCTCCCTGGTTTAGCTCATATGAAACTTCCTGTAATGGACCCCAAAGACATCCATGTTCTATTCCCACCAGTCTATGACAATGTTATTTTACATGGCAAAAGGGACTTTGCAGATGTGATTAAGTTAAGGACTTTGGGATGGGGAGATGATCTGGATTGTTTGGGTGGGATGTGGGAGGATTAGATTTGGAAAAATAAGGTGTGACAACAGAACCAGAGGTTGGAATGACATGTTTTGAGGATGGAGGGAGGGACCATGAGCTAAGGGATGCAGGCAGCCTCTGGATGCTGGGTAAGCCAAGGACATGAATGTGCCCCTGAAGCCTCCAGAAGGGATGCAGCTGTACCAAAACCTTGATTTCAGACTTCTGACTTCCAGAAATGTGAAAGAATACATTTGCACTGCTTTAAGCCACTAAGTTTGTAGCAATTTGTTACAGCAACAGTAAGAAACTAATGCACTCTCCCTTTTCTGAATATGCCTCTGCTACCCATTTTGCTATTTCGTCACATTTGCCTCTCATTGTTCCCCAGATGTAGTTCTTGTCTCCTTAACTGGCCTGAATGCTCCCAGAAATTCAGGGGACATACTTATAGCTTGTGCTTGTCCTCGGGGTTTAACATAGGGCTTAGCACATAATGCACACTCTGTAAGTTCTTGGAAAAGGAACCACAGTCAAATGCGGAGAAGCACCATAAAAAAATGGGAGCCCCAAGGCTGCCAGTGGGTGTGAGCATTGTACATTTCATCCCCGCCTGGCCTGCTGAATGTCTTCTTACATTCAAGGACTTTCTTAGGGCTTCTATGGTCCAGGCACTGTTTAGAAGTATAAGGGTGAACTGGACGGGTAAGGTTCCTTTTAGAGGAAGTTTGCAGGTAAGTGGGAAGGACAAACAGGCAATAACAGTGAACTTTGTGCTTGGGAAGCTATGAGAGCCTGGCAAAGGCAACTAATTCGTCTTCCTGGAGGAAGTGACATTGAAGGTAAGATCAGGAGGATGGGTAAGAGTTACTCAGGTGGAGAGAGCTGAGAGTGTGATGGGGTGGGGGCATAAAAAATAATGTGCAAAACAACACAGAGAAAGATATTTGTACGCCCACGTTCATGGTAGCATTATTCACAATAGCCAAAAGGCAGAAGCAACCCAAGTATCCATCAATATATGATTAGATAAACAAAATGTGGTATATACCTACAATGGAATATTATTCAGCCTTTAAAAGCAAGGAAATTCTTTCACATGCTACAACATGAATAAAACTTGAGGACATTATGTTAAGTGAAATAAGCCAGTCACCAAAAGAACAAATATTGCACAATTCCGCTCATATGAGGTACTTAGACTAGTCATACTCACACAGAGAAAAAGCAGAATAGTGTTTGACAGGAGCTGGGGGAAGGAGAGATGGGGAGTTATTGTTTAATGGGCTCAGAATTTCAGTTTTGCAAAATAAAAAGTGTTCTGTGGATGGATGGTGGTGATGGTTGCCCAGCAGTGTGAATGTACTTAATACACTTAAAAATGGTTAAAAGGGTACATTTAATTTTAAACATTTTACTGCAGTTAAAAAATAAATTCATTAAAAATAAGAAACACAGAGGTTTTCGCCTCTGTACACAAGTATCTATAATCGTCATTAAGCATCTTCCACATGTAAAGACAAATAAGACTTGTTTTCTGCCTTGGAAGCCTCAGAGTTAATGAAGGAGAAAGCACGGGAACCAATGTAACTCCTTTGTTGGAGTTCCTCGATTGTCTCTTGTCCTTGGTGGTCTTCTATTCCACCAGTGTAAGAGTTTGCCTTGTATCCACCAAGCCTCAGCCTTTCTAATTTCTGGCATCTCTATAGGAGTACCCCCAAAAGAGCTGGGACCTTTCACAAAGAAGCCACGCTGATGACTGTTGTTCGGTGCAGTCTTGCCCTTTCTTTGTGGCTCTCTGGAACTTGGATGCCTCTAACGATGCTTGATTGGGATGCCAACAGAGTGAGTCGCCGCCAGCTTGCACTCAGCTTTGGATGGTCCTAGGGCAGCTGTACCTTCTTTAGCAGTGCAGTTAAGAACAGTTTTTTCTGTAGCTGGTGGGGAAAACAGACACTCTCCTAGGGCCCAGACCCTTCAAAGGGACCCCCAGCAGAGGGACAGAACACATAATCACACAGACTTCTGACTTGCTCCCTTCCTTGGCAGGGACCATAGGTTCACTAGAGGAGGTAGAGATGGCACCCAGGGCAGCCTTGCTCTGTGCCAGGGTCGCCTGTTCCCCTCCCATCCTTAGACCCTGGGCCTGAGCCTGCCTCACCTGCCAGACTCATTATTCACCTAAAGAGATTTCTTTCTACAGGTTCCCATTCTCTCTCCTTTCTGTGGGGATCCTTCCCCATTCAGTCCATCAGATACATCGATGAAGCTCTGGATTCCAAATGAAGTAAAGCTTCAGATTATTTCCTGCAGAGCCCCCAGGCCCCAGGGAAATCAAGGGATGTTGCTTGACACCTGTAACCAAGCCCCCGAACATTTCATGACAGTTAGAGTGATTTTCTCTACCCAGAGCACAGAGAAAGCCTCCAGGGCAGTGTTGCTTAACCTCAAAGTTGTCATATTCTAGTCTCAGCCAAGCCACCCTTTTACACCAATCTGTACTACAATCTTATAAGTGTTTTCGTAGCACTTTTAAATTTCATGGTATGGGAGAATAGAGGCAGAAGAGACCGATTCTGCCTGGGGGAGGTTATTCAAGAAAAAGGAGTAGGGATGGGGTGACACCAGTGCTTCTTGACATCAATGGAACATTGTGCATGGTAGTCAGAGCCCTGCTACCACTCGTCTCATTACTGTATACATTCACAGGTCCTGCAGGTCAAACTTCCTCCTGAAACACAAGGAGGGCACAAAACCAGAACCAGACAAGAGGGAAAGCCTTGGACTTGGAGCCATGGGACCTGGGCTCACATCCTGACACCACCCAGATCCTTTAGCCTCTCAGCACTTTGCTCTGACTCACTCCCCTTCAGGAGAACACGTACCACCACCAACCTTTCACTGTCTTCCTTTCAGGACCTCTGTGAGAGCCAAATGGGATGGCCTATGAGAAAGTGTTTTGAAAGTTATCCAACACTCTACACATATGAAATAAGAATAAAAAGGGTAGTAAAACAATAAAAAATGTTTATTATGAAAAAAAATAATGATAAAAACTCAGCATAAATCAGTGAGCCTATGAAATAGCTGATTGCTATCTTCCAGTTAGCATATTATAGGTATTTGTCATGGCCAGAGAAGGCTTAGTTTACGGAGGAAAGTCTCAAAACCACATATAAGTGTCCATCTGAGTTATGGTAAGGAAAGATAGAGGATGTATTCTCACACTGAGCTGCTGGGAGGTATCCTGAGTGAGTGGCCCGAACATCAACCCACTGTGCCAGTTGCTCCCAAACTAAAATAGGCTTTATGTCAGATTCTTACAGAATGCAAGAGTCAAAAAGCAGTCACTTTTTCCACTTGAACCACAGCTTTATAAAACAGGGCTCCTGTAAGAGCAGAGACTCCGTCCCCGCTGCTCTACCTCCAGGCCTGGATCTCCTCTCTCTGTTTCCCTCCCAATTCACTTGTCCAGTGAGGCTCCCCTCACTCACTGCAGCGTGATGCAGGAAGCAAAGGAGGCTATTGGCTCACACCACACTCAGCTAAGTGAGAGAGTTGTCAGCAGTGAGGTTGGGGAAGGTCAGGTAAGCTAGGCAGGTCCTGAGTTGCCATGGAGTTTGCTGAATTAGACACAGAACAAAGAGATGCTGATGAGATGAGGTGACCCTGGCTGTCTGAGTTACATATTCTCCCGGCCAAAGGTACGCACACAAAACCCTGCTAGAAAATCACCTGGCCTGGCCTCCTCCTCCTTTGGCTTGTGGGAATACGGGTTCTCGGGCTGGGGAGGGAGTGGGGTATCTTAGGTTCAGGGGCAAGCATGGAAAGATCCAGCTGGGAGGGTTGAACTAAAGTCCTTACACAGCACTTTGAGCACTTACACAGTCCTTTCCACTTTAGGTGGAAACCGGAAATCAAGGGCAGCCAGCAAATACAAAGTGTAGGACCAGGGCTAACATGGTGAGTTGGAGCTGAGAATTAGGAGATGACCAGAGCCAGTGTGGGGAGGTGTAGACGTGTGTAGATGGTGTGTAGATGATGGCTGGTAAGGGACCTGTAATACAAGTCTTCCCTTTGTTGACTGTCAGCTCCAAGATGTGGGGTCGGGTAGGGGTTGCTTAAAGGCAAAGCCTGGGGGTCAGAGCCCATCTGCACCCTTGAAACCACTTACACACACTTTTGACTTTCATTTTCTCACCATCCATGCTCCTAGCTCCCCACACAAGACCCGCCTTGCTGCTGAAAAGTCTTCACAGTCAGCACCTATTTCTCAGATCTGCTTGGCAGATGGGTCTGTTGTTTGATGTGAAAGTCACCCTTAAGAAGAGAAGTCAGTTCCCATACTGTGTGCAATCTTATGCTTTATCACCTCTTCCAACATGCGATCCCACGGACAAGCTTCCTAGGTAAGTTGCTAAGAAGTGTGTATCACGGAAACACTTGCCATGTTTTCATGGGAGAAGAAGCAGCACTAAGTTGCCTCTAGGAAAAGCTTGGGTGGATGAGAGTCCCTGATGACACTTGACTCAAGGCTTGTATTGTGTTTTATTATTGCTGATTTCAGAGCATGATAAGCAATATCCTAGTTAATTTATCATTGGCCTTCACCTTATACTTCTGCAATATTTGCAATTTTTCCCCTCCTAGTCCCCAGAAGAGAATAGCAAATATTTTACTTTATTAAGCACTTTATGGACAAGATTCAGAGGTTTAAGTCCTAGTATCTAGTAACTTCTCAGTGTTAGGGTTTTGGGAATGGCTTTTCTATGTTTTGGTGTTTTTCAGGTTTCTCTTGCAGGCTAAGCAGTTTCTCTGGTCTAGGTTTTCTTCCTTTTCTCAATATTCAATGTATTCACTCAGTACTTTTAAGAATATACTACATACTAGGTACTCTTCTAAGTGATGAACTACAGTAATAAATAGAATCATCAAAAATCCCCAACCTCATTGTGATAGGGACAGAGTAAGGGACAAAGTAGGTTATTAAATAGTTAAACCCACTGAGGGATCATAAGTAAAGGAAAAAGTATGGGAGACGCCTGTAAGTTAATGATCATCCAAGAAAGCAGGTTTGCTTAACCACAAAACCAAGCAGGCTTGCTTAGCAACAAAACCATGTAACAGAAGCATGAGACATGCCCCAAAACAGTAAAACAATAGTGGACTGAGACTCACATCCTGCCCAGTGAACTCAGCAAGTTAATGATTCCTAGCACATGCTCCTCTGAGGGCTCTAAAAATATAAGAAAAAGGTATATACACTACCAAATGTAAAGTAGATAGCTAGTAGGAAGCAGCCACATAGCACAGGGAGATCAGCTCGGTGCTTTGTGACCACCAAGAGGGGTGGGATAGGGAGGGTGGGAGGGAGACGCAAGAGGGAGGAGATATGGGGATATACGTATATGTATAGCTGATTCTCTTTGTTATAGAGCAGAAACTAGCACACCATTGTGAAGCAATTATACTCCAACAAAGATGTTTAAAAAAATAATAAATAAATAAATAAAAAGAAAAAGGTGACATTATACTGGAACCTGAGATGATTTATGATATTTTAGTATACGTTACCACCTTTTTGCTCATTTCCATTGCGCCATGATAGTCCCAATTTGACCATGTAAGGACAAGGAGACTCCTCTGCCTGATGTGGAGGAGGAGCTCATGATGGAAGTGAGGAGGAAGGTGGTCTTCCCCCCCTCCCCACTTTTCCTTTGATTATAAAACTGCAGCCCACTAAGTCCCCCGGGGCCACATTCCCTTGCCCGACCGCTTGTATCACTCACAAGTGTCCTATAATAATAAACTCTTTCCTTACCTGACACTCTGCCTCTCGCTGAATTCTTTCTGTACCAAGACAGAAGAACCTACACTCTACTTAGTCTCAACATACATTCTGTGGTTTTAACCGGGTTTACATTCTATTGGGATAGACCAACACTAAACAAGACAAGTAAGTAAAATATATAGTAGATGTTATTTGGAGAAAAAATAAAGGAGGAAATGGGGATATAAAAATTAGCCAGTCGAGGATAACATTTAAGATAGTCTAAAAAAAACCTTACTGAAAAAGTGACATTTGAGTAAAGACCAAAAAGGAAGTGAGGGGGCTGGCCATGGGGATACCTGGGGGAAGAACATTCTACATAGAAAAGCTAGTGCAAAGGCCCTGAAGCACGAGTTGGCTTGGCAGATTTAACAAACAGCAGGGAGATCAGTGTGGCTGGAGCAGAGTTAACAAGCAGAGAGTAGGGGATGAGGTCACAGAGGAAATGGGAGTCAGATTGTGCTGGGCTCTCTCTCTGGGTCAGTGGAAGGACTTGGGCTTTTACCCTGAAGCCTTAGAAGCATCAGAGGGTTTTGAGCAGATCATTCTGACTGCTGTGTTGAAAATAATGCATGAAGAACCAAGAACAGAATCAGGAAAAATAATTAAGAAGCTAATACAATAATTAAGGCAAGAGGTGATGGTGGCTTGGACCAAGGTAGTAGTGATGGTGGAGGTGCTGAGAAGTAATTAATTTCTGAGTATATTTTGAGAATGAGAGGATTATTTTGGCAGATCAGATGTGGTGAGTGAGAGAAAGGGGAGAGTCACCAAGACTTTGAGCCAAAACAATGGGAAGAATGGAATTGACATAAATGGAGATGCAGGAGGCACAGGAGAGGATGGTTTAGGAATGAAGTCAGGAGCTCATGTTCGGACATGTTGGCTTTGTGATGCCTATGATAGTTCATTCCAGTAGGTCAAGTAGGCAATGGATGTTTGGATCTGGAGCAGAGGGGAAAGAATGCATTGAGGATTATATTTAAAGACACAAGACTGGATGAGCTTCCCAAGGCAATGTGTGTATGGCTAGAAAAGAGAAGAGTGCCAAGGACTGAGCCTTGAGAAGCTCCAGCATTTAGAGGTTGAGTAGATGAAGAGGAATCAATGAAAGTAACTTTAGACAAAGCAGCCAGAAAATTTAAAGGAAAACTAGTCAATATGGTATTTTGGAAGCCAAGTGAAGGAAGTATTTCAAGTGGGAGGGATTGACTGGGTCAAATATTACTGTTGATAGGTCAAATAGTATGAGAAGTATGGGCATTATGTTTAGGGTGATCTTGATAAGAGGTTTTGATAAAGTGGCAGGAGAAAAAATCCTGATTGGAGTGTGCTAAACAGAGATGGGAGGAGGAAAAATTAGAGAAAGTGAATGTTGGCAAATTTTCAGATGAATTTTGCTGTAAAGACAAGGGAAGAAATGGAGGTGACTGTAAGAGTAGAGTCAAGGGAATTTTTTTGTTTGTTTGTTTGTTTGTTTTGTTTGTTTTTAATATGGGAGAATTCATAGCATGGATAAAAGCTGATAAAAATGATCCAGAAGAGAAGAGAAAAATGATGTTTCAAGAAAAAGAGAGGATGGTTATTGCACAAATGTTCTTGAATAGGAATAAGGAGATGGGTTCCAGTACATGGATGAGCTATTGGCTTTGATTGGGTCATGGGTAGTTCATGCTCCTTACTATACAAGGGGAAGACAATTTATATGCAAATGATTTGGTACACACATGTGGGCTTGGAAAAGTAGGATCAGCTCCTGGGATAGATAACAGAAAACCATGGCAACCACACCAGAATCCCCTGGGGGAGGGGAGGTGGCACCACTGATTAGAAGATATACTGCTGCTGTAACTTGAAATAATCTGGCAGATAGAAATAAGGTTAGGACACAAGCCCCTCTGGCTGTTTTTATCTATTGCTTTCTATTACCTTGATAGAAGTCATATGGAAGCAAAATATTTCCTTATAATAGGTATTAACCTAGTGACTCATTTTAAACTATAGACCCAAGGGACACGTTCTGACCAAGCACACAGTGCCTGGAACAGAGCAGTCACTCCCTAAATACTTGTTACAGGAATGAACACAAGAATGCATGAAAGCATGAATAAGTGAATTACAATCTTGACCTTCTATCTGATATCAGCCTACAAAGATAAGCCATTGCTCCATGTTATTTTTGTCTGTCTTAGAAAAATAATATAGAATAGTCTAAGTATCACAGGCTTTGGAATTGGACAGATATAAGTTTGATACCCAAGGTGCATCTCAATTAGACGTGTTCCTTAACCTGTATGAGGCTTATCTATAAAATGAGAATAGAATAGTTCCTAACTTACAGAGTTGTTGTGAAAAATAAATCAGACCAAGAATATTAAGTGCCTAGTAAACTGCCTGACATGTATTAGATGTTAAATAAATGCTGGCTGAAAAACAGCTCTGCTTAATGACCTTGTAAAATTCACTGACTTTTCTTCTGCAACATCTTTAAATCTTCAATGCAAGCCAACCCCTGGAATAAGGAATTCTAGAAGGTTCTCACCAGCTATGGAAAGTCCTTCTTTCTTTGCAAGTAAAAATGATTTCTTCTCCTTCACTCCAATTTAGTGATTAGTTCTTACGTTTTGGATGGCTCCTCTTCGTTTTTAGGTTTGGTCTTTTTTTTTTTTTTTTTTTTAATCTGCAAAGTCCTGTTTTCCCAATGGCTATGAGATGGAGATTTGGGGATCCTGTTTTACTTTGAGTGATGCTTCAACTGGAACACATTTCTTAGATGTGTAAGAGGAGAGAGATGTGACACACAGGGGTCCCTGACCACACCCCACGAAGACCTGCTTTGTTGCACCAGGAGAGAGCCGTTCACTGCATCAGTGAGGGGTATTCCTTTGCGGTTTCTTCACCCCCATTAATCACGTGTGACTAGAAGGAGATTTGTTTGACATCTCTCTGCAGACACGGTCAAGAACACTCGGCAGGGGTTGTTGCAGGTGTTAAGGATGTTCTCACAGACTCCCGAAGAGCCTTGTAGTGAGAGGTGTTCCTCAGGAACCTAGGGCCACCTGCAAAGGCTGGTTAGTAATCTGAGAGAAAATAAGCTAGGTAGTATTATCAGGATTCCCCGTTTTTAACAACCAAGAAAGGGTGGTTTATCTACAAGGAAGCTTTGGTGGAACTAGAAGGATGTGAAAGAATGGAGGGGAGACCATGCAAGAATGTAGGCAAAGAAAACCTGACGTCAGGGCAGCACTCTGGCCAGTGGAAAATGGCAACATCCAAGTTCAAGTGGGAGTGTTCTCCCCACGGGCTCTGACCCCTTCCTTAACATAAACATACTCATGAGACTCTCACTCCACGAGACTCTAAAAGGTCCCTCTCCTGAGACACTGATCTCTGCTTAGGCGGCATGGGCCCTAATTTTTGCCTGGAATGAACATTTTGTGGTTGTAGAGGCAACATTCCCTAACTTGGGTGTTTCCCAGCCATTTTCGTACCAGGCGCCATTGCTCTGGCAGCATCCTGAGGAACCAGAAGTAGCTGCTCAAGGTGGAGGCCACCTCTCAAGCCTCCTTGACCACTGCAAGGGCTGATGAGACAGATACCTCGAGGCAAAGCACAGCCCTTTTCCACAGACTGCCTGCTGGGATGCTATCCCACACTGCTCCTGTCTCTACACTTTTCCCCGCAAAGAAAAAATGGAGCAGAAGCCTGGAGGAAACCCGCAAAGTCAGTGGGACAAAGGATTGAGGTCCAAGAAGAGTGGAGGATGCCAACAATAGCACCACCACCAACAGTGTTTATAGACTGATGTGTGTAGGCTCTGGGCTGATTGTCTTAACGTGGCTTGCCTCAGTTTTGGAAACAATCATGTGACAAAGGTGTTGTCATTATCCCCATTGTAGAAAAGATGAAGCTAAACCTTGGAAAGGTTGGGTACTTTGCCAAAGTGATACAAATAATAAGTGATGATCCTGGTATTAGAAGCCTATGTTTTTAACTGTGACATGGCTACTTTGTGAGCAAGAAAGGGACAGCACAGTGGTGGTGGGTAGGTAAATGCCTCTGGCCTTGATCTAGGAGATGACTTAATTGCAGCCCAGCCGTGGGAATGAGGACATGGAGAAATTTCATTCAGAGCTTTTGCCTCCTCTGGAATGAAGCAAGTAACAAGCAGTCTGTAGCTGTAGCTCGTGGGGGGCTAGCTATCCCAAAGAGGATGGAGACAGGCGAATGTTTGGGGAATCTCACATTCAAAATGCAAAGCTGTGCTTTCTCTCAGGAAGTGAGAACACAGATACAAACATGCCATTAATGAGAAAGTACCCACAGCCACCAGGTGCCCCTCCCATCGCCCCAGGCACCTGAGCTCCCATCCTTTGGCACTCTGGCTTCTCTAACAATCTTCCCACCATTTCCATCTGGCCAAAGCAGAACTATCAGAAACTGAGGAGCCTCATCTCCATCTCACTGAATGTCAGGCTTTGAATGAGGACCACTCAGCAAAACTTGTCCTCTCAACCCTGAGATGGAATACTCAGAGAATTCACCAGGATTTCTCAATGGAAAATTTCAGAACAAGGGCACAGAGAATCCTTTCTAACCAGCAGCATCTGGTGAGTCTGAAGGCACTGTTAGAAGTCAGGCCTTCTCCAGTTCAGTCCTGTGTTGGAGACAAACTGAAAACATAGTCCTGGCTTCAAGTGCCTCACTCATAGTTATCAGCCTCACTGTGTGTGGAGCACAGACTGAAAGCTGTGTGAATCAGACCAGTGCATTGCAATCCACCTGAACAGTTTTGGAGGACAAGGCAGGTTGCAATTCTTGTCCCCAAGAAAAGTCCCCTTTTTTTTTTTTTTTTGTGATACGCGGGCCTCTCACTGTTGTGGCCTCCCCCGTTGCAGAGCACAGGCTCCGGACGCGCAAGCTCAGCGGCCATGGCTCACAGGCCCAGCTGCTCCGCGGCATGTGGGATCCTCCCAGACCGGGGCACGAACCTACATCCCCTGCATCGGCAAACGGACTCTCAACCACTGCACCACCAGGGAAGCCCGAAAGGTCCCTTTTGTAGATTCCGAAACCATCTCAATCTGAGAGCAATTTTGTATGTAATAATGGACAGTGGACTCCAAGGAGTCTCATAGTCAGTGTATGAGGTCCCTTTCCGTTTTGTTTCTGGTCATTGCTCCTAGGTAAGATTATGTCCAGAGGCCTGAAGCATTGCTGTGTGCTTAGCAACCTGTAGGATCCTGACCCAAGTTTGGCTCACAGTTCTGGGGTCATCAGATATCCATTCCCACAAAGGGCACAAACATGGGGGCAGCCAAACTGTGTGCCTAATCAGAGGTCACATCCTTCACCCCACACAGGTGAGCACAGACCATTTTAGGCTGCAGAGACCTCTCAAGGTCAGGCTCCAGTGCCGCTCTCACACTTGTTTCAGCAGAGTCTCGCTGCTGTCTCCCAAGACTCAAAGATCACACAGCTTTGCTTTCTCTCCTCCAAGGGCTGATCAAGAGGCTTAAGCTGAAGCAGGAGGGATTTGGGGTTCGAGCAGCTTTTGAGGATGCCTTGTGAGACCTAATTTAAAAAGGTTGAGGAGCTTCATCTTCTCCAAGGGCTTATGGGAAGGTCCACTGGTTATCTTTTGGGGGAGTTTGAGAGCATCTTACCTGGAGGAAGGGTGCGGGCTGGGAGTCCAGAGAAGAAGAGCTCTGTCCCGCCCTTCAGGTAGGGAGGCTGGTGGCAAATAAATACCAGAACGAAATTAACTTTTTTGAATGTCAAGAAAGGGGCGGTCTGCCAGGGGCTCCCACTCAGAGCCTTTACTCTGAGGCCTGGACTCTTTGAGCAGGAGGCCCTGATGCAATCCCAGCCCCTCCTCTGCCCTCCCTTTCTTTTTCTACCTTCCCCTCTTCCTCCCTTTTGCTGGCAAGGCTGTTCCCTGGCAGAACCCAGATACCTCAGCCAGGAAGCAGAACTGTGGAGGTGATCAAATAGAGGTGACATCATGTGAAGGAAGGCCCAGGAGCATGTGCAAGACTATAGTGCATTTAGCTATGCCAAAGAGGGCAAACTATGGTACGCCAAAGTGGGTGTTAGTGTGTCTGGAGATAAACAAATAAAATAACAGGTCAGTGGTGAGGTCAAACTTCTGTGTCCGCTGGGATGTGACGCTGTCTGCAGGGACAAGAATTTCCATGAGTCAGGTAAGGATTGTCAGCCCATCTATACTCAGTAAGGCAACCAGCATTCAGAAAATAAATCTATTTTCTGCTAACAATAATTGCATAAAGGGACCGAGGTGTAATTCTATCTTAGAAGGAAAAGGTTTAGAATTCAGCTTGTGTGCACTGTTGATAAAATATTCTCCATCCCTTCACCCACCACCACAGGCTCCCTAGGTCTTCCCTGGAAAAAAGGAGGAATCTGTTTCTAGGGATTGGATCATAAACTACCTCCATTCCCACTTACCCACACTTGCAATGCCTACAAGTCATGTAAATCCCCACATCCCAACTCTTAACCACATACACAATTACACACACACACACAAGCACCCTACTCATTGATCTGCTAACCAAATCCACACATAGCATCCATGTAATGAGTTTTTATGCCATGGATCCCTTTGGCAGTCTGATGGGTCCCATGAACCCCCTCAGAAAACTGTTTTTAAATGCGTAAAATCATATACATAGAATTACAAAGGAAAATAATTATATTGAAATTCCATTTTCAAAATATTTTAGAAATGAATCTGTGGTTTGGGAATATTTGTGCTCTTTTATTAAAGCTTTAAATAATATCTAATGATGGATTTTATAACTAATGATGTAGAGACTATAAACGATATTTTTATATATCTGTAAGAACTGTAAAATAATATGAAATATCTGATTTCTATTGGTAATAAAATCATAGACACTGTTAGTACTACCGTGGCTTGTTGCCTACATCGATATTGGAGGAAATGCCACATTTCAGCTAGAAGTTAGTTTAGTTGGAATTAAATAAAGATTTAATTTTCTTTTTCCCCTTCAAGTTCATGGACCCTCTGAATTCTTTCCAGGGACCCCTTAAAGATCCACGGATCTCAGGTTAAAAGTTACCTGGACTTATCTATCATACATACTTACAATTATATAGCAATAAATACATTTATTCATCATACTTGCAAACACTTATCCACCATTTCACACACACACACACACACACACACACACACACACACACGTCTAAATCCTGTCTTAATAATCCCCAACCATCACTCTCACTCATATATAGTTGTATAATGGTAAATGTTTAACAACCAGCTCTCCAGGTAAAAAATGTCCTGATTGGCAGCATTTGCAAATTTTATGGTGTAAATACTCCCACTGTGGCCAATTTCAAGCTACCAATAGATGTCACTGAACTTGAAGTTGGGCAGAGAGGACAGGCAACACCCCATTCCACCATACAGAATAGGTGTAAATAACCTCAAGGTGCAGGCAAGAATAAAATGTAAAATAATTACAAAGGGATGAGTTTTAATTATTATTTTCATTCTTATATAATTTATGTCATTGTAAGTACATACAACTTTATTTTTAATAATGGCCAATTTTAACAACCAGCTTACATAATGCTTAAGTTTAACAATAGCTCTCACAGGCCACTATAAACCGGCTCCAGCACACACCACTTGTGCCTTCATATTCATATATATACTAAACCCTCAAGATATTTTCTACCCACAGATCCAATCATCCACTTATTCATTCATGCCCCTGCACCTTCACTTATGAACACACTCCACTAACACCTTCAGGTGTTTTCACTGGTACACATAGTCACAACACTTGTATCTGTCCATCTTAACAAGTTGTTCATATATACCCTTGATATACATAACACACGTTGCTATTTACACACATTCACAAACTCACAATTCATAGAGGTCCTCAAACTCATAAACCAACCCCAACTAATACCCAAGTTATGACACACTCATTCATACAAACACAGCTAAGCCCTACTTATACTTATTCATACACACACCACTCCCATAGACCCTAAACCCCAACTTATCAAAACACACACCCACCTCCCATTCACAAACATTCCAAAAATTCTCAAACAGGTCAATGGACACATCCATATCATTAAATACACTCAAGCACTCACTTAACACTAAAGGTGCATTCATTACACACATATTCAAATACCCACAGTTTTCCTACACTCCCAATAATGAACACATAACTAACTTCCATTCACGATATGCACATTTGCCAACCTACCACATATATGATTCATATGGACTCGTGCATACAGATCCCCACATGTCACCTACACACACCACTCACACATTCTTCATATTCTTACACCCTCCTGCTCCCCCAACATCCCCACACAAACACACAGATTGAAACCTGGCATATCCTCCAAGGCAAGACAGCTGTTGGCTCTGAGAGCACTTTAAGAGCCGAGGTGGAGGCCAGGGCTGGCTGGGTGACCTCACACTGATACGTCAGGAAAGAGCAAGATAGCAACTTGGCCAGAGAGCCTATCACCTCTGCAGAGCACAACCCATTAGCATCTCCTCTTCTGCCTTTTGATTTCTGATTCACTGAACTTCAGATCCATTACATCTCTGGCAAGAGGAGAGATGAGGCACACTGGGCTGTGACGCAGTCTGGTAGAGAAGACCAAGGAAGTTGTTGGTCTGGTACCATTGAAAACGAAGCCTGAGTCTAACAAACTTCTCACATGAATGAAAGACCACGGCTCATTGTCCCCACAAGCTGGAGGTTTGGGCAGGTGTATAAGGCATCAGGAGTGTGTAACACACAAGGAGTGTTTGCTTCCCTTCCAAATAACTGGACCCTGGGTCCTGAGATGACACCAAGAGGAGGGGGGAGAGAAGTGTGTGCTGGAATCTATGGGGGGGCTCTCTGGGTGGGCCTGGTAGGGGGTTCAGGGAGCCTGTGGTCACAGATAAGTTGGGCAGTATGGTCAGGAAGTCACATGGGGCCTCCAATTTAAGTATCAGCCCCTAATGGGCCAACCCCTTGTGGTGCAAGTGAGCAACTCACAACTCACATGTGAGAACCCTCGATGGCAGGTCTCTGAGATGGGGCTGGAATCAGGGTCTCTGGTTTTCATCTGGGGGCTTCTCCACCTCAGAGCAGATACTCAGTGAGTATTAATACTTGCCAAATTGAGTTGAGGCCCTGGGAGGCCGTATAATTAGTCCTTCTTCCAGGGAGTCCAGAGCACAGAGCGATTCTGACTCAAATCCTCATGGCCCTGAGGCAGGCAGGGTTGGCCCTGGGAGTCCTGGCCCATCCAGCTGCGGACCCCGTGTCAGCCTCTAGTTCCATCTGGTTCCATTCCTGTAGTAGCACGGCCTGACTCATCAAACCAGGGGCCCCTTCAGGGGGCAGTGGGATGGGGGAAGAATTTGGCTTTGAGCACTTGGCTGAGTTACAGGTGAGCTGAGTAACTCTGAACAATCCCCAACCTCTCTGAGCCTCAGGCATCTCAATAAAAACCTAAGTATTTGTTCCAAGTGACCTTTAATGTTTCTTCTGGCTCTAAGATTTTGGAATACTTATTACTGAGTGAAGCAGTGAAGTGCCCAGCATGGGGCCTGACCCAGTGTAAAGCCTCATAAATAGTGGCTCTTATTATTTTCTGAATTGAGTGAAGCACTCGTAGGGGGTTAGGATGAGAGATATGTAAAAAGTGTGATGTATAGTCCCTGCCCTCACGTTGCTTATGGTCTAAACTGAGCCCAGGTCACCAGGTAGAGGCACATGGGTAAAAGATGAGACCCAAGGCCTGCCTCCAAGCTACTGTGTGGCCCAAGAGCAGTACCAGACTGATACCACTGTGTGGCTCAGGAAACAGGCTCAGAGTTCAGAGGAGGGAGGGCGGACTGGAGTAGCCCAGCAAGTCTCCCTGGGCAGGAGGACTGAGCCAGGCGTTCTGGATGGGTGAAAACTATGTAACAAGCAGGACCCTATGGGGCCTTCCCAGAACAGACCCTTCCCCCATATCGTCTGCTTTAGCTCCTCTCTGGAATACCCAGATAATAGTATCTGATGCACATTTCCTGAGTTGTTTTACAGATGCGAAAACCTCCACCAAATGGAAGACATTAACTACTCGATGACCATGAGCACGTAGTCCCCAGGCCTCCTGGCTCCCATGTGACACCGCCCTGTTACCTCACTGTCAACCAATCAGAGAATTGCGCGCGAGCTGATCACATACCCTGGGAGGCCCCTCCCTCATCTTGCCTTTAAAAATGCTTTCCTGAAACCCATCAGGGAGTTCAAGTGTTCTGAGCACTAGCTGCCCTGGATTCCTTGCTTGGTGCCCTGAAATAAACACTGCCCTTTGCTTCACCATAACCCAGTGTCAATGGATTGGCTTTGCTGCACACAGGCAACACAGGCAACCCAAGTTTGGGTCAGTGACAACGAGACACACCAAGGAAAGAGCTTCGTGGCCTCAGCAAACTGTCTTCCCAGGGCCCGTGGAAAGACTGAGGTCCTGAAACAGGGAGAAAGACCAATCTATATTCTTCATTTATTGAATTGCTTACACAACCAGCCTTTATGAAGCACTTGCTTTCTGACAAGCACTGCTATTAAATGCTGGAGAGGCGGGGCATAAAAATAAGAATGACATAGTTCCTGTCCTCAAGGGGATTTGTTTTCCTAGAAAAGTCAGACTCATAAACAGGTGCTTTCAGAAGTAGAGAAGGGCTCACGGAGGCAAGTGTAAGTGTGACAGAAAAGGGAAGGAACCACTCTCTGTAGTTTACCCGTGTGGGGATTCAAGCAGGGGTAAGTTTGGTGAGGGAATAACAATGATAACTAACCTTTATGAAGTGTTTGCTATGTGCCCTAAGCAGTCTACATATATTACCCCCATGTAGTATGCATGCCTGCCCTATAAGGCAGGTACTCTTCTTATATACAGAGGAGGAAAATTTTGAGGCAGGAATGGGTTAAATTGATAACTGGGAAGCTCAAAGCTAGAGCTGGCACTGTGGGGCTGAAATTTCAAACAGTACTATCCAGAGGTCTCTGCCCCTGTCCACTTTCCCCTCTGCTGCTGAGTTTTCCAGATCCAGCATCTCCCACCCCCCCACCGCCCGCCCCTTGGCAAGAGGCGGGGCCCCTGCCCCGGTCAGTGCCATCGATGGGTGAATCTGCCTCTCCGCATCCAGGACGCACTCGGGTTGCACAGGGCCTGCTGAAGGCCCGCTCTCTCCACACATAATGGGGATTAGAATTCATTAATGCACTACAAATTAAAGTATTAATAACGGCTGGCTGCGGAGTTGGAATGAGAGCCAGGGAAGGGAATCGGGCACGGACCGCCCCTCCTGCGTCCCCACCCAGCGGCATTGTTCCAGCGCCGGCAATCCTGCGCTCTTTAATACGCTGTGACAGCCGCTGAAGTGACCCCAGACAATAAACAGGGCCTCCTAGTTAAGTATTAATCTACCAAAAGAATGACCTTCATCCACGAAAGAAGGGATGTTTTTAAAAACCTCGCGAGTGGAGGAAGGCTCATTTGCTCGCTCATTTAGCATATTAAAAGGGTATTATTGCTACAAACAAGAAATCTAAATGAGGCCTGGGCAGGAGCCGCGGATAACACTCCTGATTAAAGGTGCAGAGTAAGAATGAACACGGGAGGCTGAATTCGTTATTGCTCACCAACATGGCAGGACCTGGCTGCTGGGAGCATAAGAGCTGGGAGCCGAGGCCGGGACCGCAGACGCTGTCCAGCAAGAGGAGAAGGGCCAGGGTCCGGGGCGCTGCCCACGCCGCCCCGCAGGGTGGGGACTGGGGGGAGGGGTGTCAGCGGCGACCTCAAAGGAAGGACCCCAGTGAGGTTGCCTCGGGCGATTCCCTGGAGCGACCACAGCCTCCGTTGTCATCTCTCATCCTGCCTTTGCCGGTCAGCACTGTGGACAGTTCCTTTCCCGAGAACCCCTGTAGTTCTCCCATGGTTGATCTCATGCTTAGTCACCGGGAAAGAGTCCAGCAGGGAGAGAGGACTGAGAAGAGAGGGGGGTGATTCATCTCTCTCGGATCCAGGATAAGGGCACCGCCTGAGATGCCATACGAGAAGCTGGGCTGAGGAACAAGGTGTCTCCTCTTTTAGCCCGTGGCAGTCTGTCTGGGCAAGGTGGAACCCGGGTGAAGCTCTGGAGCAGAGGGAGAAGAGAAATATAATTGAAGGAAAGAAGCAAAAAGATACAGATGTAACATTCAGGGCTTCCCTGGTGGCGCAGTGGTTAAGAGTCCGCCTGCCGATGCAGGAGACGCGGGTTCGTGCCCCGGTCCGGGAAGATCCCACATGCCGCGGAGCGGCTGGGCCCGTGAGCCATGGCCGCTGAGCCTGCGCTTCCGGAGCCTGTGCTCCACAGCGGGAGAGGCCACAACAGTGAGAGGCCCGCGTATCGCAAAAAAAAAAAAAAAGTAACATTCACATTCAACAAATATAGGGGGAAGCAAGCTCTGCCACTTACCTGGTACTCCATTAGGTTACATGGGGGACTGACAGGTGACTAGACATAGTCACATAGATCCAGCCCTAGGGATTTACCATCAATGGAGGGAGATGGGAATGACTCACATTAGTGAATAATAATAATTGTGGTGAAATTACAGAATTAATTGAATACAGGATTGAATTGAATTAATGTAGAATTACAGAAATAAAGGGGGAATTTTATTATCCTAAGAGCTAACAGTGCTGGCACTTTCTTCTCTGGACTATGTTGTCTTTGAGTACAGGGACTGTGTTTGCTTATCTCTGTGTCTCTGTCATTGAGTATAGTTCTTGACACACACTAGATGCTGTGACAGAGACAACGCTATTTGTTCTCCACACAGCTTCCTCTTCCTGGGCTAAAATGGAGGAACATTTCTCGTCCTCCCTTGGAGTGAAATTGGAAGCTTATGACTAAATTTTGGCAAATGGAAACACAGGAGTAGGAATGATGTGTCACTTCTGGTCCAAGACATGGAAGAGGCAATTTACCTCACCATTTCTCTCTTCCCCTGCCTGAGCAAACTTGGCCAGTAACTGATGAGAGGAGGCATCACAAAATGGAGGAAGCCTGGATCCCTGAGCCACTGGAAGGGGAAGGACCCTGACCACTGTACATCAGACTCTTCAGACTTCTGTTGTGTTGTACCACTGAGATTTAGGGGCTTATCTATTGAGGCATAAAAAATATTTATCCTGATCAATAAGTGAAGTGCTTAATAAATATTTGTTGAATTAATACATGAATATTCTTCTTTAATTCTCACAATAACTTTAACATAGATACAGTTATTTCCATTTGACAGAGAAGGAAAGAGATTCAGAGTTAAGAAGTAACAGAGCCGGAAGATAAATTTATGTCTTCAAATTCCATGCTTTTCTTACTACACCTGGCTGCCTTTCAAGAATATGGTCTGATGTATATTTTATGTGAAATTTACCAAAAGTTACCTCAGTGTAATAGAGGTTAGGGACTTTCCGAATGAGAGGGTCCCCTGGTCATCATTGCTCTCAGTACAGGGTTGCTATCTCGGATGCCATTAAGGTTTTCTGAATTCGAGCACCTCAATAAAGAACTTCAGCCACATGTTTTCTCTCCTTGGGGGAAGGGGATTTTTATCCTTCCATTTCCCTGCTCAGGAAAGAAAGATCTCCTTCCCACAAGCAGATCATCAAGATCACTCTCCTCGTAGAGACTGACCCATGCTGACTTTTGCATCTCAGTTCTAAATAGATTTGTCAATCACGCAACAGTTTTTGAACCTCTGGAACCTGGCCTGCCTGAACTTAGGAAGCATGAAAATAGCTGAAGATAAATACTAACAAGCTGACTCACACTGTGAATCTTCTCCTCTACTTTTCCATAGCCACAAAGAAGGCAGACGGTAGTGTGAGGAGGGAGAAGACCTCCACCTCAAGCCAAGAGGGAAGGTGTTCAGGATATAGCAGGAAAGGGAGGTGTCTGCAGGACTGGAAATAAGTGAAACTTCTGAGAGGAAAACTAATAAGAATCAATCACAATAGATAAGATTAGTTATCTGTAGAGAAATCCAGAGGGCAAGATTGGACTGTCCTCTGTCCCCATTCAGTGTCTCTCTCCCTGGCTCCCGGGGAGATCTGGGTATTCGGTTCAGCTGCAAGAATAAACTTTTATTGAGTAAAGACTATGTGCCAAGCATGGTGCCAGATGCTGGGGACACAGATATGAGTAAGAAGGATTAAGAATCCTCACACCCAGGCTGAATATCAAATTAAGCACGCTGAAATCCTGGGAAACAGCTACTTGCCCCCAGGGCTGCTGCTAAACCTCATGGTGCCTTGGCACAATGCAGAGTTGCTCAGTGGCTCCCCTAGTGGCCAAATTCCCCTGCCCTAAAAGTCCTTTCTCTTCTTCACTCTCCATCCTTCCCTTTGGGGTCTGTGTTCCCTTGGGATCTGCAGCTATCTGAAACTCAAAACCTCACAGTCCTAGACATTAGAGATGGACAAATCCAACGAGATTGTTGTCACCCAGATTTCCCATCTTAAAGAAGGAGAAACTGAGATGCAGAAAGTGAGAGATGACCTAACAGAGGTCACTCTTTCCTGGAAGAACCAATATGATGACTCATGTGTGTTAACATTTAAGCCCAAAAATGTATTAAAACGTTTTAGTAAATTAATCAATGATGGACGGGTAGAGCTGGGGGTGGGGAGGAAAGTTGATTGCTCAGCTTAGGTGAGTTCAGTATATGTTATCCGGGTCCCCTCCCTGACTTGTGTCCATTCTCCTTTCCACTCCCTTTCCTTGATTCCAGGTCCCCTCTAACTCTCACTTCTAAAGCAATTTGAATTCAAAGACCATAGGGAAATTGGAGCTTGGGAGAGCTCCCTTGGCTGAGAAATTCGTCAATCTAATTACCCTCTCATACTGTATTTATCTCAATGGAAAAGGCTGCCAATGGTCTGTCAATGACAGACAAGGTGAGTGTGAAGTAGCGGCAAGTGGTTGGGGTCTTAATTGTGTGATCTGCCTTAGGGACATGTCACTCTGTCCTGGAGCTGTAAGACTGGGTCATCTCCATCCTGACACCCTTCGCTCAGTCCCCTTGCTATTCTGCATTTCCATGGCAGACAACTGGGTGACAACTCACTCATAGCCATTCCCTGGGGGTTCCAGCCAGGCTCAGTGGCTACCTACTCCAGGATGCCTTCCCTGACCCCCCTCTCCAGTCCCCATGATCCCAACATGTGTACACCTCCTTCACAGCACTCCCCACGTGGCACTGCCACTCCGTTCCTGTGTTTTCTCCCCCACCAGCCTGAAGGCTTTCTTGAGAAAGAGCCCAGGCTATCTTGGTCTTCATGTCTCTGACACTAGCACAGGTCCAATGCACAGTAGTTACCTAATACATGTGTTGACGTCAAAGTAAAATGTAAGTCAATTCCCAGTTTCTAGAGTCTTACCCTTGTTCTGATGCTTCACCTGGCTCTGCCCTGTAAGGCTAGAGTAGGTGCTACTGGAAAGCCAGGTTTGTCAAGATATTGTGCCTAGGGCTTCACATACAACATCACAACCTTGAGGGGCAGACCTTATGATTTCACCTTCATTTGAAGAAACCGAGGTTCAGAGGAGTTAAGTGACTGGTCTAAGGTGTCACAGCTGGTCAGTACAGAAGCTAGATTGGAGCACTGGTCTATCTGACTCCACAGCCTGTGCACCTCCATAGGCAACACCCTGACTTTGATGGCCCAGCCTGTCCTGCTCACAGCACCTACAGTTTGAGACTGTCAACACAATTTGTGGCCTCAGCCTCACTCACTCATTTTCTGTGATGCCATAAAGTCACATACCACCTAGACTGGACTTAACAACTTCATTTCCCAGGGACATCTGCCTCTGCATATGGTCCCTGCTGTTTTAAAAGCACCCCCATCAGATGAGCCTGAGCATCACTGCTCAAACTGCCCGCAGCTGCTCTGCAGGATTTCACATGGACTTTCTCTTAGATTCTGGCCCTTGGTTCCTCCTGAACTCTCGTGGCTTAAACACAATAATGATCAACAAAGAAGAGAGCTACCTGCAATAAACACCCAGGACAAAAATTCCCTGCCATTATCTCCAGAGGTCAAAAAGAAGATCTTACCTCTGTTATTCTAGAAGATCCTAGGCTTGGATCTGTTTTTCATGTCTTCCCATAAAATTCCCTGATACTTGATTTGTCTACTTCCTGCTGACCACTACATTAATTTATTTATGCTTTCATCTTTAAAATATATATAGAATTAAGATTCATGTTAAGTTTGGAGTCATCCAGAAATTATCTCTGCTCACACTTTCTTCAGGCACCAGGCAGCCTCATCCCTTCCCTTTGGAATCTCAAAATTCAGCAGACATGCACACACACACACACACACACACACACACAAACTGAGAATAGAGATAGAGCAAAAAGGAACAGGGTTAGGGAGGGGAGGAGGAGAGAGGCTGGGCAGAAGAGAGACGAGGAAGGAGATCCTGGGTGGAGCTACAGATTGAAGGAATCCCAAGGTAGAGGCTAGAACAAGGGTCAAAGTGGTGGGAGTGAGAGGAAGTCTCCTTGGGGTCCTTCTGGCATTGGAGAAATACACAAAGAACCAGGGGCTAGAAAAAAAAAAAAAAAAAAAAAAAAGAACCAGGGGCTGCAACTGCAGACGGTGTGAGGTCATGAATTTTGCCTGATGAGTGTCTGGTTTCCCAGGCTGAGAATTCTATTCTGCTTGCAAGAAAGAATGACGACTGTGTCCCTGAGAACACCTTCAATTCAGGATTAGGGTGCCAGGAAGATAGGGGTCCAAGAGAGATGGAGAAACCTTAGTCCGTTTGCAATGGAATTCCAAGAGGTTTTAAATATAGAGTGATGATATTCAAGGAAAGATAAGAAACTCAGAACCTGAATACTGGAAATAGCTCTATTGCAAATATCCACATTTTGCTAACAGACAGGACTGTTCCAGATGTCAAAAAAGAAGCAGTCTGCACAGGTGATGGATTTTTCCCGTGGATATGGGAATCTGTGTCACAATTAACCTCTTGATGAGAGATTTCTCTCAAGTAAGTTTTAGTTGACAGGTGGTAAAACCTAGACAACTGGCAAGGATTGACTGTCAACTGGAGAAGATGAAACCGTTCATCCTTTCTCTTCCTGCCTCCTATTTGATCTTTCCCCCTCCTTCTTGCCAAATACCTTTAGCCTCCAAATACTCATTTCCAATGTCCTTCTAGAAAACTTTCCCTGATCTCTTTCCTCCTCCCCCCACCTTCTGTTTGGGTTGAGAACCTCTCCTCTGGGCTACCGCAGCACAGTGTGCTGTGATTATAAAAACAGCACTTAGCACATTGCGTTATAACCTCTCTCCTCCTCCACCAGACTGCAAGTCCCTTAAGGAAAGGAACTCTGTTTTACTCCATACTTTGCTTTAGTTTCTAGTATGGTGCCTGTTACATCATAGATGTCAGATAAATATTTCTGAATGAATGGATAAATGAATGATCATAGAACTATGAATCTGGTCTAGTAGTTCTCCACTATTTTGTGTTTCAATATAGGGGCCTGGGAATGGCATGGACAATATTTTAAGAAATTAAATTATTCAAAAGAGCACTAAACCAGTCAGCAAAAATCTATTTTGCAGTCACCACTCTAGTACAAACATGTCTCGCCATCTTTATACAAGTGTCCAAAGCCACTGCATTGCTCACTGTTTGACTAGAAACACTTGCTATTAAGACTGCTCTCTCTGGAGGGGCAGGGGTCTCACACATCCCAGTAAACACATGCTCTTCCTTTGGGGCCAGGTTAACTTCACATGGCGCCTCGTACTTGGACCTGTTATTCACAGGAAGTCATGCGACCCTTTACACCGTGTAACAAACTGGTGCTGTTCAACATCACATCTGCAGGTGTCACATTAATATTGAAAGAGACATTGATAAAGCTCCCTTAGGGAAGGAACCACCCATCTCACGGGTCCCCAGAGGATACACAGGCAAGGACGGAAAAAGCAGCCCTGTAATGGAGCAGCCAAAACGTTCCCAAAATTCTGCGATGATGTCCCTTGGGGCAAAAAAGGCAGCAACGCTCTGGCTTGAATTCATTGAATTAACAAGAAGATAGACACAATATAGAACTCCTGCAAATAATCTTTCTAATTTCTGGTGAAGAACAAAAGGAAATTGTAGGGCTACTGTGTAATTTCCCCACTACTACCCTTCTTAGAACCAAAGAGTAATTGTTTCAGGGAAGAAGTTAAGATATTGTGAAGCTCTACATGCTTGCTTTATGGCTCTTAGAACTGGAAATGCATTTTGTCTGGGTGGCAGTTTCGGTGAGGTGGGGAAGGAGGCAGTGTGGGATCCAGGGAGAGAGAAACATGGAGCTGGATATTTAGATCAGGCTATACCTTAAATCATAAGGATAAAGTGGTTTTTAATGTTTCCAGCCAGGCCTCCCAAAACAGGAGAGCAAAGGAGCATTAAGAGCAGAATCCATACCTATGAAAGAGCCACAGGCTTTTGAAATATTGATCATGATGGAGGCTGCTGGGCAAGCTCATGAATGCTACATCTGAGGCACTGCCTGCATCTCTCACGGTCAGCATGTTGAAACCCAACATCTGGGAACAGCCTACAGAAGATTTTACTTCCAGCTACTTGCATCAGGGAGGGAAGATGGTAGTGGAGTGTGCCATGGACACACTGCATTAGATTCACATAAGTAGTTATTGAAAAGGTAGATTCTAGATGCCATCTCACAGCTACTAGAGAATCTCTGAGAATGGAGTCTGGAAATCTGCATTTAACTAGCTCCCCAGGAGATGCTTATGCACACTGAAATTTGAAATTCAATGGTTTAGTACTTAGGAGAACACATTTTGGGGTAGGAGAGACTGAAGCTTTACACCCATTGACTGCATGACTTTGGGAATTTACTTAACCTCCCAGTCCTCAGTTCCCCACCTATAAAATAAGAATAGTAGTAATATCAATGTTCAGGTCTGTTGCACAGATTCAAGGAAATATTGAATGTAAAATGTTTAGCATAGAGCCTGATACATGGTAATATGTGGAAACAATTATTATATAACAATTACTGTAGTCTTTTTTGGGTAAACAAAATGAATGCACATGAAATAATTACAGACAGCTAATAACCAGGTGACCTGATGTGTCCAGAGCCATCATGAAGGAAAACCTTTTCCCTTGAAATATGCCTCATTTATTCTCATGAAGAAGGCACACTACATCTTTTGCTGTTTCTCCAGTTGGGGTGACTGGCTTGTTGCTACAACTTTCATGTGACTCCTTTAGGGAGGAATCTTTGGTTGGGGGACTGCAAGTATCTACTTTGGAACCCAACTGGCTGGAGTTGAATGTCTGTGCCCTCACTTACTAGCTATGAAGATAATAACAGTCCCTACCTCACATGATGCTGAGATGACATAGCCCACGTAAAGTGCTTAGTTCAGTACCTGGCACATAGTAAGTGCTTATTAAAAGTAACTGTTTTTAATGGTATAGGGGCTTTCAAAGCAAACCAATCATTCCCAGGGGGACATGCACTCATACACTCACTCAGCAAATGAATTCTGAGTTCCTACAATGTGTCTGGGGTGTTTCTTGTTTCTGTGAGCAGTGCAAAGAAAGACTATTGTTTTTCTTCTAAAACAAGAAAAGTCAAGAGATTATTATATGGCAAATATCAAATGAATAGCATACAGTGAACACTAGAACCTTTGGATGGAGACAGACCAAGGAAGGTTTCCAGAGCAGGGACAGACACCTCTGAACAAGAGGGAGTGGTCTCGCAGAAGAAGAGCTGAATCAGAGTTAAGGTGAAGAGGACGTACGCAAATTATGCATCCATGTAAAGAATGTATGACTAGAGGGTAGACTCATACAGTTACCTTCAGAAGTCACTGCATTCTGACCCAAAGGTTGGCTCCATGCCACCAGAAAGGGATGCAGTTATCAAGACTATGGAAGGGTGCAGGTGCACACAATATATCAAGAAGACTGTTCTCAGTGGCAATTTCAGATCTGGAAGAAGAGCCCATAGACAGCACACATATACTTTTTCCTTTTCCTTTTGTCCCCATGCTTTCCCTTATTTGTTTTTTAGGGAGAGGAAGGGGAAAGGGAATTGAAAGTGCAGAAACTATCTTGACACTGCACCTACCACAGATACCCTGCACCTGCCACCCCCATCTCCACAGCCCCTTCCAACACAAAGGCATAACCTTGAAGTTGATCACTGTACATTAAAGATGCTGATTCAGAAAGGATCAAGAGGACAGGAAGAACAGAGAACTGAAAGGGAGGAAAGAAGAAAAGGAGGGAAAGAGAGAAAGATAGTGAGAAGCCAAAAGAAGAGAAGTAAGAAAAGAACCATGGACAAATGTGCCATCTACTGCACTTCGGAGAAGTTACAAATGATGGGGTGGATTTAGGTGGGGTGGTTGGTACTACCACCATCTGGGTTTCTGCCGTTTTTTCCTCACCTTTCATACCTAGAAACACTGCCTGAGATCACCTGGAAAGACACTCACAAATACACAGTCTTTTTAAAATTCACGAACTCGGTCACTCATTCATTCATTCACAAGTATTTACTAAGGACCTCCTATGTTCCAGGTACTGTGCAGAAGCTGGGAATATAAAAAGGAGCAAGGGTGGTTTCTACCCTTGTTTTAATCACCCATCAGGTACTTTTTGGACTGAATGCTGTAGCTTACACTGTGCTGGGTAATGCAGAAAATACAAAATAATTTTAAGACATATTCCATAGTCTCAGGAAGATTAGTGTCTGCTGAGGAAATAATAAAAATGTAGCTGAGTTAGTTACCTCCACGGAATAAATCCAGTCCTCAGTGATTTTTCATTTGTCTGTACTCTCGTGTCTGTTCACTCATGGCAGACTTAGCACACACTACCTTGTATTGTTGTTTATCTGCTTATGCATATATTTATTTTATTCTACCCAAGGCCTGTATCAGTTAGTTTATGCTATTTAACAAACTACTGCAAAACTCTTTGGCTTCAGATAGCAACCATTTATATATTCCATGATTCTATGGGTGGGCTATTTGGATTGGGCTCTACTGGGTGACTCTTCTGGTCTTGGATGCATTCATTCAAGTATCTACTGTCAGATGCTGCTCTGCTAGGCAGTTCTGTTTCTAGAGGTTAGATGGGTGTTGACCAGGACATGAAAGGTATCTTGGCAACGTGTTCTTTAACCTTTTGGCAGGTAGGCCTGGGATTATTCACAGCACCACTTGGCAGAGTTCCCCGAGAACTAGTGGAAATGTGCAAATTTTCCTGAGGCCTGGGCTCCGAATAGGCACAGGGTCACTTTTGCTGCATTCTATTAGCCAAAACAAGTCACAGGGCTAGTCCAAAGTTAAAGGGCAGCAAAATAGACTCTACCTTTAAATGGGAAGAGCTGCAAAGACACATTGCAAGGGGATGGACACAGGAAGGGGTACTGAAGTCAGTACCCCTAAGGGGATAGCTTGCCCTTACTGATGCTATAGGAGTAAAAAGCCAGTCTGTGGAATCAGGGAAGGTCTCCCTAAGGAAGAACATTTTCTAAGTTGAGATTTGAAGGATAAATAGGGGTTAGCTAAGTGGAGAGCATTCCAGTCAGAGAGAGCTGTCTGTGTAAACTCTGGACATTGGAAGGATCCTGGGATATTCCTGGAAGAGAAATAATGAGTCAGTTGGGAGAAAGGTTGGGCTGAGGGAGGAGTGGAGAGACGGTGCTGCAGGGCTAGGCACCTCAGGTGCTGAGGGCCTTGTAAACCTTGATAAGGAATTTGGACATTATCCTAAGAGAAATGGGAAGTCATTAAAGAGTTTTAAGCAGGGGGGAGGAATGATGAGGCTCGTGTTTCTGAAAGATCGCTTGGACTGCGGTATGGAGAATGGATTAAGGGAGATGAAGAGGAAGCAGGAATAATAAAGCCCTATTTTAAATTTGCAAATACCTCTGGCAAGATTAGAGGGTTGTCAGCTACTTACATTTTAAGGGCAGGATGCAGGACAGAGATTCTCCCCCTGACTCTGATCCGTAGGAGGAGGGAGTACCCAGCTTCCTAGCAATGTGTAACTCCCGCCCATATCTTATGCAGGAAGAAGAATAGAAAGTTCAAAGATGAAGGGTTTTTTTTTTTTACCTTTCTATTAGCCGAACTAATCATTTGCCTTTAAGTAAGACATTTCATTTTGACTAAAGTAATAACCATGAATAAGTAAAAAGAAATTAATTTCCAGAAGGACATTCAAATCTAAAGGGTTTCATTTCCTGTCGGGACTGAGGTTAATCCAACCCTTGCCTCTGCTGACATCTAATGGGAGTGACCATTTATTGAGCTCCCACTATGTCCCTGGCAATTTACACAGTTTGTCTTGCATGGTGCTTATGATGACCTCCTTAGGGAGATGCAATTACACCATCTTACAGATGAGACTAAAAGAAAGTATGCCACATGTCCAAGGTGACACCTGGATGAGGACAGAGCTGGAGTGTGAAGCAATTCCTCTGATTCTAACATCCGTGGTAGCTCACCATCACTCCCTGAATCTTGCAATGTGCCAGGCATGGGGTTAAGTCCTTGGTTTGCTTTATCTTGTTTCATCCTCCCAACAACCCTTTGAGATAGGGCTATTATCTTCTCCACTCTACAGATGAGGAAAATGAAGTTCAGCAAAGTCACCTGGCTTGTTCAAGGTCACAGAGCCAGGTCTAACATCAGAAGGTGTGTTTTTAACCTAACACACTGCTTTTCTTGTTCTTCTAATATGTATACCATATGGTCATGGAAATGTTGGATTCTCTTACATAAACATTCCCTTATCCTTCCTAATTGCCATGTAAACAAAGCTTTGCATGATTGATTAGGGTGAGTCCCCCCACATCTCCCACATCAGCTATAAGCTCCTGGATGGCAGGGTCTGTGTCTTAGACCATCCTTCATCCTCTCCAGTACCTAGCTGTGCAGATGCAGCCCAGAATTGTACTCGACCTGGGCTGGTTCTCCCCAGGTGTGGTGCCATCTTTACTCACACATATGGAAATGCTTGCAAGCTGAGTTTTTTGAGTGAGTCCTACTAACAAGCTGGTCAGGCAGGGAGCCTGCCCCTCCAGCTGCATCTGCACAGGGATGGATCAATGCCAAGCCAGTCCCACCCCTTCCTCCCCCCAGCACCGAGGTGTCTTGGGGAGCTGGGGGCTGCCCTTGGACGCCACTGTTCCTCCATGTCGTCAGTCACCAGTCTGAGAGAGGCCAGGCTCCAGCTCCTCAGGCAACGACATTGAGAGGAATAATGAGTTGCTTTGGGGAAGGGAAGAATTTTCTGATTGGAAGACATATGGGGCTGTCACAGTGACAGATGGACACCAAAGCCCCTTCCCTACTACACTGTCCCAATGACCTCTACTCTCAACCCCAGATCTGTCTGTCCCTTGATGCTGATTGGGGATGGCTGGGGGGTCAGAGAGCAGAGCAGGAGACTATGAAACCACTGAAAAAAGGGATAAACCATAATGTTCTGGAGGGATGTCATTTGAGTGTTCGTTTTATAACTCACATCAACAAGCCCCTTGGACCCACTTCATTTATCTGCATCATGAGAGAGTTAGACTTTGACATTCAGGAATGTAGTTTCCATCATCCATAAACTGTGGACAGTGAAAATACCTATAATTTTAGGCATGGTGGAGAGAGTCCCAGCCTTGAAGTCAGAAGACTTGGGTGAAAACCAAGCTTTAGTTACCTGAGCTCTCTGAGCCTCCATTTACTCATGTATGAAGAGAAATAATAAATTCATTTCTCACAGGATTCTTGTGAGCATAAAATGAGGCACATGTATATGAAGTGCTCAACGCAATATCTGGTCGAGGATAGACGTTCTGCCAGCATTTATCGATTTGGCGTTGAGTTTCAATGAGGCATCGCCATTAAACTGAAAGACACCATGCAGAGTTGACTCTTAGCATCTGGTGCTAGTCTAAGGGTCATGTCAGTATTCGTGCTGGTATTGGGAGTGTTATCTCTTAGGTATCTTTCAACCTTTAAAGATGAAGATCTCCAGATGGAAAGATTGGTTCTTAATAATCATCTGGCCTAACAATCTGAAAGGTGGGGGGCTCTGTATCCCCAGCTCTGCTGTGTGTCCCCAACACTGTGCAGGAGACTGTGGATCTCTGTTCTGCCCAAAGCAGAAAGTGACTGACAAAGTGGCTGACAGGGACACTGGGAAAAACAGGGAAAGGAGGCAAGAACAATGCATCAAGGACAGGAAGACACGGTTTAGGGGGCAGAGAGAGGCAGGTCTGTTCAGCCCGTGCTAAGGAAGCTGTTGCCTCCAAAAATGGATGTGTGCACATGGATAACGCCAAGTCGAGGGTTAAGTCAGAGGGGCTAGAGCACAGCTGCGGGGAGCAGTGGTGGAGGTGAGGGCAAGCTCAGTGAGAGAAAAGGCAGAGGAGAAAAGAAAGGAAGACATAGCAGATGTTGAAGTAAAGGAGAAGGAGGAAGACCATCTTGTCCTTCCCTTCTTAAAACCCTAACCCTAACCCCAAACTTCCAAGCACCCCTGGCCTGTATGGGCAAGTCCTAGTCCCTCAGTCCAGGCATCAGCCCTGGAGAATAGGTGGGACCAGCTCTTGCCCCGTCTCCACACATCTGTGCTCCAGCCATGCTGGCCGACCACCAACAAGTCACCAGGTGTTGCATCTCCACATCTTTGCCCTTGGGGTTTCCTCTGAGTGGAAGGCCTTTCAGCTCTTTCTTGTTTTAGAAAACCACCAGACATCCTTCAAGTATCACCTCCTCTGGGAAGCTTTTCCTGTGTCCCTGAGGCAGAGTTAGCCTTTCCCTCCACTGGACAGCTGTACCTCCCTCCCTCAATGGCACTCTTTCAGGACTATTTGTTTCCTTTCCTGCCTTCCACTCTATAGGGAGCTCCTCGAAGGTGGGATGTATTTCCTGTTCATCTTTGTATGTTGGTGCTTGAGTTGTGGGCCTGGAACCCATTCATGGAATGTTCATGGAATGACAGGAGGTGGAAGGGAAAGAAGGTGAGGAGAAAGGGTGAAGACAAGAGGGAAAAGGAGCTCAAGGAGAGGAACAGGAAGAGGGAAAGAGAGAAGAGAGGTGAGGGAAGAAGAGCCTGCCATTGGAGAGCAGAGGGGGAAGGGGAAGGAAGGAAGGAAGGAAGGAAGGAAGGAAGGAAACCACAAAGGTGAAGTAGAAAAGAAAGTGAAGAGGATAAAGGGGAAGAAGAGTAGATAAAGAAACAGGGCTGGTGGTTGAAAGGTAACAGAAGGAAATGCATTCCAGAGAATCTCTGAGAATTTCTCAGCAACCAGTACCTGGTCCCTGGGGCCCACTTTTTCCCCTTCCTGCATCCTCACAAGGCATCGGGGTTAGGTCCTGGCTGAGCCCAGCCACATCGGGAGCATCTTTGACCTGGGATGACTGTTCAGAGGAAATGTGGCTTCTTTACCACTCAAAAACAGTGGGTCCTGTTGTGGGTTGATTTGTGTAGACACTTGTCACTTATAACATAAAGGAGGGTCCTGCTCCTTCCTCCCTGTCATCACCTGCTCCAGCTAGCTCTCTTTCGATAGACCCCACTGGACAACAATTGGCCGGGGACTTTGTGGGGCAACTCAACCCCACCTAGATTTAACCGGACTCAGCTGGTCTTTCTCTCTTCCCTGGGTTGAATTCCACCGACTCCCAAAGTACCTCCTCTCACCCAGTTTCAAGCAGACAAGCAGCTGTACTGACTGTCAGTCCAGACACACAGGCTTCCAGGTAGGGTCATGGGTACATTGCAATGGGAATTATCCAGCAAGTGCTCTGGAGCTGTTCCCTGATGAGGGCTGAGACATCTTCCCCACACCATACTCGCCCTGTGCTGAGCAATCAGAGACTGGCTTCTCTGAGTGCAGGTATTACATGAATCAACATCAGTTGTGGTCAAAGTAAATATCATTAGGGAAGGAAGAGCCTAGAGACCTCCCTGCACCTTTATCTCTCAGCTTCCCAAGGGAGGCTGTTGGGGGCTAGACTAAAATAAGTGGCTCTTCAGTTAATTCCAAGACCCACTTAATTTGCATGATTCAGCCCCAGTCCCTTGCATCTTCCCCCTGATGCCCTCTCCCTTGCCAGCCTTCACCTTCACATGTAAAACCACCAGACTCCAGCATTCCTCGTTCTTTTCTAATCTTTTACGATGGAGGGGTAGTATACACTTATTTGGAGAGGGGTGTGAGGCATTGCTTTTAAGGTATTTTCCTTAACCATGCACAGTCCAGAAGTGTCCAGTGGGAGGGAGAGGTGAATAACGTGTGTGCAGAGAAGGCAGGGAAACTTAGAGTTCTACAGAGCTCCCTGTCTTTCTGGAAGACAAATAGAGGCAACGTTTTTTTCCTTTCTAGCAGGGGCAATGGGATCTGTTGGTGGGGAGTATGGAGAACTTAAATCCACAGGGCTCATTTTAGCCTAGAGCCAAAACCTTCACCACCTACCCTAAACTTACCTTCATCAGAAGTAGAATGTTTCAACTTTCTTGCTTCTGCTTCTAAGCACTGAAATGGCCAATAGATGAGTGTGAACGGAGGAGAAAAAACAAAAACAAGTCTCGAATAACCCCTAATCCAAAGAGAATCATGATTCCTAATGAAAATTGGGAGTTAACCAATATACTGTTTTTCTTTTTTTTTCAGTAGGCTTGTAGCGTGAACCTAGTCGATTGGCCCTTTCCCTTTATTCTCTTTCTTAGAGAATAACCTTGTAAATTAAAGCGTTGGCTTGCCCAGTGATGGAGGATGGTCATCGTAATTCCTTAGTCACGAGATGCCAAGATTCTCCTTGAATCTGCCTTCACTCTTAACTCTTTCTTGGAGACAGTCCCCAGATACTACACCCCTCTGCCCAGTCATTCACTTATTATTTGCTGAGTAGCTGGGAGCAACAGAAGACCTAGAAAAGAGCCATAGTGTTCCTGTCTTTCTGAAAGCATGGAGTACAGGGAGGTGAGGGGCACAAAATGACGCTGAGAAATCAGTGGACTCAAATAAGGAAGGCTCTTACAGGGCTGGCTAAGGAGTTTAGACTCTTGTTTTATGGACAATGAGGCATTTCAGAAGATTTTGAAGCACAGGGATGGCACAATCAGTTTGCTTAATAGGAGATCACTCTGAGCTCAGTATGGAAGGTGGCCTGGAAGGGGTTGGCAAGACAGGAAGCAGGAAGACCAGTCAAGAGGAGGTTGGAATAGTGCAGGTAGAGAGAAGGAGAGCCTGCCGAGGGCAGAGGGGATACAGAGGGAAGAAGCAAGTCATGGGCATTT
This sequence comes from Mesoplodon bidens, assembly GCF_964165515.1. NCBI lineage: Eukaryota > Metazoa > Chordata > Mammalia > Artiodactyla > Ziphiidae > Mesoplodon > Mesoplodon bidens. The sequence goes on along the minus strand of NC_138164.1, from coordinate 17,396,090 downwards.
GACACACACATGACTTAAGAGACCTGGTCAAGCAAACAAAAAACCAACAAAACAATATACTACCCCGCCCCCAAAGCTGTATTTTGTTCAGCTCTTATTAACAACTGATTGGATGTTATCCATTCCATTTGACAACCCCGTCTCCTGCAATTGTCTGGTCCTGGTAACAGCTTCATTGGAGCATAGGAGGCATATTATAAATACATTTTATATTGCACATTGTATTTTAAGCAAATTTGAGACATCTCTGATTAGGCACCATCCCAACGATAGTCTTGTTCAGACAGATAATTGTGTGCTGATTTTTATTTTATTTTTTTTTCAGCTTTTTTCTCTCCCCCTTGGCAAAGCTGCAATCTTGCATACACATGTCAGTGGATAAAAACCCTTGAAAATAACTCTTCAGAAGAAATCTAATTTACTTTTTAATCTGGTTGGGAAATATGCCAGAAAAATTTCTACCAACAAGCACTGCCATTTATTACCACTTATCACACACCCAAGCTGTGCTTGCGTTCCTGATGGGGCTAATGTAACAGGGAAGGAATCTTCTGATACATTATTTATTTGACACAATCCCACCAGATAAGATCTATGGGCAGGAGAGGACAAAGTCTGACCTTATCCTCTGTCTAAGGGGAAGTAAGGGGTATTCCCTTTTGCTTGTTCGAGGAACCCTCTTCTCTCTATGCCCTTGGGAAAGTTCAGCTTCCCTTAGAGCTCTGAGACTATCACCCCTCAGAGACCCTGCTTTGACCTTGCTTTCTTCCCCTGAGATCCACACTACCCACTCACACATTTGCTTGTGTTCGACCTTGAGATGATTTTCAAAGGTTTCATGCTTGTTCTGGTCTGCTTCTTAGGGACAGAGACCAGAGTGGCATTTAGCATAGGCGTATCCAAGCTCAATTTGGGGTGGCTCCATGTTGGGGAGAGAATATTGGTATAGGCCAGCTGGTGGCCTTGGGCTGGTGGCCTTGGGCTGGTGGCCTTGGGTCCTAATCTGTAAAATGAGGAGGGGTATCTCTATAACCCTGTCAAGCTTCCATGGTCCATGAAAGCTGTGAGGCTTTGGGAATAATAGAGGACTTGGGTCAGAAGGCCTGGAGCTGGAGTTCTGGCTTTGCTGCCTCCTGGCTGGATGATCTTTGGCAAGTTGACATCGCTGAACCCCTATTTCTTGATTTGTCCACTGGGGTAGCAGCTCATAGAGTCGTTACGATGATAATGAAAATGAAAGATTTGCAAACAGCAAAGAAATGTAAGTGTAGAATTATCATGAACCAATTCATTAATTAGTGAAAACACGTTATGAGATATTTGCAGAACTCACTCAGAAGGAAAACCTAGAGAGAAGTCAGGCTGGGAGTAGCCAATAGGGCTTCCTGTATGTCTGTCTCCAACCTCAGGTAATAGATACCCCAGACTAGCTTTAGTCAAAAGGATAACCCTGCACTCTGCTGCTCAGCGTGTTTTGGCTTACAGTCCCTGAGAGATATTCCCAGAGTCCTCTAGAGCTCCCAGGATCTGCAGAACTGGGATTTTGTCTCCACCTCACCCTGCTCATGTTTCCTAAAACGATAAAGGTGAAGGATCTTTGAACACTGGATAGAATTGGGTTGAAATCTTGGCTGTGCACACACTGAAATCTATGTGAATTTACTTAACTTTTCTGAGCTTTAACCTTAACCCTAGCCCTAACCTTAACCCCTCATCTATAAAATGAGGAAACTAGCACTAACCTCATGGGGTTGTTGTGAGAGGTCAGTGGTATATGTGACGTACCCTTTACAGGCTTCAGTGATCCACCATCAGTGAATTAAATTCTAAGAGAGGTCATCATCCTTCTAATATACCCTCGCACTCTTGGTGCTTAAGACAATGTCTGCCATGTTAGAAGAATTGAATAAGTTCTTGTCAAATGGATGGATGGATAAATGAATGAATGGATGAATGCAATACACAGTGGTCAGGGTCGTGAACAGAAGAAAATGTACATAATATTCTTGACCTAGAAAGATAGTCTTGAGTCCTAAATCAATTTTAGAAACTTTATCTCCTCCCAAATCTGCCTCCTACTTCTTCCAAGCATATCCCCACTCCAGCTCCCCTTTCCCATTCTCTTGACTTCCAAAATGTTCCATCTCCCCCACCCTCACTCTCCAAGATTTTCTCTTCTCAGCCAATGGGTTGGCAGTGAGGTCTGACCACAAAACTTTCTCCTTGTCTCCCTGCTTTTTGTGATCCCTTCTCAGAGCTATGCCTCCTGTGGGAAGAGTAAATATAGAAAAATGACAACATGTACATTAATGCTCGTTAGAATGTCATCATTATACTCCACAAAATGTCTGCTGAGAGGGTCCCTAAAGGACACTTAGAAATGAAGCAGCTGCTCCAGATTTGTTCCAGCTCACATCTCGAAGAAATGACATTGAGATAAATGCAGTAATCTCTGGCTGGAGGCAGGGGAGAGAGGAGGGCTTCTTTGGAGAAGGAGGAGATGGCTAAGAGAGAACCTACACTTTCCCCATGTGCTCAGGACAATGAGTACAGTGGACAGAGAGCATGAGAACATCGGAGAGTGGGTCAGGCTCCAGAACTGGGTCCAGCGTACCCAAACCCAGAGGCTCACAGTCTGGGTAGGGAGATGGTAGGCTAAGGAGCTCAGACCTCAATCTTAGATCAGTCTCTGAAAGAGTCACCTGCTCTTCATCAGTAGTGAGACACAAGCTGTGCTAGGAATGAGGAACACATTATTCTACTTACTTTTCTACCAGTAATAACTGGACAAGAGTTGTTGAGAGAAGGGGAGGCAACGCGATACCCAAGTTTTGAATCTATTGACCAGTGGTACCAACTAATCTCCCTCTCTGCTCTGCTCATCCACTCAAGACATACCCACATGCCCTACGTATACTCTTGTCCCCAACTAGTCAGTAGCTGATCCAGCATCAGAGTTCCCTTTATCCCACTGTCCTGAAAAAGCAGGCGACAAGGTTTGTAAAACCTTGCAGAGATCATGTTTTAATTTCATTTTTATTTTTGTCATATAGAAAGAGTATTTTGAGCCCTAGCTATAAAATCACTATTCTACGTTCAATTAATTCATACCAACTATGGTTTGTATAGCACTTTATGTTTACACAGTCTTTCCCATATACGCATTACTACATCAGATTCTCATTACTATCCCATGAAACAATCAGGGCAGGTGTTATTATCCCCATTTTACAGATTAGGAAACCAAGGAACAGACCTTTCAACTATATATATATACACACAAATATATATACTTGGGATGTTAATATTCCTTGTAGAGGATGCTTTCAAAAAGGAACCCACACAAATAGATGTCAACACACAGAGAGCACATGATCCAAGGCTCCTGCAAACTCAGTAAATCCTAATGTGTTCAACGGCCTGTAAATAACCCTGTCAGAGACTTTTAACTGCTCAGGATTAGAACTCTCCTTGCTTGATTGAAGTATAGCAGCCCCACTGAACAAGAAAGAATGAGGTGAGCTCAGCTCCCTCTGCAGCTTGTCATCCTCAAGTCAGTTTACCAGCTTAATTCATCAGTCAAGAAAGTGATCATGGTCATGGGAAAGCATATAGGAACCACCTTTCAGAAAATAGGTATCTCAGCCCTGGTCTGCCACTTCCAGCACTGTAGCCAGTCTGCAGTCTCTCTGAGCCCCAATATCCTCATCTGTGAAATGGGAGTCTAAGCCCTGCCATATACCAGGCTGCTCTGACCACTGGTTGTTATTCAGACCCTCATAGCCTCTCTGCTAAGTGACAGCATTTTCAACCTCACAGAATTTACCACTGCTTCATGGATAAATTCAAAAGTAACATCCTTGGCCTGATCATATTTCCTGCAGTTCTTTCCCCAGCTCTTCAAATCAGTGTCCAAGAGTGAACATGCACATACACACATTTGCAAACATGCGTGCATGCACACACACACACATACACACACACATCCTGCCTATCACCCCATCCCTCCTCTTTCCCCAGAACTCAGAAGGTTGGACTTAAGTTAATTATCTTTAGACCCTGCTGCCTTTTCCTATTATGGTCAAGCACTGATTGGTTTGATGGTTCCTTTAAAACTCTCCTTGTCATAATTTATAGAGTGTCCCTATGTACCAGGGAGGATGCAAAATTGTATTCTGGTCTCTGTCCTGGAAATCTTATGGTCTCATGAGCAGGCCAAAGCCTCTAACTTCCTTAAGCCTCAGCCTTCTCCTCTATAAAGTGGGGATAATGGTAATGCTTTCAGTGTTGTTGTGAGGATGAAATGAGATAAGGACTGTAAAGCCCTTGGAACAATGCCTACACATAGTAAACTCTCATTATTCTTGTTACTAATTGCAATGGGTATTATGGAGGAGGCGTTCTACCAAAGCTATGGATGAGCTGTGCTATGGGAGATCTGAAAAGGATGCAGCTATAGTTGTGTTCAGTTGTCTTTAACTAAAGAATATTGGTGGGAGAAAGAAGCAATACACATGATTTTATCTCGGTGGAGAAGATGCTCTTATACTTTTACTGCATTTACCCAGGAGGTGAGGAGGAATCTACCCTGAGCCACAATCATCAACTCTGCAAATATACAACACTAGTTCCTGTAAGTGGAGAGAGGGGTGACGTGGTGTCTCCTTTCACAGATCAGTCCAACTGGGGAGGCTGCATAAGGGTAGAGGAAGAAGGAAGGACACCTAGGTGGAGTGAACTGCACAGGCAAAGACATGTCTGTGGGAAGGAACATGGTCTTTCTGCCTGGTCCTCTGCAGGGGGCAGAGCTCGTGGTATGTAGAGCAGGAAGTGAAGTTGGAAAAGTAGACTTGTGGACAGGAGATTTCTAAAAGTTCTGTTTGTAATTATCGGAAGATGAGGAAAGGTAGACAAGAGTCAAATTTTAATTGGAGTAAGCACTTTGATAACTATAGTCCTCAGACCAGAAATTATTTAATTTCTGTATTATTAAAATTGATTTTCACTAACCACTTAGGCCCCTGAACTTAAAGTGTGTGTGAACAAGTCATTGATAAGTAAGCTCTAATTTTGAACTAGTCGTCTTAGAGGAAATGAACTCTGAGAATCAGGTCTCAAGTTGACATAGAGAGCAATGGAAAACATGAGAAGACTGAACCTGGTCACAGTCTGGGGCGGCTCCAAAACCCATCCCACATGTTCACATGATGCCTAAGCGCCACCATCTCTTCTCCACTTCTCCCTTGATAGTCACATGTGTTGCAGCCACATCTGTGCCAGGAAAGGGCACCCAGCTAGTGTATCTTGCCTTGAGACCAAGAATAGGAGATGAGGGGAGATGGGCAGCTCTATCCCAGTGTCCTCCTTTGATCAATGCACCTTATTAAGTAAGTTTATTTGCAGAGCTTAGTGATGAATATCTACTTCCGAGTAAGTAAGGAACTGTTGTCTCAACCCCATTTTTCCCTAGCTCCCCACGCTGGCCATCTGGAGTAGTCCAGGACAGATCATAGAGGGTCCTGAATGTTGGCTGAGTAGCTTGGACAAAGTTAAATAAACTGAGAGCCAGTTTACAGAATGGCATGCAGAAGGTGGAAGTGGTGGAGGTAGATGTCAGGAGGACAGGGGTTCTTCTTTGCAGCAAAAGGTTTTTTGAGCCAGAACTACGGGTCACAGGTATAAATGGGCTTTCCATACACAGGCAGCAACAAATGCAGGCTTTAGGTGAGTAACAAAGAAGCAGTTCTGCATTATAAGCCAGACTTTTAAGTCCTCCTCAGAGAGAAAGAAACGTTGATAAGAGACCCTTCTTTTAACTCCGTGGGTTAGATAGAGCTGGCTCCTAATTCAGCCAATGTGTATTGAATACCACCATGTGCAGTGTGCAAAGACAAATAAGATGGCATTACCTACACAATCCAGCAGGGGATGTGGATGTGTACTCAACAACCAATCACCCATTGGCAAGAGTACTATTTCAAAGGTATGTACAAAGGACACATAATTCTGCCTGAGACAACTAGGAAAAGGAAATGGTATTTAAGTTAGTTCTTGAAGAATTAGTAATTAATAGGCATTTGTAAAATGGAGAAGGGTCTGTGGACCCACTGTGTCTCAACATATGCATGTGTTCACAGTTCCCTTGTTGGGGAAGTTATATTTGGGATAAAAAAGCAGTGCTTTCTCTTTTGAGGATTTAAGCCTCTCCTGCCATGTATCTGTAAGGCAAACGACGTGAACAGTGACTGAAATTTCTGGAGGGAAAGAGTCATATCTTACTTTTTCTGATTAAGTGTGGCTTCCTGAGTGACAGGGGGGAGTTCTCACTCATTTTTCTCAGAGTTCCATATTATCATATGCCTTTTCTATGCTTGGAAGGAAGTTGTTTTTTGAATTGATCCCTCTCTGGAAGTCCCCAAATCGATACTTTTCTTTCCCTTTCTCTCTCTGGTCTTAGCATCAGGAACCGTGGACAAAATTTCCCCAACCTCCTTTGTGGCCTAGAGCTAATGCTTCTCAATCATTCTTTTGTTCACTCAACACATATTTATTGAACACCAACCATATGCCTGGTCTGGGAGCTAGGAAGATAACAGTGAAAAAGACAAAATAAGTCCTTGCCCTTATGGACTTTACAGTCCAGTGGGAGAGTTAGACAGTAAATAATTAAGCAAATAAAGATATTAATATATTGTCAGGCAGTCGTAGGTTCTTAGGAAGAAAACAGTATAATAGGAGGGTATTCAGAATGCTGGGCAGGGGGTTGTGAGGTCAGGGATGCCTCTGAGGAGCTGATATTAGAGCAGAGAAGAGAATGGAACAATGGGACAGGGAATGTGAATGCCTGGTGAAAGGTATTCCAAGCCACCAAAATGGAAAGCGGGACTATCCTCACGATCCCTGATGAACAGAAAGGAAGAGAGTGTGGCTGCAGTGGAGTAAGCAAGGGAAAGAGTGGTCATTAATGAGGTCACTGGGACAAGATCATTTAGGTCTTTTAGACTGTGTAAGGACTTTGGATTTTGTGCTAATTGAGGGGAGATGCTTCTGGAGATCTTTGAGCAGTGAAGGAACATGCCATAATGGATGTCTCCATACTGTCAGGCTAGCTGCTTTTTTCAGACTAGATGGAAGAGAAGCAAAAGAGGAGATTGGTTAGGAGGCTGGTGTAGTAGACTGAGCACAAGATGGTGGTGACAAGTGGACACAGAACATGGTTTGGTGGAAGAGTCAACAAGACTTATTTAGAGGATTGCATGTAAAGAATGGGAGAAAGATAAAAGTCAAAGAACATGACGTGGTTTTTAGCCAAAGCAACTGAGTGAATGGTGGGGACACTTACTGAGATCCAAGGACTGAGGGGGAAAACAGATTTTGGGGTGGAGTTGGTAAAAGCAGAGTTTGATTTGGGAAATTCCTATTAGGCATTTAAGAGGCAATATTGAGTGCGTCAAGGGGTTGTGGTCTAATGACTTCAAAAAGTTGGGTGATTTTAGGGAGGAGGAAGAACAACTCTGGATACAACACTGAGTACCAAGGAGAGCACATACCCCAGTCCCAAGAAGGTGGGGATGAATGGGAGCAAAAAGAGCCACCATTGAGTGGATTTCACGGGGAGACAAAACCCTCAGGGAAGAGTTAGTTTCAGTTAGAGCAAGAAGGTGATGGAGCTGCTCAGACATGAGATTGAGGATTCAGTGGATTTTATCAAAGATGGGGCACATTTCCATAGTGCTCCATGGAAGGCTTTGGAATTTGGGCATCAATGTAAGTGATGAGGTGAGAGGAAATCTGTGAGCCCCACAGGATCATGGATAAGGAAGATGCTTTAAGGCAGTTGGTTTCTTTACAATCCCTGGGACAGTGATGGCAGAACAACATAAGGAAAAAGCCCCTGAATGAGGACTCCAAACAATTTCAAGTGTCCACTTCTTCCAGGACAAATATCCTGGGCTTCTCAAGGTCATGCCAGCACTGACTTGATAGGAAGAATTCTGCTATTAAAGGCTATATGCTGTTCTCACTAATCTGTTTTCCTGAATGCCCCAAGGTGGGTGGTCTCTCATTCCCAGGTTAAGGAAGGGAGTGTGGTCATCTCAAGTTCTACCCCAGGTCTTGAGGACAAAGGTTGAAAAAGAAAGCCACAAATCTAGAAGAGCTTACGAAAGAATTACAAGCCATAGGCACTTGCAAAGAAAGCTACCAATTCTGGGCACTGAAAGATGGAACCCAACACAGGTCAAGTTGACAGTCAGTTTGTAGGGGTTTAGAGAAACAGGAAGTGCACTGGACATCCAGGGTGTCCAGGAAAGGCTCATGGAGAAGGTGGGTCTCAAGGAGGTCCCCAAGAATAAGAAGCATTTACTCGATCACCTTGGGCAATGGACAGGGAGGTCTCCTGGGTGAATTTGCATCTATCAATTCAGTAGTGTGCCTCTGGCTGAGAAAGAACCATTTGCTCCTTATCACTATCCTTAATAATTCTAAATCAGGGGGTGATGGAAAATCAACTCAAAGCTCATTTCAGAAGGATTTGGAAAGGGGGAGGCAGAAGGAAAACACATCAGAAAACAAATCCATCTTCTCGGCACAGAGACAAAGGACAGGGGCTTGGTCCAGAGCTACAAAGACTGATCTTTTCAAGGCTGAGCCAGTTTTTCAAGACATTCAAGTCAAGGAGTGATAAAAATCCCACTATTCACTGTTATATTAATGGTTTCTCCACTATATGCAGATAGGTAAAATCATCATATCTTTATTTGCATTTCTTTTTCTATTGCCTCCAGCTCACTGAATTTCTCCCTTATCTGCCAAGAAATGTCTACTTTTAAGGTATTCTTTCATTTCCTCATGCCATTGGCTGTCAAACGACTTAATAACTTGCCCATTATGGAAGTCAAATATGGTTTATTAAAAATGCATGTATCACTCAATAAGATGCCCTTTGGCAGTCTTCAGACCTTGACGACTCTCTCTCAAAGCTTGGGAACACAGAATGGTCTTGGCCGGCCAGCTGCACTGCCTTGCTTTGTAACATGCTCACTGCCCAGATTATGCTGAAGCAGTACAGAGCAGGAAGGTGGGAACTGTCCAAGGAGGAGGTGGAATTGGAACCACTTGACTGACTTGAGGGAGTGGGACCTAGTCCTGAAACCCCCAAGTGCCTGAGGACTTCCAAGTCATCCGGCCAGGTCTCAGGGAGGGAATATGGGAACGAGGATGGAGCTGGTACCCTGGGGTAGGTGGAGGGAGGGAGGGAGGCATCTCAGGAGGGGATGGCATCAAGGCAGGAGTGGGCTGTGTCAATTCAGTGCACTGGGATGATGAATCATGCCTGGGATGGTTCACATAGCAAGGTTACATCGCTATTTACAGGAGCTAATGAGGCATCTGCAGTCACATGTTCAGAGTCTGAATGTTGTGGTGGAGGAGGAAGCAAGGAGCCTGAGCTAAAAACACAAAGGGAACTGGAGGTCACCTTTTCCATCACCTGCCATGGGGCCAGAAAGCACCCAAACCACTCCATCAGGATATGTTGACCCTTCTCCCAAACTATCTCAAAGAAGTCCCTCAACCTCCTGGGCTGAGGTACTCCAGCAGCTCGTGGATCTCCTAGTCAGAGCCCCATGGCTTCAACTCATCCTTCATTCTTTGTTTTTCTGTACATAGTAGAGATGAGAAACACCTGTGCTGCCTCACCCCATCCCCCATCCCTTCAACTACTTACAGACGCTACCCTGTCTCACCTTAGTCTCCTCTCCTAGACTCTCATGAATCCCCACATCTTCCATGACAGGGTCTCTCATTGCCATCCTCTAGATGGTCGTTTTTGACTTTTCACATCTTGTTATTAAGTGGTATAACATGTTCTACTCTGTCTGCCCAGGTCTGTAGAGAGGGTGGAGACTCCTAGTCAGTCTGCCTAAGAGAATGCAGATGCCACACCCAAGCAGACACTTGATGCCACAGGAAGACCCAGAAGAGAGCCTGAGTGCCCGTGGTAGGAGCGTATGGTAACTCAGCAGGGAGAGGGTCTGGGGTTCCTCTGGGGAAAAGAGGAAGCCGGGCTGTGGGAGTGGATAAGGGGACAATAGGGAGAGCATGAGAAAAAATAATGAGAAAGAAAAAAGAAAGTGAGGGAACAAAGGGAGGGAGCTGGGTCATGAGACAAGACAAAGAAGGAGAGGGAAAAGCACTTGGGAGAAAGAGAGGTGCCAAGGAGAAGCCAGAGCAAGGTCAAGAGCCAGAGAGGGAGAGAGAGATGGCGGGCTAGAGAGAAAACTAGGAGGAGAAGGACAAGAAGTGTAAACCTTCAAAAAGGTGCACAAATCAATGTCTGGAATGAGTGAGGGGGGACGGTTTAGCCTGCTCTGCCCAGAGACACACGATGATCCTCTGTTGAGACCATTGACAGGGGAACCACCTGCAGCCAAGCAGCTGGAAGAGCAATGCCCCATGTCCTCTGCCTGGAACTCCCTCATTACCTGGGATGGGGAGGTAGCCAGGTGCTGACATGGTGTGACTTGGGCTTGGAGGTTTCATGAGCATCTCCTGTAAGAAACCCCATGAGACAGAGGAAATGAGGGTGCAGTGAAAGGGAACAGAGAGAGAGAAACAAAGGCAAGTGCTGAGAGAGAGAAAGAGAGAGAGAGAGAGAGAAAGAAAGAAATAGTTCCAAGCCAAGACAGAAAAGAGCAGAACAGAGAGAGATGGCAGAGAGGCTGATAAGGAAGGGAAAGCGACAATACTGATTGGGAGACTGGGAGAGAAACTGAGAGAGATGTTGTGCAATTGAGAGGATAATGAGAGAAAAGGAGGTTGAAGGAGAGGAAAGAGCAAAGAGCCAGGGCAAGAAGATAGGCAGCATGGAATTGGAGCAGCAGAAAATGGAATGGGTCCTAATTTTGAACCTTTGCCAACATCTGAACTTGCTACCCTGCTATCAATTTTTCATCCGTCACTAAGGCAAGCTGAAAGAGGTAAGTTTCAGGTTTTGTTGATTATAGAATGTTCCATTCTGATCTGTACCAAGGGTAACTTCTCTGGATTTCTAAATGAACCCCATGCAGTTAGAGAAAGAGCGTGGGGGAAGGGGGTTGGGGGCACGGAAGATGCTTACCGCACCACTAAGGATGGAAAATAGAGTCATTTAGTAATGCCCCGCAGGGCTAAAGAAGGCACTTCCTTACATATTAGTGTCACTTCTTGGGGACAGGAAGCTCCTGCCACATTAGGGCATCTGTTGCCCTGGGGGTTCCGGGGCTGTCCTGGCTGCCTGCAAACCTCTCCTCTACCTCCTTTGTTTCTGCCAAATGCAGAGTCGGAGACCTGGCTTTACCAGGACCTCACACAGATGATCTCTGCCCATGCAAACAAAACAACAACTTTCAGTCTCCCTGAGAGAAGCCAGGTTGAGCTGAGTGTGGGGAGTGGGGCAGGACTCCTGGGTCCCTAATCGCCGGCTTCCACAGGAACGCCCCCCCACACACAGTGCTTGTAGCCCTTCAATCTGCAGCGCCCACTGTAGGACCCACTGGGGTGGCGGTGCTCGGAGAAGAGGGACAGAGGGAGGACGAGGAGGGAGTGGCATGCTCCACTGCACCTCTCCCCAGAATGCAATGTGACACAAGACATCGGGAGATGGCAGCGAAAGTTCAAGGGAAAAACACAGTTATTTATGGCTTGGGCATCTGTTGTCAGATCAGAAACAGACCTAATCTCAGGCAAATCCTTGCCTGTACCAGAGCAGATGGGGAGGTGTGTGCAATGCTCAATTCTGTTCAACTCTCAGTTGATTATTATTCCTCAACTCCAGATCCCATCTCCAAAGCAGACGTTTTTCCTGGCCATGATGCCAGCAGCCCCGGGTGGGTGGACGGGGGATGAAAGTGTCCTTCTCTTGGATGGGTGGTTATTTCCATTATGTGAATTGGAAGCTCCTGTGTGAGAAGAGAAGGTTAAGGCAAAATCCAAAAAGGAGACCGTGACAAAGGGAGCAAAAGGAAAATTCCAGCCCAGGAAAACCACAGGCTGAATGGAAATGGGGTTGGCCTGGGAACCCCTAGATTAAGGCTCTAATCTTTGCCCTACTTTGCAGAGTGACCTTGACTGAGCAAGTCATTTTTACCTGTTTGGGTGTCCATTTCTGCCAAATGCTTGAGATTTTGTAATTGTGTATTCCCAAGGATACACAAAGATGTCTGCTCAGCCCAGGTATGATGGAAAGAATACCAAATCTGGAGTCAAGAAATCAGGGTTCAAGTCCTCATTTGCTAAGGACCAGTTGAGTCATCTAAAGCAAAACACCATTCCCTGCTGACTCTCAGTGAAGAGATGAAGGTGAGTTTATCAGGCCCTTTCCCACTCTAGAAATCCCACAGTTCCATGAGAGGGAAACCTGGAAGTTATCAGAAGGCAACAAAATGAATAAAGTCTGAGGAATTCAGATGCAACTTCTGACCCATAGTAAGTACTCAATCTACTTTGGTTGAACAAACAAATACAGCCTCTAATGGTGATTCCTGAGTCTCTGGCTTGTTGAGCTCAGCCCCATCATACAGCACAGCCCCCCAGCCCCCAGTGGAATAGGTAGACATCTACCCTACCCCACACCACTCTCGAAACAACCCACCTATCTCCCAAGACCTCTCATGTTGCCATACACCTGTCTCCAAGAGCACTTCTGTCAGGGAGGGCAGAGGGAGAAGGAGGAAGGGCAGGGTGGGGACGGGCACAGTCTGGAGAAAGGAGGCTGACAGACAAGTTTTTGTGGGCCTCTATTTGCATCTCCGTGCCCATACTGATTAAGCTGCTTTATAATATGTTTTAAGATGATGCAGTAATCCCAGGAGACACCTTATTTTTCCCACTTGAGATGCATCTTCTCAATTGAAAATATGCATCAACAAGCTCTGTATGTTTCATTGAAAAGCAGAATTAAATTTCCCAATCTGCCTAGATCCATTTACACTTCCGTCAGTGTGATTCAGAAAGCAGAGCCTCAGCAGGCCCTCATCCACTGTCAAGGGGTTTAGCGTCACCCCTCCCCTGCCCCCAGGAGAGCAGACAAATAGACTTTTTCCTTGATCAGACTGCAGGTACACTCACGGGTAAACCCTGGCCCGGGCGGGCTACGCTGCATAGTGAAAGCAGGATAGTCTGATCTCGTAATAATGGTAAATAAAGACCTGAAGTGAAGCTTCAGGTAGACAGATGTTTTGATTGACTAGACACAGGTATCTCTGTCTCCAGTGCCTGAGAGATGGTGGGTGATGCAAGAATTGCATTTCAGCTCCACTCCCAGGGGCTGTCAGCTGCGGAGGCTCATCTGTGCAGTTTGTATTCCTCTCACTACCAGGGCAATCTGAAGGACTTCGGGCTGCCAGGGAGAACATGCTAATTTACATTTGCAAGTGACCAAGCAAGACCTCAATTTCCCCAAGCTTCATCCCTTCCCTGAGGTATCTGGATGGAAGGGAGGAGAACATATGATTGGTTGCCCCTAAATAAATCCTGGCTGGGAAATCTCTGGAGGTGCCTCTTGTGTTGAGACCGGAGGTCTGCGCCATCCTAGCCCAGCCAGACACCTCAGCAAGGAGAGGACGGGGCTAGACCTCATCCCCCGAGTCTGCAGAGCAGAAGCCTCTGAGGAAGTCAGTGGCCACATCTGCTGAGATGATGAGACGGCACTCTCCCTCCAGCGCTGGGTAGCCTCTGTCAGCAGACTGAATCTCTGCAGTTGATTTTGCATATGTTGGCACCTGTTTGTAGCTTATGCCAACTAATGTCTGTCAATGGACTAATTATCCTCAAGGATAAGGAATTAAGAAATTATGAATGTGTAGACACTTCTGTTCTCATACTAATGGTTTGTGTATTTAATGGTTTGTTTATTATTAAATGGTTTGTTTATTTTACTGATGACATCTGTCCTCATTTGAACCTTACAAAGCACAAATTGGACTCGTACTTACTCTTATTTGAGTTTCCTCCATCTCTGCTGTCTTTCATTTTCTATTGCCCCTAATGAAAGTAGCAGTCATTGTTTAAATACACGGATAATAGGTAGAGAGATAATAGATGGATGGAAGGAAGAAAGGAAGGAAGGAAGGAAGGAAGGAAGGAAGGAAGGAAGGAAGGAAGGAAGGAAGGAAGGAGGGAGGGAGGGAGGGAGGGAGGGAGAGAGGGAGAAAGGAAGGAAGAAAAGTGTCTCCAGGGTAGCAAAAGCTTTGGAAATCACATTTATTGAAGGAACTAATGATGACTGGCTTGGAAAAGAGAAAGTTTAAGTGGAACATGATAGCTGTCAAGATCAGAATTAACTTTTTTAAACTATTTTTAAAAATTATGATGCATAGTACTCATCAGAATAATATGAAAAATAAATATATAGCTCATCATTTTTAAAAAATCTTATAACCACACCCTGGTTGAGATCTGTAACATGCCAGCCCCCTTCTGCCACTGGCCTCTTCCCAGTCATTCCCTGCTCCCGGCCCTCAAAGGTCACCACAATCCTCACATTTGCCTTTTATGGCAATTTGTTTTTAAAAACTTTGTTTATAGCTTATCACCTAAATATGTAACCCAAACAACAGGACACATTTTTGCCTGTTTTTTTGAACCTTATATAAATGGAGATGTACAGGGTACTAACTTCCTTTGCTCAACATTGTGTTTGTTTTTTTTTAAGATTCATCCATATTGTTGCTTGTAATTGTGATTTGTTCACTTTGTTAGTGTATCGCATTCCCTTGTATTAATATATCATAACTTGTTAATGCAACCTAATGTTAGTGAATATGTGGGCTCTTTCCATTCTGGGGCAGTTAAGTTGATGATGCTACTACAAACAGCTTTATTTGTGTTTCCTCGTACTCATGTGCATCCATGGGGTGTACACCTAGGAGGGGAATTTCTGGGTCATAGAGTTTGCATCACTTTGACTCCTTCAGATGACACTAAATACTGGTTTTCAAACTGATTGTTCCTTTCTATCCCACTAGCAATGATAAACTTTGCATCTCATCATTTTGCCTACTTGCTACTGTCTTATCTTCATATCTCCTGTCAGTGTGGTAAGTGTGTAGTGACATTCCAATGTGGTTTAATTTGCGTAGACCTGATTATTAATGAGGTTGAGCACCTTTTCACATGTTTATTGGCCATCGGTAAGACTGGTCCAATATTTTGCCCTTTTTTCCTTGGGTTGTCTTTTTTGATTCTCATTGTTTGGAGGAATTCCTGACATATTATGAATTGCAGTCCTTTGTCAGATGTTTACGCATCCATTCTCTTACCCTAGTATGTGGCTCGCATTCTACATCTTAAAGGAGTCTTTGGATGAACAGATTCATAATTTTAATATTGTCAAATGTATAAATCTTTTTATTGTGATTAAGTCTTTTTGTGTCTTAAGAAATTCTTTTGTACACACTTCAAATTCCAAGTTGAGATTTATATATTTATATATATTTAGTTCTAGGGGTAGAGTTGAGACCAATGTATCTGCTGCTATGAGGAAACACATTTTCAATGTACAGAAGATTTTCTAACATTTCAGACTAGACAGCCATGAAATGGGCCATCTTCCTTCCTGTCACCTAGGAGGTTCTGGAAGAGAGTAGGTGAGAACACTCTAGGGGTGCTACAGGGGAGGCCTGCCTTTATGATCTATTCAAACTCTATGATACTAAGACTCTAATTAGTAATAAAATCTACTTCGATAAATGTTCAGTTATAACCAGTAGAGGGCTTCAGCCATGCCATAAGTTAAGTCATGATACACTTGAGTGCTAATTTAGATAAACAGACATGACTGCATGTACCCCACACTCCTGTCTTATATTGTGTCTTCCCTCTTATTGCCTGGGCTTCATTACCTACACCTAGTTTAGAGCAGAGTACCCAGTCTGTGCATGGTCAGTTGGTGCCATTGGCTATGTTTACAGGCAGTGGTGGAAAATAGGGTTTATTTCAGGCTAATTCAATGGGTGGTGGTTGCCTGGAGGGCAGGACTAAGGGTGAAAATAGCAGAGGCTGCACGTCTGGGGCTTAATCTAAAAGTTCCCAGTATAGAACACTGCAGAGAGATCAGCCCAAGGATATGAGTTGCCCTGGAAGCCTAACCCAGAGACAGAGATGAAGGCAGGCAGCACAGCTTCTGCTAGTGCTTGGACAGCAGAGGAGATCTAATCCCAATCCCCCAAACGCAGACCTTCCCCGGGTCTGTTTGTCTTCCCCTAATCCTCTAATATTTAAAGCAATTGCAATCCTGTTTGAAGAGACTTCCCAGCAGTTTGAATCTGGGGCCTCTGGAGGGAGAGAGGTAGGGGAAAAGGCAGCTGAAAGGGAAGGGAGGAAGAGCAGGAGTGAGAGTGAATCCTGGAGAGGAGGGGGATGGGGAAGAGGACAGGCTGCCGATGCTGGCTGAATTATATCTTCCTGAAGCTTCCTTCCCAAAGATGGCCTCTTCACAATTTCCAAGAGAGTGAAGATGGAGCGGAAGGAAGAGAGGGAGGGTCTTGGACTAAGATCTGGCCCTTGAATGGAGCTTAATCATTCATCCAATTAATCGGGCAATCAACATAATACTCACCTGCTATGTGAGGCTAAAACCACACTGACCTTAAACAGATAATTACTAGAATCATAATTACAAAGGAGAAGTACAGGATGCAGTGAGACCCTATACAGGGTACCCAAACTTGAGATCAGGTCAGATTTGTCTGTAGAAGGAGGAGGAAATTGCAGGCTGTTTTTTTACTATATTACTCGTGGTTTTTGCTTCATGTTAAAAACAAAAACAAAACAAAATACCACCCAAATAATCCCTGGTTCTTCTATCCTGGTGTCCTTTATCTCTAGAGTCACTTGGCTCCTGCTTCACCAGCTTGGACTAGCCAAAATTAGAACAACAGTGTGTTGGACTCTGCCACGTTATAGTCAGCACACATGATTAGGGGCTGGGAGAAAGGAGTGTCCCAGAGGGATGAAGGGAGTGGCTCGGTCTAGCAAGATAAATGAAGGTTGAAGAACGGTCTCATTCCTTACACCTTGCCAGGGAACAGAATACATCTCTGAGCACAACAGCCTTATTGGAGAACATTTGCCTGTTCCAGGTAATTGAAGGGCCCCTCCCCTTAAGCCACACTCTTTTACAAATGTTTCACAGAGGTGATAGAGATAGATGATAGATAGCTAGATGAGGGAGCAGATGGGTGGATGGCAGATGGACAGCTGGATAGATAGATCAATCTATCTTAGATAGATGGATGGTAGGTTAACTTCTAGGATTTTAAAAGCGAAGGCAGAAGGTAGGAGGAAAGAAAAGATGATTTTGTAACTCCACAGCATACAAAGCATCAAAAAATCATCTTAAGCAAAAACAAAAATCACCATAAGCAATTTTTATAAGAGGAGTGCAAGCAGTAGATGCACGGCAAAGGCACAATCCTGTTAGGAGATTTCCCTAGGGCACTGGGATAGAGAGATGAGGAAGGGGGCAAGTGACTGCTAGCATGAAGTCTGGCTAAGCGTTCCTATACACCCCTTCTCTATGCTGGGAAAACACAGGCTCAGGCTTTTCCTGAGAAACTGCTTATATTCTAATTAAAAGATATAAGGGGATCTACCAAGAAACGTTTGCTTAAGATCCCCAACTTTAACCTTAAGCCAGGGTGTTCTAGTCCATCTTTGCCAATAATTGCCTGAGTGACCTTAGGTTTCCCTCTCAAATGGCAGGTCTTAAGTTCTTCATCTGTGCGATGGAGATGAGACCAGGACATCCCTACAGTCCTGCCCACCTCTGACAGCCTCGCTGCTAAGCCTGGAAAGCATTAGCAAACCCCAAATCAACAAGCAATGCTGGCTTCTCGCCAAGTTCCCACAGCTTCTTCTGAAGGCTTTTCCAGATGGGATTCCCTGATGACTGATAAGTACCCAAATCAGGATCAGAAACCCTCCACCAACTGCCCCCTGTGCTCATCCCAGCATCCTCACCAGCACCTCTCACTCCCAAAGCCCTTTCCAGCATCTGGCAACATGTTCACATGGCCATTTTTTTCTAATTTTCAAAAGTAGGATATTTTTTTCCATATCATAAAGAAGTCCATGGGATCCGATGCTTCTGTGTTGTGTCCCCTTACCTCACTTGTAATTTCAACCCTGGCTGCAGTAGGCAGCTCTCTGTAGCCTTTGGCTCACATGCTGACATCATTCTCTGCACATCTTTTGCTTCTGTCCTGGGGCTTCTCCAATGCCCCAGGGATGGAGACTCTGCATGGGCCCAACTACATGGGTTCCTTCTCCCCAAGGCTGATCCAGCTGTTGCTATCACTGAACATCAAGAGCAGAAACTGATGCTGCAATCTCAGCTCGGTCCCCTATATTCAGGAGACAAATCGACCACTTGCGACAGGTGCTTTAAGTTGGACCTCGTCTATCCTGGAAGGGGAAGTGATTTGTCCTTTCCGGAACTAACACCTACTCTGGATACACGTTTGTCTTCATCACCTAAGGTACCTCTGTCAGTACCACTCTCTGAAGGTTGAGGAAATGCAGATTTTCTGACACAGCACGCCATGTAACAATTGTCTCAGAGTAAGGAAGCCATTTTACAGCAAAGAAAGTGTGAGAATGGGCTCATGACTATGGGAACCACTGATGCAACCGTATACCACATCACATTGAAGCAGCAAGTCAGAACAATGCAGCAACCATTACTGGACCATCTAAAGCCCCAGCTGAGAGGCAGCACCCTATGGGGTTGGAGTGCTATTCTACAGGGTACAGTATATACTCTGAGCCAATAGCTGATATGTAATTCTGTATCTTCAATAGCTGGAATATACGGGTTCAGGAACTCAGGAGTAGAAGTTGCTGTGGTCCTCTCATCATCACTCCTAGTGACCTACTTGCAATTTGTACTTTGAGTCCCTACAAATCCAGGTTCTATGGCACTGGAGTTCCTGGTTTCCAGCCAAGGAACAGTGAGGGTTCCACCAAATCCAAAGTCCTGAGTATTGCCCGGTCATTTTATACAGTTCTTGCTAGTAGATCATGGGCAAGTAACCCTGATCTTGATTATTACAAGAAGCCAGAGTTGCTGCTATACAATAGGAACAGAAAATGATACATCTGGAGCTCAAATGAGTCACTGAGGCATTTCTTGGTGCTTGGGAGCTAAACAAGGATTCACATGGGTCCTGGTTCCATTTTCTCCCCGACACTCTCCCCCAAACATGCGTTAAATCAGATGCCCAAAGAAGCTCAGAACTGCCAGTAGGGGTTGTCTTGGGGTGCCATGGTCTGGGGCTTGTTCCAAGAAGGTGGCCTTGTTCACAGATTTTCCCGCTGAGCAGCACAGTGTTTCTTTTGTGGAATGGCAGGAGATTGGGTGTTGACAGGCTGATTTGGGTTGACCAAAACTGTTGACATAGACGGGGCCCCCATTAGTCCCATGGGAAGTCCTACCTAGCACATAATCTCCCCTGGTCTGTCTCCTACCCTGCTTGACACACAGCACCAAGAGGTAACTAATGAGTCACAGGCTTTCTTGCTTCAGTGCTTAACCATACGTACACAGTTCCCCCTTCCTGGAACACCCTTACCCCTACCCCTTTTTCCTGCCAAGTAAAATCCTTTTTATTTTTCAAAATTCAGCCTGAGTTACCTTCTCATGAAGCTTCTTACCCTCTCCCAGCCCCAAGGTAGTTTGGCTGCTACTTCTCCATGTCTTCATGGGACACATACTTGTATTTATCACCTGATGCTGTAATATCTCCCTCATTAGACCATAAGAGCCTTGAGAATAGTGATAAAGACATACTGGGGCTTCCCTGGTGGCGCAGTGGTTGAGAGTCTGCCTGCCAATGCAGGGGACATGGGTTCGAGCCCTGGTCTGGGAAGATCCCACATGCCGCGGAGCAACTAGCCCCGTGAGCCACAATTACTGAGCCTGCGCGTCTGGAGCCTGTGCTCTGCAACAAGAGAGGCCGCGACAGTGAGAGGCCTGCGCACCGTGATGAGGAGTGGCCCCCACTTGCCACAACTAGAGAAAGCCCTCGCACAGAAACGAAGAGCCAACACAGCCATAAATAAATAAATAAATAAAATTTAAAGGAAAAAAGTTTATTAAAAAAAAAGACATACTGAACAGTACTATAGGTAAATATTTAATAAATGTTTGTTGAATTAATGAATAATAACTCATAAGGTTGCTTTGAGGATTAAGTAAGATAACTTAAATACTCCAGATGTCAGCTAAGGTCACTCTGTCCTCTGAGTTTAAATAAAGTTGACAAGCTTCCCATCTCACATTCCACAGGAAATGAACGTTCCCAAGATTCCGTGAACGTCAGAGTGCTTAGATCCTCATGAGCCCTTCAGTCTCTAGATGCTTGCTTCTACGTTGTCTCATTCCTATCTCACTGTCATTCTTTTCACTTGTCAGTGCACTGTATTCAATACCCAGTCCCTTTCTCTTGTTTCCCTCCCAGCTAAACATATAAGCCAGATTTGTTTACAACAGATGCTTAAAAAATTTGTGGCAATGATGCTGGTTTATATACCAACAACATAAATTTGAGTATTAGGTTTTGTATCCTTGAAAGCCATTGAGCCGCTCAGTGGAGCACTTCTCACCTTCGGATTCCTCCGTGGGCTCCAACTTGCCACCATGTTACCTGTACCCTTTCCCTCCTCCTCTTCTCTCAAATCTCTCCTGCTTCCCCCCAACCCCATACTCAAATTCCTATTCACTTCTTTTTTAAAATAATTAATTTTTTATCAGAGGAAGGCATTAATATTTTTAAAAATCAAATAGTACAGATATGCTTACAATGAAATCAACAGTCTCCTCTCCTACCCCTCCCCACCTTGAATCCCACCCCCCAGAGGAAATCACTTCAAACCATTTCTGTTTTGAGGGCTCCTGCTGGTTTCCTCCCTATACTAAATGGTATGTTTGTGCCTCCATTTCTTGATTTATTGACCACAGATATCGTCTATTGATTACCCAGTACAAAATATAAAGATTTATATTCACACCACATTCAATGTCCTTTCCTTTTCACCCCTCAACTTTTATACTTATTATATTGATATTTAAGTTCTAAAATTACATTCATCATTTTAAATAATACATGTAAATATATGTGTCTTGTTTCCTCTACATCAGATAGTATTTCTTGCCTTCCTACTCTACAAAAGGGATACATGGGCACTTATTTTCCCTTCAACTTCTCTGTCACCTTTTCCACTCTCCACCATGCTCCACACTTCCACAGCTGCACCTTTACTTTTTCATTATCCAGACTGATACATTTTGCTTTGTTCTGTGCATTCCTAGGTCTATCCTGCATTATGTTGTGAGCATCACAAGGGCCTTCAGGGACTAGGCTGCCCATGCCTATGAGTCAACCAGGCCTTAAGTCATAGCAGAGGGATCATTGAAGACCATAGTGAACTAGAAATAAAATGTCCAACTCAAAAGACATTCAAGTTTAAAAAAAACTCTGTATACTCCAACCAGGCTCATCTGCAGTGGGTGTTTACTCTAGGTGACCAGTTTATAACCTCTTGTGTAGGTTATTCTAAGAGTTGAGTGTCAGTGAAGAGTGATGGTAAGCAGCATGCCACCAAATACTCCATCTGCTCTCTTACACCTTCCATCTATCTCCCTGTCCAGTGGAGAGAGAACTATGACTAGTTTAGCCAGTAAAATGTGAGAAATCTTCTGAGTGACTTTCCGGTTGAGCTAGTGAAAACCCAATGAGATTTGCTGCTCTCTCTTTCCCTGCTGCTGTAGCTGAAGCTAAAAATTCTATATGGTGCAGCTCCAAGGTGGCAGAGCCTCCCCTGCCCGGGTTCCTGAGTGACTAGGGGGAACAGAGTCCCATGCTGACTTGCTTGGGTCATGCAGGGTGACCAAGAAATAAACTTTTACGTGTTAAGTCAATGACATTTGGAGCTGCTACCTCAGCATAACTTAATCCATCGTTACTCATCTGGTAGTTAAATAAATATTTCTATAGAAAAATTGTTCACTGCATAGCCAAGAAGTGAGTTAGAATTATACTTCTTTCTCAATGGATCCAATGCCATAATTCCTTTGCTACTTGAAAGATATTCTTGCCATGACC
Organism: Mesoplodon bidens; assembly: GCF_964165515.1. Classification (NCBI taxonomy): domain Eukaryota; kingdom Metazoa; phylum Chordata; class Mammalia; order Artiodactyla; family Ziphiidae; genus Mesoplodon; species Mesoplodon bidens. Next base: position 17,373,948 of record NC_138164.1, on the reverse strand, counting down.
TAGGTCAAATGTATTCTTTTTTCTACACTCAATACTATACTTAAAAACATGACAAACTTCATTTTGTTTCAAATATAGACCATGAATTTCTTGTGTAAATTTTTGTATTTTTCTTTCTTTCTTTTTAGAGAAAAGAATAATGTACCTTCAATATAACCTGAAACTATTAGCCCCTCAGTTACTTATTACATGGAATGCATTTCTTTCACAGAGATTCCAGATGTATTGGACCATCTGCTCTAATTTGGACCAGTTGCCTTTTAGGTGTATCACACAGCTATTATCTTGAATGTTCACTTCTCTCCTAGATTAGTTCTACAATTTCTAGGGTGTGATATACTACTCTTATTTCGTCTTTGTTTTATAGGAGTACATCCTCAAGTAACTTTCTTAGGAAGAATGTTTAGGAGGCAAACATTCTAAGTCTTTGGATTTCTGAAAATGATGTTATGTACCCATCATACTTAATTAATAATGGCTCCAGGTTCAAATTTACTTTTCTTCAAAGCTTTGAAAGCATATTTTATAAGGGTTGATGGAGTAATTAACACTGCTCTGTCTCTCACACTGAATATAGTTACGAAACACATAGAGAATGAATGGTGCAGATACTTGAGGACTCTGAAAAGTAAACAGTAGTGGGCAGATTGGGAAAGCAAACCAGAATTAGATGTACCACCAAGTCAGCAATATGGTTCCCACTTTTCCTCTGATATCCACAGACCTGGGCAGAGAGCTCCCGGAGATGCCATGTAGTTCTGGATCAACAGTGGGAAAGGGAATTCTTAACATTCAGAGAGAGTGAATTCTCATTTATTTTCTTTTTCTTTTTCTCTTCTGAGTGTCTCAGGTTCCATCCTGTGGCATCAGCAGTGGCAGCAGGAGTCAAAGGTGCTTAAAACTCTGAGGGAGCAGAACCTTCCCTTCCAGTCACAGAAGAGAGTGTGGCAAACCTCCATGCGTTCCTTTCCCTCTCTGTCCTCCTGCTGCTTGACCCCAGAAGTGAGCACAGTTGAAAAAAACTGTAAGACAGAGTGGAGAAACTAGTGCCCAGCTTCCAGGCCAGAAGAGCAAAGAGAGAAGGCCCAGGGACCTGGAAAGTACCAGAGACTGTAAGAAAGAAGGAGCTCAAGAAAGCAACTCTATAACATTGTATACCGACTGCTGGGATCTCCCTTAGCTGTGCATGTGTGGATCTGATCCTAAACAGCATACCCAAGACTTTGAGAACTAAACTACAGGAGCACTTCACCACACCAAGGTCCCCATGCTGGCCACTGGGTAGTGCACACAGAGCAGATCCAAATGGCTCTACAAAGACTCTGAAATAAACCTGGCATTGAAACCACAACTCACCAAACACCAGTTGGAATTTACAGCCTGAAACCAACCAAGTTAACTGCTTGTTAAAACAAAAATATTAAGATTTTCCATAGCACTTAAACAAGAGCTAGAAGCTCAAAACATAATATTCAAAATGCCCAGGACACAGTCTAAATTACTTAGTGTACGATGATGAAGAAAATCTCAACTTCCATGCTTCCATAGGAAAAGACAATAAATAGTCACCAGCTCCAAGAAAACACAAATGTTGGAATTATCTTGAAAAGGCATTGAAGCATCTATTATAAAAACATTCCAATAAAAAAAGAAAACACTTTTGAAAGATAGATGGTATTAACAAAGAAATATAAGATATAAAGAATCAAGTGGAACTTCTAGAATTAAAATGTACAAGAACAAACATTTAAAAATCACTGGGTGGGCTCAATAGTGGAATGAAATGACAGAGGGAAGACTCAGTGAACTTCAAAATTGATCATTAGAAATTATGTGGAGAAAAGACTGCAGGAAAAAATGAATGGAGCCTAAGGTACCTGTAAGAAAATTTTAAAAATGCAAACGATCATACCATCAGAGTCCCAGAAGAAGAGAAAAAGCATACAGTGCTGAAAAATTATTTGAAGAAATAATTGCTGAAATAATTGGTGAAAGTCATAAACCTATATATTCAAGAAGGTCAGCAAACCCCAGAGAAGATAAGCCCAAGAAAATCTACTCCCACAGACATTGTAATCAAACTGCTGAAAATGAAAGACAAAACCCAACAAACAAAAAGACATAAAAGCAGCCAGAACTAAAAGATGCACTACTTATCAGACAATGATTCCAATTACCACAGATTTGTCATCAGAAACCATGAAGGCCTGAAGGAAGTGGAATAATATTTTTAAAATGCTGAAGGAGAAGAACTGTAGAATTCTACTTCCAGTGAAAATATCCTTCAGGAATTAAAGTGGAATAGTTTTTCAGATGAAGGAAAACTAAAAGAATTCATTGCCAACAGGCATGGTCTCAGAATTGCTAAAGGGAGACTTCAGACAGAAGGGGAATAACTCCAGAAGAAAATCTGGAACATTAAGAATAAACAAAAAGTCACAGAAATGGTATGTATTTATGTACACATAATTAACTTTTCTTCTCCTTGAGTTCTTTAAAATGTGTTTGATGGTTGAAAGCAATAAGTGTAACATCATCACAGAAAAGGTTATATTTAAACAAAGGCCCAAAGGAGATGGAGGAGTGAGCCATTGGATTATCTGGGGCCAGGTTATTCCAGAGAGGAAGTACAGCAATGGGAAAAGCCCTGTATGGTAAGATCATTCCAGAGTGGAAGTATAGTAATTGGAAAGCAGTCTGGGGAACCTGATTATAAAGGGTCTTCTAAGCCAATAGAAAGGTTTTGGCTTTTACCCTGAGTGAGATGGGAAGATTTATGAGAGGAGTAACATAGCTTGAAGTGCACAATGATTTAAGAGCACTACTCTGGCATCTCGTAGAGATTAGGCAGTAGTAGGACAAAAGTAGAAGCGAGGAAGTAGCTAAAGAGATTTTTATAATAATCCAGATGAGAGATAGTGATAGCTTAGACCATAATAATATCAACGGAATTGGAGAGAAGTGGTAGGATTCTGGATACTTTGTAGATATACATATCAGAATGTGCTCATGGATTTTTTTAGGAGTATGAGAGAATTCAAAGAAGATACCAAGGTTTGTTTCATTCTGTTTCATTTCTGGGTTTTGTGGTGGGTTTTTGGCATGTGCAGTTGGAAGTATAGAATTGACATTTACTGATGTGGGGAAGAATGTGGGAGGGGCAGTTTTGGAGTAGTGGAGGGAAGATCAGGATTTTGGTTTGATACCTTATTAAATTTGAAATGCTTACTAGATAAAGACTTGTACTGTTGAATAAGAAGTTAGATACATAAGCTTAGGATTCAGGGGAGGGGTAGAGACTGGAAAGATGAATTTGGGAGTGTTAATAAATAAATAAATGGCATTAAAGGCAATGGAACTACTGGGCTGGGATCACCAGGGGCATCAGTATAGACAGAGAATAAAAGACATCCAAGACTCAGTCCTGGAATACTCCAACAGGGCCAGAATTCAGAGATCAGGGAGACAGAAAGTAGCCAGAAAAGGAGAATGAGAAGAAGTGGCCAGTGAAGGAGAAGAAAACCAGAAAACTGTGGTGTCTAGAAATTAAATGGATAAAGTATTTGAAGGAAAGCGGAGTGATCAACCATATCAAAACACTGCAAATGTGGCAAATAGATTGAGGACTAAGAATTGAACACTGGATAATTTTTATAACACATAAGTGACTTGTGACTTTGAGACTATCAGTTTTGAGGAGTGGAGGCTTCACTGAGGAGTGTTCAAGAAAAAAATAAGAAGAGATAGCCTGTAGAGAGAGTCTAGCAACTCTTTCAAGGAGATTATTTTTCTAAAAGGGAGGAAGAAAACAGAGACCATATAAAATTAATGCACAGAAATCTCTTGCATTTCTATACACTAATGATGAAAGATCAGAGAGAGAAATTAAGGAAACAAACCCATTTACCAGTACAACAAAAAGAATAAAATACCTAAGAATAAACCTACATAAAGGGGCAAAAGACCTGCACTCAGAAAACTATAAAACACTGATGAAAGAAATCAAAGATGACACAAACAAATGGAGATATATACCATGTTCTTGGACTGGAAGAATCAATATCATGAAAATGAATATACTACTCAAAGCAATCTACAGATTCAATGCAACCCCTATCAAATTACCAGTGGCATTTTTCACAGAATTAAAACAAAAAATTTTACAATTTGTATGCAAGCACAAAAGACCCCGAATAGCCAAATCACCCTTGAGAAAGAAAAATGGAACTGGAGGAATCAGGTGTCCCTGACTTCAGACTATACTACAAAGCTACAGTAATCAAGACAGTATGGTACTGGCACAAAAACAGAAATATAGATCAATGGAACACGATAGAAAGCCCAGAGATAAACCCATGCACTTATGGTCAACTAATCTATGACAAAGGAGGCAAGGATATACAATGGAGAATACAGTCTCTTCAATAAGTGGTGCTAGGAAAACTGGACAGCTACATGTAAAAGAATGAAATTAGAACACTCCCTAACACCATACACAAAAATAAACTCAAAATGGATTAATGACCTAAAAGTAAGACCAGACACTATCAAACTCTTAGAGGAAAATATAGGACAAACATTCTTTGACATAAATCACAGCAAGATCTTTTTTGACCCACCTCCTAGAGTAATGAAAATAAAAACAAAAATAAACAAATGGGACCTAATGAAATTTAAGAGCTTTTGCACAGCAAAGGAAACCATAAACAAGATGAAAAGACAACCCTCAGAATGGGAGAAAATATTTGTAAATGAAGCAACTGACAAAGGATTAATCTCCAAAATATACAAATAGCTCATGCAGCTCAATATCAAAAAAACAAACAACCCAATCCAAAAATGGGCAGAAGACCTAAATAGACATTCCTCCAAGGAAGACATACAGATTACCAACAAATGCATGAAAAGATGCTCAACATCACTAATTATTAGAGAAATGCAAATCAAAACTACAATGAGGTATCACCTCACACTGTTCAGAATGGCCATCATCAAAAAATCTAGAAACAATAAATGCTGGAGAGGGTGTGGAGAAAAGGGACTTCCCCTCTTGCACTGTTGATGAGAATGTAAATTGATACAGCCACTATGGAGAACGGTATGGAGGTTCCTTAAAAAACTAAAAAGAGAACTACCACATGCCCCAGCAATCCCACTACTGGGCATATACCCTGAGAAAACCATAATTCAAAAAGAGACATGTACCACAAGGTTCATTGCAGCACTATTTACAGTAGCCAGACACGGAAACAACTTAAATGTCCATCAACAGATGAATGAATAAAGAAGATGTGGTACATATATACAATGGAATATTACTCAGCCATAAAAATGAATGAAACTGAGTCATTTGTAGAGATGTAGATCGACCTACAGTCTGTCATACAGAGTGAAGTAAGTCGAAAGAGAAAAACAAATATCGTACATTAACTCACATATGTGGAATCTAGAAAGATGGCACACACGAACTTATTTGCAGGGCAGGAATAGAGACACAGACATAGAGAATGGACGTGTGCACATGGGGTGGGGGGGAAGGGGAGGGTGGGATGAACTGGGAGATTAGGTTTGACATAAATGCACTACCACGTGTAAAATAGATAGCTAGTGAGAACCTGCGGTAAAGCACAGGGAGCTCATCTTAGTGCTCTGTGATGACCTAGATGGGTGAGAGGTTTAAGAAGGAGGGGATATATGTATACATAAAGCTGACTCACTTTGTTGTACAGCGGAAACTAACACAACATTGTAAAGCAATTATACTCCAATTTAAAAAAAAAAGAAAGGAAAATAGAGGCCATAGCTGGAGGGAGATGGGGGTGGAAGTGCTCTTTTTAAGCTACTTCTATGTAGATGGGAATGATCAGCAAGGGAGGGAAGAACTAATAAGGGAGGTTGGTGAGAATTATTGGGGAAGAGGATGGAGTCTGGACTATAACTGATGTGCTGGCTTTAGGAGTAACTACAGACCGTCTAGTGTTGTTGTGTCAGAAAAGGCAGAGTATCCAGGAGCAGAAGCAATAGATATGGTGGGTGGGTGGGTTGTTTGTCAGCTGAGAGAGAGTAGAGGGGACATTTGTGGAGGATTGAGAAGAAATGATGTAAAATAATGGCCAAGTTGAGTGGGGGAGTGAAGGGACTAGGAAAATGTAGGGTGATGTAGGGTAGCCTCAGGGGCCACTTGAAGCTGGTGATGATCATTTTAAAGTGAGGCCAGTCAGTAGGGTTACATGCTTTTTCTCTATCTTTATTGTTCTCAAATGTCATCAGTGTGAGTCTCGGTGTGGACCATTTTCATTCATTGTGTTAGACAATTAGTATGCCCTTTTAGCCTAAGGACTCATGATATTCTTTGGTTCTGGGAAATATGCTTGGATAATTTCTTTGATAATTTTCTTCCCCCCATCTCTCTCTCTCTTTCTCTTCCTCTCTCTCTCCCCTCTCGCCTCTGTACTCTGGGAGATATCTTTGACCTTACCTTCCAGCTCTTCCAATAAATTTTTTATTTTGGCAGTCATATATTTTTAATTACCACAAGGATTTTCCTATTATCTGGTTATTTTTACTTCATAGTCCGGTTGTTTGGTTTGAGTTTTTTGTATTTTAATTTTTTTTAATTTTATTTTTTAATTTTAGTTTTAATGAGAGAAAGTTTAATGTAGTGGTTAAAAGCACAAACTCATAGAGACACAGATGTAGAGAACAAACATATGGACACCAAGTGGGGAAAGTGGCTGTGTGATGAATTGGGAGTTTGGGATTGACATGTATACACTAATATGTATAAAATAGATAACTAATAAGAACCTGCATATTAAAAAAATAAATTAAATTAAATTCAAAAATTAAATAAATAAATAAGTAAGTAAATAAAATTTGGGGGAAAAAAGAAAAAGCACAAACTCAGAAATCAAACCAGCTGAGTTCAGATCTCAACCCTGCCACCTACTGGTTGTGTGAACTTGGGAAAGTCACTTAACACCCCTATGCCCAGTTTCCTCATCTCCAACATGAAGAATGATTATAATGGGTACCTCTTATGATATTATGAGGATTACATGAGTAAATGCATGATTAAAAGAGGGCCTGTCCCAGAGAAGTGCTAAGGAAGTGTCAGTTATGGTGATGACAGGGATGATGATGACGGTGGTGGTGATGACAATGGATATATATATTATTTGAAGTTCTCTGGGGTTATTAGTTCATGTTTAGAAACTTTTCTCCTGCTCCTTGAGTTAGCTCTGTTGTTCTGTTTGTTTACCTTCGTCTTTATATTTCGCTGATGATTTTCCTGGTATACTTGGCAATCTGGTTGGACACTAGGATTTAAAAATATGGATCTGGCTGACTACCCAATTGGATATTGTATATGTAAGTCTCTTTCTCTAGTGGGCTTCTTCAAATGAGAATAAGGCTATAGGTCAGAGCTTTTGAGTATCAGGCTTTGCTTTAGGATTCAGGTTGGAAAGTCATCTGAAAAGGGAACCTTCTGACACTGTTGGTGGGAATGCAAATTGGTGTAACAACAATAGAAAACAGTACAGAGGTTCCTCAAAAAACTAAAAATAGAGTTGCCATATGATCCAGCTATCCCACTCCTGGTCATGTATCCAGACAAAACTATAATTCAAAAGGATACATACACCCTTATGTTCATAGCAGCACTATTTACAATAGCCAAGACACAGAAACAACCTAAAAGTCCATCCAAAGATGAGTGAATAAAGAAGATGTGGGGAAAAAAAAAGAAGTTGTGGTACATATATACAATGGAATACTACTCAGCCATTAAAAAGAATGAAATAATGTCATTTGCAGCAACATGGATGAACCTAGAGGTGATCAAACCAAGTGAAGAAAGTTAGAAAGAGAAAGATGAATACCATATAATATCACTTATATGTAGAATCTAAAATATCACACAAATGAACATATCTATGAAACAGAAACAGACTCAAAGACATAGAGAACAGACTCGTGGTTGCCAAGGTGGAGGGGGGAGTGGGAGAGGATGTATTGGGATTAGCAGATGCAAACTGTTATACATAGGATGGATAAACAACAAGGTTCTACTGTATGACACAGGGTACTATATTCAATCTCCTGTGATAAACCATAATGGAAAAGAATATGAAAAGAAAAAAAATATATGTATAACTGAATCACTTTGTTGTACACCAGAAATTAATACAACATTGTAAATCAACTATACTTCAAGAAAAAAGAAAAACCATCTATAAGGCTGGGGCCAGAATGAGGAGGCTCGTGGGGTTCTGGTACCCACACTAGAAACCCTAGATTGCCTCCCTTTCCTTAAGATAGGAGCCCTGTGCCAAGGGTAGAGGGCAGTGAAAACATATCACTCCTCCTTCTCCTTTTCCACACCTGTTGACTCTTAGGCCAGAGCCTCTTATTTCTGCCAGGAAGAGTGGCTTCCATCTCCTCTGCAGTCATCACCTGAATGTATTCTGGGCTTTGGCTCCATGTCCATTTCATTTATCAACCCACTTTCATCTAGTTTTAATTTTCCAAGGGTTTGTTGAAATCTCTCATCTGCTGGTGAATTTGACCTCACTCTTTATTCCTTTGATATTATTATGGGTTTATTCATTTTTGCATTCCTTTAGCATCATCTTAACGGGGAGGTCATTTGAACCAGAAATTCTATTCATTTCTTGTGTAGAACAACTCGGCATTCTCTTTGTGTCTGTGCCTCTTCCCAAAAGACATCCTCACCATCCACACACAAAGTAGCTTATCGAAGGTATTTTCTAAAGAAAAACAATTTCTTCCCTCAGACGGATGCTGGTATGATATATTTAAATCATATATTTTCCAACTTGCTCTTTCTATGCAAACCACTCAAGATGGTGCCTGATTCATAGTAAGTGTTTGGTCCACATTATTTCCTCTTCCCCTCTTTGTAGTCTTTCCAGGCCACAACCAATGAGTTCTAATCACAGTCTACTAACATGCCTGCTCTCTTCTGAATATTTTTATAGATTAGTATTCATTTCTGGATAGGCTTTAGGTCTATTTATGTGTGTTTCTTCATGTTTGTCTGTATTCCCTTTAAGGAAAATGAGGGCCAGAGACACTAAATGACTCACTCAATAAAGCAGAAGTAAAAAGTGGTGAAGCCAAGGATTAGAACCCTGTTGTCCACCACTACCCACTTCTCCTCTGGAATTTCTGGAATCAAGATCAGAACCAAAGTCTGTCCTATTTCAAAGCTAATGTGAATGGTTCCTTAGCAATTGCCCCTCCACCCCCAGCTCCACCTTAGAGGGAGCAAAGCTGAGTCAGGTGCTAAGTGCTCCTAGAGGCTCAAAAATTCAGTTTGGGGACCACATTTATGCTGATGAGGACTCTTTGCTCATAGAACGCTCAAGAAATTTGAGGACACTCATATTTCAAGGCCACCATTTGGTTAAATGGCCATCTGTGGGCCAGTAAGAGAACCTAATCATCAATCATTTTTGATGGGAAAATGTGTTCCCAAGTAATACACAAGCAATTCATGAATGAGCTATATCTCATTTACAGGTCTGCTTGTTCTGTGAAGCAGAACTTAAGGCAAGAGAAAAAAGAACAGAAATGGTAACCTTACAATACTTTTGAATATACTCCCCTACTTTGCATCCTCCATCTTAAGGTGGCTGGTTTAGATTTTTGAAGGGGAATTCAAAGAGAAGAAGAAGGAAAGAAAGAAAAGAAAGGAAAGGAAGGGAGGGAGGGAGGAAGGGAAATGTGGAGGAAAAGAGGTTAAGGGAATCTTTTGAAACATGTATATCCAGTAATAAAGAAAATACCTAAATGAAACCTACTACTATAAGAACTAGGGCTCTGCTGCCTTCCAGTCTCAGGCCTTGATGTCAGGACCAGCCCCAGACCCCCCTCCCCTGCCATGCAGGGGCCACGTTGGATGACCTCTCAAGATCATTGCAATTCCATGGAGCATGATTTCATTTCTGGAAGACCCCATCAGATTTGAAAAGATCTTCCTGAGGGAGACAGTCTTCCACTCAGCAGGATTTGAGGAAGGGGAACGCAGCATAGCTGGGCTTCCTCCCCACCTTCACTCTCTTCACCCCTCCCCCATAGGCAGAAAACCTGGCGCTTCTCCGCAGTCCCACGCGTTCTGCATCCTCAGCTCAACAGGCAGCTTTGGCTCTGTGGCTACAGGACGAACACACTCTCTCTCCCACCACGCACCACTCCCCACACACAGTCTAATTAAATGTCTGTGGAGCTGCAACTGAGCTCCTTGTGCTCAGAACCTACGGCAAAGGGCAAGAGGCCCCCGTTGGTTAAAGGAGGAGGATATCAAAGGATATTTTTTTTCAAGAGACTAACAAAACAGAAGGTGCCGTTTGTGCTACCTTTGATTTGAGAAACCATTTTTAAAAATTTTATTTTAAGAAACAACTACAGACTAAGGAAGAGGAGGGTGGTTACCCACGGGGGGAGGACCGGGTCAGTGGAGGAAGGAGAATCTGAAAATAAAAAGGCAAGCAGGGAGCAGGCTGCAAGAGATGAGGGAAATGGGTGGGCGGGAGACTTCGTCCCTATTTTGTCCCTAATGCTTGTGAAAACGTCCACTCCTCAGGCTAGAGCAGGCTGACTCCATAGGTGATGGCTCTGAACAGAGAGGCTCGTCTCCTCGCCTCTTGCAAATAAATCTGAGCTGATGCAGCGGGGAGGACCAGGCTCAGCGAAGGGGCCGCAGAGGTCCATCCGCGCACATGCTGCGTTCACTCCTCCCTCATTCAGGAGAGTTCAACCAGCCTGCTGGGAGGAAGATGCCCAGGCCTGAGCCACACCCAGTAGGACCCAGAGCCTTGAGAAGAGGCCATGGAAGACTGGGGGCATTAGAGCTTGCATCTACTCAGGCTTTTCCAGAATCTCAGTGGGTCTTTGAAGCCCCACTCTTCTGAGAGTCACTGGCCTGGCCTCTTTGGGTAGAACACATGTAAACAAAGCAATCTTGGGAGGCCCACAACTGCAGACAGAGGATGAGGCTGAGGACTAGAGGGGATCATTCCCATGGAGCAAGATGCACATGGAGCAAGACCACAGTCCAGGCTGGGCCCAAGGCTTCGGGGAGAACATAGTGATGGGGAAGAGAGTGCTGTGTGTTAGGAGGAGGGAGGGAAAGGGGAGAAGGAAAGAGGACTAGAGATACAAAAAGGAAGAAACCAACCTTAACTGAGGGTTGTCGTATGCTCAGCCCTCATGACAACCTCAGAATGTAGCTTTTATCATTCTTATTGTAGAGATTAGAGAACTGAGATTCCAGAAGCTAAGAATTTACTCTAGGTCACATAGTGAAAGGTGGAATCAAGATTGGAACTGAAATATGTCTTAATTCCAAAGCTAATGCTCATGGTTCCTTAGCCATTGCCCCATCACACCCAAATTCATCCCCCCCAACCTCCATATGTGACTTTATTCCAAGCATCACATAATTTGGCCATTTTCTGGGATCTGAGAGGAAATGCATAGAAGTCCAGTCCACTAGCTGTGTTAGGAACATTGATTCTGGAAAATGACAACATTGTGAAGAGAGCCCAGGAGGTGGAGTATCCATCCATCCACGCTTTTAACCCCTGATTACCTATCAGTGCATCACTGATGTACCCACTCTATTTGTGCTTCAGTCCCCACCCTTAGCTTCAGGAGGCCTTCACAGCCTTCTCCAAGCCCCAGCTCTCTTCCTTCCTCTGTGTTAGGCCATAAAGCATTCTCTTCAATTATTTCCCTACTCATCACTTCCGAACAGCCAAACCAATCGCACTGCTCTGTGGGTTATGTGTTGTATGTCACTCTGCTGTGAAATATTAAGCCTTCACAATAGGTCCGAAGTCAGCGATGCACAATCCTTTAATGGTTTAGCTCACTTCGGCTATTTGAAAGTGGCATAATATTGCTATTTTAAAATAAATGGGATCTGTATTAATGGGAGCCGACCTCTCTTGCTGTAGCGAGCTTCTGTCTGTATCGAGCCTACACTGGGGATGCAGCAAGAGAGGGAGGGGAGAAAACAGCTTTTCAAAATGGGAACCAAGCAGCACTTTAAATAATGCTCACAGATGCTAATCATCTTGGGGGGAGGGGGGTGGTGAGATGATTATTTGAGTGAATAATAGATTTCATTTCCAAAGAAGATTTAGAGTCTTGACATTGAGAAGAAGGGGGGTAGGAGTGTGTGTGTGTGTGCACTCAGGGGGCAGGCATAATTCAGCATGGGTTGGATTGTGCTGACAGGGGCATGTTAAGATGTGGGGAATAATTGTGCTTTTGGAGGTTTGGGAGAGAAGCCTCTAAGGGATGGGCAGGAAGCCATCTTGACCAGCTATGGAGACAGCAGTGGATAAAGAAATATCCCCTTGAATAGGGATAGACCAGGCTCTGATATCTCCACAGATGGAAGATTCTGGAACTTTGAATTCCCATTCCCCAAGTGAAGAATGGCAGGAAAAATGAGAGCTCTCCCAGGCTCCTCCCCTGTGTTCTGGCAGCCTTACATCTCATTGCCAGGCAACAGGTGCAAAGTAATACATCAGGCTCAGAGGGGCCCCTCTGCTTCTTGAGACTTAATATTGTGTTTGGAGATGTTGAGGAGGTAACCAGGGCCAGGACATCTTGGACTCAGAGTCCCCGATTGCCCCTGGGGATCCTGATAAAATTGCCTCTTCCTCAGTTGCAAGCTGGAGCTATAGCAGCAGACTGGTATGGGGCAAGGGGACATCAGAAGTGGAAAGTGGGAGGTGTAGAAAAGGACTTGAGAAAAAAGGCTAATGAGAGAGAAGGAAGGTGCCTCTCCTGGAGAATCTGGCCAGGAGAATGAAGAATCAGCAGGCCAGCAGCTCCATCACCTGTGTGTGTGAGACTCAGAGTTAAAAACAACAGCTCTAACAGGTAGCTTCTCCAGAAGGAGATTGCCCTCCTTCCTTTTTAGGAGGCTAGACATTCTGCTTTTAAAAGAATACATGAGTTTTCTGGGGATGTCACGTACAGCATGGTGACTATAGTTAACAATACTGTGCTGTATATTTGAAAGTTGCAAAGAGAGTAGATTAAACGTTTTCACCACACACACAAGAATGGTAACTATGTCGGGTGATGGATGTGTTAGCTAACCTTACTGTGTACACTTGCTGTCCTGTCTCTCCCAGGTCCATGCTGCTCCTGCCCCTTCCTGGGCTTAGGGTCACCAGATTTAGCAACAACAGCAAACAAATATTTTTTTTTTAGTATAAGTATCTCCCAGGCACTAGATGGGACATACTTAGCCCACAGATGATTCCTCTTTGATCTAAAATTCAAAATTTGACTGGGCGTCCTATGATTTATTTGGGGGTCCACAGTGTGACACAGCACTGAGTGAAGCCTCGGAGAATATCTCATGTTCTGGGGATGGCTCATTCATCGGACACTTACTGAGCACCTCCTGTGTACCAGGCTCTGGCAGTCATCCTCATTTCACAATATATTTGAATTTCATTTCAAATTATTATGTTGTATACCTTAAACTCACACAATGTTATATGTCAATTATCTCTCCATAAAGCTGGAAAAAGATTTTTAAAATATAGTAAGGAAAAATCACCCTTTCTCAACCCCTCTTATTAGTTATCTATTGTTATATAACAAAGACCCCAAGACTTGGTGACTTAAAAATAACACAGTTTTATTGGCTCACATTTTCTGTGGATCAGGCATCCAGGCACACCTTAGTGGGATGCCTCCACCTCAAGTTCTCTCAAAAGGCTGCAGCTGTGGTGTTGGTTGGGTTGCTGTCTCGTATCAAGGCTAAACTGGGGAAGGCTCTCTTTCCATATCTTCTCACTGGGAAGACTCGGTTCATTGCAGGCTTTTTGACTGAGGGCCTCAGCTCCTGGCTGGCATTGTCTGGGGGCCTCCCTGGGCTCCTTACCACGTAGGTCTCTCTGTAAAGCAGCTCAAAATATGCCAGATGACTTCCTTCAGGGTCAGTCTCTTGGTAACCTAATCTCAGAAGTGACATCTCACCACTTTCTTTGTTACTGAAGTATAGTTGAGTTACAATGTTGTATTAATTTCAGGTGTACAACAAAGTGATTCAGATATATATATATATATATATATATATATATATATATTCTTTTTCAGATTCTTTTCCATTATAGGTTATTACAAGATATTGAATATAGTTCCCTGTGCTACACAGTAGGACCGTGTTGTTTATTTTATGTATAGATGTGTGTATCTGTTAATCCCAAGCTCCTAATTTATCCCTCCCTCACCCCTTTCCCATTTAGTAACTATTAGTTTGTTTTCTATGTCTGTGAGTCTATTTCTGTTTTGTAAATAAGTTCATTTGTATCATTTTTTTAGATTCCACATATAAGTGATATCATATGGTATTTGTCTTTCTCTGTCTGACTTACTTCACTTAGTATGATAATCTCTAGGTCCATCCTTGTTGTCGCAAATGGCATCATTTCATTCATTTTTATGGCTGAGTAGTATTCCATATATATATATATATATATATATATATATATACACACATATATATATATTTATATTTATATATATATATATATATATATATATATATATATATATACCACATCTTCTTTATCCATTCATCTGTTGATGGACACTTAGGTTGTTTTCATGTCTTGGCTATTGTAAATAGTGCTGCTATGAACATGGTGTAGCACGTATCTTTTCAAATTAGAGTTTTCGTCTTTTCCAAATATATGCCTAGGAGTGGGATTGCTGGATCATATATTAACTCTATTTTTAGTTTGTTAAGGAACCTCCGTGCTTTTTTCCATAGTGGCTGCATCAATTTACATTCCCACCAATAGCATAGGAGTGTTCCCTTTTCTCCACACCCTCTTCAGCATTTATTATTTGTAGACGTTTTTATGATGGCCATTCTGACTGGTGTGAGGTGATACCTCATTGTAGTTTTGATTTACATTTCTCTAATAATTAGTGATGTTGAGCATCTTTTCATTTGCTGTTAACCATTTGTATATCTTCTTTGGAGAAATGTCTATTTAGGTCTTCTGCCCATTTTTTGATTTGGTTGTTTGCTTTATAGCTCATATTGAGCTAATGAGCCACTTGTATATTTTGGAAATTAGGCCCTGTCAGTTGCATTATTTGCAAATATTTTCTCACAGATCATAGGTTGTCTTTCCTTTTGGTTTATGGTTTCCTTTGCTCTTCAAAAGCTTATAAATTTGATTATGTCCCATTTGTTTATTTTTGCTTTTATTTCTTTTGCCTTGGGAGACTGACCTAAGAAAACATTGCTACAATTTATGGCAGAGAATATTTTGCTTATGTTCTCTTCTAGGAGTTTTATGGTGTCATGTCTTATATTTAAGTCTTTAAGCCATTTTGAATTTATTTTTTGTGTGTGGTGTGAGGAAGTGTTCCAATTTCATTGATTTACATGTAACTGTCCAGCTTTCCCAACACCACTTGCTGAAGAGACTGTCTTTTCTCCAGCGTAGGCATATTCTTGCCTCCTTTGTTGAAGATTAATTGACAGTAGGTGTGTGGGTTTATTTCTGGACTCTCTATTCTGTTCCATTGATCCATATGTCTGTTTTTGTACCAAAACAACACTGTTCTGTTTATTGTAGCTTTGTAGTATTATCTGGAGTTTGGGACATCCCACCACTTTTGCTGTATTTTAATTGTTGGAAAGAAGTCACTAGGTCCAACCCACAGTCAAGGGGAGGAGCTTACACAAGCATATGAATTTCTGGGCTCAGGGATTATTTGGGGCCACTTTAGAGGCTCCTACTATATACCTTCTCCTCCTTCAACTGCAATTTTCACAGAATAGGTCACAGTAAGTCCTCTAAGGGCAGGATTGTGTCTTCTTCACCACTGCATCCCCATTTCTTAACGTGGAACCCGGAGGAGAGGACCTCAGCCCTCCTGTCCAGCTAAGACCCAGCCTCATGAGCCTAGTGGCTTGTGAGGGTATTTTCCAGCTCAGTGAGATCCATGGTCTCAGGTCTAGTGTCATCCCTGAGCTGGGTGTGGAGTCATGACCAACTCTCTCCATTTATTCCCTTTCATTACCCTACACTGCACCTTCTCTATCTCCCAATAGCTTCTTGGTAAAACAGGGAAAAGCCAGAGATATCACAAGGCACGATGATGAGTATCAAGGAAATAAGAAGGCAGGGCTAGACAGAGAAGTAGAATAGAGAGTAAAAAGAGAATAGAAAGAGAAAGCATCCTAAGCTGTTACCTTATTTAAAATGAGATACAAACATTTATTAAACATTTCTTAGGCACTGGGAACTTTCTCACATTTGTTCATTTAATCTTCATAAGTTTTCAAGGTAAACATTTCTATTTATTTTCCGTAGTTCAGAGAACTGAAATTCACAGAGGGCTAGGGACATGCTCGAGTTTCCACAGCTGGTGGATAACAGAACCAGAATTCAAGCCCAGGCTTTTGAAGACCACTTAGGGCTCTTTCCAGGCTAACAGGATGAAGATGATGGAGAGGAGGGAATGTCAGTCTACTCATACCGATAGTTAATATCACAAGGGTTGTGTTGTGGTGGTGGTGGTGATTATTCAAAGTTAAACAATGGAGTTAAACAATTACACAACTTGGGGGGAAGGCATGTTCCCATTACAGAAAACAATAACAAGTTGACAGACAAAGATGAGAAGAGAGACAGTCTAATGAGCTACCATACAGCCATACTTGGTTTGTGATCCAAACCAACCCTATCCATGGCAAATCTCCCTCCTTGAATTCAGACATGACTCTGCATGACCTTGACTGAACTCCAAAGTTACAAATGAAGATGTATAGCTAATGAAAAGACATTTCATGACCATGCTGAAGATCCCCAGGAGAGTTCCAAGAATGGTATGAGCAAGGGCAGGCCTCCTTATGGATAGAGGCTAGACAGAGTCTCTCAAGATAATTAAGGGAAACAGAAATGCATCCTTTTGTATGTAAAAGTTCTGGAGTGTTTGTTTTTAAAAATTTGGTTTCATTATCACAGAGCCATAAATCTAAGCTCATGATAGGAAAGGGAGTCCCTGACTTTTTTTCTAGAAGGGTTTGAAATTGAAGGGAGATTGGTGTGGTTCTGGAGGAGACAGTGTGAAAGAAAGACTACCTTCCTTACTACATTGCCATGCCACTTTGCAGTCCCTCCCAACACACACACACACACACACACACACACACACACACACACACGGACACACACACACCACCTACCCACATCTGAAGACATTCCTTTTCTTTTCCAATCATGGCATGTATTTAAATATTGGGGACCTTCTTCATACTCTGGTTTCCCCAAGACCCATCAGTTCTGGTAGCCCACGGCTCCTGAAAGTGTCTACCTAAACAAGCTCTGCGTGGGTGTCAGCAGATGCTTGAAATGATCTTATCCCAGGAATGAAAGACAGTGGTTATCACCGTACCCCTCCCCTTGCTGCTAGACAGCCTCCACCAAACTCAGCCTCAGTCAACGTTGATCCAGCCTCTGCTACTCTTAGTGGTGAATTTCAGCACCTGCATGTTATTTTCTTGACTTTCACCAACTGCTACATAAATTCATATGTGCCGAGGCAAGGGAGAAACATGCATTTCACTACCAGTAAAACGTAGTGGTAAATACACTCATTGACTAGGAATCTTCTTTTCAAAACTTAGCAAAAGTTAGAGGGAATACTTGTTTGGAAACAATTTATAAATTAACACCAGATATTAGATGCACCTTGAATCTGTCACTATTTTGTTTGTTTCCATTGCTTTTCCCCTATGATCCAGCCCCACCCCCAGCCACGAACATTTGAAGATGCAGGAAAAGGACAGAGGAGGGAAGGTCAGGAAACCTGGGTTCAAGTCTGAACTTGACCATCTTGTAACCTTCATCTTGTCACAATATCTGCAGGCAAAGGACGAAGAGGTGGGACTGGGTTTTGTCTTGTCTGAATTTCATCCAGCTGTGTTTCTATGAACGATATGTATGCACTGCCATGACAAGGAACTGAGATACATTGCAGTCACTGGGTTATGCCATTGCTGTCAGGAAGAAGTGCCATGGCCTCCTCATCTGGGCTGCCACCACCACCTCAGTTGTTCAGAGAACACGGGAAATTTTACAATTGGCAGGTCCTTAGCTTAACTCGTAGCTCCCAGGAGCTGGCTGTCAAGAGAGAGTTTCACGTTGCTGCCAGTGCCGTGTGAATTGCTAATACAAGAAAGATGCAGATCCCTGTTGGAGGCCCCCTACGCCCGACCCCACAGGGGCTGCTGCCATTCCACTGGTGCAACAGTCTCCAAAACCACGTGCTCATTCCCGGCGCTAGCCGTATTCAACACAAAAACACTACCCTGACAAATGGAGTTCAGTCCCTCCAGGCCCTCAGGCTCAGAGTGCCAGTCAAATCTATTTCACATACCTCCTGCTTGCAAAGCAGTCTCCAGCTACTTGGGCTAAAATGCTTAGGGCTCTTGGTTTCTGGAGACAGATGCCCACCCCATCCCGTGAACAGCTTATGTAGTGACCCATTCGTGAATGCCACCAACCAGAGAACGGGCACTGAAAGGCTTGGGTCTGAGTGTTAGAGACAAGAAAGGTGTGGGTTAGGGACCGTGGGCACTCTCCTTCCCACCATATTTCTTGAGCTGGACAGGAAAGTGTTCACCTCCCTGTTTGCCAGCCTTGATTATGGCGAGTATAAGCTAGGGGATCAAGGAGCAAGTTTCAGTTTTGGAGTAAAAGGTGAGATAACATAAAGATCAGAATAATCACGATGAGGTGAACATAATCATGATGAGGTGATCATCGTGAAAAGAGAATTCATTATGGGAATAGAGGGTTTGTACCCACAAAATGGAGTTGCATAACAAACCTTCCACCCTGAGTGCTTGGCCATCCTGTCTCCAACACTCTGTTCCAGCCATCCTGTTTACAGGATGTAAAGTGCCTTTGCACTTCTCTAGAATGCCCTTCTGTTGCTTTAAAATATCTTCTCATTAATGATGAAGGGATCCATTCGATGCGGATTTGTCTATAAATCACCTTGTGGAGGACTTGAAGCCTTCCACCCATCCTCTCCCTTCGAGCGAAGTCAATCATCTCCTTTTTGTGCCAGCACTGTATCCTTACATACCCTGATGGCGTAACTTGACTCACCTGTTTGATTCCTGTTTATGGTTTGTCTTTCCCACTAGCCCATAGGTCACTGAGCACGGGGGCTGGATATTACTTCTTACTTTTCCATGGTGCTTAACACAGTGCATGGCACACAGAAGTGCTCATGACTATTTATGGAATAAATGAATAAATGGATGAATGAATGCATGAATGAGGAGTAAACACTGAAGTTGTGCTTAGATTCTCATCCCTGAGCTATGGTCACAGTCACAAGAAATGTGTCACTGTTTGGTAACCTTGCCCTACCATATGGGTCCAAACTTTTAACCCATTTGTTCTCTCATTATCTGTAGTGGGGACACCAGGAATCCTCTAGCATCCTAGGAACAATTGCTCTCACCCTGAACAGTGTGACAATCTTGTTGCCTGGCCCTGAGCAGTTATATGACATCCTAAACTCCCATCATCATCCATCAGGACTGATTTGGGAGCTAGTAGAGGAAATATATCCATTAAGCCAGTACTGAGTCACAATAACTGCCCTGTTACTGTGGTTTGAATAATCAATCGCCATTACCAACATCCAACAACGAAAGGAGATGAAGGCATTTCCTCCCCCCTTCCTCCCTCTTTTTTCCTCCACCCCAGCCAGATTTAATAAGAGGGCTCATGATACTCCATCTCCACTCATGAAAACATCCCCTGGATGTTCCCAATCGGATGAGGAGGGTTTATGGACACAAGCAGGCTGGGGGCGTGGATCCCTGACCCCAACTCAGCAGCCTGTGCCCCCATGTTTGCACACCAGAGGGGTCCTCTTCAGTAAGCTTCTCACAACTCAGGGAAAATAACTGCATCGGCCATTTCTCATCAACAAGAAAGAGACCAGTTTCCAAGATGCCACCTGATTTCCATACCCCTTCCTCCCTCCTTTCTGAAGCACGTAATCTCTCCCCTGCAATATAATAAATATTTCACTTTCAAATTCTGATTCATTAAAGGAATACCAGGAGGGAGAAATAATAAGGTGTCGCTTTACAGCCCAAATAAAACAGTGAAAGATATATTCTATAATTTATACGTCCGACTTTAGGTTGAGATAATTCATGTATCATTTTCCGTTAGAGACCCAAAATGGTGCTGTGTCAGCATATTGGCTGAAAAATAACTTTTTGTATTATTTTATGCCTTTCAGTAACGTGCCCTGGTTATCATACATCAGCCCTAGGTTGAGTTCCAGTGTCTTGGCAGCTCCTCCGAAGTCATTCTCTTTCCTAACCAATGTGACTTTCCCTCTTCAATACAGATGGTGCCCCTTGGCTGCACACACACACACACACACACACACATATTCTCCCAGGCACAAAAGCAGAGCTCCAACTGGAATCAGCTTGGCTGAAGCCATTTCTCTGACCATTATTATAAAAACTTCATTATTCTTCACATCTGAGTATGAGAAAACTAAATCAGCCTCAGTTGGAAACAGGCTGTATGGTATTTTTCCAATAGAAATACAATCTTACATGTGTGTAGCCCTTTAAAGCTGGGGGTTTGGTGGGGATCAGTTTGGGGATGGGGTACAAAAAGGCATGTGTTCAAATCCCAACTCTTCCTCTTACTAGCTGGGGATTCTTGAGCAAGTCGTTTAATCTCTTGAAACCTCAGTCTTCTCATTCATAAAGTGAGGAGATAATAATAATAATAGCTAGCCAAACAGAGTTTAGAGATTTTTTTTTTTTTTTTTTTTTTTTTTTTTTTGTCGTACGCGGGCCTCTCACTGTTGTGGCCTCTCCCATTGCGGACCACAGGCTCCAGACATGCAGGCTCAGTGGCCATGGCTCACGGACCCAGTTGCTCCACGGCATGTGGGATCTTCCCAGACCGGGGCACGAACCCATGTCCCCTGAATCGGCAGGCGGACTCTCAACCACTGCGCCACCAGGGAAGCCCGAGTTTAGAGAATTTTAAATGAGGTGAAGGTAGTAATCAAATCACAGTGGGAACTGATTGTGTGCTTACTAGTACACACACACACACACACCAGACACCAGACACTGGGCTTGCACTTTAGGTGGATTATCTCATCAACTCTCATTGCAAACCCATGAACTTGGTACTGTTGTGCTTGTCATTCTGCAGATAAGGAAACTGAGGCTTAAGAAGTTAAACAATTTGTCTAAGATGGTTAAGTTTGCATTATAGGTATTTAGAAAATAATACTTTCACCTGATATCTGTTTACAAGGCATTTTTTAAAACATCTCATTTGATCCTGTGATAGTGCTAGGAGGAAAGCAAGGCGGGAGATTTATTACGAGAAAATATGTCTACATGCCTGTACCACCATATTGCCTAGGTCTTGTGGTTTTTCTCACCACTTCACAATAGCCCTTTGGTTCAGACATTTAGTGAGTCCTTGGGATCTCTGGACTCCTTCAGGTCAAGCAGGTAAAGTAAACATTTCTCTGCCTATCACCCTTCTGCTCAGCTGATCTCTGGTTACTCCATTTGTACTGAAGAACCATATTGAGACTGAACCTCTGTCCCAGCTGATCCCCCATAGACAAAGCTAGCCCTTCTCTGCCTGGAGAAATCAGAAGAGGACCCCAAGAACATTCCAGGTTATAGGGCTCACCAGTACTAGAGGCATTAGGCAGACATGCCATCCTGACAAAGGTCTTTTGAGATGCGCTTGTACATCACCTAGGTTTTCCCTTCCTTTTCCAGATCATTTGGTGGAGACACACAGAGTTAAAGTGGCTTGAACTTACACCAGATGGTATGAGTCCCAAGACCTGAGCCTGGGACACTGGTCTCATTCTCTCCAATATACTGTGAACCCTCCCCATCCAAGCCCTGAACAAGCAGTCCTGGGAGTCAATGTTTAGTAATAATGTTAGTAGTAGAAGTAACAACAACAATAATAATACGATGCATGTGCTCTGCGTCAGGCACTATGTTTGATACTCTCTATGTATTTGTTCATTTAATCCCTACAACAAACCTGAGGGAATAACAACCCTATTATTCCCCTTTTACCGTTGAAAAAGATGAAGACAAAAAAAAAATAATTCTCCTGCAGTACATCCAGGCAATGGAATATTATTTAGCACTAAAAAGAGACGAGCCATGAAAAGACATGGAAGAACTTTAAATGCATATTGCTAAGTGAAGGAAGCCAATCTAAAAGGACTACATACTGTAGGATTCCAACTATATTACATACTGGAAAAAGCAAAACTGTGGAGACAGTAAATGACCAGTGGTTGCCAGGGGCTGGAGAAGGAAGGGAGGAATAGGTGGAGCCTGGAGGACTTTTAGGGCAGTGAAACTACTCTGTATGATACTGTAATGTTGGATACATGTCATACATTTGTCAAAATCCTTAGGCTGTACAACACCAAGAGTGAACCCCAGTGTAAACTATGGGCTTTCAGTGATAAAGACGCCTCCATGTAGGTTCATCAGTTGTAAGCAACGTACCACTCTGGTGCAGGAGGTTGATAATGGACGAGGCTGTGTGTGGGAGCAGGGGTACGTGGGAGCTCTCTGGACTTTCAGCTCAATTTCCTGTGAATCTAAAACTGCTATAAAAAAAGAAAGCCTATTTTAAAAATCCCTAACAAAAGAGATGAAAAACTAAAACTTTTTAAAGTTAAATAAAAACGTTGTAATCTTTCAAATTAAAAAAGAAAGAAATGAGCTCTCAAGCCATGAAAAAACATGGAGGAATCGTAAATGCATATGACTAAATAAAAGAAGCCCATCTGAAAAGGCTACTATATGATTCCAACTACATGACATTCTGGAAAAGGCAAAACTATGGAGACAGTAAAATGATCAGTGTTTGCTGGGAGCTGAAGAAGGAAGGAAGGAAGGGAGGGAGGGAGGGAGGGAGGGAAGGATGGAGGAAGGAAGGAAGGGACGGAGGGAGGGAGGGAGGAAGGAAGGAAAGAAGGAAGGAGGGAGGGAGGAAGGAAGGAAAGAAGGGAGGGAGGGAGGGAGGAAGGAAGGAAGGGAGGGAGGGAGGGAGGGAGGAAGGAAGGAAAGAAGGAAGGAGGGAGGGAGGAAGGAAGGAAAGAAGGGAGGGAGGGAGGGAGGGAGGAAGGAAGGAAAGAAGGGAGGGAGGGAGGAAGGAAGGAAGGAAGCAAGGGAGGAAGGAAGGAAGGGAGGGAGGGAGGGAGGGAGGGAGGAAGGAAGGGAGGGAGGAAGGAAGGGAGGGAGGGAGGGAGGGAGGGAGGGAGGAAGGAAGGAAGGGAGGGAGGGAGGGAGGGAGGAAGGAAGGAAGGAAAGAAGGGAGGGAAGGAGGAAGGAAGGAAGGAAGGAAGGAAAGAAGGGAGGGAAGGAGGAAGGAAGGAAGCAAGGGAGGGAGGGAGGAAAGAAGGAAGGATGGGAGGGAGGAAGGAAGGGAGGGAGGGAGGAAGGAAGGAAGGAAGGGAGGGAGGGAGGGAGGGAGGAAGGAGGTGAGGGAGGGAGGGAGGGAGGGAGGAAGGAAAGAAGGAAGGAGGGAGGGAGGAAGGAAGGAAGGAAGGGAGGGAGGGAGGAAGGGAGGGAGGGAGGGAGGGAGGAAGGAAGGAAGCAAGGGAGGGAGGGAGGGAGGGAGGAAGGAAGGAAGCAAGGGAGGGAGGAAGGAAGGGAGGAAGGAAGGAAGGAGGGAGGGCTGAATAGAAGGCGCACAGGGGATTTGGAGGGCAGCGAAACTAATCTAAGATACTGTAATGGTGGATACATGACATTATACATTTGTCAAAACCCATAGAATGTACAACACAAGGAGTGAACCTATAATGTAAACTCTGGGTTTTAGTTAGTATTAATGTATCAATATTGGTTTATCAATTTTAATAGGTGTACCACACTAACACTGTTAGATGTTATTAATAGGAAAGGTGTGTGTGTGTGACAGGTGACAAGGGTATATGGGAACACTCTGCTTTCTGCTCAGTATTTCTGTAAACTTAAAACTGCTCTAAAAACTAAAGTTTATTATTCAAAACAAAAGAAAACAAACAAACAAAAAATAACTTTCAGAAAGTGGGCAGCCAAGATTTAAACCTAGACTTTTCTGGTTTTAAATTCCAATGTCCCTAGCTTTTAGGTCAAAAGACTCAACAAGCCTTTAATTTAAACTCTGTATCTGAATTCCTGTTTTCTCATCCCTAAAATGGGGATCTAAACAATAATACCTCTCTCTGGACCCTTACTCAGAGAGTTTCAACAAAATAGTTTACTGTAAAGAACGGGAAAACAAGTTATAAACTGTAAAGTGCTATACAAATTCAAGAAATGACCATCATTGCTCTGAAATTCTGCCTCTTGGTCCATAACAAGGATGTAGCTCTCTGGGAGCTGCTGCCAAACTCTCTGGAGGAAGCTGCGTGAAAAGGCTCATAATTACCCTCCCCTTTGCTGGGACAGGGGCCTCATGTGATTGGGCTCCAAGTGAGGGCTGAGTCTCCTGACACCTAATGGGTGGATCAGCTGAGGAGAGAGAAGCTGTGGGTCCACAGCTTGGACCAGAAAGGAGAGAGAATGTGTATGTGTGTGTGAGAGAGACAGAGAGACAGGGAGAGAGACAGAGGACAGCAGCATGAGAACGCTCATTCATCATAAGAGCGAGTTCCCTGTTAATAAAGTGACCTTGTGTAAAGAGCTCAACTCCTCACAGCTCTCGCATCATTAGGAGAGGGACACTTGCCGATAGATGGTGACCACACGGGCTGCTGAACCAGGGCAAACTGCCACCACTGAAAGAATTATATGTGACACAGCCCAGCCCCGGGATCACACAGAGACTGGGTGGGGGGAGGGAGATGCTTCTCACTGAGCCCCTTAAGGGCAGAGCAGCAGACTGGATCCTGGGCAATGGTGGACTGGGGATGGGGACTCCCCCCAAAGATCGCAAGGCTTGCTGCCTCCAGACCATGCTCTGCCTGCCTAGAAAGTGCCTGTAGTTGGTTCTTGGCCAATCCCCAGAATCAGAGGTCTAGGATACGCAGGACCTTAATTCTTGGGTCTGTAACATAAAAACAGCCAATAAAGACCATAGAGCTTCAGCCTTTTTCAAGCTCCCTTAGGGTCTGCCTGACCCTATCATGGTTCAGCACATCCAGATTCCTGGTTGAAGGACCATCATTGCCATAGCATTCAAGCGGCTAAGAGAAAAGGAAGCTACCTGTATCTCCACTCCAACAGAGGGAGACCAGAGTAAGCCCATCACCTCCTCAGTGGAACCCAGGAGAGGGAGCTGGGAGGTGGGGGGAGGCGTGCTTGGGTCAGTCCGGGCCACAACCTTGCTGTGTGATATGGGACACCTCTCTTCACCTCTCTGAGTGGGGGCTAAATCAGTTGATCTCCAAGGAGCCATCTGGTTTTAAGAGTTCCAATTATGAGTTGGGCTTCTCTTAACTAAACATATAGATATTAAGGCAATTTTTTAAACTGATAAAGTGAGCAGCTGGAGTGGAAAATCATCCTCATATTAATGCAACCCTCTACTCCCTTCCCCAATTGTGTTTCTCTGCCCTCTGATGCTGAGATACGGTATTTGCCAATTTTTGAAATTTTACGAAAGATCTTATTTTCTACAAAGACAAAAGACATCTTTTAACCCCCTTTTCATGTTTTCTTGGGTCTGGAATCCTGAGAGAGGGAAGCCTCCGTCTTCCAGGGAAAAAAGGACATTACACAAGAGAATCAAACCCACTATCACCCTGTTTCTCTTTCCTAGTAGAAGCTTCCAATTCCCAGGCAGTGCTCTAAGCCCTGAAATTAACCCCCATTATGTTGCATAGCAGCCAGCCTCAAACACACACAATGCAACCAGAGAGCTTTTTGATGCACTGACACAATTTGGTGAACATAACTTCTTTCTTACTTTCTCTTCAATGGAATCGCTCCTACCTTTTGTCCCAATTCTTTAAGGGCTGCTGCTCTCAGCCCAGCTATCACTGAATCTTCACAGAGGTGGTAGTTTAAAAAAGACTCAAGTTCTTCCCCTTCCCAGGAGCATCTGCGTTTTAACAGGGAAATCTTCACGTTTAAAACCTTCGATGTCAAGGAATGAATCTCTAATGGTAGAATTTCAAACATTAGGATAGATGATGGGAGACCTCTTTTGTGGCTAGGGGAGACACACTGGGACACTGTCTTCTCAATCCACTCCTCACACCGACATGTGGCCCCCCTGTGGAACTTTGGAGAAACTTAAACTGCTTCCCACTCACTAAAGAAAGTGACTATCCATACCCCATTCTACCGTTCCCTTCCGTTACAATGAGGAGGACCTGGGTTAGACCTGAAGCATGTCCTAATGAAGAAAAAAAGTGAGTTTTGGAGCCAGTGATGGACAACCTCTCTTGAGAATGTAAGTCCATCTAGATGAGGGGCCATGGTGGTGGTGCAAACTTGGCCTGAGGACCAACCTCTTTGGAGATATTTATTCAGATAAATCCAAATAAAAGTAAACAGAGTAACTTACTTACTCAAATAATGATTGAGATCCAACTTTTGAAGAGGCACTGAGTGGAAAGTCAGGTGAAGAGCAGAGTGGCGAGGGCAGTTTTGAAAAAAAAGTAAAATTTTACTATTGTCCTTAAGGAACTCAAAGTGTAGCAGCCAAGGTGGCCACATCCACGGCACACCATAACACCCCACGTTATATATGACATGAACAGAGTGCCATGGGAGCCCAGAAAGGGGGCACCTCATTCCACAGGGATGTCAGGAGAAGCTTCAAAGAGACATTGGAACTTTATACTGAAGGATGAATGAGAGGAAGGAAATGAGCAAAGTTTTTCCAGTAATAGAAAGCCGTAAGTACGCAAACATAGAGGCTTAAAGGGTATGGTAGGCTGGGAACTACAAAGATAATAGTAATAATAATAATAATAATTTGACTGATAAGCAATATCTTCCTTAAGATATCTTCCAAGAGTCCCCACTTTCTCCAGGTAGATGTCTGTGCATGTACAAAGGACATCCACCAGCTGCTCTGAGTAGGAGGCTTACTAGTAAGAAGCCGGCCTGAAACTGTGGGCTAGAGGTAGACTGTAGCAGGCCTAGAATACTGTGTGAAGTCTGGGAGCTTCATCTCAAGCCACTGCTAAGACACAATTAAAAGCAGCTCCTCGGGCTTCCCTGGTGGTGCAGTGGTTGAGAGTCTGCCTGCCGATGCAGGGGACACGGGTTCGTGCCCCGGTCCGGGAAGATCCCACATGCCGCGGAGCGGCTGGGCCCATGAGCCATGGCCGCTGAGCCTGCACGTCCGGAGCCTGTGCTCCTCAACGGGAGAGGCCACAGCAGTGAGAGGCCCGCGTACCGCAAAAAAAAAAAAAAAAAAAAAAAGCAGCTCCTCTCCAACTTCTCCCACAGGCATGTTGTAAAGATCAGAGGGGAGTGAGTAAAACCGTACGACTAGCAGTTTTAGGAAGTCCTTGCTGCAAGAGAAGTGCCCTTGAAGTCTTGGTTTCATCTTTATAAAATTCTTGCCAATTTTGGGACTTCCCTGGTGGCACAGTGGTTAAGAATCCACCTGCCAAGGCGGGGACACGGGTTCACACCCTGGTCTGGGAAGATCCCACATGCAGTGGAGCAAATAAGCCCGTGCGTCACAACTACTGAGTCCGCATGCCACAACTACTGAAGCCCATGCACCTAGAGCCTGTGCTCCACAACAAGAGAAGCCACTGCAATGAGAAGCCCACACACCGCAACGCAGAGAACCCCCCCGCTCACCACAGCTAGAGAAAGCCCACATACAGCAATGAAGACCCAACACAGCCAAAAATAAATACATAAATAAATAAATATTTTTTTTAATTGTTGCCAATTTTGGTTTTATGCTATAACTTATCTATGTCTCTTTTAATATAAAAACAGTATTTGCAATCACTTTCCAGTGAGTAAAACAAGGACTTGCCTGTTCATCTTGTGCTTTCTCTTAGCAAGTTCCTCATGGTGTACTCCCACTCCAAGTTGAGGAGCTGGATGGGAGGCAGATGAGGCCAGAGGCAGGAAGACCAGATAAGAAGTGGCATTGGCTATGAAGAGCAACAGTTACAGAAATGAAGAGGAGAAAACAGATACAGGGAAGTTTTCTATATGGAATTGACTAGACTTGCTAACTATGGGTCACTGAGTGGGAGAAAGGAAAGTCCCAGATTCCAAGTTTTCTCCAAGTGCATGTTGCAGTCATTGTTGCTAGGTAACAAATGATCTCCTAACTTAGCAACTCCAAACGACTATTTTATTAAGCTCACAGATTCTGTAGTTAGGAGTGGAGACGGGTAGAGCAGGGATGGCTTGGCGCTTCACAACGTCTAGGGCCTCCGCTGGGGAGACTTGGAGGCTGGAATGACTTGATAGCTGGGGCATGAATCATCTGGAGGAAGCTTCACTCAGCTGGTGATTACTGCTGGCTATCAATCTAGACCTCAGCTGAACTGTGGACCATGCCTTATGATCTGGGCTGGTTTGGGCTTCCTCACAACATGGTGGTTGGGTTCCAAGAGAGAGGTGCATGGCCTTTCTACCTAGCCTTGGAAGTCACACACTATCTCTTCCACTGCACTCTGTTGGTTAAGACAGCCACAAATGTCTGCTCAAGGTCAATAGACTGTCAGGTTCATAGACTTCACTGCTGGATGGGAGAAGTGTCAAGGTCATATTGTAAGAAAAGAATGTGGAATGGGAAATTTTGTTGTGATCATTCTTGGGAAAGACAATCTGCTATAATGTCCTACCAGGAAATCCTTTTGTCAATTTTCACTTACAGTGATCAGCTCATCTTGTAACTTTGAGCAACTGAGAAAGAGCTCGTGTTGGATTCATCTGTATCTTCCCCACACCATCTAACCTCACATCTTGCTTTCAGAAGTTTCAGTAAGAATTTATGTGATGAATGAATAAACAAACAAATGAATAAATGAATGAGAGATGAACTGCCAGAATGTCTCTATGTCACCTGATACAGACATCTGTGTGAAGAAACAGCAGCTCCTTGAAGGAAGGGACCACTTAAGGAAAGTTGGTTTTATTGCTTTCACAACCCTCCTGTATGTTCTCAACTCATCAGGCAATCCATTATTTATGTGTAGCCTAATTAAAGTTGTGAGTGGCTTGATCCTTGTTTTCTTAGGTCTATCCCAGAAGATTGCAGAGATAAAATAAAATTACCTCCAGGCAGGCAAGCCTCACAGGAGTTGGGCTAGAAGAAAAGAGACAGAGAAGATGTCCCTGGTCTTCCGGGAGAGGCTGTACCTTGGAAATTTTCATTTCTCTTTCCCACACAGGCACACATCACAGGCCCATGCCGCATCCCCTGCCCAGAGGCCCGATGGACCGCAGATGTGCACAGGCAGCCATGAACCATCTACATGCACATGGGGCAACCACTGCACAAATGCACTGTCATGCAAACGTTACTGCTCCTGGAGTTGTTGCTTCCAATTCCAGCTCCCTTAATAAATATTCAGATAACCTACCAAACAAAACTCAATGAAGTCTGAAACTAACTAATCAAAAACAATTAGCTCCTCTCAGCCTCTGAATCTACACTTTTCTTCTAAAACCAAAGACCGATTCTTACTTGGATGCTGGCCTTGTATGTTTAATGAAGAAAGAAGAGGATTGGTTGGGGTGGCAGGGATAGGTTAATATTTTTGAATGATTAGTAGCAAATACAAAAGCACTTTGAAGGGCCATTTACCTTTTTTTCTTTATCACTGAGCCTGTTCTTCTTTGGAATAGTAGTTAACCCAACAGTATCCAAAATATAAGGGGTGTGATGAGAATGCAGAGAAGGGGCTTCTTGGCCCATTTCAAGGTTTGAAGCAGGATTCTGGAGGTTGATGAGGCTCTAAGCTCTGAGTTAGTTGATTGTGTGTGGCGGGGGAGAGAGAGTGAAAATCGGGGTGGAGGATGTGTTGGGGGGCTAGTGGTGGAGGATGGTATTCTAGAGAAGTAATCGCACGAACAAAGACATAGTAATCACAGTAGTAGAAGCAGTGGTAATGACTCTACTACCATAAATATCTGGCCAAGTATAAAGCGCTTTGCATGGATTACTGCATTTAATCTTAACAATACATCTAACTTCTCCCCATTTTATAAATTATAACCAAGTCACACTCAGATTAAGGAACTTTCCCAAAGTCACAGGTGATGAAGTTGGAATTTAAACCGAGGAAGAGAGTCGAGCTCCAGCTCCATGCTCTTAGCCTCTGATCTCCTGCCAGCCACAGTTCTTTATCCTATAAACAATTATAGGCACTGAAGGATTTTAAGCAGGAAAGGGGCATAGTCAGATTTGTGTTTTAATGGCCCATCAATGCTAGGTGGGAAAGGATTGGAGGGCAGTAATGCTGGAGGTGAGGTGATAAATTAGGAGGGTTACAAGTTCCAGGTGGGAGAATATGAGGGCCTAAAGGGGGAGTTGAGGATGAGAAGGAAGGGTCAAACGTGAGAAAGGTTTGAGATAAAAACTGGACATGTCTTAGCGAATGAAAGTGAAGGGTGCATGAGAAGGCAACTAGGATGATTCCCAGATTTATGGCCAGTGCGGGTGGAAGTGCCATTAACCATCTAGAAAATACTGGAGGCAGGGTAGGCCTAGGTGTCAGAAGGTGAAGGGAGATGCGTAGAGAGAGGCGCTCCTTAAGTTGTAGACCTGCCTGCTGATGTAAAGGGCTCTGGGGCATCCAAGTGGAGATGAGAGGAAGTCACGTGGGTAGAAGACCCAGAAGCTGAGCTAAGATGTTAGAGCTGGAGGATCATCCACATAAAGTTAGTAATTAAAACCATGGGAGGTGATGAGGCTCCCCAGAAAGGGCATATGGAGAGAACACCTATATTTGAAGGGCAAACAGGAAGGAGAAGCTGGAAAGTTGCCCATAAAAAATATCTAAGAGGTAGGAGAAGAATCCAGAAAAACATGGAACCATAAAAAAATAAGGGGGGGAGTAGCTTCAAGATGGCGGAAGAGTAAGACGCGGAGATCACCTTCCTCCCCACAGATACACCAGAAATACATCTACACGTGGAACAGCTCCTACAGAACACCTACTGAACGCTGACAGAAGACCTCAGATCTCCCAAAAGGCAAGAAACTCCCCACGTACCTGGGTAGGGCAAAGCGGAGAGATTCCCGTACAGAGGATCGGTGCCGACCGGCACTCACCAGCCCGAGAGGCTTGTCTGCTCGCCCGCCGGGGCGGGCGGGGCTGGGAGCTGAGGCTCGGGCTTCGGTCAGAGCGCAGGGAGAGGACTGGGGCTGGCGGCGTGAACACAGCCTGAAGGAGCTAGTGCGCCACAGCTAGCCGAGAAGGAGTCCGGGGAAAAGTCTGGAGCTGCCGAAGAGGCAAGAGACTTTTTCTTCCCTCTTTGTTTCCTGGTGCGCGAGGAGAGGGGATTAAGAGCGCTGCTTAAAGGAGCCCCAGAGATGGGTGTGAGCCGCGGCTAACAGCGCAGACCCCAGAGACGGGCATGAGACGCTAAGGCTGCTGCTGCCGCCACCAAGAAGCCTGTGTGCGAGCACAGGTCACTCTCCACACCTCCCTTCCGGGGAGCCTGTGCAGCCCGCCACTGCCAGGGTCCCGTGATCCAGGGACAACTTCCCGGGGAGAATGCACGGCGTGCCTCAGGCTGGTGCAACGTCACGCCGGCCTTTGCCGCCACAGGCTCGCCCTGTATTCCGTACCCTCCCTCTCCCCGGCCTGAGTGAGCCAGAGCCCCCGAATCAGTTGCTCCTTTAACCCCATCCTGTCTGAGCAAAGAACAGACGCCCTCAGGTGACCTACACGCAGAGGTGGGTCCAAATCCAAAGCTGAAACCCGGGAGCTGTGAGAATAAAGAAGAAAAGGGAAATCTCTCCCAGCAGCCTCAGGAGCAGTGGATTAAATCTCCACAATCAACTTGATGTGCCCTGCATCTGTGGAATACCTGAATAGACAACGAATCCTCCCAAATTGAGGAGGTGGACTTTGGGAGCAATGATATATATTTTTGTTTCCCTTTTTCTCTTTTTGTGAATGTCCATGTGTATGCTTCTGTGTGTCATTTTGTTTGTATAGCTTTGCTTTTACCATTTGTCTTAGGGTTCTATCTGTCCTTTTCTTTTTTAGTATAATTTTTAGCACTTGTTACCATTGGTGGATTTGTTTTTTGGTTTGCTTACTCTTTTCTTTCTTTTTTTAATTACTTAATGTTTTTTAATAATTATTTTTTATTTTAATAACGTTATTTTATTTTATCTTCTTCTTTCTTTCTTTCTTTCTTTTCTCCCTTTTATTCTGAGTGGTGTAGATGACAGGCTCTTGGTGCTCCAGCCAGGCATCAGGGCTGTGCCTCTGAGGTGGGAGAGCCAAGTTCAGGACACTGGTCCACAAGAGAGCTCCCAGCTCCACATAATATCAAACGACAATAATCTACCAGAGATCTCCATCTCAACGCCAAGACCTAGCTCCACTCAACGACCAGCAAGCTACAGTGCTGGACACCCTATGCCAAACGACTAACAAGACAGAAACACAACCCCATCCATTAACAGAGAGGCTGCCTAAAATCATAATAAGGACACAGACACCCCCAAATCACACCACCAGACGTGGACCTGCCCAGCAGAAAGACAAGATCCAGCCTCATCCACCAGAACACAGGCATTAGTCGCCTCTACCAGGAAGCCTACACAACCCACTGAACCAACCTTAGCCACTGGGGACAGACACCAAAAACAACAGGAACTACGAACCTGCAGCCTACGAAAAGGAGACCCCAAACACAGTAACTTAAGCAAAATAAGAAGACAGAGAAACACACAGCAGATGAAGGAGCAAGGCAAAACACCACCAGACCAAACAAATGAAGAGGAAATAGGCAGTCTAACTGAAAAAGAATTCAGAATAATGATAGTAAAGATGATCCAAAATCTTGGAACTAGAATGGAGAAAATAAAAGCAACGTTTAACAAGGACCTAGAAGAATTAAAGATGAAACAAGCAATGATGAGCAGCACAATAAATGAAATTAAAAATTCTCTAGAAGGAATCAATAGCAGAATAACTGAGGCAGAAGAACGGATAAGTGACGTGGAAGATAAAATAGTGGAAATAACTACTGCAGAGCAGAATAAAGAAAAAAGAATGAAAAGAGCAGAGGACAGTCTCAGAGAACTCTGGGACAATATTAAACGCACCAACATTTGAATTATAGGGGTCTCAGAAGAACAGAAAAAGAAAGGGACTGAGAAAATATTTGAAGAGATTATAGTTGAAAACTTCCCTAATATGGGAAATGAAATACATAATCAAGTCCAGGAAGCACAGAGAGTCCCATACAGGATAAATCCAAGGATAATCACACCAAGACACATATTACTCAAACTACCAAAAATTAAATACAAAGAAAAAATATTAAAAGCAGCAAGGGAAAAACAACAAATAACACACTAGGGAATCCCAATAAGGTTAACAACTGATCTTTCAGCAGAAACTCTGCAGGCCAGAAGGGAGTGGCAGCCATATTTAAAGTGATGAAGGAGAAAAACCTACAACCAAGATTACTCTACCCAGCAAGGATCTCATTCTAATTTGACGGAGATATTAAAACCTTTACAGACAAGCAAAAGCTAAGAGAATTCAGCACCACCAGACCAGCTTTACAAAGAATGATAAAGGAATTTCTCTAGGCAGGAAACACAAGAGAAGAAAAAGACCTACAATAACAAACCCAAAACAATTAAGAAAATGGGAATAGGAACATACATATCAATAATTACCTTAAATGTTAATGGATTAAATGCTCCCAACAAAAGACATAGACTGGCTGAATGGATAAAAAAACAAGACCTATATATATGCTGTCTGCAAGAGACCCACTTCAGACCTAGGGACACATACAGACTGAAAGTGAGGGCATAGAAAAAGATATTCCATGCAAATGGAAATCAAAAGAAAGCTGGCGTAGCAATTCTCATATCAGACAAAATAGACTTTAAAACAAAGACTGTTACAAGAGACAAACAAGGACACTACATAATGATCAAGGGATCAAGACAAGAAGATACAACAATTGTAAATATTTATGCACCCAACACAGGAGCACCTCAATACATAACGCAATTACTAACAGCCATAAAAGGGGAAATCAACAGTAACACAGTCATAGTAGGGGACTTTAAAACTCCAATCTCACCAATGAAAAGATCATCCAAAATGGAAATAAATAAGGAAACACAAGCTTTAAATGATACATTAAACAAGATGGACTTAATTGATATTTATAGGACATTCCATCCAAAAACAACAGAATACACATTCTTCTCAAGTGCTCATGGAACATTCTCCAGAATAGATCAAATCTTGGGTCCCAAATTAAGCCCTTGTAAATTTAAGAAAATTGAAATCATATCAAGTATCTTTTTCAACCACAAAGCTGTGAGACTAGATATCAGTTACAGGGAAAAATCTGTATAAAATACAAACACATGCAGGCTAAACATACACTACTTAGTAACTAAGAGATCACTGAAGAAGTCAAAGAGGAAATCAAAAAATACCTAGAAACAAATGACAGTGAAAACACGATGACCCAAAAGCTGTGGGATGCAGCAAGAGCAGTTCTAAGGGGGAAGTTTATAGCAATACAATCCTACCTTAAGAAACAAGAAACATCTCAAATAAACAACCTAACCTTACACCTAAAGCAATAAGAGAAAGAAGAGCAAAAAAACCCCAAAGTTAGCAGAAGGAAAGAAATCAAACAGATCATATCAAAAATAAATGAAAAAGAAATGAAGGAAGCCATAGCAAAGATCAATCAAACTAAAAGCTGGTTCTTTCAGAAGATAAATAAACTTGATAAACCTTTAGCCAGACTCATCAAGAAAAAGGGAGAAGACTCAAATCAGTAGAATTAGAAATGAAAAGAGAGAAGTAACGACTGACACTGCAGAAATACAAAGGATCATAAGAGATTACTACAAGCAACTGTATGCCAATAAAATGGACAACCTGGAAGAAATGGACAAATTCTTAGAAATGCACAAGCTTCTGAGACTGAACCAGGAAGAAATAGAAAATATGAACAGACCAATCACAAGCACTGAAATTGAAACTGTGATTAAAAATCTTCCAACAAACAAAAGCCCAGGACCAGATGGCTTCACAGGCAAATTCTATCAGACATTTAGAGAAGAGCTAACACCTATCCTTCTCAAACTCTTCCAAAATATATCAGAGAGAGCAACACTCCCAAACTCATTCTACGAGGCCACCATCACCCTGATACCAAAAACCAGACAAAGACGTCACAAAGAAAACTACAGGCCAATATCACTGATGAACATAGATGCCAAAATCCTCAACAAAATACTAGCAAACAGAATCCAACAGCACATTAAAAGGATCATACACCATGATCAAGTGGGGTTTATTCCAGGAATGCAAAGATTCTTCAGTATACGCAAATCAATCTATGTGATACATCATATTAAAAAACTGAAGGAGAAAAAGCATACAATCATCTCAATAGATGCAGAGAAAGCTTTCGACAAAATTCAACACCCATTTATGATAAAAACCCTGCAGAAAGTAGGCATAAAGGGAACTTTCCTCAACATAATAAAGGCCATATATGACCAACCCACAGCCAACATCGTCCTCAATGGTGAAAAAATGAAACCATTCCCACTAAAATCAGGAAGAAGACAAGTTTGCCCACTCTCACCACTATTATTCAACATAGTTTTGGAAGTTTTACCCTCAGCAATCAGAGAAGAAGAAATAAAAGGAATCCAAATCAGAAAAGAAAAATAAAGCTGTCACTGTTTGCAGATGACATGATACTATACATAGAGAATCCTAAAGATGCTACCAGAAAACTACTAGAGCTAATCAATGAATTTGCTAAAGTAGCAGGATACAAAATTAATGTACAGAAATTTCTTGCATTCCTATACACTTATGATGAAAAATCTGAAAACACTCCCATTTAGCATTGCAACAAAAGGAATAAAATATCTAGGAATAAACCTACCTAAGAAGACATAAGACCTCTATACAGAAAATTATAAGACACCGGTGAAAGAAATTAAAGATGATACAAATAGATGGAGAGATATACCATGTTCTTGGATTGGAAGAATTAACATTGTGAAAATGAGTATACTACCCAATGCTATCTACAGATTCAATGCAATCCCTGTCAAACTACCAGTGGCATTTTTCACAGAGCTAGAACAAAAAATTTCACAATTTGTATGGAAACACAAAAGACCCCGAATAGCCAAAGCAATCTTGAGAAAGAAAAACGGAGCTGGAGGAATCAGGCTCCCTGACTTCAGACTATACTACAAAGCTACAGTAATCAAGACAGTATGGTACTGGCACAAAAACAGAAATATAGATCAATGGAACAGGATAGAAAGCCCAGAGATAAACCCATGCACATATGGTCACCTTATTTTTGATAAAGAAGGCAAGAATATACAGTGGAGAAAAGACAGCCTCTTCAATAAGTGGTGCTGGGAAAACTGGACAGCTACATGTAAAAGAATGAAATTAGAACACTCCCTAACACCATACACAAAAATAAACTCAAAATGGATTAGAGACCTAAATGTAAGGCCAGACACTATCAAACTCTTAGAGGAAAACATAGGCAGAACACTCTATGACATAAATCACAGCAAGATCTTTTTTGACCCGCCTCCTAGAGAAATGAAAATAAAAACAAAAATAAACAAATGGGACCTAATGAAACTTAAGAGTTTTTGCACAGCAAAGGAAACCATAAACAAGATGAAAAGATGACCCCGAGAATGAGAGAAAATATTTGCAAATGAAGCAATTGACAAAGGATTAATCTCCAAAATTTACAAATAGCTCATGCAGCTCAATACCAAAAAAACAAACAACCCAATCCAAAAATGGGCAGAAGACCTAAACAGACATTTCTCCAAAGAATATATACAGAATGCCAACAAACACGTGAAAGAATGCTCAACATTCTTATTCATTAGATAAATTCAAATCAAAACTACAATGAGATATCATCTCACACCAGTCAGAATGGCCATCATCAAAAAATCTACAAATAATAAGTGCTGGAGAGGGTGTGGAGAAAAGGGAACCTCTTGCACTGTTGGTGGGAATGTAATTTGATAGAGCCACTATGGAGAACACTATGCTGCTTCCTTAAAAAACTAAAAATAGAACTACCATATGACCCAGCAATCCCACTACTGGGCATATACCCTGAGAAAACCATAATTCAAAAAGAGTCATGTACCAAAATATTCATTGCAACACTATTTACAATAGCCAGGACATGGAAGCAACCTAAGTGTCCATCAACAGATGAATGGATAAAGAAGATGTGGCACATATATACAATGGAATATTACTCAGCTGTAAAAAGGAATGAAATTGAGTTATTTGTAGTGAGGTGGATGGACCTAGAGTCTGTCATACAGAGTGAAGTAAGTCAGAAAGAGAAAAACAATTACCATATGCTAACACACATATATGGAATCTAAAAAAAAAAAAAAGGTCATGAAGAAAGTAGGGGAAGGACGGGAATAAAGATGCAGACCTACTAGAGAATGGACTTGAGGATACTGGGAGGGGGAAGGGTAAGCTGGGACGAAGTGAGAGAGTGGCATGGAAATATATACACTACCAAACTTAAAATAGATAGCTAGTGGGAAGCAACCGCATAGCACAGGGAGATCAGCTCGGTGCTTTGTGACCACTTAGAGGGGTGGGATAGAGAGGGTGGGAGGGAGGGAGACGCAAGAGGGAAGAGATATGGGGACATATGTATATGTATAACCGATTCACTTTGTTATAAAGCAGAAACTAACACACCATTGTAAACCAGTTATACTCCAATAAAGATGTTTAAAAAAAAAAGAAAAGAAGGGAGTAGAGAGTTTCAGGAAGGAGAGAGTGGTTATTACATTTAACGATACAGAAAAATCTAGCAAAAAGGACTGAAAACGTCACCTGGTTTAGTAATATGTAGTCCCTCACTGACCTTTCACAGACCAGTGAGGTCACGGGATAGGGGGAGGGAGAAACTTTAAGTCAGGTCCCAATGAATGGAGTGAATACAAGGTATGAAAACAGGTGTAGTAGGTTATTCTTGCAAGCAAGTTGTCTAGATAGTAAAAAAAAAAAAAAATACAAAGGACCCGGGATCAAGGGAGAGTTGTTTAGGATTTGAGAAATCTGAGTCTCTTTAAAGGATGAAGAGAGGGGCAAGGAGAAGGAAGTTGGTGGAGAGAGAAAGAACAAGGGAGTTAGGTCCCAGGTTGATGGAGGAGAATGGGATCAAGAGTTGGTAGGGAGTTAGCCATGTCCAAGAGGAAAGATCCTAGAGCATAAAGCTGAAGTGAGGACATCTGAGAGATAATGCCCTATCACTTCAATTTTCTAACTTTTAAAATGAAATCATGATGAAAACATCTGCTTAGAGTGTGAAGGAAGAAGACTGGAAGGATTCTTGAGAAGAGAGAAGAGGATGAGTGTAGGGAGGGGTAAGAATGAAAGCTGCCAATGACAAAATTATTGGCCAAAATGTAGCTGCGGTACAGAGCTAAGATTGACACTGGTATGGGATTTCCCCTTGGAATTCTCAGCAATTCAATTATAGAGGTAAGGGAGTTTGCCAGCCGAATAGGGTACATGATAGAGACCATCAACCCTAAGGTCACTAGTGGCCCAGCCGTGACCATGTGTATAAAGGAGCTAAGGTATGTAAGTCACCCAACACAGTGACAGGTACATAGCCCTCAATAAATGTTGACTCTTCTTAACAGTCATCAGTTGGTGATTTGAAATTATAAAACCTAATATTCTTCTATCCTACTAAAGAACAAAAAATGGAGACACAGGCTAACATTTTAACAGGACAGTGTAAAGACTGAAGCCAAAGAACTATCCAACAGGAAGGGCTACCAAAAGATCATAAAGTTGATTAAAGAAAATGATAGGACCCTGGATGAAATTAAGATGCTGACAGAGTCCTTTGTGTCTGGGGCAGGTTAGATGCAGCCCTTCCTTGAGGCTGGGAACAACTCCCAATCCTCAGAGTGGACCGTTTCTTCTTTGAATGGAAAAAATGATGATGACCCATGGTGTTACATCTAATCTACTAATAATGACTGCCTAGAGCCCTGTGATGAGCTTGGCTCCTGAGGCAGGAGATCAGTCTTGCCTGCCATGGGCTTAGGACGAGGAGGTGACATGTTTGCTCTCCCCGTGTAGCCCAAACCCCTCACTGAATATGAGAAAACTGAGGACTAGGAAAGCAAATGCCTT
The DNA here is from genome assembly GCF_964165515.1 of Mesoplodon bidens. Lineage (NCBI taxonomy): Eukaryota > Metazoa > Chordata > Mammalia > Artiodactyla > Ziphiidae > Mesoplodon > Mesoplodon bidens. The sequence continues at coordinate 17,334,474 of NC_138164.1, read as the reverse complement.
GACTGGCTCTTTAGTGGAAATCTGGACTACCAGCCAGGTTTTCCAACTCACCACCCAGAGTTCTCTCCAGCACACACATGCGTTGCCATTTCCCAAACACTCACAAGCAAAGCAAACATCACATCAATGATTACTAAGGGCCTACGGATGGTAGTGGAGACCAAGAAGCAGCAGATTTATGAATCGAGGCCATGTTTTCACGTCTGGGCACGGGGGAATCATCATTTAACATAAGTAAGCCAGAGCATAACCTAGAGTAATCCTCGGCAAAAACAAAGTGCTAAGGGAGCCTGGGTTCCTGCTGAGAAATATTAAGTGTGCAGTTTAAGCTTATTTGAAGCATGTAAAGGCCTAAGGGCCTACACATGGGCACGGATAGCTTTAAGGAGAGGCTATTTCAGTTGGAACAATGCTGTTTGGCACCAAATGCTTATCAAGCACCCAGGGTGGTCGGCCCAATTAGAGAATTAACATTGCTCATATCTGCTCAGCCAAATAGAAAGTAACTACTCTATAAAGGGGCTAAGCATCCAAAATTAAACAGGGGAGGAGAGGCCTCTAATTGCTCTCATTTTTTGCCCAGCAGCATGGTGCCAGTCTCAGAATCTCCTGAGCAGATGGAAGGAAGGTAGGGGTAGAGAGGGATAGGGGAATCACTTCACTTCATCAACCACCTCCTCCCTCAGTCATAGAGCTCCCCCCTCTTTCTCTCTTTCTTGTCTTGTTCAACCTATTAATGTTTTCAGTCTTTCTACCCGCCTCCCATCAGCCCAGGCCACAGGTACAGTCAGTTTGGTGACATAAAAAGAGCATTAGAGTCAGAGAGATCTGAATTGGAATCATCCTTCACTAATAAAGTCTGTGTGACCTTGGACAATTTACTTAACCTCTATGAGTCACACTTTGCTCATGTGAAAATAGGAGCTAATACTCTAATATTTACCTTTCAGGGTCGTTCTGAAAAATAAATAACTTTGAAAGTCTTTAGCAGACCATGTCTTGCCCAGAGTATGCATACACTGATGTCAATGGGATTCAGCCCTGTCCTCCGAGATTCAGCTGAAATTAGCCTGCACCCCCAGTCCCACTTGTAGGAGAAAACCAGGTCTTTCCAAAGATGCTTGGAGGAGGCATTTACGCTTCTCCCGGTCACCTCTGAGCTTGTTCAGTTTGGGACTCATTCTCCAAGCAAACTCATATTAGACACCACCCTGATTCCTTCATTCCCCCAAACCCTCTTATCTGAGTCTGTGGGTGCAGTGGGTTTTGACTGAAATGAGAGGGAGCAGAGAGCGTTTGCACGGTGATAGCCCAAAGAATTTTAAGTGATTATGATACCACTCCTATTTTTAAATGTCCTTCCACCCTCCCCAAGGGTTGCTCCAAGGTTTCCTCACTGGCCAGCTCTCTGCACACTTCAGCCTCTGCCACATCGTCTCTCCCCTCCCTCCTTTTCCCTTTCATCACCCTCCTTCTTCCCTCTTGCTGCCCATCCCAGACCCCGAATTTGTGTTCATTTCCTTACACAGAGCACTTTGCTTATTTCTTTATTTTGCTTTATCTTTCCATACCAGTGCTTGGAACTTTATCTTTCTCATCCAAAACACCCTGTCAAAGAACTTTCCTGAATAAAGTCAGTCGTTTCCCTGTGAGGAAGTCTGGTGCCAGCTGTTAGTGCAACAATGACATTCTTCCTACTACACAGATCCTCAGTCAATAGAGGTTAGTAGCTCTTAACTCCTTCATACTGAAGAAGATCTTTTCTGAGACCACCTTTCCCTCAAATGACCTTTTCCTATCTCTAGTAAGCCTCCTGAAGGAATAAGCCACCCTTTCCTCCAGCCCATCTCTCATTCACTGTTCAGGAAGATGCTGCCTCCATTCTTCTGAGACTGCTCTCTGAAAGGTCAGCTTGAATTTGCCCAATCGAGCGACCTTAGCCCCACTCTGTAGCAGTTGGTGCTGTTGACAGTGAACTCTTTCTGACCTGGGTCTACGCAACGCCGTCACAGCTGCTCCGCTCTGCATCTCTGGCCATTCCTCCTCAAAGACTCCCTTCTCCTCTGCCCACCTTGAATGCTGTGGCCACTGGGCTTCCATCAGTAATGCTCCTCTCTTCCTGCTCTATACGACCTTCCCAGCCATCTTATTCACTCCAACAGCACAACCTCCCAAGGCGCCCGTGAATCCTACGTGTTTCTCTTTAGCTGTGATACTCCCCAAAGCACATGCACACATGTGTGAACACCTACTGGAAATCTCTGACTGAGTGAGGATCCGGCACCTCCAACTCACCAATCCAAACCATGCTCATCTTCCCCTCCATCCCTACCGCCAAGCCGACTCTTCATTCAGTTAGGGAATCACCAGCCTCCAGCCCTCTCCCGGCATCCGTTGAGTAGCTCAGTAAACATTGATGGGGTATTTCCCCCATGTAATCTCATTCATTCCCTTGGCTCTAAATAACATCTATATTCTGATGACTCCAAAATTTATATCTCTCCTCTCAGCTACAGACTCAGATACCCTACTGCCTACTCAACCTCTCCTCCTGTGACTTACCTCACAGGCACCTCAAACTTAATGTATCCAAAATAGAATTCTTACCTCTCTCCACCATGACTGTCCCTTTTCCATTTGAACCCATATTAGTAAATAGCACCTTCAACCATGCATTTACTTAAGCCCAAAACATGAACATCACCTTGATTCCTTCCTCTTCCTCATCCACATAATTCAGCTTAGTAGCAAGTCTCATGATTTCTTGTTCTAAAATATACCCAAAATCCATGTTTTCTCCCCACTTTCACTGCCACTCCCATGGTCTAGGCTATAATCACCCTTTCCATGGACGATTCCAATGGCCTTGTTGGGGTCTTTTGCTCTATACTCACTTCCCTCCAAACTCATCTGTACCCTGGACAAGAAAACAATTTTAAAATTGTAAACAGGATCGTGTCATTCTCCTACTTCAAACCTATCAGTGGCCTCCCATTTCTCTGAGAATAAAGTCCAAATTCCTTCTCATGTCCTATAAGTGCGTTGTCTCTCCGAAGTCCCCTCATGCCCTCAGGTCTATCTGTAATCACCAGACTTCTTCGAGTTCTTCACGTAAGGAACAAGCCAAGCTCTTTCTCATCCTGGAGACCTTATGCTTCCTTTTTCCTCTGATCGTGATACTTTTCCCAAGATTGTTGCTTTTTAAAAAAAAATAAATTTATTTATTTATTTATTTTTGGCTGTGTTGGGTCTTCGTTGCTGCATGCGGGCTTTCTCTAGTTGCTTTGAGTGGGGGCTACTCTTCGTTGTTGTGCACATGCATCTCATTGTTGAGGCTTCTCTTGTTGTGGAGCACGGGCTCTAGAGCTCAGGCTCAGTAGTTGTGGTGCACAGGCTTAGCTGCTCCGTGGCATGTGGGACCTTCCTGGACCAGGGCTTGAACCCATGCCCCCTGCTATGGCAGGCAGATTCTTAACCACTGCGCCACCAGGGAAGTCCCCAAGATTGTTCCTTCTTTGACCCTCATGTCTCAACATAAATTTGACCTCCTCTTAGAAGGCTCCCTGACATTCTTAGGTAGGTTTGTACTTGTTTACCCACGATTTTATTACCTTTCCCTTATAGTATTTAACTACTTTCTGGATTTGTTCCTTGCTTGTTTATTGCCTGTCTTCTCCATGAGGGTAGAGACCACATCCGTTTTTTTAACCACTGGATTCCCAACACGGAGAACATTGGTACATAGTAATTGCTCAATAAATATTTGTGGAATGAGTGAATGTTTGGAAAATGAATGCAACTTTAATATGCACAAAAAGTTGGATAAGACACAGTCCTTGCTCTCCGGGGATGAACCACTCAGTAGAATATAAACTAATAATTGTAACACAGTTATTTCTTCTGTGAGAAGCATAGTCCAAATGGTATGGAAATGCAGAGGTAAGCACAATCAGCCCTGCCTGGGGAATTTGTAGAAGACTTCACATAAAGCTGATAAATAGATGGCATGGGACTTACTACACATGATAGGGATTTGGTAGATTTTATGTGCAGTTGGTTGAATCAAAATTGAAATTTATCCTTGCATTTTAGCTTGAAGTCAACTCAGGTAATCACCTGATGCTGGAGATAACAGCTGGAAATTTTGAGTATCTTTATAAAATATAGTCTCAGTACTTCTAACAAGATAATTAATCGGCTGGTATCTAAAATGCATTTCCCCTCCTTTACCCTTCAAAAAGATAGTCCAAAAATTCTACTCAGTCCAATGTACCAATATTATGAATGGAAAACTGCATGCTGCAGGTATAAATGAATGAATTGAGTTAAGAACAGAACAAGAATCCTGTCTTATTCACTACATCTTCTTCTCAGCATATATGACAATCATCTTAGGCTACATCATGCTGTAGTAGTAAATGATCCCCAAATCTTAGTGGCTTCCACACCAGGGATTTATTTCTCACTCATGTTATGTGGGTGTTTGGTTCACCTTTATTCCCTGGGCCAGGCTGAAGCAGCAGCTCATATCATGTTGGTCTGGAGGCAGAGGGAAGAAAGAGATGGCAGAACCAAGTCATGGCTCTTAAAGCTTATGTTTGAAAGTAGCTAATGTCACAGTTCATTGGCCAAAGTTGATCACATGGCCAAGATGGGCATCACTGAGTCAAGGTTGTGAAATCCCTGCAAATATCTGGTGGTAAAAATACAACCTACCATGACATATATAAGTCAAGTTCATTGCTGACTTTATTTCCATTACTGTAAGAATGCTAATAAATACTTATATATGATCTACATAGGAAGTGCACTTAGAGACAACAGATGATGCTCGTGATGGAGTCACGTAGCAGGAAATATCCTCGCAAAGACACAAATTTCAAATCCTACTAATCCTGCAGAGCCAGAATGTCAGATCTCCTGCAATATTTCAGTATATAATAGCTATATGAAGAACACAATGGTTTTCTCTTTATGACCAAATGAAATAAATTTCAATCCATAAATAAGGAATATTAGCCTTTTCTTCAAAGCACGTAAGGTTTTTTTTTTTTTTGTAAAATTAGAAGCCTTCTGTATGCCGATGTATTTTATAAACTGGCAAATACTGTATACAGAAGATTTTGGTTGGCTTTAAGAATTAGGTTTTTCTCTGTATGTCATAGACATATTAAAAAAAATTTAAGGTCATATCCAGCACCTTCTCATTCACATAATTAAGTGTAACTTCAAACAGAGATTTTAGAGGGGGAGCAGGGGTCTACCGTTTAGTTAAAGCAAATACTCAACCACATGCTCCTTAATAACAGAGAACACGTCTTAAATATTTTTGGATCTCCAGCAGCTAGCTAAGTACCCAGTAAGTTCTCAATAAATGTTTCATGCTAACATGTTATATCAAATTTCAAAATGCTCATCAACTTGACCCTGAAATTCCCATTTTAGAAATCCATCCTAAGAAAATAATTGAAAATGTTCACAAAGAAAATAATTGAAGATATATATGATGTTTACCTCAGTCCTATATGTAATAGCAAAAATATTAACAACTAAAATATCCGACAACAGAGTACTAGTCAAATACATAATAGCATATCATATAATGAAATATTATGCAATTATGAAAAAGCATGTGTTCAAAGAATATTTGATTGTAAGGGAAAATGAAATATACTATGTGGGAGAAAAAGCAGTTAAAAAACTAGTAGGTACAATGAAATCTCATTTTAATAAAATTCAGATATAAATGTACACATATATATTCACACACACATACCTACATGCATGCATATGTATCTGAACAAAACAGAAAAAAATGATCTGTTACAAGGGAAAAAATTCACATGTTTCTTTCAAGCCCCTTCTGGCTTATAAAGATGGGGGATACTTAGTCTACAGAGAGGAGAGATACATGTGAAGATGTGAAGAGAGGGGAGTCTGGGGCTGGGGACCAGGCAGGCTCTCTGTGGCAAGACTTAGGACAAGCAAGGAACTGAGGCAGTTGGCAGTTGATGACAGAGAGCTCAGATGTAGGGTGGAGATTTCTTATTCCATGTTGCTGTGCAGTATGTATTGCATCCTTCTCCTTTGCCTTCTCCTGAAAACTTTGGCAAAATCTCCGTTTTTCTCTTCTACTATGTGAAGATAGATTTACTTTGAAAGGAGATGTCCACCGTGTGACTCTTGCTCAGGGGCAAGACACAAGGGTACCAGAGGGCCCAGCGTGCCTAAGAGATCTTTATGAAAGAAAATGCACCAAAATAGTAAGCAAACATTAGCTTTGGGTTAAGAGAAAAAAAGGTGATTTTCATTTCCTCTTGGTACTTTAATGGATTTCCCAAATTTCTGCGATGAATATGTATTGCTATTATAATCAGAAAAAAAATGTTATTTTTAAAAAATAAATTGATGTTGAATGAATGAATAAGTGAATAAATCAATGAATGAGTGAATTAACTAATTAGTGAAATGATTGACGTGGGCAACAGAAGTGCAAAGAAGATTCTAATAGACAGATTTGCTTGTTCTTATTTCCTGCTGTGGACATTAGTCAGCCTCTATCTTTAGATGAGGCATATTTTAAAAAAGAGAGAGAGAAAAATACTCTTCAGATGGAAGCAGTATTTTCATGCCTTCTACTCTCTGACGTGTGCAAAATGCCTGCATCCCATCCAACCTGGGTTAAGACTGACACGTCTCTCATCTTTTTCTCAAGGTCTGTGGCCAATATCCTCAGAATTCACTAGCACAGAATTCCATGAAAATCAAAGAAAACAGGCAATCATTGGAAGAGGCAGCATCTACAAAGAAGCCTGCTGCCTGCTGACTTTGAAATGTTGTGGCTTTGTGTTTATATGGCTTTGTAATATCAATGTGTGTGTGTGAGACACGTACAGGCATGAAACCAAGGCAGCAAATTGCAAACATACTTAACACATCCAAACATATTCACCCTGAACCAGTGCCAACCCACATGTGCTGAATGTGTCAACAAACTGCCTCATGTGTTCCTGTCTTCCACGTAAACCCTGTCAGGCAGGGCTGGAAATCGGGTGCCCTGTGCTGGATGGAGCTATGAGGGCTTCTATAGAAAGTATATTGTGAACCCATATGGGCTGGTGGAGGTGACAGCTGGGTGAGGACCTTGCCACCTGCCAGGGAGAGAGACGAGAAGCCTGCCCCAGAGTTGCAGAATCCAGGCTGAGGACGGCTCAAGGGCATGGGGAGCTTTCTGGAATATTTGGGGAGGACAATTACTGGGTGGACTCTTGGAGAGGAGAGGGAATGAGAGGGAAAGAAGAGCCTGCCTGACAAAGCTGAGTTTGTTTGTTTGTTTGTTTGTTTTTTTGTACAGACGCTGCTGGCAGCAGAACAGAGTGGGAGAGTGTGTTCAGCTACATTAGTCAGGGATGGAGTTTTAATAGGGCTGCAGAAGGAAATGATGACGGCAAAGTTAGGAGCAGTGAGTAACTCAATTTGTGAGAGCCAAGCTGCCGGGGAAACGACAGCAGAAGTACCATTTTTCTGTTTGGCCCCATGGGGACCGGGTTGCTGTTGGGGGTCACAGCAGAGACTGGTACTGGGCACTTTTACCTGAATAAACACGAACGAGGGCCTCTGGGAGGTAACCCTGCAGCTCCTCCTGCCGTGACCCCGAGACATCCTAGGGCTCGTCAGCAATGCCAACCTGTATGGAAATGATCCTGAGCAGCAGGAGACAGAGCTGTCATTTATGGTTACAGCAGGGAGGGACAGCACCTATTCCTGAGGAGGCTCTGTACCTGGATGGGGCGGGGTGGGGGGAGCCTCTTAACTGCTGCAGCTGCTAAGGATGGGGAAGGTGACACCGAGGTGTGCCAGTGGTCAGCAAGTCTGGTAAAGGGGCAACTGGTGACAAAGCTGGCTGGGCTCAGGCGCCTTTAAATTAGAAAAAGACATTGTCCTACTAGAGAGAGATGCATGGCTTGATGGAAAGGTGGGGGAGGGATGCAGTCGGCCTCCACTTGGCCCCCTGGCTGGGCACACTTGTTCAGAGTACCATCTGTCCAGCCATATGCAGCAGCCGTGAAAAACAGCCTTTGATAAACAAACTCCTTAGCCTGGCATTCCTGGCCCTCTGTGAGCCAGCCCCACTCTGACTGTCCATCTCAATCTCTCATACCTCTAGCCACAAACCCACCCTCCAGCAGAAGGCAAGTCCTAACCATTCTCCAAGCCTGCATTCACATCTTCATGTTTATTTATACTTTTGCTACTACTGTTCTTTTTAGCTGTAATGCCCTAATCACATCTTTGCCTAACATTACCATATGCATTTTTAAGGTCCTGCTCTAATACCACCTCCTCCAAGAAGCCTCCTCTAATTGCCTGCAAGTCAAAGTGATCTTGTCGTAACTTAAGCTCTTGCAGGACTTTATCTCTATATCCTCATGTCATCATTTTGGGGTCACCATTTACCTTTTTCTACCCTGTGTGATAGTTTTTATGTGTCTTATCTTTTCTACTAGACAGTGAGCCCCCTGAGGGCAAGACCTGTTTCTCGTTAATATCACATACCCCATAGCAACAAACTGGTGTACTTGGCACGTGCAAGATGTTCCCTAGGCTGTCTTGTGGAAAGAGTATTGGGCAAAGGAGGTTTAGATTCCAGCTCTTGTCACTTGAAGACAATAATAGCTAATCATCATTTGTTTTTATGTGTGTCAAGCACTGTTAAAAGTGCTTAACACTGGGGCTTTCCTGGGGGTGCAGTGGTTGAGAGTCCGCCTGCCAATGCAGGGGACACGGGTTCATGCCCCACTCTAGGAGGATCCCACGTGCCGCGGAGCAGCTGGGCCCGTGAGCCATGGCCGCTGAGCTTGCACGTCCGGAGCCTGTGCTCCACAATGGGAGAGGCCACAATAGTGAGAGGCCCGCGTACCGCAAAAAAAAAAAAAAAAGTGGTCACCATTCATAAATATGTTTTGAATGAAAGAAATAAAGAATTTGTCATCCAGAGTAGTACATCCAATAGAAATACAATGCAAGCCATACATGTTATTTAAATTTTTCTAATAAAGGCAAAACAAAATAAAATTAACTTTAGTAAGATACTTTATTTAACCCAATATATCCAAAATTTTATTATCTCAACACGGAATCAATATAAAAATCTCAATAAGATATTTTACTTTATTTCTTTATAGTAAGTCTTCAAAATCTGGCTTGTATTTTATATTTAGAGCACTCTCACTTTGTTTTTTGTTTGTTTGTTTTAACATCTTTATTGGAGTATAATTGTTTTACAATGGTGTGTTAATTTCTGCTGTATAACAAAGTGAATCAGCTATACATATACATGCATCCCCATATCCCCTCCCTCTTGTGTCTCCCTCCTACCCTCCCTATTCCACCCCTCTAGGTGGACACAAAGCACGGAGCTGATCTACCTGTGCTATGCGGCTGCTTCCCACTAACTATCTATTTTACATTTGGTAGTGTATATATGTACATGCCACTCTCTCACTTTGTCACAGCTTACCCTTCCCCCTCCCCATATCCTCAAGTCCATTCTCTAGTAGGTCTGCGTCTTTATTCCCATCTTGACCCTAGGTTCTTCACGACCATTTCTTTTTTTTAGATTCCATATATATGTGTTAGCATATGGTATTTGTTTTTCTCTTTCTGACTTACTTCACTCTGTATGACAGTCTCTAGGTCCATCCACCTCACTACAAATAACTCAATTTCGTTCCTTTTTAAGGGTGAGTAATATTCCATTGTAGATATGTGCCACATCTTCTTTATCCATTCATCTGTTGATGGACACTTAGGTTGCATCCATGTCCTGGCTATTGTAAATAGAGCTGCAATGAACAGTGTCGTACATGACTCTTTTTGAATTATGGTTTTCTCAGGGTATATGCCCAGTAGTGGGATTAGAGCATTCTCATTTTGGACTACACATTTCAAATATTCAAAAGCCATGTGTGGCTAATAGCTACTATATCAGGCAACACAGATCTAGTAGATCTAAGAAAAAAACCCTCTCTGAAAATCCTATTATGAAGTCAAACTTCCGCTATTTGAGTTATGATGAATTTTCTCTTTTCAACAGCTCATCATTAAAATGTAAATACTTCTGGGAAATATCAACTAATGCTGAAGCTGGGCCAATGTTGCATCTTAGACTAGCGGCGACACTCAGAAATACCTTCAGTGGTTAAAATTGTGAACCCCGGAGCTGGACAGACCTGAGTTCCAATCATGACTCTGCCTCTTACAATTCCTGTGACCTGGGCTGAGTCCTTTAACATGGCTGAGCCCAGTTTCCTTATCTGTGAGATAAGGAGACATTAGGATCGAGGGAGAGAAGGCTTGCAGTGCCAAGACAGAGGCTCAAAAGTGTCAGCACACCTCCTTTTCCATCGACCTCTGTGTCACTGTGTGTCCCTCTCCCTACCCCTCCTCTATTGCATAGAAACCCCTTTAAGGTTTTTGCCCAGATGAGTCACCATTACTGGGGCCCTGCTTGATTGATTCTCACAAGGATTTGTTGAGAGTCAATGTTCCTAGAACATGAGGCATGAAGGGGGTCCCAAAAATTTCATCATGGTTATAAAGTTTGTCTCAGTGCCAGTACTGGTCCGATGAGTTTGAGGTCCATTATGACTCTGACTCTCCCTTGGAACCTGGTCTCAGCCTCTGTACCCCTCCTCTACCCCTGCCTGGGCCACTGCTCCTAAGCCATGGGGTAGAGCAGGCTGGCCCTCAGTGTGCTGGCTCCCATCAGACCCAGTCCGAGAAGTGGACTCTCCCTCTGGTCCATCCACTAATGCCTCTTCTAATTATTTGCCTTCTACAAGCTGCCTCTTCAGGGCCTAGGACTTGTCTCTGTTACTCTGTCACACACAGTCTGTCACTTGACTTTGTCTTGTCCCACCAGTGAGGCAAAGGTAAGTTGTGTGAGAGGCCATGTGTGGAGGTGAGAACAAGTAGAAGAGCCCTGGGGGCCAAGGTCTACATGTTGGGTGTTATCCAAGGGATAAATGGAAAAAGCCATACAAGAGGAAAAGTCCATAAAAAAGAGCATACTGCTCTGAGCCACGAAGACCAGTGAAAGGCCTAATGGCATAAGGAGAGGTGTGAGCAGAAGTCTGGGGCTGTCAAGAGAAACAAGGGAATGACCCATGAATGGGTCAGGCAGTCCCGGAAGCTAAGTGTGCAAATGAGGTGTTGGTTTCAGAACAATCCTTTCCCTTGAGGCTCACGTAGGATCTTGGGGGTGGGAGTGCCCAAAGCCTCCTTGTTTGTTTGCCAGCGTTTGCAAACACCTCAAATGCCTTGCAAACACTCCTGCCCATGTGTTGAAAACACCCGCCATTTCATCTTGGACTTGTCCCCATCACTGCCAGCCACTCAGTGGGCCATGGCAGCTAAATCAGCACACGTGGCCAACTTGAAGCCAGTGCCTATGCCTCCCAGTCCTTCCAGCTCATGGCCTCGCCAGCTTTGCTCTAATTTACAGGCCATGACCACCTAATCCTGAGTCATGACATTCGGATGCTTACCGTTTGGAAGGGTTAGACTGATCCAGCTAGGAGGTAGCATAGGCTACCAATGAAAGGCTTTAGTGTCAGAAAGACCCAAATAGAAATCCCAGCTCTACCACTTGTACAACCTTAATCAAGCGGTTTCATCTCAATTTTCTCCTCTGTGGAATCGGTGTAATAAGATCTATCTTACAGAGTTGCCAGGAGATATAAAGGAGAGTATGTAAAGTGCATTCAGTACCTAGCATGTAGGAAGCACTCCATCCATGGTAGCTTAATTTAAACACACATGAACACCTCCAGTGGCTGATGATGCATGGAGTGCAAAATCCCTAGCCTGGCCCACAAGGCCCTGAGCAAGCTGATCCTGCATCCCCTCCATCTCATCTTTCACACTCTCCACAGATCCTCTTCCCTCCATCCATACTCAACCACACATAGTTCCAGAACCAGCCACGTGCCCTGCTGCTACTGAGACTTTGCACAAACCACCTCTCTTTCTTAGGATGCTCTCTCCCACCGTCTTCACCTAACTGGCTCCGACACCCACCAATCAGCCCCCAAGCCATGTCCTCCAAAGCCTTCCCTAACGCTCCACCTGAAACGCAGGGCTTCCCCCTTTGCAGAGTCTAAGGCCCCTCGTCAGCCCCTTGGCCATATCTCTACTCTTTGTGCTGAGACCTCTAACCGAAAACTCTGAGAGCAGGACCACTTATGTGCCTCACACAGAAAAAATAGTTAAGAAGAACAAATATGTAGTGAGTGTTTACCCTGGTTCCAGGGAGGATCAACTCCTCCTCCATCACCTATGAAGTGGACACTGTCATTAGCTCTGTTTTTCAGCACTTGAGGCGTTTAGGCATTAAATAACTTGTCCTGGTAAAACCAACTGTGTGAGGGGGTGGAGATTCCAACCTGGAGTCATCTCACTCCAAAGCCTGGGCACGTAACCCTGCCATGCAAGGACCAATGAAGGAATGAATGAATGACACGATCAGGTTCAAATGGTAGAGCAGTGATGTAGACTCTTTGAACAATCATTTGTGGTCTTTTTATTGCCTATCTATAATTTATGATATATATCATCGTTCTTGATGGTGAAATATTTTACAGAACCAAAACTCAAAGAGAAATAAAACACTGAACAATGGTTTTCACTGTGGCTCTGCTCATGGAACACCTGCCTAACACCTTGGTTGTCAGCGACCACCCTTGGAGGACACAGGGGGTGGTGACCAGCCACCTCCTGCCTGTTTTCCTCCTCCTCCTCCACAGTGACCCTACTGTGTCACTGCAGAAGCTCATAAGGCACTGAGCGCCCACGAGGTCCAGGCACAAGTGGTGGGGATGCTGGCTGACCATCTCACCTCCTGAGGAGGAGACTGGAGGGAAGAAAGAAACATCTGGAAGCAGCAGCATTCTGTTCTGGACCTTGCGCACATGAATGATGCGCTAAGACAATTCTCTGCCTTATCATAAATTCTGCAAACTCATGAACTTTGCAATCTCTGAAGCTCAGCGCTGTATGGGAGCCACTTATCTTGTGCTGAAAGCAATATAAAAACAGATGGCAAAGAGTGCATCGGGAGATAAATCAGCGGCCTGGCTGCCAGGAGTTTGCGGACAAACCCAACATGGCCAGACTCTCAACTCTCGGACACGGGGCCTGCTGGGAGGGGCACTCCTTGGGTGATGTGGCCAAGCTGGCAGAGAAGGCGGCTGGCAGTGGGGAGAAGCAGAACAGAGTCCCATTGGGAGGACAAGGGAAGGGCACCTTCATAGGCAGCCTTGAGAGAGTGGCCAACCCTTTCCCAGGAGGAGGCTGTGGGTGGAGGATGGCTTGGGCCTCTGTCCACAAAACTGCAGCTGAGACCCAAGCTTTAGCATTTACAAGGCACTTTCCCATAGTTGCCACCCAGAATCCTCACTGTGACCTGGCAAGGTATTTATTTTTGCAGATAGGGAAACTGAGGTTCAAGGATTGTGCCTTGGCTGAAGCCACACAAAAGAGGCAGAACTTCAACCAAGATGTCACAACCCCAGTGCTCTGTCACTCACATCACAGGGTCTGCATTGGCCATGTTTGACTCCCACCATAGTTCCCTGAAAAGATGGAACAAAAAGGAAAATATGACTCAGAGTTGAAGTACCTGCCTGGGGTCTGAAGGCTGGTGTGCAGCTGGGCTGAGGAACACCCCATCTGGTACTTCTTCTACCTGGGCTGCAAGCCAGGCTGACGCACCACCTACAGCCCCCAAAGCAAGAGTGAGCTCCCTCAGACCCTGGATCAGGCCTGCAGGGGACAAGCCCCCCAAACAGAAAGACGGCGAGGAAAAAGGTAAGGAGACTAAAGAAAGCAGGAAGAGTTGGAAGAAGAGAAAGGGAACTTCAAAGGGCAAGAGCCATGGACAGGAGAATGAGAGATGAGGAAAAGAGAGAGGGGAAGGGCCTCCCTGGTGGCGCAGTGGTTGAGAGTCCGCCTGCCGATGCAGGGGACACAGGTTTGTGCCCCGGTCCGGGAAGATCCCACATGCCACGGAGCGGCTGGGCCCGTGAGCCATGGCCACTGAGCCTGCGCGTCCGGAGCCTGTGCTCTGCAATGGGAGAGGCCACAACAGTGAGAGGCCCGCGTACAGCCAAAAAAAAAAAAAAGAGCGGGGGGGGGGGAGTGTGCACAGGAGGCCCAGGAGGTGGGAAGCTGGGGCCCGACATGGCCGGAGGAATGACTCTGCAGCACTGGGCCAGGGGCAGCCCATCCTTGGAACGTGTACGATGGAGTGGGACACCAGGGACGCTGCCTCTATGTTCTCTTAAAATGCCACAAGTGCCCTCTTCTCAGAGGGGCCCAACAAAGGGCATCTGATCTTTGTCCCTGTGCAGCACAGACGTATTGAGTGAGCACCTACTCAGCGCCTAGAACGGCTGAGTGCGGGAAGGGGATGCTGATACAGACAAGCATGGTGAGGTACCACGATGGGCCTGGAGTCTTCGGATTAGCTCAGGCCCACAGCTTCACAGGCTGAAAAGGGGAGCTCAATTAGGACCGGACTCCAAATAGCAAATGCAGTGGCAAGAACACGAGTTTGGGAGGCAGAGTGAAGCCCAGAGCCGCGCTGCTGATGGTGTGAACTTGAGCCATTCCGGAACCTCTCTGAGGTTCTTCAGTGGTCACATTGGGCTGATGCTGCCCCTTCAAAGACTTGTGAGGTGATGATGAGAGACCCGGAGCAGACATCTGACTCGTGGCATCCAGTAAATGCCTGCTCCCTCCCCCCACATCTACTTGAGGAGTGCCCTTTCCTGTGTCTTTAATCCTCCCCCCACCCCTGTCCTCAGCCCCGTCCCACGCTGATCACACCTTCCCTCTACAATGCTCCAGCCTTAAGCACTAGGCTCAGCCTTGCCCATGTGCAGGGGTTTAGAGATCCTCAAGTCTTTGTGTTGTATTTCTGTCCCTTTGGTTGAACTTCCCCAGCATAGAGACGGCACCTCCCATTCCCTTTAAACCTTCACAGTACATCCCACTCCAGGTCCCTGGTCCTGGGAGCGTTTGGGCTGAATGACTGTGTCCAACACAACTTGATGTCGGATCCATTTAATGTATATGGAGTCCCTGTCCTGTTCCACATCCTACCTGTGTAGGACATGTCACACTCATTGTCCTGTTTAATCTTCCCCCAAATCCCAAGAGGTGAGTATAGCATCTGTCTTATCAATGAGAGAACTGAGGTCCAGAGATGGGAGGAGTTTGCCCAAAGCCACACAGATCCTAAGAAGCCAAGCTGGGATTTCCATATTTAACAACAACAACACTAATAATAATGGTGAACATATAGCACTATTGACATTATCTCATTTGGGTCTCTCAACAAACTTATGAGACAGATACTATTATTATTCTCATTTTACAGATGAGGAAACTGAGGCACAGAGAAGTCAAGCAACTTTCCCCAGGTCCCATGTTGTTGAACCCAGGCGGGTCTGACTACAGACTGAGCAGATGTCTGATGCCTGAAGACTTCACACAGCTCAAGTGTAGCTTCTGTGACTCTGGATTCAGAGATGGGCACACAATCCCAGATGTACGTGCCCCCAGAGCCTCTCTGCATGCAGCGGTGGTTCAGGGAAGGATTCCACTCTGCCCTGCCACCCTGCCCTCTCCCAGGAAAGGCTGACACCAGTTTGGAAGCAAAGCAGAGAAAGACCAGATGTGGGGAGGGGCTGAAAGAAGCCTGCCTTTCACTCAGGCAACAAGCAAGATGCCTGCTCGTGTTTTTGCAAAACATCCCTCCCCTCCCCAAAATGAGCAGGCTTACAGCCACGGCTGCACTGAGACAATAATCACTAATCAAGTCGAAATTTCCTTCTAATCAGTTCAGTTGTTGAAGGAAGAAATGCAGCCGGGCTTGTGCTGGGAGGATGGCGTTCATCACCACCACATGCCAGAGGGGCTGCCCCTGACCATCCTGAGCTCCAAGCCTCTCTTGGCATCACAGGGCCTTCTCTGGGTGCTTCTGCCTCCAGTTCCCCCAAATCCCAGGCTCAAAGGGGCTAAAAATGGCAAGAATGGAGGCATAGAAAGAATGTTGCCTCTGAGGTCAGACACCTAGGGTTCAAGGGTGGCTCTGCCATTCTCAGCCTGGACCTTTGGAAACGTTACTTGACACTGTTGCCCTTCTGTTGCAAAAAAGAGATTGAAAATAAGTTGTGTCTTCCTGGAAAATTCTACTCATCCTTCAAAACGTAGCTCAAATATCACTTCCTCTATGACTCCTTTCCCAACCAGCATCTTGTCCCCTTCCCTGAATTAATTGTCCCTCTTCTTCATTTCCCAAATCACATTGCTCAAATATCTGCCAGAGTACTTATCATTCTGAGTGATGGTTTCATCATTTACAATTCTGTTTTCTAGACCAAGAGCACTTGAAGGAAAGAAAACATACTGTATTCATAACTGTGACCTCCACACCTGCCCACCACAACACCCAGCACATAACAGATGCTTATTAAACATTTGCTGAATGAACAGTGAATGAAGAATAAATAAGTGGTATGTGTACTTGAATCTGTCATTTGTATTCAAATATGATGTCTCCTGTCTTATTCGATGTTGCTATGAAGTGCAAAACCTTTTACAGAGTCTGACACTTCAGCAATAATCATCCACAGGACTGGAGATATGCAGGAAATAAGAAAACTGGGTGATCAACAACTCCTGCAAAATTTCATCAAGAGTTTTCCAGTTACTGGCAAATGCACAGATCCTACTTTATTCAATCTAGATTAAACCTCTTATTGAGAAGACTTTAAATTAAGTGTGACTGAATTAGCTACTGTTACTCTTTTTTTTCCCCAAGATCTGCTAATCTCTGTGTGAGGCCCTCTCTTCCTGGACTGATCGGTTTCCTCTCTGGTGCACTGGGATTGATTCTCTATCTTCCAGGATATTGAGTGGCAGGGCTGTCAGGCAGGGAGAGATACTGAGCCTGCTGGTGCAGCAGGGCCCTCTTTGCTGTGAGATTCCCCCGCGGGAGGGCTGTCTGGCATTTGGAGAGCCAGCCGGGACAATAGGTACAGTGCTTGTGATGTGCTACTGCTAATAGTAATCTGTGCACTTGGATGAGCTTCGGCCGCAAACCCTCATTTCACAAAATGGAGATGCTGGGGAGTTAGCAAGGCCACAAAACCTCTTATGGTACTAACTCTCCTCAAGGGCAGCAAAGGGCAGATGGATTTGCTGCTTTCCCTCCCCTGGCTTTGTTCCCTACCCCCACCTTCCAAAAGGAGGCCCATGTTCCTAGCCTCCTCTTGATGTTCTTGAGGCTGGATACCTAACAGGATGCCTGGATATCTTGGCAAGAAGCCCACGGAGCACAGCAAGCAGGGCAGCCAGGATGTATGGAAGGGAACATTTTATGGGTTCAATTGTGCCCCCCAGAAGGATGTTGCAGTCCTAACCCCTAGTACCTGTCAATATGACCTTCAGAAATAAGGTCTTTTCTGATTATCAAGTTAACATGAAATCATTTGGGTGAGCCTGAATCCAATAGGACTGGGGTCCTTGTCGAAAAAAATGTCCTTATGGGAAATTTCGACAGAGACCTGCCACAGCCAAGGAACTGCCAGAAGGTAAGAGAGAGGCCCAGAACAGATCATCCTCTGTTCTTCAGAGGAGGGCCTTCAGTGTCTTCAGAGGAGCAGGGCCCGGCTGACACCTTGATCTTGGACTTCTAGCCTCCAAAACTGTGAGACAAGGAATTTCTGTTGTTTAAGCCACGCAGTTTTTGGTACTTTGTTACAGCCACCCTAGAAAACAGTAGATAGCCTAACCAGGTCATTCCTGAGACAGAGGGGACAATGGAAGCCATCACAGAAAGGATGCAGGAGAGATGTCTCTCCTGTTTCGTAGCCCCAAAGCCGTAGTCAAAAGAGCTCAGGCTTTGGATCAGAGCCATGTTTGACTCTGTTTTCCCACTCACCATGCTTCAGTTTCTCCCTCTGTAAAATGGGATAGAAGACTGAGCTCGCATTTCTGCCAAGAAAATCAGACTAGAAAATGTATGTAAAAGCCCAATTTGACATAAGCACCTGATTCAATCAATTGAAACTGCTAATTCCTGTTGTTGTGATTGTAATAACTATTAAATGAATACCAAAGAAAGATGCCAAAAAGACAGGCAGATGTGAGCACTTCATTGAGATCTTGCTGTAGCTCTCTGATTCAAAGCTGCTGGGTCCTGGAACCCAGAAAGCAGTTTCACCTGCCTGCAGTGCCTCACCAGCCCCCTTCCTCACAGCCACAGCTCCAGTGTCCAGCAGTTCCAGCACCTGCCCACGCTCAGGAGTGTCCTTCAGGTCTTCTTTGGTGGGAGTGCAGTGATCAGGCATTGATGATTCATGACTCAGCCGCAGTAGCACAAGGACTCCAGGCAGGTTATGAAGCCATCAATCTTGAGCTGAGATTTTGTGGAAGGCTACAGCCAGAGAGAAAAGGTAGCAGAGGCCTGGGAGGCAGGGGCCAAAAGACCTTGCCCAGGAAATGCACGAGAAGAGAAAGGAGGCACCATCAAACCAGAGTTGTTAGATGCATCTTCTATTCCCATCCTCTCCCATCCCAGCCATGCCTTCTAACTCCCACCCACCCCACCCCCCACCCCAAAACACATACACACACGTGCTTGATTTATCCCCCCCAGGCCAGTGTGGCCCTCGAGAATCTGCCAGCCTTGCCAATGAATCGCTGGTTTTGGTTGCTTGAAAACTTGGAAAGTCTTGAAACTTCTCAATGGTGCAATTAACACTCCTCATCTGATTCCAGAATATCTTTCTCCTGCCATTTGCCTATTCAAGCCCCCCTCCATCAGAC
This sequence comes from Mesoplodon bidens, assembly GCF_964165515.1. Taxonomy (NCBI): domain Eukaryota; kingdom Metazoa; phylum Chordata; class Mammalia; order Artiodactyla; family Ziphiidae; genus Mesoplodon; species Mesoplodon bidens. The sequence goes on along the minus strand of NC_138164.1, from coordinate 17,315,577 downwards.
CACACACCAGCCTCATTCCCACCCCTGAGCTTACATGTGACCCCTGCTAAGAAAGAGCCTAGGTTTTAGAATCAGATTTGTATCAGTGGGGCCCCAGCAGGGAGTAGGGTGCACTGAAAACAAGGTAATTGATGGGGAACTCAGTATAGGCACTGTCTTACATAAGTGTGGGCAGCCTTAGGGAAACCAACAAGGGGTGATGAAGAGAAGGGCCAGCAGCAGCAGGGAGCCTTACCACCCATAGGTCAGAAGGGCAAAAGAAGGGAAGCCTGCAGAAGAAGATGTGAAAAGGAATTCAGTAGACCTGCACTGTGGCTTTCCGAAGAGGCACCAGTGGGGAGGGAGGTGGGAGATAAATATCCTGACCTCACTTCCCCCCAGCCAGTAAACTGCCAGAGGCTCCCATTGGCAAAACACAATAGGAAGCAGAGGGCAGGGGAGAACATTGACAAAATTCCTGAGTCTTATTCTCCAGGGAACAAATCAGGGTGAGGAAGGTGAAGAGAGGATCCAGGTGAGCAAACAGAAGATACCCAGCTTAAAACCTGAGATCAAATTTCAATTCTTCCACTTACCAGCTGTGTGATTTTGGACAAGTAAATTAACTACTCTGAGCTCCAATTTCTTTATCTATTTAAAAAAATGGAGTAACGCTCTTTCCATGAGTATATCATTGTGAGGCTAAATGAGGTAATATTTTCTAGCTAGTTAATGTTAATAAAATAAAATAAAATAAAATAAAAGACAGCCATTTATTTTCACATTCTGAATTTTTTAACCAGCCATTTTGCTAAATTCTTTTTTAGCTGTTAATAGTTTTTAAAATGCTGCTCTTAGTTTTTCCAGACTTACACTCATATCTAAAAATGGTTATTTTTCAACTTCCTTTTCAAAATATATTACTTTTTCCAGTATGTACATCACTGTCTCCAAAATAATGTTGAATAATTGTGATGACAGTGGGCATCCTTTTCTTATTCCTGACGTTAACAGAAATGCTTTTTTAACCGTTAAGCATGATGTTGGCTTTAATTCTACACGAAGAAAACGCCCCTCTCTTCTGAATTTAAATCAGGAACAGGAATTGCATTTTGTCAAATGTGTTTTCATTCAGCATCTTTTGAGATAATCCCAAGGAGGATTATGCTGGTTTGACTGCCCCCCTGCTGCAAACCCACACCCTGAACTCTATCAAGAGTGCATCCAGAATTCCAGGCTGTCAGCACTCGGCCTGCTCACAGTGGGACAGGCCACCTGTGGCTGTGACATGGCCCTCAGAAGATTTAAGGGAAGCCCCTAGGGCTCCATCTGTCCCTGGTAAGACACCCCACCCCTGTTGTGAAGACATTTCCTGGCACACCAATCCCCAGAGGAGGTTACATGTAGAACCGATGATACATCTTCCCCTAAAGACTTTCAGGGCTAATCTCATCAGGCCCTACAACACTGTTTACCTCCTTTCCCACTCTACTCATATCCCCACACAAAAATGTTCCAATACAAATGCCACTCAGTTTCCCACCTCTTCAGACCCATAAGACCTTTCCCTGTACCTCTGGAACCCATGGTATCTATCACTGGCAACATCCCCTTAGGGGATGCTCAAGCTCTACTTGACTTGCTCAGTGAATCCAGGTTCATCACCTTCTTGCTCAGTCAATCCTGGCTGTGCCCCAAAGCATCACTTCCCAGGAATCCCTCCAAATGGTGGCTGCTGGTGCATCCACAACCCACCTACTGCAGTCTGGAATGCGCCAAGGGTTCCCCTTTTCTTCCTTGCTGCTTCCAGGCCATCTCTCTTCCACCCTTCCTCTAAATCACCAGCTCCTTTGAAGTACATGTTATCTGTCAGCCCCTGTTGCAGTTACCTGTTAGCCATCCTCGCTGGAATGATTCCCTTCATCTCTTCCTGTCATTGGTCTTAGCCACTTCATCATCTACATGGATGATTCACACAACACCCGGCCTTTTCACATCTTTGAACCCTTCAATTCCAACGAAGTGAGGAGTTATCCTCTAACTTCACTCATGCTCTAGACTTTGTTACTCCCAGTAACTGCTCTGCCTTCCCACTCTGACTCCCAGCTAATCTCCTTCTCTCACTCATGTCAGCACCTCTCCTCCAAAATTATTTGAATCCCATCACTAACTGCTACGCATTGGCTTCTCTTCATTTTTTTTGCTCTCTGAAACTTCTCTCCATTGTCTCTTGCCCTCTCCTCCTTGTTACTCAGCTTGGATTCCAAATCACATCACTATAATCTTTCCCTTGAGTATATCCTCAGCTCCCTTGCTCTTCTCCTCCGTTACATGCATCTGGCAAAACCCCAGCTCTCCCTGCTCACTCACACTGAAGAAGGAGGATATAGCTACTCAACAATTTTACTACCTTTCCTTCATTCCTTATCCCATTCTCCAACATAACTATTTCATATCGTGGTACCAACAGGTAGTCATCCCACAATATTTGTAATATCCTTAGTGATCGAATCTTTAGTTGGATATATGGTTGCCCAGAAGACTACATTTCCCCATCTTCCATTGTGCCCAGTGGAATTGTCATGTGGCAGCTTTTGAAAACTTCCTTTAAAAGACTGCAGGTGCCCAATCAGTTTACCTCTTCTCTCTTCTTTATTTTGCTGCTTGAAACATGCATTTGACAGCTGGACCTTCATTTCAGACTATGAGGGTGAGGGTCATGTCCCAAGAATGGTGGAATAGAAAGCTGCAAGACCCCTAGACCCCACAGAGGAGGTCTCCCACAGCAGCACTGGGTAGCCTACTTACAAATTTCTAACTTATGTAAGCCACTGTTATTTTGAGCTTCTGCTACTCATAGAAAAATAATACCTTAACCCAGGGGTCCCCAAACCCCAGGCCGTGGGCCGATAGCAGTCCGTGGCCTGTGAGGAACTGGGCCACACAGCAGGAGGTGAGTGGCGGGCGAGCGAGCAAAGCTTCATCCGCCGCACCCCATCGCTTGCATTATCACCTGAACCATCCCCCCTGGTCGCTCACATTACTGCCCGAACCATCCCCCCACCCCCCGGCTCTGTGGAAAAACTGTCTTCCAAGAAACCGGTCCCTGCCAAAAAGGTCATGGACTGCTGCCTTAACCCATACATACTCTCTCCTTAACGTCTAACACCCGCCTTCTTACTCTTACTCTCAACTGATAATCTTGCTTATTTTGCCAAAAAAATAGATGCAATCATAAAGGAATTTCCACATCTTCCCACCACGAAAACTATCAACCTACCTGCAGCTGTATGTACATCCTCTGCCATCCTTTCTTGATAGTGGACCAACCCAACTGTTCCTGTTCCTCCACTGGTGCATTGGAGCCTACCTCTCATCTACTCAAGGATTTCATTCCTTCAGTTTTTCATCTCTCTGTTGCATCATCAGCATTTACCATTATAAAGGATCACTCCAAATAACATTTAAAAAGCTTCACTTTCTCTCATACTTAAAAAAAAAACTAACAACAAAACGCAAAAGTACACTGACTTCATAGCATTCTCCAGGCATTTTCCTCTGTTGCTTTATAACAAAACCCCTTACTTACCAGGTGTCTATTCTCCAAGTCTCCTCTCTTCCCATTCTCTCTTGAGCATCATTCCACTAGGCTTTCATTTCCATGATATCATGAAAATCCTCTTTGCAAGGTGGCAACAACCTCCACTTTTCCAAATCCAAGAGTCAGTTCTCACTACTCCTGTCACCTGATATCTCAGCAGTAAGTCAGCATGGTGGATTAACACCTCCAACTGCAGACATTGTCTTCACGTGGTTTGGGGGACACTCCTCTCTTCTAATTTCTTCCTCCTTCACAGGCTGCTCCTTTTCAGTCTCTTGGCTGGTTCTTCCTCATTTCTTTGACCTCTAAGTGATCATGTGCCCTTGGACTCAGGCCACAGACCTCTTCTAATCTCATCCAGTCCAATGGCTTTAGTTACTATCCATATACTGATCACTTCTCATTTCATTTTGTTAGGTCTGACCTCTCTCCTGAACTCCAGATTTATATTTCGATATGTCCAACTGCCTATTCCACATCTCCAGTTGGATGACTAATGCTAAGCATTTTAAACTTAACACAACGAAAATCAAATTTATGACAATGCTAGACTTGTGTAAAGAGGGGAAACTAGGCTGCCCTTAGATGGACGTGACCACGTAAACACTGAGTACTCTTCCCCGAGTCAGGACCATCCTAACAAGTGGTTCCTCCATTCGCCTAGTTCCTCAGGCCCAAAACCCTTGGGGTCATTCTTCAATCCTCTTTTTTTCCCTCCCTCTCTCTTTTTCTTTCTTGACTCTCTCTTGTTGACTCCCCATCTAACCTGTTAGCAAAGCCTGTTAACTCTGCTTTAAGAATGAGGCCAGAAATTAATTACTTTCCCACTTTCTTTTGCTCCTACCTTTGTCCAAGCCACTTATCCCTTCCTGGGACAACTGCAAGGACACCATAATATTAGAATCTGTTCCCTGGCTACCTCTGGGGTTTCACCTGTGACCTCTTTGCCCATCTCCCACTTTGCTCCAGTCACACTGCCTCCTTGCTGGTCCTGCAAGCTGCCGAGCATGCTCCTGCCTTAGAGCCCTTGACCACGAGGCTCCTGATGCCTGAAATGTTCTTCCCCCAGATACTCACATTTCCCTCCCTCCCTTCACTTAGGTGTCTTCTCAAAATGCTCCTTGTCAGAGAGGCTTTCCCTGACCATCCTATCCAAAATAGCACCCACCTCCTCCATCAATCTCTGTCCCTTAGATTGCTTTACTGTCTTTATAGAATTTATCACTGCCTGATATTATATTATCTATGTATTTATTTCTCTGTTTATTGTATGTCTCTCCTCACTGAAAATTTAAGCTGTACAAAAATAGGCACTTTGGCCCCTTCTCCTCCTGCTAATCTCCAGCACTTAGAATAGTGCTTGAATAACAGAGGCATTAAGAATATTCCTTATTCTTAAAGACGCAGATGTAGAGAATGGACTTGAGGACATGGGGAGGGGGAAGGGTAAGCTGGGACAAAGTGAGAGAGTGGCATGGAATATATACACTACCAAATGTAAAACAGATAGCTAGTGGGAAGCAGCTGCATAGCACAGGGAGGTCAGCTCGGTGCTTTGTGTTCACCTAGAGGGGTGGGATACGGAGGGTGGGAGGGAGACGCAAGAGAGAGGAGATATGGGGATATATGTATATATGTAGCTGATTCACTTTGTTATAAAGCAGAAACTAATACACCACTGTAAAGCAATTATACTCCAACAAAGATGTTAAAAATAAAAGAATATTCCTTATTCCTAAAAAGATGTAGTACATATCTATACAATGGACTACTACTCAGCCATAAAAAGGAATGAAATAATGCATTTGCAGCAACATGGATGGACCTAGAGATTATCATACTAAGTGAAGTGAGTCAGGGAAAGGCAAATATCATATGATATCACTTATACGTGGAATCTAAAATACGACACAAATGAACCTATCTATGAAACAGAAACAGAATCATGGACATAGAGAACAGATTGATGGTTGCCAAGGGGGAGGGGGTTGGGGGAGAGGGAATGGGAGGTGGGGTGAGCAGATGTAAGCTATTATATGTATACATAGAGAGAGAGAGAGAGAGAGAGGGAGAGAGAGAATGGATAAACGGCAAAGTCCCACTGTATAGCACAGAGAACAATATTCATTATCCTATGATAAACCATAATGGAAAGGATATATATATATATGTATATATATATTTATGTATAACTGAATCACTTTGCTGTACAGCAGTAGTTGACACAACATTATAAATCAATTATACTTCAATGAAAAAAGATATTCCTTATTCCTTTTATTCTTTAAGAACCATGAGGACAGAAGTTAGCCTCGGCCACAGCTGGCTGGGGGCAGGATGAGAAATGCTGATGACCAGCCCCTCATGAGAAGCTAGCCCTCTGGGAGCTGGCTGCCCCAGCCTGGAGTGGAGTTTCTCTCTCTCTGGGCTGGGGGGAGGGAGCAGGTTTTGGTTTAAACACCAAGACGTTTGCTTTTCTTATAGTTTAGTAGATTTTCTTAAATAGATGTTTCTCTTTTTTTCTGTATGCCCTCAGGACCATTTCCAGAGAACTTAACTTTTTTTTTTCTTAAATAATTTTCACCAGTTTTGAAAGGGGACAGCTCCTTGGATCTCCTCACACTGTCATGCCAGAAGTGAAACTGATAGTCCACATAGATCATCCTGCTTTTATCACAGGATGTGCCAGGCTATTCCCTTTGCTAATTTTTTTTTATGCTTCAGGTATAGAGAGTTGAGCTAATCATAGTCCTCAGTGAACCACCATACTATTGTCTGTGCAGGGCCCCTCTCTTGTGATATATTTTTAAAATTTTATCTCTTTTAATTCCAATTCCTCATTCCCATTCTTGTTCCAACCTCACAGGCAGCCAGACTATTGTGTTTACTAAGTATTTTTTGTCCTTTATGTCATGTAAGATGTGTATTGCATTATATACCAACTTCTTTTTCTTTCTTTCTTTTTTTTCCCCTTAGCACAGTTTTTAGGATCTAACCATGAATATATCCAGTTTGCCACCTTTTGGTGCTGCTGGTACTCTAGTATGTGCTCCCACCCCATTGTATCTGCCCACACTCCCAGCAATGGACACTAGATTGCCTTCAACTCCCTCGCCACAAATAATGTTGCAACAGATTACTGACCTGAGCCCTTGGACGCTTTGATCAGGAGAAATTGATAAGAGGTCAGATGAGAAATTCAGGCAAGGCTTTACTGGGACTCGTGCTGCAGCACAAGGCAGCGAGAACAAGAAAGAGGTGCCCTTGCTCACTTTCCGAGGACTGTGGGCTATTTCCTTAAATGCGGTGAGCGTAGGGGCAGATGGGTTGGAGGCGGGGCTTAGGTGGTCAGCCCACCCCCTTGGTGGTGCCGTGTGCAGGGATCATGAGCAGTACCCTGCTTTTGCTCCCGGCACCTCAGAAGTGGCAGTTGGGTTTTGGTCTTTCTGTATCTTGTTCATAATTTGCCCCAACTGTGCATGCACCCAGTTATTTTAGTCCCTATAGTTTCTTTGTATTCTGTTGCTTGAGGAGACGTTTGTCCAGGTGCAAGCACTGCAGCAAAGGGTCCCAGGTCCCGGGTCCCAGCCTGCCTCATTCCTATGGATCTGTGTAAGAATCTGTCTCAGTTATTTTCCACAAGTGCTGGACATAGAGTTTGCTAGATTGTAATTTGTTTAAGTGTGTCAACACTGCTGCACCACTCAATAGTCCTCTAGCCAGGCACAAAGGCTCTGCACCCCTTCCCACCAAAACTTGGCATTATCCTCATTTTGCCATTCTACTAGGTATAATTTCTCTTTCTTTGATCACTAATTAATTTCAGCATCTCTCCATATGCATATTCATCTTCAGAGTTTTTCTCTCTATATTGCCTATTTGTATCTTTACAGTTGACATTTTTTGGTGTGTAATATATGTTTGGTACCATTTAAGTGCTTTATATTTTCTATATCATTTAATTCTCATAACAGCCCTGTGAAGCAAGTAATATTATTAACTTCCTTTTATCAAGACCAAAACTGTGATTTAGAAAGCTTTAATAACTCTCCCAATGTCATATGCATTTAATTAGCTGCTGAGCCATGACTCAAACTCAAGTCTCCTTGGCTCTCAAACTCTTGTGCTTAATCCAACAGTGTACTCTGCCTAACAGAGGCACCTCGTATTGAGTGATGCCTGGACAAGACAGTCGGAGTCTTTCTTGGGAGAGAGGGCATTGAATGCATTCATTTCTTTAATAACTATTTAGCAAGTACCATGATGGGTGTTGGGAGTAGAGAAATAAATAAGGCAGAAAGGTTCTTGCTCTCATATAGCTTTGGGCCTAATGGGAAGACAAATACTAAATAAACACACAATGATTTATGAGTTACATTTGTGGTAAACACTTTAAGAACACAAGTGGACCCAGTCGGGCTGGTTTTTCCAAGAGTGCCATTTAAGGTAAGATGAAGCAGTAGAGAAGGCAGTTTAGTCAAAGCCCATGAGAGTAGAAGCCCCAAGCCAACAGAAGCCATTGGGGACAGAGGTGCAGAGGAGACAAAGACAGGGAGAAGTCTTGAGATTACTGCTGCTGATAGCATTTATTGATACAACCACTTTGGAAAACAATTTGACAATATCTAGTAAAGCAGAAAATACACACTCTATCGTGCAGCAATTGATTTTCGGCCCATAAGCCCTAAAGACACTGTCGCCCACACATACAAGGATGTCATCGCACCAGTGCTTGTAATAGTGAAAAACTTTTTTAAAAACAAAGTGTTCATCAATAGAGGAATGGATAAATTGTGATATAGTCACACACAGTGGAATACAGTACAATAGCTAAAAAGAATGAGCTTGATCTGTGTATCGACATGAAAATATCTAAAAAGCATAAAATAGATACACACAATATAAAAGATTTATATGGATGTTAAAAACCCAAAACAATACTCCATTTATCTTTTATAGATTTACTTTTAAGTAGAAAAAGCATAAAAACATGAACCAGAAGGTTACAGAGAAAATTCATGATAGGTGTTTTCTCTGAAAGGGAGGGTGAGGAATGGAAGGGAGATGAGAAAAAAGGAAACTTTAGTTTTATCTGTACTGTTCTACTTATTTTATTTTAAAATGTGAAGCAAAATATACAAAGTATTAGTATTTAAAATTCTGGATAGTGGGTACACTGATGTTAGTTTTATTTTCTGAACATTAAAATATTTTGGACATTTTGAAAGAAAAAACATGTAAGCAAAAACAAAATAACCAAGTTTAGTCCATTAAAAATGGCATAACACTGAAAATGTTAATACCTTTGTTGAAGAAACCAGAAGAACATCTTTTCCAACAGCAATTCTATTGCTATTGATGAAACGTTTCTCTAGGGTAAGGTATTACACTGGCAGAAAGTAATCTTTGGCATTTGTTAGTCTCTGTCAGAGTTTTAAAAATAATATTCAGGCTATTTTGATAACTGTAGTTTATTGTGCTGGAGAAAGAAAGGAATTAGTAATAGGTCACTTGTATGTCTGGAACAATACAGCTGCAGCTCCCTGTTTCCATCTAGAAACCAGCATGTCTTACTTCCTCCTCTGCTGCCTCCACCATGTTAGTTAGGCTGTTACAACAGTGATGATCCATTCCTCCATTAGCATTAACCCTTGAGATGTTGCACTAAAACATAACAATCATGAGAACTAGCTGTATGAGTCTTAGAAAATTTGATTGATCATGAGACATTCACCATGCCGTGAAAATTGAGTACCAACTTGTAACTGGGCAGGACCCTACGGGGCCTTCCCGGGACAGACCCTAGCTTTCCTTGGCCTCCTCATATCAGCCTGAAATCCAGACTCAGCCTTCTCAGCTTCATTCTTGTGAACACTCTAGTCTCTCCTACAACCTGTCCTTCTAAAGCTCTTTCTGTAACTGAGCAGGACCCTGCACATCCTCTACTTTAGCTCTTCTCTGAAGTACCTAGATAACACTATCTGATGCACATTTCCCGAGTTGTTTTACAGATGTGAAAACCTCCACCAAATGGAAGACGTTAACTACTTGATGACCATGAGCACATAGCCCCCAGACCTACTGGTGCCTAAGGATGGATAATGTTAACCCCTGTGACATGCCCTGTTATCCCACCGTCAACCAATCAGAGAATTGTGAAGGAGATGATCACATACCCTGCGACTCCCCATTCTTCACCTGGCCTTTAAAAATGCTTCCCTGAAACCCATCAGAGAATTCCAGGGTTTTGAGCACTAGCTGCCCTGCAATAAACTCTGCACTTCCCTTCACCACAACCCAGGGTCAATAGATTGGCTTTGCTGCGTGGGTGCGAGTGGACCCAAGTTTGGTTGGGTAGCAAACTGAGCCCAGGTTGGACTCAGCAAGATCAAACTAGCAATGATTTGTAAGCATGACTATTCCAGTAGCTTCTTAGCATCCTTCCAACACCGTGCACTCCCTCCCACCAGATATGAAACGTGCCCTCTTGTCTCATGTATAGGATCCATTCTTTGATGTGTAGATCTTGTTTATGTCCTCTGAAGACCCCAACTTATTTAAAGTTTATATAAACCTGGATCTGAGTTTTCTATTGGAAGGATTTGAAAAGTTACAAGTATTCTAAAGAAATTAGCTAGGGACACAAAAAAGAAAAGAAAAGAAAAATTATTAAATATGTGGTTATTCACAGTTATTTTGTTCTGAGCAGATAAAATTGGGGGTTGGCAGAAAACATGAGAGGACGAAAATTTGGCCCTGCAATTCAATTTCTACCCATGAAGCCTAAAGACACTGCCACACACATTGTGACAGTTGTCCCTCAGTAGCCTCCTAAACTGAATTAGGTAGAGAGATCAATCTATTTTGATGTTCTGGGACAATTCATATAACACAAAGGTTATGAGTTTCTTGAAAGTTGAAACTATCCACTGGTCAGAGTCCTGGACTGAGAATCTTTATTTCTGAGAAAACAATCCATTAGCCAAGACTTCTTGAAAACTTGAAATGTTTATATATGTTATTCTGACATAATTATAAAAATTGATAGTTTTCATTTTCTTCATGAATTTGAGTTATTTAGCCTATAGCTTTTAATTATATGTCTAAGTAGTTTTGATACTCACAAAGTTCTTTTGCATAATGAATTCTTTATTCCTGAATTCACACTTTTGTTCCATCTTAATCAGATGAAGTGCATCCTCAAGTAGTTTTCCCAATGAAGAATATTATTATTATTATTACTTACAATGAGAACTAACTTTTTTTTTTTTTGAGGTATGCGGGCCTCTCACTGCTGTGGCCTCTCCCGTTGTGGAGCACAGGCTCTGGACGTGCAGGCTCAGCAGCCATGGCTCACGGGCCCAGCCGCTCTGCGGCATGTGGGATCTTCCCGGACTGGGACACGAACCCGTATCCCCTGCATCGGCAGGCGGACTCTCAAACACTGCGCCACCAGGGAAGCCCCGACAGCTAACATTTTTAGAGCTGAAAGGTGTGCAAGACAGTCTTCTAAATGCTTTATGCGGATTATATCTTTTAAGATTCAAAATAACTCTACATGATATTGCAGTTCTATATAAGGCACTTAATAGTACTATTGTCCCCACTTTGTGCAATTTACAAGACCTTGAACATCTGAGAACATAAACAACAACAGACCAGGGTATATAATTCTTGAGTCAGCCACATTCTCTACACAGGCAATCCAAATACAAATTTCTCTATTGATTTTCGTATTTAGTGTTGCTGAGAGGAAGTCAAAGGTCAGCAGGATTTTCATCCCTCGGCAGCCGCCTGTCTTGTTGTCGTCCTCAGTGGTGGTGGCCTGTTTTGTTTTGTTTTCCTCCGATGCCACTTATGGTGGCAGCATGGGGCACTTTCCATTATGGCTTCCTGGAACAAAGTGAGCCCTTGTGATCTGCTATGCAGAGTGTTCTTCATTTCTGGAAAGGTTTCTTCCATTCTGCCTTGTTTATTGAATTTGCTACACTTGACGTTGACTGTACCTTGAAGACACCAGCAGAGTTCTGGACTCTCTCTTCCACATCAATTCTATTCTCTTCCAGCTTTCTCTGCAATAGACAGGAGTTTTTTTGTGTGTGTAGTAAGCATCGCTGTTTTAATGTTCCACAACGTCAGATCTGCTCTTCATTGCTTCCAATGGGATTTTAATTCTTCTATTGCAATTCTAGTATCCTTGGAATCCACCCCTAACTCGGCCTGTTTTCTTCTTGGTCCATATCCTTATTTAATCCTCTCACCCAAACTCGCTCTTTTCCAGTGGCTTTCAGGTCCTATTTCAAGGAGACCATGTCCTTACATCCCAATGAAAACAGCAAGTAGCTTGTAATGCTTGGGATGATTTAGGTTGCACATAATACAAAACCAACTTACACTGCAGCAAAGCATTTCAGGGACATTTTGAACAGAGCTCAGCTCCAGGCCTCAGTGCTTTTCTTCTTCTGCCCTCCTCCCCATGCCAGTTTCTTTACTGAGCTGGCTTTCTGAGATGTGAAGCCGACACAATCCATCCACATAAAAAATGAGCACCACCTCTTACAATTATTGGGGGAAAAAAAAAGTCCTAAACTTCACTCTGATTGGCCACCTTTGGTTAACCACTTTGATTGGTTAATCACTGTGTCTGAGGAAATGCATGCAGAGACTGGCTTGCATCTTTTAAAACAATCACTGTGAAATGGGGATGGTCCCTGGATCCCTAGCAATGAAGATGTGGTCACTTGGGGAAGGGGTTAATGGCTTAAAGAAAAATATGAGTATGGGTAGGAAGGGAAAGGAGAGACTGACCTAGAGTTTGTTGAGATTTGGTCTAGGTCTTAGTTTTCTGCAGCATTTTGGGGGTTTTGTCTGTTTGTGTGCCTAGGTATCTTCATGGAGAATCACAGGTGATTCTTCTTTTCCTTACCCCTCCCACCTTATCCACCAGTAAGAACTATCAACAATAACTCGAAAACATTTCCTGAATCTGACCAATTCCTACCATGGATCTGTTTTCCTCTAATCCCAGCCACTGTCATTTCTCACCTAAATCAAGACCACTGTCATTTTGACAGTCTATTATTCACCAGACAGTGAGAGTACACTTTTAAAATAGTATCTAAAATATCCACTGCATTTAGGTTAAAATTTGATATGTTAATGATAGCATACAAACCCTACCTAAAAGGGACAGCTTTTCACTATATTATAGCTACAATGTCCTTCTTTTGGTGCCAACTTGATTTCTACCTCAGGACCTTTGCACTAGTTATACTCCGTATCACATGGGTCCTCCCCACAGAAAGTTAGACTTTTCCTGACCATTCCGTATAAAATTATACCCTCCCAATTACTCTATACTCTATACTCTACACCCTTCTTGTTTTCTTTATGGTATCTCTCCTTTATTGAACTTTTTTTCCCCAGTGTAGTAAAAGCTTCTTTAGGGCAGGACCTTTTTTATACCTTGTTCACTGCTATGAGAGTGCCTGGCACTTAGCAGTCGCTCAATAAACCTCTTCAGAGTGAAAGAGTAAATGACGCAGGACAGATTCTGTGAGAGGTTATTGGCTGTGTGGAGCCAAAGATTCACATATATGCGAATCTAGATTCCACATATATGCGAATCTAGATTCCACATATATGCATTCTAGATTCCACATATATGCATTAATATAAGATATTTGTTTTTCTCTTTCTGACTTACTTCACTCTGTATGACAGTCTCTAGGGCCATCCACGTCTACAAATGACCCAATTTCGTTCCTTTTTATGGCTCAGTAATATTCCATTGTATATATGTGCCACAACTTCTTTATCCATTTGTCTGTCGATGGGCATTTAGGTTGCTTCCATGACATGGCTATTGTAAATAGTGCTGCAATGAACATTGGAGTGTGTGTGTCTTTTAGAATTATGATTTTCTCTGGGTATATGCCCAGTAGTGGGATTGCTGGGTCATATGGTAGTTCTATTTTTAGTTTTTCAAGGAACTTCCATACTGTTCTCCATAGTGGCTGTATCAATTTACATTCCCACCAACAGTGCAAGAGGGTTCCCTTTTCTCCACACCCTCTCCAGCATTTGTTGTTTATAGATTTTTTGATGATGCCCATTCTAACCAGTGTGAGATGATACCTCATTGTAGTTTTGATTTGCATTTCTCTAATAATTAGTGATGTTGAGCAGCTTTTCATGTGCCTCTTGGCCATCTGTGTGTCTTCTTTGTTGAAATGTCTATTTAGGTCTCCTGCCTATTTTTTAATTGGCTTGTTTGTTCTTTATGATATTGAGCTCCATGAGCTGTTTGTATATTTTGGAGATTAATCCTTTGTCCATTGCTTCCTTTGCAAACATTTTCTTGCATTCTGAGTGTTGTCTTTCAGTCCTGTTTATGGTTTCTGTTGCTGTGCAAAAGGTTTTAAGCTTCATTAGGTCCCATTTGTTTATTTTTGTTTCATTTTCATTACTCTACAAGGTGGGTCAAAAAAGGATCTTGCTGTGATTTATGTCAAAGAGTCTTCCTCGTATGTTTTCCTCTAAGAGTTTTATAGTATCCGGTCTTATATTTAGGTCGTTAATCCATTTTGAGTTTATTTTTGTGTATGGTGTTAGGGAGTGTTCTAATTACATTCTTTTACATGTAGCTGTCCAGTTTTCCCAGCACCACTTATTGAAGAGACTGTCTTTTCTCCATTGTATATCCTTGCCTCCTTTGTCATAGATTAGTTGACCATAGGTACATGGGTTTATCTCTGGGCTTTCTATCCTGTTCCATTGATCTATATTTCCATTTTTGTGCCAGTACCATATTGTTTTGATTACTGTAGCTTTGTAATATAGTCTGAAGTCAGGGAGCCTGATTCCTCCAGCTCCGTTTTTTTTCCCTCAAAATTGCTTTGGCTCTTTGGGGTCTTTTGTGTCTCCATACAGAATTTTAAGATTTTTTGTTCTAGTTCTGTAAAAAATGCCATTGGTAATTTAATAAGGATTGCATTGAATCTGTAGATTGCTTTGGGTAGTATTGTCATTTTCACAGTATTGATTCTTCCAATCCAAGCACATGGTATAGCTCTCCATCTGTTTGTGTCATCTTTGATTTCTTTCATCAGTGTCTTACAGTTTTCTGAGTACAGGTCTTTTACCTCCTTAGGTAGATTTATTCCTAGGTATTTTATTCTTTTTGTTGCAATGGTGAATGATATTGTTTCCTTAATTTCTCTTTCTGATCTTTTGTTGTTAGTGTATAGGAATGCAAGTGATATCTGTGCATTAATTTTGTATCCTGCAACTTTACCAGATTCATTGATTAGCTCTAGTAGTTTTCTGGTAACATCTTTAGGATTTTCTATGTATACTATCATGTCATTTGCAAACAGTGACACTTTTACTTATTTTCCAATTTGTATTCCTTTTATTTCTTTTTCTTCTCTGATTGCTGTGGCTAGGACTCCCAAAACTATGTTGAATAACAGTGGCGAGAGTGGTCATCCATGTCTTGTTCCAGATCTTGGAGGAAATGCTTTCAGTTTTTCACTGTTGAGAATGATGTTTGCTGTGGGTTTGTCATATATAGCCTTTATTATGTTGAGGTAGTTTCCCTCTATGCCCACTTTCTGGAGAGTTTTTATCATAAATGTCACCCTCTCTACTGCTGAAGTGTGTTGATAAGGGTGGGAGGTGAGTGAGATGGGGGAGAGGGTGGCAGATTATGGTTACATTTCAAAGAAGGATGTGTTATGTTCATAGCCACTCATCAAGGCAGGAAAGGCAGGTGGGTCAGAATCCAAGTCTCCTGAGCACCATCACGTTCCTCTCCTTCTACAGGAAGGAATCCTCCCTATCATGACGTGATCAGCATTTGTCCAAAAACAAGGGACAAAAGAGTTTAGACAGGAACTCTGATTCGTAGAGCTCATTTTCTAAGAATACATGAAATATATAAAAGAAATTGATATGAGGCTCTGTGGGGAAAAATGGTTACAAACAATTCATATAACAAACCCTGGAAGGCTCATATATCTTCCTAGGTTTATTAAATTTCATTTCAGAAGTTGGCTATAAATCAGCCAACAAAACCCCTTTTCAAACCATCTCCAATATCCTCCATTGTTGTTAGTTAGAAACTTAACTGCCATTTTCACAAAAGACATAACACTTTCCATGGCCTTCAACAGTCAATAACCTTGGCTGATTTAGACTCTCCATTTTGGCAATGGGCTTGAATAAGCCCCAAGAGACTAAGACTGAAAAGGCTGAGGGATGGATGGGGAGTGTGGGAGGGCTGCCAAGAAGTGGGGGAAGGCAGAGAGAGCAGAAAGCATCGCCAGCGTATGTGGAGAAGCATGGAGGGCAGCCCTGGGTGCCCCCAGACATGCCCCATGCCCTGTGGTGAAGAGCAGGAACTTCGCCCCCAGGCAGATCTGAGCTGCACTCTCTGTGTGGCTACTTCTTACAAGTGTGTCTTGGTTGGATTATCAAATTGTTTTGAGCCTTTGTGTTATCATCTGAAATGGGTAGCATCACCTAAATCATTGTGTAGTTGGGAGCATTAAATGAGATCATGCATGTAAAGCACTTAGCTAAGTGCCTGGCACATGTAAAACCTCAATAAATACAATTTCTCAGGGGCCCTCCTGTCAACCGCACATCTGCTCTCTCTCGGGACAGTCAGCTGCTATGGCCCTGTATGAATTTATAGTAAAGCCTCATTAATTTGCACCTTACTCACTTAGAATTTATGATAAGTCATCAGTGGCCTAAGCTGAAAGTTACTTTTATAAGGGCTATTTTTTAAAAAAGTAACAGGGAGGTTCAAACAAATTTATGAGGGGACTATTTAAGTTAATGAACCATTCACTGTTACTTTAGAAATAGTCATTTACATACAAATAATGGATGTGCTAATTACAAAAGTTTCTTATCTACACAGGAGGAAAGCAGGCCCCTGATTCAAAGTATAGTTCAAATTATTGAAAGTATAAAAGTTGTTTAAAAACTTAGTTTATTAGATGATGTTAAGAAATTGATATGATTATAAGGTGATAGCAATGTATTACCAATTTTTAACATAGCTATCTTGTATATTCAAGTATTGGCCATTTTTAAGAGAAAGTTTTAGCCAAGCCCTGTTCAAGTACATATGGAATAAAGGAGGAAGGAAAGAATGCAATAAAGGACACAGTTCTTCCCTCCAGGGTCCCTCCCACTGCTGATGTCATTTTTTCTTTGCCATTAAAGGAACTCTGGTCCTCACAATTACAATTTTCTCAGTAAATAACAACCATTTCTCCACTGTTTGAGGCTCTAAACACATTTTATTTTTATTCTGATAAAAACTGACATTTTCTTATAACTCTAGGCTTTTTTGAGAAACAATTTACTGTTCATCCTTTGAGCTTTAATGAATAAAGTAGGTAATGAATATATGTAAACACTGCTCATTTAAAAGCACTGATTTGGAATGAGAGAAGCAGGAGTAAGGAAAAGATAAAGTGGTCAGTTGAATGGAAACTTGCGTTTATTTGGAGAGAATACAATCCCATGGCGTCTACCAACTGGTACTGAAGGGCAAAACAAATCCTAATTTCTTCTGACTTTTAACAGAGAGCTCAAGAGATGCAGGAGACTGTGGGAAGACCTAACCCGTTTCAATAATATTTTTAAACATAGTAAACCTTTGGTTATGGAATTTCACTCTGGCTAAGATGACATAACAGGATTGGATTTACCCTCCCATCTGAAACAAATATTAAAAACAACTAAATATATGAAACAACAGTTTTCCAGACAATAGACATCAGACAAGGAAAGACAGTGATCCCTTAGAGATGGGAAAAAAAATCAGGTGGGTCTTAGGATTGCTCCAGCTTCCTGCCTGAGATGTAGCCCATAGCATGGTGGGCGGGGGGTGGGCGGGTGGGTGAGAGACATCCCAAGGGGATCCCAGAGGCCTTCCTGAGTTGAGGAGGTAGAGCTTAGAGTCTGGGGAGGCCAAGGCAGCTAGAGTTCAAGGGCGGAGTAGCAGAGAGGAGACAGTGGCACTGAGAGCTCCCCAGACAACTGTAGGGGTCCCCTTCCAGTCTACCACTGAGCACTGACCAGAACATGCATGTGGAGAAACTACCCAATGCCCTTCCACTAAGCTGAAGACTTGCAGGGGTGGTGAGGAGTTTAAGGAGGGATGAGGACAAAGGCTGGTGACTGGTTCTCACCTGAAAGGCTATTCAACAAGGTAATCTGTGAATGTTACCAGAACCATGAGGCAGAGTCACGGTCTAGAGGCTCTGGGTTGTAACTGTTGAGATTCAAGAGGATGATTGAGATGGTGAGACAAAGAGGCAGATAAACGGATGATGCTGGGCATCTTCCTTCAGGGTCCCTCGTGCTCTGTTACTGGCTCTTTTGTAGAATCATGAGTGGTTACTTTAAGGACTGCCCTGGGCTAAATATCTGGAAACTTCTAACTCTTAAAATAGTCTTCTCCGTATCTTACATAGACCAATTTTCTAAGTAGTGGAGAACTATTACTCTCCCAGCACGCCTCCCTTTTTTCTTCTGGTCAATTGCATCCCCCTCCTCCTAGGACCTGGGGCCTGAATGGGGGTGGCCATTTTCTGACATGAGCCCACAGAGAGTGGGCTCTTGGTCTATCTAAGCCACTGTGTCAGCCCCAGACCAGAGTGACTCCACAGGAGGTGGACATGTGGTCTAAGGCAAGCCAATCAGAGCTCTTTCTTGGAATTTTTTTTCACACAAGAACTGGGAGAAGAACTTCCTTCCTCTATGGTGGTAAACCTAGGATGATGGGATCTTAGAAATTGCAGGTGGCCACATCCTCAAGGAAAATGCTGTTAGTGATTAGAAAGAAAAGATGGCACAGAAAGAAGTAGAAATGATAAATGGAGTGAGAAAGACCTTTAGGGATTTAAGTTATTAGGTTTGGGCATTCCTGATGCCGTCATTATGTGAGACAACAAATTCCCCATTTTGCCTAAACTAATTCAAACTCACTTTCTTTTATCTGCATCAAAAGAAGATATAAGGAATACACTGTGATTTCTTATATCTAACTTCTGAAGTAAGAGAGAATACATTTAGTCCTTGTTCCCCATGGCATTTCTTTAGATATTTGAAAATTATTATTACATCATTCCTAAAGTATGTAATTTTTTCCAAGAAAAATATTCCAGTTCTTTCAACTAGTCCTAATATTCTATGGTTTCCAGGCCCCTCCCTATGCTGGTTACTCTACTTGGGGTATTTTCTAGCTGCCTGTGATCATCCTGAAATATGTAAACCTAACAAGTAAGGTGCCCCCAACTTGGTCCTATCAGTGACTGGCCCACACTCTGGGTGCAAATTCTTCTGTTAATACAACCTAAGGCAAAGTCAATATTTTAGGCAACTCCATTATTCTTGGCTAAATTGAGATTGTGTTTATTCTGAATCTCCAGTTTTCACATGAATTCTGCAGAGCCAGATATCCCCAACCCCACAATTGTGCAATACACTTTTTGAATTGAAGACTCTATAGATTTTCCTGTTCAGTTTCTTCTCACTTTGTTACCCTCATGGCCCATCGTGTTAAGATATAAAAATCTGATTCTTTGATCTTTAATATTAGTTATCAGTTCTAAATATGGTAGAATCAAACTTTCTTGGCTAGGATGATGGACAGAACATTTAGGGTGCCCTAGACATACTCTCTGCCTAGCCATATGAGCCCTTAAAAGGTAAATTCTAGATGGGCAGGAGTGACTGGTGTCTTCTTGCCATTCCAATTGATGAAAACCAGAGCTGCCTGATCTTGTATTTAATCCTATCCACTATCTATTAAAATTCACTAAAGCTTGCTAAGCCTCATTTCCTTGAAAGCCTATCAGGTTTCAGTTTCATCAAAGTCAAGTGCATTTAATTAACACAATCCAATTCATTCTGGAAGTGGTCAAGTTCTCTGAAAGGTACTCAACAGAGTTACTGGTGTTTTTATAGGAATTAAACATATGATAAAATAAACAAAAGTAAGCATGCTTTATACATGCCATTCTTACCACCTCTTTTGCATACAATTGAATAAATTACCTTTGGTTAGGAAGCATTAATCCTCTTTGCTAAGTGGAGTAGTTCTCATCTGAGATTCAGCCTGCTAAGGAGTGCCTTGGGAGCCAAACTTTAGCCATCTTGTACTGGCACAATGTGGAGGGGACACAGTCCTTTGGAGAGGACTGCTCATTTTGTGATGTCAAAATTTTGCCCTCTGGCCTGATCTGGGGCATTTAAACCCCTCATTAGCTCTCCCTCCCTGGTACTTTAAATTCTAAGAAGAGCTCACAAGATGGAGGCACAAGATTGCATATAGGAAACCCAGGCAGTTACAATCAAATAAGCTCAGCAGGACACAGTCAGCAGGAATTGTGTAAGGAACTGGTGTGAATATTTCAGTCCCCATGCTTCAAGGAACTTCTCTGTAATGAGTTAAATAGTGACTTGAAAAAGATATGTCCATGTCCTAATCACTGCAACCTGTGGATATTATCTTACAGGTTAAAAGGTTGAATGTTACCTTATTTGGAAAGGGGTGTTTGCAGATATAATTTAAGCTAAAGATCTTGAGATGAAGAAACCATCCAGGATGATCCAAATGGGTCCTAAATCCAAAGACAAGTGTCCTTAGAAGTGAAAGGCAGAAGGAGACAGGATGCAGACAAGAGAAGAGAAGACACAGAGGAGAAAGTGATAGGAAGATGAAGGCAGAGATTGGTGTGATGCAGCCACAAGCTAAGGAATGCCGACGGCTACCAGAAATTGTTAGAGCCAAGGAAGGATTCTCCCCTCGAGCCCCCAGAGGAAATGAGGCCCTGTCAACGCTTGTTTTCTGTCTTCTGGCCTCCAGAACTGTGAGAGAATAATTTCTGTTGTTTTAAACCACCAAATGTGTGCTAATTTGTGACAGAAGCTTCAGGAAACTAATAACATTGTCCGTAAGTGGCTGAGTAATATCCGGGAAAATGTCAAAAGGGAGAATGCGGTGGTGCCTCCCTCATGTGTCCCCCAAAGTGTACATTTTATACTCAGCCTAAAGCTGCCCTCCTTGTTGCCAGCAATGCCCAGGTGTTAGACTGCCCTTCACCCTTTACTGAGACCTCAAAGGCTGCGCACGGCTATCTTATGACTTAACCCTGCTCAGGGCAGTTAGCTGTTGCTGTTTACGTTGGTCTGGTTTCATATGGATACAGATTTTGGGAGGGGATGGAGGAGACCATTGAGGAGGGTTTCCCTAATTCAACAGGCTCTGGGGATGGAAAGAATGGGAGTGGCATCAAATAAGGCCTGGGCCAACCAAGCCACCAGCTGCCCAGAACTCCAGTCAAGAAGGGCCCTTAAAACGTAACGTGAATTCGCTGGAAATACAGGGTCATTTAACTCAGGTTTTTCATACCAAAATCCTGACATACATACCAAAATGTACCTTTGTTCCTCTCTCCTCTCTCACAAGTGTAGACAAACTCATCAAGAAGAAAAAAGAAAGCTCTGTTTCCACACATCTCTCGTGAGATGTGGTTGTTTATCTGTCTGTTTTTCAATGCATACCAGCAAATGCAGCCCAGGTCAACCGTTCTTTTTCTTTTAATTTCAGCACTCACTTTTGCATTTCAAGAGCTCTTTCTTATTTTCTGATCATCCTGTCTCATAACACCCACTGCCTTTTTCTATGGATGTAATATTGCCTTGACTTTCTCTGAGAGGCACTAATAAGTTTTGAAGCTCTGATCATTTTGTTTTGTTTCATAGAGACTTTCCTACCTTTTGAAGAATCTGTATGTTCTCCAAGATCTTTAATTTTCTACTTATTTTTCTTCATCTTCCTTAAGTTGCAGGTTTTTCTCAAGGGCTTGTAACAATTAATGTGGTAGACTGTATTTTCAAAAGATGGCTGCAATAATATCTTACAACCCACATGATTTTCTACAACATAATACACTCCCCCATCAATCTGGATCTGGGAAGACTCTGTGATTGCTTTGACCAATAGAGTAAGGCTGAAGTGACAGTTCTGAGTATGCCCTCAACTGGCTCCGCACCTTTTGCTTTCTTTCTCTTGGAAATCAGCCTCCAGGTAATCAGTGTGATTACCCTGAGACTGCCATGCTGTGAGAAGGCCAAGCCACGCACACACACATACACACAGAAAGGCCAAGGAGAAGTTAAGCACCAGGCATGTAAGTAGGAAGCCATCTCGGACGCTCAGCCCCATGGAGCATTAGATGACTCACTGCCCAGCAGCCACCTGATTCTAACTGTATGAGAGATTCCAAGGGAGAACCACCTAGGTGAGCTCAGAAAACCTAGAGAACCATGAGAGATAATAATAAGTTGTTATTTTAAGCCCCTGAATTCTGGAGTGGTTCTTCAGGCAGCAATAGATCACCAGGACACTTGGTTTCTCATTCATAGTTAAACTGTGGCAAGAAGAAGACTGGAAGCATCTGAGCTGGGCTTATTGGACTGGTGACCTTCAACCTAAAGATACTGATTGAAACTTATCTTTGAGACCTTCAATACTGCAAGGTGGAGAGCTTTGCTCTAGAGCACCAAAACCTATACCAGCTTCCCTAGTTCTTTCTGGAGTGTTCTTTAGAAAAGAACCGTATGATTTTTTTTCTTGGCCTGCTGCAGTCTTCTCTTGAGCAGGTGAAGGTGAAGGAAGGATGGGACAAGATGCGTAAACTGTTCCATATACACACCTCAACTCTCCTGCTGCTTGCCTAGGCTCAGTCCTAAGACTCTGGGGCACTGAATGGCAGACACACTCCCTTCTCAAAAGCAGTCACTTGGGTAGATTTTTCTCAGCTCATCTTCTCCCCTCCACTGCTTCTCAGTCATGACTTGTTGGGAGCAGGATTAGGGGGGTGGCTTTCCATCTTCCAGAAGTTTGTTGAGCTCTTTCTCTGGTTAATGGCTCATCTCCAACTCTCTGTTTTATTCTTTCATGTGTGTGATGCTGGTAGTTGTGTGTGTGGGGGGGTGATTATTCATTGTTTTATTCCCTCAGAATCATTTTAAATTTGGTTTTAGTTCATTTAAAATTTAGATTAGAAGATTAGAATAGATGTGTTCACTCTACATCCTAGAATCTATGTTTTATTTAAATTTAAATCACTTTAATATGACTCCCAAGAAGTTTTTTTGGCTTGAATATTTGAAAATAATTTTCTTACACTAGAAACCAAAAAGTATTTTAAAAAATTTAATTCCACTTCTGGTTTGGATATACACTTTTGCAGGAGCCTCCCTTTCAGCCTAACCACCAAAACAGCCCGGGTAATGTACGAAACCATAGATTTAAAAAGTCCATCAGAGAAGAACACAGAGAAACTCAAATGAAATAAACTCCAGAATATTAAGAATCTTTTATAGAAAAGAAGAGATTTGCTCTTACTCTCATCCCTGGTGAAACTTCAGGAGGCAGAGAAATCCACAATAGTGGGGTAAGGAGAACTTTGAAGGAAAGTCTACAGAACTTGTTAAGGCCATGTGTGGACAAGCATGGTAGAGTGGAGTCCTGAAGAACCATAGCCACAGAGCAAGCCACCCCCCACCCCAACTCCAATTTTTATGGGGTTTTGCGAAGCATTTGTGGATAGTATGCCAAAAATAAGGGGGCAAAGGAGAGCTGAGTGCGATCCAGCATGAGACAGACGAGACCATCACCAAATGTAAGGCATATGCCATTTGAAATCAGAGGGAGGGATAGAATAAAAGAGCTGAGAGGAATGCAACAAAAACATTCTAGGCTCTCAGGCTGATGGCAAAGAGAAGAGCTGAAACCATCAGCATCTTAGATACTCCAGACTTTAACCTAAGGGAGATTGGAACAGAGGAGAAAAAACAGATAAACAAAAAAGAGCCCAAGGCACTTAAGGTTTTCAACTGCCAAAGACTAGGCGAGAGGCAGAATTTCTGAAAGAAATCCCCTCATTAATTCCAGGTCTTTGCAGAGGGTTGTGATGCTGCCCTAAGAAGACCCAGGTGTAGAACAACAAGACTGATAAAGATATTCCCAGGCTCAGAAAAAGGAGGGCTGGACTCAGGAGGAAAGAGAACACCTCAGAGACCCAAAAGACAGACCACTGGGCTGTAAACCAAGGAGAGATCTTGCATAGTTCAGAAAGCTTTTATTAGTTCTCAGAGCTCAGGGACTACTGAAGAATATGTCCTAATTTCATCCTCAAAATATGTGCAGTCAGTGAGAAATTGAATCAAACTAAAACCACAACAAAGACCAGACCCAGTCCAACTACAGATCTGGTGGCCTGATGTAAAACAGGGCATGCCACTCCCTGAAGTCAAACATTATTTGTCAGTCTCTACTTTGCTTTCATGCAAAATGTCCAGAAAAAATTAAAAAACTCACAAAAAGAAAAAAGGATACCCATGGTTAAGAGAGTAAATAGTAGTCATGGAAGCAGACATAGAGATGATCCAGAGGACAGAGAGGGACATTAAAATAACTCTGTTAAAAATGCTAACAAATCTAGTGTAAAAGATGGAGAAGGTGGATGAAAAGATGGAACATTTCAGTAGAAGCATGGAAACTATAAAATAGAATGAAATTAAAATGCTAGAAATGAAAAACAATATTAAAAATGGGTTGATTAAATGGGCTTAACAGAAGAATGAACACAAACAAGGAAAGGATTGGTGAACTAGAAGACAAGTTAAAAGAAACTATCCAAATTGAAATATAAAGACAAAAAAAAAAAAAAGAAAAAAGAGTGGAGGGGAGAAGAACAAAAAGGCATTTGAGATCAGTGGAGCAATGTCAATAGTCTAACATGTGTAAATGGACTATCAGAAGGAAAGGAAGGATAAAAGAGAGAAAAAGAAATATTTGAAGAAATAATATCTAGGAACATGTACCTGGGAATACTGACCTATAGCAATCAACTCTGAGATACATGTTATTAATAGTATTGGAAAACCTATCTTAAGCCTACAAGGAACAAAGAATATTATACTCATAAGCCTTGTGAGAAGTCTATTCAGGACAATCTTCATCCAACAAATAGATGACTAGAGAATCCTGGACAAAATGACTGATGACGAACATTGAATATATTTAAGCATAGAACTGAGGCTAAAATGATGATTAAGACAAGAGTGGAAGAATAGTACGTAAATGTTATAGGTTCTGAAAAAGAAGAAACCAAACAACTAAAATGGGGAGAGAGGGAAAAGAAAATGAGGGAAACAGAATAAACTCATTGATTGACACACAGACAGTAAGTAGGAGACAGAGGATATTATTTAAGTCTTATAAACTCAGCAGTAGTAGCCTGTGTAAGAAAAAGGGGAACTTTAGGCATTAAAAGTTATTGGTATAAAGGTAAGTTCTAGAACAAATAAAATGAGACTTCCTAAATACCAAAAGAGTTACAAAAAAAAAAGAAAGGAAAAATATCACATAGAGAAAAATGTTAAATCAATGAGAAAAGGACATAACAATCTATTTTTTTAATGAGAAAAGTCTTAACAAACATTTGCAAAAATATATATATATCCAAATGACCAATATGCATATGAAGAGAGGCACAACAGCAATAAACTACCTATATAAACGCTTCAGAATGACTAAAATTTAAAAACTAACAGTACAAAATGTTGGAGAGACTGGGCAGTAAATTAAAATTGTGTACACTGAAGATGGATGTGTAAATTGTACAACTACTTTGAAAAATTATGTACTGTAATCAGTATCTACTAAACCTGACCTAGAAATTAGACTCCTGATATGTATGTGCCCAACAGAAATGTATGCATATGTACACACATTGACATGAAATAGCATATTTATAGTAGCTTTACTTACAATAGACTGAAACTGGAAGCAATACAAATATCTATCAACTGTAGAATACTGAAATAAAGGGTAGTATATTCATGAAAGGTAATATATTACAGTCACAATGCATAGCTAAAAGCAGTCATCTCTGAGACATACATTTTGAGCAAAAAAGCCAGACATAAAAGAGTACAAATTATATCAGTCCATTTATGTAAAGTTCAAAAGTAAACAAAACTAATTTATAGAGATAGAAGCAAATTGGAGAGATATTGGCTACCAAACAATATGCTGGATGCTTCTGGAGTGCTAGTAATAGCCTAGATCTTGATCTAGGTAGTGGTTACCAGGGTTTGTCCACTTTTAAAATTCAGTCATGTAAAATTTTTCTACTTTGTATGTCCTAATTAAATTAATTTTTTAAAAAATCAAGACTGAAAATAAATGAATGAAATTTCCAAATCAAATGGCAAGAAAAAGAACAAAAAATTAAACAAAAATAATGCAGAAGGATGGAAATGGTAATAATAAAACCAGAAATTATTGAGGTAGAAAACAGAAAAAGTAATAAATAAATGAAAATGTTTCTTGCTTGAAAAAAAAATCAATGTAATGCACAAGCTACTACCTAATCTAATCAATAAAAAGGAATAAAACACGAGTATAAAAATTAATGATTAAAATGTGGAAATAACCATTGAAATAGAGGAAGTAAAAATGAGACACTACTTAGCATAATTATGCAAATAAACTAAAAAGTTAAATGGATAAATTTGCAGGACAATGCAATGTACAAAATTTGACCTCAGTGAAAATAGAAAGTTTACATAAACCACTTTCCATAAAGAAACAAAGAAAGCTGTCCTAGAACTATAGTACAAAAGAAAGGTCAAGCCCAGATGATTTTACAGGTGAATTCTACCAAGCATCCAAAGATCAGAAAACCTGAATGCCACCTAAACTGTTTCAGAGCACAGAAAAAGAAAGAACATCTGCATAAACTGAATGTTTGTGTCTTCCCAAAATTCATATGTTGAAATCCTAACCCATAAGTGACGGTATTAGGAAGTGGGGCTACTGGGAGGTGATTAAGTCATGAGGGTGGAACCCTCACAAATGGGATTAGTGCCCTTATAAAAGAGACCAGAGAGAGTTCCCTTTTCCCCTTTTCTGCCATGTGAGGATGTAGCAAGAAGATGGCCATCTATGAACAAGGAAACAGGCCTTCACCAGACAACGAATCTGCCAACACCTCATCTTGATCTTCCAAGCCTCCAGAACTGTGAGAAAAAATTTCTGTTGTTCATAAGCCATCCATTCAGTCTATGGTATCTTGTTATATTAACCTGAATGAAATAAGGCAACACCCAAATTCTTTTTATAAAGCAAATATAACATTTCTACCAAAACCTGGTAAAAATGGTGCCCTCACAAAATTACAAACCAATGTCGCTTATAAATATTGATGTAAAAAAGCCTAAATAAAAGCAAACAGAATTAAAGATCACATTAAAAATAGAGAGAATATATCATGACTAAATAGGATTTATTCCAGTAAGGCAAGGATAAATCAATATTAAGAAATCTATATAATTTAACATATTAATAGAGGAAAATAGAAAATGAATGTGATTTTCTCTAAAGAACCTGCAAATGCCTTAGATAAAAATCCCAAACATAATCCTGGTAAGGATTGATGAATACTTTCTTAGAAAAATAAAAAATGCATATCTCAGTCCTGAAAGTAGATTTTTACTCAGTGTGGAAACATCAGAGGTATTCCCTCAAAAGTCAGGATGAAGGCAAGGTAGCCCACTATGTATTGGAGGCATTAAGCAAGGCAATCAGATAAGAGAAAATCTTTTGACATCTATGAATTAGAAAAGAAGTGTATCTATCTATATTCATTTGATAATTACCTGAAAGTGTATGTCAAAGGACAAACAATACAAAAAATAAAATACTTCAGTAAGATACCAGGATATTGAATTAAAATACATATCAATAGCATTCATGTATCCAATCAATAATTAATTCAAATATATAATGAAGGAGAATACTCAGTTTACAAAAGCAATGGAAAAAATCAGGAACTAGTCCTAACACAAAGTGTGCAAAATCCGTATAAAGAAAACTTGAAAAGAACCCTGAAATCACAAAAATAGACTTGAACAATGGAGACATCACTTTTCCTTGGATAGTGTGGTAGATAGAATAATTGTCCCCCAAAGATGTCCATGTCCTAATTCCCAGAGCTTGTGATGTGTTACCTTATATGGCAAAAGGGACTTTGCAGGTATAATTACATTAAAGATATAGAGATGGGGAGATTATCCTGGATTATCTGGATGGATCCAACATAATCACAAGCATCCTTCTAAGAGGGAGGTAGGGGGATCAGAGTCAGAGAAGACAATTTGAACATAAAGGTAGAGGGATGTGGGATTTAAAGCTGCTATACTGCTGGCTTTGAGGATGGAGGAAGGCCACAAGCCAAAGAAGATACAAAGGCAAAGAAACAGATTCTCCCCTAAGTCTCCAGAACTAACACAACATTACTGACATCTTGATTTTAGCCCAGTGAGACTGACCTTGGACTTCTGACATGCAGAATTGTAGGATGATAAATTTGTATTGTTTTAAGTCACTTAATTTGTGATAATCTTTTACAACAGTCATAAGAAAACTAATAAAGATTTAATGACTCAACAGCATTAGAAATACCAGTTCTCCCACATTAGCATATATTTAAGATGATCCCAATAAAAATATCATTAAATTTTTATTTTCTGGAATTAGAGAACTTGCATCCAACTTGGTCACTTCATATATATGTGAAAAACTCTGAAAACAAGAAAACTGAGAAGAGGCCAGCCATACCAGAAACTAGAACATACCACAAAGCCATGGTAATGAAAACATTATGGAAATGATCACATAGTAGACAGACCAGTGGAAATAAATAGCAAATCAAGAAATAGACCCAAGTCCATCTAGAAACTAACTGTATAAAAAAGATTGCATCTCAAATGACTGGGATAAAAATGATTTTTTTAATAGATGGTAATGGGACAACTAGTATTCATTCCTGAAATTATATACCAAAATAAACTCTAAATGGATCAAAGATCTAAAATTAAACTATTGAAGAACTAAAAGAAAATATGGGTGAATTCCTTTATAACCTAAAAGTGGAGAAAGACTTTCTACACTATAACTCAGAATCCATATAAAATAAGGATAAATTCAACTACTACATAAAAAAAATTTTGCATGACCAAAATGAAAAAGAAAAATCAATAAACAAATTATCAACTATTAAAAACAATTGCAAAATATATCATGTATAAACGACTAATCTTCCTAACATGTAAAAACTCTATTTTTTAAAATGTGGGAGATGGAGCAAAAAGCATGAGCAGATAGTTCACCAGAAAAGATATACAAATGTCCTTTAAATATGAAAAAAATGCTCAGCTTCACTCATAATAAGAGAAATGCAAAATAAAACTAAATCAAGACATCCTTTCTCACCATCAGATTGCCAAGAAGTCAAAAGCTTGACAACATTCTGTTAGCAAGGCTGTTGGGAAACCAACAATCTCACACTTAGCTGGTGCAAGTGCAAAACAGTACAATCCAGTGGAGGAGGAACTCACAATATCAAACAAAATTGCATACATCTTAACCCTTTGACTCTGTAATACCACTTCCAGTGTTTTACCCTTAAGATACACCTTAAGAATCATTATGTGAGGTGATGGATGTTAGCTAAACTTACTGTGGTAATCATTTCTAAAAGTATTCATCTATCAAATCATTATGCTGTATACCTTAATGTGATACCATATGCCAATTAGATCTCAATAAAACTGGAAAACATACACCTACAGGATTTATATGAACTTCTGGTTCCCAGTTTGACATGTAAAAAGCTTGGAAATGATCACTTTCACCCCCATGATGAGAAAAAAATGCTGAACAAACTGAAAATCAACAACTCTTCTTAGGTCCATCAGAGAACTGAGGTCAAAGGGGAAACCACTGGCCTGAAAATTGAACAGGAAAACATGGAGAACCACAGGCCCAGGGAGCAGAAACCAGTGCTGGAGCCAGCAACTGGTAGGAAATCAGTAGGAAAACAAAGGTAATTGACTAATTGCTGGGGACTGAATGTGCACTAGTTTGAGAAAAAGTCTTGGGGACCATCAATAAGGGGGTCTACAGTTTCCTGAGTTTTATCTCCAGGAGGCTTATTGGTTCTGAGGGTAAAGAACTGAGAATAATCCCCTTGTATTTCCAGGAGCCAGAGGGGCAAGGGGAGGGGTACATTAACTATTTAAAATACACCCAAAGCTTTCCTTTTTCCTTAGCAAAGGTCTGCCCTCAAGAAAAATATTTTGTCAGGGCCTAATTGACATGAGGGAAGGGAAGTGCCCAAATTCAGCCTCCTCTGGCCTTCCTGTCCCACCTAAAGGTAGGAGGCGGGAAATAAACTGAGAAGCACTTGTGAAGGTCACAGCCTTGGGCAAAGACTCTCTAAAAGATTGAGACCTGATCATAGGATTATAGAACATTTCCCCTCTCTCCCTCCCACACCCTCGCCACCCCAAAAATAGGGTTCCCATATAATATCAGGGGAATATAACTGGAAGAACTGCAAGTCTCAGATATTGTTTAAGAAGAAGTCTCTAGGGAAAACCAAAGACAGCAGAGGAGACAAAAATAGAAGGATACCAGGGGGAAGATTTTAGCTTCTGACACCTGCAGCCACAGCAAACAGTAAACACAGCCTAACTCCTAGCCAGATAAACATAAAACCTCATACTAATGGCCTGTTTATCTCAGTTTCTTTTATTTGGTAGAGTATGCCCAATTTTCAACCAAAAAAAAAAATGCTAAAAGGCAAAACATACAGTCTGAAAAGACAGAGCAAGCAGCAGAACGAGACTTAGATATGGTAGATTTTGGAATTATCAGACCAGGAATTTAAAATAACTATGATTAATGTGCTAAGAGCTCTAAAGGAAAAAGTGGACCACATGCAAGAACAGATGGGCTGTGTAAGCAGAGAGATGGAGACTCTAATAAAGAATCAAAAGGATATGCCAGAAATAAAAAACACAGTAACAGAAATGAAGAATGCCTTTGATGGGCTCCTCAGTAGATTGGACACAGCTGAGGAAAGAATCAGTGAGCTTGAATATATCTCACTAGAAACTTCCCAAACTGAAAGACAAAGAATTAAAAAGAAAAAAAAAAAACCAGAATAGCCAAGAACTATGGGGAGACAATTACAAAAGCTATAACATATGCATGATGAGAATGACAGAAGGAAAAGAAACAGAGAAAGGAACAGAAGACACACACCTCCACAAACACAAAACAACATATGCACACGGCCACTCAATGAAGCACTATTTGTAGCAGCAAAATATTGGAAACAACCAAAATGTCTATCTATGAAAGACTGAATAAATAAACTATGATTTATCCTCTGACAACGCAGTACTATATAGCAGTAAGAAAGAATGGAGAAAATCTCCATTAGCTGACATGGAGAGATTTCTGGGATATATTGTTATATTTTAATTAAAACATAATTTAGATTTTCTTTAAAAGTACAAAACATATACATATTATTTGTATCTTTACATATTACATGATATATTATTCATAGAAGTATAGATATATAAATAGATATAGATATTAGAATACTACTTTTTTTTTGTAAGAAAGACGGGCTTATTTTTGCAAAAAGAAACACAAGAAAGATGAATTAGAAGTCAATAAAAATTGTTATCTTAGTGGGTGAGTGAAAATGGGGAGGAAAAGATAGGGATGGAAGTGAGACTTCCCTAAATGCAACTTTTGCATGATTTTGACTATTGAGCCATGTAACCTTTTTGCATATTCAAAAGTAAAATTACATCAAAAAAGGATGAGGGCTTCCCAGGTGGCACAGTGGCTGAGAGTCTGCCTGCTGATGCAGGGGACATGGGTTCGTGCCCCGGTCCGGGAAGATCCCACATGCCGCAGAGCAGCTGGGCCCGTGAGCCATGGCTGCTGAGCCTGCATGTCCAGAGCCTGTGCTCCGCAACGGGAGAGGCCACAACAGTGAGAGGCCCGCGTACCGCAAAAAAAAAAAAAAAAAAAGAAGCAGATCCAAAAAGTGAATGCAAACAGAAATAAATGAACCTAACAAAATATTGGAAGCAACCTAAATGTCTGTCCATAAAAGATTGTGTGATTTATTGTCTCACAGTATAGTACTATATGGTACTATTTAGCAGTAACACAACCACACACAGAAAAAGAACTTTCGAAGTAGCTCTGAAACATAACACTCTGGTTGTATACACTCATGGCATATATGCTAAGATTTTTAAAGAAGCAAAAATATCTGAACATTATTTCATAAGTTTGCTATTAAAGGTGCTATTGGTAAATCTGAAACTCTTTATTGTACATAGTAAATGTATAAATGAATAAATATAGCTATGTTTTGGGGAATGGGGTTCTCACCGCGGACAGGGGAGAATCAAATACGGAATGGGTGAAGGTGGGTGGTGTTCGATTTCATCTGCAGATATCAGTTATAAACTCACAATTTTGTAATGTTCCCTAGTTGTGTCCACTGAAAGGATCTAAAGGAAATGACCCCCAGCATATTAAATGATATCCTCAGAGAAGCTTCATTTCCATGCCTAGTTCTCCACTCCATTCCCAGCCACTTCCCATAGGTGACAATTTCCTTTTGTTCCTGATTTATCCTTATTTAGTTTCTTTTTGAAAAATAAGCAAAAACATACATAAGTATACAATACATTCTCATTTCTCCTTTCTTACACAGAAGGTGCCATATAATGAAACTTCATGCCCAGCACTTGATTTCTAAATACCAGTCCTCACTAAAAGAAGTCTCCTTTAAAAATGACTGATTCCATATCTGAGGTGTAGAAATTACAAAGTAAGCTTAGAACATTTTTTGTGCTAGAAAGCAAGGGAGACTCAAAGACTGAAGAGGATATAAACAAAGGACATAGGAGCTAGCTTGAAAGGGCTCTGATTAGAAGAATGTTGGATAATTTGAACATCAAAATTAGTAGTGAAGGTAATAGGCCATAATATATTGAATTTAAAAATCCATAAATTCATAGTCATACTCAAAGAGAGATAGAAAAGGTGAGGGGGGATGAAGAATAAAGTTCTTTATAGGAGCTTGCCATCTAAGAAAGACAGAAAGGATGAGAATTTAAAAAATCATGATTTTGCAGTCATCAATATAATCATTGCTTCCAGCAAGGATCCTCAATGGATGCTAAATTGGATTGGATTAAAGATTGTTGGGGCACAGTACATGTACAAGATTTCAAAGTCTCACCCACACTTATCCCCCACCCTCACACCCCAATTTACTTCTTACATATAAAGATAATGAGCTACGTTTAAAATAGAAAGATCTGGAATACAACACCTTACCCAAGTGATCAAATTTAGCAACACCAGTAATAAAACTACCTGATGTTATATGCCTCCTTAC
Source organism: Mesoplodon bidens (assembly GCF_964165515.1). NCBI lineage: Eukaryota > Metazoa > Chordata > Mammalia > Artiodactyla > Ziphiidae > Mesoplodon > Mesoplodon bidens. The sequence goes on along the minus strand of NC_138164.1, from coordinate 17,282,610 downwards.
TCAATGCATGACAAGTATACAATATCAACGATGTAGTATTATTGCTAAATATATATTGAATATATATATGCATATATATACATATATTCTTGCTAAATATCTATATTCAGTACTATATATATTAATATATTATATATATAATATATATATAATATATATATATATTAATATATATATATGTTATATATATATATATATATAATATATATAGTGACCCCAAGTCTAAGCATGAAGAAGTAATCATACAAAATCCAGATTGAGGCACTCTACCAAAAATCTAGCTTAAATTCTTTAAAATGAAGAGGTGAGGGAGTCCCTCACTAAGGTGAAGGAGTGTTCTAGGTGAAAAAAGACTAAGGATAAATGATAACCGCATTCAGTACTTGATCCTTGATAGGATTTGGGACTGTGGGAGGGGCAAACAACTTTGATGGAAATGTTTGGATCGATTAGGGTAAATTGAAAATGGGTTGTACCATTAAATAGTATTATTGTATTAACATTAAATCTTTGGGGTATAATAAAGGTGTTGTGGTCATGTAGGAAAATAGTCTTATTCTTAGAAGAATCATGCTGGTAGTTTAGGGATGAAATGTCAGGATGTCTGCAACTTACCTTCCAGTGACTGAGAAATAAAAATATATGTGCATAGAGTGAAAGACACAGAGAGAGCTAAAGCAAGAGTGAGAGAGAGAAAGAAAGCAAGTACAAATATGGCAAAATAACAGCAATTGATAAATTAAATGTGAGTATATATTGATGTTTATTGCAATTTTTCTCTAGATTTGAGATTTTTCAAAATAAAAACTTGAAAAAATATACAAAAGTTAGAAATAGTTTGTAGACTTGCAAATGAGTGAAAATGGGAAATTGAAATATATTGTAGCATGATTTGTAACTATAACCATGTAAATTACTTCTATTGTAAATAACTGAGCAGCCAAGCTACAGCTAAGAAGGATGATAAAACTATAAAATGTAAAAAGAAAAAAATAATAAAATGTTATGTGATTTTGAGTATTAAGAAAAAGTATATAATTTTAATAAAGCAAATTCAATTTTCTCATGTCTCCACTAATAAAACATTGAAAAAGGTAAACACTATCATTTTGCTCTTTTAGTTCAAGACAGAGGATTTAACATATGCATTTAGCTCTGCTCTCCTCTGGATTCCAGATTTATTTTATTTTAGCTTTTCAAATGAGCACATGAAGACTTAGGCTGGAGAGGAAACTACAGTAACAAAATTCTGAAAACTAAAAAATGGATGGACAGGTAGTGCCTAACTCAGCAGTTGAGAAGTCACTGCGTCCTAAACCTTTGTGATGGGGAAAACCACAAAGCAACTCAATTTACATTGCAGAGCCCATAAAAGAGGTTCAGGAGTGGGCAACACAAGATATTTTGGGAAGTGGGGGGTGAAGGTGGCTTAAAAAGAGAAGGACTGGCTACATGTTTATTTTAAAAAGCTGTATCTCTTTGGCACTCTTAGTAGCCATGAGCCTGTCCCTTCCCCATAAACTGGAGGTTTATTCTCTGGAAAGCATAAAACAGGCATGTTGAGGGTAAGAGTACCATACTGAAAATAGAGAGATTAAATAAAAGTTTACATCAGACTACTGAGAACTGGCCTCCAAACTTCTTTTTCCACTTGTCTTCCAGTAAGCTGGGAGCCAGGCATTTAACAACCAAACAGGGAATTCGAAGTCCAGGCTAAAGTGACCAGCCCCCCAAGAGACTTAAAGATAGTGACACAGGGGGTTCCCCCATACTACAGCCCAGACAGATCACACTAACAGGAGAGCCACAGTTGACAAGTTCCATCACATAACCAAAGTGCCCCAGGCGTAGCTATAAACAACCAAGGATCATGAACATTTGAGAAAACATTTAATGTGAAAAAAGGAGATCAAAAGAACAAGGGGATGGAGGAGGGGATAACTAAGGAAACAGAAACAATTCAAGACAACAAACCTTAATTAAAAAACTATCCTTAGGGCTTCCCTGGTGGCTCAGTGGTTGAGAGTCTGCCTGCCAATGCAGGGGACATGGGTTCATGCCCCGGTCCGGGAAGATCCCACATGCCGCAGAGTGGCTAGACCCGTGAGCCATGGCCACTGAGCTTGTGCGTCCGGAGCCTGTGCTCCGCAGTGGGAGAGGCCACAACAGTGAGAGGCCCACGTACCGCAAAAAAAAACAAAAAAAACAAAACTATCCTTAAAATCCTCAGAAACAGTGACCATATTGTATCAATGAAACAAGAATAGAATGCTGTAAGAATGGAACATACAGAAAATTTTAGAACTCAATAGACGTAAAAGATACAATTGAGGAAAAAGGCCCAGTAATTAGAACAAAAACACAAATAGAAAATAAGAGAGGAAAAATATAAGAAAATATGAGAACTAATCCAGCATTCAGAAAATGCAGTTTCAAAGAAAAAGCAAAGACAACAAAGGGGAGGAAATCATTAAGATAATAATAATTTAAGAAGTCCATGACCAACTCTCTGTTCTTTACCACCCCTCCACACCTGCGACTCCTCAGATCTTGCCCGACTCTTTTGATGACAGACACCTTCCTCTTTCCTGTTGCTCAGAAAAAGGAACTGTCATCAATTCTGATTCTTTTCTCTCTCACATAAGCCCACATCCGTAACACCCCAAAATCTTGCTGGTCCCAACTTCAAAGAGAACCAGAGCTTGGCCAAATATTTCCCATTTCATTCTGAGTGAAAACCAAAGCATGTTTAATGGAGCATAAGGCCCTAGGTGATCTGACACCTCTTACCTCTCTCTTCTTAACTCTCACCTCCTCTTATCTCCTCTGCTGGCCCCTCTGCTCACTCTGCTCCAGTGACACTAGTCTTCTGTGGCCCCTTGAGTCCTCCAGACATGCTCGATCCTGACAGCCTTCACCCTTATGTCATGTCAATATGTTCTTCTTCCAGATATCAGTACAGCTTGTCCCCTTAGCTCTTTCAGGACTTAACTCAAATGTCACCTTGGTGGGGCTCTCCTTGATCACCTTACTTAAAACTGCAACTATCCCAACACTCTACCCCCCAGAATTCCTTTTCCCTCCTCCCCATTTTATTTTTCTCCATTGTCTTTGTCATCATATAACACTCCAGCTGTTTTACTGTGTTTGTTTATGATCTTTCTCTTTTAGTAGAATAGAAGCTCCCTGAGGGCTGGGAGCTTTCACTGTTTTACTCCCTGTTGTGTCACCAGCATAGAGAACAATGCATGGAGCTTAGGGAGCACTCGATAAATATTTGGGGGATGAATTATTCAATAAATGACTGCTCACTGAGTGCACAGCACAATGGATGGAAATAGATCTATACCAAGAATATGGTAAGGAGGAAGGGGAAGAAAAGACCCTACAACTTGCAAAAAATAGGTCATTTATAAAGGATGGAGAATCAGAGTGGCAACAATCTTTCAACAGTAATAACAGAAAGTAAATGCAATGAAGTAATGTCTTCAAAATTCCTAAAAAAAAAAATCCTTTCTAGAAATCTATATCCAAAATGTCAATTAAATGTAAATGTACACTAAAGACACTTACAAACATGCCTTAAGGCCTTTGTACCAGTTAGTCCCTCTTCATGAAATATTCTTCCCCCAAATAACATTACAGTTAATTGCTACACCTCCTTTAAGTCTTTTCTCACATGTCAGCTTCTCAACAAGGCTACCCTGAGTTCCTCTGACTCTGTCCTAGTGCCCCTGATCCCAATACTCCCCTAAGATCCAGACAAGAGGGCCTCTGACCTGGGTCTAGGTTTTGTAGGGCCCATTGCATCACATACGCACACACACACACACACACGCACACACACACATTATTAAAAAATATATGCATACCTCTGTCAATTGGAATCTGGTCATCCAAGCTGGCCCAGCACTCTCTCTAACTGTCAATGTCCACTCTCAATACTAATGCCATTCAGGCCCCAGGAAAATGTATCTCTCCATCTCTTTCTTTCTGTCCTTGAAATAAAAGGAAACTGTACGTGAAAACAGGAAGTTTTGTGGATTGGGTCATTGCCAACATCAAAGAGGGACACTGCTTTGGAGTTCAGGTAGAATTTGAGCTGCAGAAACACTTAAACAAAAGGCTAATTAACTTGTCAAATCTTTTCTCTCAGATAGTGTCAATGCAGTAGATTCTTACATAAGACAGTAAGAACGTGCTAGAAAGTACATTTTCTAGCACATCATTTTATTACTTTTCTTTGAATTCCAATTTGTGGTTCTAAGGTACTCACAAAATCAAGAGATACCCACAGCAGTTGCACACGGCAGCTGAAGAATATTTTGCAATATGAAATGATCCACATTGCTCTTAAAGTTGTATATATCTAGGTCTAGACAAAACATAAGTCAAGTGTGATGCTAATTAAATGGGTCCTTACCTGATCTCTTGCTTCAGGCTCCACAGATGTTAGGGGCAGGGCTGATCCCCTTGTCCTTCTCTATTTTTTCTTTCTCCTTGGCACTTAGCACTTTCTAAAATACTATGTAATTGACATATTCATTATGTTTATTTTTGTCATTAGACTTTCTCTTCTAGAATGTAAGATCCTCAAAGGCAGGAATCTTGGAACAGTATTCACTGAGGAGTCTCAAATACTTAGAACAGTGCCCAACACTTAAAACACAATTCCTTCCTAGAATTCTTCATAAGAGCTCAATGAAGTTGAATGAACTAATGCATGGCTTAATTCTATGTGTTTTCTTTTAAAAAGCAACTGAAGCATGTGCACTCCCAAACAAGGGCTAAATCAAATGATAGGAAGACATGGGGTTCAAAATCCACGGATCATGTATAAGAGAGACTCAAAGGGCCTATCCAGGATGATGAGGAAAGAAAAGCCCAGCAGCTGTGCAACAGGCTGGAGGCTGACAGGTCCAGACTGGTTCAACTTACAAGGCTCCCGAGAGATTTCAAGAAGATGAAACTGACACAATAACTAAGATGGTGGAATATATCAAAAGGAAATTTATGCAACTGAGGAAGTATTTGATGTTGAATTATTGACAGTAACAGGGAAAAACAAACAAGCAAGGCAATTATTAACTCCAGGGAACAACATGTTTGACAGAAGAGGAAAAGTGGGCACACGGTGTACCCCATGGCCTATAACAGTCATAATAACATAAGCACAGAACATCCATGTGAGGGTGTCATGGGGGACCAGGGAGGATGACAACCAAACCCTTATCTTCCATATGGAGAGTCAAGGGATTATGCCTGAAACAAGAAACTCAAGAAGCAGTAATATAAGAAATGTATTTGGCGATATGGAGATAAATACCCAAAGAATTGGCTAAGAGGCGATAGAGGGAAATGGAGGGGTGGGCATGGGGGAGGGTTTTAGTTTTTCATAATAAGCCTGGAGGAATAACTGATTCTCTAAACTGTATGCATGTAAGACTCTAATAAAAATAAAAACTAGATTAAACGTAAGCAAAGCCCACCACAAATCTCATGCATATATAGACATATAGATGTACATGGATCAAGAGGTGCGCGTGCCAACCAGAGAAAGTGGTTACTTTCCTCTTAGTGAAGCGAGTGAGATGTGGGCGTGGCGAGGAGGGTGGGTGAGGAGGAGGTGGATGACTCATGTTTTGCTCCATTTACTTCAATATTGGTTTTGGTCTCAAAGAAAATGCAGTCATGTATAATTTGAGAGATTAGACAAAAAGATACATATGGGCAAAAGAATGACATTTGGAAGAAGTATCAAATTAACAGTTAATCTGAGGCAGCCCCTTATCTAACTGTAAATTGGAATAGGAGACAGAGAAGGGGAAAAAAGCAAGAGCTTTCAGTGGAGATTGGAAAATGAGGATTGGAGTCCTCCAGAGTCCTGGGAGAGGACTTTCAATCCTGAACGCAAACATGAAACTCCAGGGTTCTATAGAGGCACGGTACTTTTGCAGAGAGACTGGTCCTCACACTGCATCTTTGATGGAACCCCAAATCATCCCCTCCTGGCTGAATGTAACAGCAAAGCTCCCCCACCCATCCAATCCCATCCCCAGAATTTAGGTTTGCATCACTCTGTGGGTTGGGTTTTTTCTAAAGGAAGGAAAGTACCTTCCTAGGAATAAGCTGCATGATGTCTGCCTCCTGCCCTCTGGCCAGCCTCACAGATGGACCACTCTGGCCAGCAGCCACCCAGTGCTGCCCTTGAGTGTTCTCAGCCCACTCAGCCCTGGCCTGCTCCCCTGCCGGAGGCCCCTGGGAGCTGTAATATCATGGGCCATTACAGCAGAACATTGCCTCTGCTGCAGGGGCAGCTGGCTCGCCCCTGGAGAGCTGGGCCTCAGCAGATGTTACACCTCCCTCCCCACCGTCACCAATGAGCAAGGGGAGGGTGTCTCTTACTGGAGACATCAGGGCCATCCGGCAGGCCAGCAGGATGCCCGAGAGGCAGTGCGTGCCTTTACCAAACGAACACTTCTTGCATAATGGTAGGTCAGAAAAGAAAACATGGTGGTTTGTGGGTTTTGCTTGATTTTTGTTTGGGGCGGGGTGACTGAGGAAGAAAAGGGGCTATCAAATCACAACAAATTATTATCCATCTAGGCACACATTAAGCCTTGCTAATTTCATGTATAGACTCAATCAACACTAGCTGAGAAATAGTCATAATAGCTAACATTTGTTGGATACTGAATGGTATACCATGTTCCATGCTGATTCTTCATATCTATCATCTCAGCTAATCATCACAAACTTATGAAGTAAGTGCTGTGATCACCCTAATTTTATAGATGAGGCAGTGAGACTTGGGTTAAATAACTGGCCCAAGATGACAAAGCCTGAGTGCCAGGATTGACCCATTTGTCCCTGGTTCTTGGATATTACACTCTACTACCTTCCAAACAATTAGAGGCTAGGTTTTGAGCTAGACACTCTAGGTCAATCAAAAAGCTTATGTTTACTTTAGGCTGCGGTCTTTCCAAACCATTTGGGGTTGAGGACAATGAAGTTAAGTATACATGGTTGGGGTTAGGGTAGAAAGGCACTGGTCTGGTGATAGCACAGGTGGACTTAGGGTAAAGGATGAGTCCAGATTGTCCTCACTCGTGGAATAGCAAATCCATTAACTGCATGCCTGTGTCTCATTGGCTTAGGAACCATGCCAGACTGAGCATGCAAGAAGCTGGCCTTCAGACCCTGCAGCTGGGCAAGGTAAGGGCAGGCAGGCAGAAGCAATGGGTGGGAGGGATTGAAATGGTCGGGGAGGGAGAAGGAAGTCTTAGAAGGTTAGTCAGTGAAGCTTAGCTGAGTTGCTATCAGAGCCACTGAAGACTTTTGAGTAGGGCAGAGTCAGGATTTAAAATAGTTTTGGGGGACTTCCCTGATGGTGCAGTGGTTGAGAGTCCGCCTGCCGATGCAGGCAACACAGGTTCGTGCCCCGGTCTGGGAAGATTCCACATGCCGTGGAGCGGCTGGGCCCATGAGCCATGGCCGCTGAGCCTGCGCGTCCGGAGCCTGTGCTCCACAACTGGAGAGGCCACAACAGTGAGAGGCCCGCGTACCGCATAAAAAAATAATAATAGTTTTTGTCTAACGACTGTGGATGTATAGCATTTGTATGCAGAATGAACGGGAACAAGAAAAGATGGGAATTAAGGAAGCAGTTCAAATGGTCATGAAGCCATTCTTCTAAACCTTAAAAACCTCATGTCTATGAAAATCATGGAAATGACATTTAAAATGATCAAAACAGCCTTGCAAAGGAAAGAGAACCCCGGCTTCCACCACCTTCTAAAAGATGCCCTCTGAACTGCCTCCTTGCCGGCTTCCTTCTTCACTCCTTCTATCCTCCTGCAGGAGGATTCTCCACTGACAGTGACCACGGAGGGAGCAGGAGGCCAAGGAGGATTTCGTTTCCGTGAGGACTACTTTGCAATTGCCCAGTGCCAGCAATACATACGCAGCTCTGTGTAGAGAGGAGTTTGCATTGAATCTGGTAGAAAGGAAACTCAAAAAAACCTCTGTCAGAAATGACAGCTCTTGACAAGATGAAAGGAAGTGTCTTGCTCAGATCTTCACTTAAAACAATCTGGAGTTCCATTAGTATTCATGGAGGAGATGCAGTGTGGAACAAGTGCAGCCCCGTGAATAAAATTAAAACTGGTATTGACTCTCGGCACAGAAGGAGGGTGGGAGGGGGCTGCCGGGAGCTGGCTGGCCTTCCACAGCCTTGATTCTTAGTGGCCAGATGTGACCCATTCAACGCACTGCATGTACGTTTCAATGGGGCGATTTACCGTTGTCAATAGCTGTCCATCACCATGCCTTTCAGCCAACCGCATCCACCTTCTGATTTCCAGGAGTGAAGTCAGCCTCAGGTACCTCCTTTGTTCATCCCAACATCATCCCAGGTGGACCCTGTCCAGGTGCTGCTTCTAACCGGCTCCTGATTCGGCTCCATTCTGTGTTATGATTCGTACCCTGACCTTTGAGGTCCCTGTTGGTATTTGTTCTCACTAATTCTGATACTTCTTAAGTATCAGAATAAAGTGTCTCTTCTTAAGGCCTTTGGTTTTTATGTTTTCCCCTCCCCATCCTGCCAGCCCATTCTACTTGAGACCACAGAACACCCAGGCCTGGTCTTCCTGAGCTCCAACCCAGCTCAAGCCCAGTCTGCTTTGTCCTTAAGTTGAAACTTTTTGTACAAGTGGGCAGTAGGGTAGGGCCATCTTCCTCAAACTGTCCCTTGCAAAACCCATCAGGCTGGTCATCCCCAAGGGTGTCATGCCCACCTACAAGGGATCAGGAAGGAAAAGGGAGAGTTTTCTCCAGGAAAAAAAGAGTTGAAAATTTTCACTTGCCTATTCTTGGCTCCCTTTCATGGTTCCTACAGGTTTAGGGTGACCCGGTTCTTTGGAGGTCTGATATGTCCTCAGCGCTTATTTGCAAGGCCATGTTAGCCCCTAATTGTATTTGCAGCTGCAGCTCTTGACTCCAGAAGGTGGTCCCCTGTTCAGAAAAACATCTCCGTCTGTCACTGCTGCCCGTATGTTTCCCATTTCCTAGACCCGCCTGAGCAGCTGTCTCCAATGAGCCGCAGACAAGATTTCTGCTCCAGAGAATCCAAGCTGAGCAGGGCATTCCTAAGAGCAACATCCAGCACCAGGATGGGGGGCCTGGGTGCTGTGAGCGCTGGGGGCCTGGGAGAAAGCAAGCGGCCACTTGGCAGGGGCCCTGCCCCATGCTGGAGGGACCTTACCAGCTAACCTCCAAAGTGACAAAGGCACCATTTCCAGCCACTTTTTTTTTTTTTTTTTTTTTTTTTTGCCGTACGCGGGCCTCTCACTGTTGTGGCCTCTCCCGTTGCGGAGCACAGGCTCCGGATGCGCAGGCTCAGCGGCCACGGCTCACGGGCCCAGCCGCTCCGCTGCATGTGGGATCTTCCCGGACCGGGGCACGAACCCGTGTCCCCCGCATCGGCAGGCGGACTCTCAACCACTGCGCCACCAGGGAAGCCCCCAGCCACTCTTCATACAGTTCTCATGTTTATTTAATGACAAAGGACAAAAATGACTCTCTCAGTAATGTTCAGGGACTCCAGAAAATGCTATTACAGACCCACTTGCCCTCACACCCCCCTTACTTCCCCACCCCCTTACCTGACTTTACTCTCCGGCCCTCTGCTTTATTTTCACCTCACGTGACAGCATTCCCTCTCCTCATCTTTGCCTCTTGAAGGTTCACCCTGAGTCTGAACAAAATAACTGGTTCGACTTGACGGTGGCTCTGCTTTTCAGAAGATGTGTACTTGGCTCTTGGTCTCCCTGAGGTCAGAGGCTAAAGCTCTTCATGATGGAATGACAGCAATCCTCTTAAGGCCTGAGAACCCAGGCCCTGGAAGTAATGGGACTCTGGAGCTCTGGACAGCTACTGTGTGCACATAATTACTCTGACTGTGAGTCTTCCCATCGACCGTAGTCTAGACATGAAAAGGATCGGTTCGTAGCCGGTTTGGAAAGAGCAGCTAACTCTTCTTTCTGTTGTCATCTGGTTAACTTCAGATGTTCCCAAGTCCTCGAAAAATGATTCAGACCTAATATGATGCCTCTCTTAACTAAGCTGCGTTTAACAAGGTCACTTCTGCACCCTATCACCTTCCAGAAGCTGCTACCAGAAGACACGGCTGGAAAAGTTGGATGATAGTCATTTTGGTGATAGAGGTGGAGACCTTGGTGATGTCAACCAGTCATAAGGACTGGATCTCTCCTCTGAATGATGTAAGTACTCTCTTAATGATGCAAGTACTTCTGTAGTGCTTACTATGTGCCTTGTCTTGTACTATACACTTTACAGGTGTTATTAACCCACTCGATCCCCACAACAGCCCTTTGAAGCAAGTTCTCTTACTATCATCTGTATATTTTAGATGTAGAAACTGGCAGAGAGAGGTGAAGTAACTTTGTGTACTAGCAAGTAGTGATGCCTGATTGAAGCGTCGAAGTCTGACTTTACAATTCAGGTCCCATAAGTATCAGAATAAAATTCTTTCTATGACAACATGCCCTCATCCATTTATTATGTGTTGCTGATTATTCATTGTTGGTCGTTTTCGGAGTCTATGTTTCATCTGTAATTAAATCATAAGATATTTGAAGGCCAAGACCGTGTTTGATGCATCTTTGTATTTCTCACAGCATTCTTATTATTTATTATTATTTCTCACAGTGTCTTACATGTCTAATTGCTTAATAAATGATTACTGATTAACGTGGTGAAGAGAAAAAAGGAAATTAATCTAACCAATTTCAGTCTTTTCTATAAGTTATTTTGCCTCCTGAGAATCTCTCCAAGAGTATACTTTACTCCCCCAGGAGAAGTTATTTTTAAAACTAAATAACCAAGTACTTAAGAAAAATTCATCCCTCCTGATGAACTGATGTTCATGCTGTTTCCCTTTTTATTTCTGCTGCCAAGAAGCTCAAGGCTATTTTTTTTTCTTTAGAACACTTGTTATATTTAGTCTAAATATTCTGGTACAATTATATCCCCCTTTATTATTTGACCTTAAATATGTGTTATCCTTGTACTCATATTAATAGCTTTATGAATTTTTTATCCATGTATTTTATTATAAGCCACCTCACTTACTTTTTGGATGTCTGATAGTAGTCTGGAGTAGGTGGACCTCAATTTCCTCATCTGTAAAATGGGGAATGCAATAGTCCCTACATCACAGGGTGGTTGTGAGGATCATACGAATTGAAACTTGAAACACCGGAGAAAGAGCCTGGCATATTATAAACACTCAAACGTTAAGGAAGATGAGGAGAGGGAGGAAGGAGAACCAGGATATTCTTCTAGATGTCCATAGAACATTTATGCGCATGTGTGTTGAAAATAATTTATCTCTCTAAGCCAGGACTCTTTCCTGAACTTCAGCCTTGCATATCTAACCACCTATGTGTTACTTTCACTTCTATATCCAATAGACACCTCAAACATGTCCCGAACTGAACTCCTTATACTACCATCCCAGATATTTCCTTCCTACAGTCTTCTTCCTCATTTCAGACAAATGGAAGCCCCACTCTTCCACTTAGGCCCAAAACTTTAAATCTCCTTTAAATCTGCTTCTCTCACACACCACATCTGATCCATCAGGAAATACTTTGGCTCTACCTTCAAAATAGACCCAGAAGTTGACCACTTCTCACCCCTTTATTCCTGTCACCCAACTCAAGGACACCTGGATTCTTGCAGTAGCTTCCTAACAGGTTATATCTTTCCCAGTCCCCAGCCCCATCCATCTGTTTCCAACGCAGCATCCAGAGTGATCCTGCCAAAATATGACTCAGCTTCTCATTTCACTCATAGCAGAAGCCAAAGCCTTTACCGTGACCTATCAAGCCCCAGATGACCTGCCCTATAGGTTATAGGTCCCCTCTGACCCTCAACCCTTCCTGGCCACTCACCTCCTGCCCTTCCTTGAGACAGGTAGGCATGCCCTCACGTCAAACTGTTTTTTCTTCCCTCTTCCCTAGATCCCTGAAGGCTCTCTCTCACCGCCTTTAGGTCTTAAATATCACCTCATAGGCTCGTCCCTGACCACTCTGTCTAAAATCACAAGCCCCCCAACACACACACAGACACCCTACCCTTCTGCTCTGCTTTATTTTCTCTGAGTAGCACTTAACACCATGCAACATTCTATAGGGAGACAAGATAGAGCTTACTGGTCAAGTTCATGAAATCTAGAGCCAAATTACCTAGGCTGAGTCACAGCTCCACCCATTAAGAGCTGTGTGATCTTTGGCAAGTTACTTAGTCTTTCTGTGCCTCCACTTCTTCATCTTTAAAATTAGGTTGTTGGGATGACTAAATGAGGTAACATATATAAAGCATCTAGAGCAATGCCTGGCATAAAGTAAGCACTCTATAAGCATTAGCTACTACTTATTTGGTTTATTATGTGTCTCTTCCACTAGAATGCAAATTTCCATATAAAAGGTAGTGTCATGTGTGGTATTTTAACTGAATGAAAGATTCTTTAAATTCTATAGTGCTTTACAATTTTCAAAAGTTTCACATACATGATTTCATATAATCCCACAATAACTCTTTTTTCCCTACCCCTATCATGCCCTCCCACCTTCCCACTCCCCACTGGTAACCACTAGTTTGTTCTCTATAGCTGTGAGTCTGCTTCTTTTGTGTTTTATTCACTAGTATGTTGTATTCTTTAGATTCCACATGTAAGTGGTATCATATAGTATTTATCTTTCTCTATCTGACTTATTTCACTTAGCATAATGCCCTCCAAGTCCATCCATGTTGCTGCAAATAGCAAAATTTCATGCTCTTTTATGGCTGAGTAGTACTCCATTATAGATGTACCATACCTTCTTTATCCATTCATCTGTTGATGGACACTTAGGCTGTTTCCATGTCTTGGCAATTGTAAATAATGCTGCTATGAACACTGAGGTATCTTTTCAAATTAGTGTTTTTGTTTTTTTCGGGTATATACCCAGGAGTAGAATTGCTGAGTCATATAGTAGTTCTATTTTTAGTTTTTTGAGAAACTTCCATACTGTCTTCAGTGTTGTGTGTTTTGTTCATTGCTCTGTTACCAGTACCAGGGAAAGCACCTGGCATTTCTTAGGTGCTCAGTAAATGTTTGTCAGATGAATGAAGCTAGACCCTGGGAGAGACATCATGCACAGACTTAGCAGTCATTTTTTAAGAAATGGCATGAAGTTTTAAAAGTGAGAAACAGAATAGAGAGAAGGAAACTAGAATGTAAAAAGAAATTAAGGTCTGAATCTTTATTTTTTCTTGACATTTATAAGAAGAAGTAGAAGTAGGAGAATCAACAAACAGAAGTAGAAGTAGAAGAAAAATCAACAAACGGGGCCAAGAAATGGCCACCAAGGCTGGGTGAGACTTGAGATAGTAAAAAAAAAAAAAAAAAGTCATAAAAACCAGGGGAAAAAAAACTTTAAGAAGTGGGGGTGAGAAACAGCACTGAACATTAACAAGAGAGGGACGAGATTGGGGTCCAGGTATGACCCCTGGATCTGGCAAGCAAAAGAGCACCAGATACTCTCAAAAAAGCAAATTTAGTAACAAGGTAGGAAGGAAGCCAAGACCAAACTAAGCCAAGGAGAAATGGCAAATTAGGAAGAGGAAGCAGCAACTATTGACTATTTTTGACATTAAGCAGTGAAAGCAAATGGAAACAAATGAAAGAGGAAAGCTGTCAAAATAGAACTCTTCTCACTTCACACAAAGCCAGTCTTCACTATGACTTTTCACACTGTTTTCAAGGGAATCATTGTTATAATTTACTAATTATATATTTAATACATTTACTGATCACTACTTATGTACTGTTTTTACATGTAACAACTCTCTCCCTCTCCCTCTCTTTCTCGTTTTATATTAGAAGAGGGTGTTTTTTTTTGTTTTAAGAATATGTGTAGTTTGGGTATGTGTGTATATAACTGGCTTCCAAACAAGATTGGTGGGTAACCTTTATAAACTCTCATTTTCTTTTCCCTCTTAGGACTCAAAATCTCTTTGTGGACGGAATCCATAAATAAATGATATGTCCAGATGGAAAAAAAAATGCTGTGTTCTAAAAAGTAGTGGCTTGAAAGAATACCCAATCCTCACCTACCCTACACAGGTACTAACTGTTTTTCTAAATTCTTTCAAGGCAACAGAAACAACTAGAACTGCAACTCCAGTCCATCTCTTTTGTTGTCTGTGCTGTGCTACAATAGTTGCAACCAGCAAACAGCAAGGGGGCCCATGGGCAGCAGCAGGCCTCTTGGGGTCCCTGTAATGGGCTGCAGAGAAATGGGAGAATACAGAAGCCAAATCCTGGAGGGCCTCTGGCCTGCACAGAGACCAGAGGAGTGTGCCAGCTCCCCAGAGTTCTGCTCTGGAGTTAAATCCATAACACGACCAGGTTGTAAATTTCAGGCCATAGTTCATTAACTCCAGAAGTTCAAAACGATACCCCCTGCTTGCCCAGTCAATGCAGCTGAGAGTTTTCTCGGCATGTGATGATCCATCAACAATTGGATTCCAATATCTTTTGCTTCATTAATAGAGTCACACAGGCCCCTCCTATGGAGCTGAGTATGGCTCCTGCCTACATGCCTGCTTGTGGCTGCCTTTGTGCAGGGCTGTGTTTTGAGCCTCAAGCTACAGGCAGACCCCAGGTGCACATTTTTCTGAACTCTGCTAGCCCAGGATCTCCAGTTTGACCAAAGTTAACATGAAAATGCTTTCCATAGGGCTGGTTTAGCTTTAACAAGATGATTCCAGTGCCGATTCAAGGCAGTGCAGATCTTAGGAAACCCTATGCAGTTTTAGGAATCTGTATTACCTCCTAAAACTCATACCTGTGGCCTAGTTCACTTTCAGCCTGATGGTTATTTACAGTCTAAGAGGCATGTCACTGACCCACTGGGACCCTGGGAAGTAACCTCCCCTACACATGTTAACCAGGCAGTAATCATCCGCCAGGATGAGGCAGGGGCAAATCATGCCAACAATGACCACACGAGCCACAGCTAAGAAGGGGATGCTAGGATCAGAGTTTGTTAGGCTGACTGCGAGCCACAGCAGCCGAAAGCATGGTGAACCACGGATGTGAGCGCCATCCATATTCAGGGGACAGTGGTCACTGTCAAAACAGGAAACCACAATCTAGCACTAGGTCTAAGGACAAGCTCGAACTTGGAAATAAGGCAAAACCAAAGCCAGGAGCCAAACTATCCAAGATCAAGGGCAGCCGTGAAGGCAATGGATTCTAAGCTCTATGCTATAAACATGGCTTCTTGTCCTGGCTTGCTGGCACGGGGTGGGATCCTGGCTTACCCGCACAGAGTCAGGAGGCTGCCCTTTCTCTTCCTCAGATTCCCTTCCCCCACGCAGACAGCCCTTGAAACAATGAGGGTCTGCAATACAGATAGGAGGGCACCACCACCACGATTTCCAAAACCTTTGTGAAATTCAAATGAGGCTGTTTTCCTTAGCAACCCTCTCCCAGTGGGAATTCATTCTTTTTTTCCAGCTCCGAAAGTATCTTGCCTTCTAAACCACTGAAACTACATATATTGTGGACCCCATAAACCTCCATTGCCCATAAGCAGTAGTAACATTTTCTGCCTTCTGTTAATAAATTGTTCCTCTCTTTGCACAGCAGAGAAAAGATGAAGACGAAATTGGGGGGGAATTATTTCCCAAGTATTGTTTCTCTAACAATAGCAATCCCTGCTCCTGAGAACCCTATTTTGCTTTATACTTTCTTTCTGAAAAGTGGTAAAATGTGACAGTGTAATAACCCAAAAAGCAGTGTGAAGGGCCTGATTCCCCAAAGTGTCCACTGAGAAAACAGACAAGTGTTTCCATCAAGAAGGAATTGTGTGTATTGAGAGAAGCTAAATGCACAAAATAAGGGTCTGCTTCAAGTGGGGTCCAGATGGCAAGGATTAAATGTTTGGATACTTTGCTTCACAATAGAAGCATTTGCAGGAAGAATGGGGCGCTGTCTCTTTCCTTAATTGGGATAATGCACACACACACACACACACACACAGAGCAAGTGTGTGTCTTCTTCAGTATAAAAAGAAAAACGGCTGGTTTAAACATAAAAAATCACCTGGCCAAGAAACAAGCAATAATGTTGAGCAAAATCAGAATAGACTTCAAAGGCAGTGGGCCTTGGAGTTAGATACTGGGGAGAACCTCCAGACATCTTGTGTCTGAACCCCTGAGACATACAGCCAACAGGTAGTTTGAAGATGGATCCAAGGTGACCTTTGTAAGTCAGTTCAAATATCTGCCAACGTCACACTGGTGGAATGGACTAGCTAGATCATCAACTCCGTGGATTCTGGAAAAGACTTTCTTCTCTCAGTTCCTTATGATTTCCCCTTTTTCTAGTTCCTGACTCCTCCTCAACATACCTTTGGATCACGTCATGCCCTGGCATCACCTTGCCAGGTGGGAAGAATGCTTGTAGGGGTTGAGAGATGGGGATGCCTCCTAAAGTGGTCAGAGGAGTCCACCAACAGAGGAATGCATAAAGATTCCACATATACAATAGAATATTACGCTGCCATAAAAAAGAATGAAATAACGCCTTTTGCAGTGACATGGATGGACCTAGAGTTTGTCATACTGAGTGAAGTAAGTCAGACAAAGAAAGACAAATATCATACGATATTGCTTATAAGTGGAATCTAAAAAAAAAAAAAAACGTACAAATGAACCTATTTACAAAACAGAAATAGAATCACAGATGAGGAAAACAAAATTATGATTACCAACAGGGAAAAGCAGGGGGATAGATTGGGAGATTGGAATTGACATATACACACTACTATATATAAAACAGATAACTAATAAGCACCTACTGTATAGCACAGGGAACTCTACTCAATACTCTCTAATGACCTATATGGGAAAAGAATCTAAAAAAGAGTGGATATAAGTACATGTATAAGTGATTCACTTTGCTGTACAGCAGAAACTAACACAACATTGTAAATCAACTATACTCTAATAAAAATTAATTTAAAAAAGAAGCAGTCAGAGGATGATTTGCCATGAGAGAAAGCCAGGATACTGGTCTGAAAAGACAAAAATCACCAGCAGTAAGACAGCAGTTTGTATCACATCCTAAGTGGTAAATGCAGCAAGTTTTGAGACAGACACAGAACGAGACGCAAATTCAGGTTGGGCCGAGAGATCAGGGCTCAGAAAGAAGCTCTGAGCCAGGCAGGGCTGCAGCGTCTGGCCAGACATGCTGTGTCCTGTACATGGTGCCTTCTTGCATGAATGGTACCACTTCTTCATTCTGTACCTTGTGACTCTACAGTTCCTCTCACCAAAGAGTCCAATTATAGCTCCCTACTCTTTGACTTTGGATTTGGCCCTGTGACTCGTTCTGGCCGGTGGAATGTTAGCCAACATAAGGGTCAAGGGCTTCAAAGCACTTGGGCCTGCTTTCAGCACTTAGACATTGTCAGGGGAATACTAGGCACGGACTAGCCTGTTAGTCCCAGGACGGGGATGAGGTACTATGGAACAGGGTGAACTGCCCAGATGAGCTCAGCCAACCCCTGATTAACCACCAGATTCACGAGAATGTAAGACTGCCACTTTACGCCACAGAGTTTTGGTGTGGCCTGTTATATGGCATTTGGTGGCAATAACTAACTGATACAGATGACAACTTTCCCCTCTACCAACGTTTATGAGTTTAGTTTTGTAAGGGGCGAGCAGCAGGGCCTGATTCATTCAGTTACACTGTCCCCGTGCTGAGCAGGCCCTGGGCTGCCCTGTGTTGACTCCCTGCTGCAATTAGCCAGCTTCCAAGCCCCAGAAGCCAAGTTCAGCCACATTCTATGAGCAAAACAGGGTGCAGATATCCAGTAGGCAAAATGACTGCCCAGCTCCTCTCATCACCTGGGAGGAGAGGCAAGACAACCCAGCAGAAGTGTCAGCCTCACCAATGAACTCCAGATGAAGGGCCGTCAGCGTTCAGGAGAGAAGTTTACTTTTAGCTGAGGCCCTCAGGGGAGCTTTCAAGGGAGAGGTGACTTTGAACTCGATCTTGAAGGATGGAAAGGCTTTGCAGATGCGGAGAAAGGGAGGCTGGGGAGGGTGAAGCCCTTCAGGCAGGGGAAGCGGCAGGAGAACGGGTGCGTACGCCTTCCTCAAAGCTCCAGAATCACCTTAGCGCTGCTGAAAGCTCTTTGGCACCGGGCCATAGGCAGCGTTGGCACGTGGGGATGGGGAATCTCCTTCCAAAAACCTAATTTGTCAACACCCTCGGTTCAGAGGAGAAAAACAGGAGCCAGAGTCTCGTTAGCTTTGAACGTGCATAGGACCTAGCAACAGAGCGGCTGCTGCGACGTGGACACGGCCTCAGTAAATAGCACCGGAAGGGCTTGCAGCTAATAGGGTTATTAATACCTGTCACATCCCCGGATGGCAGAAGAATGTGGAGGTTTTCTACTATAGATGAAAACCAACCAACAGGGACTTTCCCGAGTCTGGCAGTCACAGCTCTCTCTTCAGACATCTTTTCCTGAAGCCACGCAGGCGGGGGTAAGTAATTGTCCCAGGGAAGGATTGTCACCGTGGTAAATGCAAAAGCAGGAACAGACTTGCCTCCCTTCGCCTCAGGCAAAAGCATGGGTATTTGAAATTCACACGTCATCCCCAAACCTGGCTTCCATGGGCAGCTTTGACCTCTTTCCTGGCCCAGGCAGTCACCCCAAAGAAAAGCCACCTTTGTCTGGGCTTCATGTCTCTGGCTCCTGGGAAGGATCCGAACATGGGAGGAGCTGAAGGGAGACGGGAAGAGAACATAGGATCTGGATGTTCTGCAGAAAACTGGACTCTGGAGCTGGGGCTCAGGCAGGGGGGCTCCGCGGGGACAAGTTCTGCCCAAGCTGGTGACACTCCTTTCCCCTCTGGGCCCTCAGACAGTGGCTGGAGGGAGGCTGGGGAGGGTGAAGCCCTTCAGGCAGGGGAAGCAGCAGGAGAACAGGCGCGTTCGCCATCCTCAAAGTTCCAGAATCACCTTAGCGCTGCTGAAAGCTCTTTGGCACCTCCTCTCTATTGTCTTTCACAAAGATGCCCCAGAACCCTCAAGAAAGGGCTCCAGTAGCAAACATGTCAAGGGGGTAGAGCCCTGCTGGAGGCTTTTCTTTAAATAAGACATATCAGCCCCCTCCTCACCTGGGAGAACTTCCAAGGGCAAAGGCAGCAGGTAGGAGCACAAATTCCCCTTGACCAGAGGGTTACCAGACATCCCAGGAGAGACGGCACATAGCTTCGTCCCGCTTCCCCTGCCAGGTCTATGTCACTCACTCCTCTTCCAAAACAGAAAGCTCTGGATGCTAGTGGAAGGCCATGAAGGCCTGAGAGGGGCTTTAGGGACCTGTGCCACCCTCACAAGCTCTCTGCAGGGTGTCTGTCCTCCCAGGGCTCATCTGACAAGGGCTCCAGGCAAGCCTTGGGGTAAATCTCAGATGACCAGTAGAGCAAGAGAAACAAGAGGAAACGTGGGGCTCACACTGTCCTCTTTGGATGGAACCTGCCCCACAGTCCCTAGGCTCCAGCTGCCTGGAAGAGCCAGTTCTCTGAAGAGGCCCTGCCCTATGATACAGCAAGGTCTGGGGCTCCCTTTGGAGAGGGAGGCCTGGTTGTACCTTTGTTTTGGGGGTCCTTCCTTCTTCCCCCTTTGCATTTTCAACTACTCCTGGCAGTCCAGCTCTCCACTCTCTACTGTTGTGGGCTGAATTTTGTCGTCTCCCCACCCCAACTATCAAATGGACCCCTAACTCCAATATGACTTTATAGAGATAGGGCCTTTAGGGAGGTAATTAAGGTTAAGATGGGTCATAAAGACAGGGCTCTACTTCAATATAACTGGTACCTTTATAAGAAGAAGAGATACCAGAAGTGCATGTGCACAGAGGAGAGGCCAGGTGAGAACACGGTGGTAAGGTAGCCGACTGCAAGCCAAGGAGAGAGTCCTCACAGGACACCAGCCCTGCCGGCACCTTGATCTTGGGCTTCCAGCTTACAGAACTGTGAGAAATCAATATCTGTTGTTGAGGCCCCCCAGTCTGTGGTATTCTGTATGGCAGCCCTAGCTGACTAATACACCTGCCTTGTCTCTCTGCCCCTGGGCACCTTGGTGTCTTCCTGGAGAGGAGGAGAAGTCATTCTGACTCCAGTTAACCACCACAAATTGGTGTGGAGGACAAACGTTACACACTGGATTCAAGGATGGTGTTGCCTAACGGTTAAGGATATGAGCTTTGAATTAATAAGCTGGGCCCATGGGAGGTTATTTTCCTTTCCCAAGGATCCTCATCTGTCAAACGGGATGATAATTGTTCCATTATCATAGAGTTGTAGTAAAAATACAATTAAATAACAGCACAGAGTAGGCACTCAATAAAATTTCTGTCGTGCTTATTGATATCTTGCTACCTCTGATATACAGTATGACCTTGGTCCTGGGTTCTCCATTCGTAAATAATGATGAGAGATGCTTGCCATCTTCGAGGTATGGTGAGAGTTTGAAAAGAAGCAAAGATAAGGAACAGCCAGGGAGGAAAAATGCCTCAGCAATTGAAGATGGCTTCTGTTGTCGGTATCATCATCGTCGTTGTTGTTGTCATCATTGTCATCATCATCGTCGTCATCTTCTGGCTCTAATGCTACATGAGTGATGCACAGTGGTCTCACCCTGAGACTCCACCCCGTATTCTGGCTATTGCTCCTGCAGCAGACTCACAGGTATCTCCCAGTGGAGGTCTGATGGCCTGCTGCTTGCTTCTACAGCCACTTGCACACACAGAACCCCCGCCTTCCCCAGTTTTCCTGCACCACCCAGCTTCCAGCAACACAAACAGTAGTCAGTGGGAGAGCCAGCAAGAAAGCAGAGTGAGTCACTTTCGCACCTTCCCACCCCCATCCCTGCCAGGACTTGGTCCCATGCCAGCAGGGAGGGCATGCCCTTGCTTCTCTCCCTCCAAATGACGGGGGGTGGCAGGGGGTGGTGGAGCGCATACAGGGAACCCATAGGACACAGCCACGATCCAAACGCAAGCCACGGTGTTGGGAATTGAGTGACAGGCCTGCCCTTTCCATCCCCCCACCTCAACAGGGCTCTGAGAAAGGACACTGCCCAGCAGCCGGTGGCCCTGAGAGCCATCCTGGGTAGCCAGCTGTTTGCAGCCCAGCCCTTTCCTCCTTTCCTGGTAATCCTCTGTGCATCCCAGCAGCTGAGGTACCCTGCCAAGTCCCAAGTCCAGACATTTCCAGATGACTCACTGCCTAGTGGAATGGTCCAGAACATGAGGCCTTTGGGATGGGGGCGGGGGTGTCCCAGGTGGCCCTGGACTCTCAGGATTGAGATCTGGACTGGCTTTGTCTCCAGTGGCCATTGGCATTCCCTCCCCTTCTACCAGAAACTGGGAGGCCCAGGGCAGAGGAAGGCAGGGCCTGCTTGGAACCAGAATGAGAACATTCTGGAATGCATTCTCCATGGCCAGGGCCAGCTTACCATAAACGGCCTTCACAAGGCCCCTCCTCCTCTTCCCCAGCTCCTCTCAAAAAAAAAAAAAAGAAGAAAAGAAAAATGGTAAGAAGCACAATCAAATCAGCAGGTGACACTGGTATCAATCCCAGGACTCTGGCACACGGAACAGTGTAAAGAGCTGGTAAAGAAGCACACGAGAAGCGTTATTTCTGAGTGGGGACAAAGCACTCCACTGCCAGGATGAGGGAGGCCCCACTTGCTGCCCTCCACCCTCTCCGCTGTTTACAGTAAAACTTCTTCACAAGATGCTATTAAGCTTGGCAGTTACTGTGAAAGCTACCGTCGCCATTGACTTCCACAGCCCCAGGAAATTTTATCCAAGACAGAGTGGCTTCAACAGAGAGACCCAAACCACCACTTGTTTCTCTTCAGAAAGTAGAAGGTGCCCTAGAGAGAGAGAGATGAGCCATCCTTGGGCTGGGGAACGTCGGCCCCCTTCCCCCACTCTGTGGGCTGGAAGGACAATTATGAAGTCAGCAGGGCCCGTGGGAGAGATTCCAGAGCAAAATGAAAAGCAGTTTGTCCATTATGAGGAGGCCAGAGAGCGTGGTCCAGACTCTCCTGTCTTCTCAGGTACTTTGATGGAAGCAGAGAAATTGCCTATTCTGGGATCTGTAGATTAAAAATGGACACAGGACCAGTTGGAATTGTCTGGGGTAGGGAGGCAACAGGATCCACACTCGCCTGAACAATGGTGACAAGACACAAGGACACACCTGAATTTGTCAGCCACCTACACCACCTCCCACCTCCCTTCCCTGAAGCAGGTACAACCTCCAGATATAAGCCACCGAGGGACTTGTTTAAAATTCTCTGATTAATTCACGGCATTTATCTTGCTTTCATCTGATCTTTAGAAGGGAGGAAAGCCTTGGTGCCTCACCCAGCATCCTGAAGCAAAGCCTTATTCATCTCCATATCTCAGGTGACACATCCAGGCGTTCACTAAACACTACTTGGATGGATGGTGTTGCGCATTTGATCCAGATGTGGAAAGAGCAGTGGGCTTTTAACAAGAAAAGCTGGGGTCAAATCTTGGCTCTGTGATTTGCGAGCTATGTAACTTTGAAGCATAGGTCCAATTTCCTCTTTGGTAATTTGGGGATAATAATACCTCCATTACGAGGCCACTGAGCAGATTAAACGAAATAGAGATGTTAAAGTGCTTATCACAGTGCCTGACACATCAATAAATCTTGTTGAATCTGAATCTGAGGGATCAAACATTGACCTCACCAAGCCCCACAGAGAAATGACCCCATACCTCTGAATGGGGCACAGTCAGCAACTGGTATTATCTGCTACAAATCTAGGGTCACGCACCACTTCCCCCCAGCATCTCTGAGCCACCGCTCTCTATTTCCTTCCACTCACTCCCCAGCAGCTGTATGCTCAGGGAAAGCTAAGAAATTTTAATATCATCCTAAGTCAAACATCATTATGAAAGTAAACCTGCTGGGGAAAAAGTCATGTAATGCATCCCAAGGCCAAATGTAAATGATTTTTAGATTTTCCATTATTTTAGGTTACCCATGCCCAGGACAGATGGGAAAGATAACCTAAATTCATGCAGATAGTCAAGAACTGATGATACTTAGAGACGGCTTGCTTGTTCCAGATTCTAAAGCAGAGGTCCTCAACCTGATCCCAAAGGGAATCTACTGCTCATCTCCCAAAAGGCTTATGGTAACTCAAGATAAGGATGGTAAGTGGGTGTGATAATTGCAGCTACTAAGCGCTACCTTGAAGCAGGGGAGAGGTCTCATGTTCTGGAAGCTTCTGAATGAAGTAATTTACCTAACTCCTTTAAATCTGCATAAGTCCATCTGCAGGCTCCATTCTGCCCCAATCTCAGAAGATCAATCTTAACTGTAAACAAAGGAAGACTGGCCTACTTATATCTCAGTAATGAGTTGGTCTCTCCCTATCTTGTATCAGCTATTTGTCCTAGATGTCATGGGTTATTGTGTCACCCATGTGGAACAGTTCCTGAGGCCAGTTTCCTACCTGATAATCCAACTACAGTGATGTTCTCCTATCTGAGCCAGGGCCCCAACAGCAATCTTCTGCATGCCTGTAGCCTGCCACCTCCAGTTCTGCCATGGGAACCTCTGCAGATTGTCAGCCAGGAGTTTAAATAGACACCCTGGATCTAACGTTCAGCTTTGCTCTTGGCTGGTACCACTCCATAGATGATAAACTCAACAAAGGCAAATTTTTGTTCAATGCATTTATTCTTATATACCACATGACTAGGATACAAGAATATTGCCTTGCACAAAGGAGGGCTCAACAAATATTTACTGACTGAATGTCCTGCCTGTCTCTTTCTCTAATCTCCTGGTTTCTCCCAGCTTTTGAACACGGGTTCTTGTGTTCCCATCTCTGGAACACCCAGTCTCTGACTTTCCCCTGAAAGAAGGTGTTATGTGCAGTGGAAAGTTCAGGACTTTACAGGCAGACAGATCTAGATTTAAGTCTCAACTCTACCACCTCTAAGTTATGTAGATCTGGCTAAGTTGATTAATTTTTTACCTGAGCTTAACTTGTTTAAAAGATTAAGTTATAGAATCTGCCTGCCAATGCAGGGGACACAAGTTCGAGCCCTGGTCTGGGAAGATTCCACATGCCCCGGGGCAACTAAGCCCGTGTACCACAGCTACTGAGCCTGCGCTCTAGAGCCCGCGAGCCACAACTACTGAGCCTGCATGCCACAAATACTGAAGCCCACGCACCTGAAGCCCGTGCTCCACAACAAGGGAAGCCACCGTAATGAGAAGCCCATGCAGCACAACAAAGAGTAGCCCCCGCTCGCCGCAACTAGAGAAAGCCCACGTGCAACAAAGACCCAATGCAGCCAAAAATAAATAAATAACTTTATATATTAAAAAAAAGATTAAATTATGTATGTAAAGTCCCTAGTAGAATTCCTGGAGCATCGATCAGGTTCAGCAATTATTATTCCTTTCTCCACTTTCCCACACACAGAGATGGCCGTCAAGAGTCAACGGATAACTTGGATCACGTTCCTTTTGTATTTATGTTGCCTAATAAATGCTAGCTCCTTTGTCCCTATGTTCATTCAGTCATGAAAGAAAACATTCACTGGGCCCAATGGTGTGCCAGGCATTGTGCTGAGTGCTGGGGATTATGAAGATGAAAAGACATAAGCACAGAGCTCCAAGAATTCCTGGTCTGGGGTAGGGGGAGGAGCCAATTCAGCAGATAATTGCATAAATCTAGGTCAGGACAATAGGAAATGCAAAGTAGAGGTGGAGGTCCTGAAACGGGTACCCACCTCTGACCATCTGACTCTACCTGTGCATGAATCCTTGATCTGGTTCAGACAGCCAGCACCCAGGCCTGACTGTGGAAATCACTGGCTCCGTTGAGGTCCAAGATTAACTAACAGGTGCGAGAACTGTAGACATTCCAATACAGAGTTTTCCAAAACCCACGGGGCAGACCATTCCAGACAGTTGGTTTACCCCTTCTCTCCGCTCTTCCCTCGCCCTTCGGTAGCACGAGGTGCTGCTGCCGACTCCCCTCTCGTCCTTTACCCCCTCCTGGGGTAGGCAAGAGGTTTAAAGAAAAGAGAAGTCTCCAATATTATTTTGTGTGGGAAGAAGAAGGAAACTACCACTCACTGTGTGCCTACTTTGTGCCAGGCAGCCCGCTGGCATTTCACACTTGCTGGCTTCGTTCTCACAGCAGTTCTCTAGGACAGACAAGCACTGCTTTACCCATCCCACAGATATGGACACTAAGGGTATAACATACTCGTTTGAAGTTAGTTACTAAGTTACATAGAAAGCCTGCTCTGGGTAGACCCAGCTCACACAGTTGTGCAGGACAGCCAGTGGCCAAAAGCATGCAGCTGAGGGGCCAGAATCCAACCTGTGCTCTGCTCACCCAGATGAGCACCTGGCCCAGGGCTATAGCCACCTGAAGGAAGGGACACCTGTTCCCAGTTTCACAAGGGCACCGTCTGCTTGCCATGCCATCATCCATCAGGCTGAATCTGCCTTCTCCCTTTCAGACAAAGGTGCCCTGTGGGGTAGTAGCAGCCTGAGGTGGGAGCCCGCTTAGCCCATCTCCAGAGTCTGAGCACTCCCCACAATTCCCTGCTGTCCCCCCAAACTCCAACATCTTCACTTTACAGATGAGGACACAAGGGCTACCACACACTTACCATGAGCCAATTCTTAGAATAACCCTGCAAGTGAGAATTACTGTCCCCACCTAACACACAAGAAAACAGAGCCTGGAAAAGGCTAAATGGACTGCCCTAAGTCATATGAGTAAGTGCCAGAACAAGGATTTGAACTTGGATTTCTTTGGCCCTGAAGCGTAAGTTCTTTCCATTGTACCAGGCTGCCTCAAGAAAAGAACTATGCAGCACAGCTAGCACTGGAACCTGGTTTTCTGTTTCCAAGTTCAATGAACAATTGTTACTGACTGGTCAGGGACAGTCCTGGTCATCTACGGGTACATAACAAGCCACCCCAAAAACACAGTGTGTTAAAACAGAAATGAGGATTGATTTTGTGCAAAAGCCTGTAGTTTGGGCAGGGCTTGGTGGGAATGGCTGGTCTCTGATCTATGTGGCTTCAGCAGGAATAGCTTGATTGAGGTGAGAGAATTCACTTCTAAGATGCTGTCACCTGGGAACTGAACTAGGGCTGTCCTCCAGGGGTCAGGATTCCTGCTCCCATGGACCTCTCCATTGGAATGACTTGGGCTTCCTCTCAACATGGTGGCCAGGTTCCAAGAACAAATGTCTAAAAGTTCCACTTGGTTTCTTCTGACCTAGTCTTGGAAGTTCCAGAAAGTAATCTTCCCTGTCTTCTCTTTTGACTGAGGAAGTCACAAAGGCCAACCCAGATTCAAGAGGAGGAAAATGAGACCACACCTCTCAATGGGAAGGTAGAAGAGAATTTGCAGTAATCTTTAATCCACACAGGGACCTTGGTTCTAGAGAAAGTTATCAATGACTTTTCAAAAAATAACCTTTTCATTTTCCAAAAATAGGCTTCATTCAACTGTCACAGTGTCAAACTGCCTCGCTATACAGATAGTTCAGTGTTCACGGGTAGGGATTTGGGCGACGACTGGACAGGCAACCTCACCCCTGACCTACAGGGAATGTGATCGCTGGAGGAGCTGAGCTGATTCTGAGCCCAGAGCTTTAGGGCGCGTCACAATCCTGGCTGCCCCTCACTAATAGCAAATATCACCAGAGCAAAATCAATCCGCACAGCATCTGGTCTCCATATACCGGTTGACTCCAGCCAGGCCCTTGGCCCCCTCACTGTCACAGGTACTAAATTCCCCTGGACATGCATGCCTGAGAAAGCCAGGGTTGAAAAATACTAATAAATCCATCTGAACACTGTGTTCTCTTGGGGCTTATCAGTATTTCAGTTCTAGTCACAAAAATAACATACTGTAAAAGACTGATTAGTCATCGGATAATTGAGTTCTTAAATGTCAAAAACAATATCGTATGAATATTCAACAGATCGTGCTACTGAAACTTACCTGTTCCATCAACAATGACTAACATTTCTCCCCCAATTGTTCTTTCCCAGAAATTATGTTAATATAACTTTTCTGAGGTGATGAATGTGGCTCTTTTTAAAACATATTGTCTTACAGGTTAATGCATAATGAGCTGGTTAAAGGAAAACAGCTTGGGGGTTGAGCTGGATTTGCATCTCTCTGCATTAGCTTCAGCTCCCTGTGCAGACAGAGGGGGCATCAGAGTAGAATTCCTTCCAGCAGTGGATCAACTTCAGAACTCTACTCTTTGTGAATTTTATTTCTTATTTATTTATTTACTGGTTGGTTGGTTGGTTTTTTGCCTGAGACCTGGGAGGGATGCACTGTTTTCATGCAGCTTAAGTTTAAACAAGTACCAAGGTTCAAGTTTGGTTGGAAGCAGGTGCATAAATGAATTCCATGGAAAGTTAGGGTTTGGTGGGCTAAATGTATTTGTAAGACCTTATCTATGTTGTTCTGTACTCTTGTGCATGCACACACACACACACACACACACAACCCCTTCATATCTGGCAGGGAAGCGGGGAGGGTGTGCAGTGTGGCTGGAAGGGATTTTCTGAGCTTGGAGTCCAGAGAGGAGGGAACTCTCCCAAGCAGATCTTGCTTTCCGTTTGCCTGGCCTCAACAGATGTTGCAGCAGCTGGAGCAGCTGGTGGGGTGGGAGCTGATGTTGGGGTCAGCGCGCAGGCCCTACAGCGTGTCAGGGGCCTTGCTCTTGGTGGGAGCAACAGGATATGCCTGTACCAACTGCTCCTCCAGCAGACAGTGTCACTCTGGAGGCCGTTCTAGCTCTTTCTAGCCAGAAGCATGAGACCCTCCGACTGGAGTTTTTCACTCCCAGCCCTCAGCCGGCCCCAGCCTCAGCCCAGCCTCTGCCCAGCCCCGTGGGCTTAGAATGTGTACGGATGAAGATGGGTGTTGATGTAAGGATTTATAATCACTTCCATCATCCTAAATCTCACCCCACTTCAGCCCCAGCCCATTTCTGCCAGTCCTAGTGTTGTTACACCATCATCTACCTAATAAGCCTTCAAGAACTTTGTAATGTTTCTGTCGTCCCGCTCCTGTCTTTCCCAGGAGAGCTTTTATTTTTCTCCCAGCCATCCTGGCGAACAGTTATTAAAACTTACACAGGGCTTCCCTGGTGGCGCAGTGGTTGAGAGTCCGCCTGCTGATGCAGGGGACACGGGTTCATGCCCCGGTCCGGGAAGATCCCACATACCGCGGAGCAGCTGGGCCCGTGAGCCATGGCCGCTGAGCCTGCGCGTCCGGAGCCTGTGCTCTGCAATGGGAGAGGCCACAACAGTGAGAGGCCCGCGTACCGCAAAACAAACAAACAAACAAACAAACAAAAAACTTACACAGATGCAGAAAGTACCCTGAAGCTGGACCATGGGTACTGGCTCCCTGTGCTTCCAGTCCGTCCCGACCCAACTCCATGCTTTCCCCATCTTTCTGTCCTACAGATGCCGGCTCCCTGATGATACAGCAACATAAATATCTGCTTGCAGAAAACATATCAAGAGCCACCTCTTCCCCTGCCCAAGATTCCAGGAACTCAGAGAACCAAAAGGAGACACTAAAATGATTCATTCATCCCAGCGCTTCCTCCTGCCTCTTGCCCAGTTTCAAATGCACAGGCTCTCCCTGCTATGCGCGGTTGGGCCAGCCCATGAATGGCAGATAATAAGCGGTTTGACTTGGGGCTGTCAGGCAGGCCATGAGGATTGAGTGCTGACCCCAAAGCTCTCACACCAGGCATCGAGGAGTGGGGGAGTAGTATCAAGTGGACAGCAGTCTCTTCCTGCCCTGGAGGGGCTAACAGACCATTTTCAGAAGCAAGACCCTGTGGACAGCAACCCGGAGCACTGCCCACAGGCGGGCAGACTCCTCCCACCACCTGGGGAGGGCTTGCGCTCAGCGGCCAAAGCAGAGGCCAGAAGCTCGGCCCTCACCCTTGCCGGCCACGTCTGAGAAGCAGAGGGGTTGTATCTCCTTAAGCATGTTTTTAATTACTGCAAAAATGTGTCATCCGAAGTGGCAGCGTGGTTCTCAGTTACCCCCATGCAGATTGATGCTCTCGGTATGAAGTGGTTAGCACAGACATTTAAAGCCAATTAGGATCGTGGTGGGGCAGCTCCGAAAGAGCTCGTTAGGAAGGCGGGTGGGGAAGGGAGGCCATTATGCTCACCAGATAACTAAGTTATTTGTACTTTTGATGGGGAGGAGGGAGCTGATTGGTTTCTTTAATATCTCCCCTTTGATATCAGATGGAGCTCTGGACATGCGCTCACACAGACACACACGTACATACACACACACAAGCAGCCTTCCCGGGTGATGAGACAAATGCAATTTTAATGCTTTAGGAGGTGCTGCCAATGAAGAGAGCTGGAGAAACAGCAGCTATCTCTTTGGCAAAGCCTCTGACACCCTGCCATGCCCAGCAGGCTGAGGGCGCGCAGAGAGGGAGGCCCAGAACCAACAAGAGCTGGGTTTGGGTGTGGATGAGCCCACGGCCCTGAGAAAGCCCTCCCTGTTCAGGGCCCACACGGAGAAGCATGGCACCTGCCTTCCCGAAGTGGACCCTGAAACCAAGAGGGGGGATGCCTCTAAAGGAGCCAGGTGACACTGGTGACACGTCCCTGCCTATGTCCTTGGTTAATGCCAGGTGTGAGCCAAAACCCCGGGGGGTTCTGAGCTATGGTGGCTGGAGGGAGGGAAGTGAGAAGGACCCCTTGTCGGTCTCAGCATGGAGCTCCTCTCTTGTGACAGGCGTCTGAATCCCCATTGAATTTCTCCCCCTGCCCCCGCCCCCCCACCCCAAGTTTCCAGGGAGCAGCGAGTTTTGTCTCTCCTGCCCAGCACCTATGCTTATTCTTACCTGCCCGTGGGGAGGCCTCTGAAGACAGTGCTCATGTTAACTCACTTTGTTCCTACATGTGTTCATTCACTCAGACTTGTATTGAGGGGAGCGTGCCAGGAAGTGAGCTAGGAGGGGACGGAAAGGCCCAGAAAGAATTGAGTAACCGTGGTCAGCAGACACGAAAGCTGCGAAATGCCACTGCTTCAATGCACCACACTCCTCCTCATGCTTTGTCACTGCAGGCTGTTCCCTGGGGTCCACCACCCCATGGAAAGAACCTGGCTCAACTACATACAAGCTATGTAATCTTGGGTAATTACTTGGTCTGTCGGAGGTTGTTTTCTTGCCTCTAGATGGGGGGCTGTTGAGAAGAGTAAGTAAAATGATATGTAAAATGTAGCCATTGTAATAGTAATAATGCTACACCGTAGGATCTCTGCGGTACCTATGCTTTCTTCACAGATGGGAACTCATCGGCTACAAAGATCTTCTGAACTTATACCTTCCCCAGGGTCTGTGCCACACACCATGGTTCTCAGAGTCTTTCTGACCACAACTTAGTGAGACCTCTTGGCCCATCGACCTACATTTGCCATTGACTGGGAATTTTTTTTAAAAAGGTACCCAAAACTATCAGGTGCACATTAATGGGTTATTCTCTGATAATGCCAGAAATATTATCCCAGCTAAAGGGAAGAATGGTACAATTTTAAATAAACACTAGTGCATTTTCAACTCAGGTCTCACTTGGCATATGAATGAGCCATAGACCATGCTTCTAGATTTATTTCTAGAAGGCCTCTCTCAGAGCCCTGGGCCAGGAGCAGAGAACTCACAGCACAGGGTGCTAAACTACCTGATGGGAGCCCTCCCAGGGACAGATCCAGACCCCAGATCTCCCCAGTGGTTAACCCCACTACCATGGGCCCCCAAAATGTTGGGAGTATTTTGAACTCTGATGATTTAGTAATTTGCAGAAATGTTGATATCTCCATATGCCGCCTCAGAGTGGGATTGTCTCACAACAAGCATGAGAGAATCACACCTCGGCAAGGAGTTCAGTAAATTCATCTGTGAAACATATTTCAATTCCAAAGGCAATTTTCTAATTAGTAACGACACGCAAAGCCTTGGCAATCTGAAAGCAGTTCTCAGCAGCACTGGTCTTGAGCTAATCTAAGCCCGAGAATGAGGTACCAGATGCCTCCCTGGACCAAGACAGGCTTCTGCAAACCCTCGGGCTTTGGTTTGGAATGGAGTAGCAGCAGACAAAGAAGTGGATCTTCCCCTCCACCAAGACCCTTTCTCTTACAGCCAGGGCTGGGAGCCAGAGGGACTTAGTAGGCAGTGTAGTATATTCATCCATTCAACATTTATTGAAGACTTGCCAAGGGTATGGACCAGAAAGACATAATTCTTGCCTTCCGGGAGCTTATGGTTTACTGGAAAATTCAGACATTATCACCCAAAAAATTGAGTAACTAAGGAGTAGCAAAAAGGGCTATGACAAGGATCCTAGCTAATCTGAAAGGCAGAGAAAGTTTTCTCAAAGGAAGTGATGCTTAAGCATACTGAGGTGGATCTGAATTCCAACCATATCATTTATTTTAGGTATACATTTTGGCAAGTTAGTTATACTCTCTGGGTCTCAGTATCTTCACCTATAAAATGGGTACATAATAACCACTCACAGGTTTACTATAAGGATCTACTAAGATAATGTACTTAGAGTGCCTGGCACCATTTAAGGCACTTAATAGGTGCTCAATAAAAATACCTCTTGCTATGGTTTCAGGAGGCCTCCCAACCTGTGGCTGATGGGATGTACAGGGAGCACAGCTCAATCTTCTATCCCTCCTCCCAAAGGGGGATGGACAAGTTATCTAAGCAGGGTCTCAGGGACCAGGCCAAGAGAGCTGGGCCCTGTTTCTAAAGAGAATCTGCAGGACCTGACAGGATGAGCAAACAGGTGCAGGGGAGGGCACGTCATTAAGAAGCCCACCTTGTAAATGAATCAAATCCCACCAGGCCTTCCAAGCCTGGAACTGAGGTGAGCATTGTGAGAATGAAGACCCAGGCCAGGAGAGAGGACAGTGTTTCTGTACTCAGGCTGCAGGGCTGGGCGCCCCTGGCTTTGCAGGAGCAGTGGGCGGCCACCACCTGTAACTGGGAGTCTTGGATCCTCTGACTACATTCCCTTGGGAGACATGAGTTTTAATCCCAACTTTACCCCTAACTCAGTGACCTTTATCTCTGCCCCCTTCCCAGGTTCTCAGCTTCCCCATCTCTAAAATGGAAAGAATCCTCCCCAATTTTGTCCAACATCCTATGCAGATTATAAAAGCCAATGAGATCCTGGGTAGAAATGTGTTTTACGCTCTAAAGAAGAAATCCCAAGGAGTGTCACCTGCAACCCATAAATCTTTTTTTCTCCATGGAAGCAGATGGCAGCACTGAGACCCTCAGGAATGGAGGCACCCTCCCACACACACCTACAGTGGTGAGATGCTTCCCTCACCCCACTGCATCCAGGGCTTCGCACCTCCAGCACCTTCAGAGCGCTGTCCCTCTTGCTCCTTTACATCTCATTTCATTACATCTGCCTTCCCCAGGCCACACTCTCACTCACGGATCCCAGAGCCCCGAGCCCTCTTGAGCTTCTGGATGCCCTTGTCAGAGGCCCTGGGCATTTATTTTCTCACTGCATGAGGTTGCACACTGATACATTTGTACCACAGGAAGCAGAAAACTAGTTTAACATCTCATTTATTTCATAGATGAGAAAGTAATTCCCTGCTGAATGATTGTCCCGAACCAACAATTCAGAGAGGAAGAATTTACAGGGCTGCCAAGGACCGGGGTGTATTACTGTAGTGCCGTTATATAACGGAGCTGGAACCTTTTTTTCTCTCTCCTGTTAGCCTGAAGAGAAAAGCCATTAAATATGATTAAGGTTAAGAGATTGCTAAAATCACAAACAGCCGCCATTCAATTATTTTGCTCTGTAAAATACAACACAGATTGGAGTTATTTCTCTGAAACGTGTTTTTAGAAAATAACATAACACAACAAATGTGGTTTGATCTAGCAAATCAGGTTCCAGATACCACTTCTAATGCAAAGCTAAAAGGTTCATAATTTAACTCAAAGTTTGGAACTTAAAGTTGTCAGGTGCTTACTTTATAGAAAAGCTTTATAAAGAGAAAAAAAAATCAATACCACCTCGACTAATATTCTGAAGTCATCTACAGCCAGAGATTCAATCAATTGTATCACCCATTAAAGGGACAGACAGAAAATTTAAAAAAAAAAAAATTTAAAGAACCAGCAACCACTTGGCCTAACAGATATATATCTTGGTCGGGGGCAGGAAGGGGGGTGTGTAAATCTCTCAGATATTTTCTGGCAGTTTTCATAGGGCCAAAGTGGGGTGCTGAGGGCATTAGTTTCACAGGGAAGTGGTAGGTAAATGGGAAAGTAACTCCTCCAAATCTTTTCCTCCCAAGAGCACTCCTGGTGAAGGGAAGAGTCCATGAGGACAGCCTCATGCTGTCCTTGGACTTATGGTTCACACTGCAGATGACTTACTCTCAGCTTAGCAAGAATCAAAAGCCCAACTGCACCGAAATGAATTTTCTGTCCAGTTTATATTGAATGCTAAAATAATTGGAAATTCCAAAAAAACCTCTATGCAGATAGATTAGTGGCTGGAGACTTCTGGTTATTATGGCTAATAAAACACAAGAATTGGGGCTTCCCAGGTGGCGCAGTGGTTGAGAGTCTGCCTGCCGATGCAGGGGACGCGGGTTCGTGCCCCTGTCCAAGGAAGATCCCACATGCTGCGGAGTGGCTGGGCCCGTGAGCCATGGCTGCTGAGCCTGCGCGTCCGGAGCCTGTGCTCCGCAACAGGAGAGGCCACAACAGTGAGAGGCCCGCGTACCGCAAAAAAAAAAAAAAAAAAAAAAAAACAAGAATTATATCACACTCTGCTCACAGACTCTAGCCCAGGACTCACAGTCCCTCTAGACAGAATATAAGCCATTTATGAGAGTAAACTTTGTACACAAGCTAAACACATAAAGCCGTGTATTAGAATTGGACAAAACATTGCAAGGCAAATACAAGCTAGCTAAATGCCACATTCCCAAGGGCAGCTGAAGCCACCTCCTGCGTTCATGAACCACAGATGGATTTTTCTCTCTGCTGCTCCAGCAACTAAAACACAGCAGCCTCTCACAACTGATGGGCCAACGAGGAAACTGACAGGTTCTGCCCTCTCTCGTCATATTTTCAAGCCTAGACTCACTCATACCCGAAGTCCCAACACACTGGACACTCACAGACCTCTATGAAATGAAACAGAGGCAAGGAGTGTCAGAAATTTGTGAGCAAGGAGGCACCAGGGAGGAGGAATGGGGCCACTTTGCACAGGCTCAAGTCACCTATTGGTTACAGTGATGATGTTATCTAAAGCAAAAATAGAAACACACACAGACAAAGGACTTGATCTGACTTGTGCATGTATGTACATAAAAAAAAAAACAGGCCTAAATACCTTAGGAGAGGACTAAATACCTTAGGACTAAATACCTTAGGGGAGTCCCTAAAAATCAATGACAGGTGACCATCGGGGACGTTGTAAGGAGACAAAGGCTGCCTCTCCCAGCCTCCTCTCGGCTCCCCATGGACCCTCCCCCATACACCCTCCACTGGAATCTTTCAAACTTTGTGCATTTATTCAGTACTGTTTGCTGAGCACCTACAGTCTATGCCAAGCAAGCATCATGCTAGGAGTTGAGTTCCTGCACCCAAGAAGCCCTTTATTTAGTGAGGGAAATTATATACATGTACGAATAATTATAAATCAATGTGAACAAGATGCTATAAGAGCACAGAGAAAGATGCCCTAACTCCCCAGGGCAGTCAGCAGAGGCTTGAGGCAGAAGGTTTGGGCAACCTCGTCTCGAGGGTGGGATAAGTGTCAGTGGCGTAGGGGAGATGGACAGAGGGAGGCAGGGGTGGGCCTGCCAGGTGGACAGAGGGTATACAAAAGGCACTACGATGTGAATAGAAACGGCAGGTCAGGGGATGGTTCATAGATCAGCAAGGCCAGAGTACAGGACGGGAAAGTGAGAGGCGCAGAAGATGAGACAGACAGACTGAAGCCACATTGTGAAGGCCCTCAGACAGACACCACGCTAAGGATGACGGAGAAGCACTGAAAGTTTTTCAGCAGGGCAGTGACATGATGAGGTGTGTGTCTGAGAAAGAGAGCTCTGGCGGCGATGCGGCAGATTGAAGGGGGTGGGATGAAGGCAGAGAGAAAAGGTAGGAGGAGAGGAGGCAATAATCCTGGAAAGAAACCACGAGGGTTTGAGCAAAGGCTGTGGCTGCAGAGGTGACCAGACGGCGATTGATTTAAGAGGTATTTAGACAGTATCTATAACACTCGGTGTT
This sequence comes from Mesoplodon bidens, assembly GCF_964165515.1. Taxonomy (NCBI): domain Eukaryota; kingdom Metazoa; phylum Chordata; class Mammalia; order Artiodactyla; family Ziphiidae; genus Mesoplodon; species Mesoplodon bidens. The sequence continues at coordinate 17,247,079 of NC_138164.1, read as the reverse complement.
GATTGAATGTGAGCAATAAAGGAGAGGGAGATTTTGAGAATGAATCTGCAGCAGAGATATCCAGCAGGCATTTTGGAAATAAGGGCCTAGGACTCAGGGGGAATTGGGGGCCTCACAGGTGCCACAACATCTGCTCAAGGTCACAGAGCGGAAGGACCGTCCTGTCCTGGAGGACAGCCATGGTTCCCAGATTCATGGGCCCCAGTGATCCTTTGCTGTGGGTCAAAACTCCCTAGCTCCAAATCAAAGCAGAGATTGCTGTGAAATGAAAGAGAAAAAGAAGTTGGGAAACACATAGGTCTTTGGGTCAACTGCCTTGTCAGGGCCTCAGCTTCGTCTATAAAGTGAGGCAGTTATCAGACACAGAGGAGGTATATTGAGGTATATCGAACTCAGAAGTAAGGCCCCTTAAAAGTCTAGATGCAGAACACCAGAGTTGGGGTGATGTGGTTAGAGGGCCCCGGATTCCTCACAACACTGACATCTGTTCTGTCAGATGAGTTCAAGGCAATCAGACAGAAAGGTACCAAATCAGAAATAGGCAGGCTGATGGGTCACGGGATACTCAGCTTCCTGCCACAGGATGTCCTAGGCTCTCCTATGTCTGTCCACAGGTGTATCAAGAAAGTCTCCAGCCTAGTGCTTAACCTGGACCATGCACTGACTCCCTAGCAATTTCTGCCACATTCTGCCAGCTCGAGGGCAGTTGGACCAAAGAGAGGTCTCAGTTCCTGGGCCCTGCCTTACACTCAAGATTCTCAGACCTTCCAGCAGCAGATATCCTGCCTGGGTCCCTGACAAGGGCTTGGTCATATCTTTCCTCTGACTCTTTAGCACCTTCCTACTGACAGGGACAGCTGGCGGGGACAAGGTAGGCATGGTATGATCGGCCCTGAAAGCTTTGTGGGAGTTGGTGCACTTTCAGAGGGAATAGAGAAGAAAGCAGCATGTGCTTCTGTGGTGTCCGCACAGGAGGGGAGGGGAAGAGAGTGCTGACCAAGGATGCTGGGCACCCACTCACCTTTGGCATCTCTGTCTTGACCTCAGGCATCTCTCAAGAGCACACTATCCAAATTCCTTCCACTTTTCCAGGCTTGATGACATGTTTTGGGGGCTAAAACAAAGGACAAAGAAAAAAGCACTGCAGGCATGGATCCATCTGAACTAGAGTCAGTCTCTGTAAGAAAGCTTTTATGATGCCAGCATGACTAACCAAGCATGGTTTTATTCTACCCCCAAAGCATCACCCCCTGCCACCCCTCTCCGTGACCCTCCCCACACCCTCTTCTTCCTCCACACCTAGCCAACTTGAGCCAAGGACCTAGCAGCAGCACCCACAGGGTGAGAGGTGGGTCTCACCACTCACCAGGAAGGAAAGAGAGAAAGAAAAGATGCTCACATGTTGCCAAGGCTTCTGTTGTATAATGTTATGGCAGGTAAGGCTGGGGCTCCTTTATGTACTTAATCATGCTCCATTTCCAGCTGACATAACTCAACGGTTTATGACACAGCACCACTTAATAAGACTCACTATCATCTTAGGAAGGAGGATGATGAAGCTGGGGGAGGGAGCGAGGGGGGAAGAAGCTGAACAGGGAGGATGAAAATGATAGGACTTTGTTCTTAAAAAAAACAGAAAGTCTGTTGTCAGTTTAGATTATAGTCTAAGCAACCAGGGCAGGTCCTCAGATCTGCAGAGCAGAATCTTCTGTACAGAGGCACTGAGATAGAAGAAGCCAAATCCTTTCCTAAAGAAAATGGGATAGCTCAGGATGGCATTTATCTTGGCTTCTGAGAGCAAAACAGACCAGGGAAAGCAGTGGTTCCTTTTCATCATTCCTGACCTGGACAGTTGCCCAAACTTATCTCTCCAACTAAACAGTCATTTCACTGAAGGCGAGGAGGACATCCTCTTATCTTCATAAAACTGTACACCATCAAACAGTTGCTGGCCTCACACTGGGCAGCCAGTAAAGACTTGTTGATCTGACAGAAAACATCGTTTCCGCCCAAGAGATGGTCTTATCTCCCTTGATGAGATAGAGAACAAATAGAAATTTCGAGTGCAAAGGAGCCTTCGAAATCAAATCATTGAATTTTCTCACTTCATTCATTGGAAAACTGAGCACAAAGAAAATTGCAAACAATGACACAACTCTTAGTGACTCAGCCAGGCCTCAAACCCAGGTCTTCTGAGTCCTTATCCCACTGTTCTTTCCGTGACGCCTTGTTGCCTCTTCATGCGTCTGCCCATGTTCACAGGCATCCCTTCATCCATCCATCCATCTACCCATCCGTTTACCCATTCCTCCCTCCCTTCTGCAAGTCAAGGCTGGGTGTATGCATGGGATAGTGGGGGGCAGGAGTGTAAGAAGATGACTCAAGCCACGTCCCACCCAGTTCCCTGTGCCCCTCACTCCTGAGAGGGGAAGGACTATAGACATGAAAAAATATACCCCAGCCCAATAGGCTGAGAGTTACCGTAGGTACAAAGTGCTATTTAGCACAGAGTATAGAGTAGATCAGGTGGAATGGGGGCAGAGGGATTTGGGAAGGCTTCACCAAGAAAAGGTCCAAGTGGATTTTCTCAAATAAAGAATAGATGGTGGCCAATCACAGAAAGGAAGGAAAGGGCTCTGGGCAGATAGAACCCAAGGACGCTGCTTCTAAAACTCTCTCTCCCCTTGGCTTCAGGGGTACCATTCCATTACGGCTCTTCTCTGCCCTCTGAGCATGCCTCGATGTCTCTCTCAAGGGCAAGCTCATAGTAACCTCACAACTGTAAAGTGTCTATTGGATTCGGCAATCAGGTGACCACTGGACACTGTCCCTAAGTGTCCCTATACCTAAGGTCATGTCTACCAATTAGTTGCTCTTGTAGCCCCACATCTCATGCCTCCTTAACACTTACTACCATTGTCATCTGGTATTTGTCTAGGCCATCTTCTATGTTAATGTCTGCCTGCCCTAAGAGGCGGGGCTAAGGTCCTGAAAGGAAGGGACTGTTCGGCTGTATCCCCAGTACCTGGTGTGTGTGTGTGTGTCTGTGTGTGTGTATGTGGCACATGCTCAGTCGGTGAAGCAGGCATGAACAGTGAGAGCAGAAACGCATGTTCATGGACCAGAGACCAAATGGAATAAAACCAGGGTAACAACTGCTGATCACTCTCTCAAGAAAATGTGTGGTGAAAGGCAAGAGATAGTGCAGAAGGGAAAAGGAAGGCGGGATTTAGAAGGGCCTTAAGAGGAGAAGACTTTCTAAAGATTGAGGGGAGGCAGGTAGAGACTGGAGTTACAAGGTCACGCAGCTTGGGGTGATAACACTGGGCCAGGTTTCCAGAGGAATGAGATCATAAAAACAGACAAAACGTTTTGCCCAGAACAGAAGAACACGTCTCTTCCAGAACAGGGAGAAGCAGATACTCCACACAAAAATTAGGTATCTACAGCACCTACACTGGCATCTTATCTGCCCTGTTATGGGGGTACTGCTTTCAACTTGAATTTACAAATAAGGAGTTATTTGTGGACTTTTTCAACCTTGCTTGCAGAGAAAAGTAACAAGTGTCCCTAACCCTAGACAGCCCTGGTTCTCCATCCACTGTGGCAGGGAACCCAGGGCACATCCTCCCCGGCCAATCAGAAAACACCTGTCCAAAGGTCTCTGTCCCTCTCTCCCCACTGGGGTATTCTCCCCATGACCTCCCCCACCCTACTCTCTGCATGGAACCAATTCCCCTTGGTGTGAGTTTCTGATCTCAGTCACTTGAAAGCAAAGCTCAAGGCTCTCAGAGGCCAGAAGCTTCTGGGTGCTGAAAACACCTGTTGTGATGTCTCAGAAGTGGGCGTTGTCCTCCGGGGATGGGTTCTGGCTCCTCTGCCTTCACTCTCACAAACAGCTCTCTGAATTAGGAGCTGGATCTACAGCCAGAAGCCACGGCTCCTCTCAGGCTCTGCCGCATAGACTGAACTGTCAGCCTCTCTGTCCCACATCCACATCCCCGTTTGACCCAGGGTCCTCTTCAAGAGCCTTTTCATCCAGAGCCATTTTCCTCCTCTTGACTAGAAGAGAAAATGGATTCTCTGCTCAAGAGTCTGGGAACCATGGTGATGGCCATTGCTAAGGCACAGGAAAAGAGGGCAGCTGGTGAGGGCTCATAGAGAAAGAAAGCTTACAGGATGGGGCATCAATGCCTGCTGTCTGGGTGCCCCGAAAAGCCCCCTCAGCAGAAAGTGAAACGATCCCATCTCGATCCTTTTCTGAAGACAGAACCATCCTGTGGAAAATCCCAGGGACCTCATACACATTGAAAGGGGAGTTCACTGATTCTTTTTCTTTCCTAAATGATTTGTCTGAAAACTTGTCTTGTAAATGTTCCTAGAGGGATGCTGTTGTCTTGGAGGCAGCCATGGTATAAAGGATGGAGCACAGCCTTAGGGGTCAGATCATTCCAGATGCAGATTCTTCATCCGTTCATAGTCGTGTGACTTAGGGCAAGATGCTTAGTCTCTCGGCCCCCCTCATCCTAACACGGGATGAGGGTAATGATGCCAACTTGTAGAGCTGCTGAGAGTGTTGGAGATAATATAGGAGAAGCATCCCACACCACGCCTGGCACCTGGTGGGTATTCAGCATGTGGGAACTTATTATTATGACGGGGGCCTATGTAAGAGCCCAGAGGAGCAGACTTGCAGAGAAACACGATCTTCACTACCCTTCACTACCTCACACCTCCCTTCCCCAGTCTGGCTGTGTGTTGGGGAGGGATGCTCATTACAGATGGCCAGGGGAGGAGTGGGGTCAGGACTGAGAGCTGTGGCCAAAGATGGTGGAGGAGGGAGGGCACATCCTTCCAGCTCACCCTTCTCTCCCGAACACAACAACAGCAATCAGCTTCTTCTCTTCCCTAACCTGTTTCCATGGTTCCCACCCAGACTGCCTTTAAAATCTGTCACGCTTTCAGCATAATGTTCAGCGAGCACCACAGCAAATAGCTCTGTGTCGCAGGTGGGGTCCAGGCTGAGCCCTTCCTCCTGTGTCCTGGGGAGGCTTCTGGCCTGGGGTGGGGGGGGGTGTGTGGCCAGGCTGGGCACCTAAAGCCCAGGTTGCCTTTGAGGGCACCACTCTGTCCAAATTACCTGGGCTTGCCAGGTCGCTCTCACATGTGGACCCATTAGCAACATTGCGTGTACAGCCTGTCAGCTCCCTAATTACACCCTTTGGTGGAAGGCTGGCTGGGAGAGTTCCACGCTTTCTGTCGGGTACCTTGCTCCATGCTATTGTCAGAAAGTTTCCGTGTGGCCTGTCTGTGTAGGGGGAGCTGCTTCTCTTTAGCTGGTGTATTATTTGGGAGTTTTTTGGTTTGTTTTTGTTTCTGCCCTTTTTTGGCTTCAGGTAAGCTGGCTTTTGAAGGGAGGACTGAAAAATGACAAATAGAAAGAACATACAGATGAAGTCAGAAAATATGAATTTAAACCTCACATGTATCATTTATTTGCTGGGTGATTGTAAGCAGGTCATATAACCTTTCTGGGTCTGTGCAATGGGTATGATAAGAATACCTATCCCGACAGCATTGCTGTGACAAGCAGATGAGATAGTGTATGAGAAAGTCTTTCTTAACTGTAAAACAATCAATAAATGTTTATTATTCTTGCAGAACCATGAATTTTGGACCGGAGCGTGTAGCTAACTTGTTGAATGACTTCAGATAAATCACTTAACCTCTCTGTTTAAGTCTCTGTTTCCTTATCTATAAAACAAGATTAATAATATACACCCTATCTTCTAGAATTGTGAGAACCAACCAAGGTTCAAGACAGGAAATCACTGTGAAAAATAGAAAGACCTCCATACCTGTGGGGCAGTGGTGTCACTTAAAGCAGGATTGCAAATCAGAATGGGAGATCCAGGGCTTCCCTGGTGGCGCAGCAGTTGAGAGTCCGCCTGCCGATGCTGGGGTCATGGGTTCGTGCCCCGGTCCGGGAAGATCCCACATGCTGCGGAGCGGCTAGGCCCGTGAGCCATGGCCGCTGAGCCTGCACGTCTGGCGCCTGTGCTCTGCAACGGGAGAAGCCACAACAATGAGAGACCCGCATACCGCAAAAAAAAAAAAAAAACCAGAATGGGAGATCCGGGGAGGGGGGTGGGGGAGGGATAAATTGGGAGTTTGGAATTAGCAAATGCAGACTATTATATATAGAATAGATAGACAACAAAGTCCTACTGTATAGCACAGGGATCTGTATTCAATATCCTGTGATAGGGACTTCCCTGGCGGTCCAGTGGTTAGGATTCCACACTTCCAATGCAGGGGACGTGGGTTCGGTCCCTGGTTAAGGAATTAATCCCACATGCCATGAGGCCAAAATTTTTTTTAAATAATAAAAAATATGCTTTAAAAATTGACTTTCTTTAAGAGAAATATCCTGTTATAAATCATAATGGAAAAAGAATATGAAAAATAATGTATGTATATGTATAACTAAATCACTTTGCTATACAGCAGAAATTGGAAACCAACTATACTTCAATAAAATAAATTTAAAAGACCAGAATGGGAGATCCCCAGGTTCTGGAGATTTCACTGATCTCACTCTCCCAGGCGTGTACCACTGGGTCTGGAAGTGGATACCAGGAGGCCATGGGCCATGCAGAGGACCACAGTGGGCAGTGCAGGGCCCACATACTGTAACATAACATAGAAATTTTGTCAAACACTTGCCATGTTCCAGACACTGTACCACACACTTCAAGTCCATGATCTCGTTTAATCCTCCTACCAGCCCTGTAAGACAGTCCCAGGAGTATCCCCCATTCAACGGCTGAGAAACTGAGGCTTAGGGAGACAGAACAACAACCCAATTTATCAAATCTAATTAGTGGCACAGCTGGGACTTATAAACTTAGTTCTGTCTGATACCAAAGCCAAGTAATAGTAATAGCTGCTAGTATTTCGTGAGGGTCCAACGTGTGCAGAGTGGGTTCCAATGTCTCCCATGCATTAACCCAGTTAGCTCTGGCCTACGATATAGGGATTGTATTGTCTCATCTCATTTTACAGATGAGAGAACTTGAGGCACAGACCGTTTAGGTAACTTTCACAAGGTTTCACAGCTAGTGAAACCACCGCATCCATTATGTCCAACTTGAGTTAAGGGCATCTCTGATGTCCAAAATGCCCGATCGGGTTGGGGGAGAAGCCAAGGATTCTGGCTACTTCGATTCTTCACCCCAAAGTGGAAATAAATCCTTGCTCAGGATCTAACATTAAAGCTGTGTTGCATAGATAAGGGTTTGTGCTTAGCAAACATCCATCGTCTATAGCAATCCTCCTTTTTGTCACATTAGTAAATACTACTACAAGCTTATGAATGATGATTTAGAGTTAACACATATTTTTTAGCCTATTACCTTGTTTTCATTGAAAATGCTTATATGGGCCCTTTGTTGGGAGGGCTCCAGGCTTATACGAAACTAGCTTAGGAATAGGGGGACCACCATTTAGTGAATACCTTGTTATGATCTCTGTCATGGGATCACTGACAACAATCCCATTATACAGATGGGAAATCTGAGGCTCAGAGATACTAAGGTCACATGACTAGTAAGAGGCAAACCTGGGATTTGAACTCATCCATAAACTTTCCACTAAACCCTGAGATGTACCACTGAAAGCACCTCTGAGGGCTCTTACTAAACTCACCCCAAGAGGTAGAGGGGGTTCTCCTTGGGGACAAAACTCCCAGGATAGGAGCTAGTACCAAATGCCAGAGGAGGCTGGGAAATCCTTAGCAAAACATATAGTATCACTCCTTGCAGAGAAGCTGCAGATCATGGCCACTGTCCCTAGTGCCATGTCCCTTCCTCTAATGTGTGTGCACGTGTGTGGGCCAGACAGAGAGCATCCACCCCACGTGACTTCAAGCCCCAGCACCCGCTAGCCGCCTCACCAGGATGTCACCTGCAGAAACCATCAATCAGCAGCTCAGCCCTCATCCTCCCTGACAGCAGGGCAACACTTTTCACTCACCTCCGAGAGGCCTGTCTCTCTCAATGGACTCTGCCGGACGGATACAGAAAGTGAAGTCCACAGCAAGCCCTACCCTGCCCCAAGATTCCCACTTCCTAAAGAAAACATTTCTTAGTGCAAAAAAGAGGGTGGTCGAGAACACTGTCCAGAAGAAAACGCACCCCTTCCTGGGCCAGCTGCTGAAAAACCTTCTCCTGTCTGTCATCAAGGGTGCACTCAGCCCCATAACTGGCAAGGTGGTGTGAACAAAAGCCATGCGCTTAAAATCTAGAGAGCTGGGTGCAAGTCCCAACTTTGCTGTGTGTTGTCAAGTAGTTTAGTTGCCCTCTCTGGCCTTCTCTTCCCTCCTCTGGAAAATCAAGAGGTTGGACTCTGAACTCTAAGAGTCTATACCCACAGTCTCTACCAGAGAAGTTCATTTCCCAGTGTCCTGCATGGAATGCAAAGGAGCAGTCAGGGATGACTAGAAAAGTCTAGCTTCTCCTTGAAAGCTGGAGATCTGAGGCCTTCAGATTCCACAAGTCCCATCTTGGGACATGTCACACAGCCACCATCCTGAATGGTGCTAAATCTAGCTCCTGGCAAAGTAACTGGCTCAGAAAGGGTGTTATGGAAAGGTTTGCTGGATGGAGGGATGAGGAAATGAATGCACGTCTTTGGCTTTTTGGTCCACTCCCTCCATTATTTCCTGGTCTACCCCAAGGCGACCACCCTCCAGAGTCCACTTCAGGACCCCACCTGGCCCTATGGCCCACACTTGAATGATGGTTTTCCCGCAGAGCTGTGGCCCTGGCTTTGCCCATGCCCTGATGGATAGATGCCCTCTGTACAATGAGTAACCCTTTATCTGACAGTTAATTAGGTATGGAGAAAACCAATTAAAGCAGAGACCATATTAATAAGAGGGTGTGGGTGTGTATTTGACTAAAGATGCACAACGAATTACTTTGATTTGCCAAGAAAACTCTTCTGGGTCTGTAGAGCTTGTTTTTGCTGCCAGAGAGATGGAAACCTCCAGCAGATGAGCCCCTACAATTCAGGGGAGCTCAGTGCGGGAGGGAGGGTCAGGATATTTAACTCACTTCTTTAATGGACGTATTAGTCTAACATCTTCAGAGCTGCCTGGGTGTCAGCATCCCTCTTCCTGGGATGCCCAAGCAGCCCCTGCAGCACCCAGAGAAGGAAGAGCCCCTGGTTGCAGTCACTGTGTGTTTATTTCTGTGGGCAGTGGGTTTAGGAGAGCAAGTGGGTCCTGGGACAGTCTGGGAACTGGAAGATACCTGGAATTTAAATTCTGTGCATTCCTCTGTGAGTGTACCCCCCTTTGCTATGGAGCTGGACAAATCCCTTGCTTCTGAGGACTCAGCTAAGGTGCCACCTCTTCTGGAAGGCCTCGCCTGACTGCCTAAGCTTTGTAAGGAACCCAAAACATTATTTTCTATTGTAAGTTATCTAGAGGCAGCTAGTGGTGAAACACAAACCTGGAGTCTAAGTATCTGGGTTCAGATCCCTGCTCTATATAACTTCAGGCAAGTAACTTCTCAGTGCCTAACTGTTCCCATCTGTCAAATGGGCTAGCAGCATCTTCCTCCTCGAGTTGTTATGAAAGTTAAATGAGAAAATGCACTAAAGCATCTGGAACAGCACCTGTCACGTGGTAAGTACCTACCATCACCACCACCCTCATTTCCTGCTTCCTTATTAATACCCCTCTGGGAGCTTGCCAGTTCTGAGAAGGCAGGACACGCACACACACCTTTCTCGTAGCTCCATAAACACTTGCTCAGTGACAAAAGGAAGGACTGGGCAGCCTGTGCCTCCATATCAGAGTCCAGACAGGCTTCTGGAAGCCCACACCTTGCAGTAGAGTCTGACTTAGCCCTCAGCGTGACTCTCTGTCCCCACTTTCCCTCCCTGGGAGAGGCGTCTCTTCCCTCCCGTACAGGTTTATTTGATACAATAAAGCAAAGTGAGAAGGAGAAAGAGAAATGAATAAACAGCTGAGCGTAAATGGCTCTGAGATCCCAGCCTCCCCAGGTGGGCCAGAGCCTCTGGGGAGGGAAGCCAGTGGCATCAACCCCTCAGTGTGGAACCCAGGAGCTGCTGGAGACATTAAATGCCGATTACCCCCAGGGCTTGTGGTTATAGCACTGTGGGAACCCACCCCCTGAAGGCCTGATTGCTTAAGCATCTCTTTGCAAAATGTTTATTTTATTTTTTCCCCCATGAATGTTTAATCAGTACCTTGACGAGATGCACGGCAGCCCTCTCCAGAGAGCAGCTGGAGGCGGCGTGATCAGCCCTGGCTTTTATGGATGGTGGCAGAGGGTGGCCATCACCCCACATTCAATGCCTCACTGTCCCCAGCCCATGCCTCCGGGTCTCCCACCTCACTGTGCCGAGCCCAGGGCGTCTAGCTCCCCAGCCGGCAAGAGGACTGAGGTGCGGCCACGTTGAACCTTCCATCCCAGTCTGGAGGCGATGGGGGTTACTCTCCCCCAGTCTGCTGCCTGCAGAGCTTGGCCTCCTGCAGGGAGAAGGTGGGGGTCCCCCAGGCAGTCCCAGGCAAAACCCCTGCTTGGACAATTCTGCCTCTCAGAGCCCAGACCAGGCAAAGGAAACCCTGGGCTTGCCCCCTCGAGGATCTTGAAGTGGCTTATTAATCCCCTTTTCCCGGCCTGCCTTCAGCTTTCTTTCTTTGCCCAAAGCCATCTGCATAAACAGGGACCTCTCCCCACCTCACCCCCATTCTGGCAGGACGCGTGCCCCAGGTGACTCGCTCTTTGGATGGCCTCCACCTCCGAGGGGTAGGACGCTGGGGCCATCGGGGACTCCCAGCTTCAAGGAGCAGCCGACCTGTCTTCCCTTCCTCCAGTTCCCCGCTCACTCTGAGCTCTGCTTCAGGCAGCCTCCTGGATTCTGCATCCGCCTCACTTATCCCCAGCCTCCTGGGATTACGGGCAAAGTCATTACCTCAGGATTAAGCTGCAGTTTGATTCTCATCAAAGACTCTGGTCACTGAGTATTTGCTTAACACCAGACCTTTCAGGCCCCATCAAATTTAACAAGGCCTGACAGATTTGGGATTAAACAGAGAAACCCAGACAAATCCATACTTTCATAGGAGCCCCCAGTGACTGTGGCAGGATTCTCGAAAACCAGAGACCCTAAAGTTAGCTTCTTTCTCGGGTGACCACGGCAGGGACTCTCCTCCCTAGGCTGGCACCCCTCACCTCTGCCCAGCTGCCCCGAGATTGGATTTGATGCTTTCACTCTCTCCAGAGAGGAGAGAGCTCAGCCTGCTCGATGCAACATTGATTTAGGACCGGGAGGCCGGAGGGGAGCTGGAGGAGTGGGGTGGGCAGGGGACAGCTTGGGAGAAACCCACCCCTCTGGGTTCCCACTCAGTCTGTCCCCACCTCGACCCTGCACTGCACTCAGAGCCACTCTGATCTCCTGAGGCCCCTCTGGGGTGGGTCTCGGATGGCCTTCCCCAGATCTACCCCACCAGCCACAGAGGCCCACCACCCCAATTCAGAATGGCAGCTACACCAAACTCAGAGCGGTAGACCCAGCACAGCCTTGCAAATTGAGTTCAAAAATCATTTTGTGACACATGTAATCAAAGAGACAGCATGATGATGTGGAAAGCTTGGAGGCCACAAAGTGGGTTTCAGATCTGACCCACTGGTCATGTGGCCTTAAAGCCCTCAGTTTCCTCACCTCTAATATGAGACCCTCCTCCGAGAACTGTTAGAATAGCTGAGAGAAGCTCTGTAATGATTCCCGGTGCAGTGTCTGGGCAAGTAGATGCTTTCCAACTTCCTTTCTCCTTTTCGTATTTGGCTATGCAATTTGATGAATTAAAAAAATAATAATAAAATGCCTCCACCTCTTGCTTCCTCATTTTGTTTTTCTACCAGAAGCACATACGGTGCCCTTTTCCCTTCTGAGCGCCTAAAAGGTGCAGCATTGGATGAAAATTCTACACAGTCAACACCAGAGAAGTAGCAATTGGTGCATTTCTTGGAGGCCTGTTACTCTACCTCTCCCAGGCTCTTTGCCCAGTTCCTTTGGTCCTGCCTAACTGCAAATTTGCCCTCCCCCCATAGCCTGGCTTAAGCTCAACCTTCATCTTTAGAAGCAGGAGAGTTGGGGGAGCGGACGTGGGGAGGCTTCATTTTAACTTTTATCACTGATACAAAGAAAAACAACGGCTTGTGTTTACTTGAAAATTAATTTTTTTGGAAATTACTTTGTCATTTGTTTTACTCTCCTTAATTAAAATTTACTTGATGAAGAGAGCAACCCATAAATTAACTCAAACACAACAGCAAATTAATTAGCATTTAGTCACTAGACATTACTCACCGGCTGGACAAATTGTTTTCAGGCTGTCACAAAGGCGGAGCAGGGGCAGGGCTGGCTGGCTGCTGTGGGTTATTTTGGCCGGTGCTCTCCAGACAGTACCTCTTTGTCACCTGCCCTTCCATGAACTCAGGTCACTGTTGGAGCAAGATCCCTCTGAACGAAAGTCCAGACCAGACCTTTGTAACTTCATGTCGGGGACACTCATTCCTCCCTGGAAACAATCAGGAAGAAAACCATCATCAGGACAGAAAGGCTGTGTTAGAGCAGCCCTGCCTGGGGCCGGAAGACAGCACGGTGACCTCAGGGGGCCCCTTCTAGCCACAGGGACCTGAGGTTCTATGAAACACGGGCTTAGAGGATCCAGGGCCAAGGCCCTTCTATTCTTAAGCCATATTCCAGATTCCTGGACCTGAGGAAGAGCTTCCCAAAGGAAAGAACTGGAAGGATGGCAGGGAGTTAATATAAGAAACAAGCTGGACTGAACCGTTCCTGCTGACGAACGATCCTGCTTTCTTTTTTTTTTTTTTTAATATCTTTATTGGAGTTTAATTGCTTTACAATGGTATGTTAGTTTCTGCTGTATAACTCATCCTTATTTCTTGCAAAAGAGGATCCAAGGTTAGAGTCAGCTGGTTAAGGACCCAGGCAGGCTGCCTGGATTGGAATCCCTGCTCATCTTGCTGCTTTGTGACCTTGGGCAAGTTACCTAACCCCTCAACCTTGGTTTCCTTGCATAATAATTGTCCCTATCTTTGAGAGCTGCTGGGAAGAATCGACAAAAGAGAGCAGGTAAGGCCCTGAGGAGTGGCCTGGCACGCAGTGAGGACTCAGGAAGCACTGGCAATGGGTTTGAAGCCGAGCCTGGCCACTTACCAGTATCCCAACTACTCCAGGCCTCAGTTTCCTCATATGTATGGTGGACAACAAAGGAGGTTCTTGTTTTGAGAAGTAAACAATTTAATACAAGCAAAGTACTTAGAATAGTAGAATAGTGTCTGGTGCATAATAAATGTTCAATAAGTGGTCATTAATATTACTACTATTATTATTTCATAGACACCCTTTTCTTTAACACCTTTATTGGAGTATCATTGCTTTACAATGTTATGTTAGTTTCTGCTGTATAACACAGTGAATCAGCTATACGTATACACATACCCCCATATCCCCTCCCTCTTGAGCCTCCCTCCCACCCTCCCTATCCCTCTCCTCTAGGTGGACACAAACCACCGAGCTGATCTCCCTGTGCTGTGCAGCTGCTTCCCACTAGCTATCTATTTTACATTTGGTAGCGTATATATGTCCATGCCACTCTCTCACTTTGTCCTGGCTTACCCTTCCCCCTCCCCTTGTCTTCAAGTCCATTCTCCATGCTTGCGTCTTTCTTCCTGCATGGACACCCTTTTTAACATTGTGACCAAGTCAGGGATGTGGAACCCAAAGCTCACAAGGCCAGTTCCCCTCACAACTTGCCTCCCTGAGGCACAAGGCCCTGCCAACGAATGGACACGTCAGCACCCCCGGCCCAGCCAGCAACAGCAGCAATACCGCGGCTAATGCAGCCTGGCTCCCTCCTAACTCTGCAGAGTGGCAGCCCCAGAAGTAGTCCCCCTTCATGACACACAGGAGGGACGGCCCGATGGGGGTGCTTGCTGATAAATAGTGATGTACAGCAGGCTTCTCCAGCCAAACAATGCTGCCGGGGGAGGGAGGAGGATGTGGGAGTGACCCGAGTCTGTGATCAGAAGAAGGGTTGTCACAGGAGGCTCCTGACCCACCCTGTACTTTCCCTCTCCCGCCATGGTCTCCTCCATCCACCAAGTGAGACGCTGTCCTGACCAGGTCTACCAGAAGGCCTGTCTGAAGGAGCAGCTTTGCTGCACATCATGTTAGGAACGGGCACTCTGAGATCCCCTGAGCTGGTCCAAATCCCAGCCCCAGATATGAACCACCTACATATCCAGACCAAGGTCTCTGTGCCTCAGTTGTCCCAGCTGTAAAGTGGGCATTATTATAGTACCTGACTCACAGTGTTGTCATGAGAATTGTAGGAATTAATACATATAAAGTGTTTCCTTATGCCAACACGTGGAATAGAAGCAGCACTATTATTATTAAATAATAATGTCTTCCATAAAATACGTGCAGTCCACTCACTTACATTTTTTTTTTTTTTTTTTTTTTGTGGTACGTGGGCCTCTCACTGTTGTGGCCTCTCCTGTTGCGGAGCACAGGCTACGGATGCGCAAGCTCAGCGGCCATGGCTCACGGGCCCAGCCGCTCCGTGGCATGTGGGATCTTCCCGGACCGGGGCACGAACCCGTGTCCCCTGCATCGGCAGGCGGACTCTCAACCACTGCGCCACCAGGGAAGCCCTCACTTACATTTTTGTGGAGCGTTTATTATGTAGATGGGAGCATGAGAGCAAGTGAGAACACAGCCCCGATTCTCAGCCAGGGGTGTCTGTTACATGGTGAGTTACACCCAAGCATGTTCACCTAAGTGGTGGTAGCCCGTCATATCTCACTTTGCCTGTCATTTATTTCATTCAACAAATATTTTTGGAGCATATGCAATGTCCCAGGTACTGTAAAAGGCACTGGGGATATATGAAGCCACACAGAAATAGTCCTTACCTTCAGAGCATACAGTCTAATGATAATAATGGCAATATCACAGTCAGTACCAGATGCTACGGTCTCTACTCAGCATCCATCATCCCATCTTTCTTCCTGCTAGAGCCCCCATGTGGTCCTGAACCATCCCTCCTGCAAACCCATGAGCCTGATTGGCCCAAGGGTCCCCTGCTTTTGATTGTCCTAGGAATGGGTCTATGAACCAATTTCTATAGAAATGTGAGAGGAAGGTGCTAGAGGGCCCAGGAGAAGCTTCCTCTCTCTCTCCCAAGAAAGAGTCACAGGGAGAGACAATCTCTCTCCTTTCTCAGAATAGTACTGTGTCTGCAGGTGATGCCTACATCAGTTAAGCCATTTTAGACCATGCTGCAGATAAAGCTGATACCCAGGATGGCAGAAAAAAAAAAAAAAAGAACGAATGCAGGTGCTGAAGACACCGCTGAGACCTTGAGCCCACCTACCCTGAAGCCTGATCTACCTTTGAATCTCCTATTATAGGAGATAATACATTTCCCTGTTGTTAAGCCAGTCTGAGTCTGTTTTTTTCTGTTCTTTGTTTGCTAGTGTCCTGTGGAATCATAATCTAATAGTAATACATATTACTGTTAATAGCAAACATTAAAAAGCACCTGACATTTCACAACATGTTTTCACATTTATTATTTTACTTGATCTTCAAACCAGCACCACCCGATAGGTCTTCCTTTCATCCTCACTTTACGGATGAAGCAGCGAAGGCTCAAGAGGTTTGATGACTTGCCAGGTCATGCAATTGGCAAGTGAAGAGCTCGTTCTGTCCCAACTTGGGTCTGCTCGTTCCATTTTCTGTGTTCTCACTCTTGTCCTTGCTGGGCTACCATTGCTCCAGCATTTCGGGGGAACGTCTCTCCTGGAATGCACTGTCATCAATTTAATAAATAACAAACAGCCCCCAAAGCAGCTTTCTGCTATTCCAGAAGAATCCAGGCATGCTGGTTTAAACCACTAGAGTTTTTCTTCTCATAAGACTTCAATAGATCTCATCAGAAATATGAGACTTTGGAGCGGTCCAGAAGGCAGACAAAGACTGAACCTTAGGGCCTCCCTGGTGGCGCAGTGGTTGAGAGTCCACCTGCCAATGCGGGGGACACAGGTTCGTGTCCCAGTCCGGGAAGATCCCACATGCTGCGGAGCGGCTGGGCCCGTGAGCCGTGGCCACTGAGCCTGCGCGTCCGGAGCCTGTGCTCCGCAACGGGAGAGGCCACAACAGTGAGAGGCCCACGTAACGCAAAAAAAAAAAAAAGGACTGAACCTTAATGTCTTGGGCAGTGACCTCCATTGACTTCTCCCAGTGGACAGATGGAGTTCAGTTCAGGGATCAATGCTAGATCATTGAAGAAGAGAGCCAATTACTGCCCTTAGCAGTGACATTTGTGTTATCTCCCAGCACGGTTCCAGAGGGACTTGGTGCCAAGTTCAGGAAAGGGGGGCCATAAAACATGAAAGAAGGAGTCACATGAAAGACCTATGAACAAGCCCTGGCTCAGAGAGAAGCAGGGGACACAGTGGAGCCAGGCTTGGGCAGGAGAGGAGGAGAGGGTATTGGGACAATAACTGTCCAGATCAGGATTGGATAAAAGGTGGACCAGGATAGAGGCCTGCATGTGTTTGTGATCAGAGGAAGGCAAGCCAACAGAGCAGAGACCAAGGATGAGCTCAGGGAAAAGACTAGAACCTAAAAGTGGGTCTGATGTCAGGAACTCCTCTGAGAGAGAGAGGCAGGGCCCACAGGAAGAGTGGAGCTCAGACCAGATGCAGTGGAATGAGATGGTCCAGATGATGGACCTTTGACCTCATTCCCACTTCGCTTTCTTCCTCTCATTCTTAAAGGAGCCATGCACAGATTCTGAAAGGTTTAGAACAAGGGATATTAGAGTTGTCATTGAACCTTTAGTCCTGGGGATGGGGTAGGGAGCTGAGGAAGGGGGTGATACTCTACTGTTGGAGTTGAGGACTGTTCAGGAAACAGAAGAGAAAACAGAAACAACATTCTCTTGTGGAGAGGCACCAGACCCCAAAATAAGGTGGAGTAGGGCCATCTGATCAAAAACCACAGTTGAGATGGCAACTGCAGATGCCAAGAGGCTGGAGAGAAGGGGGACTGGTCCCTTTACCTTTAAAAGAAGACTTACATGGTCCCCAGGAGAAGACCACAACTCGGTACAGCAGGGAACAGTAGGGAACAGAAGGGAAGGTTTTGAGAAGCTGTGAGAGCTGAGAGGAAAGATCAGTAATCCTTTATGGCTACCTATGCCCTTCCACTCAGTGCTGATGTGCCGTGCGAACTTAAGGTTACATATATGCTTGCCATGGAGTCCAATCTCCATTCTTTGAGCATTCTTTGAGATTTGCAAAGAGTCTAAAGTCTGCTAGAGGCAACACAGTGAATAAACTGGGTGACCAAGGTGGGTAATATCACATTTTGGTCAATAACCACTTTTTTGGGTAACGGTTGCCATTTCCAACGATAAAAACTCTGAGGTTCAGAAAGAGTAAATTTTTGTCCAAGCTCACACAAGTCTGCTCTTAGAGTTGGTGTGGTTGAATGGCAAGCCCAGCCTTCAAGTTCAGACAATGGTTCTGTCATTTTCTATATCTATCAAATAATGATACAAATACCCAGCACACAGCATTGTTCTAAGACTCTAACAAGATGGTGCATGGAAAGGGTCTGGTCCAACATCAGCCATATTGAAGGCACTACAGAAACACTGGTACTTCTTCTTCCTCTTCCTAAAAGACCGGCCTGAGCGAGGGGTCAGATTGGACTCCTTTTGTGTAGCACAAACTCTCTCGAATGCTTCAGAATTTCTACATTACAAGTCTGGTTGAGTGTTTGACCTTCTGGAATTAATTCTGTGTGAATAATGTTATTGATGTCAATAAAATAAATCAACATTATCTTTACTTTTGGTCTTGGCTTCACTTTCTATGGTCTGAGCGATACTGAAATTCTCCATGGCGTGCATGGGCTCTTAGCTTCCAGCTCACAGTAGAAATGGCAGCAACAGCGAACACTAACCAGGCACCTACTCTATGGCAGGTACTAAACTGTTATTTGCATCTAATCTTATGTAACCCTCCCAGCAGGCCTATGAAGTAAGAATACTAATCCCCATTTTCTACAGGAGGAAACCAAGGCTCAAGAGGGAAATTAACTTATCCATGGTTACCTGGCTGGTTGTGGAAGAAACCAGAGTTAATCCTAGCTTCCTCTGGTGCTAATGTTGATACTCTTCTTCAATAGCACACAGCATCCCAAGTGAACATTTTATCTCCACATGTATTGTTTCATCTGTCTTCTTTAAAAAAAAAAAAAGCAGAAATAAATGCCAAGACTTTGTTTCTCTTCATCCTTCCAACTACATAGTAGAAGTTGTATAAAAACTTTGTTCCAGTTCAGATTTCCTTCTAGAAAGAATCTGTCCCTTTATCTAATTTTAACTCTTCAGCCATCCTTCTTTCTGAATGTGAGAAATCTCTGACCTTTTCAATATTTCCATCAGGCCATCGGACAGCTGCTCCATGTATCACTGTAGACAGCTTGACTTTGGTCTCCAAAATGTGGGTGCCTTCGCACAAACTGGCTCTGGCATGATTCCATCTGCCTATGCCACTCTTAACTTGCCAAGGGTCTCACCTTCAGATTTATTTGCCCTCATCCAAAGTGGGACTTGAAACTTTTGCTCAAACATCAGCCGTGTACTTTCATGTCAACACAGGACAACACACACTTCTGGTCACCTAAGCTACTTCTTGAAAGACAGAGTAGTCTACTGTATTTCAGTGAGGATCCTCATCTTCCACAACCACTCAAAAATTTCATCTCAGCATTCTAGATTCACAGCACTGAGTGATAACCAGATCTCTTCATATAATAATGACTACTCTCCAACAAAATACAAGCTAAACAGGGAGATCAGCTCGGTGCTCTGTGACCACCTAGAGGGATGGAATAGGGAGGGTGGAGGGAGGGAGACACAAGAGGGAAGAGATATGGGAACATATGTATATGTATAACTGATTTACTTTGTTATACAACAGAAACTAACACACCATTGTAAAGCAATTATACTCCAATAAAGATGTTAAAAAAATACAAGCTAAAAGTCACCCTTTGACTCAGTAATATCACTTCTAATAATTTACCCTGAGGAAATAATTGAAATACAGACAAAGATTTATGTGATGTTCACTGCACATTTTATATAACAACCAAAAACCGGGAACCATCTCAATGTCAACAATAAGAAAATGATTAAATAAATTACAGTGCATAACTACAATGAAATAATAGGAAGCTTTAAAGATCATGTTTTCTAAGAATATGTAAAGACACGGGAAAATGTACACAATATAGAATTAGATTTTCTTAAAAGAAAGAAAAGAAAGTCATTTCAAATATGTAAGTGAAGAGGGAGTTAGCTTATTCTGAGTGGCTCCTTGGGGAGAGATAGAAGTAACACCAATAAGAGAAAGCTACCTAGAAATATTTTTGGGAGCAATTACAATTTTTCTAATGGCTATAGTTGTCCAAAGTTGTAAAAGATTTCCTGGCTAAGTAATGATCTCCCCCATATAGAAGGAATTCAAACCATGGCTGGGCAACCACTAGAAAGGGACATCGAAAAGCAGACTTGGGTACTGAATGTGGGACTGACCCAGATAATTCTCAAGGGTCCTTCTTCCTCTGATATTATAAGATTGTGTTAGAGCTTTTGTATTCTAACCATGTATCTGAGCATGATCAGTGTTGAAGAAGACTAAACAGAGAAGGCATGGAGAATCAAGGCATGAGCAGGTCAAATAGAAAGTCTGATCAGCCATAAAGTTTCCCAAGTGATAGCAGATGGGTCCAGCTTAGAGGCTTCCCTGGACCATATTTTATGAAAGCATGGATGCCCCTCACTCAAACCATGTGGGTCAGTCTTTGGTCCTTCCAAAGAAATTCTTTTCTCTTCCTCAGTGGCCTGTTTTGCATGACACAATCCTCCCATCCTTGTCCACTTGGAGCCTATATTCATCTTTTCATCATGGAGAGTTATGGTCCTCATTGAAGGGACTTGCAATACAGAGCTGGAAGGACAGAGCAGTCTTTGCTGCCTACTGTCCTTTGTAAAAATAGCTTCACCATGGTATAGCTCACTCTTTCATTAGCTGTACATCAGGCTTATTGTGCGTATGTGTAGTTTATACGGGGACTTTGGAAAATCCTGGGTTATGAGGCAACCTCAAGTTGATGGCCCCTGTGAAAGGATGGAAAAGTTACCTTGGAAACGCTAAAGAGAGGAGATTTGTGTAAGACAAAGAGGAGCCTGAAGAGTTGAGCTTTCAAAAGGTCAAGGAGCACCTAGCACCCAGATCTTGATTTTTAATACCACTCTCCAGTAAAAGGAATTAAGGCTCCTTGGAGAAATGGTTGATTCTAGGGCTGGAGCTGGAAATACACAAGATGAGCCCAGAGCATCTTATAGTACCAGAAAATAAGGAAAAGCTCAAAAAATAAAAGGATAAGCAGATCAAAGGGATACAGGAGCCAACCCAAATGAACTCCCATTGGCCAAAACTGAAAAAAAAAAAAAAATTGAGCAACCGAATAAATAATGTAGCTTATTATTTTAATCCAAAATATAAAATAAATATCCATGAGTCCATACTGATATAAATAAATGATTGAATAAATAAATAAATGGGGAAGGAGAGACAAATCTCCTGGGCAAAAGAATTCCAAATAATTTATATAGATACTTTGCCCTCAATGAGGGAGTGAGCAGAACTCCTCCCTCCTTAAGTGTGTGTTGCAAAGAGTGTAGTGTGGAAAAAAAAAAGGAACTTTACAGTGAAGAAACCTGACAAACAAGACCTCAGCCAGGTGATTAAGGTCAATATCAACAGTGATCATCCACAGTGATAGTATGTACCCTTGATATAACATGATGAGAAGCGTCTTTTACCTCTGTACTCTTCCTCCTAAACCCCATAATCGCAATCTAACCAGGAGGAAAACATCAGAAAAATCCTAACTGAGGCACGTTCTACAAGAGACCTGGCCAGTGCTCCTCAAAACTATCAAAGTCATCAAAACTAAGGAAAGTCTGAGAAGCTTGTTAACAGCCAAGAAGAGCCTAAGGAGACATGACAACTAAATGTCATGTGGTGTCCTGGGTGGGATCCTGGAACAGAAAAAAGACATGGGTGAAAAATAAGGAAATCTGAATAAAATACCAACTTCACTTAATAATAAGGCTTCCACTGGTTTCTTACTTATGACAAACGTATCACCCTACTGTAAGATATTAACAATAGGGGAAATTGGGATGGGGCATGTGGGAACTCTCTGAATTCTCTTCCAATTTTTCTGTAAACCTAAAACTATTCTACAATAAAAACTATCTAAAAAAAGAAGTCTAAAGAAGAAACAGGAGAGGATTTGACCTGTGTGAGCACTTTGTGGAAATTGACTGAGGCCAAATGCTCAGAAAAAAACAAATTGGATGGATTTCTAACATTGGCAGACCAAGAAGAACAAAGCAATAGGCAAGGAGAAGCGGGGCGCTTTGGGAGAGCTAGTTTCATCCTGAACCTGGGGTTTTGCCTGGTTCCTGCCGGAAATGCTCCAGCTTACTCTGTCCTCCAGATCTGAAAGAGATTGTCTGCCTGGTTGTGAGGAAAGCTGGCGCGAAGATCAGAGGCTCTGTGTTAAGCAAGACATAGGCACACTCTGAAACTCTGTCGCACACCAACCATTTGAAAACCTGTGTTATGTTCTATAGTCTGAACTCCAGGACTCACTCACGTGGAATGAAGTGGTTCTTTCATTTTTAACAAATAGCGAGCAAGTCGATGGCTCAGGCACCTTCCAGCAGAGAAGACGGTGGTATAGCCCAGGAGCGGGGGCAAGGTCCACAAGGCGTCATTTGGAGTGGCACAGGGCACATCTGCGTTTCAGTCGCCAGCTCATGTTCCCTGGAAGCAGAAAAACCAGAAGCCAAAGAGGATGGATGGGAGTCCCTGGCTTCTGCCATCCTGGGACTCGGGTGACACTGCGGGCGGGAGAGATTCGAGGAAAAGGGGATCCAGTAATGAATGAAACGCTGGGAAGCTGAACACATCCCTTGCTCAGAAATCAAAAAGTGAAATTGTAAAAGGGCAGAACTTAGTTTCCTGTGACCTTAGATGCCTGTGTGCTTAGCCCCTGATGCCGGGGGCTTCCTGCTAGCCGTGGGGTCAGCCCCGCCTCCCTATCTGTAATCTACCAGTCCTGGGGATTACTTCCCCCCCAGAATGCCCTCCTCGCAGAGGCTGCTCTGGGGCTGGCTGGCTCTTTGGACCCAGAGGGTACCTTCAAGCAGCACCTCCTTATTTCCCCCACTTGTTCACATCCCAAGGAAAAGTAGTAGAGAAAAAGTTTGGGGGGTCTTATGATTAAAAAATTGGCTAGGCGATGTTTTATGCATGCATCTGTTATGCTAAAATAACCATCCTTTCTAACCAGGCCCACCTGCTGTCTTTTTCAATTTTAAGTATTTCTAAGTAGCAATCAAATCAGTATAATTTGTTCTTTATCTCGGCAAAACCATTGTGAAAGAAAAATGTGACCATTATGTTACATCAGGGAAAAATACAAGCCCTTTATTTGCAGCCTTCTCTATATTCTATCAGATCTCACAGTTGTCATTATGCCAGTTGTATTTAATGTTGTTCAAATGAACAGAGCTTTCTTTAATCACTACAGCCTTCTTTCCCCTAAATGCTTTTTTCCAAGGTTATGGTTTTCAGAGATAAATACATAAATACCAATGTTATGAATACGTTAAGGGTATCCAAGAGACAGCTCTCAGGATTTGTAGCAAGAACCTGCTGCCATTGGAGTAACACAATAGCTGGCTGATGTTTTGAGTATGAAGTTACTGGGTATTAGAAGTCCTGATACCCGCACAGAGGCGGAAGGCTATTTTGAGCCGATCACAATAGACCACTCAGCAGATGCTGACTTTATAAATCTGGTATCAGGATCCTCACTGCTAATAACCAAAGCCAACAAGTCCAGAGCTATGAACATCCATCCTTCAGATCTGGGTCGGCGTGCTCTGTCCTGCAAGCTTCTGGACCACACCTGCAGGCGGGCATGAGGATTGAGGTCAGACTTGTAGACCATCTACTTCGATATACTTTCTTTGCAAATTAGCAGCTGGAAGCGTGAGGAGGTTAATGACTTGCCCAAATGCATATGTCCAGTTAGAAGAAGAACTGGGATTTGAACCCAAGTCGGTTCAAAGTGTATTTTTGCTTAACTGCCATCTCGGGCACTCTGACTTTTTAGCAGACATTACATGGGATGATTCCGAGGTTATATGAATCCTACATTTATTCATTCAGTCATTCTGTTAGCAAATATTTACTCTTTGCTGAGATGCTGAGGACAAAAATTATCATTATCAATAGCTAATATTCTTGAGTGCCTGACAACCTTTCTAAGTACTTAATGTAAATGAAATCATTTCCCCCTGACAGTAACCCTCAGGGGTAAATACTGCTCTGTTCTCCATTTTACAGATGAGGGAGGGAGGGTACCACAAGGTTAAGTCACTTGCCCAAGGTCACACATTGAGGAAACCATGGCACTGACAGCCTGGGTCCAGAGTCAGCACTCTGACTCACTACAGAGGAACAATGTGCCCATATCATTGCAAGTGCTGAATAAATGTTTGTTGAATAAAGCATTGTATCTTGCCCCAGAGAAGCTTACAATACAGAAAGGAAACATTTATGTAAACAAATAATGGAGATGCAGATATGATATGTGTCAGAAGAAAAACATAAACAAGTACAAATGGGCGAATAGACATGCTGGGAACGGAGTGGTGAGATCCAACCAGGAGACTGGGGGGTGGAGCATAGCACAGGGAAAGAGTGGAGGTGGGGACATAGTGGGTGGAGCCAGGAGATCCAGGTCTCCTCTTGCACTGTCTGTCATCAGGACAAATTACAAGGTGTCTCTGTACCTTCCCATGTCTAGCAGGAGAATAATGGCTGTACTTTTTAACTCAAGGGGTTGTGTCCAGATTTATAGGAGAGAGTATAAGCAAAAGTGATGTATAAATTGTAAATCCCTTATTGATTTTATGTATAACTAGTGGATTGTGAGCTCCTTGAGGGCACAAGAAACATCTTATTCATTAATTGTATGATCTTTGCTCAGCACAGTGTCTGACATGCAACAGGCATTGTTGAATCATAGAAAGAAGGAAAGGGGGAAAGGAAGGAAAGAAGGAAGGAAGGAAGGAAGGGAGGGAGGGAGGGAGGAAGGAGGGAGGGAGGGAGGGAGGGAAGAAGGAAGGAAGGGAAGCGAGGAGGGAAAGGAGGGGGACAACTAACCAAGAGGTCAGAAAGGGTGCTGTATCCGTCAGGGCTCTCCAGAGAAACAAAACCAATAGCATCATACATACATGTATACATATAGTAAGGGATTTATTTTAAGTTTTTGTTTAAGCAACTGAAGGGGCTGGCAATTTCAAAATCCGTACGGGAGGCTGGCAGACTGGAAGCTCAGGCAGCAGTTAATGCAGAATTTCCTCTTTTTGGAGAAACCTCAGTTTTTGTTTGTAATGCCTTCTACTGACTGGATAAGGCCCACCCACATTATCAAAGGTCATCTCTTCTCCTTAAAGCCAACTGATTGCAGATGTTGACCCCCATCGACAAAATACCTTCACAGCAACACCTAGATTAGCATTTGATTAAAGCACTGGGAACTGTAGCCTCGCCAAGTGGACGCAAAAAAAACTATCCTGGATGCTGTTCCCAGATGAGAAACTGGTAGACCGAGGCACAGAGGTAAGGAACAAATCCCAAAGTTAAAAATTAATCTTTATCTTGGGATTCGGCCAGGGGTCTGGGTGGGGTGGTGGGCTGCCAACTAGAGGGCACCATGGGCAGCTGGAGACAGCTGAAGGAACATGGGAATTTAGGGTTATTTGCTCTTCCGGGGGGGTGGAGTTGAGGAGTTTATTAAAAACGCAGCTGGGGGGGGACCCCATTCCAAAACCGCTTAATCTGAATCGCCAAGGTGGGCCCAGCAATAGGAACTGTATAGCTCCCAGGTGACTCTGATGTAAACAACGAAGACCATCGTGTAAGTCAGAAGGTGGGGGACTTTGGATTTCTTGTAAGAGGATAGATTGAGGAGTCTCAAAGACCTGGGTTCAAATTTTGCACCTACTACTCATTAGCTATGTGCCCTTCGGGAAGTTACCTTCCCTAGGCCTCAGTTTCCCCATCTGTAAAACGGACCTCTTCCTAATACCTCTGGGGTTGTAAAAGTGAAATAAGACGTGTAAGAATAGACATGGGGCGAGACATCCCACAGGCATTTGTGGGACTGAAATCAGTCATCTGGGGACAGTCAGTAACTGGTGCTGCAGACACCCCACAAAGTTTGCTACTGAAAGGCCCTGGGATGAGGAGTGTTGGGAGGCCATCCGCCCTGACCCAGAACCACAGCCTGTCCACTGTCTGTGCAGAGCACATTAGTAACAGCAGGGGTTCCTTTGCGTCACTGCTGGGACAATTGTGCCACCTGCACTTGGGAAGTGCCAGCCCTGCCTCTCAGCTCAGGAAATGCTACAGATTTCAAACACAGCCTCTGAGCTTCTTGAAGGTGGCTCCTTCCAAGGTTCAAGATTGGGCATGGTTGTTGTGCTTTGCCGGCTGCTGTTTTCATTGTTTCTGTCACACCCAAAATTTCCATAACAAGCTTCCTCATCCACACATGTTGCAGTAATATCCTTGCGAACTGTGGGTTTTCCCATGGCCACCAGGACTTGGACAACTAAAAAAAGACTTGAATCTAGATCACCCCCCACCCCAAATCACTCTGGGATTCTAAACAATCCTTTTAATATATTCATCAGGTGTCCAATGTCCTAGAAAGCAGCAAAGTGGAGAGGAAAAGTCTAAGCTTTGAGAGACAAAAAGTTTAGCCCGCCCTTACTGTTTCCCAGCTCTATGACCTCAGGAAAACTGCTTCATCTTCCTGAGCCTCAGTTTTGTCATCTGTAAAATGGGGATGATATTATCCAAGTTAACAGGTTGCAGGGATCAAATGGGATAAACTGGCACGTGGTGGTGCTGGGGTTCCCCTCTCTTCTGCTGTTCTCCCCTCTCTGGGAACTGCCCAGCATCTCCTCCCATACTCCCATCGACACACAGTTTGTTTAGTGGCTATCACCTAGAAGCTAGGATAAAACTCATTTAAGCATGATACATTTACTATGTAAATGAGATACAGCCTTGAAGACCAAAATGCCTTGGAGTTTACACACCCCCAAATCAGCCCAACTCCAGCTGGGTCACCTTGGACAAGTCATTTGACTTCTCTGAACCTCAGATTCTTCTCCTATAAAATAGAGGTTGTTTGGGGAGAAGAAATAGGACAATCATGCACGTGAAATGGCAGCACAACTCCAGATGTTCGTTCATCGCCCCGAGTGACTCTCTAGTTGTTGGAATGTGTGTGTCAAAGGGAACTTCCAAAAGCTCCCCGCCTTTCCTGCCTCCTCTGTCCCCAACAAAATGCACTTTCCAGAGGTTGCCCTGTCTGTAGGACTTCTCAAAGTCTCCCCTACACTAAAAGAAATTCTGCAAAACCCAAAATCAACCACTGTGAACCAGAAACCCTTAATTCGTTTATGAATCCAGCTTGACTACAGCTATTTCCATTCACCCCACATACATTCATATACCTTTGAGTCTCAATTTTCTCAAGAAGAAGAGGCTGGCAAGCTAACAAGTGGGTGTAGGTTTTATTCTGGAATCCATCTTCCTGGTCAGGATATGCTCAGCTCAGAATCTTCTTCTCTTTCTATTCAGGACTGTGCAGTGTTTAGAGAGGGGCACTAGGTCATCAAAGAGACAGATAGGCTATTTTGTTTCCAGCCCTACTTGCTAAGGTGCGAAATTGATTATTCTCTGTTTTACAAAGATGTGTGGCTTCCCAGGTGAAGACAAAAGAGGATTTCTCAGTAACACTCAGTTAATCAGGGAATTGAATTCACTGCCACAGACGTTGCCACAAACGTGTAATTGAGATGTTAGACTGAGCGACTAAACGTTGTCTGGGGTTGAAAGGGGGGAGAGTAGTGGGATTCATTTAATTAGATGATTCTTGGACTAGGGTGAGATAGGGAAGTCTAATAATAGTTAAGAAGAAGACCCGTCTTCACTGAGCTCCTACCATGTACTAGGTACCATGCAAAGCCCTTCGGGGATGATCACATTTACTTCTGGCAACGAGTCAATTTAATTTGACTCCCATTTTAAAGATAAAGAAACTGAGGCTCAGAAAGGTGACGTGATTTGCTAAGGTCACAGATATGGTAGACGCCAAATTTCCATATTTTATCCACATGATGGAAATATTACGGCAAAACAGCACATTTAATTCTCTTAATATTGAATACTTGAATTTTATGACAATGAGAGATTGAATTGCAGTTCTTCCGAGGTTTATTCTCAGAGGCTGTTCCAACTGAAAGAAAACCACTTCCGGGACTGAGGGTCCTTTGTCCTAGTCCCTAAGAGGATACTTTAGACCTGGTGGGTTAAAGGGAAGGGGAGCAGAGGAAATCCAGCTCAGGAGTATGGAGGACAGGGGGCGGTCAAGTTTAAGAAGGAGGGAGGGGACCCTCTCCCCCTCTTCTACCCCACCCTGCTAATACCCTTCCTCCTACTCCAGCTTTTCCTAGAATCCTCTGTCACTCCCTGATTCTAAGAAAACTCCTTCAGGAACCTCTGGCAGCAGCTGGAGATCCAAACTGTCTCTGCAGAAAATACATTAATAACCATAAGCAGGAATGCCCACTGGTAATACTAGGAAATGGGACTACAAATGAAAATAAGATGACTTGGAAGGTTTTAAAGGGAGGAAGGATATCGTCAAAATGCTTTCTAAGGGCTTCCCTGGTGGCGCAGTGGTTGAGAGTCCGCCTGCCGATGCAGGGGACACGGGTTCGTGCCCCGGTCCGGGAAGATCCCACATGCCACGGAGCGGCTGGGCCCGTGAGCCATGGCCGCTGAGCCTGTGCATCCAGAGCCTGTGCTCCGCAACGGGAGAGGCCACAACAGTGAGAAGCCCGCGTATTGCAAAAAAAAAAAAATTCTCTCTAAATAATACTTCTTTGATTAGGAGTTTTAACGCAGCAAATCCCTCCGAGGATGTCTCAGGATGTGAATCATTCCAATTTCATATTTTTCAAACTTTCGAAATAACAGTATTCAGTATTTATTACAATACAACAATAATCGCCTTTAAATTTTATTTATATTATATAAACATTTTACTAGTATATAATAGTATAGGATTATATAAATTATAATAGTTAAATCCTATGATTTTACTATTATAAAAATAACGGTATTTTGTACCAACAAAAATACCAGTACTTTTGTACTTACAAATAGTATAGTACCCATAATGCTGGAATACCCCAAACCAGGATTGCCATCATGAATTATGTTCTTTTTCTGCATTACCTCCAATGAGGCTGGCAAATGCTGTTATAGCTTCCGGAGAAGCACTTTGCACGTTAGCTCATTTGCCCCCCACATCGCAGGTATGAAGCAGGAGTGAGTTTGATACACATTCTGCAGATAACAAAGCAAAGTCTCAGTGTTACCCAGTTTGAAAATGTATGAGCCAAGATTTGAACCCAGCTTGGAAAATTCCAGATCCCAAACTTTGACCCTATTTCCTCTGGTGTCTTCCATCCATGCTTTTTTTCCAACAGTGGGTGAGCCTCTGTTTGAGACCTCCATGCACTGACTCTTGTTATCCAACCTGCTCTGTTCCCTGTCAAAGAGCTTTTCCAGGTGGCAAAAGAAAGCAAGAAGAACCTGGGGCAGCCAGGCCCGCTGTTTGGAGACATTCCTGGGCCCTGGCTGGCATCTGAAACCTCCGAGTCGCTTCCAGCCAAGGCAGGGTTCTGCTGCTGCCAGGATAGAAAGGTTACAGTCATTTTCCTATGGAAGGATAGGGTGGGGCTTCCCTGGTGGCGCAGTGGTTGAGAGTCCACCTGCGGATGCAGGGGACACGAGTTCGTGCCCCGGTCTGGGAGGATCCCACATGCCGCGGAGCGGCTGGACCCGTGAGCCATGGCCGCTGAGCCTGTGCGTCCGGAGCCTGTGCTCTGCAACAGGAGAGGCCACAGCAGTGAGAGGCCCACGTACCGCAAAAAAAAAAAAAAAAAGGGTAGGGTGATGGATAACATGCATAGATACGTTTTCATGCTGGGAGACCTCTTGACAAGCACTGGGAATGGAAGATGCAGACACACTGGGCAGGAGAACATTCTGGTCTCTTTTGGCGCCGGTTCCCAGCTGCACCCATGATAAGGCTGCACAGGTAGAGACAGACAGTCACCCCATTAGCGACCCCTTAGGCAGAATCAGGAAGAGCCAGGGAGCAGCAGTAGGTCAGCCCCCAGGGATTCTGCCCAGGACCCAGGAGTGGCTGGGATGAAGATGAAAAGTCCGGAGGAGGAAGACGAAGGCCGGACCAGGGACAGTGCGATCATTGAAGCAGTGCCCAACAGAGCTAAAAACAGGGCTGGCTCCACAGTGGCTTCCCAGGGACCCGTGCTCTGAAGGGAGTCCATGCCTGGGCTTTCATGCTCTGTAACTGTCATTTTGAAATTCTTAATGGTTTTATCTTTGAATCTGGGTTTTGTAAGAAAATCCAACTGGACCACGGAGCATGCGCTGGGGCTTGGAGCATCAGCTGGCGTGTGGTTCCAACTCTCCCACCTCCCACCTACCCAGGACTGGTTCTCAGCAGCCAAGTCCCCTGAGGATGCCAGTGTGGGAGTGTCCAGAGAGCCTGCCCCACATGCCAGTCACATGCCCAGGCCCCAGATGCCTATGAAGGTTTGTATTTGCCCACAGATATCACCTGCCCGAATGAGCACATACTAAACAGCAAATAAAAACACCATGAGCCAGCCGCCCAGAGCAAGGAAAAAGCTTTTGAACAAGAAGCCCCACATTTTCATTTCTCACTCATCCCTGGAAATTATGTCACTGACCTTGTTTCAGGGGGAAACTGAGACACAGAGATGTAACACCATCCCACCAGCCCCTTGCAGCAGAAGTGGCACATTGTGGGCTTCCCTGGTGGTGCAGTGGTTGAGAGTCCGCCTGCTGGTGCAGGGGACACGGGTTCGTGCCCCGGTCCAGGAAAATCCCACATGCCGCGGAGTGGCTGAGCCCCTGAGCCATGGCCGCTGAGCCTACGCATCCGGAGCCTGTGCTCCGCAACGGGAGAGCCCACAACAGTGAGAGACCCGCGTACCGCAAAAAAAGAAGTGAGTTACTACTAGCAGGACTTCAAGTCCTTTAGAAAGTCAGGATAATAACAATGATAATAAATAGTCATGGTTTATTGAATGCCTATATTGCCAGACATGGATAAAAAAACAGCATCTCTAATCCTTACATCAACTCTGGAAGGAAGAAAATATTACCCCTATTTTACAGAGAAAGAAACTGAGGTTCAGAGAGGTACCTTGCCGAGAGTCACACAACCAGTAAGTAATAAAATGGGATTTGAACTCGCTTTTTTCTGACCCTGAGAGTAATTTTGGTAGCATAATAGTATCCTACTACCCCTATGCGTAAGGATGATACTGGGTTTAAGGAGGCCAAGAGGGACTTGATTAAAAGAAATGGCTCTTCCAGCTTCTAAGCCCAGGCCCAGAGGGCTGCTGAGATGGTAGAGTGCTGTCCAGGTCCATTCAACCTGGCTCAGGAAGTGAGGGCAGCCTTGGCGTTGGAAATCTCAGCTGGCATCTACTCATCAAGGGAGATGTGACTGACAATCAGCCCAAGCCATCTACACTGCTTCTACTTAAAGTCGTTTGTAGCTCAGATCACTGAGAATTCATTCATGAACTAATTTTTTGAAGGCCCTTTGTGCAAGGCACTGTGCTAGGCACCAGTGGCTCAGAATAAATGAGACTGACCTAGCCGCAGGCCACATGGATTTTAAGGACCTGGTAGGGCTATCTCTTCAAAAGACCACAAGCCAGATTAAGAGGTACATTTCACGGGGCTTCCCTGGTGGCGCAGTGGTTGAGAGTCCGCCTGCCGATGCAGGGGACACGGGTTCGTGCCCCGGTCCGGGAAGATCCCACATGCCGCGGAGCGGCTGGGCCCGTGAGCCATGGCCACTGAGCCTGCACGACCAGAGCCTGCGCTCCACAGCGGGAGAGGCCACAACAGTGAGAGGCCCGTGTACCGCAAAAAAAAAAGAGGTACATTTCACAAGTCAACCTAATACTCAGGACCAATCCACACATACATACTAAAACCAGTTTCACAGACCTTTACTAATCCTTACTACATATGATACTATATTGTGTCCTATTAGATTCTGTTTCAGTTTTTAAAATACTAATCATGAACAGTTGGATTGATTTTAACTGATGGATCACCAGAAAAACTTCTCGTAGGAGATACAGTCAAGTAAGTAGTAACGTGCTAAGAAGTTCCAGGTTTATGGAAGCACATGGGATGAGAAGCCCCTCACCCAGTCAGAAGGATCAGGGAGGGCTTCTTGGAAGAAATGACCTCTAAGCTGAGATGTGAGGAGCCAGATCATACAGAGATTTTTAGTTCTGTAAAGGAATTTGGACTTAATCCTATGAGCCATGGAGAACCACTGGAGACTATTAAACAGGCATGGTAATCATTGGAACTATTGACAGTTCTCCTTTTAGGCTCAGGTTAGCAATGCCTTTTCCTCTCCCTTTTGAAGTTATATGTAGCCACATGAACTTGTTTGGTGCCGTGAAATAGAGCCCAAGTGATGCATGTTACTTTCTGTGGAAGCTTTAAAAGCCAAGGAAAAATTTGCATGTCTATTTCCCACAGCCTTGGTGACCCTCAAGATGGAACTCAGTAATCCTAACTGAAATAGAGCAGAAAGTGACCTGATTTATTGAAGTTCACCCTGAGTGCTAAGAAAAAAAGCAGAGAAGGGGGATATAAAAGTGTCCAGGGAAGACCCCACTGCAAAGGTAATTTTGAGTAAAGACTCAAAGGAGTTGGCCATGCAGATATCTGGAAGGAGAACACACCAACCAGAAGTAACAGCAAGTGCAAAAGTCCTGAGACAGTGTGTGCCTGGCGTATCTGACAAACAACAAAGGAGCCAGTTTGGCTGGAATGAGCCAAAGGGAGCAGAGTGGGCAGTGTTTGCCAGACCCCCTGACTACGTAGTATTTTCTCCAGGAGCCACAACTTCTGGGACTGTTGACCCATGGAAACTCTTTGGGAAACAAAGACCTAGACTATCTCAGTTTAGAAAAGGGACAATGATATGGATGGATCTTGAGGACATTATGCTAAGTGAAATAAGTCAGAGAAAGACAAGTACTGTATGAACTCACTTACATGTGAAATCTAAGAAGCTAAACTCATAGAAAAAGAGATCAGATTAGTGGCTGCCAGAGGGGGAGGGGGAATTGGATGAAGGTATTCAAAAAGTATAAACTTCCAGTTATAAGATAAATAAGTACTGGGGATATAATGTATAACATGATGACTATAGTTACTGCTGTTTAATGGTATATTTGAAAGTTGCTAAGAGAATAGGTCCTCAAAGTTCTCGTCAGAAGGGAAAAAATTTGTAACTCTGTGAGGTGATAGGCGTCAACTAAACTTACTGTAATTATTTTGCAGTATATGTATGCCAAGTCAGTATACTTTCCTCCTTAAACTTATACAGTGCTGTGTGTCAAATATATCTCAATAAAACTGGAAGGAATAAAGACATAATGAGTGGTTGAAGGATCCATAGGAGCAGAACATTCCTCATCTTTCAGAGGGGTCCCCAGAGGCTTCCCTGCTGGGCACCAGGACTCTTGGGTGACTTCTACAAAAGTGATATTACCTCCTATGCCCAACTCTCTCCTGAAGAGAAACTTGCTTTATGCAAACAGGTTGTACTGAGTTGCTGGGATTTTAAATCTTTTCTTGCTAAAAATAAATCTATTGTGGAAAATCCCAAAAGATGAAGTGCATCTCTAACCTCAGGGGGTCGAGCGGCCCTCCCTCAAGTGCATGGAACTGGGCTTCCAGCTCTTATCATCAGCAGTAATCTGAGGTCAGGAGGGGTTGCCTGACTGTTCCCAGCTACAGGGGCTGCTTGCTGATTTCCTGGGGCCCTTGAGAGAAAAACATAAACTCTGCTTTAGAACAGTGCCTGTGTTTGTTTATTGGTAATGATCCTTTTCTTAAGATTCTTGAACGCATGGTTGTCTCTATAGTCTCTAAAACCTCCACCTCATCCCTGATCACTCATAATGTCTGCAGTCCTGAGAGTCCAGCAGATCAAAGCCATGCAGCCCTCCCTCCCAGCCGGCACCAAAGGGAAAAACAAAAACAGCCCCACATTTTCTCTAGGGTTTCCGGAAAATAAGGACAGGAACCTTCATCTCCCAGAGGCAATCTGCAGTGACAAATGGACCCAGACCACCTCTGCTCCTGCTATCCTGGGCTCTGTGGGCACTCGCCACTCTGCACATGTGCATAATAGTAAGATCTGCCATGTGTCTGTGCCAGGCTCTGTATGAAGGGTCTAGGTTATTTTGATCTTTCTCGGCTCCAAAGCTACCCACTAATTCCCAGGTGGTCAGCTGGTCACAGCAGGGACCTAGAGCAAGAATCCAGGTGGATTTCCAGCATTGGAAAAAGAAACTCAAGGCACAGGTACCACCAAGCATTTAAGCCATTTTATCCTTGTGTATAACATCAATAGAGCAGCTGCTAGATGCTGACGACTAAATGATGAATAAGGCATAGTCTCTGCTCACTACTACAGATCTAGAGATCTAGATATATCATATAGAGTATATGTATCTATGTGTATATATATATATATATATATATATATATAGTATGAATGAATGAATGAATGCTAAAGTATGATTCATGCCATTTGATACATGCATAAATAGCTTGAGGAAGGAACAGTTAGAGGTAAGGGGATGTGCAATGCAGGGAGAAAGTCAGAAAGAGACAAGAAAATAACATTGGTTTGGGTCTTAAAGGATGAGAAGAGGAGGACATCTCAGAGGAAGGAGCAGCTTGTGCAAAGGCACAGTGATGTACAAGTTCTTGACCCATGTCACTGGATAGCATGAACCATTTCCCAACAGCCAATGTCAACGTTCATGGGAATCAAGTAATTTTCCCACGTGCGTGAGCTCTAATCACCTCAAGAAGGGTAACCGCATCATTCTATCACTGTGTGAAAGACACTTGTCATCACCACACCATCACATATACATCTAAAACCAACCATGTTTAAGGCCCATGCCAAGTATGGAACCTGCAAATACATATAACAATACTAAAGAATAATAACAACGAAAGGAGTTATTGAACACCTAATATGTATAGGTACCAGCTGGGTTCTTTATGCTCATTCTCTAACTTATTCTCCCAATAAACCTAGAGCACAGTTATTATTATTCTTGTTTTATAAATGGAGGAATTCATGGACACAGTCTCCACTGTAAGAGATTTAGAGATGAGTTGCAGAGGCAGGATGTGCTTAGAAAGATAAGCAGCCACTCCCAACTGATACCTAACATTTATTGAGCACTTACTATGTAACGACTCACAGTGACTAACATTTATTGAGCATTTACTATGTAATAGGCACAGCACCAAGGGCTTCGCATGCATTAGTTCATGAAGCTTTGCAATGCGCCTATAAAGTCAACGCTATTATTATACCCATTTCCCAGAGAAGAAAACCGAAGCACAGAGAGCTCAAGTAGCTTGCCCAACATTCCACAGCTAGTCCAAGCCGAGAGCCCATGACTCATATGATCATAAGCGTAACTCCGTAGTTCACTTGTCCCCACTCACCACGCTCCAGGTGCAGAGAGCAGGTACTAGGGAATTTTCTTTTTTTTTTTACATCTTTATTGGAGTATAACTGCTTTACAATGGTGTGTTAGTTTCTGCTTTATAACAAAGTGAATCAGTTATACATATACATATGTTCCCATATCTCTTCCCTCTTGTGTCTCCTTCCCTCCCACCCTCCCTATCCCATCCCTCTAGGTGGTCACAAAGCCCCGAGCTGACCTCCCTGTGCTATGCAGCAGCTTCCCACTATCTATTTTACATTTGGTTACATGAGGAAATACACGTTGCCGGCTTCACCATTGCACGTGGCTAAGCTGAGCCTTCCAGAAGGACAGGTTTTAGATAGACGAAAGAAGCTGGGGTGGCCAGGGGTAAGGCACTGACTGATCTTGCTCCAAATCGGCAGTCTCCAAGAGGCTGCTCAAGGTGGCATCCATGCTCTTCATGAATTTACTCCATCCAGGGTTTGATTGTCAGTCTTGCAGGCTGTAGCACTGGATTTTCTCAGCTCACCAAGAAAAGAGTCATATTTCAGAGGTGATCTAATGCAAATGCTTAGCATATTAAAATCATATTGCCTTGAAACACAGTAGTTCTGTTTATTTGACTAGTACATCCTCTCCATATGCAGAAAGCCAGCTCATAATCAGAATAATAATAACAGCTCATACTTGTTGAGTTCTTGCCCTGTAGTGCATGCTTGAAGCATTATGTAAAGAACAAAACAAAAGGGAGTTAGATAAATTTAATATATAATGGCATCACACTAAGACGAACTGATGTGTGCATCTCCCCAATGTGTATGGTCTGGCCAGTGAGACAAAAATACTTGAGGGACTCCCCTGGTGGCACAGTGGTTGAGAGTCCGCCTGCCGATGCAGGGGACACGGGTTCGTGCCCCGGTCCAGGAAGATCCCACATTCCGCGGAGTGGCTGGGCCCGTGAGCCATGGCCGCTGAGCCTGCGCGTCCGGAGCCCGTGCTCCGCAACGGGAGAGGCCACAACAGTGAGAGGCCCGAGTACTGCAAAAAAAAAAAAAAGAAAAAGAAAATACTTGAAATATAATGGTGATGCCTGCCTCCATCACCATAATGGGGCTCTTGGCCCAAACTCTCTCCTCTTTGTATGGTCATTGCCTTGGTGACTGTCTTTTCTTTATGCATTAGGGCTGAGCAGTGTCACTTCTGATTAACACATGCTTCCTGTAGGTGTGTTAATACATTCAATCAGGTTACTGTCAAGTCTTACCGCCCAGGGAACTATTCTGTCTCCTGAAGGTGACTTTGCATATCTCTGCTCTGTACAGACCTTAAAGTTTAATTCTCGGCAGACAATCCTAGTTCCCTTATCTACAGATTCTTGGGGAGGCCTCATTTCAGCCCCCACATACAGGCAACGTCCAAAAAAAAGACACCAAACATATTAGGAAGCAATGAGTTTTACTGAGGCAGAAAAATTGTGCTGGGAAGTTAAGTTTGGTGAGATGGGTTGGACCATGGAACACTGAATGCCAGAATCATCACTGCCAAAAATCACCACCAAAGTCCACCATTGTGTTGGATACCAAATGGAACAAAGCACAAATAAACGTATGTGTCTGTCTGCTCTCTCTCTCTCTCTCTCCCTCTCTCCCTCTCTCTCAGTACACACACACACACACACACACACACAGTACCTGCCTTTCATGAGCTTCTATTTTAGAGCAGATATCACCGCCTTACCAACAGGATCATAAATTCATTCATTCATTTTTTAATTCATGTTTCATTCATTCATACTGCACATATTTATCAAGTGCTTCCTCTGGGTAAAGGACTATTCTCAGAAAGGTAGCTTCTGGTCTCACAGTGGCTCTAACTCCTCCCCTGGTCTTAACTCTGATGAAATAGATGCAGAAGAGGGAGGAGGAAGTGCCTACCCTTCGCCAGACCAAGCTTACCACCTCCACTCCAAAAGAGGTGCTGAAGCAGGAAGAGTAAGAAAGACAAGGCCGGGCTTCCCTGGTGGCACAGTGGTTGAGAGTCCCCCTGCTGATGCAGGGGACACGGGTTTGTGCCCCAGTCCGGGAGGATCCCACATGCCGCGGAGCGGCTGGACCCGTGAGCCATGGCCGCTGAGCCTGTGCGTCCAGAGCCTGTGCTCCGCGACGGGAGAGGCCACAACAGTGAGAGGCCTGCGTACAGCAAAAAAAAAAAGACAAGGCCATATATCATTTCTGCTCCAAATCCAAAGCCTGGTTAGAAATGAGGGAAGTGGAACAGATGAAGTTTAAGTCTGATTTGGGATTTGAATTTTAAACTTGACTGGAGTGTGTTTTTTTCCAAAACCAAAGGTCACCATAAAACTAAAGACTTTTTTCCAAGGTGTCAAGGGGAAGAAAAGAAGCATAGCTGGAAACAGACACTGCAAAATAAGACATTTAAACCAAGTCCATTAACATTTACATGATTTTTTAAATTGGTTCGATTCTTTGTGACCCCACTCCCCGCACTGTGATTTAATCCCCATCATCTCTCAGGGGGGATTCCTGCCAAAGCCTCCTTACAGATCCCTCTTCATCCACTCTTGCCCTGATCCAATTCCCTTTCCAGGCAATAGTCAGCTTGATTTTTTAAAAACCTTCTGATCATGTTAACATCCCGCTTAAAATCCTCTATTGCATTCCCGTTGCTCTGGATAAAGACAAATCTCAACAGTAGAAGCTTTTGGTTAGAAGGACATACTCAGGAACCAGATGCACTGGATTTAATCATGGCTCTGCCATTTACTAGCTGTTGGCTAGTAAATTATTGGCACCATCTCTGTGCCTTGGTTTCCTCAGTAAAACGGGGATAATCATGGGACCATTACATCATGGGATAGACGTGAGGATCAAAGGAGTAGATATCTGTTAAGTTCTTGGAAGAGTGCCTGGCTCACAGCAATCACTGTGAAGTGTTCCATGTTGATGGAAGTACTGCAGCTTAATTAACAAAAAGTAGAGTGAGCTGCCAGGTAAGACTGGAGAGGCAGACTCACTCCTGAATCCTCACTACTTGCCATGGAGCCTGGCACGTAGCAAGTGTTCAATAATTATTTGATGGATGGATGGGTGGATGGACGGATGGATGGATGAGATAGAATCCTCCTCCTAAACAAAGGCTCCTGGCCCGAGGCCTTGAGTACTGCTTACACAGGTCCCTGATGCCATCTGTGCATCTCCCTTTCCTCAGTTCTAACGGCTGCATGGAAGGGGCTGCGGTAACTTAGCAACGAGGGCTTCTGTAGAGATGAAGCTGCAGACAATAAGATCAGGCGCCTCATCCCACCGTGCACTTGAGAACAGCGTATGTGCAAACAGGAGCCTGCACCTCTGCCCCTGGGCCCCTTCAAGCCTTGACACTGCTGCTAGGAGCAGTCCTGGCCCCAGTGATATGCTTGCGGAGGTGAAGAGACAGGATGCCCTATGGGATGTCCCGCCAGCCCAGGGGAACTGTGAGAGGATGGGAGGCCTTTGGTACCCCGGACTCAACAGGGAGAAAAAGCTGAAGGCAGGGGTATTATGGAAGCATCCCCCCGCAAAACCCTATTTCAGCCATGATGAGAGGTCCGGGCTGGCGGTCAGAGGAGGAGCCAGGATCTTACACAAGCCACAGTTAAACAGACACGATGATCTCAGGATGAAGGTGGCTGAGACTTGTTATGGCAGGGAAGGCAGAAACAGCATCAAAAGACAACAGACTAGAATGTGCCAAATAAGCTGCCCACACACAGAAGGGATAGCTCTGGACTGGGAGTGAAGGGACAGGGATTCTGGTGACGATCGGCTGTGGTTTGTCACCACTTTGTTCCAGGAATCGTTCTTTCCTTTGTAGAATAAGGGGATGGACAAGATCTAGGTCCCTCTAGAGCTATTGGCCATGAATCCATGCCAGTACCCGCTCCACAAACCCCCCACCAAAGATTACTCATTTGTATTCTTTTTTTTTTTTTTTTTTAATCATCCCAAGTTCCTTTTTCCAGCTCCAACTTGATTTTACATGTAACTTGCTTGGAAGATACAAGCATTGGCATATCCAATTCCCCATCCTCACTGCCCACTCCCCAGCCTGCACCACCACCAGCCAGTGCCACTCACCGGAGCGGGAGATGTATTCAGAGTAGCTGCTCCAGAGTCAGGGTGAGAGTGAGAAGCTGTCCCAACCAGGAGGTGTCAAGGTGTCTGGAATCTACACGACCCCTTTGAACTAAGCCCCTGAATCAGGGAAGGTCTAGCAGGGAGGATCAGATGCTAAAGAGACTCCGGGTGGGGTCTTTGCCATTGTGACAGAGGTGGGAATCAGGAGATGGGCTGCTGTTAAAGGGGAGGAAGCAGTCCTAGTGTGTCCCACCCGACGCAGCTAATCCTTAGTGAAAGCAGAGGTGGAGGGCTTGGTGCAGCGTCAGGAGGGGGGCAAGCTGGGGTGGCCTGAGGGTGATGGGGGGAGCCCAGTTCAGCTCGGCTGCAGCACCAGAACCCAGCAGGCCTGCCTGCTCCCTTT
Source organism: Mesoplodon bidens (assembly GCF_964165515.1). Taxonomy (NCBI): domain Eukaryota; kingdom Metazoa; phylum Chordata; class Mammalia; order Artiodactyla; family Ziphiidae; genus Mesoplodon; species Mesoplodon bidens. Next base: position 17,207,544 of record NC_138164.1, on the reverse strand, counting down.
CCACTGCTGAGAAGCCTGAGCTGGGAGGAGACTTTCACAGGGAAATGCCTGCCAAGAGGTGGTCACCCATAATGAGGCAATCAACAGGGTAATTACTGGCCCTCCAAGTGTCTTGGAAACTGCAGGTGAGAGAACTTGGCCAACTCGAGGCCTCACGCGTCTCTCGTGAGCTGGAGGCCCAGCTGAAAATTAGACAGTATGGATGGGCGAGGGTGAGGCTGCTTTGTGAACATGCATTTCATCTTTTCTTGCCTCTTTTTTCCTTTCCCTCTCCTTCTGGCACAGGTTCAAGGCTGTCAGCAAGTGCCAGAGGCCTGGGTATTGGCTGGGAGATTGAGGCTGCTGCAGATTTTCCTGGCATCTTTGAAGACCAGACTCAACCCCAGCCTACATGCTCCGTCCCACAAAGTTGAGCTCCTGTACTCTCTGATGGAGGCAACTGCTTACAGGACTCCCACCCCAGGACCAAGGATGGGACAGGCCCAGCTGTGCCCCATCTGCCCGCAGAGGCTGATGAAATCATGTCACTGCAGGCTAACTTGGTGTCAAAGTGCAGCTTCTTGTCCACCGACGGATGACTGGATAAAGAAGATGTGGCACATATCTACAATGGAATATTACTCAGCCATAAAAAGAAACGAAATTGAGTTATTTGTAGTGAGGTGGATGGAACTAGAGTCCGTCATACAGAGTGAAGTAAGTCAGAAAGAGAAAAACAAATGCCGTATGCTAACGCATATATATGGAATCTAAAAAAAAAAATGGTTCTGAGGAACCTAGGGGCAGGACAGGAATAAAGACACAGACGTAGAGAATGGACTGAGGACACAGGGAGGGGGAAGGGTAAGCTGGGACGAAGTGAGAGAGTGGCATGGACATATATACACGACCAAACGTAAAATAGATAGCTAGTGGGAAGCAGCCGCAGAGCACAGGGAGATCAGCTTGGTGCTTTGTGTCCACCTAGAGGAGTGGGATAGGGAGGGTGGGAGGGAGATGCAAGAGGGAGGGGATATGGGGATGTATGTGTACGTGTAGTTGATTCACTTTGTTATACAGCAGAAACTAACATGCCATTATAAAGCAATTATACTCCAATAAAGATGTTTAAAAAAAAAGTGCAGCTCCTTTGCAAATGTCTTTTTCTCTCTTCTGTTTTGAACTCTGAGGCCTAATCCCTTGTAACTCCTTTATTCTAGTTAACCAAGTTGGACTAGTTAACCCAGAAAAAAATGGGAGTGATTAAACATGCAAAACGTCTGGAACCGTTGAAGCTATTGAATAAAATGGGTTTGTTTGTTCTGGCTGAGGGCAGAGTGGAGATTTGGGGGGGAATGTGAAAATGAATGAGATAATTTTTTTAGTGTCTTTTATAGATGGCATGTCACTTTGTTAGTTTAGGAGCGTTAAAAATGTATAACATACAGCTGGTTCTGCTCATAAAGTGATCCTCTTTAGCATATTAAAATTTAAAGTATAGTTTATTCAGGCAGTAATTACACTTTTACTAATTGAATTTATCTTTAAATATTTCAAAGTTTTTTTAATAAATTGAGCTACAAGATACTAAGCCTCAAGGTATTTGTATTCAATAGTGTTTGAGAAATAGGCAAAACCTGGAGAACAGAAGAAATCACTAGCATTAGAGTAAAATGAGAAAAAGGGTTTGTTTTCTGGCTTTTTCTAGTGCCCAGAAGGGCAAGAAGCCAAACAATACATGACACAGTGCTTTACTTTATAAGGCTCCTTTATATACATTACCTTATTTGATTTTCACAACAGGAGTCTAAGCAGAAAAAGAAAGGGCTGTGTATTTTAAGATAAGGAAAATGGAACTCAGAGAAGCTGAGTGACTTGCCCAAGTTCACACAGGAATGGCAGAGCTTAGATTTGTCTTCTGACCCCAGAGCCCATGCTCACTCACTGTTAGAAAAGATTCCCCAATAAAATGTCCTCAACAGACAACTGGATTGGCAAAATGTGGTATATACATACAATGAAATATCATACAGCCTTAAAAATTCTAATACTTGCTATAACATGGATGAAACCTGAAGGCATGATGCTCAGTGAAATAAGCCAGCAGAAAAGGACAAATACTGCAGGTTTCCAATTACATCAGCTATCTAGAATAGGCAAATTCATAGAAACTGAAAGTAGAATGGTGGTTACCATGTGCTGGGGGGAGGGAGGAGTGGGGAGTTTTTGTTGAAGGGGTGCAGGGTTTCAGTTTGGGGTGATAAAAATATTCTGCAGATGGACAGTGGTGATGGTTGGCACTTTGTAAATGTGCTTAATGCCACTGAACTGTACATTTTGAAATGGTTAAAATGGTAACTTCAAAGGATATTCCCTCTAATAATTAGTGATGTTGAGCATCTTTTCATGTGCCTCTTGGCCACCTGTATGTCTTCTTTGGTGAAATGTCTATTTAGGTCTTCAGCCCATTTTTTAATTGGGTTGTTTGTTTTTTTGATATTGAGCTTCACGAGCTGTTTGTATATTTTGGAGACTAATCCTTTGACCGTTGCTTCATTTGCAAATATTAACACACATATGTGGAATCTACAAAAATGGTACAGATGAACCTAATTGTAGGGCAGGAATAGAGACGTAGACGTAGAGAATGGACGTGTGGACACAGTGGGGGAAGGGGAGGGTGGGATGAACTGAGAGATTAGGTTTGACATAAATACACTACCATGTGTAAAATAGTTAGCTAAGGGAACCTGCTGTATAGCACAGGGAGCTCAGCTCAGTGTTGTGTGATGACCTAGATGGGGGGATTGGAGGAGAGGTATAGGTCTAAGAGGGAGGGGATATAGGTATGCATGTAGCTGATTCACTTCACTGTACAGCAGAAACTAACACAACACTGTAAAGCAATTTTACTCCGATTAAAAAAAAAATAGAATATGCCCTGAACATAATTTTTGCCCCCAAGGAAGCCACTTTATTTGCTCAGCTAGTCTTTTCAGCACTTTCTGCTGCTTCCAAATACCCCATTCCTTCCCATTTACACACTTCTTGAGAACAAAAGCTTTGCCTTGCTTACTGTAAGATTCTCTTCCATTACAAACCAACCTAACCAATTTGGTCCTTTTTGTAGATAGTTGAGGGCCATGCTCTCATTTGCAGATGGTATGTTACAATAAAAACAAGTTTCAGGCTGGCTTCTCCCATGCAGACACAGATTTATTGGCAAGCTGGCCTCAAACAAACAGCCTATCCAACAAACTCAGTGAAGTCCCAGCCTTCTGACCTTTGAGGCCATGTGAGCACACCTTGCACAAAGGTGTGGCAAAATTCTAGGGATGGGTTAGGAGTCAGGCTTTCAAATTCTCTGATTAGTGGCTGTAAATAGAACTGGTTTGGGGACTTCCCTGGTGGCGCAGTGGTTAAGAATCCGCCTGCCAATGCAGGGCACACGGGTTCGAGCCGTGTTCCAGGAAGATCCCACATGCCGCCGAGCAACTAAGCCCCTGTGCCACAACTACTGAAGCCCGCGCGCCTAGAGCCCGTGCTCCGCAATGAGAAGCCACTGCAATGAGAAGCCCGTGCGCCACAACGAAGAGTAGCCCTCTCTCGCCGCAACTGGAGAAAGCCCCCGCGCAGCAACGAAGACCCAACGCAGCTGAAAGTAAATAAATAAAATAAATAGATAGAACTGGTTTTAAATCTTAGGGCGCCATTCCAAAGAGCACACGTTACCATTGGCCTTGGTCAATTTATAGACCTTTCCCACGCACGGTGGGGAGAGCTCCTGTATGATACTTCTGGCCAGTTTGCACATGTCAAAGCCTACTTGTTTCTCCAAGAGAACCATTTCTAACATCCATTATGCTAATGAGCAAACCCTCTATTGTTGATAGGAGATAAAAATAGCTGAAAGTCTTGAAGTAGCTGCCCAGAGAGTGTGGTTTCTGCTTGGAGTCTTTCAAATGTTAACTAACCAACCCTGAAGTCTGTATTCCTGATTAGGATTCTTCCCATGTTAACTAATTGCCCCCTAGAATGTGGATCAAAAGGATATCTCACAGTCAGGGTTTGCCGGATAAAATATATATAATATTTGGGACATACTTACACTATGAAATTATTTGGTATTGGTCTGAAATTCACATTGAACTCTGCATTCTGTATTTTTATTGGCTAAATTTGGCAACTCTGCTCATACTCTGTACAGTGCCAAAAATGTTTTGAAATGAACTACAGACAGTGTAACATATACCTTTGTTAGGAAAAAAATGTTATAAGTTAATGTTTCCCTGATTTGATTGTGAACATTTCCAAGCCTGGCTCTTCTCCTGCTGCAGAAGGCAGACAGTTCTGAGCAGGTGTAATAGTTTGCTACTTGTTTTAAAATCCACAGAAATGAAGGAATTTTCCTGCCTCTCTCCACGGTCCTTCCTTTCAATCCTTGATGCCTAGGATGCCTAGGAACACATCCATTGACGTTGGGATCAAAATACAGCAAAAGCAGACCCACAAACAGAGAAAGAATTTCCTGAATCTCCTGTTTGTGTGTGTGTGTGTGTGTGTAATGGTCTCACCCCTGGATGCAGAAATGTGTCTTTTACTCTTGACTGTGAGAATGATACTGTGCTGCTTGTTCCTGGTGGACAAGAATTACAATGATCTGATATTCTAGGTAGTTTCACATTAAAATCTTTCCCTTGCATCGAGGGATTTAGAATTCATTGGTGGAGGGTAGGGAGGCAGAGGAATAATAAAGACAGGATAATAGCACCTTATCTGAAAGATTGTAGTCATCATTCTAAAATAAAATGAATACAATTTTTGCCCCTGAAATGAATTTTATTTTCCAAAATGTTTCTAATTTTTATGTTTACCATTGTTCAGGGAGGAAAATGCTCAGGGCAAAAATAAAACAACATTGTCCCCCATTCCCATCCCTCAAGTATTTGAGGAAAGAAAATCTTTTTTTTTTTTTCTAGTTGGGGATTCAATAACTCCTCCCAAAGGCCCCAAAGCAGGTGAATTGTTTAAAAAAAAAAAAAAAAAAAAAAGCAGTGCCCCTTCTGGCCCCTGTGTCTCCATAGCTCCTGGGAAAGGTCACTGAGCAGGTCAGCCCCTCTTTGGGGGCCCAGGGAGCCTGGTCTCCCACCACCTCCCTCCCTGCAGCTGCAGCTTAATAAAGCTTAATAAAAGGTGTGATTGCCATGGCAACCTCAGTAACACTTTCAAATAGATAGCCAATTATTATTCACTCATTTGCTGTTTACTGTAGCGATGCCAATCACAATGAACACCAGGAGTGTATTAATGGAGATGTGAGCTGAGCTGGGACCCTGGGGATTGGCCTTGTAACGCCTCATTCATTAGCATCCTGCGGTCAAGGTGGGTGGGCACACAGCCACTCCCTCTGGTCCCTCAGCACCCAGCACCACCCAAGCTCGCGCATGAGCACACACACAGAAAGAAAAGGACTTGGTCTGGAGGTCACTGCAAGACTCACTCCCCTGCAGGGAGACTCCCAGTGCACACCTAGATCCCAAGACAAGCAGATGGACCCAGACCTTGGCTTGGCCCCAGAAGGTGTTTTCAGTCGTACTTTTATTATTTTTCACCCTTCCCTCTGAACCCTTTCCCCATTTCAAATTTGATAAATACAGTGCCTTGTTTGACTCAGCCGAGCTCTCAGGGGAAAATAGACCAGCCCGCCCCCCTTCCAGGAGGCCTTCCCAGTTGGTGGTTCAAGACTAGGAGGGGAAAATACTGGTGGTTCTCCTTTTTGGAAAACTCTCTACTCTACTCCAGGGCCTGTGCCTTGCCATCCCCCTGCCACTCCACCCAGCCTGGTAAGAGGTCACACACGTTCACCTCATCCTGGTGAAGAGAGGCCCGGGCAGCATGACTCCGTGAGATATTCATGTGTGCTTTACCCGGAAGGTCATTTCTTTCCCTCTTCAGAAGGCAGCAGGCATTTCCTAAAGCAGAAGATACAGGAGGACAATTTCCACCCTTGGTTTCTTGGATGGATTTTGCCAGGCCTTCCCAGAGAGGGAAGAAAGAGGGCTGGGTGTGTACAGGGGGAGTCGAGGAATTTCCAAGGCCAGGCAGGGGAGAGGGTCTTCGAGGGAAGGGCTCGTTGGTGTCGCCGAGAGCCTCGGCATGCGTCTCAGATCTGGTATGAAAGCAACAGAATCACCTACCCTCCAGGTTCATGCAGGCCTGGAAACGGCTACATCAGTGGGGACCAGTGGGGACCAAGGGTGGAAGGACCTTCCCACAGCTTCCTCAAGTGCCTGACCCTGGCCCAAGGGAAAGGGTCGGGGAGAGTCTCGGCCAACCTGGTGGATGGGACCCAGCATCAGATCTTATTTAATTTAAAAAGTCAATAGAGCAGAAGCGTGACAGTCCTTGTACACTGGAGTGCGTGGTAAAATCCAGACTCACTACACAGGCAGGCTGGCAGCTCCGGTAACCAGGGAGACACCACTCGCAGGCAACCTGCTCTTCGGCGGGCTAATCATTCTTGCCCTGCCCAGCTCCTTCCTGGGGACCTGAGGCTCCCAGCCCCACCCTGATGCCTGCAGCAGCTCCCACTCACTGTGCCAGGCAGGACCAAAGACAGACGGGGGTGGGAAGGTGTGAGAATGACTCACTTGCTTTTGCTTGTCTTTGCCCATGATCAGGAGGTTGGGGCAGGAAAAAATTAATCTGACATTCATTAAAACAGCAAGGAAGACTTTATTCAGGACTGCTGCGATAGGCGAGAGAGATGGGGCTCAATCGGGAATACAGCAAGGACAAGTGGGGTTTTAGAGCCAAGGAGCAGAGTGCATGGAAAGTTACCGAGACAGGAGACATCCAGGCTAGGGGCCACCACGCGCAGCTTGCGGGATCTTAGTTCCCCTACCAGGGATCGAACCCAATCCTAACCACTGGACAGCCAGGGAATTCCCCAGGGTAGGGGATTCTTGCAGAAGGCAGGCCAGTGAGATCAGAGATCAAGAATAGGGGGATTTGGGGCTTCCCTGGTGGCACAACGGTTGAGAGTCCACCTGCCGATGCAGGGGACACGGGTTCGTGCCCCGGTCCAGGAAGATCCCACATGCCGCGGAGCGGCTGGGCCCGTGAGCCATGGCTGCTGAGCCTGCGCATCCGGAGCCTGTGCTCTGCAATGGGAGAGGCCACAACAGTGAGAGGCCCGCGTTCTCTGGAAGCTGGTTTAGCAGCATCCTTGCTCAAACTGGACTCTGCAAGGGATGGACTCGGAAGCCCGAGTGAGACCTAGAAGAGGAGCAGGCTCAGAGGAGCCTGACTCAGGTTTGGTCAGGAGAGACTTCATCACCCACCACTGGAAAGGAGCTGGGGACGGCTTGGGGGAGGGAGAGCAGGAGAAATGGGATGGGGATGCAAAACCACTCAATGGGCAGCCAGCTAGGAAGAGCGGACTGAACAGGGCAGCTCTGAGAGGGCTGTGTGAAACTCGGGGAGCTTCCTCCTGCACTGGCTGTAGGCCAGACTCAGGGATCCTAGCAGCCTTCACCATCATAAGTCAAGTCATTTCTGATACCCAAGAGATTTGATGGCCTCGGCCTTCCCTCAGAAAGGGATTCCAATCCTACCTCAACTTTTTTATTTTTTAGAATCTCTTTCATTTCCAACAATAGTAATTTCACTTCCTTTTATTTATTTATTATTTTTAAAACAATATTTTTGGCCACGCCACATGGCTTGCGGCTGTTAGTTCCCAGACCAGGGATTGAACTCTGCCCCATGGCAGTGAAAGTGCTGAGTCCTAACCACTGGACTGCCAGGGAATTCCCTCACTTCCTTTTTAAATTTTTATTGACATATTTATCAAAATTGGGAAACTGCAATTCCATTTAAATATGTGTAGAAGGAAAATTTAATAATAATATATATCTCAATTTTGAATTTTTTATGCAAACGACACTGGAACCTATCGTCCTGCAATGTTTCCTGAAGACTTTTTCATAAAAAAACAATGTATTCATTAAAAGTTGAATATTCTCTTTCTTTTTTTGATATGTTATTATTTTTTGAAGTATAGTTGATTTACAATGTTTCAGGTGTACAGCAAAGTGACTCAATTATACATATATATGTACATCTATTCTTTTTCAGATTCTTTTCCATAATAGGTTATTACAAGATATTGAGTAGAGTTCCCTGTGCTATACAGTAGGTCTTTCCTGTTTATCTATTTTATATATAATAGTGTGTATCTGTTAATCCCAATTTTCTAATTTATCCCTCCCGTGCCTTCCCCTTCGGTAACCATAAATTTGTTTTCTATATCTAGGAGTCTATTTCTGTTTTGTATATAAGTTACTTTGTATCATCTTTTTTAGACTTTTGCTCTCTGATGACCCGACACCCCCTCCCAGCTCAGTTTCCCTCTCAGGGAGGTGAGGGTGATAGTGGGACCCCTAGGGGTTTGTGGGGTCAGTTGTATGGTGTTTATAACGCCCAGGAGAAGTGCTCAGTGAACGTGACCTCCCCATCCTCACCCAGTCCAGGAGGATCCAGTAAGTCCCAGGGAAGGCCCGTAGCCCTCCCAGAGGCACAAGGCCCTCCTCTGAATGATGAGGGGCTGGAAGGGATGAGGGTGACAGGGCCACAGGGACTCAGAGAGGCCAGAGTCCCGCTACCGTCACAGGGTAAGGCGATGGTCCTACCAAGACTGGACTGTTGGTCAACAGCTCCTGAAGGAAAGAGAGCTAGGGGAGGCTTGGAGGGGGCATAGGTGGGGATGGGTCTCACAGAGAACAGTGCCCAGAAAGCAGACCCAGGCAGGGAGTGTGTAGGGAGATAACTCTAACAGCGTGACTTTAACTGAGCTCAAGAAACGCTAATGCTGGCTCCCACCCTAGCTCTCATCAGGGAGGGAGCCTCACTGATCCCCAGGAGCCCTGTCTGTAAAATGGGATATAGATAATACCACCTTTGTGGTTGTGGTGAGGATTCTCTGAGAGAATATTATCAGCCACTCAACAGGGTGGTTCTGGCTCATGTTAGGCGTTCAAAATAGGACGGTTAGGGCTTCCCTGGTGGCACAGTGGTTGAGAGTCCGCCTGCCGATGCAGGGAACACGGGTTCGTGCCCCGGTCCAGGAAGATCCTATATGCTGTGGAGCGGCTGGGCCCGTGAGCCATGGCCACTGAGCCTGTGCGTCCGGAGCCTGTGCTCTGCAACGGGAGAGGCCACAACAGTGAGAGGCCCGCGTACCGCAAAAAAATAAAATAAAATAAAAAAATACAACGGTTCGCCTTCAGGCAAAATCATAGAAGGGATGTGTTTGAAGTAAAAGTGAAGGGTGAAAACGAGTGTCTAGCTGACAGTAGGCACTCGAAAAATATTTGTAGACAGAATCACAAACTAAATCTGGATGAAGGGGGAGAAAGGAGTCAAAGATGATTCTGAAGGTTCTAGAAGGATCTCTTGGCTGGGAGTTGAAGGTAGACAGGAGGGAGCTGATACGGCTGCTGGGGGAGCCTCCCCTTCTGCCATCCTGACTTCCACCAACCGTTCTCCTCACGTCTCGAAGGCTGCCTTGTCCTGCCACCACGGCCAGATTCTTGCCCTTGGGAATGTTCTGCTCCTATCAATATTTAGTTCCTTACACATTTTTAAAAGAAAATTAAGGGGGCTTCCTTGGTTTGCCCAGTGGTTGAGAATCTGCCTGCCAATGCAGGGGACACGGGTTCGAGCCTCGGTCTGGGAAGATCCCACATGCCGCGGAGCAACTAGGTCCGTGAGCCACAATTACTGAGCCTGCGCGTCTGGAGCCTGTGCTCCGCAACAAGAGAGGCCGCGATAATGAGAGGCCCATGCACAACGATGAAGAGTGGCCCCCGCTTGCCACAACTAGAGAAAGCCCTCGCACAGAAACGAAGACCCAACACAGCCAAAAATAAATTAATTAATTAATAAACTCCTACCCCCAACATCTTCTTTAAAAAAAAAAAATGAAAGAAAGCAAGCATTGCAGAAGGGAGCTGGTGTGACTGGGAAAAAGCAAGTTTGGGGAGGAGAAAAGGTAAACAACTAAGGAAATAGAAATGAATGGTGGAAGGTGAAACAATAAAGAATCATAGTCTCAGGAGAAACATTTTAAAAAAAAAGAAAAGAAAATTAAAATGCATATTCACTTCAGCTTTCCATGGTGGATGGCTGTTCTGACATCTGGTGAAGGGGAGAGAAAGGAGAGCCGTGATCAGTAAGGGAAGGGGACTCTAGTTCATCACACGGCCTCTATGTGCCAGGCTCGGGAAGTATTCCACTTAATTCCCGCAATAAATTTATGTGTTTGGTACTATTACCATCAACCACATTTCATGGAAGAGGAAAATGAGGCTCAGAGAAGCTAAGGGACTAATCTAAGATCACACAGCTAGAAAGTAGGGAAGGCAGGGTCCAACCTGATTACCTGGTTCCAGAACCCTTGTTTTTCCATTGCCCCTTCTGAAGAGCCAGAGACTGAAAGAGAAAAAGATAAATGATAGTGTTTTAGTCCAGTTGGCAGCTCTGATAAAATACCACAGACTGGGTGGCATATTAACAACCAAAATTAATTTCTCACAGTGCTTGGAGGCTGGGAAATTCAAGATCAATGCACTGGCAGATTCAGTATCAGTGTGGATCCTCTTCCTGGTTCATAGATGGTGACTTTTTGCTGCATTCTCACACGAGCATGGGAGGGGTGGGGGAGTTTTCTTGGGCTGCTTTTATAAGGGCACTAATCCCATTCCTGACCTAATCACCTCCCAAAGACCCACTTCCTAATACCATCCCCCTGGGGGTTAGGATGCAGCATACGAACTTTGAGGGGGGCACAAACATTCAGATCATAGCAGATAGTAACACAGATGCTAAATTAAAAAGTGTCAGAGTAAGAAAGATTGTAGAGTAGCTGTGAGGGCAGTACATGTATGATGGGTCCTTCCCTCCAACCTTCATGGGGGCAGCTGACGCCCACCCACCCTCTCCTTTTACAGCAGGTGCAGGCTGAGTCCTTCACTGTCTACCTGGCTGTGTCACTCTGCACCATAACCACTCTGAACTCATCCCCCGGTCTCCTCCCACTAGCTGTCCCAGTGGCACTGGGAGGCCTGCCCTCTTCTCAGAGGCTCCTCCTACCCTCCACTTGCTCACAGCCCTAGGGGGGCCCACAGACCTGGAAGCAGTCCACAAAGAAAACCAGACTGGACTGGTCCACCCAGACACCCTGGTGCCCATCTCCGAATATCTGAAGGAGCTCCTGGGGCCTCTGAGGCTCAGTGGGACCCAGTGAGACCCAGTGAAAGAGGCACCTCTTCGGTGAAGCCTTCCTTGACTGCATCACCTGGAACGATTATTACTGTTATTGTGCTGTTGTTTAAGGCTTACTCTGTACCAGACTTTCTGCAGAGCATCTTACATGCACTTCCTCCTTTAATACTCACAGCAACCCTGTGAGGACACAGCGATGGAGGGTTAGAGAGGTTAGATAATCTGCCCCAAAGCCCACGCCAGTAAGAGAGTCAGAAACAGCATCTGAACCCAGGCCTGCCTGACTCCAAAGAGTTCACTCTTGTCCGTTACAACACCCTTCCTCCTACAAGCAGCTCTGTGCCCCCCATGGTGACTGGACATAGAGTAGGTATTTTTTAAAAAACACACTGTTCTTTTCTATCCACAGGATACTTCCGACACCAATGTGAGGAGGTTTTCCCCACACCAACCAATTTTACAACTCTTCAGTGAAACAGGGTGTCCATTCACTCAATGCAGTTAGGGCACCTAACTATCTGAGTTAGTCCACACCCCACAGGTTAAGGCTTCAGCCCCAAGCCTTTCCTTCCAGCTGGGAAGTCAGATGCCAGCTGCAAGTCCAGGTTGTCACCTGACCAACAGACTAGAAATCAGGCATTCCCATGACTCTCTCCTCAGGTTCAATAATTTGCTGTAATGGCTCACAAAACTTGGAGAAACACTTATATTTGCCTTTATTATGAAGGATAGAATAAAGAATACAGATGAACAGGTATAGAGAGTGAGATCCAGAAGAGTTCTGAGCCCAGGAATTTCTGTCCCCATGGAGTGAAGGTACTCCATCACCCCAACATGTGGATGTGTTCACCAATCCAGAAGCTCTCCAAACCCCATGCTCTAGGAATGTTTATGGAGGCTTTGTCATACAGACATGATCAATCTCCAACTCCTCCCCCATCCCCAGAGGTCAGGGGGTGGGGCTGAAAGTTCCAACCTTCTTTTTTTTTTTTTTTTTTGCGGTACGCAGGCCTCTCACTGCTGTGGCCTCTCCCGTTGCGGAGCACAGGCTCCGGACGTGCAGGCTCAGCGGCCATGGCTCATGGGCCCAGCCGCTCTGCAGCATGTGGGATCTTCCCGGACCAGGGCACAAACCCGTGTCCCCTGCATTGGCAGGCAGACTCTCAACCACTGCACCACCAGGGAAGCCCAGTTCCAACCTTCTAATCACACCTTGGTCTTTCTGGCAACCAGTCCCCATCCTGAAGCTCTCCATGGGTCCCAAGTCACCAATCATTCATTACCATAGAAAAGACCCTCTTATCACCCAGGAAAGTGTGAGGGATTTGGGAGCTTTGTGTTAGGAACCAGGATCAAAGACTAAAGATATACTCCTTATCATGTCACCATATTCAACAAACATCTGATGAGTGACAAGCTAATAGGGCATGAGGATGCTGGAGCAGCACCATCAGCAGAAGTGGTGACTGGGTCCCAGGAAGAAGGACCTCTGGATCCGGGAGATGCTGGGAGTCCTGCTCAGCCCTCCCCTCATCTCAGTCACTGCTGAGACTGCCAGGAGGAAGGCAGGGTCCCTGGAAACAGAACCAGGAGATGCCCTTGTTCTCTACATTGATTGGGTGTCCTCAAAGCATAATTCTAAAAAAGTCACTTAAATGCTCTAAGTCTTATTTTCTTCATCAGAAGAATGGAAGGGATAAGACTCACTCTGCAAAAGTCACAGGGTTTCATGGGGACTTAATGGCATAATGGATGTCGAACACTTTATAACTGTAAAATACCACACAACTATGAGGCATTTTCATTAATTATAGATGAGCACACACATGCCCACACACCCACATCCACAGGCAGCTGTTCACTCAAATGCACACACTCTTGCTCCAAACAGAAATTAGCATTACACGGCGGCCCCTTCTGAAATCACATGCTGAAACCTCCCTGTGCCCTCCGTCCTCCCTGGTCCATTACGCACTTAGACTGAGTGGGTCCAGGAAGATTGAGGAGGGGCTGAAGAGCTTCAAGGAGAAGCAGGTGGGTCTGGAGCACAGACTGCTCAACCCACACCTGCACGTTCTGCCCCAGTGTTTGGGTTTGTTTGCATTTCCTTGACTAAGAGGCATGTGGAAACCAAAGAAACAGCCTACCCTGTTGGAGAAAGTGCTTGGCAGAGCATGGCTAACTCTGGATAGGAGGCTCAGATGCAGCAGCTTTCTTTGGGTGTCTACTCTTCATTCATTCACCTTTCCACTCAACAACATTTACCAAGCACCTACTATATCCCAAGAGAAATGCACTTCCTGCTGGGAATCCAAAGACAAGCAAGTAGTCATCCCTGCCTTTGAGGAGCTCACAAGGGCAATTACAGAAGCAGGACCAGGCTGTGTGATACAGTGAACACATTCAGGAATGGTCATTTACTCTGATTGGACAGAGTAGATGGGCCAAGCCAATGGGGATGAAGAGGTCAGAGGCAGGGGCCCATCCCAAGAGCCCTTCGTGCCACACTGATGAGTTTAGATTCCATCCTGTGTGCAATGGGAACCACTAAAGGATGTTAGGAAAGGAAGTGACAGGACTAAGCAGATTTCCTTTCTTTCTGTTTTTTTTTTTTAAGTATCTTTCCCCTCTCTTTCTCTTTTACTATATTCCTATTCAAAATTGGTAACAGTTACCTAAGTGTACTAAAACTGGTGAAAGAATGAAACACTATGTGAAGAAAACCTCCACAATTTCTCTCATTCCATTTCTATTACCCCTCTACACCAGTGATTGTGTATTCCCCGAAAGAATAGTATTCCACACAGGAGCTTGTTAGAAATGCAATCTGACTGCAATTAATAATACTGTCTTGTACACATGAAAGATGCTAAGAAAGTAAATCATAAAAGCTCTCATCACAAGAAAAAAATTGTAACTGTGTGGTGGCAGGTGTTAACTAGACCTATTGTGGTGATCATTTCACAATATATACAAATATCGAATCATTATGTTGTACTTGAAACTAATATTATATGTCAATTATACCTCATAAAAATTGAAAAAAAAAACAAAAAAAAACACAGAATAAATGCAAGAGTTACCAGCCTTTCAGGTGATTCTGATGCTTACAAAGGTTGAGAACCCTTGCCCCACACCCAGCAATTTTCCACACCTGTTTCTGTGTTCATCAAGCAAATATGAACATGTACACAATATAATGCCATTTTTTGCACTGATTTTTTTTCAAAAATGCTTCATACCCTTTACTAAGAAACCTGCTATCTTATATGGCAACACACCTTCTAGTCGACAGATAGAGAAATAACTCATTTTTTAAAATATCTCTTTAATTCTCCAGTTCATGAATATAGTAAATTTATTCAACCAATTACTGTTGGACATTCAGGTCATTTACAATTATTTTGACATTACAATAATGTTACAGTAAATAGCCTTACCCATGTAGTAGTATGTACGGGTGCTTTTATTCCCATAGGATAGATTGTCAAGTGGGAATGCAGAATCAAAGGTTCCAGTATTTTTAATTTTAATAGATATTGCTAGCTTACTTTTCCTAAAATTGTATCAATATACAGTCCTATCAGTAAAATTAAGGATCCCTGTTTCATCACATACTTGATCAACCCTTGATCTTATAGCTTTTCAGATGAACATTTTAGAAAACTCACTATGGCAATTCTGTTCAAAATAGATCTGATTCAGTGGGGAGAGGGGCAAAACTGGAGGCCAAGAGTCCGGTTGGAGGACTATTGAATTAGTCCAAGTGAGAGATGGTAAAGGCCTGAATTAAGAAAGTCACCATGGGCACTATTTACAATAGCCAAGACATGGAAACAACCCAAATGTCCATTGACAGAGGAATGGATAAAGAAGATGTGGTACATATATACAATGGAATACTGCTCAGCCATAAAAAAAGAATGAAATAATGCCATTTGCAGCAACATGGATGGCCCTAGAGATTATCATACTAAGTGAAGTAAGTCAGACAAAGACAGACAAATATCATATGATATCACTCATACATGAAATCTAATTTTTTTTAAAAAAATGACACAAATGAACTTATTTACAAAACAGAAACAGACTTACAGATATCGAAAACAAACTTATGGTTACCAAAGAGGAAACGTGAGGGAGAGGGATAAATCAGGAGCTTGGGATTAATATACACACACTACTATACATAAGATAGATAACCAACAAGGACCTCCTGTATAGCACAGGGAACTCTACTCAATATTCTGTGATAACCTATATGAGAAAAGAATCTGAAAAAGAATGAATATATGTATACATATAACTGAATCACTTTGCTGTACACCTGAAACTAACACAATGTTGTAAATCAACTATACTCCAATAAAATTTAAAAAAGAAAAGAAAAGAAAAGAAAGAAAGTGGCTGTGGGGATGGGGAGGAGGGGCCTGATCTATGGGGAGTACTTTCACTAACTGACTCATTTAATCTACATAATAATCGACATCATCTATAGATGAGAATTTAGAGAGTTTGATATTGAGACATTGTGACTTGCCTACATGTCCAAGGGTTGCTGATCACTTCCTAACCCATCTATAGCTCATCCTAAGGGAACCTGCCCCACCTTAAACCCCCAGCACCTAAGTAGCACGTGACCACGCTCTTCCAGCCTGAGATAACTCCATAAGAGGTGAGCACGGTACCTAAGGAATACTGATCGTTACAGTGGCTAGTGATCTATGGTCTAGGAGGATAAGAAAGATCAGTTTCTTTCCGGGGTTTGAGCAAAGACTTTCAGAGGAAAACTGCTGTTGGTGGTAGTGGGTGGTACAGCAGAAAGTTTGTGCAAAGACAGGGCTGGGGAGGCCATGGGCACAAATCAGTTGAAATGATAAGTGAGGAGAAATCATGAGTAAGGGGTGTAAGCTGACTGAATGGAGAAGGAACGGAGCAGGGGCACAGAGAAAGGCCAAAGTGCTGAGAAGGAAAAACCAGGCTGCCAAGGGAGGCAGAGAAGCAGTTCCCAAGGGCCACTGTGAACCCAGACTCATCTCCACCTTCATCCCCCATGCAGCCTTGCAGTACTGCAGCCCCTGCCCTCAGACCCCTATGAGATGCCTGTTTCCTCAATAAGCTCTCCCCTCCCCTCCATACCACTTGAGTCCTTTTAGGGATCTCTGCCCCTTATAACCAACAGATCTATCAAGAACAACAAGGCCACCAGTGTTCATGAATAGTTGAGTATTTACCGAATCTAAAATTATGTGACTTCAAGTGAAAGCTAGGCAAAGAAAAAGATAATATCTTAGTATGTCATTTACAAAGTGCTTTTATCAAAGTGCTTTTATGTCATTTTACAAAGTGCTATATTATCTATTTCAGCCTGTCCCAAAGAGGAAATAGAAGTTCAAAGAAATGAAATACCTTCTCCAAAAATGCACCATTAATAGATGGAGGGTGCGAGGCAATCCTGGAATCTAGGTCATTGGTTGCAAATCCCATATGTGTTCTGCCCTGCCCTGTTGAGATGGTACCCAGCCCACAGGGGACCTGTTACCCTGTCTCATTTCACTCTTCCACCTGCACCCACTTTGTCACCTAGCTGTGGTTCTAAAGTCTCTTGCTCCATGCTTCAGCTGAGGAATGTGAGTTCTAGTTCAAATCAGGACCTTGACAGGCAGATCCAAACTTCACCTGGTGATTCACGTGTGGAACCTGTGATGTGCTCTGAGGTTAGCTGGAAGACCCCACCACTCAAAGGGGATCTGTCCCAGAGGAATGACTTGGGACTAAAATCTCCATCCCTTTCTGGTAAGGCCTCTCCTCAATTACATCTCTGGAAAAACATGTCTGTTTTAACTTTGGAGTAAATCATTAGCCTCCGCCCAGATAGAAGCATGAATAGGTTTAAAAACTAAAAATAACTAACATTTATTGAATGTTTATTATACTTCAGGCATGGTGCTAAGTTCTTTACATAAATTCATTTAAACCCCCAATAACCCTATGAAGTAAGTATGGTTACCCTCATTTCTCAGATAAGGAAACTGCAGCTAAACGAGGTTAATTAACTTGCCTAGGGATACAGGGCTAATACGTGGTAGAACCCGGATTTGAACCTGGAGAGTCCGCCTCCACTAAGCCTGTCAGATTAGCTGGATCCTCTTAGAGTGCAGGTCCCAAGGAAATGGATCAGGAGAGAGGGAAGTCTGTCCGTGGACAGAGAGCAGGTGGGGGACGCTCACAGTTTCTGGTGCTCCTTGAGGAGATACGATCTGGACCAGGGCCTCAGGGGTTCCTGAGCATCTGGGGACAGGCCAAGGGCACAGGTGACCAGGCTGGAGAGTAGGTATGTGATTCCAGGAGGAGGAGAAGTGAGGAAAGAAAATGGTTTCCCGAGGAGACAGAACAAGCCTTCTTCACATATCGTTAGCTGGTGGCAATGGCCATCCCTCCCAGCTTTCTGCCATCCTTTGACTGCCTTGGGTCTGGTCTAGGAGACAAAAGGCTACCACATCCCTAGACAAAGCCAAGGAGCAAAACATTCCGTCTGGCCCCCACCAATCACTGTCCCAGGTGCTTCCCAGGGGAATCTCACTGTAAGATTCCTAGCTTTCACTGGGATTTTGCAGACATGGCACTTTCAACTAGTTCGGGGCTCAGGAGACCCACACTCTGGACCCTGAGGAATTTGGAACCTCAGCTAACTCAGCTCTCCTCTCTTTGGTCTTGAGATTCCCCTTCTGAAAAACATAGGCATCTAGTGATACTGTGATGATGCCTCAGACTTCCACCAGTTCAAAGCATACTGTAGAGAAAGAGGATCAATCACCAGCTCTGGAGCCAGAAAGACCTAGGTTCAAGTCCAATCCTGTTGCTTATAAGTTGTGTGACTCTGGGTGAGTCATATAATATCTTCGCACCTCACTCTCATCAGTGGAACAGGACAAGCTACTCTGCTGATTCCCCAGGCTCGCCTGGAATGAGATTGTGCCTGTGAAAATGCTTTGAACTTGGTAAAGCCCTTTACACGTACATGTGTGAGGAATCAAAATCTGTGAATTCTTCCCTTCCCAGCCTCTCCTAAAGCCAGATCTGCCAGGATCTCATCCATACCCCAGCTCCAGAGGGAACAGAATCCAGAAGGATGGCATGGAGCCAGAATCACCCTCCTCCGGGCCAGGCGCATTCAAGACCTTCGCCCAGGGCAAGCCTCCTTCCGGCACCAGAGGTGACTTTCCTTTGCCACAAGCCTGGAGGACTCTTCCTCCCTTCCTCTGCCCAGTGTCACCTCTGAAAGTCAGATCTGCTCCCTGGACTGTAGTCACCTCCAAGCTGAACTTGGGGCCACATGTCGGCTTGTGACAGGAGCTGCCCAGGCCCATCTGTTCTGGAAAGCAGAAGGAGCTCACCGCACCACCATCTCACAGTCCATTTTTCAAAGTTTGACGTCAATTTGCGGCCTTAGATTGGTTTTTGTTTCTCCGTACTTTGTTTTCTTTTTCATGATGAATGGTTATTGTCAAGCCAGCTTAGAAGAAGCGATAGGCAGGAGGCGGGGGGCGGGGCGGAGACAGCACAGCGAAGGGGAGGGGGTTCTTGGTCGGGCTATTGTTTACATTTCTTTTTTTAGGCTAGAAAATGGAGTGGGAGGTACCTGAGGTCACAACTGGGTCCGATGAGACAGATACCAGGGTCATGCGGTAGCTGTCTGGTCCCTTTATCCGGGCTGGGAGGTGCGGAGACCTCTGTCCCCTTCTTTCCCCCACAAATACATGCCCGGTCTGAGGGACAGGCGGCGTGTCACAGCTGCAGCGGCTGATGCTGTCAAGTGCAGATAAATACAACTGAAACAGACCCAGAAAATTATTTCCTCTTAATGGAAGAATTATCAGGCCCTGAGCAGCCTGATCTAAGGGCTTTTAGAAGTGCACAGCGAAATACACCTGAGTCCTCTGTCAAACTCCTCTCTCCTCCCCACTGTCCCTCTGGGGAGGGCTCTGCAAAAAGCGTCTCCTCCCAGACTCTCTGCTGGGGCACAGCATACACTTCTGGCTTGAAGACAATAGGATCTCAGAAGTCAGGGCTTAGGTTCACAGAGTTAGGTTTCGTAGAGTCTTCAACAATACGAGCTTGAAAGTGCATTAGAAATCACCCTGCCCACCTCTCTCATGTCCCAGATAGTTACACTGAGGCCCAGAGAGAAGTGAGTTGCCAAAGGTCCATGGTCACTCAGCAGCAGGACAAGAAACGAAGACTGTTTTTTTAATGGAAGTACAGTTGATTGACAATGTTGTGTTAGTTTCAGGTGTATAGCAAAGTGATTCAGATATATATAGATATAGATATATTCTTTTTCAGATGCTTTTTCATTATAGTTTATTACAAGATATTGAATATAGTTCCCTGTGCTATACAGTAGGATCTTGTCGTTTATCTATTTTATATATAGTAGTGTATATCTGCTAATCCCGAACTCCTAATTTAGCTCTTCCCCCCCTTTCCCCTTTGGTAACGATAAGTTTGTTTTCTATGAAACTAAGGCTTTTCACTCCAATTTCCCTTCCCTATTACCCAAAACAGCCTGGCCAATCCTTGCAGCTCTCCGAAGCCTCTGACATCACTCACTCAAACACAGGCCTACAGGCCCAGGGACATTGGATTTTAGGCAGGTTAATGCCTTATTAAAGATGGCCCTCGTGGGCTTCCCTGGTGGCGCAGTGGCTGAGAGTCCGCCTGCCAATGCAGGGGACACGGGTTCGTGCCCCAGTCCGGGAAGATCCCACATGCTGCAGAGCGGCTGGGCCCGTGAGCCATGGCTGCTGAGCCTGCACGTCTGGAGCCTATGCTCTGCAATGGGAGAGGCCACAACAGTGAGAGGCCCATGTACTGCAAAAAAAAAAAAAAAAAAAACGATGGTCCTCGTGGTACATTATATGATTTGTCTACAATCCTTCCTCCTTTCAGACTCCACCATGTCTCAGTCTGCAGAGTAAACATCTCCACCCTATCAACTCTGGGCTCGTGACTTGCTTTGATGGGTGAGACATGAGTGGATGCACCATGAGAAGGAGCTGAAGTGTGCCTGAGTGGTTTAGCTTGGTGGCTTGGGCCTCCACCATCTGCCATGAGGCTGCGGTCCCAGAATTAGAGACAGGTGGAGCAAATCTGAACAGTCCTCAGCCTGAAGCAGGGCTGCCACCCTAGTCTACAAACAGGGATGAAGGGCTGAGAGACACTGATAAGGCTGAGAGGTGACCCTACCCTTGTAGAGCAACCTTCCCAAGCCCTCACTGTAGAGGCTGAATGTGGTCCAGGTCTATCTGTTTCTTTTTCTCCTATGTCTCCCTAATGTCAGGATACTAAATTTATTAGTCAGGACAGTTACCTGCTCTCTCAAACTATCCCCA
The DNA here is from genome assembly GCF_964165515.1 of Mesoplodon bidens. Taxonomy (NCBI): domain Eukaryota; kingdom Metazoa; phylum Chordata; class Mammalia; order Artiodactyla; family Ziphiidae; genus Mesoplodon; species Mesoplodon bidens. The sequence continues at coordinate 17,186,884 of NC_138164.1, read as the reverse complement.
AATCTCAGTGGCTTGACACAGTGCATGTTTATTTCTCGATCATGTCACAATCCAATATGGTGGTAGGGTTGGGAGAAGCTCTGCTTCACAAAGTCATTCAGAGACTCAGGATCCATCCATCTATCTAATGTCTTTGTCATTCTCTAGAGCCTTGGAGTCCTCTTCTGTATCTACTTCATTCAGCCAGACGTTGATCAAAGCACACAGCGTAGAAGACCTCAGAGGAGATTTTAGTGGCTGGGTCTGGAAGTGGCATACATCACTTCCACCCACATTTCATTGGCCCCATTCATCTGCAGGTGAGTCAAGGGAGGGTAGAAAAGGTTGTTGCACCATTCCAGGACTAAAAGGAGAAACACGGGTGTTAGTAAGCAACCAATCTTTGCCACAGCTATAGTGTAACTCTCTGTCCATATCAGATTAGTTTCTCCTCCCCGTCCAAGGCGGAGATCACCCCGTAAGAATTCCCTGTGGCTAACTTCTCACGGGCTCATAAAATGTCTCTAGCTTTCACCTGCAACTGGATTTCTGCCTCTTCTAGATGCCTGTCCCTGCTGCCTCAGATCCAAATCCCCGCCATGCCTAGACTCGCTGTACGGCCTGCCTGACTCTGGTTAGTCCCTGCCAGGAGATTTCTTCTTGATCCACCCCATCTCACTTCCTTCTCCAGACGCTACAACCACTTCTCAACTTGACCAGTCTTCCGAGATACCGTACTCCGGCCATGCCGAGAGGAAAAGCTTGCATTTAACCCGAAAATTGGAAGCTATCTTGAGTGATTGACCAGGGATGTAACACTGCAATGAGAGTAAGGCTTTAAGAAGAGTCATTTATGTCCAATGGAATATTACTCAGCCATAAAAAAGAAGGAAATAATGTCATTTGCAGTGACATGGATGGACCTAGAGATTGTCACCCTGAGTGAAGTAAGTCAGACAGAGAAAGACAAATATCATATGGTATCGCTTATATGTGGAATCTAAAAAAGGGTACAAATGAACTTATCTACAAAACAGAAATAGAGTTACAGATGTAGAAAACAAACTTATGGTTACCAGGGGGTAAGGGGTAGGGAGGGATAAACTGGGAGATTGGGATTGACATATACACACTACTGTATATACAATAGATAACTAATAAGGACCTACTGTACAGCACAGGGAACTCTACTCAATACTCTGTAATGACCTATATGGGAAAAGAATCGAAAAAAGAGTGGATATATGTATATGTATAACTGAATCACTTTGCTGTACACCTGAAACTAACACAACATTGTAAATCAATTATACTCCAATAAAAATTTTTAAAAAAAGAAGAGTCATTTAGCTGGATGAATTAGAATGGACTGAAAGAGATTGAGATTGGGGAGAGGAAGAAATTAGGAGATGACTGCTATCATCTAGGAGAGGGATGTCAAGGGCTTGCGCTGGAGCTGAGCTTGGGGGATGAAGAGAAGCTTTAGGGGATGACTGGGAAGGCTGAGCCTATGCTTGGAGGTGCATCTGGCTTCGGAGATGGAGAGAGGGAGGAAACAGGGCTGCATCCCAGGTTTCTAGCCCTGGGCTGGCAGCACACTTCCCAGCACCTCTGATTACCTGTGCCCACCTGCCGGCCTCCCCCAACTCAGCCTCACCCAGTAGCAAGACTGCCCGGCCCTTCCAATCTATTTGGAAGGAACGTGGACTTACATTTAATTAAAAGTATCTACACAGAAATGAGATTAATTAAGTCTCTTTACCCAGGAGCCCTCTCTTTGTGTTCACTTAAATGAGGTTTTAAATGTTGTCTCAATGTTCTATCTGGGCCAAATTTCTCCAGACAACACTTTGCATGGTTCTGAGGCTCCTGCGTAGCTGCCTGGAGATTATTTTGTGGTGCGAACAAGCCAAGGACAGTCTTCTCTCCCCTCATTCAGCTGAGTTCCAGGCAGGTGGGGACATTGGGCCATGAAAAGTGGAGTTTCATAATGAAATGGAGGGAAATTCTCTCAGACAAGAGCTGCCTCCCAAGGCCACCTCTGGATGCAGAACAGGTGGCCGAGATGGTCTTTTGAGTCATGTTTATAGAGCGCCCCCCTGATCAAAGTTGTTCTGAATGCAAGCATGGCCTCTCGAAGCCGACTGGCGGCGGCAGCACCGCCTACAGGCAAGATGTCTCTTGCCTGTGGCAGTCAGAGTTTTAGTACAGCCCAGCAAGGGAGTCGGGAGCCAGGCTGAGTGAGAACAACGCCAATCACCTTTGCCATCCCTCAGGCTGCTTTCCTTTGCCCTAGTAACTTAAAATTCCTTTTCCAGAAAGGTGCCTGGAGCTGGGCCATTCTCAGGAGGTACCAGCGGAAAACTGGAGATGCGAAGTGTACTACTGGGCATCCACCATCACGCAGAGGAAACATTTGAACCCACCACGAGGCCAATGATTGGGCAGCATGCAGACAGGGGCAGATGCAGCCCTCACCACTACCTCAGTCCCATGACAAGTCTTCACTAATGCCCAGACCTGAGGCCAAAGGAAGGGCGTATATATAAGACCTCCCAGCCTTGAATGCATCCTTGAATCGTCCTCATTAGGACAAAGGTCTCTACATAACAAGACCATTCCCGCCTCTGGGATCTACCATGAAAACACAAAGGAGGTTTCCCTCTATTGCGTCAGATGTGCCTTTTGTAGCGAAAAATTTAGATATTTGGTTTTATCTGTGTTGTCCAGACTTGGATCATTATTAATTTCATTTGATAAGCATTTATTGAGCCTCAAAAGAAGTGTGAGGCATTGTGCTAGATGTTAACATTAGGAGATCTGGTGAGTCAAAGGCCTCATTCTTGGGCTTAAGGAACTTACAGTCTCTAGCAAAGATCAGCAGGTGGCATTTTGGAGGAGCAGGGTAGGTGCTAGGACAGGACTTTGCCTCAGACTCTGTGGGAGCAGAGAAGAGGGGCATAAAATCTGGCCTGGGGTGCAGGATCTTGGGGAACTTCCCAGGAAGATTGTACGTCAACCCTTAAGAGATGAGTGGGGATGGTCCAGACAGAGCGGGCAGTCCAAAAGCGTGACACCTACTCCCCTTGGGGCGGGGGACTTGGAGGGGCTTGGTATGGAGCAAGAACCGGGATGCCGAAGGCAGCAACCCGGCTTCCAACTTGGCTCTCCCACTTAGGGCCAAGCCCACAGCTTCCTCAACTGGAAAGTGAAGGAAGTAATTCATTAGGTACTTCAAAAGGTTTTGTGAGGATCAAATGGAACAATTCCCAAGCCTAGCCTATGCCAGACTCTCCAGAAATCTGAATTTCCTTCCTTGCCTCCTGTTCTGTCCAGTGTAATGCATAGCTGTAGTCAGGTATGTTAGTTCCAAACAATAGAATGGACTCTGGCAGATTTAGCAGAAAATGAATTTATTTAATAAAAGATGTCCAATAGTTCCCAGTTATCAGGAAGTCCATCAGGAAAACCAGCCTTGGAAATGGGTGAGTATGTGGCCAAGGGCACCAGCAAAATGAAGCTGAGGAGACACCTGGCCCTCCTCAGATGGCGTCAGCATCACCACCAGCGCCACCAGCCTCCATGGCCCGGATCTCCCTTGCCCTGTGTCTTTGCCGCTGGGTGGATCAGCCTGTTTGGAGGACCAGATTGGCCCAGCTGGGGACATGTGCCTGCCCTGCTCAGAAAGCAAGTAGCTGGAATTGTCCCTTTTTTTTTTTTTCCAGAAGAGCATGATCTGCCTCTCACCAAGACTCATATGGTGGGAACTCCCCATCCTACCAGCAAAGTACTCAGATGCCTCTGATCCCTCCCCCCCAAAAAAGAAAAAGAAATGACAGATGTCCATCACAACCGTCCACCGCCCATCCTCTCCTCCACAGCAGTCTCCCTCTGTGCTGCCCATGGAACAGCCTAATGGCAGGCATCTTCCCTGCAGTCATGGTGGGGACACTCCCTGGGGAGGGTGGCCAGAGCCTGGACCCCTGGAGGACGGGATTCTCCAGCTCAGAGATTCTGCAGCCACATCTGCTTGCTGTCACTGTTCCCCCTTCCCCGCTCACTCCAGAGCCCCGGGCCCCCACTGATAGGTGAGCACAAACCTCCTGTAGTCAAAGATTAATTGGTGGGGGGTTGGGAGACTTCTCTTCCATAACAATGGGCTTTTCCTCTTGTACTAATAAGATGCCAATTAGGATATTTACATTTTGGGTTCAACCTAAAGTTAGGCCCACTTTCCCAGAGGTGGGTCAGAGGGTAGAGCCCTCCTAACTGCACTGTCAAGAGATTGGACAGTAGGGTGGTCCTAGGATAGCTGAGAATGAGTTCCTCCCTGGGATGCTGGAAGGCTGGGGGAAATTCACATGAAGCTGAGTCCCCCATCACATTTTTTTCAGTTTGGTTCCATCTCCTTGTAGTGGCTTCAGACAGTGTCTTATTACATATGCCAAATGCTGCTTCAGAAAAAAAATTAAAAGACACAGAGAAAGAAAAACTCTTAGACACAAAAAAAATCAGTTCTGTTTTAATTTATTTTCACTCTTCTCTTTATTGCCCCCACCGCCTCCTCGAGATCACATCTAATGTCACCCTCAGCATCCCCTCCACTGGGCAGAGCCTGGACATCTGCCACTTGGTCTTGGTCACTGGTCCTGCCTGGACATGGTCACCTCCATTCTCACAACAGAAGGAAAGCGCCTGCCTGGTAGAGTGTGTTTAACTTGACACCAAGAGTATTCTTTTTTTTTTTTTTTTTTTTTTTTGCAGTACGCGGGCCTCTCACTGCTGTGGCCTCTCCCGTTGCGGAACACAGGCTCCGGACGCGAAGGCTCAGCGGCCATGGCTCACGGGCCCAGCCGCTCCGCGGCATGTGGGATCTTCCCGGACTGGGGCACGAACCCGTGTCCCCTGCATCGGCACGCAGACTCTCAACCACTGTGCCACCAGGGAAGCCCCAATAGTATTCTTAAAGCAAAGGGTCTCAGAGTCTCTTGGGGAACACACGATCTGGGCAGTGCTCGGTCCTCTTCCTGGACCCTCCGCAGAGGAGCCAGGGCATTTTCCAGCCTGTGCTAGAAGCTTGACTAACTCAGGAATTAAGGTGCATATTTCATAGGCAGGCACTTCATCAAGCACTGTGCTGTTGGCCTTGCTAATTGTTTCACGCCTGGGCCTCCTGCTTCCCTAGCCAGCTTGTGAGTATCTTGAGGGTATGGACCACAGCTTCCAATTCTCTGTGAAGTTCTGAGCATCACAGTGAAGGCTCAGTTCATATCAGCTGATTGGCTGAGCTCAGCATCATGCCCACTAGCCTGACCCTCCTTCTGGGGCAGGGGTCTTTCTCCAGGGCATTTTCCATGGGGGAAAATCCAGGATAATGTCCCCATCTCAAAATCCTTCCTTATCTTAGGGCTTCCCTGGTGGCCCAGTGGTTGAGAGTCTGCCTGCCGATGCAGGGGACGTAGGTTCGTGCCCCAGTCCGGGAAGATCCCACATGCTGCAGAGCAGCTGGGCCCGTGAGCCATGGCTGCTGAGCCTGCGCATCCGGAGCCTGTGCTCCGCAACGGGAGAGGCCACAACAGTGAGAGGCCCGCGTACCGCAAAAAAAAAAAAAATCCTTATCTTAATCACATCTGCAAAGACCCTTTTTTCAAATAAGGACCCATTCACAGTCTTCCACGATTAGGACCTGATATCTTTGGGGGTCACTCTTCATCTCCTGCACTGCCCACCACCATCTCTTCTGATCTTGAATGTGGGTCCAAATGTCCTAGATCAGACTCTCTGAGTCTTGTTTATCCCTCTGTGGTACAGGAACGATTTTATGGATCTGCTGGCTTCTTCACAGAGTGGTGGTGTGGACTGAGAGGTAATATATATATTGAAAGCATTTTCTGAGCTGTGAAGCTCCACACAAATGCAAGACAATATTATTGCACGGGGAGAGTGGCAAGTTCAGCACTTGAGGAAACGATCAGATTTTAAACCTTGTGAGGGAATAGGAAACCCATGTTATTCCAAAACCTCATTTACTCCCCACACCAGAGCCTCCCACCCTCCCTACCCCGACTCTCTCCTGTGGCTCCAGGGGTGTGACAGAGGCCTGTCTTGGGAGTGGCCTTGTGGCCTGAAAACAAAGCATTCCTCACAGCTTGCTCCCGAGTCCAATAAGCCAGAAGGAATTGGTAGAGAGGTTTAACGATATGTATTTCAAGAAAAAGATGAAAGTGTGTCTACTTTTAGGAGACGCAGTAAAAATGCGTCAGCCCCACAATAAACTCTGCAGTGAAGGTCCAGAGAGGGGAGACATGATGTCGTCAGGGCAGTAATGCCTCATTTATAGGGAAATTTGCCTCCCACCCCTGCCCTATGCACAGCCTCTGAACACTATGGGGTCTCACCCTTCCAGCTAACCTCCAGCCTCTGCAGGGAGCCTGTTAGCTCAAAGGCAGCTTGGCCCTTGGTCTCCCTTTGAGGTCCCTATAAGATATTCAGGTTGAAACAGTTTGCAGACCAATTACACTAGGGGTGGGAAACTACAGCCCCCAGACCCAATCTAGCTGGCTTCCTGTTCTATTAATAAAGCTTTATTGGATCACAGCCACGTTGGTTTCACCTGTGACTACTTTGGTGCTATAATAGGAGAGTTCAGTAATTGCAACTGAGATCGTATGGCCTGAAAATCTAAAATACATATTTTTTGGCCTTTACAGAAAAAGTTTGCTGACGCCTGGATGACACCATTAGGCTATAGGTTGTCTTTAGGCAAAACTGCCCATAAAGCTAATTACAGGACAACAGCTAATAGTTTTTGAGCTTTATTCTGTACCATGCATGGTGCCATGTCCATAGGAATGTTACCCTATTTAAATTCTCACGACTGGTCCTGTGAAGTAGGTAATACTAGTTGTTCAGAGAGATGAGAAAACTGAGGCTCAGGGAAGTAAAGCAACGTTCTCAAGGTTTCAACAGCTAGAAACCGTTAGAATTGGGATTCATAGCCATGTCTGTCTGACTCCGTGGATCTAGCCCTGGCCGCCAATCTAGAGCATCTGGTTTCCAGGTGGGCAATTCTGAAACCCTCTTCGGGTCTTCAGCACCTTCCAGTTGTTTGGGATGTTATTTTCTGTATCTAATGTATCTGTATCTAATCCCGCATCATTAGCCTGCATACCATGTCCCCTCTGCTAAAGAATAGAGGAAGGGAGCTCTTCCGGTCCCCTCCTCCCCCTTCCCACCCTCTGCTCCCCACCCCTGTCCACGTGCACCCTCCCAGTGGCTCAGCTGATTTCGCTCCACATTTCTCCAAGACCCCTGTCTGGCCATCTTCCCTGCCTGCCCCACTCCTGGGTGAGTTTCTGACTGTTCTGAAGCCTCCAGTCTGTGCAGAGGGGATGTCAGCAGAGCCATGGGAAGGGAGGCATTTGCATTCCACTTCCCGGGGCGTTCTGATCTTACCTGCAATTCTTCTGACAAATCCTTATCAGCAATGCCCATGGTGAAGTCTGTGGTGACTTTGTTCATTCTTATTAGCTCTGTACAGATTAGCTCTTCACAGCGCTTGGCTGGTTCATACCGATTCCTGATAAATGTTTGGACTGATTTTCCTGACTTAGGAGCGGTTGGGGACTGGGGCTGGGGTGGAAGTGGAGCACCGTAAAAAGAGGGGGGCTGGCGAGGGGAAGGAGAGAAAATTGTGGCCAGGATTACATCTGGGCTATAAAATATTCATCACACGCCTGCAAGAGGAGGGTCAGCACTGCTTCCCCAGGGACAGCTCCCTCCACCCAGGCAGCGCTTTGAAATGCACCAGCCCAGGCAGGCTGGGAGCAGCCCGAGGGGCTTCTGAGAGAAGGGGGCAGAGAAAGTTAAAAGGAAGGAGGAACAAACTGGCTCACTTGGGTTTTCCTGTCCTCCTTGGTCCCTCCTTTCTCACCTGCTTTTCAAGAACAGCTTTTGATGGCGGAATACTGATATTCCAGGTGGCTTCGCTGGGTCCTGTGCTGGGTTCCTCTTCTCCCTCACGGCTCCAGGAAAACTTCCCGAGAATTCCAGTCCACGCTACCTCTCTTCTCCATGAGTTCCCCCAGCTCCCATCTCTGAGGGCTTTAGACAGTGCTGATAACAGTGTTTCATCACTATTTCCTGTATTTTCCCAACTAGACTGGATTCTGCGTAAAGACTTACACTTGCCCTCCCCCGCTCCAAGTTCCTAGCACAGCACTGGGCACACAGTAGCTGTTTGAAACATCTTTGCTGAATTAGATATGCTCCTTTCCCTTGGCAGGGTTGGCCAGCAGATACCACTACCTGTGCTGTACCAATGCGGGCATTGCCGAATGATTCCTACGTGCTTTCTTCCTAAACCTAGATGAAGAGTTCCAACTTTTCTCAACATGAGGCTCCAAGCAGCCACTTCTAATCAAATGGAATTACGTAGGAGAGTTAAAAAAAAAAAAAAAAAGTTGCCATGCTGGTTCTCTGATATCCCCCTGTAAGTTCTTTGCAATCAGATACTACCTTTATATGCTAAGAACCTGGTAGTATGTCCCATATAAAATAGGTGTTCCATACATATTTGAAGATGAAATAGATGACTGTTCCCCTGCCTAGACATGAGTGTGCACTCTAAACCACCCCTGGACCTACAAAAGAAAGCTATTCCACAACTTTCTGTAAGTACTTGGTCAAGGCTTAACCCTCTAAAAATTCTTTCGTATGTCTAACCCAAATCCTTCGTGCTGCAGTATAAGTATATTCCTGGGCTTCTCTCCCATGGGAGATAAAAGTCAGATGGTTTGACAAATGATATCCTTGCTCACTGCCCTTTGCCACTGCCCAGGAGTTTAAACTCTGGCACCCAGCGCCTCACTCTGGAAAAGCCCAACTCATGTCAACCACATGCCTGCTCACTCCAGCCCCCCGGAAGATGACCCACACCCCACAATCTTGAAGGCCCTCTCTTGTCGCAGCCAAGTTTACTCATTAGCCTTTTGCCAGATTTATCTTCTTCCTGGTAGCCTGCAGCGCTTTGATTTGTCCTCCTGTCACCAGGACTAATGTTGATGGCAGCACCCCCTGGGGGCGTCGGGCTCTCCAGCCTCCTGCCAGAGGCCTCAAGGAAAATGGATGAGCAACTGACCTGCAAAATAAATACCAGGCTTCCAGGTTCTGATAAAGATTAAATATTGGAGGAGTCATTTCAAATGAATATATAAAAGCACATGGAAGAAGCCTTTTAGACACCGACGGAGTGAAACACAGGCAAACAAAGAGAGATGTCTTCAGGAAAGTTCAGTGGCAGGGAAGTTGGAGGCTCAGAATGCAATCTGCCCACAAATACCCCAGCTGCAGGAAAGATGCCAAGACAGTCATCCCGCTTCCCTCCCCCTTCCTCACCCAGATCGTGAAGAAGAGAAAGTGCTAAGCTCCAAAAGCTGCTTGCCAGCATGATGCTGAAGTCAGCTCTGCTGACGCTGGCCCATCCAACGAAGGGAGAAGCCCCATTACTCAACACCATCTGCCTTGGGCGTGGGGCAGCCAAGAGCCAGGATTACTGGCGGGGATGGGGCTCTGAGGCCCCAGAGGGGAGAGGTACTTGGGAAGAGCAAGGTCAGGCATTGCCGAGACAGAACGGGGAGCCGGGAGAGAAGCCAGATGACAGCAGATGGAGCCAGTGTTCCTCGAGCCCGGGGCAGAATGGGGTTTCTGGTCAGAAACACGTGCAGAGTGATTGCACATCCAGAAATCCCAGGTTACCAGAATTCCATCTCTAGAATCAAAGGTTGCGATGCTCTAGATCAAAGCTGGAAGGGAACAAGCAGGGAGATGGAATAAGCGGAGAGAGGCAGCCTCAATCTGCCTGGTGCCTACAGTGCCAGGCCCTTTACACCCACGTCCACTTCCTCCTCCTGACAGCCCTGGGAGATGGGCATCTGCGTCGACACCTTACGGAAAGGGGGCCGAGGCCGTGGGGATGGATGACCACGAAGTGAGGTGCAGGGAGAAGGGGGCAGCTCACTGCCTGAGCTCTCACTCAGGCCTGGGCACTGTGTGGATTCTTCATCTAGTTCGGTGATTCCTTACAATCTGGCTGTGGGGACCACTGACCTCATTTTTACAGATTAGGCAACTGGGACTCAGTGAAGTCTAGAGTGTGCAGTTTCAAAGCAGAAGTCCCAACTGTGTCTGGCTCCAAATTCCATTCTCTTTCTAACAGGGATGATGTGTAGACAGCCTTAAGGGAATAAGGAGATACATTAAGTGTCACTGAGTTTTAGGGGGAGTTTCCCACTTGGTTTGAGCTATAGAAACTGAGCCTTGGGACTTCCCTGGTGGTCCAGAGGTTAAGAATCTGCGTTTCAATACAGGGGACTCGGGTTCGATCCCTGGTCAGGGAACTAAGATCCCACATGCCGCAGGGCAACTAAGCCCATGCGCCACAACTAGAGAGCCTGCACGCCGTGACTAGAGAGAAGCCCGTGTGCCGCAACTAAGACCCGACAAAGCCAAAAATAAATAAATAAGTAAATAAATATTTTTTAAAAAAGAAAAGAAACTGAGCCTTAAATGGGTTTGTATGCGGGGGGGCAAAAGTGGAGGATCAGCTCCCCTCATCCTCTTTTTCAAGCAATGGCAACAGTCAAGCCAGCTTCCAGGGCTCTTACTGTCCTGAGTAGTCATCAGGTTGCGGGACTGTAAGCCCAGTTTTTTGGCTCCTTGGGTCCATCCACAACACAGGCCATGCCTCCCCCTGTCTCCCCTCGGTTGGACGGCTGCCTGCTGCCTTCAGAGAGCCAAGAGCCCGCTCTCGGGTCCCTGGTGGCCCTGCAGGTCTCGGGCAGGCCAGGTTACTGGCTTGGCAATCACAGGAGAGAAGGCCTATTGTGTCAGGGAAGCATGAAGTGTCCAGAACAATTCCCATTTCCTGGCCTTCACACCCTCCGTATTACTGTGCAACTGTTTCCTTGGGCACCAGGGCAATTTAGCAAGTGTATTTTGCATCAGTCCAGCAATTTCTGATATTAACTCTTGCAGGGGTTTCTCAGGGCTGCCTCTCCTACATGGACATCACCTCTCTCGGCTGCAAGAGTCAGCAGCGGGCGCCACCTGGGGCCAGCCCTGCTTCCCTGGAAGACAGACCCACTCCAAGCCGGACTCTCTTAGAGCAAGGCCTCGTGGCTCTTATGGCTGGCTGGGACCTCTGATGATATACTTGCATTACTTCCAAGCACTACGACAGCAGATATGATCGGGCCCATTTTACAAAGGTAAAAGCTGAGTCGCACAAAGCATACTTGTCCGGCCCCATTGGGATGCTGCCTACTGATCTCCACATCTGCTTTTGGTCTTCATTCCCCCATTCTTCTTTCCATGTCCCCCAAGTGAAAAACAAAACTACCCCCATTTTTCTCCATGCTTTGGCCTAAGGTGATATTCAAAATATTTAGCATCCTCTAAGGCTAGGGCACCAAACAAGCAGAACAAATGCCTTAGGGCCGAGCATGGTCTTGAAAGCCCCCTGTTGTGCCAGGTTAACCCTTTAGTGTCTACAACTAAAATTAATATCATATGGTATATCGGCTATAACTCAGTACGATAAAATTAAAAAGGAAAAAAAGACCCTTAGCGTGTACCCTTTCAAGGCCCATGGGTTTTAAGGCAGAGACCAGAGCAAGAAAAGTGGGCGAGGACCTCAGGGCAGTGAGTCCGTATGTATTTCAATATTTGATCAACTCCCACAGTCCTACTGCTGCAGTATCAGCCTCACCTGTGAATGCTAATACTCCAGCATTCAATTTCAAACATGCCTTCCCCACCCTCTCTCCCTCTCCTTCTCTCTCCCCCTCTTTCATCCACCCTTTCTCATTCTTTCCTTTAAATATAAAGACAAAGGGGACTTCCCTGGTGGCGCAGTGGTTATGAACCCCCCTGCCAATGCAGGGGACATGGGTTCAAGCCCTGGTCCGGGAAGATCCCACATGCCGCGGAGCAACTAAGCCCGTGCACCACAAATACTGAGCCTGCGCTCTAGAGCCCACGAGCCACAACTACTGAGCCCACGTGCCACAACTACTGAACCCACGTGCCTAGAGCCTGTGATGCGCAGCAAGAGAAGCCACCGCAATGAGAAGCCCATGCACCGCAACGAAGAGTAGTCCCCTCTTGCCGCAACTAGAGAAAGCCCGCACAGAGCAATGAAGACCCAACGCAGCCATAAATAAATAAATTAATTTAAAAAATTATTTTAGAATAAATAAGTATAAAGATGAAAGAAATTGGAGGATTCCTTCCAATAATTTGAGATCCCTTGCACAGGATGAGGACATGCCAGGATTTGCAGATGAACAAAAGGGAAAGTTAGAAGAGGCTGAAAATTACTGCATGCCTATTAAAAATCAGCCAGGCTCAAGCAGTCCTGACTAGCAGACAGGGCCTGTAGCTCCAGGGAAGTGGTACTTAACGGAATTTGCAATTAAGAGAAGCTTGGAGCCCTGCCACAGACCGCTTCCCTTGCCTCTTTATTTTATTTTATTTTTTTTTGAAAAAGAATCACAACACAGGGACCTAAATGGAAGATGACAATAATGTAAGGTGACAGATGTCAGTCTGGCAGAAAACACCAGGAAGACCAAGCTACTTACCTGTAGCTGCCACATGCTCGGCTCTCCATCTTGGTCTGAGAGGCAGAGTCTTGGTGGCTGCCCAGGGACAGCTGTCCAAATTCCCAAGAACTGGGCTCAGCATCCAGGTCCCTCCAGCTCGCCCTGGGTAAACACAGGCATCTGCAGGCAGGAGACGCAGCCTCGGCGGGCACGCCTGCTTCAGAAACCCGGCCCACCCAGCTGTCCAGCAGGGGTGGGAGCTGCCACCTCCCACACCAGGCTTTCCAGGGACTTGGCAGCCCCATCTACCAGGAGCCACATAAATCTTTAAAGAAGGTTCATTTCTGGGCTTCCCTGGTGGCGCAGTGGTTGAGAGTCCACCTGCCGATGCAGGGGACACGGGTTCAAGCCCTGGTCCAGGAAGATCCCGCATGCCACGGAGCAGCTGAGCCCGTGAGCCATGGCCGCTGAGCCTGCGCGTCCGGAGCCTGTGCTCCGCAACAGGAGAGACCACAACAGTGAGAGGCCCGCGTACCGCAAAAAAAAAAACAAAAAAAAAACACAACTTAATCCCAGTCATAGCATCATAGAGCACTTTATGGTTTGCAAAAGTAGTTTTCACATGCATCATTTCATTTCCTTTTTATGGCATCTGCTACAAACTGAATGTGTCCCGCCCCCAATTCATCTTTTGAGGTCCCAACCCCAAATGTGATGGTATTAGAGGTGGGGGATTTGGGAAGTGACTAGGTCATGAAGGTGGAGCCCTCAGGAATGGGATTAGTGCCCTTTTATAAAAAGAGGCCTCAGGAGCTCCCAGACCCCTCCTGCCATGTGAGGACTCAGCCGAAGGACTCCATTTATGAATCTGGAAGTGGGCCCTCACCACAAGGAATCTGCCGGCACCTTGATCTGGAAAATTTCCAGCCTCCAGAATTGGGAGAAATACATTTCTGTTGTTTATAAGCCACCCAGTCCATGGTATTTTGTTATAGCAGCCCAAACAGACTAAGACAGCCACTCTGAGATAGCTGGTTTATCTCTATTTCACGGGGCAGGAAACAGGTTCAGAAAGGACAAGGGACTTGCCCCAGGCACATGACTGGTATGGATGAGGCAGAAGGAGGCCTCACTTTAAACGCTGTGTCCTCTCCAAGGACGTCTGTAGGCATTCAGGGAGCTGGGCTCAGGACACCAGCACTCTGCAGGCCAAAGGCGCTGGGTTTATCAGGGTTGGAGGTTGGCATCTACCCCTAAATAACCAGAGTAAGATCTCACACCTTCTCTCAGGAAGACACGAATCACAGGAGCATTCAGCTCTTGCCTTGTACAGAGAAGAGTGGACTCTTGTCAGGATCTGTAGCCTTTAACAAGATTCTCTGCTTACCTTTTCGGGGCCTGAAACCATGGGGTGCATAGGGCCACTCTGACAAAGTGATGCCTCTCAGGCAGTGGAGATGACACAGGTTCAGGGTCAGGTTGGAGGCTGCCTCCTGCTCCATGCTTATGGCCAGATGAGGCCAGAGCACACGTGCAAGCGCGCAAGCGTGCACGCGCGCACACACACACATACACACACACCAGGCCTCTAGAGCTCAAGGACAAGAGCTCATCCCTCACCATGAAGGAGACTCTACAAAGGCAAAGATGCAGCTCACCTCCCAGGCAGATGCTCAAAGAGACTTGGGTTGGGGACTGCATATCCCCGGCATGGGGTCATCATCCTGGACTGCTGCAGGAGATTGGCTAAAACATGGTGCAGCTGGCTCCCCTGGGAATTAGGGGTCCTGGATTCCAAACTACCTCTGTGCCTAGTGAGCCGCGTGACCTTGCAGTAGCTGCTTACCCACTTTCTGCTCAGCTTTCTCAACTGGAAAATGTAGATGAAACAGCCTTTCAGGGTCAATGCAGTGAGTCCGTGACGTCTTGAAATCTCTTAAAAATAACAGCTCACATTTACCGGCTCTGTGTGCTAAGTGCTTTGTGCCCATCCTCTCTTTGAAGGCTCATAATGAGAAGCAGCTTTTATTAACCCTAGTGAGTAAGTAGAAAACAGGTGCAGAGAGGTTAAGTCACTGACAACATCAAATGACTGTCAAATGGCCGAGTGGGGCTTGAGAGTTTTAGGTCTTGCTTAACCGCTGTACTGTACTTTTTCAAAGTGCTTACGAAAAGTATTTATTATTTTTTTCTTTTCAAAACAATATTCCACTTCACAGAAATGAAATTAGTTTAGGTAAGAAGCAGCAAACTTGTAATATAATTGCATTCAATGCTACCATTCAATCAGGACAGTCTCATACATGATTGTTTGCTAAGATTTTGTTCCAAAAGCTCTTCTCTCAGATTCTATAGTGGATGCTTTTTGCTTTTACTAACCAGCGGCAATTCAGACAGCTTTCTTTGGAGGAAAAGAAATCCACTTTCTCTCTGGGGAATCACTCCTACCCCTGCCTTGGATGTAGTTGGCTCCATGGGGTGGGTGTGTCAGGTAACCCTGGAATGGTCAGTCATTTCCCTGGCCACAGTGATGGTTTTGGAGATGTTCCTGTGACCTGGACAGATCCAATGAGACACAAGACATTCAAATGTTAATTTTTTTTTAATGAGCCTGTTGAGAACTCTTTTCTGTCTGTGTGTGACATTGGACTTGGCCTGGCAGGACGTGGGCTTAGAACTGAGGCCAGTCATATTGCCACAACCTCAACCCTGCCTGAGAAAGAAGCTGATATAAAAACAGAGAGCAGAGCTAGTGGATGGAAATGTCATACACCCCCACAGCCAGCTTCTCCTGAAAATCTAGGTCTATCCACTGGAATTTGCAGTTACATACACCAATAAAATCCTCTCTTGATTTTAAGCCTATTGGAGACTTGTGGTCTATTACTTACAACCTGAAGAGTCCTAATTGACCAAGAAAAAGCAGTTACAGGAGTCAAGAAGCCCAATTATCTGGCTTCAACCCCCATCCTGGTTGGAGGTGAGGCACTTCCATTCTAGAAAAGACCACAATCTGCCTGGCATTTCTGAGGATCTCTGATCCTCTGAACTGAGGGGTGCCTGGGTTTTACCTGATAATCAAGGCTGCTTCTGGGGCCAGTGGAACAACTGGGCTAAATGCTACAAAAGCCCAAGAGTTGGTGGTAAGAGCAGATGGTGAGACATGTCATTGCTGCCCTGGGGAAGGGGGTGGCAGTGCATCTGCAGCAGTGCCCTCCTCTCCCATCAAGCTTCTGCTTGGAAAGTCTAAGCACTGGGGAATACTTCTGGAAGGAAAATGAAAATTAATCAATGTACAAATCAATGTAAATTCTTTGTGCCCCTCCCACCCCACCATTCCATTTATTGAAGTCCTAACCCCCAATACCTCAGAATCTGACTGCATTTGGATTTAGGGCCTTTAAAGAGGTTTTTATGGTAAAATGAGGTAATATGGGTGGGCCCTAGTCCAATATGACTGATGTCCTTAGGAGAAAAGGGGATTAGGACACACACACACACACATAGGAAAATCATGTGAAGACACAGAAGAAGGCAGCTATCTACAAACAAAGGAGAGAGGCCTCAGAAGAAACACCCTGATCTTGGACTTCCAGCCAAGCCCCCTCCTCCTCGGCAGCCCTCCACCCCCAGTCTAAAATACTTTGTTAGAGCAGCCTTAGCAAACTAATACAATATATAAAGTAAATCATATAATAGCTATATAAATAGGAAAATAGATATATACTTTTAAATATAGATGCGTATACACGTGTATATGTGTGTATCTGTATCTATACATCTAGGACCTTATGTCTCTCTGCATATGTATGTGTACTCTTGCATGAAACCTCCATTGCTTCTCCATGGTCACAGCACAAGATCTTAGTCCCAGAATTGGGGGCTCTCCTTTCTTTCTCAGTTTCCACCACTCCAGCACTCTCCTTGCACAGCTTCACCGTCATCCCACTCGTGGCCATCTCCCAGACAGGTCACCCTCGTGGCACAACTGTCCCCAGCCGGAAGCGCCCGGTCTCAGACTGCCCACCCGATGAACTTCTGCTCAGCCCGAGAGGCTGCAGAAGCTTTCATCAGCTTTCCCAGAGAACCTGAGCCACTTCCTCCTCTGCGCTCTCCCGGCATCTGGCACACACCTCTATTAAGACATTGACTCCATTGTGCGGTAGTTACTCGTGTATCAGTTTGTCTCCCCGCAACAGCCTGCGAGTCCCTTAAGGAAGGAGCTGGTTCCTTGTCACCTTGGTAGCGCAGGCGGGTTTTGTGTGAGGGAGGGGATGCTCCCGCCTCCCCCGGCAGCCTGCCTGTGGGGTGAGCTGGCGCCCCTCCAGCGTTGTTTTCTTCCTCCCCCTCTAGAGGAGGATCAAACACACAATTCAGTGCGCTCCACCCTGAGGGGCGCCCCGCCCATGGGACAAACAAAAGCCTGGGGTTCGACGACAGGGAAGGCGGAGAGAGAATTATAGGAGCTCTCGACAGCAAATCAGGCATTTAGAGCCAAGCGCTGAGGCTTTCGGAGATTAAATGCATTATAGATTTGCTAAACGCGAGGCGAGCGAAAGAAAAGGTAGACAGATCATTGCTACCCTTCAGGCAGCCGGGGTGGGCCGGCGGGGGAGGGGGGGCGCGCAATCACGCCGGCATGAATGCGAGACGCGCGGGCTTAATTTTTCATTTGCAATCAAGGCCACGTCCCCCCTCCTCGTAGTTTCAGAAACATCGGTCCTTCCTCGGGCTCTTTTCACAGGCCGAATTGCCGAGTGAAGGGAAAATTATCCAGAGATAATGGTGCTGATTATGGGACAGCAAGTGGCTGGAAATGCAGCCGTGGCTTACAGATGAGGAGCGGCGCGGGCCGGCAGAGGATGCGCAGGGCGGGGGATGCTCGGGGCGGGGATGCTGGGCGGCCCAGTCGTGTATCTTGGCGAGCTCGAGGGTCCCAGCGCTCCTGCCCTGACTGAACTGCAGCCGGGTGTCTCGTGTTTCCTTGAATGGTGACATGTTTAGGCTTCTTGGAAAGTTCTTTTTTTCCTCCAGTTCATACCCACCCTTCTTTCAATCCAAAAAAAAGGAGCAAAGAATGTTCTATAATGCAGAGAATTCAGAGAAGGCAGAGCGCTTGGGATTACAGGAGGCCGGATCATGGGAGCCAGATTCAGGGAGTCAGAGGGCCTGGGTTCTGGTCCCTGCACCTGCCACAGGTGCACCTTCATGAATCTGGGGCACGTGCCCCTCTGGACCCATGGTCTTCTCCTCAGAAGCAGGTGTAGGATCAAGTGAGCATCACTGTTCTATGCTTCACAGCTGGAGGGAAAACGTCTTTATACTTCTGAAGAAATATCAGAAGGAGACTGGGTGGTTCTCAGTCTCTTCTGAAGAGGAGACTTAAGAAAATTAACTTGAGTTGCAGCTTGAGGGACTCAGGCTAGACCTGAAAAAAGAATTATCAATAGAGGGAAGTTGTTAAAACATGAAACTGGATACTACAGGAAGTTTCAAAACTTCCTTTTTGGTAGAATTTTCTAGAATCGCAGAGTGGGCTAGACTCTGAATGTGCCTCTTCTGAGGTGGCGGTGAATCTATCTGTGAAGTTCCTCTACGGGCTGGGCCCACCTCTGGACACTCTTGGAATACTGTTTCAGTATCCCTCCATTCAGACCTAGGAGGTGGGTGTTTGATCCTAAAATAAGCACACAGAAGTTTGGTGGCCTTGCCAAGGTCACCGCTGGCCAGACATGGGAGTTGAATCTGAACCCGAGTCTGACTGGTTTCAAATGTCTCTCTCCCCACAAGGCCCGCGTCCTCTCTTGCTAGAAAGAGGCAGCAGAGAAGGTGGGTAGCGAAGGCTCTGAGGGCATTTCTGTGCAGCCTCAGATGGAAGCCAACGTAAGGCTGAGCACCTCTCCCCTGCGGTCTTGCCCTGCCTTGCCATTGACAACCAGAGAAGGTGTTCCGGAGGGTTGTTTCCAGGATTGCACGTGTTGTCTTCTGCTGCCTGTGCTCCCTGACCTCCTCCTGGGTCCTTGGCCCCCCTTACAAGCTGCCACGGTGAATGGCTGGGCCAGTGGAAGGAGGCTTCTTACTGCCATTGGCCAGGGACAGAGCTCTGGGCAGGAGAGGGCGCTGGGCACGGGCTCCTCTGCTCTCTGCAGCGGAAGCTGGGCGGCTGCTGCCTCCCCCAAAGTCTGGGATGTCACAGAAGAGATACAGGTTGCCAACAAACACATGAAAGGATGCTCAACATCACTAATCATTAGAGAAATGCAAATCCAAACTACAATGAGATATCATCTCACACCGGTCAGAATGGCCATCATCAAAAACTCTAGAAACAATAAATGCTGGAGAGGGTGTGGAGAAAAGGGAACCCTCTTGCACTGTTGGTGGGAATGTAAATTGATACAGCCACTATGGAGAACAGTATGGAGGTTCCTTAAAAAACTACAAATAGAACTACCATACGACCCAGCAATCCCACTCCTGGGCATATACCCTGAGAAGACCATAATTCAAAAAGAGTCATGTACCACAATGTTCACTGCAGCTCTGTTTACAATAGCCAGGATATGGAAGCAACCTAAGTGTCCATCATGATGATGAATGGATAAAGAAGATGTGGCACATATATACAATGGAATATTACTCAGCCATAAAAAGAAACGAAATTGAGTTATTTGTAGTGAGGTGGATGGACCTGGAGACTGGCATACAGAGTGAAGTAAGTCAGAAAGAGAAAAACAAATACCATATGCTAATACATATATATGGAATCTAAAAAAAAAAAAAAATGTCATGAAGAACCTAGGGGTAAGATGGGAATAAAGATACAGACCTACTAGAGAATGGACTTGAGGATATGGGGAGGGGGAAGGGTAAGCTGGGACAAAGTGAGAGAGTGGCATGGACATATATACACTACCAAACGTAAAATAGACAGCTAGTGGGAAGCAGCCACATAGCACAGGGAGATCAGCTCGGTGCTTTGTGACCACCTAGAGGGGTGGGATACAGAGGGTGGGAGGGAGGGATATGCAAGAGATATGGGAACGTATGTATATGTATAACTGATTCACTTTGTTATAAAGCAGAAACTAACACACCATTGTAAAGCCATTATACTCCAATAAAGATGTTAAAAAAAACAAAACAAACAAAAAAAGTTCAAATGCAAACCTCTCTTCACAAAGGGAACCGGTGGAAGGGTGGGGACGCCTCAGGGCTGCACCACCCCCATTCCTGCCACAGGCAGGATGCTGGCTCGAAGGCCTTTCCCAGGTCCAAGGGCTGTGAAGTCAGCTGTGTCACCCTCGGTTTTGAAGGGGTGCAAGCCCATCATGAGTCCTCTAGAGGCAGGGGCCTGTCCTTGTCCTATCATCTAATATACTGGATGGTTGTGTTTCTTTCCCCAAGAAAACGTAAGTTTCATGAGAGCAGGAACTTCATTTTTTTCTTAACTTCTGTCTCCCCAACACCCAGAAGAGTGCCAGGCACATAGTAGGTCTCAATAAAAATTGTTGGGTGAAGGAATAAATTAGCAGCATTATCATTCCACCCCGCTCCCATTTCATAGATGATGAAACTGAGGTAGAGTTGGGTTAATTAACTCAAGATCCCTCCTAGCCTTGGGCTTTTAGGGAAGGCGTGCTTACCAACTCAGTACTCCCTGGAAGTTCTTCTGCTAATCTGACTTGCTTCCCTCCTAATTCAAGGAGGCCCATTGCCAGCAGTGAAGACCAGCTGAGGAGCACATTCATGGGGGGCCCCTCTTTAGGTGAAGAGAACGGTTTCAGGTGAGGTTGCCATTGTGGAGGGAAGGTCCTCAACCCCCATATCCACATGGTTGGTTGTCACAGGAGCTGTACATCTGTCTGTTAATGCGAGGAAGGGGAGGGAGACTTCAAATGACTTCAGCTATAGATCTCACAGTTACTCTCCCTCTCTCTAATTTGGTTGTTAATGTATTAGCTACAGCTTTGCCTTCTAGGCTAGAAATTGTTTTCCAGCCTCCCCCGGCCTGAAATTATACATCCAGATAGAGTAGTGTTCATTAAAGTAAGATTAGGAGAGGATAATATGTGAGAGGTATGTAATCTTTTGCAAATGGTTAGTAAATTGGAACTACCCCAATTACAATCTTGTTCATCACACAGGGCTGAATTACTCTGCCTGGGACGGGAGTCTCCTCCACAGCTCTGCTCGGCTCACATTTCATAAATATTGTAGACACATGATATTCTCAACCATCTGCTTCGCTGGTCGCCGAGCACATTTTCTGACTTTCTGGTTGACTGCAGAGAGTGGCAGGAGTGAGGCGGCCATCATGCCAGCCGGCCTCAAAGCCCAGCTAGGCCGGCCTTCATAGAGGGCTCTGCCCACGCCATGTGCCTCGGGCACCTTCCCCCAGGCCGTGCCAAGCCCGCCGGCCTCCTCTTAAGGGGACACACCCCCACGAATGCCTCCTGTGGCTCCCAGGTTCTCACCCAGCAGGGACCCGTGTGCAGTGGGGCTGTGCTGGCGGGGATCATCTCTAGAAGGGGTGGGCAAGGCAGATGGAGCTGACTTAGAGAATAGCCCAGGGTGCTGTGGGGTCCAGGCAACGCCCTGGTCGTCTGAAATTCTGCCTCTGACTTGCAGGGCAGACGGTCTGTAACAGGGAGCGACGCACCCACGGTTCTCACAGGCTGTCTGTTCAGCACCAAGGCTGGGTCTGTCTCTTCCTCTCACCCCTTTGGTTCTGGCTAGAGCTGTTCCTTCTGATCACTTTGTGTCCCTAAAATCCTATGTCTTTCAAAGAGGCAGTGAAATGTCATAATTAAGAGAGAGGATCTGACAATGGAGTGTCTGGATTTAAATCCTGCTCCGTTATTGACCAGGTGTGATCCTGAGTACATAGTTGAATCAGTCTGTGTCCAGGTTTCTCCATTTGTAAAATGGGTATAATAATAATAACCTATCTTAGAGGACGGTGGTGAGTTAATATTTAGAACAGTACCTGGCACACAGTAAGTGCTCAACAAACTTTAGCTATTATTTTATTGCAAAGGTATTTTGAGTCTCTTCCTCAGATCTCAGCATCCCCCACAAAGAACATGCAGAGTGCTTGTGCTAGAAGTAAACTCCAGGCAGGAGGGAACCAGACAAAGAGAAAAGGCTGGATCCTTTTAGGTTAACAGTGCACCAGGCAGCACGTTTTACAGAGCTTATTTCATTCTATCCTCACAGATCTTGAAGCATGTATATTATTATGCCCATTGTACAGATGAGGAGGTGAGGCTCAAAGAATTTTAAAAAGCAGATTTCTTGTTGCTGCCTTGTTTAAAACTTTCAGTTAACCTTTTGTTTTATAATAAATCCCCAAATTCTTGAATGGTTTATAAAATGCTCCATGGTCTTGTTCTCACACACCTCCTCGTTCACCCTTTGCTCACGCCTGGTCCTATCACCTCGCCAACCTGTTCTTTGTCCATGTCATGCATCCTCCTACTTCAGGGCCTTTGCAGATGCTGTTTCTTCTGCCTGGGCTTGACCTCCCCTTCCCTTTTTGCCCAAATAATTTCTATTCATCCCTCAGGTCTCAACCTGCACTTGTAAAGAGAAGCCTTCCTGGAGTCCCCCAGACTTGATAAGGCCCCAGTAATGTATGCTTTGATAACAACCCCTGTGTCTCTTTCATTAAATCTCTTACAACTGTGACTAAACACTCAACTGTGTGTGTGTTTTCTGTCTTATTAGAGTGCAAGACTCATAGACAGAGCCTGTGTTCGTCAGGAGACGCTGGGCTAAGCAGTGGGAACGTAAATTCCAAATCGCGCATTTTCTCTCTCCTGCTACATCCCCATGTGGGACCGCGAAATCCTCTCCTCCACCTGGTCACTCAGGGATCTAGGTCATTGGGGGCTTCAGTGCCTTGTGGCTGCACCATCTGGAACACCAAGGCTCCTTGGAGGCTGCAGTGGGAGAAGAGAAAGACTGGAGAATCAGGTGTGAGCAGGGAAATCGTGGGCTCAGCCCCAGATGATGGGCATCCCTCCTGCTCCATTTCACATTGTCTGCCCAGCTGCTAGGAGGCTGGGATGTATAGGGGAACGAGTGAAATATTTGCTCTGCCACGGGGACCTGGTCCAGCTGGTTCGCTTGTGTGTTTTCCATGCCTAGCACATTGCTTGGCACATAGTAGCAGCCCCCCACCCAAATATCTGCTGAATGAATGAGCGTGTCATTGGGTGTAGGTCGAGAGTCTCCCAGTGAGTGCACTGTGGAGGTGCTGGCTTTGGACCATGATCCTTCCAGGTTCCAAACCTTTGGCCTGTGCATTCTACTGCATCTTCCCAGGTTTATGGCGTGCTTCTTTTCTCAGAATACAGAGAACAGAATATCATGCATTTAGGCCTTAATAAATTTGTTTTTCCCGATGAAAGTGATGAAAGTTGCATGTCCTCCAATTAGCTTTGCAATTAGCCATTCAGCCACTCACCCAACACAAGTGGCAGCTCAAATTCAGCAAACGTTTCCTAAGTGCCTGCTATGTACCAGGCGTGTCACCTCGGCTAGTGTGCAGGAAAGCCTGGCAAGGTGAGCCCTGCTTCCTACTTTCCCAATGAAGCTACTAATGCTCCACAGTAAGTAGGACCTGGATGTAAATGTGGGTTTGTTAGCAGCCAGGGGCTCTCATACTAGATCAGGCATCAGAATTGCCTGGAGGACTCCCTGACATACAGAGGGCTAGGCCCCATTCCCAGTTTTCAATTCAATAGATATGGGCGGGGGCTGAGAATTAGCATTTTTCATGAGCTCCAGGTGACACCCTGCTGTAGGGTCTATTCCCACCATTGGAGACCCTCTGGCCTGCAGTGTGCTGCCTGGTGGTGAGGGGCAAGTGCCCTTCCCTCATGAACTTGGCTCAGGAGTCCTGGCTGGGGGAGGTGGGGGTCGGCATCACAGCCCCTGGGTGGCTGGTGTTTGGTCCTTGTCTGTGAGGCTGCCTGCAATCCACGTGTATAAAACCAGAGGGGTGTGCCGCGAGCTCTGAGGTGTTCTGCAGATCTGACACTCTGCATTCTGTGATTGGATGAACTCAACCAGAGCTGCAGAGTCCATTTAAGTCTCTTCCTAGGTGGGCAGTGCTACAGACGGAAAATTGTGTAACAATAAATGCCCAGGGAAATCAAGGAGTTTTTGGGGAGTCATTGTGTGCTCGGTGTACCCTAGGGCTCTGGGGAATCCAGGATGAGTGTGGGATGTGATCCCACTGTGCAAGGCACCAACACCCTGCTGTGGCAACAAAACACACGCTTGAAACCAGGGGAGGAAAATGTGTCAGCGTCTAACCAGGTGCTAATTGGCGTGAGTCTGTTGAGGGGCTACAGGCAGGGTTTGGGAAGCCCCAGGGAGGGGCCTAGAATGTTGACGATAACCTATAACTACCATCTGTGAGGCAGCATGGCATGTACCTTTGTGGTCCCCACAGCCTGGTGGTAGGTGGGTATTTTAAGGATGAAGAAAGAGACTCAGAGTCTTGCCTATAGTCAAGACTTTGCCCATAGTCAACTTTTATTAAGGGAAGAAGTTGGTAGCTGAACCCAGCTCTACTGATAACAAAGCCCATGTTCTTTGAAACATTGGGCCGGGGAGCAAGGGCCATTGTGCAAGTGAGGGGGTTCTCAGTAGGACGAAGTGGCCAAAGGGGCTGGGTGGGTGAGGTGCATGCTGACTTGGTAGAGACCTCAAAAGCCTCCCTGGGGTCCCTGAGTATGATGGGATGCTCCCAGGATCATGGAATGACTGCAAGAAGTGTTCTGTGTTGCTAACTTTGCTGTCCAGGTTTGTCCATGGGGAGAGGCCAGGGCCCAGATGGAGCAGTAGCTGAGGTACTCAGGATCCTGGAGGCTCTGGCTTTCCACTGCTTCTCTCCAGGCCACTTCTCTTATACAGCATCTTTGTGAGGATTGGAAAAAAGGTGTGCCTTCCTCCAAGCAGATGCAACTGGGCATCAAGTTCCCAAGTTTCACTAGCAGAGGCTGGGCTGGATCTCTGTCCCCCGCACCCGCTTGATCTGATACTGTGGTCAAATGAACGATCTATACAACTGTATCTGGGAGACTTGCTTCCCTCCCACTACACATGCACGCACGCACACACACATACGCACACGCACTCACACGTGGACCCGACACCCTCTCCTTGCCCAGGGAATTCACTTCCCCGGAGGAGACTGGAAACATGTGTGACATTAAGCGCTTCACCCTCTTTTCCTGCAGTCTTTCTAACCGAATCTCTTCTAAGAGGGGCTGCTGGCTGGGCTGGGAGCTGCCATGAGAATAAAATCCACAAGGTCAGGGAGAAGCAGAGAAGAAAGCAGCGATGCTATATCTGACGTTAAGGCTGGAGTAACAAAGGAGATAGCGTGGAGAGGCACCGTCAAGGGCAGACGAGGCTTGCGAGGAGCCCCCTCCCCCATCAAACTGTTAACACGAAATACAGGGCTCAAGTCTTTATTAGAAACAAGAAAAGAAAAGAAAAAGGTAGCAGCAGCTGAAGAGTGCGTGCCAGCAAGAGGGGAAAGAGGGGAGAGCCACACTGAAATCAATACCGGCCAGGACAAGCATTATCCCATGTGGAACACCTCAAGCCTCTGCCTAGAAAATTTGATTGGATCTTCAGAAAAACCTATTAGTGTGTTGTCAGGACCTTCTGGTGATAACTGACCAGCTCTCTTCAATCGATGCTCTTCACTTGTGGAGCTCCTGATTTTTTAACAGCATAATTGTTTTTTTAATAACCGGCTGGCTCACCCACTCCAGCAAGCGGGGAGTCAAAGTCACACTCCCAACTTAAAATATAGAGAAACGTGATGCTCCAGCCACTTCTTCTTAATTACTTTATGGAGCGCCAGGGACAGAGGACGGTGGCGGGGGGTGAGGCTTTCTTCGGCTAAGCCAAGTTGTTAAGAAAAGTCACAGAAGTAATTACACAAGTCAAAATTATTTACTAAATGGGGCTTCCCTGGTGGCGCAGTGGTTGAGAGTCCGCCTGCCGATACAGGGGACACGGGTTTGTGCCCCGGTCCGGGAAGATCCCACGTGCCGTGGAGCGGCTGGGCCCGTGAGCCATGGCCGCTGAGCCTGCGTGTCCGGAGCCTGTGCTCCGCAACGGGAGAGGCCACAACAGTGAGAGGCCCGCATACCACAAAAAATAATAATAAAAATAAAAAAATTATTTACTAAATGAAATCCATTCTTCACAAAGGAGCCTTTATTTATTTTTAAAGAAGAATGGCAAAAACGGGACTATTTCAACATGGCAAGGATACCATAAAGCAACAGCGGAATTAGTTGTCAATTATAACACCTTTTTAATTTTCAACTCAAGAGCTAACAACACATTTTATTTGGGGTTTTAAATGCACTATAACAACAGCAGTACTTTACCGTGCTTTGGACCTTAGATGTCAAAGTACTTCACAAACAAGTAACTGGAAACATTTTGGGGTGGAGGCTCTTTATAGCTGGAGAGCAAGGCCCACAGAGGAAGTGATTTGCCCAAGGTCACGGGCTGAATCAGAGGCACAGCTGGAAACAGTACTCATGAATACTGGTTCCTAGAGTGGGAGCTCACCACCACCAGCCTACCCCATCCCACACACACCAAAACAAACCCCCAAAGTCAGGAGATAACAGCAGGGCAGACAAGTCACCTGCCCTCCAAAGCCCAACATGTCCACGCTGACAATTTGCTCTACAGAATGGAAACTGGGTGTGCAGGTCAGATGTCTTCACAGACTGCAGTTGCTGAAACCAGGAAAAGTAGTTGCTAGTGAAAACGTATGGGGTTCTATGCTTATTTGGGTTAGCCTGGCTTTCCATCCTGAGCTTCTGAGTATGCTCATCAGATTCTTCAAAGTGTCAGCCTTCCAGGAGGGCTTGATGACTCACACCACAGTTGTGCTCAACCCACCTGGCAGGTCTGGGCCTTTCTCTGGTTGGTTCTCTCCAGAACCTGGTCTATGTACCCAGGGTTGGGGTGAGAGATTCAGAGAAGGAGAGGAGAAAGGGTGAAAGAGAGAGAGGAAAAGAAAAAAGAAAAGAAGAGAGAGGAAAAGGAAAGAAAGGAAAAAGGAAAGCAGAGGGAGGTGGGCTTGTTTTAAACCTTTGCAGGCCCCAGGACCTCTTTGTAAGGAAGCTGTGCCCACAATGTATCAAATACATTACAGTCCCACACTGAATACAATTTATTCCTGATTATTTACCAGTTCAGTTTGGTTGCAGTTTGCTGGTTGCCAGGGGTATGGTTTTGTAGATATTTAAACATTTAATAATTTTGATTTTACACTTCCATTCTCTGTCTTTTGGAGCTCATATTTTTTCTTTCCAGGCTCTTGAAATGTTTATAAGACATAGGCACTATACATATTGACCTTAAAACAGCCCGGAGGGCTAGAAGAAGGGAGAGATGGGAAAGAAAGAATGTTGACTAGGACAGCAAGAAACAAAATCAAAACCACACTGAGACAAACATTTACAAAGCAGACAGAGGGAGTTCTCGAAACTATAGAATTGCTGGTTAGAAAGAAGAAAGAAAGCAGGCCTTACCAGGATATTGCCAGGAAAAAAGACGAACAGATGAAAGACCAGTCCAACCAGATGAAAAAAAACTCTCTCTGATTAGTCAATAATTTATTGAGCACAGGGCCCGATACTGTGCTTGGCTTCCAGCTCCAGATACAGAGCTGGATGAGACACAGTCTCTATTCTCAAGGAATTTACTGTTTTACTGAGGGAGACAGAAAGGTAAACAAGCAGTTCAGATATGTGATAAGGACATGAATTGCAGTAAGCATGAGAGGTTGGGAAAGCACCGAGCAGTAACCTAAGGGAGGAGATGCTCCCGGAATGTTCCAAGGCACAGAGGTGTGACCAGTGACGAAATGGAACTTGAGGGGAAGTCAGGTAGGGGTCGGGGGGCAGGGGGTGTGAGTGGAGGTGGAGGGTCACAGGGTGGGACTGAAAGGCCAGACTAAATTGATGATAGCAGATGGTGAGCATTTGGATTTACAGTAAGTCCCCTATATACGAACCAGTTACGTTCTGAGAGCACATTTAAGTCCAATTTGTTCGTAAGTCCAACAAAGTTAGCCTAGGTAGCCAACGAACATAATCGTCTATATAGCACTGTACTGTCATAGGGTTATAATACTTTTCACACAAATAATACATAAAACATTTTTAATCTTACAGTACAGTAGTACCAGCTACGTCACCGCTGCTTTTACACTTGCTTCCGGACACCCTGGGCTTGAAATAAAGATACTGCACTACTGCACTCTATACAGTGCTGTACAGTAAAGTACCTAAAAGCACAACCACTTGTAGAGGATGCGCACATGTGACAATGTACGCCAGACACGTGAACTCACTTACGTGATGGCACACGCAAATGCACTTTCACATGTTTGAAAGTTCTCAACTTGAAGGTTCATACGGAGGGGACTTACTGTATTCTGCAGTCTAAGGTTAACCAGGAATGGTTTCCAAGCAGGGGAGGGACCCCATTCACTCCAGTTAGGGCTGATGATGGCGCTAGGGGCCGAGGCACTGGGGAACCAGAGAAGAGGCCATTGCATTCCTACAATGCATTCCTTTACGTTGAACGTAAAGGGCCTGGACCAGGTGCATGACATGGAAATGATGAGGCTGGGTCACCTTGGAGAAGTGTTTGGGGGCAGTGGGCAGGGTTCAGGAACCAGATGGAAGTGGGAGATGAGGGCGAGGGAGGAATCAAGAATGACTCAGATTTCTGGTTCAACTGAATGATGATGATTATTCATTTAGAAAGGGGATATAAGAGAAGGAGAAGGTTTGGGGGACACTTTTCATTTCCCCAAAGCCTCGTGATCCTAAGGTAGGTGCCATGTCCCAACGGGGCCCTTGAAAAGTGGCCAGGAAAAACCAGCAAAACTCTTTAAGAGGTGGGGAGAGCAGGGATGTGGAGAGTCACTGGTAGACTATGTGTTTCTCTTTGGCCAAAACAGAAGCATGACCCAGAGACCAAACCCTAGAAATTTGTCCATTTGGCTTCAGAAGAAAAGGGCTTGAAATCAGTAGGGACCAAGAGGGAACATGACAGGTGCCTCTAAGTCCATGTTGGACGCTGGACTGGGGCTCCAGTTGTGATTCATGGTTGAAGGAAGTTTATTGGAAGTTAGCTCGTGAAAGCTCCGAGCTATACACAGAAATCTGTATTCTTCCTGGCTAGCAACAGAACCCATGTAACAGCTAGTGCTGGATTGAGACACAGACATCTATCAATCACACCAAATTCATTGGGTTAAACTCCATCACCCGGAGCTGACCCTTTCCTACTGGAGGAAGTAATGAGCTAGAAATAAGTGCCATCTGAAGCCGAGTCTAAGTAAATCTGTGATCATGGACATTTCAAGCCATAGCTTCAGTTTGGGCTTTCAAACAGATGGATACTCTAGCATGAAATTGCCAAGATTAAAAAGAAAACACTAGTTTAATACACATGGCTGGGGAAATGGCCGGGGCCATCCATGGAGCTGGGTTCCTAAATCCTGGCTCAGGACTTGCTCAGCATTCATGGGAAGAAAACAGCCCCAGAGCAAAGCAACTACTTTTCTTTCCCGGGTTTTGATGTTGGCAAAGGGAAGACAAATGAGGGTTCTCTGGTTTGGGGACGGAGTGAATGAAACACACACGTCCATAGCTAAACCAGGAGCCATCCAAACACGCTCATTTGCTCACACAAAAGCTAGGCTGGCAGCCCTCTCACGAAGCCATGTTCACAGTTGGATCCTTAATGCGTTGTGAGCACTCAATCAAACTTTTAGTGGTGAAACTCTGGGAGCAGAAAGCCAGCTAAGCCCAAATGGTCCCTTGGCTTTTCCATCTTTTGTGGCTGCCTGACTGTGCTCTTATGGGTTTTGTTGTCAACAAACTCCTGGCTTGCCTTTGAGCACTCCAAATTATTGAAAATGACTACAGCTTAAGACTGGCAGGATGATTGTTAAAAACAGCCCTGGCATTAATCATAGCTTAAGAGCTTTTGGAAAATGATTCTAATTCAGAAGGGGTGGCTTACAAAGAGCCTTGTTGAAAGCAAAGCAGACATCAAATTCTGAAAGGCCAAAAACCTCCTTGGTACCCACACCTGGCTTCTTCCCAAAATTTAGCTGGCAGAAATGTGTGGTTGGTGGCATAGCTTACCCTACAAGCTCACCCTGTCTGAGGCCACCTCGGGTCTCCCCCAGGTCCCACAGCATCTCTCCCCCGGGTCTCACAGCATTTCTCCCCCAGCTCTGGGGCCCTTGAGATGGGAAAGACTTCAGGGAGCGCCCACAGTTACAAGTTTACTGGTGGTCCTCAGAATAAGGATGAGGTGGCTGGGCGCCTCGTATTCTGTCAACAGTCGGATGCCTTAGACTGGTGCTAAAATAAGCTGTGTGCATAGAGGCAGCTGCGTGGGCAAACACACGGTCAGCATTTGCAAGGAGCCAGGCAGGGCAACAAGCTAATACTTCTGCCTTTTGCCTGCCTGGCACAACAAAGGAGAATGATTTTTGCCGTCAGCGTTCTCCTTATCGCGGAATCATTGCACAGTTTAGTATGATTAATGGTTTCCATTTAGGAGAAGCTGAGAATGAAAACAGTGGGGGAGTGGTGGCAACTCGGCTGGGGGTGTTTGTGGTTGCACCTTGGGCAGAAGGGCGAGGGAGATCTGGCTGGTGGTGGCCTCTACCTTTCCTTCTGGCATGACTGGGGAGGCACTCTGGGGCGAAGAAACACATGGCTTTTGACATGCATTTGCAGGAACAGTCTGAAAGCTGCAACCTCGTGATGCACTGCTTGCTGTTTCCTCCTTGCAGCCTTCCAAACACTTGTGTCCGAGAAGCTACTCCCTCTTGACCCGCCAAGGGGAGGGTGTTTCCTTCCCAGAGGTTCCTAACTAAGGGCTGGGTCTGGGAGGCAGCATGGTGATGGGGCTGGCTGGCTGAAGCTCAGAGGAACTACCTACACCACTTCTTGGCATTCCTGATGGCCACGTGGGGATGCCACACAGGGAAGGACCCCACTTTTGTGCTAGTACGGTAGCGGTGACCTTCAACATGGCCACCTCTGTCTCTGGAGCCCGGCTGGTGGACCTAGTCTCAGCTCTCAGTGGCTGGCTCTTCCGGGAGTTCTTCTCCTCCTCTCTGCAGCATTCCTTCCTTTCCACTTCTGTAGGCACTGCTTCTGGTCAGATCTCACAGCTGCTGGAGATGAGTGGTGAGACAGAGGCCGCCGTAGCCAGAGACTTGTGGGTGCTGATAGAAACCAACCGGGAAAACACAGAGGATTCAAGAGGGCCTGCTTTTTGTTTTTTGTTTTTGTTTTTTTTTAAGCAATAGCCTCTGTTACTGAAGCCAGAGAGGGAGAAAATTGGTGATCTTGGCTGGGTCTAGCGTGACTCAAAACCCTTCTTGATGCATTGGTGTCTCTGCAAGGAAATCTATTACTTTCCATAAACTGTCTTAAGCATCTCCCGGGCTACATTTCTGGCTGTGTTAAGAATCAAGCCATCAAGAACAGCTGTGAATGTTATACACTTTCAGCAGCAGCAATGGGCTTTGGCAGGGAAATAGGAGCAAAAAAACCCAAGTAGGACATTTCGGTTGACAGTAATGGCATTTTCCCTTCCTTGTCCAAACGATAAAAGATTCATGCTCCTAATTGCAACACTACAGCTGCCCCCATCACTTTATTCTGGGAGAGGAGGTTAGAGAAAACAGGCCTAGAGAGAAGGAGAGAAAGAGAGAGAGAGAAAGAGAGAGAGAGAGAGATGGATAGTAATTTCGTCACTAGCTAACAGAGACTGATTAGTACAGAAGGCTCCCTTCCATAGCAATACTTTTTAATCAGGGCTGCTGTGTCTGGGCAAACAGCTTTTGTGGATTAGCTAGACTCGAGCCTGCCAGCATCCGTTGCAAGTTTAAATGATGAAATACACAACCACAGAGAAAACAAACCAAAAAGAGTAATAAAGTCACACATTTCAATATTCCGCAACCATTAAGGGATTTAAATATTTGCTTGCTATTAAAGGCTTGCATTACACTCTTCCAACACCAGCTCTGGAAGACCGAAATATCAATTACGGATCAATTTTCCCCCTAAGTAAACACTAATGCAGGATAAACAGTATTAGAAGATGCAATTGTAACATTGCTGACTTTAGGATGGACTTCCTGCTGGTAACAGCAAGTTTAAGCCTGGTGATTAATTAACCTGAGAAAATAGCACTTACAGAAGATTTAAGGCGATCATGTCTGAAATATGATTGTGAGCCGTGCACGTTTGGAGGGCAGCTGGAGTCCTGCGTCGGTTTGACCCTCACTGGTAGTCTTCATTTTCCCCAGAATCACCACCCACAGCTGAACACCTCCAAGGATTAGGAGGGAGTAAAGTGGGAGTTGAGGGTGGGTGTGCGTGTGTGTGAAGAGAAAAAGCAGTAGACATTAAGTCCCGTTCTTTGCTAGAATTAATTCTGTATTTAAATATGGAAGGTCCGAGTTGCATTTCCTGCACTGACCACCAGGGGCAGTAGACATGTTATGTTCGCTTTGGGAGGAAAAATAAAAACACAAAAAACAAACCAGATCACGTCTCCTGTGTACAGAAGAGCCTGGAAGCTGAGGATTAGAAGACTTGAAAACAGAAGATTCTGGCTTTCAAGTCTCAGTTTTGGGGTGCTGACATTATCCTCGTGCCTAACACCCTCTTGCTGGCACGTGTAACGATGTGGTGTGGGGATGACATGTGGCTCTTATGGAGGCACCCTTCACAATTTTGAGATGAACACAAGGCAAGGAATATGGTTTGAATTTTTGCAACATGCCATTCCTCATTCGGAAGGCCCCTCACAATGTATGTGGGCAATGGTGAGGCTTTGCTTAGCCATTAGCAAAAATGTCATTCTCTGTAGGGAAGAACAGATATTCTGTCCCAGAGGGTCCTTGAGAACGATGGGACTAACAGCAATAAACTCAGGGCTGGCTGGCTCACTTGTTCAAGGCCAACCCGAAAGCTACCTATATTGAGGGTGGACTTCTAAATGTCAGGGTTGAAATACAGAATTGGTGACCTGTTCAGACTAAGTATACAGTGAGATTCGGGCAACCAGATGGTTGGGCTGTCTCCCTGGAATGATCTACTACTTGCTACGTGCCTGCTACACGCCTACGACCGACTTCAGTGTATTGCCCACAGAGTCTTTTGGATGACGGCCAAGAGTCCCCTCCCCTTCTCCTGCACAGTGTGTCAGGACATCCAAGTACTTCATTCGGGAAATATTTCCAAACCATACATGTGCAGCTGTGGATACAAATTTCACTCTGAAGGCATTTGGCAGCCAGCTCTTCATGACTAAGGGCCATGTACTTGGCATCCTGGCAAAAAGGTGTGAGTATAAAAAGGGTCTTGGGCATAATTTTATAATGAAACAAAAGGCCTTCACTTAAGCAGGGTCCTTCCACCTGTAGCATGGTGACTGCCTGGTTGCTTTAAAGCTCTGGATGACAGACTCAAAGGAACATTTCTCTGTGGACTAAGTCCACAGCAGTACAAGGATTACATTGCCAGTAGACGGAGGACAGTGAAAGATTGCACCAATTAACATCCGCATAGCACCTCGGGGTTCCAGTTGATGTATTTGGAGAAGGCAAGCAGGCCAAAACCTTCATGAAAACTCTCTGGAGGAAATGAGGACCATTTGCACTTGCACACCAAAGGAAGGACTGGGCAACTTATCAAGCTCCTGCTGACGTGGACTGCTTCTGGCAACTTCCCCTTGCATACCCTGTGGGACTCAAGCGGCAGAAGTGCAGCAAGCCGCCACCTCACATCTGCCTCCGTTCACTGAACACCCTGGGTTCCCTTTCTCTGCAGGTCTCAGCTGAATCTGGAGCCTCACGCTACAGACAAGGGTAGAGGGCTGGGGACACTTACCACGGGCCACGTGGCCTGGAATATCTACCCTAGTGAGTGGTGAGGACAAAGCGGTCCTTAAACATGCTAAGGCAAGCTTCCCAAGGGCACGAGGTGTCCACAGGAACCCAGAGGGCTCCCTTCACTTGAGTCGTGACCACTTCTTGGTAGCCTTGGGTAACCTCTGTCTCTTTAACCACCATTTGCCTCTATCCTGTATTATGATTAACATGTAACATGCTTACTCTGCATCTGGCATATTATTCACTCAGCACTTACTGCCAATCTCACTTCTCTCTCCTAACACGGTGACCCCTCCCTTACAGAGCAGGAGACCAAGGCCGGGCAGGTTGGGGAACTCGCCCGAGGTTTCACAGCTAACAAGTGGTGGAGTGGAGATCGGAAGCCAGGCTGTCTCTTAGCACGTACTCTTGATCTCTAGCCTCTATCACCTATAGGTCTTTTTAGAGAGCTATGATGAATCAGGGCTCCCCACTGCTCCCTGCCCTGGGGCAGAGGCTGGGAGAGGCCCCTGAAATCTTGACTCCTGTCTGGACTTTGAGAACAGCTAGAAGACTGATCCCACGCTCCACACCTCTCCTGATTTTGCTTTATTCTTCCCATGCCAATCAGTGGGCTGGCTGGGCTTACTGCCGTCTATACCTCCGACTCACTTCGCTCTCCACCAGCCATCCTTTAAGGTCTAGCTGGAATCTCAGCTCCTCCAGGAAGCTGTCTGGACTCTCCAGGCTTCACTGATTTCCGTTCTCCAAGAAATTTCCACGGCACTCTCTGGGTCCCTTAACCATATTTGGGGTGCCCCCCACAGCTGGGGACCATTTCATGTGTTTATGTGGGTGTAACCGATGCCCCGGTTGGTCTCCAGAGACGATCTTACACTTCCCTGTGTTTCTCACGATGCTGAACATACAGCAGGCGCCCAGTAACTGCATGTCCAATTAGTAGATTTTTACAGAGACAGGCGAGAGACCAGGCCAGGATGGAAGGGCTGAAATGAAGTACGCAGCCTTTGGTTTTTCTGGAGCTTACCTTTTCTCCCACTGCTGCACCTTCCCCACCACCTGCCCGAGAGAGAAAAGGGGAACTCAGCCACAGCTGGGTGAATGGTGGGAAAGGGCCATTCGGGGCGGCTCACGTGTGATCTGAGCATTTGAAAGATCAGTCACCATGAAGTGCAGTCATTGCTCGCCTCGGCCTGCAAGGCAAGGGGGATGGTGACAGACTGAATCCTGCTGTACACCTGGCCCGGAAGGCCCAGCAGCCTAAACAGTAAATGAGAACAATCTTCCGTTGGCAGCCAGGCTCGTCCTCTGCAGATCACGTCTTTTTGTTAAAGGAGAGAGAACTTGAAATGAAGAAGGATGAATTGTGAAGACACGAAATCCCAAAGGAAGAGACAAGTGGAGCAGCCAACACAGGGGAGTGGGTGTGGGGTGCTGGGTGGAAACAGGGGAGTGAGGGCGGGAGACGCATCCACGGGAGGGGCCGTCCCGGGCTGGCCCGCACTGCAGCCTGCGCACCTGCACAGATGGCTGAGTCCGCGATGCCAGAGCACCTGGCCCACCTGTCCGCTGAGAGGGGAGGAGAAATCAAGGACAGGAAGGATGAGCAGAGGAGGAGAGAAGGCAGTCCCGAGAAGCCCAGCCGGCAGCACCTCCTAGCATCTACTGCCCGTGCTCCTGGCCCTGCGCGAGGTGCTAAGGAGGAAGCCGGACCAGGGGCCCATCTTCTCCTAGGCCGAGACGTCCATAAGAAGTCCATAATGAGAAAAAAGGATCACTTTGTAACATTAATTTTTTTATTAAGAAGACAGATATTTTATAGTACTTCTTTTTTTTTCTTTTTTTTTGTAAAAATGGTATACATGAACCAATACAAAATGGGAATGGAACATATGGATATGGAGTTTCATACACCGTAACATCGTTCATGTACACCTCAAAAACAGAACTGCCTAAAGGGAAAAGTCAGACGTTGGTGTGACTAAAGAACAAGCTTATTTGGCATCAATTATACATCCTTCATTATTTTATATTCCTTTAAAAAACACAAAAAACAAGTTTGTTCTTTCTTCACTCTAAAAAAAGTGATCAACCTGTACAAAGTAATACTCAACAATACATTTCAAACAGTGCACTGTATACTTAAGAAAAAAATACATAAACCAATATACAACTAAAATCCATAATTTCCTGTTTTTGCTTTGTTTTATTATTATTATTATCTTTTTCCAATGCATGGGGCCTACACTTTGCAATCTACCTGAGACGGAAAACACCAATCAAAACACATGAACCTGAGACATGTCAACATTGTAAGCCATAGAGTCACATCAGGAGCACTGCACTACTGTACACTTTTCAAAACGGAAAGATGGGAGGTCCCCAAAATGAGATGCCAATTCAGTGAGCAATGGTAGGGTTTTGTGGTTTTTTTTCGTTTTTTTTTTTTTCTTTTCCTAAAAAGAACAACTGAAAAAAACCTTTCAACGACATGCTAAATGGTTCTCACCCTTCGATACGATTATACTATGGTCGGAATGGGTGCTAAGGGCTCGGAATAGAGCTGCACATTATAAAATTCACTGAAAAAGGGATGTTTGTTGTGGCTTTTTGTCTTGGTTAAGTGCCTAGGGATAGGAGAGGGAAAAACAAAATGCTGCTCAATATGGATTTTCTTTTACATACCAGTCCGTTCCCAAAAGGCCCCCATATTGCAATGGTTCTATCAAAGGTTAAAATAAAGACAAGAAAAATAAACACGCTTTCAAACAACAAAGAGTTGACACTTTTTTCCCCTTAAATAAATCAGCGTAAGTTTTCCACATAATGTAACAATAGTAAAAATGCATCTTGCAAAATCCAAAATTACTCACTGAAAATGTTATATAATATATATTTATATATATATAGATCTATCTGTTTTTTGATGCCATCTTTCCATAGGGACTGTATTCTGGAGTCTGGAGCCTTACCAAAACATATGGTAAGAGTTTAGTTTTCGTCCTTCAGGACTACTTCTAGATTTCCTAGACATTTCAGTGAAAATCCCCACATTTCTTTAAAAAAATGTAAATGGTAACTTGACTCCTCTACCTTTTTCCAAGGCTCCCCATCTAAGATATGTTCAAGGTAACTTATTTTAGTAGCTATGCGCTATGGCTGCCATCATGCGAGGATCAGTAATTTTTTGGCAGATGGTTCTTAAGGCTGAGGAAAGAGGCCAAGGCTAGTGTATGAAAGGTAAAAAGATAAAAACACTCACATTTGAGTTTTGATTAAGTAACTGAAAAATCCCTACATGCTGTTTTTCCACCTCTGATCTGACCTTTCGAGAACTGAGATGGACAGCAGACCAGTTTGAGAACAATACTGGCCCTTCTTTTGTACCTCCTGCCTTTGTCAAGCCAAATCTGAAGGAATGAAAGTTTCACACGGATTCGAGTTGGAAATCCCAGCATGACAAATATCTGTAATATACAGTACATGCAGGCCACATCCTACTGCCTTCCTAACTAAGCACAAAGGAAAAAACAAAACAAAACAAAAACAAAACAAAAAAAACCCCTGTCCCATTCAGTCATTCATACACGACACGGACTTGCTTTTTCCTACAAATTAGTGAGAAGTAAGGCCGATTGGGAAAGGTGGGTGGAATCATTTGGAACAGAAATAACCAGAGCAGAACTATCTTTCCCCCCTCCCTACTTCCCCTTCTGTGGCAACTCAAATTTGTCCACTTATATAAAAGGAACAGACCTCACCTGTCAGGTCTGTTTAGGGCACTGAAAAAGGAGGAGTCCTTTCCGCCCCAAACTTTTCTGGACAGCGTGGGGTATCTATACTGAGCCGTCTACAGATACAGAATTAAAGACAGATTCAATCTCATTGTGACACACCTCACTTGCAGATAACCCTGTACAGTAATGTAGTTCCACAGCAAACAGAACAGTTTCTGAATCACAGTCTAAGTTTTCTAGTCTTCACTGCTCTAAGTATTTGAAACATGGGCAGCAGCAAAGAGTTCTCATTGTTTGTTCACCCAAATCTTTACGACAACAGAGAAGAAATGCATTATGGATACACTAAATTCTGAACTATGAAATCTAAACTGTGCTGGTTCTCCTTTTATGAAACTGAATTTTGAACAGAAAGCAGTTACTTCAAAAAATAAACAAAGGAAAGGAAAAACAATAAGAAAATAAGGCGGGGGGGGGGGCGGCGAGGGGGGAAGATTCTAAGGAATCCCAGCAGGCAAATTCCAAAATGGGAGATTTTGGAAAAAAAAAAAATCCAAAGTTTTTTGGGAAAAATAAATGCGCACAAAGGAGGGAGGAGAAGAAAAAAAAAAAGGAACACAACCAACAAACGAAAAACAAGGCACAGAATTTTCTGCCATCTATCCAAACTAAATCCAAGTGTCCAAGTTCGACTTGGTAGGAAGAAATAAAAATTGAAAAAATAAACAAACAAAAAAAGAGGTGTCAAACAGCAGAGTGTACTTTTCAAAGAACATTTCTTTCTTTCTTCTTTTTTTTTTTTACACAGCAAATCCCAAGCCTTCCCAGTCTCACACCTTTTCACCCATTCGTAAAAACACACGAATTTCTCGCAAGTTCCAATATCACTGTCTCTTTATCGTCTAAATAGGGCCAGTTGGACACCTCATTGAAACAAAAAGGCTGATCTAGATGAAGTACTCTTTCTTTTCTTCGGAGTTGTTCTGTCCTCCTTCTGCATTGATTATAGCTGTGTCTGCGTCTGCTGCGTCATCGGCTCCTTTGGCTTCATGAGTGAAGTATGTACCTGAAAGATGAAGGGGTAAAGCACCGTGACTGTCTGATGGCCTCTGTGTAAAGTGGTACAGAGATGGCAACCTGCTTTATGGCCATCATCAGCCGAAGTGGTGTGCAGGCAGCAGAGGGGAAAAAACAATTGGAAGAAGAGAGCGAGGTGGGTGAGACAAATGGGGGATCCGGGGGTTCCAAAGGCACAACTCCAACTGAACCGCTGCGATATAATTCAGCAAATGAGACATTAGAGCCGTGATTATGACCAGAGGATGTCAGCAGAAGAAGACGTGAGTGGGAGCTAAAAATGCAGAAAGCTGGAGAGCTGCTGACAGTAAACGCCCAGGACCAATGGCCAGATATGTGCACGTACATGGTTGAAGACCAAAGCAAGGAAGAGCAATTAGCCAATAAATGAATTAGGGCCCTGCTGATGTTCTAGTGTCATCCCAAATCATTTATCTGAACCCTCGTCTCCTGTCTTCAGGAAGCACTGTTGCCTGTCCGTAAGTGAGAATGTGCTTCAACTTGCACAAGTAGGTTTGGTTTTCTTCTGCCTTCCATCAGAGAGCAGGGTTCCAGATCAAGAAGTAATTTGATATTGTAACAGCTGGAATCAAGGCCTGGGATCTGCCTTAAGGAACAAGTGATTCTCGCTCCTGATGTCACTCTAGCCCGGACCCAGATTCATGGATTTGCTAATTGGCATAGCCACTTTATAATGACAATAGACAGAACGTTACGGAGTTGGTGACACTCTTTATCAGCAAGTCCCAACGGTTTACACGGAGAAAGACAAGGGTTGTGCCTCAGTATGAAATACAGGTAGAGCTTCCACTGCCCATCATAATCAAATCACCCTCCTCCCATTAGGTATTGTATTCTCCAAGATTCTTAAGTAAGAAAGGCTGATCTATTTGTTGTATTTTCAAGTTTTCAAAGTGACAAGTCTGAGAAGGCAGGTGGTCAGATGGTTCCCCCATGTCCCTTTCCGCTATAGAGTATGCCCTCTTCCCTGGGTCCCCTCAGCTGCTGTGCAGACTTTGGCCCTGCTCTCTGGCCAAACAGACAGCCTCCTGGGCGTGGGCAGAGGGTATACAGAGTGCTGGGCATGAGCAGCACTCATTGAAGGACCCCCCAGCACTGAGGGCCCCAAGCCGTGTTCCGCTCGAGACGGGCACTTTGGATTCTAAAGGTGATTGTCAAACACCTTGGACCTCCATTGCTGTGCTCAGGGGACCCTCCCCAAACCCGAGTTCTACAATCAAGCACACTGCCAGTGCCTGGAGTTTATACTGCACAGCGCTTGAGAGAAATACCCGAGAAAGACAAGGGCCAACAAACAAAAGGAAGGATAAATTATGGAGAGGAGAGAAGAGGCTCAGAGCAGCATGGGGCAGAGAGGAGGAGCCTTCCCAAAGATGATTGCCCATCCAGACGGCACAGCTGATAAGTGTCATGATTAATGGCAATTTAAATCAATTGCACTCATAATTTTAAAAATACATATTTATGTGGCTTTTAAGGCACATCAAACCAAGAAAGTATTCTAGCTGCTGTGACCAGCTTACCCAGAGTTGGGGGTCGGGGAGCAGGGCTAGTCTACCTGCATCCCGCAAAGCAGAAGGTTATGCAGCTGCTTTTTCCCTGTTTATCATTTTGGGGTTTGATAAACCACACCTCACGCACCAGCCCCTTATAATTTTTACTCTATCCCCAATAATGAACTGTAGAATAACACACCTATAAAGCTTTTCATTTAGAGAAAAATCCAAATCAAGGAGTGCTACTCATCAACTCTCAGAGTCCTAATCAGCCGCTGCTAAGATTTCTATTTTTTTCTCTCCCAGTTTCAGGAATCAAAGAGGCTGTGTGGCCATAGAAACCAAACTGCCTATCAAGGACAACCTTGCAAAGTCCCCCAAAGGCAGGCGCCGTGGTGATACGAGGCCTCCTGGCTGCCCAAGCGCC
Source organism: Mesoplodon bidens (assembly GCF_964165515.1). Taxonomy (NCBI): domain Eukaryota; kingdom Metazoa; phylum Chordata; class Mammalia; order Artiodactyla; family Ziphiidae; genus Mesoplodon; species Mesoplodon bidens. Next base: position 17,146,547 of record NC_138164.1, on the reverse strand, counting down.
TGGCTTACCTTTATGTCTGGCAAAATAGCGCCCCAGGATGATGAGCAAACACAGCATGGCAAACACCACCACAGCCACGACGCCGCCAATCACGGCGTGATCCACTGCCCTGATGGCACCTTCTTCACCTGCTCGAGAATCTGTTGAAATCAGAAGAGGAATAGGGATGTAGAGGGTATTACGAGACACCAGTAGCCCTGGCGACACTGCCTCCAGGGTCAGAGGTCACCTTCTTTCTTAATGGAAGAGTCAGAGAGAACAGTCAAGATGGATCAAGTTCCACCGAGGGGACCTGCTCGGTGCTGCACTGATCTGTTCTCCTCTCAAGGCATTTCATTCTAAGCGGCCTCGGATGCTAACGCATGTAAACAAGCTTAGGGAGCAGGGAGAGAAGAAATAGAGTCTGTCCAGTCCTGACCTGGTCTCGGCATTCCCTCTCTCTGTATCCAGCTGCAATTCCTATTCAGGAGGCCGACCTAACTATTTAAGGGCGCTCAGAATGGCACCTTCAGGCCGTAACGGGAGCTGTGGAGGGGTGGCTGGAGCATCTTTCTAGAGATGCCCAGGGACTTATTCCCTGCCAGGCATTTGCATGGGAAAAGTAAGGAGCTCAAAAGCCCCAGCTGCCTAGAGATAAAACAAGGATTCGGGGACTAGAGGCAAGTGACATACCTGCTACATTTGGGATGTATGAGGGAGTAAGCCTCAGTCTAAAAACCTAAAAACCTATTTCAAAAAAGACAGCAAGGAATAATTGTCCATTGCCACAGATGGTTTTTCTTTTATTTATTTAACACTTCACGATGCAATTAATTTTCCTTTATAAGCATCACTCCCTCGGATGTCTTCTTTCGACTGGGGAACGACATGTTTGGCTGGGGAACAACTCCAAAGTGAACCCCGAATGAGCTATGGCCATGCAGAATGGATGTATGGCAGTGTAAACAATTTTAATTTAGGAATGTGTCTACATCACCCCTTGCTGAAATCCTAATGGCACCCGAGATTTATAATGTAGTAAAAAACAATTATTCTCCTGTTGATTAATACATTAACATTTTGGAGTGGAAGCTAAACCATTGTCTTTTTTTTTTTTTATTGAGTCAAGTATGACACCTCCATTAAAATGATTTACTAGCTGCACCTTACAATTTAAGCACAGCAGCAACAGAAACGGTAAAAAACTTTTAACTTTACATGATTTGTGAAGTCATATGTGAAGGATTTACCATTTAAATCTTTCAGTACAAGAAGCACATGGCCTATAAATCTGTCCCCGTAGCAGTTGCTGGACGCCTAAGAGAAATGCATTTCACCAGGAAGACGGAGAGTGCAAATTCGAGTCAATTTTTAAGAAAGATTTATCTCTGTCTCTCTCCAAAGAACAGAGCAAAATCTCTGAAGCCTCCACCTCTAATAATATTTGAAGTTTATCGATCAAGTGTACAGATCCGTGACAGCTAAAGGTAATGGTGCTCTTTTGAGCCGAAACCTGATACAACGCTCTCAGCAGGAGGGAATGATTTACACTTTCTATCGATATTTCCAATTCTGCTCTGAGATTAAGTACTGAAGGATGTGGGGAAATAACTCGTGACTGAGGGTTCCATGAAAAGTGCTTTAATTAAGAGTTTAAATTAAAAAATGAAGTATTTGAAGTATTTCATTAAGTTACCTTTGAAAGGACAACCAAAAAAAAAAAAAATCCCAAATCCAAACCCAAACAGAAGTGCCAAATCAGAGGCAGCAGCGGGTCGCCCAGGACAACAGGGTGAAGGGAGTTTAATTGGAGAATGGAGATGGGTTGGAGGCGGAGTGCACTGCAGCCAATTAGCCCGCTCCGTGATGTGTGGGCCCCTCCAGCCACATGTCTAACAAGCTCCACTTGAAATGTGGCAGAGTGGAATCTCCCTCCGCAGCCCAACGTGCTGCCTACTGCAGAGGCAACAGCCTCTGTGTCTTGAAAGTCATTTCAACGAGGCAGAACTCAGCTACGGAAACTTATTTCTTTTTTCTTTTAAGACAACAGAGCTTGTTGAAGGGGCGCGTGCCCTGGAGGGTGCCCCTGAACATGGGGTATCTGCTGGAGGATGGTGCTTTACACGCTGGAGACTCACCCCAACTGCACACGTTCAAAATTGCTCACGGGGAGACCAGAGTCATGGAAAAGCCAGAAAGTTATGCTTTCCTTAGGGAGCTGTCAAAATAGGGGATCTTGTGGGAATGAGAATTAACTCATCTCCAGTGGCCATGAGCTTCAGACCTATTGAGAGATAAGGCTCTTTCAACTAAGGCTCTCTCAGCTAACTCCCTGTGTCTTAGACTTGGGTGAGAAAAGCAAAGTGATGCCAGCTACTGAGCAGCAGGGAAAGTCAGGTACAAGAGGCGAGAGGTGAAGAAAGGTCCCGTCCCAGGTAGACGGAGGGGAGGGAAGCTGCCCCAGCACAGGCTTAACCCACCGGGGGAAGCACTCCCCTGTCCTCTGTTACAGGACTGACTTCTCCATGCCTAGGCACAGGAACATTCTAGAAGCCTAGGAAAAGAGAGCCAGAGAGAGAAAAGGGGGGAGGGAGGGAGAGAGGGAGGAGAGATGAGGAAGGAGGGGGAAGCTCTGTGATAAAGAAGAACCAACCAACCAACCTCACAGGATACATATCTGTGGGATTAATTTTTCCAGCCCAAACCATTCTTTTGACCTTTGCTCCCCATGAACTCAGAGCTGAAGAGGCTCAGTGCGGCTCTTTTCTCCCTGCCCTGTGCCCACATTAAATACCTGGGTTCTAGTTATCTTCCCTATGCTCAAGGACATACATATTTTACGGATGCTTATTTATAGGGGTAATCTCTCCAGCTATCTTCTGATACTCACTTTGATCAGAAAGTTTACTACCACCAGTTAATCCCCGAGACATCTTTCCTGCCTTCAGTTACTGCAGACGGACCCAGAAGGTAAGTGATGCTGAATTTACAGGGCACAGTGTGGGTTGCAGCTCTGCCCCGCCTCTTCCCACCCCTGGCCCGCCCCGGGGTTTACTTCAGCGGGCACTGATGCAGTCCTGGCCATCCTCCAGCACCTGGCATGGCCTGGCATCCGCTATGAAGACTGGCACTGTTTCCAGACTCGTCTCACTCCTTTTTGTGTGTCCACGTGTGGGTTGGGTGGGGAGTTTTTACAGTGCCGTTGATTGGTCCAAGGTGGTGAGGGGCACAGTTGAAGGCTGATTACCTACCCCTAGATGCTGTGGACTGGTGCCTCGCTCACTGCACGAAGCAGTAACGCAAGATTCTACACAGCGAGGCACCGGGCTAAAGGAGTAGGATGCAAACTGGAACCCAGGGTAGCATGAGCCACCAACAGGAGCACAGCTCTGACAAAGTCCATCGGCCGTGTGGCCTTTCCTGTCCTGCTCACAGAGCAAAAGCTCTGGCCAGTTCCGTGAGCGATTACCTCGAAGACAAAACCCTGGGAAAGTCTATGCCTTTCACCATCATCCACAGATCCTGCTCCTCTTGGGGTGCAGACCCTTTCCCTCAGGTCCCATGAACTTGACGGGGGATATCCTCTCCAGATTTCGGGCTGCTTTTCTGAATCAGGCAGAGAAGGAAACCTACAGATTCTACAGCTGTCCTCAGCTTCTACACTGAAAAATAAACACTAGCAACATGCCCGATCCTCAGGCAAGCGGACAGCTCTTTGGTTTAGAGGGAGTGTTTTCCTGTCTCTAAGAGACACGATTGCACCCCTCAGTAACGGGTGTAACAGTGTTTGTCCTGCTGGGACTTAGCTTTTCCCCATCATCGCAAAGAGGAAAGCCACGTTTTGGCTTGGTGTACATTTGTGGCACACAGGTTATTCCAGCCTTGAAGAACCAAGCAAGTTTGGGTGACACATTCCGACTGGAGTGTGGAATGCTATCCCAGATCACTTCACATGGGACTTCAAGTAACTGAGGCATTGTCCTCCCATGAGCCTGACTTTCAGGGGCACTTTGTAGATGCTGGGAAGTGTCAGCTCGGAGTTGGGGCACAATCCTTCCTGCCTGCACTGTCCCGTGCTGCAGCCCTATCTACGGCTCTAAGCGTAACACGAGACTCCTTAAGGACAGCTCAGTCATGAACTGTTTAGTATTCGTGAGTTAGCTCTTCTTTGGGCAAAAAGCTGGAACAACTTGGCTCCAGGTGAGGGTTTACGGGCTGCTTGCAGAATGCTAAGTTGGCTACCACTGCTTGGGTCACAGCTTCAACCACATGGGGTTCCCATTAGCATCTTAGAAACTGCCAGGACAAAAAAAATTCAAAGACTCTCCCAAGAGTGATGCCTCAATCTGCTCAGTTTTCTTTACTTTGGGCCAGGGGGCCTGGCTTGATCCTTTCCTCGTGGGCCATATGCAAGCGGGAGCTCTAAAGACACTCGTTCCTTAGGGCCTGACAAGAAAAGTGACTGCTAGTGGAACTTCAGCCTCCTTCCCCTCCCTGCAGGGGCTTCCTTTTCTCTACTTGTTCTTACTCCTCAAATGACTGAGTGCAGGGGCTCTGCAGTCACGCTGCCTAACAGATCCCGGTTGCTATGGCTACTTTACCACCTGGCACGGGGTGCCTGACATAAACTGCCATGTGAATGCCTTAATCATGGATCTGTGAAAAGCCTGGGAGGCTCTGCTGCCCGAGGCAGAGATCCGTGGATAGCCAGGGAATGGCCAGGATGTCCTAGACAAGCTCCTGGCAGACAGCGACGTTGGCAGAGGGGCTGCTGAGCAGACTGCCCGCTGCATCTGCAGCCGGCCTACCTTCAGCCCAGGCGGACACTAAGATTGCCACCTCGGAGAAGCTGAAGTGTGATACAGTAATACGGTTCAGGCACACGGCAGAGGGCGGGAGGGCCACCCTGCCTTAGCCTTCCTTCACCTTTCAACCCACCCTTGGCCTGGGCTAGAAAGCACACTTAAAAACTTGGGGAGAGCTAGACACTCCCCTTAAACGCACATACTATTTTTAAACAAAGGTTATAAACTACCTGAGGTCTCATCTTTAAAATTAATACCTAAAACATAGGGGAGGTTCTAAGGAGATGGGTCTTCCTACCTCTATTTATTGGACAATTCATATGTTCAACCTTCCGTAATTTCTCTATCGATGAACAGCTGGGAAAAAAGTGAAACTGTTGACTTTTCACAGCAGTTCTGTCACTTGCTTTAGTTTCAGTCTTTTTCCTGGGCTGAGGTCTGGCTAGACAAGTCAGTTTAATTAGAAACTTCGAGAAGCGGTGTTGATGGTGGAATCGCTGCCCCCTGCTTCCTAGGGCTGTAGGGATTAGTCTATTGCATAGGAAGCTTAATGACTATGATGTCATTTGTTACTTCTTACTAGAAAGAAAGAAAAAGCCTGACAGTGGATTTTCCACATCTGAGACAAAACCAAAATCTGACCTCAAAGACAAAACAAAACCAAGCCCCAAACCTGGTACCATCTGAAAACCGCAGCTTCTCATTCTCATCACCTATTGCAGCTCCCGCCAAGGCAACAAAAATAAGTGTGCATTTTAAAAAGCACAACTTTATTACTGAAGGGGAACAAACTGCATGGCACGCGCTGACAAAACGCCACATTATTTGCTAATCCTAATATGTTATTCTTCTTTAAGATTTGCTTTTCTCAGCAGCAATTCAATTATAGATGCTACAAATCCTTCTGACATTTAATTCCCTCTTGTCAGAGAGTAGTAAATGTATACAGTACATGCACAGCTTTCCCATTAAGATGTTAATATATATTGGAGCACACTAGCCTCCGTGCAGCATAACATTTCTTTTCTGTCTTCTGAGAAAGTGGAAGGGAAGGAATAAATGTAAGGCAAGAAAAATCATGAAGGTTCTCATACAGCATCCCAGGCATCTAGGACTACCCCTTGGCTGCATCTAATAAATGTAAGGCAAGAAAAATCATGAAGGTTCTCATACAGCATCCCAGGCATCTAGGACTACCCCTTGGCTGCATCTAATAAATGTAAGGCAAGAAAAATCATGAAGGTTCTCATACAGCATCCCAGGCATCTAGGACTACCCCTTGGCTGCATCTCATTCTAGCAACGTAACTGCAGCTATGCTATCCTTTCAAAGGAACTATGTTAAGCTACTTAAAGGAAAACTGCAGTCATCATCATCATCATCATCATCCTGCCACCCAGAGCTCCGCAGGCATTCACTGAAATCAGATTTACCACACATGGGCTCTGGCTGTACGCTGATCAGGACCTGGGGCTCTTAGGCAGTTACTGCCTATGTGATCCTCCAGAAACAGGCCCGAACAGGAGATGCAGGAAGAGTTAGGACCTCACATCCTGTACGGCCCGCTGGAAAGTGCGCTGGACTTGCCCACAGATCTGGCCTAGAAGCTGGGCCTCACTGCTTTTCTGTGAGACTTCAGGCAGGTCCATCAGCTACTCTGAGCCACGGAGCACCATCATACAGTTCCCAGGGGTGTTCTGAGAGGCCAGTGTGTCGCTGAATATGAAGGGCCCTCTCTGGGCCAGGGCCTGGCATATCATAGGCACTCAGTCAGCGTTTGCCAAATTGAAATCTGCTGTAATAAAGCCTACAGAGGGCTTTATTCCAGTTCTAATCACTGATTCCAGGCAAATACTTATTAGTTCTTTGGGGTAAGGGTCGTGCTGCACACTCAGCATTGTTCTCAGAGGGTAAGATGCCCCATAGACACTAGCTGAGTTGCAGTCACCAAACCCCTTCTTTTCATTTATGTAGAATGGCACACAGTGTGACTGGTGGTCCTGGGTGGTGGTCAAGGCTGTGGGCCTGGCAGCTGAAGGCTACCCAGTCCAAGTTATCACTCAAGTGTACCATTTAAGTACCAGGATATTAAGTTCTTGTTGTCAGCTAAACATGAGAACAAGATTTTTTTTTATGTTGATTTTTCTCTCTTCTCAAGTAACTTGATTTTGTTAATGTAACCAACAGTGGAAATGACTTGATGCAACAGGATGCAAATCCTCCCAAAGACATTAAGCATCACCCAAGAGACCACAAGGCACACTCCTGAGTCCTCTCTATTCATCTAACAATAAGGACTTAGAAGTGTGATTGCCTTTTCCATTTTACGCAACTGAGGATGAGACTGGAGTTTTCCTTAAAGGAGTATACATCTGCTAAAGAGAACAGGGTTGTAAAAGTATTTCTAAACATACATTTCCCACTAGAATCTCTCTCTGGAGAAAGATGCTTCAGTGGACCTCAGGCATTTGGGGGTGTGAGGATGGATTAATGAATATGGTGAAGTCACCCCAAAGCAGTGTCCAACCTGTAGAACTGGAATTCATATTTTGTGTTGTAGCCTGCCAACTCTTTAATTTGGAGGAACATTTCCTATTTGATGGTCTCCTTCCTCCCCATGGGGGAAACAACAGCATGTTGGATTATGGGAAGATCAGCGATACCATGAAATTCAAACTTACATCGTGGTGGTAAAGTCATGGCCAAGCTGGCATGGACCCAATATGATTTGTCAGTCTATTGCCTTGTACTAAGAGGAATTTTAAAATAAGGTAATCTACATGATTTAACCTTCTGCAACTCAACACATTCCCATGGCATTTAGGACCGTCTCAGTGGGAAATCCATCCCATAATGTAGGAGATCAATGGGACAATGGCACTGAAAACATCTGAGCAGAGTTTAAGGTCCCCTTTGAATGGGAAAGAGCGTGATTCAATGCTGGAAGAGATCTTTCCCGGTCGTCAGCACGTGGCTCTATACCTGATGGGCTCTGGAGAGCCCAACTTTCCCTGCTTCATTCCTTGGATGCACCGTCTGAATCGAAAAGGGTCCAAGAGGGAAAGAATTCCCAAGAAGATACCAGAGCAAAGGAAGTGTGGATTTCACAGAGGAAGGATAACCACTTTAAACCTAAGTCTCGGGCTTCCCTGGTGGCGCAGTGGTTGAGAGTCCGCCTGCCGATCCAAGGGACACGGGTTCGTGCCCCGGTCTGGGAAGATCCCACATGCCGCAGAGCGGCTGGGCCCGTGAGCCATGGCTGCTGAGCCTGCGCGTCCGGAGCCTGTGCTCCGCAACGGGAGAGGCCACAACAGTGAGAGGCCCGCGTACCAAAAACAAACAAACAAACAAAAAAACCCAAAAAACAAAAACAAAAACAAAAAAAACCCTAAGTCTCTGTTTCCTGAAGAGCCAGGAAGACCCATATGTTTAAATTCTGATTCTGTCTCTTGAGTAAATTATTTAACCTCTGGAGCCACAGTTTCCTCATTTGTAAACAACCCCTTCCTTAACCATCTCCCAGGATTTTCATGACAATCCTCCCATGGCTGGCTCATGCTCATCTCTTGGTCTTCCTGTCCCAGTGGCCTCCCCTGGTGAGCATTTCTAAGCTATCCTCCACCTCTCCGCAGCCCCAGTCACTCACTTTCACTTTACCCAGGTTTATTTTCTCCCACAGCATTAGTCTGACATTATCTTGTGTTTTGAGCTTGTCTCCCTGACTAGAATGTAACTGTATGAGGGCAGGATCCTGGCATGTGAAATCTGGGGCAGCTCCAGCCCCTGGTTGGTCTTGTTCACTGCTGCAACCCTGGTGCCCAGGCCAGAGACTAGCACACAGGAGGAGCTCAAACAATTGTTGAATGAATGCAGATCAAATGAGATCATATGTGTGCATAAGCTTCCTGAGCGGTCAAATACTATACAAATACAAGCTAAATAAGAACTCATCTGCGATTTAGGGGCCAGATCTTGAATTTGTCTACATAGTCCAGCTGGTTTTTGATGTTTTTCTTTATCATCATCATTATTATTACTAGCCTAACAAAAAAATGCAATTGCCTCTTTGCCAAGTCTGGGCCATACTTTACGTGGGAGACAGTAAGGAAAGAGTCTCCCCAAATGCTACGTCTATTGACAGTTTCTTACACACATTTCAAGCAAGTTCAGCCAGACTTTGCAGACACTCACAACAGCCAGATGGTCTTATGTTCCACCCCAGAACTGATCATCTGGATCTGATGGCCTTTAAGTGCTTCCATGAACTATATCTAGACCATATTTTGAGGCCATGTTTCCTCTGTAATCCATTTAAGGGACTATAGCCGGCTCACCTAGATTCTTCCTTAACACCTGGCATGGATTATCAAAGCCACTTAGAATCTGCCTTCCATCTGTACTTTTCCATGGACTGTAAGGGAGATGTTGATTTTTCCAGATCACTTTCTTGTATGTAGGGCCAGAGTTGAAAACGTGTCTCTCTCTGAGAAGCACGAGAGCTCTGAAATTTCTTGTTGGTGCCTTTGCTTCAAAAGCAGAAGCCTGATGGATTGCTCTGATTGTGCCGGAGGGCCATTCCCTGGCACGCGGCATATTTACCACCACACTCCACTAAACAGTCCCCGAAGGACCTTCCATTGCTGAAGGGAGGGAGGCATTTGTTTAAAGTTTTAAAGTAAAATAAAAGGATAAGTAGGCTTGAAGCTATTCTATTCCACATGGGTGGCAATAACCACCAGCTGTCACCGGGAAATAGGAGATATAATTGATAAAGCAATGCAAAACTCTTGTGGATTGTCATCAATAAAGTTCACACCCAAGAAGTCAATGAAAGGGTTCAAAGTATAACTGGAGAAGCTCCCCAGGTCCTCCAATAATTAAATCACTGAACTACACACAAGCATAATTCTTTAATGCAGATTAAAGAGGAGGATCAGCTGGGCAACTTGCTTTGCTGGGTGAGGCTGGGGCACCATATGGTGCTTAGGAAGCCGTCATTAGCTGAGGTGGCAGTGGTGTATGGGGGAGGAAGGGGGGCAAGGGGCCAGCAGAAGACAGACCATCATTATTGTGAAGGAAACACAGGATATAACATTTATCCGTAATAAGGAAAGAATGAAATTTCTACCCAGATGGAGCAGGGAATGGACGGTAATATTATTCATTACCACAGTTTAGCATTAAATGGACAACACCTCCTCTAATTTATTGATGGACTGCTTAAGACGGGTGTTAACCTGTTTGTCTTGTATTATAATTGAATTCAGTCTCTAGGCTACAGAAATTTAAGAAGTTCATCCTTTCTCAATCAATATGCTCTCCTTCAGTGACCCATTTCAAGACAGCTTCATAAAAAATAATGTATTTTGTTTTAATAAATTTAAACACTATGACAGCTGCTCAATTTTTATCGGGTGTTTTTTTTTTTTCCCTTCAGATGTCTCTCTGCTGCCGAGTGAAGCCATGCTCACAATCAATAGTAATTGATTAATCAGCATCCCCTTTGAACAAAGGTGCTAATCAGTTTTTGATTAGTTCATCAAACCAGATGCAAAGGCAGCCCGGCCCCAGCCTGACAGATCATCAGGGTTCTACTTGACTTATGCCTCCCTCGCAATATACAACTGCAGCGTTCCTGGATGGGGGAGGGGAGGGGGACAACGTAATTATTAATTTAACCAAATTATTATGAACACAAACAGTTGTCGGTTTATCACTCCAGACTCAGGGGTGATTGATAGAGCTGCAGCAAGGCTGCCTCTGACTTGGTGCATAGCCGAGGGACCTGGAGTATTCCTTAATTGATGATGCTCGGGGAAGGGATAAGGGCTGATTTAGTCCCATTTTCCTAAAGAGGAGAACAATGACTGCTGCATATCTGAGCGATCCTTGTCTGGCTGATATGCTGAGAGGGATCAGGGCCAAGGAGAACTTGGTCCCTTGTTAGGATCCTGAGAAGATACAATTGCCACTGTGTCAGAAGGCTGTTTTATTTAGGGTCAGGATCGGAACTGAGGAGTCCGTCTTCTTACACTCAGCATGATATTCTAAGCAGGGAGAAGGACTCATTTGCTCTTATTTCTAAAAAAAATCAAGCTAATGTTTTTGAAACTTCTCTAAATATACCACAAACAAGAGGCAAAAATAAAACACTCCTTTGATGGCCGGCTATGTTTCTAATCTTCTATTTATTTATCTATCTAAACTCCTTGGGATTTGGAATTCATTTATTCGTCCAACAAGTATCAATTGCGTGCTTATGATACGACAGGTGTACAGCAGTGAACAAAACCAATATGGCCTCCTGGAGCTTCCACTCTGTGGGAAAATCCCATCAGCCAAGTTCAAACTGGGACATGCTACATAGCAGAAAAATAAAGGCGTCCCTGAGGTTTGACAGAAGCACAGAGGAGGCAATAAATCTATCGCTTGTGAAGGATAGTGGTACCATCTTATTCTCTCACTGGGTAAGTAAGACCTGTAGTTACAGCTGCACCTTAGCAACCAGCTATTCAAGGGAGCTGCAGTGAAATCTCTTCAAGAAGGGCAACATGGAACCCTTGTTTCCAAAAGGCTGGAGTCAGCATCTACAGTCCTCTGCCTTGGTTTCTCCTGATGAGGAAGGGCCCTTCCTTATTGACTTATTAAGAAGCAACTGATCAAAATGTTTCAAAAGCTGCAGCTAGTTGGCACTGAAGTCCCACAACATCATGGGAGCTCATATAATTGTTTAGCTCTGACCATTTTAAATCTCCTTCCCCTCCTTTTTAGGATATGCTTCTTATTTTGGATTAGTAACACCTAAATCCTGGAATCAAGCATGAAACCTACTTTTGCAAGAGCTCAGTGTGCTGTGAAAAAGGTCTGAGGTGGATAATTAGTTTGCATCATGGTGTGTGACAAAACAATTGCCCCCCCCACTTCCTTCCTTCCCTTCCCCTCCCCCTCCTTCTAAGATTAACTATGACCTGGCTTTTCTAGTCTATTCCACAGAAGGAAATGGTCAATATGAGGGGTTTTTTGTTTTAAATAAAGATCTTGTCTCATAATCCAACATCCTTAAATAGCTTTGAAATAAAACAAATTTCTCATGAACCATTATATGCCTAGAATATAAAAATTATTTTAAGCCACTGAACAGAGTGGGTTTGGTGCAATCCCAAAGACGATTGGACCTGGAGGTCATTATTGACCTGGAGGTCTTTACAGCAGCCAGCCCCAATCTGAAATATACACACAATATACAATCTGAAAATACACAGGGAAGAGAGGTGGGGGGAGGAAGAAAGTGTTAATATGTTAATAAAAATCTGTTTTTTTCTTTAGTCTTAAAATCCACAATTGCGAATTGACTGCTCAAATGACCGTGTTGTGGAAGTGGATGGAGGGCCCACAGGTTGGACACTGCAGAGCCTTTTACCTAATGACTAGCCCTTACCTGAGAGGTCCTCACTGTCCAGTTCTTCTGCGGAATTGGGCAACTGAGTAAGGCCTTACAAGTAAAAACAAATGGTTTTTCTTTTCATTCCTCAAGGGACATAAACAAAACACTTAAGAACTGAGGATGAATTTCTTAAAAAAAAACATGAGCCAAATCTCTTGCCATCTCTCTCTCTTTTATGGATAGCTTGAATGTATTAATCCATAAGTACATTTCTCCAATCATTTCATTTTGTTATAGATACACAGTTGAGGCAGAAAGATTCCTCAGTCTCCACTTTCAAAGCACATGAAACATGAAGGTGAATGTTTCAAACCACTCATTCATAACAGCATGCAGAAAGAAAAAAAATAAAGCCTGATTGTTAGCTATTGATGTTCTGATAGATCTCTTAAATACAAATATATTTAGGTGTTACATACTGATGTATGTAAGTTTTAGTTCACATCTTACTGTAAATTGAAATCCTTGGGCAAGAGTGACAAACACAGTTCATTATCAACTGATGATGATCTTGGATCATCTATTTCAAAATGGTATGGCATCTGCTAACTGCAGTTTGCCTTAATCAGAAAATCTGATTTGCAAAATGATTTTTCTTTTCAAAAATCAGTGGTATTCCTGAAAAAATGAAACCCTCAAAGCTGAAAAAGCAGTTAGGTCAGGAGATAATCAAGTGGAGCTTGAAATGCCTGTATCCGAGTTAGCACCAATGTTGGCCAGCTGGGATGGCTCTCCGCTAGCTCTGCCTGGAAGGAAAAGAGGTGAAGGGGAAAGCAGATAAACCATGGGGGGCTCAGTTAGGAGATGGCCTCCCTTTCCTCCTCCTGTATTTATTTGCAGGCTGCTCCTTTAATGAAGTTAAAAACACCAAAAAGTCGTGTCTGGTTTGTGCAGACCTCCAGGTCTTCTCATTTGCACAACAATTGGTTAATCCTTCTCTGATGAGATTTGTCACTTTTGAAGACCCTTGCGGACCTATTAAACAGGAATGAGGGGCATGCCTTGTTTCTCTGTTCATCTTTTCCTTCTCTTATAGCCAAGCGCAAAATATAAGCTCAGTAAGTATTTGCTGAATTAATGATTTGGGAGTAATGCTTAGTGAACTACCAACTAAAACAAACGCTCTGGAAACAAGCAATGTCAAACTGACCGCACTATTCAGAAGCTCCCAAATCAACAGAAACACTTCATGTAGAAATGGACAGTAAAAGCTCGGATTTTGTTAAGTTGTTTTATAAAGAAGCCAAATGAATATTGATAGCTAGGTTGGTGCTGTGAAAGAAAGCGTCATACCAGCTCTTGAAGAATTTCCATCATGACCCTTGCCAATATTCAATGGCACGTGCCAATTAAAAATGGGATGATTTGAAGTCCATGGATGTTCCCAAACTATGGATTTAGGCAACTATGGGAAAGCAATGAGTAATGCAATAAATTATAGAGGCAACTGAGCAGGGATGTTATCCATTGGCTCTGAAATCTGATTGGTTGAAAGTGTTCCTATTTCTAATTGGCTTTATTCATTGTATAAAGACTGATGAATACAATTATTCGAATAATTGTTATAAATGGGCAACATAAAGTTCTCCTCTGTAGTTAATTATGAATTTGCAGTTCTCAGGAGGCTAATCCCTCACTTCTACGTGGCCCAATGAATATCAAAGCATGCTACATACATGCTTGGCACCCACTGAACCATAATAAACGAGGATGTTTCAAGTAGGCAGCTTTACTGCTGAAGGCTTGTTTCCCTGGGGAGGGCATTAGAAAGCTAATTTTAAAAAATAAAGACAAATATGTTTATGAAATATCATTGATATGCAAAGTTTCCCATTAAAAAGCGACAGACAGTTTATACACACCTCATTAAAGATGAAACTGTCATTGTTAATGGCATAAACTTTAAAATATACCAAATCATCTGGAATCTACAGCTCAGATTATATCTGAAAGTGGGAAGCCATCTAGGTTAGTGGCATTAAATTTGTTTTTGCACTACTATTGTATTTTATGAAACTGTAGTGCTCCGCCATAGTTGGATAATTTCAAAATAAATATAATTAGGAAGAGTTTACTGAAGCACTGAGTGTACAAGCAAAATTTACCTCCCCAAATTGCTTTGACTTAGGTAGTTTTCTTTCGTGATAAAAATTATACAGCTCTCATTTTTCTCAAAGAAAAAGACAAGGATGCATCTTGTGAGGCAGAGAATAGTCTTCAGAAGGAAACTCCACCATTTAACAATAAGTGGGAAATTACTTCTGGGTTTTTCTCTTGAACTTTTCATATCATCCGCTCAAGCCCTTCCTGGTCACTTCAATTAAAATGTATTCAACACGTCTCTTTAAACTTTGTTAAGCAAATGAAAGTTTACTTTTGGTCCATATGGGATTTTCTTTTGAGCAATTAATAAAATCCTAAGGTGCAAACATGATAATTTAATACACACACGAGAATTGTCTCTTCCGCAGACGTGATTTTTCCTCCTTCGTCATGCTATCCATCACGTGCTGCGTGCGCCCTAAGCCTCCTCAGACAGTGCTTCTGCCATTGGTATTATTACTTCTCCTTTCCAGCAGAAATCGCTGGCTTCTAAAAATGGTATGTATGGCGTAGCAATTTTAAACCAGGTTAAGGAAAACCTCAAAAATTAGAAACAGCCAGAAATCCTAGAGTTAGTTAAATTCAAGGTCAAGGTCAAGTAAAATCTAAATGCTTGGGGCTCAATTCATCAGGGTTTCCATTTTTTTTCCTGAAAATTTTAAAACAGAATGATCAAATAAAACCTCTAGGAAACAAAAACTTCCCACTGGCCCTAGTATCATTCCCATTACGAAAAAATAGGCGATGGTCACTCTCTTACCTAAGCAGCATATGTCTGATCACTTGGCCATATTATGGAATCTGTTACTTCCATCACCAGCCATAAGAGTTCAGATGCCCCGGCAGTTTTAATCTAAATGCTCAGTCAGTCATCCTGTTCTTCCTGCTTTGTCAGCTTTTGTGGAGAGTTTTTCCCTTCGTCCCATTAGCAGAAATTTGGTTCACGCCGTTAAACAGTAGCACATTGTTTCCAAACTGCATATCAAGGCTGAAACACAATCTTCAGGTCCTGCAGCCATTCGTAAACCTCTTTAGCTTTGTTCTTGAGTAGAACATACAATGTCTGCAGAGTCCCTTGACTGAATGACAGCCTTCGAATGCCATTGTTGTGTACTCATACAGAGAGATGTGCAGAGGGGTGCATACACAGATGGTGGACATAGAGGTTGTAATAATGCGCACTGCTGGCTATTTTTCTTTAAAATGGGCTTCAGAATTTCCCCACAGTTGAATAGAAAGATAAGAAATGTCACGTGCTTTTAGAATTCCATCACGGCTTGCACGACTTATAAAGTAAGTAACTACCCATGGGGTAGTTGCCTAAGGGCAGAGGTCTAGGGGATAAGCATGTATCTAGCACAGGCCAAACATTTTGAAACCAAAACTGAAAGTGAAAAATTATGTCAGAGGGGTTCCCAGTTTGAGTCTCACTACAATTGCATACTAAATTAAAAACTAGTTAATAACTCATTTGGGATTATAAATTCATGAGATCATCAGCTTCTAATGTACCAAGAGGTAGAAAGCAAAAGGACAGGTAGACTTGAAAATAATGAAATAGCGGTGGGGCGGAGCGGGGGAGAGACAGAGAAAGAGAAAGACAGAGAGAGAGAGAAAGAGAAAGAGAGAGAACCCCAAACCCAGAGGAAGCCAGCTGACTACAGTGCAGCAAAAGCACAAGCACTATTCCAGACCATGGGCATGCTGTCACCCAAAACCTCACAGGAGGGAGGTGGGTGGGGGAAGGGAGAGGGGACACACAGGGCAGAAAAAGAACAAGGCACAAGACACTTACAGAGAAGCGCCCCACATTGGAACAAATAAAAACCATCACACGCACCCACACATCAATAATCATAGGAACGAATACACCATCCGTGCTTAACGTCACTCATGCATTTCTGCCATAAATTTCAGACCATGTGGTACCAGGATTTGGCAGAGTGTTTTTTGCATTGCTCAACATGCACACATAACACAGGATTCTTCCTGTCCAGGCCTTAAGGATGAGCTCCAAAAACACAAATGCTCAAGATCTTTCTTCAAAGATCCCTTAAGGATGAGCTCCCAAAACACAAATGCTCAAGATCTTTCTTCAAAGATCCCTTCTGTCACCCTAGTCTAGGAATCCCACTCTTACACTCACATTTATCTTTACTGTACTGTCTATTATATCCTTAAAGACACATTGTGGCTGACTGTTGTCTGGTTTCTTTTTGGAGAAAATCCGTTTGCTTTTGAATCATGCCCATGCACTTCTAACCTTCCAATACATGCTTATTCTAATCAGATATTGGTAAGGACAAAAGGTCAACATACATAAATAAACAACTGATATACTTCATACATACTCTAGCAACACAAGCTTGAATAAAATATTTTAATGAGTCTTCAAAGGGAAAACATTTTGTAAAATTATTTTTTTTTCCTTTTTAGAAAAGAAAAGAGAAGTATGGAAAGAAATCCAGTATGAAAACTTTTAAGACCAGTACAATGGTCACAACTGGCTGACCCAGTACGTCTTGTCATTTAAGTTGCCAAGTTATCAAACCACAACATCTTTCTAGGCCCAGATCTCCAACATGAGCATCTCAAGATTATTCTCAAATGAATCTAAGTCACGTGGTTGTTATATGGAAGAAGCTGGGTTTTACCCATAAGTCACTTGAATAAAGTCAGTTCTATATCCTCATCTCCTTGGAAATGTGGTCCCCTGCTTTGTAACTCCAATCATATTCTATTGCCTTTTCTATCCTGACAACTGAGCTGGAAGACTTTCTCCCCCTGTTAAGTAAAATTCTAGATTTATTTTGGCTTTCATTAAAGCTTTTTGCTGTGGGCTGGAGAGTATGCTGTTGAAAAGAGGGGTCAGATCCCTTTGGGAGGATGCTGTGAGGGCTTTAGACAAGTTGGAGCATGTATTTATAAGTGCATTTTATAGGAATCAACCTGGGTTATCACTCTTCTCTACCTGCTAAGGAATCATATATTATATATGATGATCATATATATTATATATACACACACACACACACACATATATATTATACTATTCTTACTTCCCTTTTTTCTCCCCAAATTTCTTGGCTGTAGGTATACTTCTCATTCACTGCTGGTCAATAACATCCTAATGAGACATCATTGCTGGCTTGAACACTATCCCTGAACTAGTAAGACAGTGGTTGTTTCTCACAGTACACAGACATCTCTGTTTCCTGTCACACAAATACTAGAGTCCTATTCCAAGTGTCTCTTTATTATACCAGAAAAAGAGATCACCTTCACTTTCTTTCTCCATAGAGAAATACATGTTCAAATGCCAGTATCCTAAGATCAGGACTGGCCCCTAAATTAATGTCTCATTTTTCAGCTCAGGGGACATATTTTTTACCTTGAATACCCCACCCAACTCCAAGACCTACAACTATTAGAGTCATATAACTACACAAATGTTACTGAAGGGACCTAGAAAACAGAAATCTGGAGTCTTGAGATAAATGATCAGTATCTCTTCAAAGATCTCACAGAATTCAGGAATCTTATGATTACATTTGACCCTGGAGTTAATTATAGAAAGCTCAGAACTTAAAGCATCTTAAAAAGAATAGAACAAAAATCTCTTGAACTACATTAAAATAGCCTTAAAACTCTGAGAATAATCGATAAAAGTCAGGAAGTGCTTAATTAATGATGAAACCTACAAGTAACTGAGCTTAATGGAGTGCAGTGTCTGAGATGTAGTTAGCACCATGGGGCATTACCTTGGAAAGTGCAAGTCTTTTACCTAATTGATTTCTCATGATTGTTGGTGTATCCGGCCCTTTAACTAATTTTATGAACTTTTCCCTTTGTGCCAGTGTCAGGGAGGGCAGGCGGAGGTGGGTTAGGGTGGGGAGGGATACTGCCCCATACCCAAGTTTGTTTTGCTTTCTCAGAATTTCTCATCAGAAAGTCCAAATATGGGGGTGGTCAGCCAAGCGTAAAGGCCTGACCTTCAAGGACAGCTCACACAGCATAGGTTTTGATCAGAGATTCCTAACTGGTTAAGTCCTCAAATGCAGGTCTGTTTAAGGTCAATCGTGCTAAAAGTTGAATGAACACCATAGGGTTGGCTGATCACCTCTTGTCATTTAACTGATAGATTTCAATCCTGCACAATGTGCAAAGCGATATAAGTAGGCCCTTTACCAAATAATTCCCTTGAATTCAGTTATTAAACTTCAGCCCATTTTTAACTAACATATCTTTCTCCAAAGCACAATATCACCAGGGCGAGATGTGAGCTAAGTAATAAAGTAATATACAGATGAAACATGATTCTCATTTTCTGATTGGAGACATATAGAAAAGTGAATGGACCTATTCCAACCTAGGAATTCAGTGGAGAAATTCGGAAAAGGATTTCCTGATGCCCCCTGCTGAGCTTTATTTACTCGGTTTTTATCAGCTTTTGGCTAACATCGTGAGGAGTTTTTTTTTTTTTTTTTAATATTTTGCCTACAAGGTGCCCACACACAAATGATTTTTTTTAAGTCCCAGTTAATGCTGTTGAAATGTACATATGGTATCATTCTTGTTTGGAGATGTTTCCTGCCAAATGGTAGCATAAACTTTTATGCACACATGGAGATTAAGGGTGAACCTGCAAGAGGCTGTGGAGGTAAATATGATAATTAAAGAAGAACAATGTTCTTCCTCATCCCTATGTCATGAGCTTAAACAGGAATCTTCTGCCCTGACCTGTCCTTCAGTCTCGACTACTAAGTGACATAAATGACTCTTCTTCAAAATGTACCTACGATTCTAGCCTATGAACGAAGAAAGCAACTGGGCCTTTAATTCAGATTCTATGATTTTTAGGCAAATATTAGGTTTTTTTGGAGTCCCTTATATTTCAATGTCTGGCGGCATTATAGAATTAAGGGCTACATGCAGCTAAAACTCCTGCAGCCCAGCCAGCCGACAGGGAGGCCTCGCCTCAGATTGCAACCATTGAACACTGAACTCACAACAGAAATGACAAGACTCAACATCCTTTCAAGCCTCACAAATCAGAGTATATTTATGAGGTCAGTCTACTAGGAACACAGTTTCCCTTGAAGACTACATTTCTCTTTTTCCCAGGCTTGCCTTGCCACTCAGCAGTGCTGAGAAGGTAGATAAACAGTAATGTGGTACCAACCGTGGACTGCTGGTTCTGTCGTCGCCGTGGTGTCTACAGACGGGAACAGAGGATTGGAGGAAGGGAAGAAACAGGAGGAACGGCATGCAAAAAAAGGGAAAATGGAAAAAAATGGAACAGATAATATATGAGCAAGCTTTCAAAGAACATCGCGTGACAAGCAATAATAAATGAAAAGCCAAAAGCATTTGAAGTGAGTTGCACTGTTTTAAGACATGCCTTCAGCTCAAAGCTGCGAGCCAGTGAGGAAAACAGTAGATTCTTTGGTTCTGGGGGTCTTGCCAGGATACATCTACTTGATAGTCAATAGTCAGGGGAACATGCAAAGTGATGAGAAACACCAGTGCAAACTCAGTGACTGGTAGATGGCTCTGAATGCATCAAGGCTCAGGACTGTGACAGAAAAGCTCAGTCAGAAGGCTGGCTGAACAACAGATTCATACATTCAAACATTGCCTTTGTTTTAACCCAACCCACCCAGGCACTCAGGCTTTATGACTGCCAATCAGGCGTCGCTGAATCAATTGCACATTTAGGATCCTTTTATGGCTCATGTGCAGATGCCTGTAGATGAATATATGGGTTCAAGTTTTCCATCCAGTGTGTTATTTCAGCAGGGTTCAGCTGGAAAGTTCAATTAACTGGGAGGCCAGGGGAATGAACATGTTAAAGCTTTTCAGATTAGTTTCTATACACACACACACACACACACACACACACGCACTCATACTCACCACTCAGCCATCCTCCACTCTGCGGATCTTACTATGTTACAATCTAAGGGCAAGAAGTCTTGCATGGAAAACACCCAAGTCCACATAATTTGCCAAATGCCACTTCTCATCATGCGACACTCCAAAAATTAAAGCATCTAGCCGTCCCTTTGCTCACGATCCAGAACCACATTCACTGTTGTGAGCTGCCAGGAGTCCTGCCTTCAGGGTGAATCAGGAGATGGCACGTGAGGTTTTTTCACTGCCAGATGCACTTGTTATGGAAGAAACCGTGGTTTGTCTCTCCTTCTATTTCTAATGCCGTTCAAGTTTTCTCCTTCTACCAGGCTTCAAAACCAGGCCTGCTATATTGGCTCCTCTTCACAGGAAATTCCTCAGGGGGCTCCAGAAATTTTCTTTTTCTTTTTGGCTAGAGGGGAAGTGGGATAAATATCTAACAAAATGCACGGCAACATTCCTTTCCCAGAGTCGTTTTAATACCCCTCTTCTAGCCAACTTCATTCCAATGTCAACCCATCTGGCCGGGTTTTAATTTTCAGTTCTACCTTCTCAAGGTGTCTCCCTCCACGATCCTTTCTGGCCAGAAAGGAGTGGAGACACTCACACCTGAGCTGGTCATGTCGAGCTGTAGTGGGATTCTGGGTTGACACTGCAAGTAGTTATCTGTCCTTTTTTTATCATGCAGCTATTTAGCTGGTAATTATTTTCATGAGTTCTGGAGACACCAAAAGACTCTTTTGGACTTGACACAGGCAATGTTTAAATGCACCGGAATGCCAAATGTAACTTTTTTTTTTTTGGTCCAACGAGCCTGGTGCTTCTGATTTATAAATATGACACATGAATTCACACCAGTGTTCCCCTTCAATTCCCCTTTCCTCAGAACCCTAGACCATCAAAAAATCAGAGCCCTTCTAAGGAGCCAGAATTAACCAGAAGTCCGAGAGGCCACTACAGCTTAATATAACATATAGCTGAGTTTCTGAAGAACAGATGAAGTTAAGAAAAACATAAAATAAACCACACCAGAACGCGATACTTACTTACAAGTCTGTATGCATAAAAAAGCAGTTAAAAAACAATACCGAAAATTGTTCAGATGAAATATCTCTACGTCAGATGCTCGTGACACATCTGACACATCTCCTTACTTGAAACATTCAAGTCAAGTGTTAGTTTGAGGTGCTTTCAATTGCAGGGGCAAAATCAAATGCACATTTGTACAGAAACACTTATATGAAAGTTAATATATTTTATGGCTAGACACTGGCTTCTTTCCAAAATTAATTTAAAAAATCACAATAAACATTTTGGCTCATTAGTTTTGTAGCAGCACTTCTAATATGCTTTATTTTCACCAGGTAAATCATTAGTATAAAATGAAAGAAAGTGGTTGGAGTAAAATCTAAGGGTCCTCAAAAATAATGTCTTAGCATTAGCCGACGACTCCCCAATTTACTGGCTGCCTACATCACAACATCCTGTCAGCTTCATGACAAAATCAAACTGAGAGAAGCTGGGTGTACACTGCCCTGTGGGTACCAGAGAATAAATGAAGGGAGGTTCACAGTGCAGCTTGCCTCCCCATTCTGGGGATGGGAAATCCATCAATTGCACCCAACAGGGAAGAGAAAGGGATGTTGAGAAGGAAAACACACGGGTTCTAAAACAGTGAAAAGCAAACACATGTTCAAGTCAAACAACACAGTTACTGCAGCTGGGAATGGCAAAACCAGGGATCAGCAATGGAATGGCAGACGGCAGCAGACGCACAGGCTTGGCTACAAAGTTGAGACCGAGATTGAGGGTGGATCGGGGGAGTCGCTGATTCCATTTCTCTAAGAGCATCTGGTGTGGTATGTGAACAGAGGCTATTTCAAGTAAAGAATGATAAAAAAAAAAATCTTTAGAAGTGACTTTGTGCTCCCCGCAGGAGAGCACTGTGACAGAATCTAATTCTCCTTCATAATTGCATTACGACGTCATGCAGAAACCACAGACACCCTGGCTCTGAAGTGAGTGCGGCTCTGTGAAGTAGGATTTATTAAGGTATCTTAATCAGGAGACTGGAGAGATGTGCTAACCCACCCCTGTGAATCAACTTGTGGGGTCACTATATTGTTTGATAACATTCTAAGTGTACAGGCAAAATGCAAACAGTAACTTTCCAATAGAAGATAACGTAGGCTCTAATTAACTTGAAAAATGAGAGTGCCTAATTGCCCTAACAGAGGCTGTTTCAAACTTCATTCTGCGGCTGCCTTTAAAAAATAATCTTTGCGCTAGGCCTAGGAGAAAAATAGGTCACAGAAAGTTGAGCTGGACTTATGGTGGTGTAGGGTTATGAAATTAAAAAAGCCTCTTTGAGCTACTGTCTATTTTAATTTTAATTACAATGAGGGAGAAATTTATTGTACATTTATTTTATATGGTCAAGAAAAAACAATCCCACGTTCCTGCAAACCCAGTAAGTGTGTATGGTCTTCATAGTCACTCTCTAGCTGGTTTATGAGTATAATTAAACAAGGTATCCAAGGGCAGGGCCTGCACTGCTATTTGAAAGATGAACATTTCACTGAATATCGACTTTCAGTCTCCCAGCCATACAAACCGTTTATGGGACCCTACCTTGAATAAATTAAACATCACCTATAGTTCACAGTGGCAGTATCAGATATTTTCAAAATCAAAAGGCTCAGACAATGTGTCAGATTAGAGACACCATCCATTTAACCAAGTAGCAAAAAAAAACATCCCAAACCAAAAACAACAACAACAAAAAAACCGCATGCAAGGCAGCTGGGCAATGTTTAGCTGAAACAGTCATGTGTAAGCTCCACTGTGGCACATTCTAATCCTTTCATATGGATTCTCTCCAACTTAGAATTGTTCATTGAGTGTGACAGACTGGGGGTTTAAAACTAATCCATAAATTAGTCCGTGGTCTCAAACACAACGGGTGCCATAAATGAAAATGAAAATCCAGGAACGAAATTAAATTCACAACCTTAAATACCTTTTCTTCTCCAACTGCTCTATGGTACTCTTGCTTTATAATGCCCAGATTCACTGCAAGGTTGCATTTGGGGGGAAGGGGGGAAGGTGTGAGTAGGGTGTACATTAAAAAATGCATACGGTAATAACCCGGAGAACCCAATCTGCTCGAAAGCAGAGCTTAATTGTAAAGAATTTAAATTCTGCCATTTTGATTGTCATAAGCTTAAATGAAAGCATACTAAGCAGTCCAGACATATTTTAATACACTTTCCCTCGGTTTATTTTCTTAACTAAAGTCAATAAGGAGCCAATGGGTTTTCTTAATTGAATTCCCCTTCAGTTTGTGTTATGGAGCTGCTTTAAAGCTAGATGCTAGGCTCGGCAAGGAATTCCCCTGACGGTTTTATTCTCACGATGGTGCTGTGCTGGCCAATATATATTAAGTATAGTTCCCTCTTTTTCTTTCTTTTTGACATATTTGAAATCTATTGAAAGCAAACATACCTGCTGGAAAATTAAACTTTGAAATTTATTTTCTACTGGTTTCCTGGTTAATTTTCTTTCCATCTATGTTCAGCTTTAATTAAACTCCCATTGCTCAGGGATGGGAGAAATGGATAGGAACGAAACTGAAGCTAAAAGGCCCGAATAGGAGACCCATAAGAAAGCTTTCTTCTGTCTTCCTGTCATCTCCCCTTTGAGTGAAGAGATTGTGTGCCACGGAACAGCAGGAAGGGGACTAGGTTGTTTTTTTTTCTTTTCGGTTAATTTCAAGTTTTGTTAAAAGCTTCTTCAGAATTGTTCACAAGTGCTACTGTGCCCCTGAGATCTTTTCATTTGCAAACCAGATGTTCTCAAAATAATAATAATAATAACCACCTGTACCGTGGTTTCATTTAACAAGGAAAACAATTCCTATCCTATGTTGTGTGTCAGTGCTGGGCGGGAGGAGGGACAGAGAGGAGTGAGGCACCGGTGACGGTGACGGGAGGAAAAGAGAGGGATGCAGGAGGGTGATGGTGGGGAGAGGGGAGCAGCTCTAGAAGTAGTAGTTTATATTCACCTCCTGGAGGGCTGGGTCCTTCCTGCCAAGTCCTTTATTTCCCACCACTGAGATAGCTCCAACTTTCTAATCCTAAGAAACCTGTATTTATGAGATTATTCTTTTGCACGGTTGTGCGTGAATCTTTAGTATGAAAACATGTCAATTCCCTCTCTCTTGGATTATTTTTCAACAAGGAACATAAGAGTATGGAAATGATGATAGAAGCGTTAGGAAGAAAAAAAATTCTCACTGACTTCCCATCTCTCATTCCTTTTTTAAAAAAATGCAGAATCAGGTGACCTTCATCAGTAATTTCTTCCATTCCCTCATAAGTCAATATGGGTCAAAAACTGGTTGGCTATGATGCTGTTTGTAATAAGTTTATCATCATGAAAAAAATAAAAATGTACACACTTAAGACAGTATGGAAAAACATGGTCCACGCACTTTTGGGGCAAAAACTTGGAAAGGGAGCTCATTACAAAACAGGTGGCTCCTGAGTGTCTACTATACCCTAGTAATATTCCTGTCACCAGGCATACTGGTATGTATATCACTAACATTCGATAAGTATTCAAGAAATGATGAATGAAAAACAGCCTTAATGGAGTAGATGCCAACTCTAGAAAAAAGGCAATTTAGTAAACATTCTAGGATGAGAGATGTGTATTTCCTAGCAACAATGTCTTAATATATATCCCGAACATAAATACACACAACAGACACAAACACTGACGATGGATGCTTGAAGTAAAGTTAGGCCTTCAGGCTTAATTTCCAAAATGCCATCCTTTCTTATCCACATTCTATCCATTCTTTGATGGCACAGACCAAATTCTACGTCTCCTGTGGCAGTCTCTTCAATCTTCTGAATCAGCCCTAAGTGCACGGTATCTCCTGCTAAGGAGTTCCAGTGGGTATAACCTATTTCCTCAGCTATATTTTAAGGGGTTCCAAGAATTTTCTGTCTCCGTGGGCACTAGCACAGTGCTGTACATATTATGGGTCCTTGATACGCGTTGAATGAATGCCTAAAAGCATTATTACCCCTTACGTCATGCAGATATCAATAGCACAGAGTAGGAATCATGACGCTAAGACCCTGGAGAACAGACAGCTCTATGTGGAGCAAAGCTCTCTATTGTAATATAGCTGGTCATGCTACAGAGTCAGTCTTAAGATAGGTGCACTTCTTTCCTTTGTATTTAGGAAACTGAAAACATGTGCTTGGTTGTTGAGTTTCCCCAATTTGGCATCCGCCTGAAGGATAAGGGCTGTTCTCACCTTCTTTATTTATGTGACCTGACCCACGTTACACACACAAAAAAGCTTAGGATAGGAGGCTATGAATGCCAAAATAATAATGTGAGCCTGGGGGTGGGACTCACTTTCTCCAAGGTATATTGGGTACTGAGTGATTAGATACCAACAAGAAAAACCTTACTGTTTTCTTTTCCAAGAAACACAAAATATTTAACCGGATATGTACTTTCAAAAAGAGAAAAACTCATTTAGAAATGACCTACTTCATTCTTATGAAAGGATTCTTAAATGTGTTTCAGAATTTGGCCCTGTAGCTATTCATTTCTTATTCTAAGGTGATTTTAATTTTTTAATTTATGACAGTCACATGTATAAATGTGACCTACAGGTTGAGCTCCTCCTGGCCTGAATTTTATATTTAAGCTGCTAAGGGTGTTTAAATCTGAGTGCTGAGTGTTTTCTATGGTACTTCTCATCAAGCATGTAACTCAGGGCAAAACCAGGCAGAAATAAAACAATATCCACGTTAACTAGGGAGGGAAACACAGAATATTTTCCTAAGATGATTGATCCAACTGGCAGACCAGGGCAAAAGCTATCACCAAACACAAGAACAGGTATTTTTATGTACATCTAATATACAAAGTCAACTAATTTGAAAGAAAGTTCAAAACAAAACAAACAACGCCCTCCCCTCTCCCCACCCTCCCAGGCAGTAGATTTTCCTTTGATTCTGGGTTTTGAAAGGAATTTGCATGGAGGCCTCTTACCCCGGGTAATGGTTGGCTGTCTCTGTATTTTCACAGAGGATGTCGGGGATGGATTTAAAGTGCAATTTAAATTAGGCATTTTGCTCTCCCATAATATAGCATATATCTTCATGAGTGAAACCACATGGACAACTTGATATTGAAAAAAAAAAGGGAGTGGGGGTCTGCCAGTAGCAATAGTCAAAACAGAAATATATGGTCAGAAGATTAATGTACATGAAAGAGAACAGAGACACCAAAGAATCTTATGGGAAATCACAGGAGGCTCTGCGTGGCTCCCATCCCAATTTTATCCCTCAGATGGCTTCTTATTTGGAAAGCGATTCTAATGACATTAGTGGCTGAATAGTTATAAAACCAGAACAATGTTGATATGGCAAATTGACATCAAATACTCCTTTCAGTACTCTAGAGCCTGCAAAAATCTTCCCCAGGTGAATCTACCTTTAGACGTGGCCTTCACAGGTAAGTCAGGAGAGCTTCCCCACGCAGGACGGATGGGAGGCAGAGGCGCCCTGCTCCTCCCACCCACCTGTGATTCTGGGTGGGCAGCATCGGGTCAGGTTGGGCTTACAATTCCTCTTTTTCAAAGGCCTCCACGATGAAGATTTAACATATTTTGAGGGAGTCAGGCGACTGGGAACTCACGAAGGCCTGCCTCCCTAACAGGGAGAACAATTCAATTTTTCTGGTTATGGAAGATAAAAGATAACACTGGAACACTTCCTTTCAGAGACATCAGAAATCAACTATGACCTTTCGAGTTTAAAAACATTTTTCGATGGCATTTAAAGACAATTTGTACGTTTTTCTTGTAATGAAACGCTGACCTAGGGAATGGGTTTCAGTCACTGCATTTGCCTGGGAGAAAAGAAATAGATGCTCGTGGGCTTCCTCTTCCTCTTTTTTTTTTTTTTTTAAGCTGAGGCTTTATGTTAGTATCACTAGATTTAGCTGTTGACGTTTTTAAGGCTAATGGTGGCTGTAATGTACCAAACAGTACAAGAGAGAAGATGAGTGGAGATTAATTTAGCTCTCCATTCGTCAGGATTCAGTCTGGAAGATTTCTTAGGAACCAATCTAAATCTAGGGGATAGCCTGGACCTTTAAAATGGGACACGGAATCATTCAGCTCCATAACCTTTCATCTGTTTGAAGAAAGGAGCAAATGTTAAATTTCACAAGTACACTTTCTGGGCAAGATAAATATATATAAGACTGCTTGTTAAGACACAGCAAGCCTGTAAGATCACATCGGTTAAGGCAGTGGATTCTACAATGTTGTTTTAGTGGCAATTTTAGTGTAACGACTCTTGGGTGTGCCAGTGAGAATCAGGGCATTCATCACCACAAATACATTTTGTGTGTAGAGCGGGTTCAGCTGCTAACATCAAGAGGCCAAAGTGCACCTATGAGATCATCTTATATTACCTTGAGCAAAGAGGTGAGGAGGAGAGGAAGAGAAGACAAGTCCCTATAAAGGTACCTGTGATGTGGACAGAAATATAGCATTGTTTGTTTTTAAAATTTCCTCTTAAATGGAGTCTCTGTGGTTGTAACTGTGATAACAGTGAGTTGTAGCTGTTTGAAGATGTGAGATTAGCTTTAGTCTGGAGTCAAGGCTTAGGAGCTGTGAACTGAAGTGCCTCTGCTGAGTCGCTGAGATTGATGGTGAGGGGGGAGGAGTTCAGGGAGTGTTAAGAAAGGTCTTTTAAAAAAAAAGCCTAAGCTAAGTGAGAGGCCAGCCACAAGTGAAAAGTGCTGTTCCACATTAAAGAGAAATGTGGTATTTATGCCGAATGAATGAAGGCCTTGACCGCCTTAAAACGTAAACCTGACTTGCTACCTAGATGGAACCTTCTACAAGGAGAGGTCATCAAGGCTGGCTCACACCCGGACAACTTCTGCAAAGACAAAACAGACCAGGAAGGGCTTTCTTAATGGGTTCACACATGCAGGGCAGTGGCGAAAGGGGCAATGTCATTTACACTGACATCCAAAGGGACGTTCATAGGAAACTATGAAAACCTGGTAACAGCAGCTCAAGCTTAATTGGTTTACTACTCGGATAAGAGAGGTAAGAAACCATGAAAGGTAAACACATGGTTCACAGCAAGGAAAGTTGTTAGCATGGTTGCTCTGGAAATCAGTCAGGGTGGGGCATCTTTGTTGCGCTTATTAAGGATGCAGAAAGTGGGAGGAATCTCTCTGCCCTGCTAACAAACCGAGTTTACTTAAGAAGCAGAAGAAACTAACAAAAAGCTAAAAGGGAAATACACACAGACAAGAATTTAGGAAGCAGCCTGGATGGAGCTGAGTTTAGGGTGAGACACAAAAACCAACTGATGGATTTTCAGAAGCTTTTCAATTAAGTGCAGGCACGGATGTTTTCGCAAACATCATTCAGAACCATGCTCACTAGGGGCTTATTTAAAAGTTCTTTGTTCCACTGTAATGGTTAGAAAGGTGAAGAAAACTGAAGTTAGACAATCTATTGTTATATTTCATAAACCGATGAGGCCTCTTCTTTCACTGAACACTTAGAATTTTCATCATGTCTATCACACCAACTCCTGTGAAAACTGAAAATGTCTCCAGAAAGCCAATGTAAAGGATGGCCTTACCTAAGGAAATCTTGCACGTCTAGTCGACATGGTGCGGCCATAACCTTTCCCACCCTGGTCGGCAGAGTAAACTCCAACAAGTCTCCCGGACAAGCGACATCAAGCGCTGAGAACCGCTGGGGACCGACCAGGAAGGGGCTACAGGACACAACCTCCTCCCTCAGTGACGGTCAGAAAAAGGAGACCGCGAAACTCACTTTGAATAGGAGTTTCAGACAGTCCAAAGAGCTAAACCACAGAGTGACAACCGCAGTGGCTCCTCCAGTGTTTAGCGGAGGGCAGGAAGGGGTACTCGAGTGCCCAGAGTGGAACAGACGGTGACTCCCCAGGTGACACACGGTCAGTGGGTACTCTCTGGGGCAGGAAGGATGATGCATTTAGGAACATGGCCCACGTGGACATGTTAAAGGGTGTGTATTTTCCTTCACGTGGATTAAGATGAAATTAAGGCAAGAAGAAGATCCAAAGCCGGGATACTTACCGTTTCGTCAACCGTGGCTCAGCACAAGCTATCCGCGTGTTTTCTAAGAGCCAGGCTGCCCTTTTCCCCCCTAGCATTTTGCTTTGCATGGTGATGCTTAAAAAAGAATTCTGCAAAATATCTGATCTACTGTTAAATGCTTGGATGTTAAAGACTTTTCTGACGTCCTTAAGAGTCGACTTGAGAACACAGTATCTAATGTCTTTCAAGTTCCCAAATAAAGGAATAATTCCATTCTAAGGAGTTAAAGGGACCTTTTAGGCTTCTTGTTATACATACCAGAAAGACAGTGTACATTCAGGACATCTGCAATGGCAATGAAGGTACCATACCTGCGATGATGGTAAGGATGGTGGTGGTGGTGGTGGTGGTGGTGGTGGTGGTGGTGGTTGTTGTGAGAGGAGGGATAGTTGTGGGGGGATCTGGATAAAGAAAAAAAGGAGAATCAAACCCACAATGCTGAACACAGCGGTGATCAGTAACGACACAACAAAGGCGTGAAGACACTGACATGTTGTTTGATGACTTCTCCCTTTAAAATCCAAAGACTCCCCCCCACCGCCGGCCCCAGCCCTGCAAAGATTTATGTCTTATAATCATATCCCAAGGCCTTATTCGGAAGAGCTAAGAAAAGAAGAAAAGAAGAAAAGAAGAAAAGAGATTTGGGGGCTTCCCTGGTGGCGCAGTGGTTAAGAGTCTGCCTGCCAATGCAGGGGACACAGGTTCGAGCCCCGGTCCGGGAAGATCCCACATGCCGTGAAGCAACTAAGCCCGTGTACCCCAACTACTGAGCCTGTGCTCTAGAGCCCGCGAGCCACAACTACTGAGCCCATGCGCTGCAACTACTGAGCCCGCACACCTACAGCCCATGCTCTGCAACGAGAAGCCACTGCAATGAGAAGCCCGCGCACCATGACGAAGAGTAGTCCCCGCTCGCCGCAACTAGAGAAAGCCCATGCATAGCAATGAAGACCCAAACTAGCCATAAATAAATAAATAAATAAAATAAATTTCAAAAATTAAAAAAAAAGAAAAGAGATTTGTATCAGTGAAGTGAACTAGGGATGAGGAGATGAGAAGTAGAGAAGGGAGGAAAAATCACAACATATGACACACCCTCCCCACCCCCATCCAATTTCAAAGGGTGAGGTTACACCAACTCAGCCCCTGAGAGGGTCTGACGGTTGTCATTTCATTTTATGCTTTCACCGGTGGGAGAAAGGAGGAGATGGCGCTGATCTATCTAAAGGGCTCCTATCGGCCAAGGGAAAGTGTGTGCCTGCCTCTTGCTCTCTGACTGTTAACTTCATTATTCTCCATCAATACATCCCAGCAGGAAGTAAAACTACTTTTATACTTGTAATAAATACACAGAAGAGAGAATGTCACCACTAAATATCAAGTTCCAGGCATGTGAGATTTTACTGAGATTTTATTTTCTAAAAGTCAATAAATTTTACAACTTATAAATATTAATCAGTTCATCGCCTTTGCTCAAGCCTGACCTCCGTGGGCGACAATGATAAAACTGAAGAACGTTTCCATCTTGTAAACAAGAGAATGAAATATAAACAAGGCTTAACCCTCCAAGCCAGGAATCCGATAGGGAATCCTCTGTCAGGTGTCTGATATACCGTATATTCTTCTATCATCTTCAAAATTATTTGGGGGAAAAAAGAAGGCAAATATGAAAGAGAAAAAGAAATTCTCAGCCCAACTGATCAAACTGAATGTGTTAAATTGTCAGCAAGACTTTGACCTAAGCAATCATTCTGCTATAATAGAGCATAAGATGATTTGAAGGCTTTTGATTTTAAATTTTATCTAACGCCCATCAACTTTTTCTCCCTGACACATCTGGTGTCCTTTTATCGCCAAGTGAGCTCTCAGACTGTCTAATTAATACATCCAAACTTTAATTATATACTGTGTCTTTACTGGGTTTGGCGGAACTTCCTGGAAGTTTACGAAAACATTATCTTGGCGTTTGGTTATGAGGTCTGCTTAAAAGATTCCTACCGTTGATCAATAATCAGTTTTAAATTTCCTCACAAACTTCTCTCACACGTACACAAATGTGTGAGTTTGACAGGGAAGAATCAAGAGCAAACCTGTCTGTTTTAGGGGAGACTCTGTTCATTGAAGTTGGGGATGCCAGCAGTTTAAACGACTATTGAAAGCAGCCTCACACGAGTGCAAAAAAAGAATCCATTAAAAAAAATTCTCATTCTCTTCCAAGAAGTAGAAATGATTCATAATTTCAAACCACCTTGTTAGAAGAACGGGCAGTACACGTTCAGTCTTGCTTTTTGGAGTACTTTCTTATGGAGGCCACAGGTGGGGAAGCATTTTGTGACCTGGGAGACCACTGGATGCACCTACATCCTGCGGCAGGTGCAGGTACAGGTGCAGGTAGGGACTCAGGTGAGCGAGGGGCACCGGTCCCTGAAGACAACCTGCTCTCTCCACGCCCCAATTCAGCTGTACCCAGAGATGTGCCTTCTCTGTTCTGATTCAATGACAGTATTTATCACTGAAAAGGAACATCTGTAGCTGGTATGCTACAATGCTATTTCTGTCTCTATTTCAAAAAGTATTGGCACACAATGTGAGATGTCCACAATACAATCAAAGTGCACCTGAAGGTGATTTGAAATTACGATTACCAACAGGAGTGGAACAGAGACTAACGAGGGCAGAGACTTCAGAAAAAAGGTCACTAGTTCCTTTCATTTTGTGAAAATCACACACTTTCAATTATTTTCATCACTACTGGGGTAACTTGTCCTTCACATGTGGCTCAAGTGACCTAAATGAATTAGACTCCGTTACCAGGTGTAATGCCTAGATCTTTTCTAGCGAGAAGAGCAATGTGAGGTCACTATTTAAGAAAATACAGAGTTGGAGCTAATAAGCTGTGTTTGACACATAGACGCTAAAAGAACAAAACCAACTGGGGCTCAGGTGCTAACCAGATAGATTCGCCAAGTATAGAAGTTACTTCTGGAGAATTAAACATTTTAAAAGCATGTTAACTCTGAGTTCATAAAGAACTTTGAAAGCTACTGTAGTAGGACAATAAATTGGCTTTGAAAAGAAAACCTACTCACCATCTTCTCAAACTGCTAGAATATTTTATTACTAGACAAGCAACACCTCAGGTGAGTATTCTAGCCTGTCACCCCAGGCATTACTGCTAGTACAGGTTACAGAAGGGAGGTAGCATATTGTGTATCTAGCAAATTCCTAGACCAGGCGAAGTGCACCATCTTGGGTCGGGGAGATAGGTGGATGTAGATGTGCTTGCCTACATGGGCAGGTCTCTGTTTCCTGGCTTTCAAATAATGCATTCTGGCCCAGCGAGTTCATTCCCAAACGACAATCTTGCATTGGAGGGAACTGTTCTACCGGGAAGCAGAGAGAGTAAGAGAAACTACAAAGAAAGACACACATTTTACTGTAGACTTTGGAGTCAAAGTTATCGTGGCTCTGAAACATATTTTAGTAACCGTGTGAACTTGGGCAACTTATGTCACCTTTCTAAGCTTCCTTTTATCATCTGTAAAATGGGATGATGATGGCGCTTACCTCCTCATGTTATCGTGGAGATCAGAGGTGATCATGCATGTAAAACTGTCACCCTAGTGCATGGAGCGAAGTGAGCAAGCCCTCCATGAATGCTAGCCAGAGCTAGGATCCAAAATTATTCGAATCTGTCTGTCTATCAAATCCACAAAACGCTTCTCATCCTGAGATGTCGGAACAGTGGGTACAATAAATCAAAATTGTTTTTCCAGATAACTGAGTCTTCTGAATCAAGGAACACATAATAGACTGGTGGAAATTTGTCTCTGCTTTTCATAATCTGCCGTTTTTAAAAAGAGCTGAATGAAAGTCGTCTGTAAACCTGGATAACAGCAAGGCTGGGGCCTCGCATGAGGCTCAAACCCTGATGTTGATCATGGGAGTGATGTAGAAGCAAAAGGGGGATGGCTGGAAACGGGGTACTCGGCACCGCCTTGCACCTACACGGAGAGCCATGCCCTTCACTCTGATCTCCTTAACTACCGGGGAGAATTAATGCTATTATGTGTAGACCACAGACAACATGGGTAGTGTGCAAAGAAATCACACCTCAGAAGTCTATACATAAAGTGATTAGATGTGAGCCTTTAACTTTGCATTATGCTAAGGAAAACAAAACTCAGGTACAGGCTAAAGATTATATTTTAATATCCATGTAGATATGAGGGAAAGCATGCTTCTATTTCATCAAAGAGACTGCTACTCCTATTTTCTTCATAAGGAAAGTGGCCAGGTTCTAAGACGTTATGGTGTAAATATCCCATATGTAGATTTACGTGTGTATATGTGTATATTCACATACACTTACACTTGGATTATTTACATGGCTCACATGAAGAGAGAAATGCACACACGTTCATATATTTACAAGATACTGAAATTGTCATGCCTATGGTTACTCATTCTGTGTCATGTCAGCTCATGACTATTTTTCCTGGTGTAAAAGTAACCGAGAGAGTGAACTGGACAGAAGAGACTCAATTCGTCATCATAAGAAGAGACAGGCAGTGCAGTCCTCAACTAAACAGAGAATATTCACCAGACACAAAATTGACCATGAGCTATAAATGGGAAATAAAATTGACCATGAGCTATAAATGGGAAATAAGTTTAAAATGGCTAGTACAAGTAGGTGCACAATAAATATTTGTTGACTAGAAAGTGAAAATCATGATCATATGCTTTAATAATCCTGCAAAAAGATATTAAGAAAACAGACAAATTTTTTAAAAAAGCACTTCTGTCTAAAGCAGCAGCTATAGGTGGTTAACAGAGCTACCAAGGACCTTCTATTTTTTTTCCAAGTATTTACTGGCTTGCGACATATGGAAAGTAATAGCTTCATGCTGAAAATAGGATAGTTCTGCTCATCAAAGCAGGAGAAAGGCTAGCCCAGGTATCATCAGAAAATACCACTGGGAATAGAATTTCTGAGCTGAAAAGCCATTAATTGGTGAGGTTGAATTTCGCAGTCATTATTTCTAACATAATCTCCATAGTGTGCGCCTGAGGACAAAGCTTTCCTACTCAGCATGACCAGAGCCTGTGATCTAGAGGGAAGCCCCCAGGATTAGAAGGGGAGAAGAAAAGTCACTGTCCGCCTAGTGGTAGCACTGGGGTCCACCTTGGGCCAGGCTTCTTTAATTCTTGAAGGAAACAAACTGGTTTTTTTGGTTTTCAACTTGACCAAAAGCTCTAGGAGTGAATCATAAGCAGCAGCTACATAATAAATGAGTCAAATGGAAGAGGGCTTCATCTTCTCACGTACCGTATACATACAGCATATAATCCGAATGAGCTTTCCCCACTATGTTTGAAGCCTCACAGCGGTATGTACCATTATCTGTTTTGTTTAGGTTATTGATGAACAGGTTGGGCCCCGACAGTACGGCGTGTTGAGGCATTTCATCATCGACTCTCACCCAAGTTACCATCACAGGCCTGCAGAGGGAATGGGAGAGAGACAGGTTGCATTATGCTTTCCCACCAAGATGTCTGCATCAAACCTCTCACCCACACAGTAAATGAATCCCATGCAGGATGACACAATTAAAGAGGACCTATTTTAAGTTCAGAGAATTATAGCTGTGAAGGCTTCACAAATCTGTTTGGAATATAATTTTAAAAAAAATATTATCGGGTGTTGAAAAACTTTCAACAGACCAGAAGCAGGAGTCTCCTTATTTCCAAGTCACCTTCAACAAATCAGCAAACAAACCAACATGCCCCATTTTTATGCCCTGCTGTGTGCTTTCACACGAATTCAGACAGGACAGAGCTCCCCCATGGTTAATCATCTCATTAATAAGGGCAAAAAAAACTCAAATCCTGGGCTAGTGATACATGCATTAACCTCATGGTTACTAACACGCCGAGATAGTGGCATAGAAAGTTGTGATATTTCAGTGGATTTCGAGTTTCGCAGAAAGAAATGGACTTTTACAGCTGAATAGTGCTTTCTTTGGCCTCTGCTGTTTGAAAAAAAATTACCTCTTCTCATTCTGGAAAGAGGTAGTCACTTCCTGTCCCCTTACCCCCTACCCATAACACACCCTCCGCCAACCCAAGACCCCACCGCACCTTCCGAGGCCCCAGGCCACCTTATCTATGTGTTCCTTGGCAAAATGCCGGTCTTCCCTGGCTCTCCAAGGCCCTCACACTGCTCCCCTTCCCCTGTGTGTGCACCTGCAGGCCCCCAGCTCGAGGGACAGGCTCCCAGATCAATGGCTGTAGAGTGACAGCACCTCCATGTGAACTCTTGGGCTCCTATGGCACTTGCTCATCACAGGGGAGTTTATTTTCGTGATTTAAAGACCACATTTGTATCCACCAGGAAAAACCAAATTTCACAAGATGCTCCAGGGCCCAAATTGCACACACACAGAGTCTTTTTCAAACTCACTGAATTTATAATCGTTCGAGGCCGCCCCTATGAAATGGAGGCCACATCTAGGGCTGGGCCTGAAAACTGCCATTTCCAAGGCAAGGCCACAGAGATTCGGGCACAGAAGCAGCTTCTTTTCATTTCCTGAACTACCTCTAGGAGCAGCATCAGAACCAAAGACCTGTGCTTCATATGAATGGGCACTCAAGACAGCCCTGTCAAGTAGCATTCCGGTTTTCCAGTGGGATGTGAAGTCACAGTTTTTCTTTAATGACACATGAGTTTGTTATCACAACGCAGTAAATTATTTAAAAATGAGCCCTGCATCCATCCTCCTCGCAGGCAATGGCGAACGGCTCGGCCTGGCAATCAGACCTACTGTCCCGCTGCTTGACAGCTGAAACCATCAATGGGGGTAAATGCTGAGAACATTCACAACATTTAACAGCAAGTTAAATTACCATTTTTATTGTATGCAATTTCTTGAGAAAATAAATAGGTGATATGCTAGAAGGGCTAGCAGTCAAGTAACCCGTGCTTTGCTCAGACAACCGTGGACACGGGCCGATTTGAGAGGAACAAGCAAATACCCTCTCTGGCATCAATGTCCCGAAGGAAACATACAATTTACTGTCCCCGTGGCACATTCGACTGAACACAGTACCTTCTTCAGGGGAAAAAAATATAGAGACAAAATAGAGGTTAGCAAGCCATAGTCTGTAAATGTAGTTAATGTGGCTGGTACTGTAAGTGGCAAGAGGCCTGAGAGAATTTAATTTTTTTGCCACTGGATTGTTTTGGAAGGAAGGCAATTTGCTACCTGGGGCCTAATTCCAACAGTTTACACAAAGAAAGAGCTGAATCTTTTGCAGTGTTCAAAGCAGAAGAAGACTGCTTTGGTAAAGCTGGAAGTACTTAAAACCAAATAACCTCGAACCACCCAAGGAAAAGCAAAGCAGAAGCAAGACCATCTCCTCCTCCCTAAAGGCCATCTTTACAACTCCAAACGGTGAGTAGAGAGAGAAGCAAATCCTCGCCCCTGGAGAAGGACACACAAAATAGGGAGGGCTCACGTGGGAAGAGAGCCCACTGCAGCCAGGCTCCCTCTGGCTCTCTGTTCTCTCAGAGATCAGCGCTTAGCTGTCATGGGGAGAATTCTTTCCAGAGACTTGGGGGAAGCTTTGTGAAAATGCTCTGAGATCCTTGTATGAATATGCTAGTTAGCAAAACTCTGAGAGGGGGAAAAATCATAGCATGGGGACAGCAGAGGGAGCTCAATGCTGTTTTTTGTTGGGGACCAATAAAAATCTGAGTGCTCCCCCACACTACGTTGACCTGTTGTTCCATGTGAAATGGATTGTTTTTTCCCTCAGAAACAGTTAAAAACAATCTTCACTCTATTAGAAAGATGAAAGGGTTCTTCCTCCTCCCCAAACGAAAGGGAATAAATAGCTAAAGTGGTACCACCACATGGCTTTCGCTTTATTAGTGATAATACATGTAGTTTCTCGAATTCACTTTCATTAATTTAGCAGGGGCAAGTGACGTAGCTTTTTTTACGCTTTTCAATAAAATAAGAGTGTAAGTCTTTTCCCTTATGCAGTATGTATACATATTCCTTGAGAAAAATTCCCAAACCATTCCTCACTAACAAAAATATTTCTAGTAGTCACTTTTCCTTGAGGGAAGAAGCAAAATGAAAAGTAAGGCAAATTCATTTGCCTACAGCTAGCCCTAAACACAGCAGCTTAATTTAGGACTGAAAACCATCTTTCCAACAGCTTAGTTAGACATTAACACAGAAGGTAGCAGAGATATCATTAGATTGTGGGCCCACTAAAAATTTATTAGGATTATTTTATGTGGGTGAGAGAAGATAGTTCTGATGATCATGTTGATGATAATAAAAGAGAATGAGCTGAGATTTCAATCTTAGCTGGCATTTCATTTTTCTCCCAATTCTCACCCTTAAGAACCACAGATATTTATCCCCCTTTTCACTGAATATTCTTTTAGTTCCTGAAAAATCTTCCATCCTTTACAGCAGGAGACAGGTGACAGGCCAATGAGTTGTGAATGCACATCTGTGTGTTGTGGCATTTACTGCTCATGACCCTCTGCCAACCTTGGCCTTCAGAACTTACTGGGGCTTCCCGATGGCTTCACATGTTAACTCAAGCGCGTCCCCTTCCCGGGTTAGGCCTTGTAGAGGATAAGTCATCTGAATATGCACTTGAGGCTTATCTGTGTGACGACAACACAAAGTATAATGTTTAGCAAATGGTATCATCAGTCAGAACCAGACTTGCACGCTGTCACAAACCCCATACGACCAGCACTCACGCACTTCCCATCCTCATGCCTTCAGTAAAATCCTTCTAATTAGTAAGTGATCCTGGCATTTGCTCAAATTAAACTGACTAATAACTCTAAGAAGTGAACCACGAATAGATAAGAGATTCATAAGCCAACCATGCCACATCAAACATTTCCTGCAAAATACATTTTGTTACATTTAAGTTTATCTCCAGACTCACTCAAGCTAAAGGAAACTCATTTGCCTTCATGCTGAGGTGAAGCCACAGATATCTGCGGTGCTGAGAATGGACACATTTTATCATAGATCATATATTACTATCTGTGCTCAGAATGGATACATTTTAGCATAGATCATATATTACTATGCGACAATATGTTGTGACACTGTATATTAATAAGTGTGCCACTTCTATGCTCTTGTTTTCAAATGGGAAAGGCAAAACTTCTGAATTCTACTCAAATGTCTAAGAATAAAGAACTGGGAGGTTTTGGTGGCCCCTAACGAAACTCTATGATGGCTCAACGTAAACATATCAGAAGGAAGGAAACTGACGGTTACCGAGTCTACTATGGTAGGAACCATCCTTGGTGGTGGAGAAAGCCCAGTTTTAGGGACGAGAACATTAGTACCTAGAGAATGATGTAGGTTGTCCAAGGTCATAGAGATAACATAATGAGAGATAGCCCCATGAAATGTATTTTGGAGGGATTATTGATTCAAACCCACATTTCCTAATGGCAATACATAATTAAAGCCAAGTATACTGAGTATAGCTTCCTAATGCAGTCAAGTATTTAGGTATTCCTAAGTGATGTATTCCTAGGCGTAAGTGAATACTTTAGTGATGTAGGTATCCTTATTTCCACTAGCTATTTAAAAACTGTGTTTGTGAGTTTGTGGGGCTGTGGGTATGAGAGAGGAACGCTAGGAGGTACAGGGAATGGGGAGGGAAGGGGGAGGGGTTGGAATTAACTTAGATACACACACAAATACATTTACAAATAAAACCTGAATGGAATTGGGAGGGTTTTTTTTTCCCTTTGCTGAACTAATAAGCTATTAATCCCGAAATCATTTTTCTCATTTAATTTCATGACTTTGTAAATGTATATCTTTGGAAATGTACCCAAGAGGTAAAAAATGTGAGAGGGCAAGACATCAATTGGCTGAAAAGTCAAAACAACTGCCATAACTTTACTTTCTCGGACAATCACACCACCCAAACGACAGCCCCTTGGCCTTTTACAAGCAGTGGTTCGCTCACTATCATTCACCCTGTGGTATCAGGGGGCAAAGAGAAATATGGCGGGGCTCAACCATCTCTACCTGTACACAGCCAAACAAGCTGCACGAGGTCCTCTCTAGGGATGGCTGTTTTCTGGATGTATTTTTACAGTCGTGTTACTAGCACTGGATCTTTCTGTCTCTGAAAACCACATGGCATTCAAAACCTTTTAAGGGAGGCTTCTTGTACATCGGTGGGCACTGTACACTGAATTGGTAATGCTTTCTGAGGAGCTAAGTCACTTGCCAGAGAACATAAGTTAACTGGGACTGAAAGCTCCAGCTGACCCCTGAAAATAACACGACTCTATTCTTAGACTTGTTGGCAAAGGCAATGTTTAAGAGGAAAATGGCCTAGAGGTCTCCAGATACTGATAGCTGGGTGGGGAAGCTAATCATTAAAGAAGGCAAAAATACTCAAAAAGGATAAACAGGATGACCTTAAATGAGCACTGGTTGATGGGCAAGTGTCCTGGGCACCCACCTTTGAGAGCTACAGACAATACTGTAGGCTAAATACAACCATTGGGTGACACATGTGGGTCTATTATTTTTGGTGGTATAATACACTTGCACACGAGCTAGTTGGTAAAGTTTATTAAAAAAACAACCCACAGGGCTTCCCTGGTGGTGCAGTGGTTGAGAGTCCGCCTGCCGATGCAGGGGACGCGGGTTTGTGCCCCAGTCTGGGAAGATCCCACATGCCGCGGAGCGGCTGGGCCTGTGAGCCATGGCCACTGAGCCTGCACGTCCGGAGCCTGTGCTCTGCGACGGGAGAGGCCACAACAGTGAGAGGCCCACGTACAGAAAAAAAAAAAAAAAAAAAAAAAGACCACAAGATATCCAAAAAAAAAAAAAAATGGTAGAAGGTTATGCCACTGAAAACACAGACAACAAAATACCGGCTCCCTTACAGTTCATGCTCAGAAACAGCAGCACTTCTGGAGTTCCTGGTTAGGGAACCTCTGTCATCCTTATCCAGGAACCATTCTGAGGAAAGCTAAATTTAAAGCCCCCAATTTGGGCTGAAATGTAACATTTTCTTATAGGTTA
This sequence comes from Mesoplodon bidens, assembly GCF_964165515.1. Taxonomy (NCBI): domain Eukaryota; kingdom Metazoa; phylum Chordata; class Mammalia; order Artiodactyla; family Ziphiidae; genus Mesoplodon; species Mesoplodon bidens. The sequence goes on along the minus strand of NC_138164.1, from coordinate 17,105,994 downwards.
ATCTCTGATCCACAGAAGGTCTACATTTTCCATGCACTGCCGACTTCGGCCCATTAATTAAGGAGAAGCAGAATGCTTGCTGGCCGATGTGGAAGGCTCTTTTGTCCTTTTTTCTCCTTTGTATAATTTACAAGCAAACAGAGAGAGTATATTTTTCAGCACAGTGCACTAAGGGTTTTTACACGCTCAACTTCCATTCATAATAAAGACGGTGCTGAAAATCTATCCACCCTGCCTTTTCAGTACCACTGAGTTTGTTTTAGTTAAATGCTTTTTATGTTCCTAATGGCTGTTTGCCAGTTGTCAATTACTCACATAAATTAGGAATAACAAGCTAAGGCCTGGCTATACCTGGATTTTACGTTTAAAAAAAATCATATACTAAGCCATAGGAAGTACACCTTCAATTTTGATAACTGACTTTCCCAATTTACTCTCTAGGTTTCTGGAGAAACATCTACCATCTACTTATGGGTACAGCTGCCACAGTTCCCTTAATAGGTCGCTGGAAAGGTAAACATTCATCTTGCTTGTATTATACAGAAAAATGTCCTCCTCTGTTGGCACATGCAGTATTTATAGGCATATTATGCGACTGTGGGCAGCTGAGCTATCTTCACGCCCAGCCTAGGAGCCAAACAGAGGGTGTGTGTGCCAAGATCCATCTCTGGGCAAAGGAAACTTAAAAAACAAATTCAATTCCCCCTCCTCTGCCCTGAAAGAGGAACTTGAGCCTTCCCAACAGGTGGGATAGAAACCCTGGGACTCCACTGGCACCTCTAGAACCCAGGGCTGCTCAATTTTCCCAGGATGATCCTGACCACAATCCGAGTATGTCAAAAGACTGAACAATCCAGATGGCTGATTGAATAGCCCAGAAGCTCATCATTTATATTTTAATTATGTTCATAAATCAAACGGTGGGTTATAACCCACCAAATCTTTTCTGAAACAGAACCAGACTCCAAGATTTATTTTGAAGTAATGAGGTAAGGCCCAGAACATTTTCTGGGTTATCATTTTACGCCTCGGTTGGTACTGGAAAGCACAAGGCTAAAAGCCAGATGACACTTTCTGCCCAAGTGCAATAACTGTCTAGAAATGTACTGCAGAATGGCTTAATGTCACTATAAAATGGAACTGCTATATAAAAATAAGAAAAATAGTTTGGTCTGTGCACTCATGGAACATTACAGTTACAGAGATGGTACCACCAACAGCTAATAAATTAGGTCAAGGGATCTGAGGTTTTCATAATACACTGTAATTTTTTTAAAACCCCGTAAAAGACATTTAGCAAGACTATTACAGCAGACAAAATTCGTCCATTGGTCAAAGTCGCACAGAGGGTTAAATACCAGGAGGCTTTAGGTCACACTACAGTAGCAGCCAATTTAAAAAATCATATTAGAAAGACATTCTGATTTGATGAGACTTTCTTTAAATGGACTTTGCTCTCTCTATAAAGGGAAAAAATATATATATATATAAAAGGAAACTCTTAAAGAGGTTAGAATGGCTTGCTGGCAGATTACAATTGATTTCATGCTAGTCTGACCTTGTACCATATTCTATGATCTTTTCAGAAGATGAAACTCAAGACTCTGGAACCTGTATTTCACTTTCCTATGTAAATGAAAAGTCACAGTCTCCTTCTCTCTAGATTACCGCACTAACATATCAGGTCTTTAAAATTTCTTAGTTAAAAAAAGTACACTGCGGTTTCCTTTTGCCTGGGGTATTATCCTCCCCATGTACCAGAGAGGAGCATTGCTGAGATAAGAGGGAAGGCGCCCTGACACCGCGGCAGGAGGAGACCTGTTAGCCCAGGGGCTCCTGACGCTTTCCCTGCCTGAGATTTTCTAAATTGGGGGACGTGGGCCTCAAATGTTCATTGATGCGCTGACTGCAAGCAGGCCCAGGAACCCAAGTGCAAATCTGTTCCTGCAGGCTCTTTGCATCCCTTGCTTAGATTTCATCCAACATTCTGAAACACCTGTTAGAGGGAGACTGGATGCCTGTCGACCAAGTGTTCATTGTTTTGGGCCTACCAGGGAGAACTCAAGGGCAGTGTGGGCCCAGATGGAATCAGGATGGCTGGGAGGATGGTTTGGGTCAGTGCCTGTGCATTCAGGTGGGGAGGCACTGACAGAAGGGTCTTTGTCAATCATGGGGGATTACTGCAGTTTGGAGGAGCACGACAATGCCCAGATGCACCTGAGATTTGGTGAGTATTAGGGGCTGCTTGAGCTCAGAGCAGAATCCACTGCTATAACATGGCTGCCTAAGCTGATGGGAGAGCCCAGCTTTGCTCTGAGGGAGGGCAATGTACCACAAGGTCATTGGGGCTGATGTATCACGAGGTCATCGGGGCTGGTGAGAGAACACAGTCACAGCGAGCTCTCAGAGGACTTAAAGAGAACATCTTGCAAAAGGTTTGCTTCCCATTGTCATAATACATTCACGAATAATTTTCACTGCCATTTATTTTGTTTGTTTGCAAGGTGAAGGACCTCCTGGACCTGCTGTTACATCTGTTGTATGAATCGGAGCACTTAAACTGCTCTTTTTTTTTTTTTTTTTTTGCGGTACGCGGGCTTCTCACTGTTGTGGCCTCTCCCATTGCGGAGCACAGGCTCTGGACGCTCAGGCTCAGCGGCCATGGCTCACGGGCCCAGCCGCTCCACGGCATGTGGGATCCTCCCGGACCGGGGCACGAACCCGTGTTCCCTGCATCGGCAGGCGGACTCTCAACCACTTGCGCCACCAGGGAAGCCCTAAACTGCTCTTCTTGAGGAGGGCTGAGCTATGATGAGTGGGATGAGTCAAACCTGGGGGGACGGATGTGGGACCGAAGAGCATGTGCCACATTACACAGTAAGATGCAGTTTCCTCTTGTTGCAACTTGTAAGTAGTTTTGTGGATATTGAAATTACTGTTTACCCAACAGAATCAAATTTTATTCTGTGATGTTGTGGCAGAGAGTAGTTTCCAGTGCCTTTGAAGTGGGGTGCACACTCACCCACACAGCACTCTTCCATATCTTTGAGAAATCTTCAGAATTAGAAAGTGAACACTGGGTGAGAAAATTCTCATAGCAAGATTTTCTGCACAAGCACGTTAGCTCTGTAACAAGAAAAGTTTTTGTTTTTTGTATCCCTGGTGCCTACAACAGTGTTGGTGCCTGGCACATAGTAGGCATTCAATACATATTTACCAAGTGAATGAATGAATGAGAAAGTGGGGAAACATTGGGGCATGGACTTCTAGCTCTGCTACCGGTTAAACAAAAACAAAACAAAACCAAGCAGACCATGAATCCCTCTAAGCACTGTTATAAGACAGACAAGGCACATTAAAATTTTCAAGTGTTTATTTGAGCATCCATTTGAACAGGGCAGCCCAAACTGAAAATGCTCCAATAGGAGCTGGGGGAAAGGTTTTAATAGAAAAGACACGGAAGTAAAGCAAGTGAATTATTTGATTGGCTAGAGCTTGAGCAGTTGCCTTTTTGGGGGAAGCCTGGTTAGCCGTTTGTGATTGGCTGGGCTTAAGTTTCATTGCCTTGGAGTGCACTGGCTTTGGTTTAGGTTTTGGTTTGCCTACATAAGCTACCAAGGTATCAGAGTCACCTTATTAGATTGGTCTAATGTCCTCCTTGTTTAATCACTTTAACAGTCCTCGTTGCAAAATACAATTCTATTTTTCTTTTAGAAGGTTAATCCAGCTCCCAAAATTTGATGTTCAACACGCATGTCTGATTTACATACTTCCACTTCACTACACATTTATTTAGCATTTTGGGTATATTTCAAGGTGAAATATAATTTGAAATATAATTCAAATGTACATTTGAAATTTTGGGTATATTTCAAATGAAATCATAAAGAATGTTGTTGAAACATTCTTTTTATTTATTTTTTGTTAACCAGCTTAAGCATAGGAAGTTTTATTTGTTTGTTCAACATTTTTTAAAACATACGTTTTTTTAAATTGAAGTATAGTTAATTTACAATGTTGTGTTGGTTTCAAGTGTACAGCAAAGGGATTCAGGTTTACATATATATATATATATATATATATTCTTTTTCATATTCTTTTCCATTATAGGTTATTATCAATACAAGATATTGAGTATAGTTCCCTGTGCTATACAGTAGGTCCTTGTTGTTTACCTATTTTACATATAGTAGTGTGTATATGTTAATCCCAAACTCCTGATTCATCCCCCACTCCCCCCAGTGATCCCCTTTGGAACATTCTTTTTAGATTTTGAGATGTTAGCTTTACAACCATTTAACCTTCCACAGAATCAAAATCTGACCTTGAGTTAAAAACCATTAAGAGCGCATATTAGAAGACTAGTTTCACTACATAGTATTCAACGTCCACACGCATCTTTTCCAAATACATTAGGTCAGACAGCGAGATGTGGGAAGACAGATGTGGGAAGAGGCCTCTTTCTACAGGGTGTGCCTTCAGAAGGCAGGGAGGATGGCAAAGTCTCCCTTCCCTAAGAGTCATGTCATTCAAGTCTTGCTCACAGTGGAGTTGGCCCAATATTTACTCTTTGTTTTTTGAGTATTAGTGACTCAGCCTCCCGCCCCCTTTGGCACTGCAGAATGCCTCACTAACACTCTATAGAGTTAGTGGCATCAGGAACTTGGACCCGCTTCTACTGTGTGTTAACACAAAAAATGAGAGGTTAAAACATTAGTTTGAATCAGGGGGGTCTCCATGCCTTGATTATTTTTCAGGAGGAATAATAAATACTGAAATAACTTCCCTGGAACTCAATTCATTGCTCTAAAAAAATAAAAGAAAGGGAGAGTGGGAGGAAGAGCATACTCTGTTTAAAAAAAAAGAGACCGGAGGGGCTTCCCTGGTGGCGCAGTGGTTGAGAGTCTGCCTCCCGACGCAGGGGACACGGGTTCGTGCCCCGGTCCGGGAAGATCCCACGTGTCGCAGAGCGGCTGGGCCCGTGAGCCATGGCCGCTGAGCCTGCGTGTCCGGAGCCTGTGCTCCGCAACGGGAGAGACTACAGCAGTGAGAGGCCCGTGTACCGCAAAAAAAAAGAGAGACCGGAGATCAGAGAGCAACAGGCCAAATATGAAAACGCCAGCTATTACGCTTTGAAGAATATAACCTGGGAACAGAATTGCTGGGGGAGAGGATGGGCTATGGGAGCTGCCGTGGTAAATAAACTGTGTCTTATCCTCCGCTCCATACAGGAAAGATTTTCCCATTTCCAGGTTTTTCTCCCTCCTTCACTGCAGGACACTATCGATACCAGAGAAACATTTATTTTGGCACAAAGAACAGGTTTTGATCATCTCCCTCAATGCCCAATTTTCCCCCAATCTAGGGAATGAAAGAAAAAAGATTCTAGCCTTCTGTGGACCCTCGATGAACAGGAATATGGATTTACAAAATACCTGGCTACATTGAGTCAATAAAACTCATTTGGAAAATGATGTCCACGAACACAATTAACTGGCAGATGATAATCAGAGCAGGGAAGGCGTTCAAACACCCATTTTTTGAGTCTTTGGTTTCATTCTCCCTTTCAAAACATATCTCTTAAATTTTTTTTTTCAGATATGCACACACACAAAACCCTCACTAGATGAGGATTTTTGCAAAACATTTTAAAGAGCAAGGCTACGATGGGGGAAAGCAAAAGACACACAGCAGTAATTCCAGAGCTTTGGATTCACCTCGGTCCAGAGTAAGGCTTCCCCCCTTGCACAGCAATCTGAATTCCATACTGAGGGTCACACCTTTTCTTTGAATTCCCAGCTTATGTCGCTATGTGTTTCCACCTTGATGCTATTTAGACAGTTTTCTTTTAACGCGCAGACAGTGAACTGTTCTCCTTTAAACAGGCTTTTATTTGACAAGTGTATGTTCACTCAGATTTGAAGCTCCACTAACCGTGCTACAATTCTACCACATTCTGCTATAATCAACCCTATTGTAAATTTGAGCAACGCTATATACACAGACATTGGAAAGAAAAAACTGCACAGAAAGAGTTTAGGGTCATATAGCTCAGAACATTAAAAAGCAAAACCGTTCTCTGCCTAACATCTAAGGAAAGAGAGCTTTGAATTCCAGCTCGCGCGCACAATTACTTTCTTTTTTAAACATTTAACTGCGTGCTGCCGTATCCTTGCTGAGTCTCAGAATGAAAGCTAGAAAACTAAGAGCCCTACTGTATGTTCTTCCTTCCCAGCAACGGTCCTATGAGAAAACCTTATTAATGAGCTTGCAAACGAGCACCCAACAGGGAACTGCCACAAACAAGAGCAGCTAATGCCCCGGAAAATCAAATAACGGAACACTTGGCTGATTGTGGTGCCTTTCATATTTATAATAAAAAAAGGGAGGGGCGACTTTAATTCACGAATTCTGAGAGGTCAACACCTTGCTGAACAAAACAACTCACTTATTTATGTTCAGAAGTCTCCAGATGATAAATTATATTGATGTTAATCACTTCAATGCATGCTACACAATTAATATCTGTACTCGCCAAAACCTTAAGGATTATTTAAAGTATGACCGCACACACATCTGGCTGATTTTTCACATAATTGGGCACCACAATTTCTCCTGGTACCACATACAAGTGTCTTAACAAACAAACGCTGCAAAATTCTGTGTTCGATTAATTAGGACTTAAATCCACACGACAAAAGGGATTCCAAGTTGGAGCTCAAGCCTTGTCTTCTAGACAATATGGTGGCTCTCCGTGTCAAGGGGAGTGTGCAACGCTTCCCTTCATTTTATCCCTCCTCCTTGCTCCTGTCATTTTTAAAGTAAGATATTTAGTGGCATACAATGTAGGTTTTCATTTCCTTTTTAAAAAATAGTATTTTCTAAAAGGACATAATTTATACAGCATTCAAATCCATTATCTGTCATTTTACTCTGTTCTTATCCTGATTAATATCCATCCATCTTAGATGAGGTAGAGAGAGGTTTCCAAAAAACTTCATGTCGCAAAATGGGCCAAGGTTGAACTGAGTATACTTAACACCAATCCTATCGGGTTAGATTTGCCTTGAAGGTAGTCTCATTTCCCCAGAGTAGAGTAATTCTTAATCTGAGGTCCATGGACCAGCTCAGGATGTCCTGGTGATAAACTAATGTTTATCACTGATAGTATAAGAAATCTTTTTAGGTGGCAAAGGAAAGGACATTAAAAAATAATAGTTGTGGGCTTCCCTGTTGGTGCAGTGGTTGAAAATCCGCCTGCCGATGCAGGGGACACGGGTTCGTGCCCCGGTCTGGGAAGATCCCACATTCCGCGGAGCGGCTGGGCCCGTGAGCCATGGCCGCTGGGCCTGCACGTCCGAAGCCTGTGCTCCGCAACGGGAGAGGCCACAACAGTGAGAGGCCCGCGTACCGCAAAAAAAAAAAAAAAAAAAAAAAATATATATATATATATATATATATAATAGTTGTATATTTATTTTAAAGTTTACTAGATAGAATATACATAGCAAATGAAACTCATAATTTTACAGGTGTTTTTACACAGGTCTTGGTTAGGTTAAAGCAATAAAATGACTTAAAAATTCTAAATGTGATACGAACACAGATGACCTGTGGATTTGGTAAAACTTGTGAAAGTGGCCCTTGAATACCCAAAATTAGGAAAACTGTAAATACATTCCTTATACTGGAAGTAAAATGTGGTGAATGTCATCATTTCCAGCTCTATAGCTGTCAAAGGATTTTAAAGGGGTCAACGATCCCCGAAAGTTTAAGAACTGCTGAGTCCAGAGTTTGGGCCAATTAAAAAATAATGGTCTAATGTTACTCCTCACAGAGTATCCAAAATAATTCATGCACACTGGCTACTGAATCTCATGCATTCAAGTATCTCTTCTTTTTTCATGGCCATCAAGAATGTACATATGTGTTTAACTGAGTCACTTTGCTGGACAGCAGAGACTGGCACAACACTGTAAATCAACTACACTTCAAAAAAAAAAGAGAGAGAGACATGGTGTGGCTTGTCCGCATAGAGGGGCCTCCTATGGGATGAATGGAGCTGAACCCCCAACACCACTGGCCAAGGTCTGAGAAAGTTCTAGTGCCCAATGACTGATTGCCTTGAGCACCTGAGACATGAGGCTTTTCGTTGTCCATAGCTGCTGGTGTTCAAGGAGAGTAAAGCTGGTAGGTAATGAAGTAGAGAATTCCAATGTGTCTGAAGATGCTACGTAAGGAATTCCTGGCTGACTCCGCAAATTTTTCAGTAGTGCTCTAGAGAGGGAGGGTAGTGAACGTCAGGTGACTTTCTTGAGCATGAAGCATCGTATTAAGATGCCAGATCAGACTCTAAACTCCATTCAAATTAACACATTGCTTTGTAATTCTTAATCTTCTTTTATGCAAAAAGACATTTTTCCTTATATACATTCCAAGAAATGGAATATCAAAGGATAAGATGTTTGTGTGGCTTATGCTGGGTAAAAGAACAGAGCCTCCCATAACAAGGTTATGTTAAAGTTAAAAATGACCCAGGGATGTGTCTTCAATTTGGGGAAGGCATTAAAGTCACTTTCCTGCAGTTAAGGGCTCACAGTACTTTGTAAGATTGAAGTCAAATGGATTCAGATATGCAGCTTTATTCCTTTTCTTAGAAGGACAAATCTCACTTGAATCTTCAAAAGAAAAGGCTTTATAAAGATCATTGGCAAGTCTTCCAAGGGGTAGAAGGTGTAGTGCTTGAAATATTTTGCATTTGGGAATGAGTGTAATTTTGTAGGTGGGTGGGGCTATATTCTATTTAGAAGATGCTCTGGGAAACTAAGAGTTTAGGAGTGGGAACTGGGTGAACAGCTACTCAGGTCTCACAAAGGAGCTAATGTATTATTAAAGCTAATGGGCCCCTACAAGGAAAGTTAATGGATATTAAGTTTGCTTAAATGAATTACATATTAACAAAGTCACAAGAAATCTACTATCTGCCAATTTAGATAATATCTGATCTTTTCTGTTTTCCCATTATAGGGACATTACACCACAATAGTTTTAGTGATATGAAAATTATAAGCATGATACCCATAATGAAGCTACATAATGAAGTAGATGAAATGAATTAACAAGAAAAACTGGCATTATGTAATGTTAAATTGAGCCAAGCTCACAAAGTGGAATGGGGTGGCTTCGCAGAAGCAACTTTTTATAACTTTCTCCATCCCCTGTTTTGCTCAGGCAACCTAAGCAGGTGATACAAATCATAGGGGGATTAATGGTGCCCACCCCTGCCACCACCAAATACATACCTAATTCCTAACCTCTGGAACCTGTGACTGTGGCCTTATTTGGAAAAGGATTCTTTGCAGATGTAATTAAGTTAAGGATATTGAATTGAGACCATTCTGGGTTACCCGGGTGGGCCCTAAGTCCAATAACAAGCGTCCTTATAAGAGACACACAGAGAAGAGAAGAAGGCCAGGTCAAGATGGAGACAGAGAGTGGAGTGATGTGGCCACAAGCCAAGCAACACCTGGAGCCACCAGAAGACAGAAAAGGCAAGGAAGGATCCTCTCCCTAGAGCCTTTGGAGGGAATTTGGCCCTGCCGACACCTTGATTTCAGACTTCTGTCCCCTAGAACTGTGAGAAAATAAATGTCTGTTGTTTATTAAGCCATTAAATTTGTGGCAATCTGCTATGGCAGCCCTAGAAAATTAATAGAATAATTCATAGAGAGTAATGTTTTTCCTTTATCTGATGCCCAATCATTGACATCCAATCAAACTCTTGTAACATTTTCACTAGGCACACTCAAATGCCACCTGGAATTTTGCAGAGGTCAAGTTACAGAAGTCTTTTGATAAAAAGTGAGAAGCTGGCTACTCGGCCACAACTTTGGTGCAAGGATAATTTTGTGCAGAAAACAGATACTTTTTCCACAAGTAGGAGAGCTCAGAGGAGAAGATGAGGAGAGCATCTTTAGTCCACAGGGCACAGTGAGGAGAAACCTCACTCATCATGATCCAGCTTTTACTGATGAAGCCATCAAGACCGCGGCACTCATCCCAAAGAGTTCCACTTTTAAATTCATTGCTATAATTTAAGCTAAAATAGAAGAGAACTTGCAATCTAAAACAAGATGCTGATGTTCAGTGGGAATAAAATCCCTTCTATAAAAAAATTCAGCACTTATGATGGGGTTAATAAAGCTGGGGGTGGGGGGTGGCTGGAATTACCCTAGATTTTGAAGTTGGCATAGAAATGATTACAGTCAATATTCACAAAATTTAATTAATTAAGTCATGCACTAGAGCAGATGGAATCATTTTCAAGTTTTACATTTGGGTTAAATGTAGTATTTTCAAAATCCTTATTGGCACTCTATAATATGGCAGTGTTTCAGTAAAATAATCCTTTGATTATTTTTCTACCAAGACAACAAGATGAAAATTCTACCTAAACTATATAAAAACATATGTATTCAATAAGTGGCTTCTGAAGTGTTTTTTAAAAACTGCTACTCTATACCCTCAGGATAAAATACTTGGGTAATGCCATGGGTTGAGTGTTTGTGTCCCCCCACCTCAAAACTTATATGTTGAAATGCTGATCCCCAATGTGATGGCGTTAGGAGGTGGGGCCTTTGGGAGGTGATTAGGTCAGGAGGGTGAAACCCTCATGACTGGGATTAGTGCCCTTATAAAAGAGGCTGCAAAGAGATCTCTAGCCCCTTCCACCATGTAAAGACACAGTGAGAAGGTGCCAGCCATGAACCAGGAAGAGGGATCTCACTGGAACTTGACCATGCCGGTACCCTGACCTTGGACTTCGTAGCCTCCAGAACCGTGAGCAGTAGATTTCTGTTGTTTATAAGCCACCAGCCTGTGGTAGTTTGTACAGCAGCCAGAAAGGACTAAGACAGGTACTCACACTGTACTTCTAGATACCGCTGGGTCTGCAAGTTTCCAGTGACGGCAGGGTGCTCCACCTGACAGATCACTGGGACCCCGTCATCCTCCTTGTTCACCTTCAGCATCAGCTGACTAGTCACAGTGTACATGTCTGACCACTCCTCCACCTCCGATTTGCCTGGGGGGACATACCAAGAAACCAGAGCTGAGTGAATCTCACTCTTTTCTTAAATGTCCTCCCCCTCCCTCCCTCTGCCCCAACATTACTATTTTAATAAACATAATGGAAGTCACTCCAGATAAGGGTAATCTGGGGGTAGATAACTGATAAAATGATAATTTCCTACTTTTCAGTCTTGCAGGATAGTATTTAAGATAAAATCAACTCCACATACTATTTACTATTTTTATTTAAATATATGTTTCTTCTGTCTTAAATTTTCCCACAAAAAAGCAGCTGAAAGTTAACCCATTTTGACATTTGACTGCTCAAGGCATTAGGGAGGAAGAAAAGAGAAGTGCCTTTTCCCCCTACAACCATCTGAACTTAACACATCTACTAGGCTGTCATGCGGTTTAAAAATTCCAGGACTTCATCCAAATCCCTTAAGTAATTCAATCAGGAATAAAGATATAAACAACCCCCTGTGCCCACCCCCATCAGCAATTAACAGGGAAAGCAACTACAATTAAATGAAATTGTAATTGAAATGTTTAAACTCGGAGACTTTTGGAAGAACACAAAAAAATGCAGTGGCAGTGGGTAGAGCAAAGTAAGATATAGGCTTCAGGCCAGAAGGGAGCCACGTCCAAGAACACTCAGAAAAGGGGGGAGGAGGCTTCCGGATGGGATGAATAGGCCAAGGAGGCCCCTTTCCTGAACTCAGCACTCCCTGGGACATGGCGCACCATTAACTTTCTTTTAATGTTTTGTACTTATTGGTACACATTTAATGGCTCAATTCACTTAGAAAAGCAGAGGGGAAATGAGAAATTCCTTCCTTCCAAAGCCATACCTAGGAAATAGGAGATTAAAACAGAGCAAGCTTTTTGAAACTTAAGCCATTATATATAGATTTTTCTGTTTCTAGATATAGATTTTTATATCCTCTTTCTAAAAGGACTTTCTTTTCTTCCTGGAACTATTTATTTATTTAACAAGCACATACAGAGCACTTACCTTGGCCCAGACACTAGCCCCATGCTTTACAAATATTCACTCATTTCATCTTCATAAGAATCACACAAGGTATATAAATATTAATATCCCCATTTTAGAGGAAATTAAGGCACACAGCAAGCATTTCTGTCAAATGATCAGAGGAGTTCAGGCCCTGAGTCCTCTGTCCTGGGTACTACTTGCAAGGCAACCTTTTGCAAAGAAAGGAATGGGAATGCAGACATGAATGAGGAACTTAGGATAACTGGCAAAAAGAGAGTCAAAAATAGGGGCTAGGCTGTATCCTTCAGCCAACACAGTGGCTAAGAGGGCAGGTGTCCGAGGATCCAGGAATCAAATCTGGATGGCCTGGTACTGAGGGAGAGACAATAGGAGCAGGGTTAAAAAAGTTGCCTGTGCTGCCAGCACAAAGTCAGAAACATTGCAGAAGAATAGGCTGCTGACATGGGCAACTGAATCACAGATTTCTCAAGAAGGGTGGTGCCTGCAAGTTTGCTATGAAGACAGATTCTCAGCTGCTTAGCACAAGCACCCTTGCAGGAAAGCATGTTGTCAAAACAACTGATAGTCCAATAGATATTAGAATGACTTGGTATTCACCATGGCCAAGACTGCTATACATTTTTTTCAAGGTGTAACACAAGAATCTGGGGTCCTGACCCACCCTGGGTCACAGGGTAAAAGCAAGGAGAACTAAGGGTACAGACATGGGCAGCCTGAGCTCAGGGGATACCTCAGTGATTCTAACTGGTCTAGCGAGTTCTAGTTTACAGGTCTGGTTCTCTCTGAGCCTCTGAGTAAACATCTAGCAGCACATATCACCATGAACCCTCAAACAACAGAATGAGGATATGAATTAGAACAGTAAAATGCTGTTATGCTTTGGGCTCAGACAGACTTAGTAACTGATCGCAAACCATATGTTAGGTTGGCCAAAAAGTTCGTTTGGTTAAGAAATACGTTGTTTGATAAAGTGCTTGGCGAAAATGAAAAATGTGTCTCATTTTTGCTTATAACAGAACAGACTTTTTGGCCAGCCCAATATAAACGAGCATTTTTGTTCAGGGGTGTGTTTTGCATTTGTCTTTCACGTCCACAAAGGTGTACTCCTCCTGGGATCGAGGGCAGACTGGCTACCTCAGTACCAGGCAATTCGCATCTTACCTTTGAGCTCCTTGTTCCCTTTGAACCACCTGATGGTCGTGGCTGGTTTGCTGGCCATGGCAGTGCAGTTGACTTCAATCTCCTCACCTTCCACCGCAGTGTCTTTCTGGATATCGATCATCAGATTTCGTGGTGGGACTACAAATTAAACACGTGTGATTTTAAACACAGAAGCTATTTCTGGGCTTATTCTTCTATTCATTAGAAACTAGGACCATTGCTCTCAAAAAAAGGAGATAAACAACAGACATTCCTGATGGGGATTTAAAACAAACTGCCACTGGAGGAAACAGAAGAAAGACAAAGTCATTATCAAAAAAAGTGAGTTACGGGCTTCCCTGGTGGCGCAGTGGTTGAGAGTCCGCCTGCCGATGTGGGGGACACGGGTTCGTGCCCCAGGTCCGGGAAGATCCCACGTGCCACGGAGCGGCTGGGCCCGTGAGCCGTGGCCACTGAGCCTGCACGTCTGGAGCCTGTGCTCCGCAGCGGGAGAGGCCACAACAGTGAGAGGCCCATGTACCACAAAAAAAAAAAAAAAAAAAAAAAATGTGAGCTACATAAAATCCCTTACTGTAAAATTTGTCCTAAAGTTATCTGATAAAATGACCAGTCTTCCGCTCCTAAGTTATCAGTGACCAAGTTATAAAAATATAGATACTAGATTTGTTATCCATCGGTCATTAGAAAATTGACCAGAAATCAGATATAAAAGCAAGAGGAGTACACACTACTGACATTATCCTCCTTACCTGGAAGTCTCTGAAAGGAATATTTGTCCTTAAACTCAACCCTTGGATTTCAATCTTCATATGAAAGATTCCAAAGTCAACCAGATCAAAGATCAAAAACATGGAGTCCCATAAAAGAATCACTCCTCATAAACATTCACAGAAAAACTGTGCCTCAGAGCCACTTCCATTCAATTCAAATTATTTACAGAGATCTAGAATATGACCTTGACCTCTGATGGATGGCGTAGTAATAAAATCCTTTAGCTATGAAGATGTAGTAATATAGGAAATGCCAGTTAATTTGTAATGATTTTCTGTATTCTGAAATCTAAAGCTGCAAATTTTGGAAACCAAAGGTGAAAAAGACTATTGAGTGTTTAGGTTAGATTTCTACCTCAGAATTAAAACCACTCTTCTCTAAGCATGTTAAACATATGTAATAAAATGATTAGAATAAAATATTTGGGGGCTAAAATGCTGAATATCAAATAAAGAGTAATGATGGTGGTTGATAAAGAAAGCATGTTATCTTCTCGGAAACTGACTTGACAATGAAACTTCATAAAAGTGCAACCTTATGTCAAGACTGAGCTTCTTGAAATAAAAATCAGTAAGAATACTGAATTCAGCAGACTGAATCTAAGAATATATGTCCTGACCACCATGAATAAGCAAAGACGGTTCTAAGACTTATGATTAATAAGTTTCTCAACTCAGAAGAGAAACAAGAAATTAAATATGTATAAACATGCCATCCTGATGATCAAGTTGAATAATAAATCTCTGATACTGCTTCAATAAATTATGGGATTAAACCATGTATTTGAGATCTCCAACTGTTCTAGTCCAATGTGAAAATCCTACCTACAGGAAGACTTTTACACTGAATTGAAGCAGTTGAAAATTTCTATAGAGAATTATGGAAAAGGAAAAGGAAAATGATTTGTTGTATATGTTTCTCAGCAAGATAATTGGTAGGGGGAGTGTAATGATTAGAGCAAAAGCAGGCCTCTTCTTTGTTCCCTGTATAACAGGAAACTAACACAGTTGCTCAACTAGACGTGTTGCTAAAGTGATGTGGCCCCAATGAGTAGTTAAACATGGCAAAGAACTACCCTAGTTTACATTTTAAGAAAAAATAAGCATAAAGAGAGATAGTCTAACATCCAATTTGGAGTTGCACATCTGCCAACATTTTAAGAGACAGAAAGGCAGGTATAAAAGTAAGTGGGATGACTTTGGCTATAGCTATTTCCTCAACGCAGTTTATTCTCCCTAGATGACAATCAGGTAGGTTAAAGATTTTCATTACACGTACCTAGATAGCTGATATGGGGTACACAGAGAGACTAGATGTTTACGTCCAACAGATACTACTAAATTCTGCATGCCGTATAATAGGAATATTGAAAAAAATGCTTTTGTTAGAGCAAATGTCAGAGGAAAAGATTGTCCAAGCCTAAAGAAAATAAGATCTTGGTGAGCTATGGGGAACAGAAGAGGCTTAGATAAAAAAGGAATAACTAAGGAGTAAAAGAGCTAGGAATGTCCTCCCAACAAATGTAGGGCTGAAAGTCAAACAGTATTAATTCTTTTCAAGGTCCAGGCAGAAATAAAGGTGGAGTGATGAAAATAATTTCTGATATTGACATGTGCAATCATTTTCAATGAGAAGTGTAATTGAGTAATGTAATTGATGGGATACTACTCAATTTAAGGAAACTCAAATTGAGTATGGGATACTCACAGAAGGGTTCTCTTCGGATGAGACAAAGAGGGCAAAGAGCTAAAGGTACTGTGTAATACACAAAGCTCTCTTCCTTGGAAAATACTACAGGATGGGATAGAGCAGATTTCAGTATGCATGGATGACTTTGGGAGAAACACTTTGATGGTCATTCTGTGGTAACCTGGGAATGTTCCTGATGGGAACAGATCCAGGAGTTGTTAAAAGGTTCCAGCAAATATCAATTGTCAGGTCTTGACGGCATTAAGGCTCAAACATAGTCTTTGTCAGATATTAGTTTTCTGCGTGTTCCTGGGTATCTTTCCTCCATCCTCTCCTTTTTCGTGTTGAGTCTGAAGATACTGGAGAGCTCTCTCTCCTCCTCACAGGCTTCCTCTAAGCTCCACTAGCAATTCACCTTCAGTGGTATTTCTTAGTAGAGGAAGTACTTAATTCTCTCCATCAGATGGAGAAGGTCATAAGGAGGATGGCGTGTTCTTTTCACATTATCAATAATGTCTGCTAGTTCAAAGTAAGGAAATGGCAAGCGGTACGTATAAATTAGGCCAGAGGAAAATTTACCAATGTCTCTTAGATTTTGTTTGGGGGTTGAGAGTGTGAATGGCAGCAAAGAGGTCCTTACCTAGATTACCTGTTGCTTGGTTTTATCCATGTTAATACCTCCTCTACTGCAGCAGATATCATCTACACTTCCCTCATCCTTCCCAGTGATTCCTGTACCAGTGCTAGCTCCTCCTGGAGAGCTGACATCACCTGTAACTTGACAGCCAAGGTAGACATGTGGAAAACTTCAAAAGTGGTGGAAAATATGAGCAGTGTAGAAAAATAAAGGACTTGTTTAATGTTGAGAAGAACATCCTGAGAAATGGCTGAATGACTTTTTCCAAGTCCATAAACAGTTTTCTCAAGACTGTGACCAGTCTTACTGATCTTTATGAAGTTTAGAAGAAGAAAGAGTCAAACGTAGTAGGAGTTGTTTGGTTTACAAATATAAAATAAAATGTGAGTCATAATGGTTCACTGATATCAGTTATAAAGTTAACTTCTCTCAGATTTTTTTTAAAGCAAGAAAGCTTTAGAAAATATAAATGAAGTGATTTAAGTCTATCCTTCTGAAAAAAAAAGGGGGTAGGACAAGAAAATCTTAAAGTTTATTTTGGTCTATTCATTCTCCCGTTTTTCCTTTTAACTTCATAACGTCTACTCAAATACGAAAGCGGTTAGTAAGGTATCAAAATCCATGTATAAGAAAAAAATGAATTAGAACTGCTACTAACCAGAGAATACACTTATACATGGTCCACTAAACAGACACATTTAGTGAAAACTGCCTGCAGCCATTCATGAAAATAACCAAAGATCTATCTAAGGAGGTGCATAGAGATGGAAACCTGAATAAAAGTCACGTAGAGGGAAATACTAGAAAATAGCAAAGAAATGTTGACGTTCTTCTTAGCTAACTTCACATCTATAAGAGTGCTAATTATAAACATTACGCCTACAACATTAAAAAAAATCAGCAATATCAAGATGAGTCACGTTAATTACAACAAAAGAGGAGACTTAAAGCTGATCAGTATGTGGAATCTCACTCTAAGACCCTTTAAAATAATTAGGTTCTCCTGCTCCTGGAATCTTAAGAGTGAACGCTAATCTTAGAAGGACAGGACTGTAGTAATATTAGCTATTATTATCAGTAACTATGCTAATGTTAAAGCAGCATATTCTCTCTCTCACTCATCTCCTCTCATGAACAGTAGTTTGATCTGGAGAAAGAAACAAACTCATCACAAGTGGAAGAAGTGAATGAATATCCTAAAAGGCACCCAAATGCATGCAAAATATCATAGGGGAGTTTTCAGTTTTTACATGGATAAGATAATAAACATAATAGTAACTAACAGATACCCATCTCTGTGTCTTATAATTAGCTGAAATTTTTGCTGAATGCTTCAAACAACTAATGAAGATGCATGCACTAAAATGAGCATCTTCATCCGATCAAGAAGTTTGACAGCTGTGTAAATACATATGGGGTCCTTTTCAGAGAACCACAGATAGAAACGAAGACAATGCTAATAGATCATTCTTCATTCATTATAATACCTGAAAACTCTAAACCTTAGGAGGAAGCTTTGAATATAGGAGTATCAGTGGAAACTGTCAGATTTTGGAATATGAAAGACTCAAGCACTGATGACAACAATTTGACTCTGTCAAGGAATCCTAGAATAAATTCAGTGGAAGGAATATTAAATGAATGCATACTATCTGCAAAAAGAGCATCTACCAGTATTACTTTCAAGTATATTTAAGTTAATGTTTCTATACAATACAAGCAAGGAACCTATTATTTCTAGAATAATCAGACCTCCAAAAGGATTACAGGCATAATGTTTCTCAAAAGCCTAGTGCTGGGTGTATTCAGTCCTACTGGCCCAGTCTAGTGGGTCTGAGAAGAAATGTACCAAACACTGAAAACTGACAGGCAGTAACTGCTTGTCAAAGACCAGATACACTCCTGCAAACAAAACACGTGCACCTTCAGGGAGAAAATCTTGAAACATCAGCCTTCAGGATTTTGTTGAAAACAACCTAGACTAGAAGACCCAGAGGTTCTGAGGCAGAAGAGTAAGGTCTGTTTCGAAGTCTAAGATTCTTGATTCTCACCATGTGCTTTGTAACCTGGGCAAGACGACTAACCTCTATTATTATCATCTCTTTCTTTGAAATAAAGACATTCATACTTAAAGGGATATGTAGCGAAACATTCTGAAAATGCAAAATGCCATTAGGTATGTTCCATCTAATTGCCGTCACTTTCGTGGACACACCATAAACAATGGTGGGTCAATGGGAAGAGGGCCTATTTGAAGTTTATAGAGCTGATGATTTACTCCAACAAGCAAACAGTGTTTCAAAGACTTCCCCAGAAAACTTTCGGTACATCTGCCAAATTCCAAAACGGTCATCTCAGCCAAACCTTCCACACTTACTATTTCTGCAAATCTAATAGGGATCAAAGGCACAATTATAGACAAACACGTACACATCACCAAACAGACCACAGCAGAAGCAACATGGCCAGACATGAAACCTGACTGTCTAAAATCAGTGTTCCTCTTATCAATAACATATATGTAAGCATTAGGGATATGTTTTAGTTTAATGAACTAAAAAAATGTTCCTTATTACAGCTGTGTTTAAATAAAGTAATGAAGCAGCAGATCAATACATACACCCATAAATACATATATGTTCACACACACTAAGCAAAAGCATCCTTCGTATTTATCTTTCCTCTTTAATCTTCATATCATTACACTGAAAAGCTGCAGTCTGCCGCCTCAGATAGGCTTTGATTCATCATCTTTCCAAAGGAGAAAATCAGAGATCTTGCCTCACGCTATAGTGTAGGTCCTTGAAAACTCAGTTTCAAAAATCCAACTTGGCTGGTGTTAGGCACTGGAGTATATGTTTGTCTAAAAGGTGACTAGTTCAGACCACCCTCACCACAGGAATATCTGCTGACTCTATCAAAACATACACATGGAAACCTGGCTACCGGGATTCTGCTGAAAGTCGCAATCTAGCCATTGTACGTGAAGATACTTAACCCGCTAGAGGTAGAGGTGTACTCAGCAGCCAATCCACAGTCCTTGCTTATTATGAGCCTTCTCTCCCTAGAAGCTCTTCATTCTTTTACATCTAATGGTTGCAATTTGTGGCAAAGTATGTGTTCATGGGGTATGATTTTTACAGCATAATCTTGAGTGGGAGCAATAAATGAGGCAATAAGTCAAGCCGAAGAAAAGGAGATCAACAATATTAAACGAGATGTAACTCAGAAGGAAAAATCATTAAGTGGATTTCATATCAGAGCTCTGCCACAGGGTGCAGATGTGGTAGCCTGTTTCCCCCTCTACTGCACAGAAGGGAAAAAAAAAGTCCTGGTAGGTAGAAGCAATGACATTGCATGTGGTGAGCGATTCATTTGAGGGCTCTAAATTCTCTTGATCTTTGCTTCTGAAGCTTGAGGGTTGAAACCCAAGAGCAGGTGAAATCTAGAGAGCCTGCTGATTGCCATTCCTTAGAGTGTTTCGTAAAATAGGCTATTTTTAAAATTCAGCAAGATGGGCGGTGAGTCTTCCAACAGTAAAATTTACCGTTAACCTTTTCCTAGCTGCTGGGAGCGATCTGGCAGTAAGTGCCATCCCCTCGCTTCCCAGGACAAGCCCTGGTGCATTGCTTACCCAGGACTGTGATCGTGGTGTAACTTTCCTGAGGGGGGTCAGTGTAGAGCTGGCAAAAGTATCTTCCTTCATCAGAAATTGAGACATTTGTCAACGACACTTTGAGTTCACTGCTTGAAAAATTCAGCAGCTGGAACCTGCTGTCCTTCAAAGCTGGAAAACAAAACACAGAGTTAGTGTTGTGAGAAAGACAACAGACTATTTGCCTTCCCGAGGGGAGGCAAAAGGCAGGTGACTAGAAAGGCAGCTACAGAGCAGACACACGGGTTAAGTCTTTCTGCACCTGGTGGGTACTTCTTTGTGCTTCTTGAGTTCCTAGTTAGGGCTTCTGCAATAACTGCTTGTAGACACATATATATCCCTGCCCCAAAAGGAAACTCACACACATGGGTGTGTGTGTCTGTGTACACACACATATCCCTTGCTGTCTGTTTTGAGCACTTGTTCATAAGTTGTTTTGGATCTTCTATCGGAGACAGGCAGAATGAGAACAGGAGGAAAGGGCAGGCGATGAGCCCCCTTTGGCACTGAAATTTCAGGGAGTAGAACCTACACGCTTTTAAATTGTCTCTAAAAATCTGAGGGCTTAAAAGAAATAGAGGTTCTAATATGATGAGAGAAAATTTTAAAAAAGCATTATTAGTCATTTCAAAAGCAAAATGAAAATCATTAAAAAAAAACTTTATAGCAAAACAATCCAATTTAACTCTGATGCATCTTCGTGTTTCATGTGGTTTGAGGTGGCACTGCCAAAAGTCCATGGCCTGGGGCCTACAGGGGCCTTAGACCTGACCCCATTTTCTAACTGCATTCAGCTCCATGGAGATGAAACTGATTAGGCATAAAGTAGGAAGTCAGAGTCATCCCAAAAGTAATGTATGCGGGCTTTTTACTGATTTCTAATATTCACTTTTAAAATCCTTATATTAATTTGGCAAAGGCTAGATCAGTATATACTAATGACAAAAGTTCATTCTAACAATGAGAAGCTGGCTTCTCTCCTTTTACCCTCCATAGTTCTCTAAATGTTCCTTAGGTTCATAACTCTTTCCACAGGTCATGAATGTTCTGAGGTGTTGGAGAGAATGGGGACAAGTGGGCAGGAGGCGACATGCTTGACACCCACTTTGGTCAGGCACCAACGCTTTCAAATCGCAATTTTTCGAAAGACCTGATTCTTGCTCTTACCAAACCCTAACACCCATTTGAACCATTGCTATGATATACAATTAAGTTTTGATCACTGGCTTTTGTGATCTTACATTTGGAAGGATTTCAGCACGTAGGCACCTCCATCTACCACAGGCTATGATGACAGGAGATTTGGTTTTGTCTTTATAGGCGCAGATTGCCTAGGAAACTTCAGTCTTCAAATCAAACAGATTACCTTTGAGAATGCTATATTTTCCTTGCTTTACCCTATTTGAGTTGTTTGTGTCAGCTAAGTATTTGGGACTCAACGGCAATTCACCTTGAATTACTACAATCAATTCCTATTGCAAAGGAAGACTGTCTTACTTTTAAAAAAGGACCATTCAAGGTTTCTCTTAAGTAGGAAGATTATGATTGCATGTCTCTTCTTTCCTCTGAAGAACTGATTAAACTTTAAGCATCTAACATTAAATGTAAAAAAAATAAAAAGGAGGCCTTGGCAATCTCTTTATCAAGACAATGTGTAGGAAAACATGTTGCCATCTAATGCTATAGAGATGTAAACTTACGCCGGAAGTCCCTGAAATAAATGGTCTGTCTGTTGGGATTCAGTAGTTGGATAACAGAGTCGTCACTCTTATTGACCTGGCAGCTGATGGTTGCAACTTCTCCCTCGATCACTGTCACGTCTTTCGTAAACAAATTCTGTCCATCACCTTCAAAAAAAGGAGAAAAAAATCTCATCAATTAAAATTTGGTTAATAGGATCAATTAAAATGAGAAACAAGGAGTGAATTAGAAAATAGACACAATGGGAATTCCCTGAAGGTCCAGTGGTTAGGACTCCGAGCTTTCACTGCCAAGGGAGTGGGTTCACGCCCTGGTCGGGGAACTAACATCCCACAAGCTGTGCGGCCAAAAAAGAAAATGGACAGGAGCAGCCACATTTGGTAAGGCTCACATACCTTTCTCCAATAGTCCACAAAACGAGTCTATTAAGCTGAGCTAGATCTAGGGGCAAAATACAACTAAGCCTGGAATCAACGTGCTTTCAGAAGTTGTGATGTCCTCGCTCCAGCCTCCAGTGTTTTTACTAGCCAAGTAGTATGCTGGCGAGGTATGGAAAGGTAAGAGTATTGGCCGTCATGAGTAACAGCAGCTCCCACAAACGGAGTAGGGGAAATACGTATACATCAGCCTTCCTTATCTGCGGGTTCGGCATCAGCAGATTCAACCAACTACAGATAGAAAATACTAAAAAAAAAATTCCAGAATGTTCCCCAAAGCAAAACTTGAATTTGCATGACACCAACTATTTACATAGTGCTTACATTGTTTTTACCACTATTTACATAACATTTATATTGTATTGGGTATTATAAGTAATCTAGAGATGACTTAAAGTATACTTTTTTTTTTTTTTTTTTGCGGTACGCGGACCTCTCACTGTTGTGGCCTCTCCCGTTGCAGAGCACAGGCTCCGGACGCGCAGGCTCAGTGGCCATGGCTCACGGGCCCAGCCGCTCTGCGGCATGTGGGATCTTCCCAGACCAGGGCATGAACCCGTGTCCCCTGCATCGGCAGGAGGACTCTCAACCACTGCGCCACCAGGGAAGCCCCAAAGTACACATTTTATAGAAAGGACTTGAGCATCCTGAGGTTTATGGTGTCCGTGGGGGTCCTGGAACCAATCCCCCATGGATACCAAGGAATGACTGTACTCAACCTCAGCTCACATGCCCTTGAGCTATTTGGCCACCTCACAGAAAACTCAAGGGGTCACTTAATAGAAGTAGGTGGGAGGGCTCAGTAAACAATCTCACCTTGTTAGTGGATGTCAAGATTCCCAAAGTGTAGGCAGTTTTGTTATTTATTGCGTAGGGGTGGGGACCTGACTATGACCCTTTGGAAACTCAGTAAAATCCTGGGAAGCCTTACAGTTCACTTTATTACTCTGTTCTCAGAAACGACATCTTCATGACTCACCCAAAGCTCCGGGCAGTCCTGAACCACGCCCCTTCTACAGACTATCCCCTTCTAGCCATTTAGAAAATCTCTTACAGAACATGTCAAAAAGTCTAGGCTTTCAGATCCCCAATAACTGGATTATCTCCAGATCTGCTCTAGTCTGTTGCTTCTAGGATGAGTGACAGTAGCCAGGGCCCATCATAAGTGTGCTAAATGATCCACAGCACAGGTAGGAGGAGAGGAGACTTCAAAAGCAAAAGATGAAATAATTGTTGAATGTCCAATTCCGCACCAGGCATAGCAGGGGATTTAGCAGTATAAGACATTGTCCTAGCCTCTAAGAAGCTGCAATGTTGGTGAAAACTGATCCCTAATTCCCACTTACAGAACAAAAAGTATAATATAGGTAATAGGTACAATGGTCAATCAGGGAGGGGACAAGAGAGATTGCTTTTTAGCTGTAAGATTTTAGGCAAACTATTTAAAGTCCCTGAGACAATGTCTCATCTGTAAAGTGGGGATAGTAATTAAAAGTTATCTCACAGAGCTGTTGGGAGGATTAAGAAAGATAATCAGGGACTTCCCTGGTGGCACAGTGGTTAAGAATCCACCTGCCAATGAAGGGGACACGAGTTCCAACCCTGATCTGGAAAGATCCCACATGCCGCGGAGCAACTAAGCCCGTGCGCCACAACTACTGAGCCTGCACTCTAGAGCCCGTGCTCGGCAACGAAGAGCAGCCCCCGCTCACCACAACTGGAGAAAGCTCGCACGCAGCAACGAAGACCCAACGCAGCCAAAAATAAAACAAATTTAAAGAAAAAAAAAGAAAGATAATCAATGTAAAGCATTTAGCACTGTGGCTACCTATAGTAAAACTGAATAAATGGTAGCTGCTATCATCATCACCACCATCACTTCTCTAGATGTCAAATCCCAACTAAGCAACTGTACATGTTGCCAGTAGTGTGGATACAAGAATGAAAGCTCACGGTCCCTGCTCTCAAGGAGCTCTCTATGTAATTATATATCAACTCAGGGTGGCTTATTCACTCTCTAAAAATAACCTGTCACATTAAGAAACAAAGGTCAAAGATAAGTACTATTCTAAAATAAAAAATGAGACCGCATAAATAGAGACGCAATTTGAGTAAATGGAGGATTTCCACCTGCTCTCATATTTCCGCTGAAGGATCCTTTTTTGGCAGGACACAGTGGGGAAGTGTGAGAAGGGACGTCTAAGATGGCTTTAAGCCAAATCCACCTAGAAACAGACCAGCCTACGGAAGAGGATTAGAAAAAAGGCAACTAGAGGGATAAGGAAAAAATTATTAGAGCCACAGATAAACAAACATTCTTGATGCTGGAGAAGCAGAGCAAAAGGAAACCCAACCTCGGGACCTCTGACCCAAGGAAGTGACCTGGGTGTGCAAACGAGGCCCACAGGGCTTGTAGCAAGTGAAAAGGTCAATCTTCCCCAGCTTGATCCAGCAGTGAAAGCTTAGTGGGCTGAAGAGTGTTAGAGAATAATAACCAAGAGGAAGCGTGATCAGAGGAGACAGTCATGCTTAGTGTTTCCTCAGTGGGTCACCATGACAAACACAGAATTCAGAACCCAGCTGGGGGGAGCAGTTTGTTCCTAGATCTGAGACTAAAACAAGGGAAAGGGAATTCCTGCCAATGGAGCAAACTTCTCAAGGTGGTTTTGCTGGCCCTGGCGGAGGTCTGTACAGAAAGGACAATACCCTATTTCCTCAGGGTAACCCAATCTAGTAAGGGTTACAATCTAGTAACAGTAAACTGCATGATTCAAATGCTATTCTGTCTCGAAACATGGGACTTGCCTTGAGGAGATTAGACTATCAAACCAGTCTACCGGATTGTGGAGGAGAGTTCTTCTACCTAAAGGAAGTTTATTAGCAACACAAATAAGAATCTTCAGCGTATAAGAGGAACACATGGAAAGGCTACCCAGTGAAAGGCCTTAATCCCTATGGCCTTATAGATCCTGACTACCATCTTGCAGATGCTGGGACTTAAAGCCAAGTGCGATTCAATTAAGCTCTAATAGAATAGTTTCTGTGGAAATAACCATCCGCTCTAATTTTAGTCTTTACTCAGAACCCTAGTATATTCTGTCTATATTCATATTAAGGCTATAAAACATTTGCAGAGGAGACAGGAGCGGAGGAGTTGACTGTGATTTTGTATTTAAAGCAAGGAAAGTAATGAAACAGAACCAGAGGGATTTTTTGTTTGTACGTTTCTTAAAAAGTCTAAACATTCTTATTTATTACTTATAATGAAATAACATAAGACCAGATCCCTTTAATGTGTTATTACTGAATAAATCATTCAGGTAAAACGTTTGCTATCTGCAAATGTTTGCCCTTGCTGTGCTCTGGCACATAACAGGCTCTGCAAATCCACGGTGGTATCATCTTCACTACTGTATTATTTTTGGAAATTGCTAAGGCCAACCTAAAATCCACTGTCTCAGAAAATGACAATTCCTAGCTATGTTAACATGGTTACAATACAAATGCTAAAAAATTCTAAGTGCTGAAAGATATCAAAGTGCCTTGACTGATGGTGGTGGCCCAAGGATGTCACTCTGTAAAAGTCACCAATAAATTATATGGGTCAGCTGGACAGTAGTTATATTACACAGAGCTCCATGCTTGGAGCGTCATAAGATGGCTGCAATGGAATAATAATGACCTATTTAGTGGAGGCAAAGGAAGCGAATGACAGTGATGAAAATATGATATGTATGTCAGTACTCCTAACTGCCTGAAGCCTTTATGTAAAAATAATTTCTGCTCACGTCCTCAACTATTTCTTCCAAACAGAAGGGTGCACTGCGACTTGATAAATTTCCCCTTGAAACAGATATCACGACAATTAGGTTGTTACAAAACACAATTTTATGTGTAGCAGAAGGCTACAAACAGGTAACTATGGTGCCTTTCTTAAATAATCCATTTAAAAAACCCTTCCGATTTTCTAAAATTCAGTTAGCAGATATACCGTCAGGGCAGAAATAGCACACATTCTGGGCAAAAGAAATCAAGTAGGTACAATATACTGTAGCCATTAAATAAGGCTGTTATCAGCAAGGTAATTTATTTTAAGGGTGGAACAACGTCTGACACGTATAGACATTTTTGACTGCTAGTTGGTATATGTGGGTGAGGTTTAAGGGACGGAATCAAACTGGCTTTTAATTTATACCAGCAACTGTATTCCCTATAACTTCCCTATCTGCCCCACAAATTCTAAAAATAAGACTCTGGCATTAGAGAGGCCCATTCACTCGCAAGCAGGCCTCCCAAAGTACTCTAGAAGTTGCCAGGACATTCATTACAAGGAAGAAAAAGCATATTACCTAAAGCAAAAAAAAAAAAAAAAAGATAAAATTTATTTTGATGATCAGTAAAGACCATTTCAGCTGAGCTGGTTAGGGCTGGAGTGGGGTTGGGAATGCAGTGGACTCAGAAATCCCCCATTAATTCAATCATCAGTTGACTTAACTCATGGATTCTTTCCTGAAACCTCATTTTGTTATAAACACTATGTAAATGCATTACACAGAACACTAAGCCTGGGTTGGAATCTATTTGACCAACAAGAGAACTGCCTGAAGGGGTGATGGGGCAAATCTTCGAGCAAGAAGCTGAAATGAGAAATAGCATTCTCAAGCACCGGGACTTGGAGAAGGGAACGTATGTTGTTCTGACGCTAGGCGTTGTGTTAGTGGCTTTGCATGCTTTTCCTTCTCAAACCCCTGGAGTTTTCAATGTCCCCACTTTAAAGATTAAGAACCTGAGACACGGAGAAATTGAAATAAGCTGCCTAATGGAATTCAGCTAAGTGGCCAGGCTGGTGTTTGAACCCAGTTACATCAGCTTCTCCAGCCCATACAGTTTGTACTTTTTAACCGGCCAACCTCAAGATTTGTTGCCAAGGTTCTACTGGCTCTGCCTTGGAAAATTTACTTGTTTTTAAAGAGGGTGATTTCCCTATGAGCAACTTCTGATTTTTTTTATTTCCATAATTTATCCAGAACACAATTACACACTTCAAGATGAGAGAGAAACTGTCCTGAATGTAAAACACCTTGTTTACTATTGCTTCCTTCTTTTAGCACTCAGCACACTGCCCCTGGAGAATGCCTTTATTACCAGTGCATGGCCAGTTTGCCAGCACCGAGAGCTCTGGCCCCCACTGCCTGGCTGTTAATAAATAAAGCACTTCATTTACACCGGGGAAGTCTCCCCAGTCAAGTCTATAATAAAAGGGCAAGTCACAGTTGGAACAGAATTCGGTTTATACTATGGCAACTATGTAAACTCTTCCTGACTCAAGGAGCACCAATGACTCTTTACTGGGAAGACAGGTTGCCCAGAGAAAGAGCAAATAAGGTCCCCTGTTCTACTCCTTCAGTTGCAAAATCGTATTAGGGGAACCTTTTTTTTAATCCTCTGCTGTGTGGAAGACTGAACCTAACATGAAATCAGCATAGTCAGCTTGTCTAAATAGGCAAAAGTCCAACCAACCATACAGGCTGTCCAAAAAAACCCAACCAAACCAACAAAAAAATCATCCTGCCAATGATCAACGTAGCCATTAAAAAAGCCACCAGAGTTATCGAAATTTTACACTAATTAAAGCTTTGGGGTTATTAATTCTTCCCCTCCAAATGGTATCTAAGTTGAGACTTTCTAAAGAGGCAAAAAACTTGCATGTTTTTGAAACACTTATTTCTTATTGGTATGTGAGCCCTGTGTCTTAAAGCTTCAAATGTTTTTTCCCCCATTCTCATTTCTGTTGGATCCCATTTTTACAACCATATCAGTTACGTGCCCAACTTGAAAGAAAAACCCCTTACCTCAACCCAAATACAACCATCACCAACAGAGGCACTGCAATTCCTGCTAACATTTCTGAGAGCTAGCCTTAGAACTGAGTACATTTCAGGAAAAGAAATAAATAAATTAAGATTCTGTTGAAACCCAGAGGGAGAAATCTTTCTAACTGTACATGTTCCTCCAAGTCAACGTAAACACAGTGTTCACTATAAATCATTAACAAAGCCATTAAGATTTGATTTCTATCTAAGCAATTATTGTCAGCATATTTCGTACACTTCCTTTAAAAGACTCAATCCTATCTTTCAATTCATTAAACTGTTCCTTGCATTTAAAGAGTTTTATATCAAATCAGAAACCTATTTGAATTAATAAGAATTACAGTAAAAGTAATTTGAAAATAAATTATTTGAAGTTCAAGCCACAAAAGCTTTTGATGAAAGAATTTAGTCCCTTTTAAATATTACAGTAACATTTTCAGTCATCCAATGTGCAAATAAAAGACAGTGAGAACGTGTGTCGAAAACGATGGGTCCAGGTCTTCCCTGGCAGTCCAGTGGTTAAGACTCCATGCTTCCACTGCAGGGGACGCAGATTCCATCCCTGGTCGGGGAACTGAGGTCCCACGTGCCGCGAGGCGCGGCCAAAAAAAAAAAAAAAAACGAAACAGAAAACGATGGGTCTATCAACCGTGGATTAAGGTTAAGGGTGAGCCCTCTTCAACATAAATACAATTCTTTATTTCAAAGAGAGACAATACTTCAACCTTTGTGAATACTAGAATATTTATTTAAAATCAAAAGCATTCAATCTGTCTGCTGTTTACAAAGCTACTCTTAACCTTTTTGATCCTCATCCATGTTTTGCTATTCCAAACAGTAAAGTCGAATTTGTTGACTGTCTGCTCCAAGGACTGTCTACTCAATGGTCAAAATAATTATGAATGCGAACCATACAGTTCACAAGCTCAGAGTTAAAATAAGTTAAACCAACTCAGTAGATAACTGAGTGGGCAAGAGTATGTGGCATGGACCAAAGCATTTCCTTTGTGTCCCCTTCTTTTTCATAGAACCCTTGTGGAAACAAAGGTCAACAGAACTAAAAGGAACCTCCAGATCAACTCTCTCATTTTATAGATAAAGACAGTGAGGCCCAGGGAGGAGATATGTAAGTAAGATCACATGGCAAGTATGAGGCCCCATCTCCTGATGGCTCATCAAGGTATTTCTATTCTCGGTTATTTCTAAATAACATTTATTGACTTGCTTCTAATTACAAAAGCAATGTATGCTCAAGGTTTGTTTATTTATTTATTTATTAAAAGCTTTGTTTCAAGTGTCGTATTCATAACACTTTATCCTATGGCATGGAGATGGTCAGGATCTCCTAAGAATCTCCTGTAATATAATTACGGCTGTATCACTTGAGCTTATGGAAGGAAAAAAAATATTGAATTTAATCTAATCTCCTTTTATAATCAGTAAAAGGTGAGGCAAATTGTTGAACGGCAAGTTAAAGAGTAATCTTTCCTCAGTGCTGGTTTTTTCTTCAATTAAAACTGTTGATTTCCCCTGAATACAAAACAAAAAAATATCATCTGACACAACATTAAGCAATTCATGAATATTCTGTATACACATTCTTGTTTAGTTGACTAATGGCAAATTAACGTTCTCTATTTTAGCTTAAACACATACTATAGGTATGTTTGATTAGCATTGAATTCCAAAAGCTGATTACTATGCATGCTTTGATTATGTAATTACATAATAGAGTATAATGGCTCCTTTGGAGTCATTATGATCTATATTGCAAATATGTTTCAGTTTTGCCATAGTTTAAATACGTTGAGATGAGAGCTCATAACAAGGCTCCACTTTTTAGTCTTATCAGCTAAATGGGCATTTCCCCATTCATCCCAACATCTCCCTGACACCAATTAAGGCCTATTGTGTCAAGCTGCATACACTTTTGAGAAGTTCCCTTTGTTTTCTCAGCATTCAAAAAAGGACATTGATTTTAAAAGCTGTATGATGCAAAAGGCCTGGTTTCAAAAAAAAAAGGCTGAAATTCCATCCTTCATCCACCCTTTGAAAGGTCTGCAAGGAATCACATCTAGTTCATTAATCACTGTTCAGACAACCACAAGGGGGTTAAAGATGGAATTTCACCTTTAACTCGAAAATGCACACGAGGGAGGGACAGCCAAGAATACTGATGCTCATAGTGGTGACTTGCCACAATGCGTTCAGCCACACCAACTTACACAAAGGTCCAGTTCTGCAAATCTCATGTCTTGCAATATCCCTTTTAGAAGGGGTAGCTCTGAAAGAGCTCGGCCAGATTTTGCCTTCAGAGTTCCCAAACCCAGGTTTTGATGGATCTAAAGGCTAACAAAATTGACCTAGTGAATAGATTTTGATAATTCCACCATCACCTTACAAATTGGAAAGTTCAGGATTTAAAACAGGACAAAAGTTATTGCAAAGAAGGATGTCAAGATTCTCTTGTTCCCATGAAATCCTTTAATCTTGTGCTATTTCATTTGTAAGAAGAGCTGTTTCTGCTCTTCTCTTCCAAGAGAATAAGCTCTTACACCATGCCAAACCAAAGGTGACCCGAGCCTTAACTTTAAAGACTAATAAGCATCAAGCTGTTTTTACCTTTGGGTCTATTGGTTTTCAGCATTAAGGCTGAAGAACCGCGGTCAAGCAGTTCAACTGTATTGACGGTTGGTCAATACAGTCCAACTGGTATTTACATAAAGGATGAGAATTTCTTTTGTGAAAGGAAACATTGATTAGATGTGTGAAAACTCTTTTCCAGGAATACTGTGACAAAAGAAAGTAGTTACAGCAGCTTCGCCTATGTTATTTCAGTTTTAACCATCACATTAGAAGCCTTCCTCTTAAAAGACTGAGCTCAATAGGACTTTTTAATCAGAGCCCACAGCACTAAGAGGGCCAAGCAATTATGATGCTTATGATCTGAGCTGCCTGATCCCATAAAGTGCAGAGGTTCAATGCCCTCTATAGAATGTTTGTGGGGAGTGATACCCATCCACTAAACATGAAGATCTGAATTAGCTTTTCCATTAAAATCCACTTATCCAAGAAGCGAAGGCAATCAAAGAAAGAGGAATATAAGAATAAACCATAATAAAAGATAATAATAATCACTGAATCCTTTTGCTCTTCACACTGAAATGTGAAAATCCCAGACTTTCTTCTCCTCTCACTCCTTTTCACAGCTGGACAGGTTTCATGGCATTTTCGTTCATCAAAAAGATAGCATCTTTTCTGGAGAGAAGATAGCCTCACCCTGAAGAAAAACTTCCTCCAGTGGACATGTTTTCTGAGAATTAAAAGAGAGAGGAAAAAACAGAGCCCCCAAAGTAGGAAAGTCACTGTTTTATTTGCTTGTGAGATGGCACTGAAATCACCTTGTGGAACAGTCATTTTAAGCCTGCTAAATCTGCTTAGAGGCTCTTGGGAGAAAAGAGGCTCTTAAAAAATATTAATTAAAAAATAACCACAGCCATCCAACTTGGACCTTGGAGGAGAACAATCTGAATACAGAGGCTTCTTACAAAACTAATTGTGTTGGCAAAGCAAGGAGTTTCTTCTCAATGGATTTGATTCTGTGATGCTCGTTTATGGCAAAAGAAGAATAAAAGAACAGTTTTATATTGCTCTGCTGCAGTAGCAATTCAAAGAGGGGGAGTGTTCCAGCATTTCCAAATACATTGTCTCCTTCAGACAGAGCGTGCTGAAGGCCAACTGTTGCTCTTCTGCACCAACCACTTGGCTAATGAACTGATAATATGCTATTCCATTCCCTGGGATACATTAAATGGCTACTTTGCAGAGTGAAAACTAGTTGGACAATTCTGCTGTTCATGAGCATGGACTCTTGGGAAAGAAAATCCCATTCTAAAATGGATGCATTGTGCAGGTGGAAGCCAGTAACTGATGAAGCACAGACCCTCACACCATCCAGTGGGGTAGTCACCGGTCCCAAAGTTAGCTGAAGCCTGGGATAATGGGAATGGATGATTTTTGTTTGTTTGTTTGTTTGTTTGTTTTTTGTGGTATGCGGGCCTCTCACTGTTGTGGCCTCTCCCGTTGCGGAGCACAGGCTCCAGCCGCGCAGGCTCAGCAGCCATGGCTCACAGGCCCAGCTGCTCCGCGGCATGTGGGATCTTCCCGGACTGGGGCACGAACCCGTGTCCCCTGCATCGGCAGGTGGACTCTCAACCACTGCGCCACCAGGGAAGCCCGGGAATGGACGATTTTAATTCATAGAGAGAACTATCCACATTTCTCAAACCATGAGCTATTCATAACGAAAACAAAAGGTTTAAATGATTAAAACTCAAAATACGCATTAAAATATTTGAAAACCACAAAGGCCGACACACATATTAGGTTCTATTATTCCTATAAAGACTTAAGGGAACTTGGACTTCTTCCTTACCCGGGAAGAGATCTTGGTAGCCAAGCCATTTACTATACACACTGCAGCAGCCTCTGGTGAGCCCTTACTCTGTAAGAAAATACAATGTTGCCTGTTTTTCTAACCAATTGAAAAGAAATTCACGAATCTCTGTCTCAAAGCTATGGAGACAGCAGACTCTACTGTGGTCTCTTCTTAACTGATGCTTCTCAATTTCCCTACATTCTAAGCATATTTAGAGATGCAGACTGTGTACAATAACTGCCCCTCTACAAAGTGCTTTAAATTGAATTTCCTTACAACCATTAAGCTCAAGTCTCAATGGAGATGGCACGTGCAGTTCCCTTATTTTTTATACCCTGCTTTTAAGCACCCAATTTAATATCATCTTTCCCTTTGATGAGAGATACCATTATTAAACCCGGGTCACTTGCTTCAACTTACTAAAAGCTGATTTTTTTTTTCTTTACGTTTGCCTCCAGGGTGTTAAAAGACTAACAATTAGTGTAAGATACTTAAAATCACAAGGCTATCACATGTAACAATGATTACTACACACAGAAAAGAAAAGGGAAGTGACTGCTTTTCTCCATGTCTGGAGGCAAGGGAAACACATTTCTAAAGCGTCCATTGTTATTTTAATTTTTTTAATATCAAGAAGACTCCCATTATTTCTGGAGGGAGCATTATTTTAATTATCTGTATGATAACAATAGCTAAATACTTTTAAAATGTTTTCTGTGTGCTGGGCGCTATGCGTTGTTTTTTGTGTAATTTCATTTAATCCTCACAATAATCCTATGTGGTTCAATATCTTATCATCATCCCCATTATACAGATGAGGAAACTGAGATTTAGAGAGGTTCAATAAGTGGCTGGAACCAATATCCAAACCTCCGTCTATTTAACTCTGGCACTAGTCACAATTACAGAATGTTAATAAGGCTTTGTTTTATGATGCTAAAAGAACGGTGGGGAACTAATAGAAGAATCTACTGTATCTGATTTCTATGAGTTAGGACTAAAACTAAAATAATACAGCTTAGAAGGAATTTGAAGCCTATCCATCAGCAATCAGCATGTTCCAATATGTGACAGCGATATAATTAGCTCTATAACCAGAGTCCAAATACTGGTCCTTTAGTATTTAGAGAGAGGATGTCTGTTCTGCCGAATGATCCTGACTCAAAATGCAGTTCAACTCCAAATTCAGGCATTTAGAGTGTCTGCTTCAAGGGCATTTATTAGTATTGACAATCTATGTGACTGAAATTTGGCTGTAATAGCAGTCTCTCTACATCTCCTCGTTCATTTTTCCTGCCAACAAGAGCCATTGAACACCTTCCAAATTTAAAGCTTAGAGCCGACAGGACAAGCAAGTAAGGATATCAGTTGGAACACATCAGATATGGACTCAGAGTGAATGTCAACCTCAACTGACATGACTACAGAAACAGAAACCGGGGAAAAGGGAGGGGATAGATGTTTCATATTCTTATTCTAGAGGGTATTCCGAGCGTGTGTAATATGGTTTGTTCAAGAAACAGCTGTAAATCCATGATAAGCATCATGCTGAATAATGTGGCAACATTCAACTTATTCACATCTCCTACCAGGAATCCAAGCAGCTT
The DNA here is from genome assembly GCF_964165515.1 of Mesoplodon bidens. Classification (NCBI taxonomy): domain Eukaryota; kingdom Metazoa; phylum Chordata; class Mammalia; order Artiodactyla; family Ziphiidae; genus Mesoplodon; species Mesoplodon bidens. Next base: position 17,071,937 of record NC_138164.1, on the reverse strand, counting down.
TGGACTATTTTATGAAATGACAGTTTCTTAGCTGGAAAATTGGGTTCTGTGACTAAGGCCCTTACGGTGAGTTATTCCCTCTATTATCCGTCAGTCACAAAGCAAGTGGTGGTTTTTTAACCTCTGGGCTCTTGAGTTGTTGGTCCCAGCTGAGTCTGAGAAGAAACATATGAGTTAGAAAGCTCTTCTTAAGCCAGGGTTTGATGAAGGGATTGCATATGGAGAGTGGCCAAAGGAGATTCCAGATTCTACTTTCCTGACTGCCGAGTCCCTGGCGAAAAGCCTATGTCAGTCAGAGGGGCACTGCAACTATCCAAAGTGGTGCCATTATGAAAATAACTTGATTAGTTATCATCTGAATGTGGGCTGCTGATTAATCATCACTGAAGTTAGAGATACGTGATAAGGACAAAACTTGTACCTTATTTTCACTTAAGAGGGCATCTAAGGAACATGGGACCATAAAACTCGGAAAAAAAGGAATTTGTGCTGCAGTTCTGAGCTTACTGGTGGTGAAACTGGGAAAAACTCCGAATCTGTTTTCACATTTTAAAAAGGGTAAATGGCATCTCTCCTCCGAGGTTATCATGAGAATCGAGTGAGGAAATGTGTGTAACAGTATTTTTCAAGCTCCAAAAATGCTAAATAAAGGATATAATCTTTTCCTTCTCCAGCTTCTTCATGAGCATCATGGCTATCTCCATGCAGCCTCTGTCTATAGTGCTAGGACCCTCTTATGAGCTTCCATGATCTGCTGGAATTTTTTTTCAATTTCAGAGCTTTAGCTAGCATTCTTTTCATTCTAAGGCTAACTAAAAAAGCACAGAGTCAATTAAAACATCTTCATCACTAATGTTAAACTGCAAACTAAAACCATCCTCAGTATGAAAAGTATAAGGTGAATAGCAGATGTAGGCAGAGGAGTGAACATTTAAAATTAGGTTCAATCTATAGCACTACAAACATGATTTATTTTCTGTTTTCCCTCCTTTAATTATACGGCCATAATTAGTTCAGTGAACAATTTCCGTGTTCTAAGGTTGTGTTAGGTTAGTCATGTAACACACAACACCCTTGCTGGAAAACCTCAACCGTCAACACCTCAGATATCAAGTGACTGAATACTGTTGTTTCACAAAAGTGAGCTTTCCATATCATTGAATCTCTCTCTGAAGGCCAAAATTAAAACGAAATGAAATGAAACAAAACAATTTCCACAAAGCTTGCTGACTTGCCACTTTCTTTGTCCTATGCTCCTGTTTAAGGAGGATGACATGAGTCAATGACATACGTAGGACAATGTGGCCCTTCTCTAAACAATCTCAGCTGTCAGGCTTGTATATGTCCTTGCTGCTTCCCACCAGTGCTGGCTGTCACTTCTTGAAGATAATTCCTTCCTTTATTACTAAGTGCAAGAGCTTTGAGAAAGCTACTGGTGCTAAGACCTTTCCTGTTTACTAATCCAGGATGTTTGAGGTCTCTAGAAAGCTAACCTTCACTAAGTGGTATGTCACTGTGGCATGAGGCGGGTGTAATTTCCCCCTTCATTTGACACTGGAGGAAAGAAAAGTGCACAGGCAAAATTTAATTAACAATAATATTTGACAATAATACTTTGACAATAATACTTTGACACTAATAGATATTCTTAGGTAAAAATACACCTTTGAATGTAGGAAGCAAACCAATAAAAAAAATTGGTGACTGACTCTAGTTTGTTTTTTAATGTTATTAGTTCAAACCCATCTATTACTAAGCTATGTATAAAGGCAGGTAAACTGACCATGGAGGATGCTGCAGGATCCAGCTGGAAGTCATTCGCTTTCCCCATGAAGCTCTGATACCGCCCCACGTTCCTAGACTTCTGGCTCATGGTGTGTTGTAATTGTCAGTCTCGGCACTTATTACACTGATAGTTCTATGGTCATTTATTTACAGGGTGGTTTCCTTTTTTAAAAAAAAATTGATCTAGGTTCAACTGCTAGCACTGCCAGTTATTAGCTAAACCTTGCAAAAGTTACTTAAGCTCTTGAAGCCTCAGGTTTTACACATGTAAAATGGGTCTAAAAATTTTAATTATTGTATCTCCTTGAGAACAGTCATACTATCTTCCTCATCTTTGTATTCCCAAAGCATAAGAGAGGGTCAGTTTATAGAGCAAGTGTTTAATCAATGCTTGTTAGGGGAGTTACTAAGACCTTCACACTGAGGCAGTCTCATTTTTGGAGACAAGTCTCTTAACATCAAAACATTAAGTTGTACCCATATCCCTCATTAAATATAATTGTGAACTTCAAATGAACTTAATTAAGAATTTCCTTTATTTTGCTTTTGAAATGATTCATTCCAATTGTCTATTGTATTCTGAAGCTAACCATTTGCTTTTCCATGGCTCAGACATTTTCACAATGTCGAAAAGAAACAGCCCTAGTGCTGTGTCTCCAGTGGTCAACAGAGTAAACAGCCCAGCTTTAAGAAGTTCCTGATGTATATATGTATTGCATCTTCTTTATCCATTCATCTGTCGATGGGCATATATACAATGGAATACTACTCAGCCATAAAAAGGAATGAAATGGGGTCATTTGTAGAGATGTGGATGGACCTAGAGACTGTCACACAGAGTGAAGTGAGTCAGGAAGAGAAAAACAAATATCGTATATTAACGCATGTATGGGGAAGCGAGAAAAATGGTTCAGATGAACCTGTTTGCAGGGCAGAAATAGAGACACAGATGTAGCGAACAAACATATGGACACCAAGGGGGGAAAGTGGCGGGGGTGGTGGTGGTGGTGGTGGTGGTGGTGTGATGAATTGGGAGATTGGGATTGACATGTATACACTAATATGTATAAAATAGATAACTAATAAGAACCTGCTGTATAAAAAAATAAATAAAATAAAATTCAAAAAAAAAAGTTCCCGATGTTGCGAGGGAGACAGACATGTGTACGTACAAGGACAGCACAGTGTGGTGAGACTCATAAGCCACAAGGATGCTAATGCACTATGGGAACCTGGAGAAGCCAGGAATGACCCTGTCAGGATGGGGGTGCAAATTCCAGAGAGGATGAAGAAGAGACACTAGAAAGAAGGATCATGGTGTGTTTAGAACAAAGGGAAGAGTGTGATATGCTCTAAAGAGTGCCAGGAAGGGGCGCTTTCTAGAAAGGTCATTAGGTCCAGATATTGAAGGACACTGTATGCCAGGCTAGGGAATTTGCACTTTATCTTGTAATTAATAGGGAGCCATTAAGTGATTTTAATCCAGGGAGTGATATGATCACACCTGTGTTCTGAAAGATAACGTTTGCGCAGAGAGGGAGGGAAGACGGAGGGTGGGAAAAGGCTGGAGCCAAGAAGATCAGTTAAGAGACATCAGCCACAGAGTACTCGAAGCTGATAAGAGCCAGGTAAGGGAATCCGGAGGGGGGAAGGCAGAGCTCAGGGTGGGAGGAGGGAGAGTGAGGAGGAGTGGGGAGCCCTTCCAGGTGAGGCACATTAGTGGGCTTTCAGCTCCGTTAAGGGGGCCCTGGGTGTTCCTCAGTCACCTCTGCTCAACTCCAGTTAGTGTCTAGTGGCCTTCTAAGGAAGGACCAGCAAAGAGCTAACTATCAAAAGGAGCTGGACGGCAGTTCACACACCCATTCTCATCACCACTGTTGTTCACCACAGAGATGGGTTTTTGCAGCCTCACTTGTACCAAAAATAGAATTAGGGTACCTGGGTGTCCCTCCACCCCTGCAACCCTCACCCCCAAAAAAGCCCTGCTAGTTCAGTGTGGTCGACCAGTAATTTTGAAAATCCCTGAGCGATGATTAACAATGAAGAATCTCAAATCACACCAGACTGACTGAGTCAGAATCTGCATTTTAACAAGAGACTCTAATCATTCATATGTGCATTACCATTTGAGGAGCTCTGGCCTAGAGTACAGTAATTCTCTCATGATCATAAACATTGAGACTGATGGCTTAACCAAGGAAGATCACAGAAAGAAGTGTGTTGTTCCTAGACAACAGGTTTCAAGGAAACTAGTGAATCAGTGAGTCATGGGGTGAAGAAGAACGTGAATCCGCACCACCAAGTGAGGCCCATCTCCAGGGAGTAACATGGCTTCTGCAACTTCTCCTTCTGTAAAAACCGACTTCAGGTTTGCACGATGACGATAAATTGATGTGAATTGTTCATGAAGTCAATAGGAACTAGAACCTTGGGTTCTTTTTCAAGTTTCACAGAACCGCCACTACACAAATGAAAAATCCTCTCCCAAAGCAGCTAGCTGACTGCAACCAAAGCAAATAGATTATTCTGCATTCAGTTGCAAAAAAAAAAAAAACGACTTCTTCCAGCTGGTGCTCCCACACTCGGTGGGTTTGTAAGTTTGCATGCTGCACTCTGGTTAATTTTTGCTTCTGGTTAATTTTTGCTTCTTTGGTTTCACTGTTACTGTATGTTTTGTGCTCGTGTGTGTTGAGCCAGTGAAGACAAAACAACAAATAGGGAAATAAAGCAAGCAGTCCAAAATGAAAACTGAAAGAGGCAGCCCAGGTTTGTTACGAAAGTGATGAGATTCAACTATACAATCAGAAGGGAGGGGAAAAAAAAATCTATACTACCCCATTACAGCAGACTTTTTCACTCTGTGTCCAGGACATAAAATTTGCTGCAAAAGCACTATTTACAATAGCCAGGACATTGAAGCAACCTAAGTGTCCATCGACAGATGAATGGATAAAGATGTGGCACATATGGAGTATGTGGCACAATGGAGTATTACTCAGCCATAAAAAGAAACGAAATTGAGTTATTTGTAGTGAGGTGGATGGACCTAGAGTCTGTCATACAGAGTGAAGTAAGTCAAAAAGAGAAAAACAAATACCGTATGCTAACACATATATATGGAATCTAAAAAAAAATGGTTCTGAAGAACCTAGGGGCAGGACCAGAATAAAGATGCAGACGTAGAGGAGGGACTTGAGGACGTGGGGAGGGGGAAGGGTAAGCTGGGATGAACTGAGAGAGTGGCATGGACATATATACACTACCAAATGTAAAATAGATAGCTAGTGGGAAGCAGCCGCATAGCACAGGGAGATCAGCTTGGTGCTTTGTGACCACCTAGAGGGGTGGGATAGGGAGGGTGGGAGGGAGACGCAAGAGGGAGGAGATATGGAGATATATGTATATGTATAACTGATTCACTTTGTTATAAAGCACAAACTAACACACCATTGTAAAGCAATTATACTCCAATAAAGATGTTAAAATAAAATTATACTCCAGTAAAGATGTTAAAATAAAATAAAATAAAATTCTGGGTACTCTGGGAACACCCAGAAACCGGAATTGTGAAAAAAAAATTTGCTGCAAAACTGTAGGTAATGACATAAACAGAGGTTTAAGGGAAATAATCAGAGTCATAAGCTGTAAGCAGAAAGCAGCAGACAGAAAGAGCCTCGTAGAATGCTCAGGGGAAGTAAAGGTAAACAAGAGTTTCACTTTTACACGGCCTCTTAATGAACATCCATGGATCAGCCTGGAGCGGATGCTAGAGTGAGTGTGCCTTGCCTTCCGGATGCAGGCTAACAGCATCCTTAGCAGCAGCTCACAGGAGGAAATGACACTTACCTTGAAAGCAAAGAAGCAAAGGTTTCACCTAAGTGTAAGAACCTCAGCTTGGAGAGGTTCTCTCTTACCACGCTGAAACTTAAGTATATAAAGTTTAGAATTTCAACCATTGTGTAAGTTTCCTAATAAACTTTTCTAATTTTATTTTATTTTTTTGGTGGGGGGAAGAGAGGGTGGAGCAGCACAATGGTCATTGCCACGACCTAGTTTCTGTTCTTCCTGTTCCTTAATATATGGCGATTGCAACTGGTTCACACTTCATTCCCCTAACCAATGTGTTCTTATATGAAAGCTTTCAGGATTTTTACTCCTGGCGTACCCAGATGCCTTTCCTGCAGTAGAAGAATATCTCTGAAGGGTTTTCTGCTGGGTTACTAAAGTGCAGTTTCAGAGAGAATAATGTTCTGAATTTCAGTCTCTTTAAAAAGTCGTTGGGTTTACGGGCAGTCACGCTTGTCACATTTAGCGTGTGAATTACGTACTTCGTGGAAACACAGTTAAACTGCCACAGTTGTGCACAGCCATAATTTCTACAGAGAAAAGACCAACAATTGGGGAACTTTATTACTACTAGTTTTCATTTTTAAGAAGCCAAAATCAACCCTCCTAACATTATAAGGTAGTTTTTCTTTTTAAAAAAAGTTTTTTTTTTCTTAAATAAAGAAAAAGAAAAAAGAAAACCTCTAATGGGTTACTTGCTGTTCTATTCACTTTTTAGATTTGTCAATTTTTGAGTGACTGCCAGCACCAGGGACTCTTTGTAACACCTTGTACTTGGGATATAATAAAAACATGAAATGATTAAAAATACTGTGAGTGTAACTGCAGAAGAGACTATATATTCTGGGCCCTAAGGAAGGCCGTTTCTTTGCACAATCAGACAGACTCCATTTATGTTATTCAATTGTACCACTATTCACTGTCCAGGCTGGAAGCTTCCCGACATGTCAAAGGCACTAATATCGATATGTCCAAAGCACACATTAGAACATTAACCTTTAGAATGCTGGTATCCTCTAGCCTTGTAATTCAGAGTGTAGGAATTAGATATCCAGTCCTATGACATTGCTTACATGTCACAAATGTCTATCTGTCAAAAAATGTTTCCTTTTCCTACTAATTCACCTGAGAGTCAAAAAAAGTATGAGGATTGTAGAGTTTGTAAGCAGAATACATTATTAATATAAATGGTAAGGCTAAATACTATTAATAATTTAAAAAAACACCAATTAAATGCTGCTTCTTTGAACCCTAGCTCTGTGCCAGGCACTCTGTTGGGTGCTTTGCCACACCCGTGGTTCTCAACTTGTTTTGGCATGCATCAGAATCCTGGGCCCTACCCTGGGGTTTTTAATTTGGCAGGTCTGGGGTGGGGCCCAAGGATTTGCATTCCTAGTAAATTCCCAGGCGATGTGATGCTGCTACCCTAGGGACCACACTTTGAGAACTGGCACACATCATCTTATTGAATCCTTCACTGTGTCCGTTTTATAGGTGAGGAAACTGAGGCTCAGAGAGGGGCTCTGCCACTTAATAGCTGTATACATTTGGGCAAGATACTTAACTTCCTCATGTCTCTGTGAGGGTAACCATTCCCATTAGGACTTTTCCCATGGCCAAATCTCGTCCTTTCTATCTAAATGTCCCCCTGACTTTATCCGAATGTTAATCCGTGTCCCTTTTCTACCGCCCATTACTAGTACCATCTCAGCTCAGATTTATGATCTGCCAGCGTGTTGTGATTAGATGTCATCCCTGTCTTTCTATTACTCCGATATTGATAGATAAAATTCTGTGGTGATGCATCACCTGCCCTTTCAAAGGTTACTGCCAGCAGATGCTAGGAATCAATACAGTTCTTATCTGTCACAAACCACAAGAAAAGCATGGTAAACAAGGCTCAATGAAAGGCCTGTGAACAGGTCAAAGAGAGAATCCCAGCTGCTTGGTGTCACCAGTTTTTGTTTCCCTACCTAGTCCAGAACCTGGCTTTGGCTCTCATCTATCCGTTTAAGGTTTGGACCATATAATATAGTGGGACTCAGAACTAGGCCCTGGGTCCAACACCACCTCTGGTGACCCTTGACATGGATACTGCGAGGTGAGGCCAAAAGGCTAAAAATCTACTTTTATTATAACACGCGACCAAGATCGATAAGATATTTGAGCTCTTTGGAGACAAAGGCTAAATAAATCTAAGGAGGTATGGTAGGTTCACATGTTTTTTGTTTTCTCCATCCATCTTTCAATAGGAAGAGTCTTAGTTTGGGTGAAATGAAGATTAAAAAGCACTATATATATATATATATATATATATATATATATATATATATATACACACATACACACATATATATATTTTAAATGCTTGCTGCTCAACACATTAAGGAAACATCTAGTTATAGGTGTCCTAGAAACCTTTTTTTTTTTTTTTTAAAGAGGAGGTAAGTTAATTTTCTAACTTGGTTTTTCTTCTCCAAGGGAAAGTTGCTTTATCTACAGAAAAAAGCAGGTCTAGGGTCCCCACCTGCCTGTTAGAAGTCTGCCCCTTTAAGTCTTAGTACAGCCCAAGTGGAGCTAAAGGAAGGGTTCCTCAAAAGACGACAAGCAGAAATCATGCCATCCAAAGATCTCCTGGGCTCTTCTGCATCACTGCCTCCCTCTCCCACTCCTGGATCCATGCCTCTCCCCTCCTCATTCCAGCTTGGTTCTAGCCTCCCATTTGCTCAGTTCTGTCTTGAGCTCTGGTGCCTTTATCAACTGACTTGCTTCTCCATCATTTGCTCCATTTTCAAGATGGCAGCTCTTCTTCACCCTCTTGTTTGCATGTGCTTAGATTGACCTCTCTGGCTTGGTCTTAGGACAGCCTCTAATGATCTAGGGACATAGAATGAGTCAGGGGCAGGCTGGGCTTAGCATTTTAAGAACTGTTCCCTTCCTTGGTTTGAAACCTAAGCATATTGTATCAAGAAGCTCCCAGTGTGGCCAGTTGGCTTCTACCTTTGTGCCTGATGGCCTGAGTGGCCTAGGTCAGACCTAAGTTTTCAGAATAACGATGGGCACAGTTGCTCACAATAGGTGAGATAGTCACATGAGAAGGACCAACACTGATAAATGAGGGACCATGCTTATTTACCAGGTTGTAACTGATTTTAAGAAAAAGATTTCCAAATGCTTTTAGTGAGACTATCCATACCTTTTAGGAATTTGCAATGTAGAATTCAATCACTTGCTACACAGCCCAAATACTTTTCACTGCTTGAGATTGACAAGCCGTGAGAGAGGAGCCATGAGGTGGGCTAAGTGTCCTGAGGGTGACCTATTATGGACGCAATGTTTTTTTCCTACACAAAACCATCAAAGACATTATTTAAAAGCGTACTGAGAAATCGTGCACAAAAATGCAGCTAATATAAACTTATTATTTATGCCACACAAGAAGAATGAGGCCAGCTTTCCTGAGAATCCTCTGGAAGGATTCTCATCTTACTGGAAGCATTGGCTATTCAACCACTGCATTAGGAGTCCTGGGACCTCTACCTGACCACTTTTAAGAATTAATACCCTTCTCAAAAATATAACTTGTATTCTAATTATAAAAATTATACATATTCATGGAAGAAAAAGTAAAATAAAGTATCAACAAAAAAATACCACAACTCTGAGATAATTATTATTAATATTTTAGTATATTCCTTTCCATATATGGGACATGCGTGTGTGTGTGTGTGCGCTCGCGCATGCATGTGTATAAAATTCTTAATTACTGTATTATGGCCTATCATATAAGTATACCAGAAAAGTAATTTAGACGTCCTGCTTTTGTTATATATTTAGATTGTTTCTAAGTTTTATGATTCTAACAAATGCTGCAATGAAAATCCTCCTGCAAATATATTCTGATTTCCACGTATACCGAGAACATCTTTTTAACATCATAAATTTCATGCACTCCAGTATAGTTTTACTATTCAATTTTTTAAAAATCACAGGAGCATCTATATACTCTACGATACATATTTTTTGTTGCTAAATATAACTCAAAGTAATAGTGATTCCGACCCAAAGGAATTTGAGGCCCCTTTGACCTCATACAAAAACTCTTTGCATCTCTCAGGATCTGAGGCACGCAAAAACACTTATGACACTATTCTTACTTTTAAGGCATTCAGAAACTAAGAAGATGAAATCAACTTCAAAATTTAAGTCATGAGTACGTCATTCCTACAGAGAACACTGAACACACTTTAAACGAAAGACTGAACAATGTACTCATTTGTACTCATATTACAAAGAATGACCAGGGAGCCCTTATAGTCTTTCACAACTGGGTTAAGTACCACTCCTACGTGCTCCCATAAGTACACCACTTGTCCTATTTCAGCACCTGTTAAACCTTCACATGCCCCACTAAGCTGTGATACTAACAGAAGCAAGTGATGACCAAATATTTCCTCTGACCAAGGCACTGTACCAAGCTCTGCAAAGGAAGAGCATGTACGTATCTTTTACACCACCACCAGATCCTCAGGATTCCATACAGTGTCTGGCAGCAAATATTTGCTGAATGAATGAACGAATAAATGAGTGAATAAAAGAGAATTCAATTGACCATTTCTTTACCTTAAGCTTTCTATGCCCTTGAGGTGTCATTTTCTTAACACTTTATTTGGAAATGCTTTGAGACTTACAGAAAATTTGCAAAAATAGTACAGAGAGTTCTCATAAAACTCCTTTCCCCTAATGTGAACACGGCACAATTATCAAAACTATAAAATTGACACTGTAAACACCACCACATCACCTGGACAGTTTGAAGAGTACTGGTCAGCTATTTTGTATGTCCATCCATTTAGGTTTTTTTTTTGTTTTTTTTTTTTTTTTGTTTTTGCGGTATGCGGGCCTCTCACTGTTGTGGCCTCTCCCCTTGCGGAGCACAGGCTCCGGACGCGCAGGCTCAGCGGCCATGGCTCACGGGCCCAGCTGCTCCGCGGCATGTGGGATCTTCCCGGACCGGGGCACGAACCCATGTCCCCTGCATCGGCAGGCGGACTCTCAACCACTGCGCCACCAGGGAAGCCCCATCCATTTAGGTTTGATTAACGTTTTCCCACAAATGGTTTGATGTCATGGATTTGGGGGAAGAATACCACAGAGGTCATGTACCCTTCTCATATCACATGAGAATAGACATGATATCAGTTTCTACTGGTGATGTTAACCTTGGCCACTTGGCTATGGTGACATATGGAAGGTTTCACCACTGGAAAATAATTATCCTTCCCTTTCCATTTGTTAGAATTGGAGTCGCTGAAGTCCAGCCCATACTCCTGGGGAGAGGAATTCAGCTCTACCTCCTAGAGGGAGAAATCTAAAGAATTTGTGGGTATATGTACATGTTCAAATCACTAGAGCAATTAATACATATTTGGGGGGAGATATTTTGAGGCTATGCAACTATCCTGTTTTCTCCTTCAACTTTCGCTCATTAATTTTAGCATTTATGGATGGATCTTGCCTGTAGCAATCACTACTATGGTGTTCAAGTGGTAATTTTTTATTTCTCCCACTCCTTTAACTGAAGTTCTTGTGTGTAGAAGAGCTTTCCCTTTTTTCCTATCTATGTATTTATTTTTTTATTCAGTCATTTATTTATATTAGTATGGACTCAAATGGATGTTTATTTTATTCTTTGGCTTTAATCTGATAACTAGCATGATTAATATTAGTGTGCAAATTGTTCCACCTTGGCCACTGGGAGCTCTTTCTATTACATTCAGCGCAACACAATTAGGGAGAACTTTAAAAGTTACCAGGAACCAGTAGAAATAGGCAAACAATGAAAAAGATAGAACAGAAAAAGAGTCAACTGAGCAACATTTTTGAACCAGATCTTAGAAAAAGATAAGGAGAGAAAAAGTACATCGCTTCAAAATAAGAACAACAATAGCAAAAGGTCTGGGAGTCTGCTGTAATACTATGTTTATATAAACCTTTTCTAATTCCAGTGCGAAGGACCATTTACATTCTTATAAGGCAGCTGGGAGGTAAGGGCACACTAATAAGAGGAGGAAGATGAGACAGAGAGTCAAATTCTAAGAGACTCAGATGCTCACTGCAGACTGCAGCCTCCACCCTGTATGTTTAAATACCACTCAATTAGGATCAACGTTCATTTTTTATTAATGCTCTTCTGAGACAATGGCTCTTTTATCTGCGTTTTATCTTCCAGCTACATTAAGACCAAGGACACTCGCACAGAAGATATAAAGGAGGAGACCCTGATGAATTGGGAGTTTAAAATACAAATGGAACTCCGTCTGTCTTGACTTGTTTTATTAACATCTGAAGGTTGATTTATAGCAGATCAGCAGGCGGGAGAGGACTGTTTGTGCAATCACTTTACTTAACATACCCAATTAGAAAAAACAAACATTCAAAAATGGCTCCCTTCTATGGGTTAATATATGGCACATTCACTTCTAAAATAGTCACTGCCATCTCTGTCACCTATTGCAGTGACCAAGGACAGGTGTACCCTATCTCAAGACCACAGAAAAACATTCTGTGCAAAACGCTGGTTTAAGAGACCTAGTGTTTCCACAAACACAATGAAAGCTCCTGTACAAGGATGTGTGTGTAGGAATGGTGAAGTCAGATGGATCTAGGCTCAAATCCTCTTTCCACTTGTGAAGCTTTGTGACCTTGAGTAAGCAATTTCACCTGAGCCTCCATTTTGTCATCTACAGAAATGGAACTATTAAGACAAATATTGTATGGTATTGCTTATATGTGGAATTTTTTTAAATGAATGATAAATGAACTTATATACAAAACAGAAATAGACCCACAGACATACAAAACAAACTTGTGGTTACCAAGGGGGAAAGGGGGAGGGATAAATTAGGAGTTTGGGATAAACATATACACACTGCTATGTATAAAATAGATAACCAGCAGGGACCTACTGTATAGCACAGGGACCTATATGCAATATTTTGTAATAACCTATAAGGGAAAAGAATCTGGAAAAGACTATATCTGTATATCTATCTATCTGAATCGCTTTGCTGTACACCTGAAACTAACACAACATTGTAAATCAACTATACTTCAATTAAAAATAAAAAAAAAAGGAACCATTGCAGAAGACTACTGTGAAGATTAAATGAGAGGATGACTGTGCCCAGGGCCTGACGATATAAAGGTTCAATAAACACTGGAGATTGTAAGATAATGATGATTTCTCTTACTATCCTCATTTCCTGAAAAACGAGGATAAGCTGCAAGTGGGGTGACCTTAGCAAATAGGAATGCCATGGAGGTAAGCAAATGGTTGCACTTCTCCATCTCTTAGGAAGGAAACGGATACATGCAAACCATTACCTTAGTAATGCAAAGCCAGTCAGCATTAAGGAAAATTAACGGCATTCAGTAGACTGTGTTTGCACTTGAAACGAAGTAGACTAGACAGCCTCGGCTTTATCTGGAGAATAATGGTCTGATAATTTTTAAAACCGAGGAATCCTAACATCTTCTTGTTTTTAGGAATTCAATACCAATATTGAAATCTTCCTCTTTTCTCATAAGAAAAAAACTGAGTCTGATCTCTTTGAGGGAAAGAACTTGTGTGTTCTTGGCTCCTTCCCCAGTGCCTAGAATAGTGTCTGGCTCTTTTCTTTAAAAATTTATTCTATTGAAGTATAGTTGACTTACAGTGTTGTGTTAATTTCTGCTGTACAGCAAAGTGATTCAGTTATACATATACATGCATTCTTTTTCATATTCTTTTCCATATGGTTTATCACAGGACATTAAATATAGTTCCCTGTACTATACAGTAGGACCTGTTGTTTATCCATGCTATATATACTAGTTTGTATCTGCTAATCCCAAACTCTCAATCCATCCCTCCCCACTCCCCCTCCCCCTTGGCCACCACAAGTCTGTTCTCTATGTCCGTGAGTCTGTTCCTGTTTTGTGGATAAGTTCATTTGTGTCATATTTTAGATTCCACATATAAGTGATATCATATGGTATTTGTCGTTCTCTGTCTGACTTACTTCACTGAGTATGATTATCTCTAGGTCCATCCATGTTGCTGCAAATGAGAATAATGCCTGGCTCTTAATCTTCCTGGGCCTCCGTGTCTTATCTGGGCACCGTGGCTGGTCCATTCCTATTGTTGTATTTTTTTAAGCTCCTACAGTTTCATCACTGCTCAGAGCAGTCACTGAGTGCTGTTTCTATCCATATGGAAATGCTTTTCTGAACCTATTTCTTATGTTCGTACATGCCCCAGCACTGAGCCCTCATAAAATTGTGAAAAAGATTTCCTCCTCTACGCCGTTGGCCACACCTCCCTGTGCCATAGCACCAACACTCCTCCTACAGTATAGATTGTCTTATCAGATGTCTTTGGGGCCAGCAGTTCATTGGTCAAAAACATGACATTGTGGGGAAGCACAGAAAAAAAAAATTTTTTTTGAATAAAGCTGTTCTTACTATCTCGATTCTTTCTAGGGTTGCATTTACTTTTTTTTTTTTTTACATGCTGTAAATATTTTATTTTAATTTAAAACATATAGCTGTACTTTCACTGACCAACCTCTTGGTGTAAAATCCAAGCCTTTTCTTTCAAATGGTTTGAGAATCAGTGAAGTTGCTTATTGGTGAGCATATAACTCAACTAGCAGGATGGTGTCCTTAAATCGTGGTCCCTGGACCACAGTCTCACATCACAAGGAAAACTTGTTAGAAATCAAATTCTCAGGCTCCCACATCCAGACCTACTGAATCAGTAACTCTCTGGGTGGGGCCCATCAATCTGTTTCAATACGCTTCCAGGTGAGCCTGATGTCTCCTGAAGTTTGAGCAGCACTGTGGTGAGAGATGAGACCTACTCGCGTAGATGAGTAGCATCCACCTGCCAACGTCCAGTGTGTCGTGAGCATCGGCCAATAGGATGTGCAGAGTGCCTGGGTCCACTGGTTACTACTCCAGTGAACCGGTTACTGTACTTAAACACAGCGTTATAGTCAGCTGTGCCTTAGTATCAGGCAACTGTCCTTTAGAGTGGCTTCCACGGATGCTGTTCGCAGCTGCGAAACGTAACATCTCTGAACCATAACTAACATTCACAACTCCCAGTTTTTCTGGTTCTCAGCTGGGATCGCTGCTCAAGGCTTACTGTGTTACCCTACTCTGCCTCTGGCTTCCTGTTAATCATTTCTACGGGAGATGAGAGAAGCAGCCAGTCATCTTGACGGCTATGTCTGCATCCATCAGCCAGTGAAACCCAGTGGGGGTGGTGGGCTCACACCCCCAGCCATGCAGGACTGGACCACAGAGGAGGTTGGATACCTCTCCATGAAGCACACCACAACGTACACTGTGTGTTATCTTCCATATTTACCAACTCAGTGCCTGCTCTATGCAAACCAAAGAACAGCACTCTTTCTTCTACTACTTGCTAATTTATAAGCCACATGAGTATAAACATTTCCTGGGTTCTTTTATCATTCATAACTTTGTTCTGTCAGTAATATCTGTCATCCTTTGTAGTTCGGTAAGCTCTTTCAAAGCCGAGATATCTTCATTTCTAAATGGAATCTGAGATGAATTTTGATAAACATGCATTTTGTATCTTAATAAAAAAGGGATTTTCCCCCATAACTACCCGAATATATGAATGTTTAAAAAGTTTCTGAAACCTGCCTTTGCATCTTACATTGAAAATTCAATGTCAAAATAATATTAAGAATACACAAAACTGTTTTAACCATGGAAATTGTTTTAACCATGATGTGATAAATAATAAATCAGAATACAAGTTACTCTGTAATTATGGGTTTTCTCCATTCTTTAAGCTTCTTGCCTGTTCCACATCAGTGGATCGACAGCCCTTTAGTTTAACAATTATGCACAGAGGCAATCTTGTTAGGACTTGATAAAACACTGTCACTGTCTTTGTCCCTGCCATGCAAAGATGCTACAGTAAAAGCTATAATGTACCAAGCTGCCTGCACTAAGGCGATGTGCCCAAACAAGAAAGTTCAAAGCAGAGTTCCAATGGATTGAATATAATTTGAAGTGCTGGAGGGCTAATGTAGGCGACATCACCCAAATATGACTTTGTTTGTAGGTAACCCTCCAAAATTATAGCTCAGACTAACCTTTAGCTGGTTGGGCTGGCTGGTCCACCATGCCCCCTTTTGGAAGCTTATGCATTTCAGGTGTGGAGCCTTTTCCAAAAGCCAAGAGTTGCATTTTGAGCAGTGTAATCTCAGCCGAGGCCAGCCAGTCCGCTATCTCCTTGAGGGATATTTACTTACATATTCAGTTCAAATTTACAGTACCTGGCTTGCGAATGAAATGCCACTTAAGAAGAGAATGCCATACCATTGTGGGAAATAAATCAAATGAGCACTTCTTATTTTAGCATACGCTGGAAATCACACACTGTGAAAGCTGTATGTAGGTTATCTGCCCAACAGAAACACGTGCCACCCCTTTCAGTACCTTTCCCTGGCTACTACTCAAACGAACCTAAAATTGCTTTCTTCCACACAAGTCTCCTTACTGAAGAAACCAATTAACCCCTTTGATTCCTTTAAAGAATATGATGACTAGAAGGCAACCGAGCTGGGTGGAAAGTTTAACCTTTGAGAAGAACACTTGCAAAAGAAGTAAGAGGGCTTCCCTGGTGGTGCAGTGGTTGAGAGTCCGCCTGCTGATGCAGGGGACGCGGGTTCGTGCCCCGGTCCGGGAAGATCCCACATGCCGTGGAGCGGCTAGGCCCGTGAGCCATGGCCGCTGAGCCTGCGCATCCGGAGCCTGTGCTCCGCAACGGGAGAGGCCACGACAGTGAGAGGCCCGCGTACCGCAAAAAAATAAAAAAATAAAAGAAGTAAGATTAGGAATAGCCCCCTTGGAGGTCAGAACTGTGTTTATGACATGGTCATGGGGCTGAATTCAAACCTCAAGGGAACAAAACTCAGTAACTAAGGTTGGTCTTGTAAGCAGAGGGTTATTTACCTCTGAGAATATATTGCTAACACATAGCAAACTCAGAGAAGTGGTGATGTCACATAGCGGCTCCCTTCTGCGACAGTTTCACGGAATCATCTTTCAGTAAGTCTTTACTAAGAATTGTTTTGCCAGTGGTGTTGATGGGTTTGCACGGAATCATCACACCGCTGGCCTTTCAGGTGACAGCCCACACACTTGGGGGGCACCTGCCTGGGGGTAAGAGGCTGGTGACTGGAATTCTCAGCTGTGGATACATGCTCACAATTCAGAGATGCTCTATGTCCTGTGAAGACATTCTTGATTTTTACATTTGAGCTTTGGGTCCAGTTAGTCTGGCCACTGTACTAAAATATTTGCAGACCTAGGGATATGTATTTCAGCTTGGGAGGTGGGAAAGTTGCTAGAAAACACTGGAGGCTTATTCTCAGAATATCCTCTTCATGCAAAGAAAAAAAAAATCCTCACCATCACAACAAAGCCAGTCTCTCTCTCTCTCAGCTCTCTCCTCAGTCAGTCTTAGAGTACCTATTAGTGCCAGGAAAGGGGCCACCAAAGACCTCGGGCTCTGTGCTCAGTAAAAAAGCCCCAGGTCTGGGAGGAGCAAAGGACCCCCGGCCCCCGGCTCAGTGCTCTGGAAGCACTATTGAGAGGACCCGGAGCCAGGCCCAGCACTGCGTTCGTTTATTGTCTGCGCATTTTCTTCTTTGCTTTCTGGATGAAACTGTCAATCTTCATAATGGTGTTGGCAATCATAGGGATGTGCTGCGAAGCGGCTTTAAAGGCATCTGATAAAGAGAAAACCTGTGCCCTCCTGGTCCTGAGCCCCTCTTTAGAGTCGGTTACCGGTAATAAGGTTGGGCATTCTGACTCGTACAGAGGACGAGAAATTTGACTTGGCAAGTCAAACTGCCACCAACTCGACAGGACACGTGGGACCCCCAAGCTGCCCTGCTTTCAGTCCCTCACGTGGGTAGATCTTGACATCACATCACTGCCCCATTCTAGTTGGCTGCACTGACCAGCAGGGGGTGAAAATGCTTGGGTATCACATAGGGACTGGTATTTTTGGATGCCCTGGCTCGAAGTATTTCTCTCCCTTCACATGGCTCCTAGACTGGCGTTCCAAGAATAACTATCCACCCCCACCATGGGACTTCCCCGGTGGTCCGGTGGTGAGGACTTGGTGTTTTCACTGTCGTGGCCTGGGTTCAATCCCTGGTCGGGGAACTAAGATCCCACAAGCTGTGCAGTGCGGCCAAAACAAAGAAAGAAAGAAAGAAAGAAAGAAAATAACTATCCCCACACATGATCTAGCATCGTGGTGTGACGTCAGTCCAATGTGCCGGCATTCAAGCAAATCCAAACCAACCCAGTGGTCCACACTGTGCTTCTGTGAAATGCTGATATGGCAGGAAAGGACCCCAAGTGGTCAGTGAGAGCTCCCCAACTCTCTAAATTCCCCCTAACTACCGTCAGAAACAACCCGCAGACCTGAGAGAGCCTGGCGTTTCTTCCCAGGGCAACTCTATACCAGCAGCTTCCCCCAGCCAAGTGGGCAAATCATCAAACTGCAGCCGGCTTCAATGTCTCCTTTGTAGGCCCTCCATTTCCGTCATTCAGGTCTCCTAAATTGTAAACCATTCAAGGGCAAAGTGAGGTTGGTGCTCCCAGTTAGTTATTCTTGAAAACCAGGAGCCGTACTACACATCCAAAAAAGAAAACTGGTCAGTACATCCTCTGTGGGGTTCTCCAAATGGCAGGTGATGCCACAGACCATCTGTGATCCAAAATCGAAAGGCACTGGGGTGGGCGGTGGGGAGGAGAGGGCAGAGCTGGGGCATCCACTCTGACTCCAAACCACAGAAGCCAAGAAATTCAGATCCGGAACTGCAAAGCAGCATGAGGTTTCACCAGCAATAATACCTACCAGGTCACGTGACTTAAAGCATCTGTCACCAACCAGGCCTGCTTACACTCTGCACAGTGGAAGAACCCGTGCCCACTGGTGCACAGCTGGACAGGAGCCCCCAGAAGGAAAGTTAGGTCCCTCTGCATTTTATGAGGCTTTTAAGGAACAACTTCTCTGCTCTAGTATCTTAGAAAGAAAGTTGACTGCACCGAAATAGGCCATTTGTCAGGCAGTTATGTGCTGTATTTTTCCTGCTGGAAATTATGCCTTCTTCGAGGAAGGTTTAGGTGATGAAGAGGATTTGTGTAGAAGTGTGCAGTAGTGAGCTCCCATGATTTCCTTCTCAAATACATCTCAAAAGGGACATGCATTTAAGTAGCACAGCAGGCCAGTGTGACCAAAATGACAGTGCTCTTTGCAATTTATACTTCTAAAAGAGAATAAGCAGACACAATAACAAAAGGCTTTAGTCTAGATTTCATATCAGACACTTTGATGAATAGTAGCCTAAAGGGCAACATATTTATAAGTTTTAAGTCTCTCCTGCAACACAAACTGTCCTGATTTATCCCTATGATAAAGGCAGTTCTGAGAGCTACTTTATACCATATTTATTATTTTACAGAGGGGGAAAAATGTTGATTCAGCCCTCAATCTGCCACTGTTGGAGTTATAAATGTTGGTAAGAGACCAGTGCTGATGTCTATAAATATTCATCTATTTGTCCTAAGTTCTGGGTGGCCCCTTCCCCTTTTCTTCCAGAACATTTCCCCCTTATTCTTGCTGCACCTACAGGATTTGCTTTATTGGCTTAAACCTTAAAAGGACTGGAAAGGGTAGCCTCTTTGAAGCCCATTACTGACTGGGTAGGTGATGGTCCAATAAAGCTCCAGTTCAATGTTTATTTAAAAGAAAGCTCTATGGACAAATGTCGATACCTCTTTTATTAACTGATAAACAGGCACTCTTATCTGCCTGTATGTACTCCCTACTCTTACCTCTACTCCCAATAAAAACTTCAATATGGAGTACAATCTAAAACGATTAAGTTCCTTTATTTAAAATAGAATCCTCCTTACTTTGACCCTTGAATTCAAAAAAACGCTCCCACTTTCTCTAAAATCCCGTTTTCTTGGTTTAAGACACAGTTCATAAATCATTTTGGGGATACACCTCAAGTTGCTGCTTCCTTCAGCTACCTGTGAACCGTTGGGAGTTTATTCATTAGCAGGTATGAAAAAAACATCTGAATACAACCACCAGCCTGTGTTTGTCGACAGTGTCCAAGTGAACCGTTCATTAGCATTTGTGAGAAGTGACCAAGTCACCAAAGGGTATTAAGCCAACCTAGATGAGGGATAGAGGCTTGTGGACCGATGTGTTAATTCACTGTCCTGGATTAAACACCAGAGACGACAGGTCCTTAGTAGAGTTTCATCGTCACTGGGCTAAGCACCGGGTTACAAATGGATGTCTTCCCAAGAGGGAAAGGGCCAAGATGTATAATTATAGCCATTGCCAAATAATTAAATTGAAGTTCTTCTACATATAAGATTTTGGGCTAGGTACAGTCAACTACTTACTCTGTATTGCTGTATATTTGTACCCATTATAGGTGAACATAGGTTATAATCTTCTCTATTCAAAGAAGTCCTTCTTGGGGATGGAGACGCTTAAGAGAGACTCTACAATACAAAGAGACTAAGGATTTTCAAGGCAGTTTTCAGAAGTTCCACTAATACCATTCTTGGCTAAATTAGAAAAATGCTTGGCATAAACACTGTATGTGCTGGTTGGATTGGCTGCCAAAGACCCACTGAGATGTGGTATTCCATGTGGATATGCATCTTTAATTAGTCTCAATAGATTTTATATGTATTCAACATTAATCTATACCACCCGTCCCAGACTAAAAGCATGAAAATGGTTCTTCTTAACCACTCTTCCCCAGAAATTTATTCTGTCCCTTCTTCCAGTAAATTCTGAAGGCTCTCTGGAAGGTCTTAACTGTTGGTTTAACAACACTTCTTCTATTATAGATTTTTTTTACAAACTTGCAAAGACTATTGCTCTATGAGTTTGTTAAAGGCAAAAGAAAGCAGTTCAAAGATGCGTTATTAAAATCCTGACCTGAGACACCAGCCACAGTCTCACACCTGCATTTTAATTGTAGTCATTGCATTTCTCATTTCTATTAAGCCTCCTAGCCAAGGGATTATATTCAGCTGCAACATGTCTTCAGCTGTTGTATCCCAGCTCAGAAATCGGTTTTTTGAGCTCACTCACTCTGAACAGATTTTTTTTTTTCTTATTATCAACTAGTTCCCTTGGGTTTCAGGTTTAGTCAAGTGCATATAAATAACTGGTGCTCATATTTTAATATGCAAAAAACCCCCACAAATTAATTTAAAAGTCACTTAGAACTAAATGAAACTTACACAACAACCAGATCGTGATGAGTTTAACCTCAAAAAAAAAAAAAAAAAAAAAAAAGAAAGAAAATCTTTTAACTCTCCAGCATTCCACGAAGCTTGTTTCCAATAGGCTCCAACATGAGCCATTTCAGGGGGACAAATTCCATGATATTCAGGAATAACTCAGTAATTGTTTATCAGAAGACACTCAAAGCAAGAATATTCCTATGACCAAACGCTTGAGAAGAGACCTATTTTGATGGAGCTTTATTTATGTCTGGAAGAAAGAAAGCAACATCACAAAGTTTACACAATGGAAAGGCAGACGTAGAGAACAACTTTAACTTCTGCTCATTGGTAAGCAGGTCAGAGAACTTCATATCAGGGTGGTAGGGTCAAGACAGGGCTGGAAAGATAAACCGCTACTATACAGGCCTGTTTCCTCAAGAGCTACTCAGTTGTCTACCCATGAACACACAGTAGATATCCTAGCAAGATACTAGAAGCCGTATTTCTGGTCTGACATGCAGGCTAGAGAACGAAACTGTTTTGCTGTATTAAGTCACCGCCTTTATGACCATAAGTGCTCTAAAAGGTCTAAATGGCTATCTCCATGCTAGATGCCAGAATACAAAAAAAAATATCAAACCAAAAAGTAAAAACCCACAAAACTTTGCCCAACCACAATCAACAGGCTTGACACATCATCACTGTCTAAGTACGTCTATACCTCCATGGTGGTTTATCATTTTGCTATCACATTAATTTTAGAAACGCCTCTTAAACGTTCCTCATTCACTGAACACATAATTCAATTCTGTGCTAAATTTCAAAATAGCTCTTTTAACTAGAAACGAGAAACAAGAAGTCATACCAGATATCAGCTTGATAATTAAATGAGTTCACCGATGTTTCAAAGACAGAGGGGGGGAAAAAGAAACCCACTGATCTTTGTTACTGTAAACGTCATGATTCTCACAAATTTAACCAAAGAATTAGGTACCTCAAATGCCAGATACAAAAATAAATTGTGTTTGGTTTTTAATTAAGTCTTTGTGTAAAAAAAAAAATTAGGCCTGGGGGTTTAGATTGTCATTTTACACAAAAGTAAATGGTAAATGCCTTTCTACATGCGAAGCCATTAGATATAATTATGCAATGGGCAAAGCGTGTATCACGCTGTAAATGTCATTTGGTTTTACAGTTATAAACTCATCAACATTTATCAAAACATTGCCTGGAGAAAGAAGACGCCTAGAGCGAGTGACAAATTTAATGCCATCTTTGAAAGTACATGACAAAGAAGTGTCACCAAAAAACATACAACTGACATGCTACAGTGGTGATCTGCATACCCATTTAATAGAAATTCTGTTCTCTCCAGAGAAGTCTCCCAATCACAGCACACTTCAGTGGGGTTTCAAGATCTATTTTCCTCCCTGGAAAATCATACCCCCTTCCCCACACTCCTAAATATTGCCATCAGATGTGTGTAATCCCAGCCAACTTCTGCGGGTAGAGGAACGTGTGAGTTCATCCAGATGAGCTTGCGGGTTTGCTTTCAATTGCTTATTCAACCACAAACCTTAGTGCTTCTTAGTTAGTAATCTCTTAATGGGGTTGTGTTCAGATGGAAACCCAGGGACTATGCCTGCCAGGTTCTCTTTAGACAACCAGGGCTTGTTTCTCATTTCTTGTTCTGAATCACGGAACGGCCCAGGTGCTTAAGCACGAGCACTGGCTCTGCGAGCACACTGTGTTAACAGTTCTCCTTTCTGAGTGCCATTTCACTATCCCCATCAATCTGGTAGTTATCATCCAGGGAGATTTGTCCTTTGAAAAACAAAATGGCTGGGCTTAAAAGAGTCTGCTTCTCCCCTTGTCCCCATTTCAGTTTCACACAACTTGTTAATATAAAATCTTGACAATGGGCCAGGGTAGTAATGCCGTTGGCAACGTTTCTGTCCTTTGTAGCTCGGTGCCTAAAACCTACCGGGGTGGAAGACAACAACAGCAACAAAAGCTGGAACAACAGCCAGCTCTTGAACTGGCGTAAAAAGGAAGTAGATCCTGGAAGAGTTGATGTATATAGTCCTCATGCTGTTATTAACTTCATTTTACCTTTCCTTACCAGCTACATGCTTCAAGCATCTCTAAGTACCAGGATTTCCTGGGTGGGGTCGCTTCCCAGTGACCCAGCAGCTGCAATAGGAGTGCAGAGCTTGTGTCTTCTCCCCAACCTGGACTTGTTTCCCCACAAGCGTTCCTCTTTTTGTCCCTGTCTTGACTTTTCCCACATGTGCTAGTTCCTCTACAAACCCCTTCCCATGAACTTGATACAGGACACCCTCCATCCCCACCATGGTCCCTTTCAGCAAAGGTACATGAGGTATTTTTTCCCATCAATCAAGATTACGCATTTCAATCACTCTAAAGGGTCAGCCACCATTCTCTTGAGATTCAGAATTATTAAAAAACACTTGGGGGAGACCCAGTTCTTTCAATTCCACACACACACACACACACACACACACACACACACACACACACACAAAACCCTTTCTCATGTTACATCATTGCTCAGCATCATGTTGCCCCTTCAGCTTTGCCATGGTTGCAGGGATACAGCTAATTCTATGTGTTCCCAAAGCAACCTGCTCTCCCCTACTTCCTTCACACCCCTTTGCTGCCTGATTAATTCCAATTCATTTTTCAGATCTCTGCTCAGATACCATTTCCTTCATGAGACCTGACCGGACTCCACCCTTTCCAGGTAGGCTCAGGATTCCTATAGGGTCAATCTCACAGCACCCTGTGTTTCCCCATCTCAGGACTTACAAGCTCTTAATCACTTTACAACATAAACTTAGGAAACAGATGCTTTAGTGTTTCCCATCTATAAGATAGGGAGAAAATTCTGTCAATTAAATGTGCGTGGCATATAAGATTGAAGATAAAAGGTATATAGAGTTCTTTGATAGAAAAGAAACATATGAATTCAAGATATTATCATTATTTGCTCCTCTTGTATTTTGCAAATCACTTATTAAATAACAAGTGAAGCACAACTAAAAATAGAAGTATTTTTAAAGGGATTTTAGAGGGGGTTGGAGGGAAAGGAGTAGAAATGTGTTATAGTTAAAGGTTCATTTTAACTATTCTAAGAGGACTTGGTGAACCTTAATAAGGAGACAAGAACGCATTAGAGGATAATGGTGCACTTGCTATTTAAGGTTCTACATTTCTTGCTTGCCACTAACAGAGATGTATTTTTTCTTTAAATTCAAGCTGATCCCATTAGCACCAATTTTCAATTTCCCAGTCTTTTCAAATAGCCACAGAACATCCAGAAAACAAACTGTCTATTCCATGATCGTTTAGCAGAGGCTTAGTTATTACCATTACCTGTGTTTAATTTCAAGCTTGCCAACTCATAGCTTTGGAAAGAGGGAAGGAGAAAACAGGTTATTTAAAATTGATGTGTTTTATCATTACCCATCATTAAAAAATGATGCTGTTGTACCATTTCAGAAGTGGTAGGCAGTGAATATTTAATGCTCATGCTAGTATTTATTAATTTCACCTTTCTAGAGTTCTTTATCGAATGACTATTTTAAATGACTATGATTTCTATTTCTTACAGGTTCTCTGGCATTTCATTTCTACTTGCAAAGCATTTGTATCTGTGCTTAAGACGCTACCCAGTAATACCTATAAATCGAGGAACTGTTTAAAACAACAGGCACCATCAAGATTAGGAGGGAAAAAAGTCACACGTTTGGGCCTTTGTTAAAGAGACAGCATATGGGAGAAGAAAGCGTAGGGGCAGCACACCACTCACAAATCTCTCTGTAGAATAGATTAGACCAACGTAACAGAGCCAAGGCAACAGACAAAGCTAGGTGGAGACCAACAGAGAAATATACATGAGAATACGCAGTACATCCTCACAATGAAAAACAGAATATTATATATAAAGTCGTACATTCCGCCATATCACTTGGAGGGTTATCAACATATATATTAGTTTTGTGTTCTCATCACATCATAAACATCTGGATGGCAAAAGCGGTTTTTGACATATACATTTATTTTTCATGTATCTAGAAACTAACTTACTCCATGTTTATTGACAAGTATGCCCTCTTTGATCATCAGTTGTCGATTGAAATGCTGCAAAAAGTTCCATGGGTGCCAATGAGCTATTTCTACCCCGTGTGCTCAAATCATCTCTCTACTAAGCCAGCAGTCTGGTTCTGAGCACCTGAAAACTCCCATTCTCCTGTCCTCATACTGTCACCTGTCCCCTGTTTCTTCCCCGCACTAAGCATCCTACCAGCTCTGCAAAAGCGGACAAAGAAAATTCGATCTGTGCCGAACACTAATAAAGACCACATTTTCTCAACAAGGTTGCCTCCAGCAAATTGCGAGTCTGAGGGTAAAGTACAGAGTGGGGGAGGCTTGTCAGCAAAGGAGAATCTCACAGTTGGTAGCCAACAGCCAGCCTGAGTAGACAAGAACATAGTGCTGGCCAGCAACACCATGCCCACCACAAAGGTGGCCATAGACATCTCTTCTGCTGTGATAAGTTTTTGTTTTGTCTTACCTATTATTTTTCTTGCGGTACGCGGGCCTCTCACTGTTGTGGCCTCTCCCGGTGCGGAGCACAGGCTCCGGATGCGCAGGCTCAGCGGCCATGGCTCACGGGCCCAGCCGCTCCGTGGCATGTGGGATCTTCCCGGACCGGGGCATGAACCTGTGTCCCCTGCATCGGCAGGCAGACTCTCAACCACTGCGCCACCAGGGAAGCCCTTACCTATTATTATTGTACAGCACTGACACCCTGGAAGCTGACGATCAGCCACCGTGCTCTAATGTTGCTACAGAGGCTTGATGAAAGCACAGCCTGACAAAATACACAGGGCTCACAACTCCCTGAAATGCAGGCTAAAAGAGTAAGGTACGCTTTTTTTCAATTGAGTAGCACAGAATCGCAGAACACCATCATTAGCAATGACAACAACAACAGTCCACTGAAATCCTGGCGACCATTCCACTGAATGTCAAGATCAAACCAGAACTTAACTAGTAGGAGTGCTAGTTACAATCACCCCAATCCATCCTTTCTCATGACAGAGGTTACGGCAATACAATGTATGTGGTCAAATAGGTTAAAAAAAAAAAAAAAAGGCGGGGGTGGGGGGACTGAGAAGCCCTTCTGTACTCTGTAAAGTCTCTCCTCCAAATAGGGTTTCCATGCTATTCTCCTGCCTGCTTCACAGGAAAGAGGCCTTCTATTGAGGGAGGGAAGGCTGCCTGTGATAATATTTTAACTTTTTGCTCCATGTTCATCATCAAATGACACTGATTGTTCATGTACTACAGACAATGTTGAAACTACAGAAATGAATCAGCTACATTTCTCTTTCTCAAGGACCTCAGGGTTTAGCGGTAGAGACAGGACAGACAAGTAAAAAGGAGCAGAAGAATACAAAGCCCGTTGTGCTGAGCACTGAGTGAGGGGTGTGGGCACTAAGCTCTGTGGAACTCCTTTTCCTGCTGCTTGCCGAGGTGCAGTATTCATTCCCATCATCAGTTTCTTTCACCCCTGATATCATACTTACAGTCTCATGTATCGCTCTACCTACCCTGCAATTCTTGTCCCCGCCCCAGTCATGTCCTCATGCCCCTGTTTCACAGCTGCCCATCTGTACAATAAATTCCCTCCTTACCATGTCCTGTGGATTGTCATGAAGCCTTGCCTGACTTTGTTGCAGAAAAGTGATCTTTCCTGCCTCTTTGAATTCCATGTGCACTGTTATAAATGGAAATAACAATAATAATACCTTTTCATGAGCTAAAATGAGAAAAAATGTGTATGTAAAGCACTCAGAAGAGTAATCAGCACATAGTAAATGCTCAGTAAATGTCAGCTGTATGTATTATTGGTCAGGTGATTATAATGGCATGTGGTAGATATAAGTAAGTTAAAGAAAAAGCACTTGTTCTCCAGCAATTCAGGATTTAGTAGGATAGATAAGACAGGTCTTCACTGAATAAGACAGGATATGTCTTATAGAAGACAGGATATGATAAAGATCCTGTGAATGTTCCAGAGGAATGGGCGAAGCAGGGCCTTACTCGGAGATGACGATTGAGGGCTCTGAACGTCGGGGAAGAAAAAACAGCCTTTAACCTTTGGATGCTGCAAAGTGAGAGAAGGTGGTTAAGCCTATGAGTGTGGATGGAACGGAGTGAAGAGGTATCATGTACCACACCATCCTTCAGGAAGAGGAATTCTACAGAGGTTAGAGATGGATTGAATGCTGTGTGTGTGATGAGGGTGGGAAGTGGGGGGACCACAGACGTGCAGAGACTACCCGAGAGGTTACTGGAGCATTGCCAGGCAAGCTGAGGCTGGCCTGAATGAGGGTGGGAGGAGCAGCAGCCATAAAGAGGAAAGACCAGATCCTAGAATCACAAAGGAGAAGTTACACAGCCTGCTCTGAATGGTGGTGTGGGAGAAGCGTGGAGAGAATGCATGTAAATGCCAAGAGTGAGTCTGGAGGGCTAAGACTCATCAATGAAGATGCAAGGCCTGGAAGATACGGGCAGGGAAGACAGATGGTGTATTCAATAGCTGAGTGATGTGTAGCTCTACATTTTCAAAGCATAAAGAAAGATGCGGGGCTTCCCTGGTGGTGCAGTGGTTGAGAATCTGCCTGCCGATGCAGGGGACACGGGTTCGAGCCCCAGTCTGGGAAGATCCCACATGCCGCGGAGCAACTAGGGCTGTGAGCCACAACTACTGAGCCTGCGCGTCTGGAGCCTGTGCTCCACAACAAGAGAGGCCGCGATAGTGAGAGGCCCGCGCACCACAATTAAGAGTGGTCCCCGCTTGCCACAACTAGAGAAAGCCCTCACACAGAAACGAAGACCCAACACAGCCAAAAATAAAAATAAAAATAAATTAATTAATTAAAAAAAAAAAGGAAGATGCGGATTTGGGAGTCATGTAAATCAAGATGACAGTGAATCAGGCCCTCAGAGGTCACTGGAAAAGTAGGCAAGAGAGTCTCTAAGAACGTCATCCCTCCCAAGTCCACCTCCTACCGGGCCCTTTGTCAACAGACCCTATAACAACACACAAATCAGAAAATTAGATGCACTAGCACTTATTTCTAATTACAGTATCATGATATAGATGTTCCTAGGTTACAAAAATGGAGTTTGAGTACAGTCGATGCCTATTAATGGGCTATCAAGTGAAATCGGCCACATTTAACATTTGTGACCCCTCAAATCAAGTATTTCACAAAGAGCACCTAACATAAAAGTGTCAGGCTACGAAACTCCTGTGCTCAGCCTTGACCTTCGCTTGAATATTCAAGATCTACTTTATGCTAAAATTGCTTTTCTTTTCTAAATGAAAAACAGGTAAGAGCCCCGGGATCTGTACCTGGGATTCTGTATTAGATAATGCAGAAAAATTATGCTCTTTTGTTTTCCACCTTATAGGAGAAGTCTAGAGAAATATTTAAGGGCCAGGGTAACTGTTGCGACTCTCTAGATTTTATTGTGCTATCCTGTATCAGTAATGAAATAATTCCTCTGCAGTAGACAATATCCAAAACAAAAGCCATTCAGCAAGGATGAGAGGGGGGAAAAATAGTTTATGAAAATACATGTAATTTTTCACACATACCCCAATATATTAAGCACATATTTTGCCACAGGCACCAGATTCAGTTTAATTAGAACAGCATTCCTTCCTACATCTGAAATATTTAGCTCCTACCCAGCTCACCGTGCTGCAATGTTCCCTGGTCCCCAAATGAAATTACAGCAAGCCAGCACCCTAGGAGGAGTGTGAGACTTGAATACTGTAGGGCGGTAGAAAGCTGAGCCCCTCTCATCAAAGGACAATGGACTTGGCTGCACTGTATGCTAACATCAAGCCACTGGATTTTAATCCAGTGAAATACAAGCTTCAATTAGTAAGACATTTGCTATCCAGTTAAGGATGTGAATCTTGAGTTAATAACCTCTACAGACTATCTTATTTCTGTTTTTAAAATTATAAGAGAAGGAGCACAGACAATGTGGTATGTGCAGGAAATGCATCGGTAGTGGAAATATCAAACAAATACAGCACCTTTTCTGGGATACTCTCAGAAGACCAGAAACTCATCAGTTGCAGCTGGCTGTCCTACTCGTCCAGCACTTGGATTTAGTAGTAGATGTACATGTGACCACATAATGGAATGCCTTTTTTTCACTAAAATGGAATCTGTGCAGTTTTTTTTCTAGAGGGCTTATAAAAATAAGCTTTTTATTGCTTGCATCTCCAAATTGCTTTATTTGGCATAGTGATGAAAAATGCTGGAATTTATATATAATGTAACCACCAGATAAGAAAGGAGGAAAAGAAAAGGAATAGGGGATTAATTATCAGTCCTACAGAATGAACTTTACCCTGATAAGGTAATATAACCCCTGTAGGCAGAGAAGATGAAAAAATTATAGCATGCCTAATACACAGACAGTTATTCATATTGTGTACAAATCAAAGCAGGCCTCATGCAGCAGCGATGGCTCAGATCCTCACAGATCCACGGTGCATCGCCATCGTCAGAACGGAATAAGGCAGCTTGCTCTGGGTGTGCGGCCACACTGCGACGAGGCCAGCAGGCAAGAGTATGCCCAAAAGGTACATCTTCTATCAAGATGTGGCTTTATCAACAAGTTTACTGATTTACCTAGGAATGTGGTCTCTCACTGATTAATGATGAGGAATTCCACCATGACAAGTAACTTATCCTTAATGTGTCCTGCTCAAAAGTAGGCAGCAAAGAGCCACACAGCTCCCTAGACAGTTTGTCAATTTCAGCTTCTCAATGGAACAGAAGTAAGAGCTCACTAATGACAACTGCGGGGACCATGGACCCTCTGGTAGTGACCTAATGTTACCTATTAATGGATTGGACTCCCAGTAGATCAGGAAACCCACCCAAGTTCAAGGCAGAATCTATTTCTCTCATTAGGGAAAAGGGCTGAAAGAGAACCAGGCTGTGTCTTTTTGCCTGAGCCTTCCTAAAGGCACGGGTCATGGAAGACCCTTGACCACAGTAATGCCAAGCCATTCTGAGCTACCGAACTTCTCCAGAGCATAGAGGGTGAGCTCTTTTGAAGTACAGGGAAGGGCCCAGAACTCCCAATGAAAATAAATAATAAATAATGGGAGTATTAATTCCACCAAATCAAGGGTTTGGCTCTGGAGAATTTTTCCCCCCTCAAGACTTGAGCTTAAAGAGAATACCAAGATAAATGTTATTTTTACCTCTCGGGGGGAAATGGATTTTTAAAAAGGGGGACAAAGGTATTTTCAAAACAATTATCCAATATTTTTTAGCCAATATCCTATTATTAATTATGCATAAACTTATTTCAAAGTTGCTGAGTTTTTGTAAATCATTGCTCTCTAGCTTAAGATTCTGAATGACCACTGCCAGTTTCATCTGCCAAATAATGAAACTTGTTCTTCAAGGAAATCATTTAGTTCTATGAGAGTTTAAAATGAGTCAGCTAAAAAAGACGGATCTTCAGATCCAGGGCAAATATGCAGTACAACGTACACCTTAAATGGAAATACATGAGCTGTCTATAACTACAGTGGTTTTCAAAGAAAAAAAGCTTAGCTCCTATGACAAAAAAGAATTTCCTTTTCAGCTAAACAACTGATGTGCAAGAAGTAAGTTAAAAGTCATAATACTGTATTTAATGAAGAAAGAAACAAAACACCTTGTCATTGACATTTAATCATAGTTTAATAAGTGGTTCATTTTTCAGGTGTACTTCTATTTACAACACAATCTCAACTGGCTTCACCAAGTGCAGCAGGGATCAATGACATACAAGTCGTCCATCTTGGAGTTTTACTGAAACCGTCAAGTTTATCTGAATTTGGTAAGTTGCTCCTGGTCCCTCTCCTTCTAATGACTATTTTTGGTAGGCCTTTAATAAAAATAAGCGTTGGTAAGTGAGTATTGCTGATTAATGCGTGCCAAGTACTATGGTGGTTTTGTTACGCGGGCCTCTCACCGTTGTGGCCTCTCCCATTGAGGAGCACAGGCTCCGGACGCGCAGGCTCAGCGGCCATGGCTCATGGGCCCAGCCGCTCCACGGCACGTGGGATCTTCCCGGACTGGGGCACGAACCTGCGTTCCCTGCATCGGCAGGCGGACTCTCAACCACTGCGCCACCAGGAAAGCCCTATGCTGGTTTTTATATAGATTATCTCATGCTAGCTTCACAGTAATCTCATGGGATAGGTTCGGTGATTAACCTCATTTTGCACATGAGAAAACAGAGAGGCTAAGTAATCTGTGTAAGGAGCACAGCTGAACAAGTGCCTAAGCCAGGATTCCAAACCAGGTTCATCTACTCTATGGCCTAAATATTTAATTTCCAGGATATTATCACACGTGTACTTTCTAAAGTGCAATGACCTAGATAACGTCATCATGAAGAAAAGTAAAAGGTAAGACACGGTATCTATATCCTCAGTGTTCAAATATGAATCCAAGCAAGAGGTATCTTAAGTTGAGGTATCTTACTGAGGAAACTACAGTTAGCAATCTGGGTTAACGATCAACACTGAGGTTCCATCATACTACTAGAAAAACAGAGCCTAGAATGCCCATGGGCTTCCTTCTTTCATTCATTTCCAGGAAAATGTTGGTTATTTGCCCTCTAAGGAGGTGTGAGGGGAGGACCAAGGGTTCTCCTAGGGGTTGTCAGAGCTGATAAATGACCAGGGTAACTCTCCATGGAGGCTGCATTTTGGCTTTCTAGCCAATGCATCTTCATATACGAATCTCAACGGGCAAAGGTAGCAGAGACTAGAAGGGCCATGGATGAGGGCACAGTCAGGGTCTTGGAAATACTTTATAGGGACAAGAAAGGGTCTATAAATGAGGACACATTGATATTAAAATGGAAAGGAAAACTAAGCGGGATTAAGAAAGAGCCCAGGGTTTATAGTAAAATAGGGTCTTCCACAGAGCTTAGAAATTACTGGCCTTTAATATATACCAAGGCAAATGGCCCCATGAATCCATCTTTTGCCTCTCTGTGGGCTGAATTATACTCCACACGATATACTAAAGACAGCCATGAACAGTTTTTATAGCTTTGAGGAGTGGCTTTTTAGTTTAGGTTGCATTATGAGAACAAAACAAGTGGTCGTGCATCGTAACATTTTATGGGTCTGCTGCTTCTTACAGTTTTCTAAAATTAAGCCCTTAAATTATACTCCACCCTCATTAGGAAAACAGTCCCAGAAAGAGGACAATATTTTAGAGGTTATGCAAAAGAGGGGATGGTAGGTCTGGAGAGCCTGGAGTATAATTAAATTGATGGGCCCCGAGGAAGGAAGGATGTGGTGGCAGAAAGAACACACATGGCTGCCTGGGAACCAATCAGCTGGAGTTCACTAGCCAGAAGCAAACAAGGTTCAGAGAACAGCCATTTTCAAATTATAGAGCCTCATGCAGGAATGCAGTGGGGGGAACCATTTCTGTGCAAAGCCAAAAGAAGAGGAGGAAAGGGAAGAGATGCTAAGTAAACTGGTGTTGACTGAGTATTCTCCATCCACTGGGTGTTGTGTAAGACCCCTACCGAGTTTTAAAAGGCAGCATAAAAAAATAAAATAAAATAAAGGCTATTTCTCTCAAGGGAGTTACCATCCAGCTGGGGAGACACAGAAGAAAACAATGCAAGGCAGCATAAAATGAAATGCCAATTTCCCTGGAACCTTCTAGAGCTACTCTAGATGCTCAGGGCAAGGTGAGATCTGTGAGAAGACTGGGCAAGGTCTAGACAAGGCACCCTGTCCGAGCTCCCCGAGCACCCTGTACCTCGTGTCTTAGCACCTACCATGCTGCTCCAAAGCCTTTCCTCACCCACATCCCCCCCCGCCCTGTAAGGTCTTTGAGAGCAGAGGCCATGCCCACCTTGCTCTGTGTGGGAACTCCAGGGCTTCTCACACTGAAGAAATACATCTAGAGTTGGACTGAATCCAATCCAGGGAGGAAGAGTAGGGAGAAGCTCTTGAGGGGGTTGGGCCTTGGACTAGCGCCTAAAGATGACAGAATTACTGAGGCTGAAGGAGCCATTCCAGGCAGGGGAACCTGCAGGAACCAGGGCAGAGGCTTAAGAGCATGGGCTGTGTGTGTGTGTGTGTGTGTGTGCACGTGCGTGCATGCACGCGCGTGCTCCTAGGGAGAGAAGGTAAGACAGACAGACCAGGGCTGGACAGAGAAGCGCTTTCTGTTTGAAGACTTTCTGTTCCTAGAAATGGGTCACTCATTTCATGGCCTATAGATGATGCATTATTGTACTATTACTAACAGAAATAGATGCGAAATATTTTAACACGACCACTGCCGATGTTGCCCGTTGCAAGAGAAATCATTCAGCGCAAAATAGGGGGACAATGGGCTGGCCAGTGCTTTACTAGAATGACGTTCCCTCCTTCCATTTCTGTTCATTAGATTTTTTTTTTTTTTTTTTTTAGGTACGCGGGCCTCTCACTGTTGTGGCCTCTCCTGTTGCGGAGCACAGGCTCCGGACGCACAGGCTCAGTGGCCATGGCTCACGGGCCCAGCCGCTCCACGGCATGTGGGATCTTCCCGGACCAGGGCACGAACCCATGTCCCCTGCATCGGCAGGCAGACTGTCAACCACTGCGCCACCAGGGAAGCCTTGTTCGTTAGATTTTAATGTCAGTTTCACTGCTTCAGTTTACCAATTATTTAAAGGTTATAGTCAGTCAGACAAGGTTTGTTTAAAAAAAAACAAAAAGGAAAAACACAGGGGAAGACAGTTATCAAAAAAGAATAATGCACATTCACATAAGTTTAGAATCTGTCACCAGCCACAATGCCAAGGGCTCAGTTTCTCCTTTCTCATTTTCTCCTCACCACTACTCCAGCCCAGCATCCAATAAACAGGGTCACTCTGATGAATTAAAAAAGAAAGACAAGGAAAAACTTTTTCTAATGCTTTAAAGGTATGGTTTAGGCTGTATATTAAAGTCAAAGGTTACGTATTCCTTCATGCCATAGTATTTTCCTGATTTCTTTTTAAAGGCGTTTATCTCAATAACTAACAGTCTCCTATTTCCAACACATCTAAATGGTTAACACAGGATTTTCTAAGCTCTTTCCTATTAAATGAACTGACCAAAGTCTTTACTTCCTAGTTAAATGGACTCTATCCAAGAATGCCATGGAAGACAAAGAATCCAACTGGTTCAGTGGCTCAATCCAATGAAGCATTCACCCTCGCCCTCTGACAGCTCAATCTCAATGCTTCCTGACAGTATGAAGGATTGCTAATTTCTAACGCTCTCACTGGTGGTTCTTAAATGCTCACCAATGAACCAAATGTTGATCAGTCAATGCCAAGGAATCAGAAACCAAATTGCCAACCCCTTGATTTATACAGTCCAAAGACTCAGGTTTAAAATCAGATCAAATACATTAGAACTGACTAAAATGTTTTAATAGATGCATAGTGAAAATACTTGTGAATACAATTTAAAGGAGAAAGGCTAATATTGTAGCTCATCATATCCAATATGTGTTGAGCACTTACTCTGATAGCAACCGTTCAAAGTACTTCAGATGCATTAACTCGTATATCCTCAGCAAAAACCCAATGAAGTGGTGCTCTTATCCCCATTTTACAGATGAGGAAACTGAGGCAGGGAGCGTTTACTTACCTGTTCAAGGCCACCCAGCTAGTAAGTGTTGAAGTCTGGAAACTTGGATAGAGGTTTATAGGTGTCATGTCTGTGATGCAAACTGGGGTTATAAGGGGAAACATTAGACTTGGACTAGAAATATAAGAAAAATTAACATTCACTGAATGACTATTAAGTGTTTTCAACTATTTCATTTAATCCTAGAACAAAGACAAAGTGGGTATCGGTAGCCTCATTTTGCTCGATAAGGAAGCAGAGAAATTAAGTCACTTATCCAAGAGCACACAGGTGGTTATGGCTGAGCCCAAAACTCGTGACCTCTAGGTGAAGCCCCTCTGCAGGTCCCTTCCTGGAGGACAGAGCTTGGCTCTTGGGGACCACAAGTCCCCTGAGCCTAGTTGGAGCCTGAAACCTTAACACTCAATATTTGCTTTTTACCTGGTGACATTAACTCCTCTGAGCCTCAGCCTTTTTCATCTATAAAATTATCATAGATGTGGCTCTTGTGAGAAGATGAAATAATTTTTTTCCAGCTATGTTGGGGTATAAATGATGAATACATGTTGTGTGTTGTACAATGTGATTTTCTTGAAAAGTGCACAACATGATGGTTCAATATACTCATACACTGGGCAATGATTACCACAATCAAGTTAAGTAACACACCCACCACCTCTCTTAGTTACTGAAATAATTTCGCAGAAAGCATCACAGACACTCTAAAGTCAAAGACATGGGGAAACTGTAGAAGTATAGACAAGAATAAGCACAATCACTTCTTAGTTCTTCTATTTATCTTCTAAAGGGAGTGGTATTTTATTAGATGTGAATAATTATTGTTTTTAAACAAATTAGAGAACTTAAAATTGTTACTAGCCCTATGCCCACTGAAGTTTATTCTGCATGTAGGGCAGACACGTATCACCCATTGTAATAAATATTCAACAAGGGGTAATATAATGACACATCATAATCTTTTCACTCACACAGACACACAAACAAATAAACAAAAAAGGACATCAAAGGGGGTTTTCTTTTGCTTAGCCCACAGAAACACCTATTAGCCATTTTGTTAAAGCCCAGGGCATTCAGCTTATATACAAAATTCATTACTGCCTGCATTTTTTTTTTTTTCTTGTTTTTTTTCTTTGTTTTTTTTTTTTTTTTTTTTTTTTTTGTTGTGTTACTGCCTGCATTTTTAAAAGGGATTTAAATGCACTGACCTGACCATGGACACAATAATGAAACAAGACTCTCATTACCATGCTCTAAATAATAATATAAAAAAATTAAACTTCAGTAATACTTTAATGTTCAGATAAATGCCTGCTTTAAACCCAATCCCTGGCTGCTTAGGATTCCTAGTTGAAACAAAACCTAACCAGGGTAAAACATACATTCTGGTAGTTCAATTTGTTATGCTCCAGATAGCGTCTGTCTTTAGAGAACTACCTTTCTTCCCAATTAAGGAACAATTTTGCCAATCAGTTTTCCTGGCGACTCAGCCTCACAAAAGAGAGAGGGAAGGGAAAAAGCAGGGGGTGTCAGGAAGGTGGCTGTACCTCCTGTCACGTCAGTACTGATTAAAGAGGCTCTGAAAGAACAGAAGGAAAATGCGTTTCAAGAACAACAGAACCTTTCAGCAGAAGTACCTTCGCCTAATTGAAAAGCAACTCGAAGCTGTTATTTTTATACCCCAAAATGCTGAATCATTCTTCAAACAACTTCACAAAATCAATAAAGGAGAAGTAGGTCCCTCCTGACCCCTTATCCTAACCATTGCCTGTCTGAAATACTGCCTTTCCTTTTCTCTCCTGTTTATATTTAGGGCCATGTATCCAAAGAGAGACAAGAACATATTGCGGTCTCCCAATTAAGGACACGCTTCAGAAGAAAAGGGCCTCCTACAACTTGCACCGAAGTTTTTCTTCTAAGGTTTCTACATTGATAATCTACAGCACTGATAACAAGGTTCCTGGGGATGTAACTTGAAGACTGTTTTATTATTAGTGCTGTTATTCTATTGAAAGGTATGATGGAAGGAAGGAAGGGAGGGGGAAAAGGCAAGCCCAGGTGCTTGATTTAAATCAGAGCAATAGGGCTTCCCTGGTGGCGCAGTGGTTGAGAGTCCGCCTGCCGATGCAGGGGACACGGGTTCGGGCCCCGGTGTGGGAAGATCCCACGTGCCGCGGAGCGGCTGGGCCCACGAGCCATGGCCGCTGAGCCTGCGCGTCCGGAGCCTGTGCTCCACAACGGGAGAGGCCACAACAGTGAGAGGCCCGTGTACCACAAAAAAAAAAAAAAAAAAATCAGAGCAATAGGGTGGTCCTTTGACATTTCCATGATCTGGCCACACACTGCCAGCATTCCAGTCACGTGCCAGGGAGGAGTGTTCAAACACAGCGAGCTGTACTTGAACGATGCCATCCTAGAGTCTACCTGGGCGTCTGATGGACAGCACAGGGCATCAGCTTTGCCAAATGGTTATCTGGTGCAGCGAAATGTTAAGAGTCGACTCTAATACTTGGTCACAGAGAATTACTGAATTACAAAGTGTAAATATCCGTTATCTTTACACAAACAATAAAAACCAAAAAAAAATGGTTAATCTAACCATTCCTTTGGGGGTCTATAATATATATCAAGATAGAATTTATTCACTCACTATATATTTATTGAGACCTACTCTATGACAGGTACTCTTGTAGGTGCTGGGCATATGACACTGAACAAATCTGAGTTCCTGTTTTCATGGAGCTTACATTCTAAAGATGGGAGTCAGACCATGAAGAGACGGTAACACATAATATGCCAGGTGATGATCAGTGCTTTGAAAAATACAGAAGGTTAAGGGAGGGGGTGGTTGGGAAGTACCATGTGTGGGAGGCTAATATTTATGTAGGCCTCATATTTTATATAGGCCTTTATAAAGGCAAGGCCTGTGTGATGGAGGGACATTTGAGCAGAATCTGGAGGACATGTGGGAGAGCAAAATGGATATCTGAGAGGAAGCATGTTTTAGTTCCAGGCAAATGGAACAATAAAGCAAGGGCCCTCCAGGGAGAATGGGCTTAGTGTGTTCCAGAAACACACGGAAGCCAGCATGGCCAAGAGTAAGAGACGGCGACAGAGAGAGAACGGCTCATCTTCTAGGAATTCACACCTAGAACAGAATAAAATAATACTCCCCTTCCAGAATACCAGAAGAAAAGTTACATTTTACAGCAAACATTTCAAATGAACCACCAAGCTTTGCTACTTGAAGAATTTTCTGATGGCTTATTTTATATAATCGGACAATCTAGGCTGTGTAGAGACCGGTCTCTACACAGCCTAGATTTTTAAACTAGTTTATGCTAAAGAAGGCTACATTGAACAAAAAATCCACTCAGACCCTCCCTGAGGACCTCCCTCCACTTCTCTCCCTCCTCCCACGCCCTCAGAAGTCAGGGTCAATGCCCTGGGTCTTCCCAGAGACTTTCATGAACTCCTGTGCCATGGTACTCACCATGCTGCCCTGTCACTGTTTGACACTCGTCTCCTTCCACTAGAGATGAAAAGGTTTTACTTACTTCACTGCAATGGCCTCTCAATGCCTAAGAAGAGTTTGTGGAAGAGCTGAATGAAAAGCTGGGCAGGGCTCAGCCACCCCGTCTTAACCTTGCCCACTCCACCGGGATGGGCATGACTCAGACAGCCTAGAGGCAGCCTCATTTCCCCTGGGCCTCCTCTCTCCCTGTCCTGTGCCTGCCCACCTCACACTGCCCCCGGATTAGGATAAGCACCGTGCTGATTTTGCTTACAAATGGCTTTTCAGGATGACTCTTCTCAAGAAGAATTGAGAAATCCAAAGAAGCTTAAACATTTCTGGAGGTCAAAGATAAGAGTGTTATTTACTTACATATTTGCCTCTTTAATCATTATTTAGCTTTAAGAAGGGGGGATGTTCCAGAGCAGCACTGGATGGTAAAAATTTCTGTGATAATGGAAGTGTTCTCCATCTGCACCGTCCAATAGGGTAACCACTGGATGTCTGAGGCACTTGCAGTGTGGCTAGAGCGCTTGACGAACTGAATTTTAATTGTTTTTTTTTTTTTTTTTTTTTTTTTTGCGGTACGCAGGCCTCTCTCACTGTTGTGGCCTCTCCCATTGCGGAGCACAGGCTCCGGACGTGCAGGCTCAGCAGCCATGGCTCACGGGCCCAGCCGCTCCGCGGCACGTGGGATCCTCCCGGACCGGGGCACGAACCCACGTCCCCTGCATCGGCAGGCGGACTCTCCACCACTGCGCCACCAGGGAAGCCCTTGTATTCAATTTTGATTGACTTAAATTCAAATACCCATATGGGGCTGAGTGGCTTCTGTGAGGCACAGCACAGTTCTGGAATTTTCTATCATGATGGGCTCTCCTTCAGACAGGTCCAAATTGATTTGAATGCAAGTTCCATGAGGACCAGAGCCTTGTTCTTCACACTCACAGCCTGTGATGGTATCTGGGAGGTTCTCAGTGAGTGTCTGAGGAATCACACATGCACCCACGAATGGCTGAAGGAAGGGATGAGAGGGTAGCCTTGGCATTTGCAGAGGACCGGCTGTACTGACTGTGGATACGCTGGCATCTTCTATTCCCCGTAGCTCTGAAGTTCTGAGACACTTCCGATGGGACTGTTTTTCTATGTGGACGCTACAACACACAACTGTGTTTTCGTAAACAGTATTTTTAAATGAAAGAAGAACTGATTATATGAAAGCTGACTCTAAGCGCCAACCATTCTTGCTATTATTGACTGCCACAGAGGGGCTGCAGGACAGAAGGCACCAGCTAGTTCCTCTTCTCTCCCTAAACATTTCAAAAGTTGGATACACTGTACAGGAGGCATGCATTTTTTAAACCTCATTTGTGATTTTGAGTAGGAAAGTAAAACCTGTACACAGGAAAAGAAAGAAGACCGGATGTATCTGATCAGGGGCGCTTTATGAAGAATTTATTATCAGGGAGGAATATCAAATGAGAAGCAGGAACAGCACAGAAGCCCAATAAAACACCAGCATTTGACAAAATAAAACATGCTGATGGGCTGGAGCTGCTGATGGCTGAGGGGATAAGGAAAAGAAAAGGAGGAAATTAGAACAAATAAGATGGATGATGTAATTAAGAACTGAAAACCAGGGGCTTCCCTGGCGGCGCACTGGTTGAGAGTCCGTCCACCTGCCGATGCAGGGGACACGAGTTCGTGCCCCGGTCCGGGAAGATGCCACATGACACGGAGCGGCTGGGCCCGTGAGCCATGGCCGCTGAGCCTGCGCGTCCGGAGCCTGTGCTCCGCAACGGGAGAGGCCACAGCAGTGAGAGGCCCGCATACAGCAAAAAACAAACAAACAAACAAAAAAAGAACTGAAAACCAGTAGAGAGGAAGAGACATTTGAGTTTGTTGGCCATGGGAAGTAAGCTATTTCAACCTTTTTAAATACAAAGGAGGGCAGGTTTAGAGTCTACATATATCATAAAAAAATTCTATGTTTAAATATCCAAGCATCAAATTGGGTCCACGGTGGGTTGAGGGTTTGCATTGACCACCATCCCGTCTTCAGCAAACCAAAACATCTCCAAATATAATAGTGCAGATCCCCTTCGGCTGCCTGACATTAACTCTATATTGCTCCCCACTCCTTGTTCTCCTCTGATTGCCTTCAAGATAGCACAGGGCCCAACATGAAAGGATCACTATAGCAACCCGGGAAGCTCTTTTATCGGCCTGGAGGAGGTTTCCTAGAGTGGAGCCGGATGGAAGATCCGGAGGGGAGAGCTCTGAGGACTGCCCACTGTCAAACCATCCTAGAGATTCTTAACATGAGGATGTGTATTCCAGAAAATGATTAATGCTTTGAGGGAAAAAACGTGTTCTAATTGAACATACAGTAATTCTGAATTTTCTTTTTGTGTGACAGATAAGATATGATCATTGAATTTCTTTCTCCAGAGGCTTTGGAGGAAAAAAAAACCCTTTGTGGAAGCAATATCTTCGGTGTCTGAAAGATAGTCTTTTTATATGAAACAAATTCTGCACTGGGTTACTAAAAGCATCCACCTGCTTATCAATCTAAAAGCTGCATCTTTAAAGGTCACAAGTGAAGGAAAATCAGATAGACTCATTCTAATTCCTAGCAAACGGGAGCTCATTTCTCACCAATCCACCCTGCAGCGCTCAGTAGCGTGACCTTTCACTTACAAAGAGAACAGCAG
The DNA here is from genome assembly GCF_964165515.1 of Mesoplodon bidens. Lineage (NCBI taxonomy): Eukaryota > Metazoa > Chordata > Mammalia > Artiodactyla > Ziphiidae > Mesoplodon > Mesoplodon bidens. The sequence goes on along the minus strand of NC_138164.1, from coordinate 17,030,941 downwards.
ATTTCTGTCTCTCACGTGCTACCTTTCCTTCCTCTTCACGAATTCAATGCAGTTTTGATATTATCATCACACCCTTCCATAATATTTCATGGAAAGGACCTATGAATTAGCATTACTTTACCAAAATGGCCAGCTAAATCTCTCTCACAATCACTTGGCCCTGAAAAGGAATAATAATAATAATAATAATAATAATAATACAGAGTCAGAGAAATCTTATAACACCTGTGATCTGGAGCAGTAATCGAATTAAAAAAAAGGAGAAATGAGTATCTAACTGCACATTGCTCTTTTAAATTTGGCCTGACACATTCAGCTGGGAAAATAATTCTAAGAGATTACAAAGGAGTCCTTCTTTGTCATTTCTGAGAATACAGGCGTCTGAGTGACATTAGGAAGTAATCTGTATGTTGGGAACCTATGGTAAACACACTGGGAGAATTTCAAGCCTAAGAGGAATGATGACTGAGGGCTTGTCTTGGTTTCTCACCACCCACTGAAATGACAGCTGGACGGGTCAGTGACCTGGTGTGATGGCAAAAACACTCATTTCTGAACAGTCACTGCCAACCTTGTTCAAGTCTGAAGTCCAAGGATTCTAAATACATATATGCACAGCCAGATGGGAGAACTGAACAGAATGCAAGCTGTCCTGTTTACATTAAAATGGCAGGCGACTGTAAGACTATCATTTAATTTTCAGAAGAAATTCTTTGTTGTAGCTTCATGCAGTAATTTCAGGCAATCTGAACTCAATTTCTGCTATGTGTTTTAAGTTCCTTAATAATATGCAAGAGAAAATGATTTAAATGGAACACAAAAAGCAGTCTATTTTATTTCTACATGCCTCAGTTTCCCTAACATGAGAGAGTGGAAATCCATCACATCCCTATCCAAGGCCAATTTAAATTCTATGTGGAAGCCAGGACAAATCAGATGCTTAACACATTTTAAGTTAGTGATAATTAAGAATTCAGAGGAGACAAACGTTTCTTCTGAAATAATAATAAGCTACGCTTGTCTAGGACATTATGGTGTGCTGAGTACACCATCACATTTGATGCTCCCAGGAACCTGTATCAGGCAGGACAGACAGTGGACATCCAATCTGTGGATGAGAAAATGACACTAGGGGTGGCCGTGCAGCTAATAACTCACAGAAGATCGCTCACTTGGGCAGCTAGAACCCAAACCCTGATGGAAACTTGACATCCCGTGGTATTTTCACTATCCTGAAACAGGATTAACATTTGGTCAGAAATATTGTTTTCTTTTTGCACATGTTGAATCAATATTGATATTCTAATTTAGGAGACAAGGCCGCCCCTTGCTATTTGCATATTGTAATAGCCTTCAGGATAATTATTGGATAGATCTTTTGAAAAAGGAAGCCACATGTTTACACTACTTCACTGCTTTTAGAAAAGTAGGGTACATGACATTTACCAAATGCTGTAGCACAATTAGTTGTGATTTAAACTACTGTGAAGGAATCACATTAAAAAAGGGAAATAAGCAGAAAACCAGAATTTTCAATGACTTCTTTACAGCTAAAAGATTAAATAGAACTCTTCTGTCCTACAGAGATCCCACAAAATCCATGAAAGGTCTCAGAGGTTCTTATCCTTTATTCTACAACATGAACAACATAAGCTAACTTGTGCTTAAAGTTTCTACCTGACAGTGTCATCTAATCCAAAACCATTAATTTGAAGCAAACAAATAAATGTTACACTGTACTGCTCTGCAGTCAGTATTGCTGATGAGATAAACATAGTAGTTTTCGTATCATCATCGCTTAATAATATTTATTATTATTGGCTATGATTAGTTCTGTTATTATTATGCTGCTTAAGCGAAAAAACAACACAGGATTTAGCAGATTTTGATTAGTAATCAACATACTCTAATTTAAATCCTAATATTTCAGGCCTAGGAACAGAACAAAAAGCAAATCTTCTTTCTTCTAAACCATTAGGCTGGTTATACTTCATAAATAATCTTTTGGATCAGACTCTATAATTAAGAGAAGTAAATAAGATAATCAAGACAACACATCTTAAGTTATTTCACAAGCACAAATGAGAGATCCAAGTTTTGAGATATGGCTTCCCAATGACCACCACAGTACAGTTTAGAGCACCAGGTGGAGAGATGTATCTTGGCAGTACAGGTACTAACCAGGACAGTGCTCATATGGCTCTTGGCAAGGACACATGATCAGAGCCAGCCTGCCCCTTCAGATGCAGCCTCCAGGAGGCCCCTACCACCTGCCCCTGAAGGCTCCTCACAGGGACACTTGAGTCACACATTTGCAAGGAGAGGAGGCCAAGGCTTGTACCCCAGGGAAATCCAGCCTTCTCTCCATGAGTGTCTATACTCAGCGCTTCCACTTCCTCACCAAACACTCCTTCCCTCAGTTCTTACAATTTTTTTAAAATTGAAGTATAGTTGATTTACAACGTTGTGTTAGTTTCAGGGTATATAGCAAAGTGATTCAGTTTTATATGTATATAAATATATATATTATAAAACACACACACACACACACACACACATATATATTCTTTTTCAGATTCTTTTCCATTATTGGTTATTACAAGATATTGAGTATAGTTCCCTATGCTATACAGTACAGTAGTCCTTGTTTATCTATTTTATATACAGTAGTGTGTATCTATTAATCCCAAACTCCTAATTTATCCCTCCACCCCTTTCCCCTTTGGTAACCATGTGTTTGTTTTCTACGTCTGTGAGTCTGTTTCTGTTTCATAGATAGGTTCATTTGTGTCATATTTTAGATTCCACTTGTAAGTGATATCATATGATAGTTGTCTTTCTCTGTCTAACTTACTTCACTTAGTATGATAATCTCTAGGTCCGTCCATGTTGCTGCAAATGACATTATCTCATTCTTTTTGATGGCTGAGTAATATTCCATTGTACATATGTACCACATCTTCTTTATCCATTCACGTGTTGATGGACACTTAGGTTGCCTCCCTGTCTTGGCTGTTGTAAACAGTGCTGCTATGAACACTGGGGTACACATAACTTTTCAAATTAAGAGTTTTCATCTTTTCTGGATATATGCTCAGGAGTGGGATTGCCGGACCATACAGTAACTCTATTTTTAGTTTTTGAAGGAACCTCCATACTATTCTCCAAAGTGGCTGCCAGTTTTTACAATTTAACTGCAAGCAAATCACAGACGCTACGCTCTTAACACAACTTCTTCCTAGGGCGCTACATCCACTAGCTTGTTCTCATCTACCTCAATCTCTTCCAGTGTTTAACACTGCACTGACCCACTCCCACTTCAAAACTTTCCCCCCTTCAACTTTGAGAGTCCCCATTTTCCTGGCCAACTTTTCTGCGTTTTGTACCTCCTTCCCCATTCCACCTCTTATTCCTGCCCACTAAATGTAGTTATTCCTCAGGGTCCTTATAAGTAATAAAGAGAGGTATCTCAGACAACTGCCAAACTTTCAAAATGTGTTTGCATTTATCAGCTCAATGAGACACAATGTTTATGACTTAATACATATGGTTTCCATAGACAATTTTATCAAAAATGTCCTATCAGTTCAACTATTAATTATATATAGAAGACTCTCAAATCTCTCCCCAGCACCCTAACCCACTTCAGCCACTCCCATGTCCATAATGACAACAGAGTCCGGGGCATTTTCACCTGGATCAATGAGCACTCAGTAAGTCCACAACAAAGCCTATCACACCCATCCACCCAGCTGGCCCTCCTCCTGGCCCCTCCATCACTGTTAAAGGCATCCTCTCTAGTCATCTGACCCCTCTCATTGCCCTGGTCTTCATATCTATTCTTCACTGTGCTGGCCCTGGTTAAAGCTCTCAGTACCCCTTGGCTGGGCCACCGTGATCCTCCAGCCTTCAGTCGCTCCCTTCTGCAATCCATACGTACTACCCGTATTTCCCCTTCTTGGTTTCTTCTGAAGAAAATCCAGAGTTGCTAACATGATAATGAAATCTCTCAAGGATCCTCTATAATCTCCCTTTTCAGCATTATTTCTCATGATTAGCCTCCCCAGGTTTCAGACAAGCTAGCCTACAACATACCAACCTCCCAACATGAATTGGGGTTTCCTGCTTCCATGCTTTATCTCATGCTGGTCCCTCTATTTAGAATACCTTCAACTATTATAATCTTACATGTCACAAATCTTGCCCATTTGTCAATGCCCAACTTCAGGCTTGCTCCTTTCATAAAGTTATTTTTGATCCGCTCAACTAGAAGTGAGTTCTTCCTCCACTGTGTATCAGACCACCTTCTGAGTATTTTTCTATCGAAATCAACATATAATATTTCTCTTATAATTAATCCGTACATACCTCATCTCATTTTAGAATTCAGGCAGTATCTCACTTTTGAATCAAACACATAGTCCTACACATAATGGGCTTGTCTGAATAAGTATTTGACAAATGAACAAATCAAGTGAATTAAATTCCTGACTTCCTACTGCCAATTTTTTTTTAACGAATCAGTATTTAGTAGATTGCAGCATCTGAGAACAAGCTCCTTTTGTATCCAATAAACATAATGCTTCAAGTACTCCTAAACCACACTCCCCTCCTTGCTATACAGTATTTGGCTTCGAAGAATAAATTAGCACAAGGGCTTAACTGGATATGCAATAGAAAATTAACTTCTCCTAAAATGGTTTGGTTCAAGTTTATTAGAAAGCTCTCAGTTTTACTGGTTAGCTTTGCAGAAAATTTTGTGTTAACTATGATCAGAAATGGTAGAAAGCAGAACTGCATTGACAGAACCATCGAGGATCAGAGAGATGGCGATGATGCAATTAAAAGGTGGACAGACAGGTAGACAGATGCTCAGCTGCATGATCAGGAACAAGATGGTATAAAAAGGCTTCTTTGATCATTAGAGACACTGCTATAATGAAGCTCTGGATATCTACTTGGTGTTTCTGCCGGCTCTCATCTCCAGCAGGTGTCTTATAGAGAAAACAAGGCAAACACAAACAGATCCACTGCCAGCTAGTCAAAGCTGCTTGGCATTTTTTCCTTTTGATTAAGCCACAAATAAAATCATACATGTTGTGCTTCTGACACAGGCAGAGTATGCAGTTCGTGAATCTTTACAGAATACATCTATCTGAAATATTTCAGCATCCATTACTCTGCTGAGATCAAGAAACTAATATATACTCAATAGAGTATTCTATGTGATCTGAAACATCCCCGAGGGCCGAGAACACGACACAAACTGTAAGCACCAAAGTGGATTTAAAAGCCAAGCAAACTACGGGATTGCAAATTTGGAAAATGAAGGTAAATCGTGAATCAGGAGGCAGGACACAGGGGCTTAAAGAATAACTAACTCTTCGTTATTTAGGAGAGAAAATGGAAAGCTGCGCTAATGGCGATCAGCCAAGGTGGCAGCGCTACCTGTCATTCATATTTGCCTCTGGAACGCACTGCATGGTCCCAGAGAAGTGGCGGCTTCTCATTTCGTTTCCGCATAGTTTGAAATGAGAGTAGGTTTCCTGATCGTACACCAGCTGACAGGGCTGTAGGTGGTAATTAGGGATTCTCTGGGGGAATAATAGTTGCTGTGAATAATCCACATGGGAGAGACTTGAGCCTGAGTCTCAGCACTGTTCTCGACACCCTTCTGTGTTAGGCATTCCAATTCATCTCCTTGCCTTGGGTTCCTCCTCTGACACACGGAGACAACTGGAACACTTGTTTTCTGTCTGGGGGGAATTTTAGGAGGATAACTAAGATGCCGGTATACGGCATGCCTCTTTTCAGAAGAAGCTCAACGGCAGCATCATTTCTCACAAAATCTGTTGACTGATTCCGGCTCTAGGGTTAGGTTGAGGAGGGCGAGGAGAAAGGGAAGTAGACAGAGAGAGAAGGAGGAAGAGATCCAGTCACTAGAACTATTTTTTACGGCTTGGGGAAGAGGGGCATGTCCCTGTAAATCATACTTCCAAAGACAGATGGCCTTCTTTAACAACAAAGTCCCCTTCTAGAGTCATCATTTTACCTTGTGAAAGACTTTAGTTCCGTATGTTCAGGAATCACTGATCTTGTGACAATTGTAAGGGCACGCCTCTGAAAGATCCAACTGCACTACACCGGCATGGGGTGGGGTGGGGGGTGGTCTTTGATGAGGAAAGAGAGAGAGACAACATTTTCATGTATAGGTTGGAAAATCAGGTAAGACACATCGCTGTTTTCCCCTTTCCTTCTCTATATTTTACAGTTACAAAGCCCATTCCCAACACACTTTAAATCAGCTACTCAATATCACATGGCTTTTGCCAAATATAAAAGTATGTCACAGAGCTCAAGCCAAGGAAAGAGCATGGCCCACTCCTTCTCGGTTACTGTGCTTCTCTCTGTGACTATAGATTTCTGTGAGCAGCCCTTTGCACAACCACTTGAAATCTCAATATGATAGCCCAATCTGTGGTGTTACCTGAACACTGTCAGGTTAAGAAGATCACCATGACATCTGCCTACTGTAGGTAACAATGACCAACCACAAAGGTAATCTTAAATTAGGTTCCCTTTCAAGATATCAATAACTCAAATTGCTTTTGTCATAGTTCTTTTCAAAAAAATATATTTTCAATTTAGAACTGGAAGGAAACATGAAAGAGTAGGCTTGACTGCCCGTGAAGCTCACTGCTATTGCAGTGCTAAACGGGCACAGGCTGGGAAGACAAATGAAATAAGACAAATGCACTCTCCCTTATGCTCAAGTATGGTATTTAATACAGTTGAACACTGCATTTATTTTTATCTTTGACAGGTCCAGAAATGGCCACTTACTTTATCTGCAGCTGAGATATTCTCAAAAATATGTTTTCTTGCCCCACAGGAGACTAGTTTTTCTTTCCAGAGTTCATTAACAGTAAAAATTGGTGAACACTGCATATGGACTTTTTTTTCCCCTTCAACCATCATTACAGATTAAACATCAGTAACTCTTAATAAACTCTAGAAGCAAGAGCTAAAAATGAGTGAGAATGGCAAGCCTAGACAACAGTATGCATCATCACGGAAAAGCCGTTTAACAGGTATTTCCTCTAAGTTGGGAGATATTTATACAGTATATAGAATCTCAAAGCTGGACTGCTTTATTATTTTGAAATTCATTCTTCTATTCCTGCAGAGTTTTGCAGTTTGACCTATTTGTCTTAAGGTTGGACTGCATTATACATTCTTAAGAAGCAGAAGCAAGACGGAGATGGCCTTGAAAATCACCATCAACATTGTAATCGGTCTCTTTGATAGAGGTGATACAGAGCGCTGACACTTTAGCCGCCATTTTCCCTTAAAATGGTATTCTCATTCATCTGAAGACAGAAGCAGAAACCTCTGCCTTGAATTTGCAATGTGTAAAAATGGGAGAAATATACTGTTTGATTCAATGTTCAACCATTAGCAAAGTGCACTCAAGGAATCTAACTCAGAAAAAAAGGAAAGAAAACTTAGTTTGTAGTAATCTTTCCATAAAGGCATCCAATAGTCCTTTCTGATTGAAAAGTGTGATTTCAGATTAGCTACTCTAAATGTATTATAAAAGGCAAATGCAACAGACTTTTCGGTTGATCCAGCCTAAATGAGGCTACAAGTAGGGAAGTAAAATAATAAAAAAAATCCCACACCTGCTTAAATAGATATGTAAAACTCACAGTGCTATTAGCTGCTCAATGATAATCGTGAATAACATTACTAGAGAGAAGTTATTGCAAGATAAGAATTTTCAGGGGGCTCCCTCAGCTAAATTATGGCAATAATTCCTACCCTCTTCATCATGAATAGTTTTACAAATAGAAGAAAGAAACTCTTTCCCTGGGTTTAGGCTTCTGATACTCACAACCTCACTTTAAAAACAGACCTTATGGGGCTTCCCTGGTGGCGCAGTGGTTAAGAATCCACCTGCCAATGCAGGGGACACGGGTTTGAGCCCTGGTCCGGGAAGACCCCACATGCCGCAGAGTAACTAAGCCCGTGAGCCACAACTACTGAGCCTGTGTGCCACAACTACTGAAGCCCACGCGCCTGGAGCCCGTGCTCCGCAACAAAAGAAGCCACCACAATGAGAAGCCTGCGCACCGCAGTGAAGAGTAGCCCCCGCTCACCGCAACTAGAGAAAGCCCGTGCGCAGCAATAAAGACCCAATGCAGCCAAAAATAAATAGATAAATAATACATTAATTTAAAACAAAAAACAGACCTTATCATCTGTCTTCAGACAGGAATGTCTTTTCCAACAAGGAGGGAAGGTCTAAGATGCTTCTTTGAGAAGGATCAAATTAAGGGATCAAAGAATCCAAAATACGATTTTGTGTTAATATCTGGTGTCTTTCCTTTTTTTCTTACCAATACAAGGTGGATCTTATTTCTTAAGCACATATAAGTATATTACACAAAGCAAATACTATCCAAATTCTGTTCCGGAGAAGAACTCTTGAAACAAAATTTCAGGAGGACTATTCCTGAACTTGTACAAAGGGAATGCTCATATTTTTTATTCACAATCTTAGCCTAGATCTTTTATGATTATATTAGAAGCAAAACCAGGAGAAGGAAAGAATAAAATGAGAACATGTAGTTCCTCCATGATCATCATTGATTACGGTCATCCTAAAGAGGTAACTATTTAATATTTATTTAAAACTGTTAAACATCCGTGTAGGCTCTGGTCATAATCCCATTTATCCTCGTCAAGCTCAATTGAAGATGGTGCTCTACATTGGGAAAGTTTTGAGAGAGGAGCTTCTCGGACCATTTAGGAAGCAGTTGCCTTTCCCTGAACAAAGCATATTGCCCCCTCCCCCTTTTATTTTTCTCCCAGTAGAAATTTAGTACTTCCTTTATTGCTCATAGTTTCTTTTGCACTTCAGGGGATTTACACTGAGTGATGGCAGAAGAATCCTTAGTCTAGAGCAAAATTCTGTATTGATATTTAGGATGATTTGAGCATCAGCACATTAGAGTGAAAGCGTGGGTGAAAGAGTCTGGTTATTATTCCAAAAGCTGACTCACCCTCACAGAAGAGCCCACAGCTACTGAAACGGGTTTTATTTTTGAAAAGAGAGATAGGACAGTGTGAGCTGACCATGGCTAATGGAAAAGCCTAGCTTCGGTTTCTATGTGTAGCTGGATGACACTGCCTGGGGTGGGTGGTGGTACAGCATGATGGTAATGAGACATGGGTGTTGGACAGTTTAGTCCAAAAAGCATTCATGGTTTCTAGCTGAACCAAGAAGATGTTCAATTCAGTCCCCTTACCAGTCTCACCTGAGGTCAAAGCAAGATAAAACAAACAAAGCCCTAGTCTACTAGGGTCTTTGGGGAGTGCATCACATAAAAATATCTGTGATCCTTTACAAGCTGCAACATCATTTGAAACTTATGTGTAGACCTTTGTACTTTACTGACAATACAACCCCCAAGCCGCTTTTCATGATTGGTAGTATGGAACAGTGAATGAAAGCTGGAGTTCTAGACTGAGACAGATCTGAGTTCCAATCTTGGCTTCACTGTTTATTAGGTGTACAACCTTGACTCAGTTACTTCATTTCTCTGACTTGACTTTCCTCGTCAAAAAAATAACAATTAAAAACTTAAAAAGAGAGATAATAGTACACACCCCATAACATCATGAGGATTAAACAGCAAATGCATTCAAAATGCTTATCACGTAACATGAGGGAGTTCGTTTGGGGTGATGGAAATGTTCTATAGCTTGATAATGCATACACATTTGTTAAAATTTATAGAACTGTACACAAAAAGGAAAAAAATGGAAATCTTACTGTATGATAATTTAAAATGAAATTTTAAACATATATGTATTATATATATATACATATATGTGCGTGTGTGTGTATAACACTGCGTAAAGCATTCAATAAATACAAACAACACAGAACTGATCACAGTTTAGAGCACATAATAAGCATTTTAAAGTGTCCATTATCGATGTGGCTTTTGCTGCTGAGGCTGCTGCTGTGGTTGTGATTAGCAAGCCATGTAGAATATGAGTAACGAGGAGGCAACTGGTAGACCCAGGTAAGGTTCACCGATGAAGGGGGATGGAACATCGGAAAGGGAAGTGGAGCTGCACCAACTGCCACTGGGATCCAGCTGGGAGCCAGGCTGTGTATGAGTGGGAGAATGCTGCCATCTCTGTGCTGCTCCCAGGTTAGGAAGAAGACACATTACCAGTTGCAATTACAAGATGCCAGAATAAAAAATAGGAGGAAAAAGAGCAGCTATTTCTGCTGCTAGACATGAAAACAAACCAACGGAGAAAAGTGCTTTGATGAGCAGAGTGTATGCTGCTGTGTGTGTGGGCTGGATTCTACCTCATCCTCCAAAAGGGAGGGGATGAATAATCCTTCAGGTTCAGACGCGAATGGGTGCAGTGCAGAAAAGCCAGCCAAGTATACATTCTGTTCTTAATACCCTTAAATTCTGTTCTCCTTTTTGGTGTAAAGGTTCAGCATACAAAGTTGGAAAGAGGAATTTTTTTTTTTTAAAGGAGGCAAAGGATATGGGAAAAAATTCAATACCAGATTCCAGGATGCATGTAATCACTGAGATTTTCTATGCCTGCATTTTTAAAAAATGATGTTTTTGCTCAAGAGCCAGTAAGCCATTGGCTGCCACAGACCATATAATGTGTTGACGCTCCCGAAGGGCAAGCAGGCGACAGGAAAGCACTTATCTGGTTGTAAAAATATGTTCCCTCTCAATATGCAGGTCTATTTTTCTTCCTGCAATAAACTACAGTTGTTTGATGCTGTATCTGATAGTTTTATAGTATTTGTTCACATACTCACTAATTTGCAAGACTGGGTAATTTGCAGTAGGTCTCATAGGTCATTAGGGCAAATTAACAGCACTCTGTAAACGATGAAGCAAGAACAGCGGGTACTTTGCCATAGTGCACGGTTAAGCATCATTATTTCAATTTAGGGATCTGACACCTTGTATTCATTCTTCCACAGTAGAAAAAGGTGGATTTCACCACCACCACCTCCTGGCAGGGAGCAGGGAAGCATTAATAAAGAGATTCTAACCCACGTCTTTAATCTCCAGGTTGTGATATATTTTGAAAATATACAATTGTATTAACATCCCTTCCTGGCACTTGTCCACCCTAAACAGTTTATTTATATCTGAACCTGAAAAGAAGGCACAAAGGCCTCCTTCCTACACAATCCCCTAGGCCTTCTTTTTTGGCATGGAAAGCACACACATTTTTGCAAAATTACTCAATGTATATGGCTGCATTCTACAGTTTTCATTAAGAATTCAAGAGACCAAAACTGTTGGCTTCCATAGGAAGGTGACCAAACCTACAGGGATATTATGTACAAATAGTCTGGTTAGAATAATAAATGCTGCATGTGCTTTATAATGTTAGACATGTGAAACATGGATTCATTTGTGATCTGAGCCTCAGATTTTTAAAAACAGATCCTCACCTGCCTTGAGATAAACTTAAGTAAATAATGTTTGCCATCAACTCTAAATGAAGAATGACAGTTAAATTTTATAATCATCTTCACAGCTCCAGGACTTACTTTATATTTTCTCAGGCTCATGACCCAAAGGTTGCCATAGCAACTAGGAAATCCTACCTTATCAAGCGCTTACATTTACATTCCTTGCAGCAGCTTCCCTTTATGAATTAAATCCATCATGGTTTTCTATTCTCAAAATAAAAAGTTCTTAGGATTATCTTGCAGAAACAAGGATCAAACCCTCTGACAGAAATACAGAATGCAAAAGTTAATTCAATGGTGGTTTTCTTTAGGAAGATATATAACTGTGGCATAATAAACAGTTTATGTCCAAACTTCCTGGCTTCAAAGGAAACTTAAATAGAGACATTGTGCTAAAAATGACACATCCACTACCTATGCATTTCATCTTAGAATTATCAAAGAAATAATCTGATCGGATATCATACTTCAAACAGGTATACAGACATACAAAGAATTGAAACTACCTAAGATAAAGCCCTATTACATGTACACATAAATATTAATAAAATGGATAACAAACAAATATATTTCAATTCACAACTCAAATAAGGAAAACAAAACAAATGACAAGCTTCACTTTATTAAGTCCCTATGTTTATAGAGTCAATTTTTGTCCTTGTTTTTGGAGTAGTCAAGTTACCTGGTAATACCTGATTACTGCCTCTGTGTTTATAGCTGGGCACAATAATTATGCAAACAATGGAAAAAAACCATCAACCTACCATCTCTGATGAGAGATGGAGAGTGAAGGAATGATTGCTCCTGTTAGTAGGTACAGCAATCCAAGATGGCGTAGACCATCTCCCCATGCAAGAAACAGAAACTTAGGGGGAAGACACAGAAGCTCAGACAGTGACATGAAGACTCATTCAACTAAGGGTGAAACCAACTTCTGAGGGTTACACTAGAATCCAAATCCCTTGGAGCCCTCAAATCACTGCTTGACAGTGCTCAGTGGAGATGATGTCAAAGACAGAAAAAAATTAGATTCTAGCCTCACCTGCCATCCAACCCTCAGAAGGCCAGAGGATTTATCTAGACTCCCGGTCATGGGCTTCTTCCAGCTCAGACAAGTCTCTGATTACGTACACAGACCTCAACCCAGTTTGCATTCTCTGAAAGGTCTTTTTCTCTTACTAGTTTCAACACGTATCCATCCAATTCTGTCTTTGAAATTCCTCTCCTTTTCTGTGTTGGCAGTCCTCTGCTTCCTCTAGTCAGTTTTTGCTTTTTTGTCCTTTTGGTCTCTGCTTCTTATCCGCACTTTGATTGTCAATCTTTTCTCTCCTCTCTAGCTTGGAGAGTCACAGCACAATGAGATAAAGAATAAATAGAGCATTGGCTGGCCACAACAGAAGAGGGATTCTTTAAAGTTCTATTAAAACCTAGTTCCTTCCACCACCACTAGCTCCCTCCCTTTTGTATTTTCTGCAGCTAATAGGTAACTGGCATCTTGACTTCAGATTTTTGGAGGATGGACAACAGCATTCAAAAAGGTGAAGCACCAAGGGTGCCCTCAATGTTTTATCCGTGACTCATGTTAGAGGTAGAAACAGACTGGTCATTCATTTTAGGATGTTTAGTTCTGCAAAAGTTCTGTTTCAAATGAAACAAAAGAATATGCAATGTAAACTTTCAGGCAGTGTAATATCTAATTTCTATTATATTCAATTCCAACACGTCTTTCTAGGCATCAAATCACTTTCAAAAATAAGTATGATTTAACCTCAAAACTTTAAGATATATTTGTGGGGGAAATACACACACACACAGACATACCCACATACATCACCTACTAAGACGACTAGTCATCTAGTCACTTTAGCAGTGCACCATTTTAATGATTCCATATATAGAACATTGATATACAAATGAATCTGAGAAAACATTTGTTTGTGTACTGAATACAGCTCGAGAGAAAAGGCCTGTAATATTTTTCTAGAATTCCGAGTCATTGAGAATTAGAATTATCTTACATAAATTAGTGAGGAAGATGAACTGTCACAGGGTTATCTCCCCTAACCAATTTAGAAGTAAACCAGAGCTTTAATACAAGGGAAATTCTGGGAAGCTCTTTGATTAACATGATTCCACTCTACAGTAATGAAATTCACAAAGTCACATCAATAGCCAATACATAGATATGCAAGAGTTTTAATTTGGCTAATGCACTTTTTATTCATTATTGGGCTTCAGTAAAAAACCTGATTTCCAACTTATGGATGCATCAATTACTCAGGCTTCACTTTTCAAAATGAGAAATATTTAAGTTGTCCATGAATAATCGATCGGGTGAATGGGTGATGCAGAGTCAGAATGTCAGAGCTGGCATCATGCTGTTGCAGTAAAAATGCATGTTGTATTTCAGGCCCATCTGATGCTCATTACAAGATATGTATAACATAGATTTTAAATGCTTTCATTTCTGTTGATCTGAATTTCCATACTTGGGTGCAAATTTAATTTCCCACATTGCAGAGGTATTTGTTACAGATTCTTCTACAACCCATTAAAAGTATTTGTTGGTCTTGCTTGTTTGGTAAAAACTTCAGCAGAAGTAAGCATGTGTGATAACTAGAGCCTAAATAATTTTTTGTCAATGTAATTTTCCTTTGCAAAGAGCAACGTGAAAAGGTAAAATGCCCCGGGTGGCCAGATTCTGCAAGTCAGAAAATGTTCCGCAAAGGGCCCTACTACCTTCCATCAGTAGAAAGGCCCCCAAAACACTTACTCTGTTTCCAATGAGACAAGAAGGCAAAAAATATAAACACCAAAGAATAAGGTCAGAGGAAGATTTTAAAATGGATTTTCAACTATTTAAGCCAGAGACAAAAATATGCTGCGGCCCAATTACTAGCGTCATCTAATGCCAAGGTTGATCTTGATCCTTGCGTTCTCCTTCAGGTCTTTAAGACCAACTAGGTCCTAAGTGCCTGGGTTCTTCCCATACTAGTGTTGCACACCAGTGTTTAGGTCTTTATAGGGTGAGGCTTTAATGAATGAAGTTAAAACATTCAAGACAAATCACTGGAGTTTACAGATTAAAAAATTTAAATGCATATTATCCTTAATATTATATTATTATCGTTATTATTATTATTATCAAATTTATATTATGCCCTGAAAGGCCATCTGCTTATCCAAGTAATGCTGCCATTGCCCTCACACAGTCTGAACTACTCCTTTTACCTCCCCTTCCATGACAGTCAGTGTGACACACTTAGATCCTAGTGTTTCATAGCTACGCTTGGCGTTCCTTTTTTAAAAAGCCACAACTACAACGCCCACCTCAAAGAGCGATTCCAAGTGACCTTGGGCTGGTTCCAAATATATTAAATTACCCCAAAGGGTAAAGATCTGCTACTGCTGAGACTATTCAAATAATCCAAATAAAATGCATAAAGAGACGTAGAAAAAAGGTTTTGCTTAATGGTAGCCTCAATGAAATACCTCTATATGACTTTCTAAAATGACTACTATAAAAGACACAAAGTATATACTTTTTTTTTTTTTTTTACCTGCAACAAGATTTTTGTCCTTAACTGGTGAAAGTTTTAAACATCACAACAGAAAATTTCAGTACTGTGGAGCAAAACATGATACTCTCAGCTGAGTAAATCCAACGCTGTTTTCTAAAAGTAATTTTTGGGAAACCCATGGTTGAAGTTCAGACATAAGAAGGGTAAGTCATAGACAGCAGTAAATGTGCTCATATATACAGAACCTGTAACCACTATTTATTCTAAATCTGTGCTTTCACTCACTAAATATATTAGAAAGCATTTAAAAGACCATGAAAGATAACTTCCATTTAGTACAAAGCTGACCTTTGGGGTTCCTAAGGAAAATATTAGAATCTTAGAGTGAATTCTTTAACAAAGCAACCTACTCCATTTGCCATACTTGGGTTTTCTTCTAGCAAGGTACAGGTATCAATGACAGCAGAAACTTTCTTTCTAGTTTTTAATCACTAACTTTTGTAAAACATAACTGTTACACATAGCCTAAATGCTAATTCATCAATTTGTACCTTTTGAATGAAATTCATTCATTCATTCTTCTATTTATTCAATCAACAAATATTTATTGAGGCACTGTGCTGGATATAAATATGGATGATGATTTACCTCTTTTCACTTTAAATTATCTATATAGACAATGAGCATTGAATTAAGCTACATGTTACACAAAGGGTAGAGATTTGCTTCCACAACCTGGCAAGAAACATTTAAGCAAGGCGTAAACTGTATTCACGGTTTTGAATTAAATCAGAAATGCTCTGCTGAAACCCATAATTTGGGGTTTCATTTTTCTTTTATCTTCTTTATTCTTATTCCAGCTATAAATCATATCACTACCCATTCATTCTTCTAAGACATGGGAACAGTTAAGTGAAGGTTCTGTTTATTCTTTCTCCAAACCAGTGACTAAATTTAAATAAAATGTTCTTGAGGTTAAAGGAACATGCTATTTCTTTTAAAGTTGTCAACCCTCTAAAAAAAGTTAAAAAAAGTAAAACCAAAAGGAGTGTCAATGCATAATTTGAAACGTAGAGAGTAGCTGTAACTCATGGGCTTTTCAGTATACAGCCCAAGAATTCTGTCAAAGTAAAAAAGAAAATAAAAGAGTAGGTGAATGGGGTAGGGGGTGAGCATGAAATCTCAGTGCTCTTAAAATAGTTCCTTTTCTGAGCTAGGCAGCTATGCCAATTCAATCAACCAGAGAAGTTTAATAATGGATTTCAATCAGTCCTTTTTTTCTTTTCACTTTTTGTCAATTAAGAGACAGGAACTCAGTTCTTGTAAGCTATGTAGAATTGAAATGGCAAGTCCAGGAATACCAAGCTTCTCTTTAAGTTGAGCAGTAAGCCAGGCAGCTAATACAGCTTTGGCAACAGGGACTACAGCCCATGCTCCACCTGGCTCTACCTGCTCTGGCAGTAACGTGAGGCAAACCACTCAGTCTCTCTGAACTTCCAAATCCTCATCTGTAAAATGGGGATAAAAACCGTTTCTATCTCAAACGATTGTTGCCACAAGGATTACTGAGCACTTTCACATTGTCATCCTGCCCGGTGTTACCAGTGAACTTCTCCTTCCACTTGAGGCTTCTAGAATCTAGCAGCATCCCCCTACTCTGTACTTCTCAAACCTCCAATCTTCTGACTGCAATGTGTGGACACTGGAGAAAAGATTACAAAATAGATAAGATTTTGTACAAGTTCTATAGGATTGTAAAATTCAGAAATAATTTGGTCTTGGCGAAACCCTGGGTAGTTTTCTTTGAGTAATTTGCATATGTTTTAACGCAAAGACTTCGTGACATCTTTCAAGGCAGAAAGTTCAAGAGGCTTTTCTGGTTTACTCTGGGCCCCTCAGCTGTGTTCCAGATAGCTGAGGTCATCTGATACAAGACCTCCAGATAAATGAGGAGGCACTGTACCACATCACTAGATCCTAGAAAGAACAGAAAATTCCTTAATACGACTGCTGACCTAGAAATCTAGTCTTTAAATTGAAGGAAAAAGGAGTAATATTTATAGGTAACGCAAAAGTCTGTGGCATCTTATCATTTCACTGTGCTTTGAGCAAGCTTTCAGAACCATCTGATAGGAAGGGATTCTATTAGTTACGTGCATTATACGCTTGAAAAACAAACAAGTGCCACTTTACATAGTTCGACCAATGCATGATCTGACACCTCTATGAAGAAGGGAGAAAGACAATCTTATTGCATCCTGCTATCCGTGACTGAGTAGAACTAACTACATCTAACTTTCCCTAAGCCCTGTCCATAGTGATGGAGGACGCCACTTGATTTCTATGGAAACAGTTCTGTTTAAGAGCATAATAAAGGAAAACAACAACCACAAATAAGTAATAGAAATTGTAAATATTTAATCAAGGAAGACTTCCGAGGAAAGGAAGAAACCGTAATAACCATCGTTATCTTTATAACTAATGCTTGTTGGAAGCTTAGTACGTGTGAGCCTCTGGGCTAAAGCGCCTCCTTCAGTCCACACAGAGCTGGTGAGGTCGTCAGGATCACAGAGGAGGAAACAGGCTTAGGGTGGGCAACGAGCTTGCCGGGGTGGGGGGAGGTCAGACACATGTCACGGGAGAAAATCCCTCCCCCCAGAAAAAGCTCCTGTTTTTACAACGAGGAGAATAAAACAAGCATTTCATCATTTTAGACCAATGTACCTGGCGTGTATGTTTTTCTCGATCTTTAAGAAAAGGCTAAATAATCAGATGGGCAGATGAGCAGAGAAGTACGGCAAAAGATTCCCTATATCCAGAAAATATAAATACCAGTTTTTCCAAACTCCGAGGAAGTGTCTTTAGATTAGTTTCCACCAACTGACATAGGGATAAAATTTTCCTACTTTAAGATATTTATTCCTCCTTTAGTTCATTCATCACCCATTTATTGTTAGCTATGCCATGAAAACTTGAAATTAACATGTCCCCTTCCTCCAAGAAGCTCACAGTCTAGTACGGAAGACAGAAATACAAACACAGAATTACAGAATGACGTGACAGTGTGGTGACACTCAGGAAACATGCTATAATCAGTGAGCAAGACACGGCGGCAGTTGCTTAACTATCAGGAAAGAGAAAATGATTTGCTTCTTGCTCCAATGCTACTTTATTTAAATTTCAGGGGCTCTATTTTTTTTTCTTTTTTTTTTTTTTTGGCGGTACGCGGGCCTCTCACTGTTGTGGTCTCTCCCGTTGCGGAGCACAGGCTCCGGACGCGCAGGCTCAGCGGTCATGGCTCACGGGCCCAGCCGCTCCGCGGCATGTGGCATCTTCCCGGACCGGGGCACGAACCCGTGTCCCCTGCATCGGCAGGCGGACTCTCAACCACTGCGCCACCAGGGAAGCCCAGGGACTCTATTTTTTGATAAGTCCAATTTAACATGCCCTAGACATTAAGCACACTCACAAGACATTGAAAACACATTAATATCACTGCTGGTTAGGTGTGTTTTCTCCCTTTCACCTTTAGCAAGCACTTCTACACTGAAGCATCTCATGTTTTGATCACTGGAGGGTAGGATGCTATATAAATACACTGTGGAAGTGTACTAATTCATTAATAGTAGCCTCAATATAGCTGAAATCACAGGACTGTGACCTTATAATGAATCATACTCAAAACACTTCAAAAAATATCAACTCCTATTTGATGCAGTTTCAATACTAGAGCAATAAGATATGTCGAAAAATTGTATATTTAAAATGAAACTATCTTCTACATAAAATAAACAACATCTATTGACCCTGGCTTAGAATATACCTAACTTATTTCTTGGCCCTCCCTCACCAAAAATGAATCAAAACTCAAGGTGATTTTGTCTGAACAAAACCAAAATTGTCTGGTTGCGCTCAGCCTTAAAAAGTCAGATGACTCAATGTTCATTGCAGCACTATTTACAATAGCCAGGACATGGAAGCAACCTAAATGTCCATCAACAGATGAATGGATAAAGAAGATATGGCACGTATATACAATGGAATATTAATTACTCAGCCATAAAAAGGAATGAAACCGAGTTATTTGTAGTGAGGTGGATGGACCAAGAATCTGTCATACAGAGTGAAGTGAGTCAGAAAGAGGAAAACAAATACCGTATGCTAACACATATATATGGAATTTAGAAAAGTGGTACTGATGAACCTAGTGGCAGGGCAGGAATAAAGACACAGACCTACTAGAGAATGGACTTGAGGATATGGGGAGGGGGAAGGGTAAGCTGTGACAAAGTGAAAGAGCGGCATGGACATATATACACTACCAAACGTAAGGTAGATAGCTAGTGGGAAGCAACCGCATAGCACAGGGAGATCAGCTCGGTGCTTTGTCACCACCTAGAGGGATGGGATAGGGAGGGTGGGAGGGAGGGAGACGCAAGGTGGAGGAGATATGGGGATATATGTATACGTATAGCTGATTCACTTTGTTGTACAGTAGAAACTAACACAACATTGTAAAGCACTTATACTCCAATAAAGATGTGAAAAAAAAAGTCAGATGACTATCATCTAAATCCTCTCTTTAAAAATAACATCTATTGCACAGCAAGAACTCTGACAATCCCTTGTTTGTGGTAAAGTAGCAGAGGAGACTAAGCCAATCTCAACACAGGTTTAAATGTCTCAAAGATCTTGACATATTCCATACTAAACCATCAGGAGATGGTTGGGAGTATCATTTCTCTAAACAATGTGAGCAGGAAATCAGACATTGTCTCTAAAATCTAATCAAGGTCTGTTGTAGATCCTTGGAGGAAATATACTAGAAAAGCCAAAAGCAATCATATTGGCAACAATTTCTCATGTCAACTCAAGAACAGTTTCTGAACAAAGATCCCAAACGGAAACCTAATTTTACATTAGGCAGTGACCATCTGTATATACTAGACAATAATATTTGCAGACAATAGTGATTATGCCTTCTGGGTTTTTCTGAATAATGATTAACATACCAAGGGTATGTATAGTATCTTCCCAAATGAAGAAAAAGGAATTACAAGTCTACCAAAATATCTCTATCCTACCATGCTTCCCAAAGACAAAAAAGTGGAAGAAAATTAAGCAAGCATCCAAATGTGGTAAAATGGCAAGTATCTGTCAGACGACTTATGTTCTGTTTTCAAAGTGAAAAAAAAAATGTGTGTGAAAAGTGCCGAGCCCTTGATATTAAGCAGGAGGTGAGCTAGATGCTCGGCCAGTGATTACACTAATCTTTATAAATAGCTTTGGCCCCAAGAAACTAAAAGGGAAATGATCATTGTAGATAGTTTAAAGTCTATGGTCAACTGTGGGACTTTGCAAGACAAAGCAAGCCTGTGGTCCGAGAGACTGCTAACTGTCACTCACCCATTCTCACCTTCTTCCAGGCAGCCTGGCACAAGGCTGGCTGCCACTCTGCATTTCCCAGCCTTCCCTGCAGCTAGGTTGGTCAGGTGACTAAGTCCTTCCAACGTGAGCAGAAGGGACTTGTGCCAGTTCCAACCTGTTGCCTAAAAAGTAGGCTGCCCTCCTTTCTCTCTCCCTTCTGAGAGGACAAAATGGTATGACTGGAGTGGCTCCAGAAGCTCCGTGTTGAAGGTGACAGAAGCATCGTTAGCCTAGGTCATTAAATGGCTGGGTGGAGTTAGGCTATCCATAGAACCGGAACACCTACCCTAGACTACGAAGTTAAAAAAAACATGTAATTTCTAAATATCTAACTCACCGCAAAATTTGCAGCTTTTCTATCCTCACTAATAGATTCTCAGAGAACTGTGATGAGAGATGCAAGTGTATCCATGACAATATCATGGATAATGTTCTCAACAGACTCACCAGGAGTGACCAGTTAATCTTCAAGGTCAACCAAGTGAGTTAACTGCAGCACTAGTGCCCCAGGACATCCCTGTACAAACATCACTGTGACCTCGGTCTGTTGTGGACTTGCAAGCGCAGGGCAAGGGTAGAAGCCACTCACCTCAGGATTCTGTAATCCAAGGCCACTGATAACTATGTGTAAGGGTAAGTGGGTGAACACTGGGGGAGAAAAGCATTGTCAGGAACCACCAAGTAATTAAGTTAATGAGCTCCAGTCCCTATTATGCATCAACAGAGTCACTTTCCCTTCTCATTCCCAGCAAACTATTTCTTCTGTGAATGTAAAAAGTTCACACACAGAGAATAATTGCCCCTGCCCTTCAGCTTCAAAGGACATGCCTGACTATAATTGATACAAGTGAGCCTTACTAATTTCTAAGAAACATGAGCAGGGTAGACAAGCGAGCCCTCGGCGTCGAGGGTCTAAGACGATAGTGTGATCATGTAGAAAGTGTTCATTCCCCATTCATTTAGCGCCTTCCAGGTATTATGCTGGAGGCCCCAGATATGGTAGTAAACAGAGTACACGTAATTCCTGTACTCAGGAACTATTACCAGTGGAATTCCTGGATCCAGACTGTATGACAGACACAGCACCAGGGGAAAGGTGAACAGTAACAAAAACACCCACCAAGCCATCATCACCAGTCCTGCCAGGAGAAATGCAGACTGCAGAGAGGATTTCGTTTCAGAGGCAAAGTGACCATACGAAAACAAGTAACTCTAAAGCTCAATCAATTTTACCATGACATATTGGCACCTAGAACAAATGGTCACTTTGAGTGAGTACTCGTTTCATAAATTAGGGGAGGAAGTTCATGAAATGTTAAAAATTCCAACCAAGCAACTGGATGTAAATTGTGATCAGATTCAGAGCTGACACGTTGAACAGTTTAATTTAGGTACAGCTCTCAGCTGCACTGGGCATATGCAAGAGAAACAGATGCCTTGAATCATTTCAAAGTACATTCCTGTCAGAAATGTCCTTTGTGACACTAAAATCAATTTCCTACGCCTTTACTAACTGTTCTACCAAAAGAAAAAGGGGGGAGGAGGGGAAAAAAAGGTTATTTTAATCGAATGTCTTCCCACTGAGGCAAAATTAAACCCAAACCTATTAAACAGTACAAATTTATGTTCAATTTTTGTAATTCGCGTTGCTTTCATAGAAAGGATGGCAAGAGGACAGGATGGGACACGATCCATTTTCATTGTGGAGAACTATGGTAGTTTTTTACGTGTCCTGGGGAAATGAGGGAAACCTGATAAAAGCTGTTACGTGAAAAAGGGAGACTCCAATTCTTGTCCAAACTGCAGGAGAACAGATTCTG
The DNA here is from genome assembly GCF_964165515.1 of Mesoplodon bidens. Classification (NCBI taxonomy): domain Eukaryota; kingdom Metazoa; phylum Chordata; class Mammalia; order Artiodactyla; family Ziphiidae; genus Mesoplodon; species Mesoplodon bidens. Next base: position 17,008,637 of record NC_138164.1, on the reverse strand, counting down.
TTTTACCTGGGAATTTCAACTACTTATCCAAACTCAGAAACTGCGCCTCTACCCCCAACAGATTCTTAAATTCACATGGCCACCTCTCCTAAGAATTTGTAGAGCATCTTTAAATATACTCTACGAGGGTGCCTGCAGAGTTGGCTTAGAAATTCAATTAAACTCATGTCTCATATGTTTAGCCAAAAAAAAAGAAAAAAAATCAAAACGCCACCAAACCAAACAAAAATGGAAACACACACTGAATATCTACATACTGCAGTGTGTCACATCTCCCCTGAGGGAGGAAAGAGTTCCCCAGGCCCTCTACCTCAAGCCACACCAATTAAAGACACAATTGTTTTTTCTTTTCCTATTTTAGTTATCTTGACCTACCACAAAAGCCCATACCCTAGCTAAAAACAGACTAAGTAATAATACACCGCGATTTTCGTTAGGCTCAGAAGGTGTTTTCTAGCACACATCTCTCTGCCTCCTTTCCCCTGTTGCTTTAATGCAAAGCCTGGTGCCAGCGCCTCTTGCACGCAGGCCCTCTGTGAAGACGAATGCCTGGAAAGTCACATTCCATCAGAAACCAAATAATTTTGCCAGCCATGGCCATGCCTGAGAATACCCTTCATCTTCCAAACGAAGTTGTCATTTATTGGACTGAGACATACATATATTTTATATATATGTGTGTGTGTGTGTGTGTGTGTGTGTATACACACACACACATATATGTAACTTTTTTTAATGCTTAACATGTGAGGTTTTTCAAGCTATTTGTCTTTTAAGGACTCACCATTTGGGACCGGCAAGGTAACGTCTATCTTAGAATATCTGATCACAATGAAGTTAGCTAGAAAAATCTCTAGAGTGGCTTATCTATGAATAATGAGAAAAGGAGTAAGGAGTTCATCTAGGGGGAGTCAGAGGACTCAGTAGCCAAGGGAGCATTTCAACATCAGAACAAGGCTCTGTTCATACCTAAGCTTATCGACATTTTTCAGTCTCTGTGATAGCCAGTGAAGGTAAAATGCAGAGGGAGAGGTTTGGGCCACAGTGTGTGATAGTTCTGAGTGTGAGAATTCTGATCCTTTACATCTGGCACCTGTTGCTAAAGCCAAGAGGAGATCCAGGCATCAAAAGCGGCATTAGGCAAGTGCAGGAAACACTTACCCAAACACAGGGAGCAAGAAACTCATCCTTCAAATGTATAGTGTTGCCATGAATAGTCATTGTGAACTGAAACCCAGAAAACTGTTAGGTCCCTTCCGTGAGGGTATGTAATGACTCACATGTAATGACACAAACTCCAGTGATCTATCCTTAGGGTCCCAAAGAGAAGATGTAGCATACTGGATATCGAGAGAAGCTGTGCTTAAGTTCCTTGGAATTGTTTGACTAACATCTTTTACAAGGAACAAAACTGACTAGATAGCAAGATAAAGCAAGAGAAAATGCAAAGTGCAATACTGACTTCCCAGTCAGCAAAAGTTAATGAGTTGCAGATCATGAGCATCTCCATGTAAAACCACGGTGTGTGCATGTTATGAAATTACTCTACAAAAGATTGCTTAAGCAAATTTACAATGAAAAACAACATCAAAACACCAAGGAAGTGGAATGAATATAAATAGGAAGCACACTTAGACACCAAGGGTGTCTTATTTTAAGAAGAAAAAAAAAAAAAAGATCCTCAATCTTCCACAAGGACTTTTTCAAACTACAAAGCAAGATCAGATAAGCATCCAGGTCATCTTTATAACAATGTAAATTTTACACAAGCAAATAAGCCCAACGACAGAAAATTGATCTTCCATTGCCCCTGCAGCCATGCAGACAGCATGCAAAAATCCATCCGTGGGCACTCTTCAAAGGGTCGGACTGAATCCACAACACCTGGAGATGAACAAGAAGAACTTAAATGGGGCCAGTGGGTCCCTAACGAGCAGTTTTTAACTGGCCCATAAGCTAATAAGAGCGGTTATAAACTGTGAACAACCAGTGCCCTACCAGGAGAAACATTTATCACACTAACATGCCTGAAAAAGTGGAGAGGGCTCATCTGCACACTCTGCAGCTTCCATTAGAATGTTAATTGTTCAAACTGAAGAAAAGGAGACAGAAGGAATGGCTTTTACCATCGTGTGTTAAGTTTATTTTTGTTCTTCTGACCAGTTCCCAAGGGGCAGGAGGCTAATGACGGTTCTTCATCATCAACTGCAAAGGATATTTACATCCATCCCGTAACCATGACAGCTGTGTCACTAATTCCCTAACTGCCTTCACCACATGAACCAATCATCTGGCATGAAGCTGCAAGATGGAGTGCCCTGCAGTCATTATTCACCAAGCACTTTCATTAACAAACTGCCCTTAATTACAGCGGTAATGGCGAAATTATTTCATAGCAGCAATTATTTTTCTCAGCCAATCCAGGCTATTTAAGTAGGACAGTGCCTACAAAAATGGCAAAAGGCCAAGTAATCTATGACCAAAGATATGTTTTAATTGTACTACAAACTTAGTTTTCCAAATATTGCATCAGAGGGCTTTGAAATTATATTATACACCCTGTTAGGCACTCCACACACACAGACACACACACCCCAATAAAGCTAACCTTTCTCTACTTCTTTATTTCAATTTGAAAGCAAAATGCATCCATAACATTCACATTAAGCACCTAAACTAATGCTATTGTCTAGCAAAGTAAAAATAATGAGTTTCTAGATCTAAACCTATACTTTGAGAATTGCTGAACACCCTAACCCATCCATTAGAGAGACATCAACTCCCCTCCCCGCCAAACCCATTCCTTTCACTCAAGAGCCCTTTGTTCTTTTATACTTATACACTTAGATACCCAGCTATGATAAGGAGTGCTGGTATACCTATCTATCTGCTGGCCTCATACATGAAATCACAAAGTAGTTTCCAGAAATCACATCTAGATATTCAAAATTACAGACTGAAACACATTTATGCTTAGTTTCCTCGTGTTTCAATTTGAGAATTGTTCAACATTTATCCTGAGGATGAAATTAAGAGTCACAATGTCCTATATGGAGAATAGTGAGTTTTCAATGGAGTTAGAGAACAAGAAAGGTGTGATCTGGAGAAACTAGGAGAGTGTGGTTGAATCAAGATAAAGCTAATACCGCAGTCAGATTATATGAAGACTTGAATACTATTCTAAGGAGTTTGGATGTTACCTGGTAGACAGCGAAGACCTGTTGAAAGCAAGGGATGAAGACAGTTTGAAATCAGATAGTGGTAATGGACATGGAGGGACAGGGTGGAGAAATCCATGAACAATTTTGCAGGCAGAATTATACTTGGAAACTGTTGAGTACAGATGGGAATAAAGAGCTATTCAGAGACTGCTCTATGGTTTCTAGCTTGTAAGAATAGACAGATGATGAGCTAGGGAATGCAATAAGGACCTGTAATACATTTGAACACTTCAAGTTTTCAATATCTATAGGATAGTAACCTAGCGATATTAAGGAAGTAGCTAGAAAGAATAATAACTAACATTTATGGCTTATTAATTATATGTCAAGTGCTGTGCTAAATGCATTAGATGTATCAACTCACTTGATACTCAAAACAGTAGGATCTATGAATTAGATTCTATTTTTACAATCATTTTTAAGGACAAGAAAGCTGAGGCTCAATGACCCAAGGTCACTATGGCAGAGGAGGCTAGTTGCTTAGCAAATATCCATTCTTCCCTTAGTCCTTGGTTAACAGAACCCTTCTTTTTTAGCTGGCCATGGTAAAGATAACATTTCCTACCTCCCTCACATCTAGAGCATGCACTGTAAGTAGAAGGGCTGGGTGGGTTGGAAAAGAAACCGGTTCTGCCTGGAGGACTCTTCATTGTCTTTCCTGCTTCCTAAGAGGCAGCTGCTCTACCTAAGCCCCCAGCAGTCATCCTGGATTAGAAGGCACGAACTGGGGATTGTGAAGCAGAAAGAAGGAGGCTGAATTCCTGAAGATCCGGTGGAGGCTCTGAATTGCGTACCTCCAGACTTTTTTCAGGTGACAAAGTCAACTAGTGTTTAAACCATCATCTTGGGGATCTCTTTTAGAGCCAAAAGGAACTCCTAAATGATACAGTCACACAGTGAGTAAGTAGCACAGGCAGGATTTAAAACTCAAGTCTTTCTGATTCCAAATCCTATGCTCGTAACAAAAGGGCTAGACTACTCAGGAGAGACTGAGGCTAGAGGTGCAGACTGTCAATCACTGGTGTATGCACATCTTGACAGATTTCATTACTTCCTCTAATACAAAAATAATGCAAACTATTCAGCATCATCATAAAAGGGAAGTATTACCATTAGATAAACAATCTGGATGATAGAGAATTAACATATTACTGATTTTAGAGAACTAAAATAAATAATTCTAACATTCCTAAAATGATCAGGCATAATTTTATCTTCCTGTTGAGGTCTCATTTTGGAGTCCTGTAGAATATTTTTATTAAACAGAGCTACAAAAGAAATTGGCAAGTTACTTATATACTGAGTAAATGGGAAATAATCTAGTTCCTTCTTTCCTAAATTTTAATTGGATAAAAATCCAGTTCTGTAAAGAAATGAAATACTAATGATTTTGCAATGAAGTATGTTTCCATATAAAAATAATGTACAATTGCTCCTATCAAGAGCATTAATAATTTATAGGCTAAGATCAGTTATTATGATTGGACTTGGATTTCCCTATGCAGTTAGGTGTTTATAGATATCTTCCCCGTATTACACACTGGTGAGGTTTTTTTTTTTTTTTTTTTTTTTTGCTGTACGCGGGCCTCTCACTGTTGTGGCCTCTCCCGTTGGGGAGCACAGGCTCCGGACGCGCAGGCTCAGCGGCCATGGCTCACGGGCCCAGCCGCTCCGCGGCATGTGGGATCTTCCCGGACCGGGGCACGAACCCGCGTGCCCTGCATTGGCAGGCGGACTCTCAACCACTGCACCACCAGGGAAGCCCCAATGGTGAGTTTTAACTAAAGGTTAATAACCTTTTATTCCTACAAGAAGAATTGCAAAATTAGTATTTAGCCTTCACTTTTATATTGTCAGTGCCTGGGTGTGCTGGAGTTGGTGGGAATTCAGAAAAGAAATGCTTCATTTAATTAATTAGAAAAGGTCTCCTAGAAGAATATCTGGAAGGATGATGTAGTTTCAGGTTTTGCGGTGACAACGCCCTTAAAAAGCAAAGGAAATCCTTTCTTTATAATTTTTTTTTAAAAATTCAATATAAAACGTGGGTTTTCCCAAAGAGAAACTATATCCTCTTTGTTAAAATATTATTTTTGAAGTTCATGATTTAACTAGAATCCCAGCCTCTGTAGCAGAGAGACAAGACAAATGGTTTCTTCCATCTAAAGCAATGATAGCTATATTTTAAAATATCCACATAGTTCATACTTTTAACAACATTATAGCCAGTCAGTGAATGTATTTCATCTTGATGATTTCATATATTGCATTAATGAGAAAAATTGAGGTATATTATCTGAGGATCTAAAATATTGTGTAATTACAAGTTTTATGCCAGCTTTCAAGTAATTCCGTTTTTCAAAGACAGTAAAGGGAAAAGAATCTGAGCTAGACAGATATTCTCTCTCTTAACAATAAGAGAAAGTAATTCAACTTAACAGTTCGGTTTTCTCCCTGAAGAGCTGCGTGATCAGTGAGAAGCAATGGATTAATTCCATATTCTCTCTGCTTATGTATGTTTTTAAACATCCTCTGGAGTAAATGTGCTAGCAGTAAGCATATACTACTCGGGAAAAGTGCATGTTGTAGGACACTGTCTAGGCTCTCCTAGTGGCTAAAAGCAAACATAATAAAACAACCTCCCATAAATTCAGTGCTTCCTCATTTACCTATTCTTGTCTGAGCACTTTAAAACATGCAAATCATATTCCAGTGCATTCTTAATGTTTGACCCAGATTACACAAAAGAATACCAGGGTAATAAAAATCTTCCTATGCTTTACTCACAAATGTTGGAGAAATAAGATAGGCAGAAACTACTACAACCATATAATGTCATGGACTCCTCTTCCTAACACCCTAGTTCCAATAGCTGCTAACTACCAGAACTACCTATGGTAGTCAGGTCCTGTTGTAAATTGTCCTCTAAGATTTTCTGACTACATTAGTACAACTTGTTTGTCTTCCTAGTCATTTTGCAACAGTGGTGCGACACTCTAGGCAAAGCATTCCATAGGGTTAGAGCCCTGCTTGAGGGAACCAGAGGAATGCAATCATCACCCACAAACGCACCATCTGTTCTGTCTTACTGCTTAATTAAACTAAAACTGGTAGGTTCTTAATTCTCACAGCTCATAAAAATAAAGGTCGCAACAGAGTATGAGCATCATGCATCATCCACATAACATTCAGTTGCTAAAGTATATTTTGTCAACCTATCACTCAAAAGAAAAAAGAAACACACCATCTAGCTGATGTCAAGGCATTGAGTGATTCTATCAGTCACGATCACAAATCAATGACAGGACAGCTGAATTGTCAGCCTGAGTGAACAGAAGGTTCAATTCTTGGCTGTTGTCTTTACCTCTCTCCTATAGCACTTGCCAAAAAAAATTCTTCCTCACATTATAAGACCACTCATAAATTTGTTTGTTATATCATTCATTCGTTCATTCTTCAACCATTTATCAAAGGCTTATTTATGCACGGCATTCGGTTTGGTACTTTAGAAGATACAAAGATGCATCAGATGCAGACTCTAAGCATGCACAGCTGCTAATGATATACATATATGGGTATATGTGTGTGTATATATATAATAGCTTTATTGCAATACAATTCATATAGCATACAATTACTCAGTGTACAGTTCAGTGGTTTTTAGTATATTCATTCAGAGTATATTTTAGTATATTCAGTGGTTTTTAGTATAATTTAGTCTAGTATATTCACACAGAGATGTGCAACTATCACCTTATCCAATTTCAGAACATCATCTTCATTCCAAAATAATTTTATACCCACAAGCAGCCACTCTTATTATCTTCTCCCAGTCCCTAGCAGACCACTGACCTACTTTCTGTCTCTATAGATCTACCTATTCTGGACAGTTCATATAAATGGACTCACATAATATGTGGCCTTTGGGCTTTTTTCACTTAGCATAATGTTTTCAAGGTTCAACCATACTACAGCATGTGTCAGAACCTCATTCTTTTTTGTTGCTCAATAATATTCCTGTGTGTGCCTGTGTTTGTGTGTGCATGTGTGTCTGTGTGTATATATTCTGTTTATTCATTCATCAGCTGTTGGACATTTGGGTTCTTTCCATTTTTTGGTTATTATGAAGAATGCTGCTATAAACATTCCTGTACATGTTTTTGTGTGGACACATGTTTTAATTCTCTAGGATATGCAGTTAGGAGTGCAATTGGTGGGTCATATGGTAACTCTATGTTTAACTTTTTGAGGGACTGCCAAGCTGTTTTCCAAATTAGCTGCACCATTTTACATTACCACTGGCAATGTATGAAGATTCCAATTTCCCACATCCTTGTCAACACTTATTATTGTCTGTCTTTTTTAGTTTAGTCATCCTTGTGGATGTGAAGTGGTATCTCACTTTGGTTTTGATTTGCATTTCTCTAGTGACTAATAATGTTGAGCTTATGTGCTTATTGACCAATTATATAACTTCTTTGGAGAGATGTGTTATATATTTTGAGCAACTTTTAATCAACCACTCGGCAGAAATATATGAAGTATTATATTTGTGATCTCCCAGCGCCAATGTGTGACGTTTTCCATCAAAACTCTAATTAATCTTCTCACCCTAAAGTTCCTTTTGATGTTTAAATGCACACACTAATATATATGTCCAAATACAAAGAAGTCTTGAAATTCTATAGCATAATTTAAAGGGTGGGGGGTAAGAATAGGTGGGTGAAATTTCACTCGACTAGTTCATTCTTTCTAGCCAATAGCCCATTTTCCAAGTCTACTGAAAGTCAACTAATAAGAATTTCTGAAGAAGATAAGTAACTTGGAAGTAGATGAATTATAGGAAATTCAAGAGGAGGAAACGATGGTGAGAAGAATGAAGGACAAATTCAGCTTCACAACAAGCAAATTCAAGAAATGTTAGAGAGATAACGCAACCTCAGGAGAGCTTGATTGATTTAGACAGTAGTAGAGAGATTTTGTAGATAACTAAGAGTTATTTCCTAGGAAAGTGGATGAATCATGGTGCCACTAGCCCAGAAGAAGAGCAAGGATGGGAATGGGAAGGAGGGGAGCAAAATAAAATGCAGACCCACTGAAGGAGGACTAGTGGATTTTGTTGCTCTTTTAGGGAAAGGGATTTGGAAAAGGAAAAAATAATGGGATTAATCCAATCTGGGCCACAGTGGATTTGGTCTTGGATATGGGAGTTGTTTTTCCAGGGCAGCAGAGGGGAAGAACATGCAAAGAACCCAAGCAGGATGGCGCTCAGGAGAGGGTGTGGGTTAGAGATGCTTGCGGGAAACAAAAGAGCTGCAGTCTGTTCACACAACAGAGAAAAGCCTGACGTTATTCTTAACTCCTTTCAAGCCAAATCATTCTAGTTGGAAACAATGGGGAACTTAATTCAGTGATATAGTTATGAGATACTGATGAATGAAACTAATTGATCCTCCCTACTGCGCCCGTAAAAGTAATCACGTGTCTCCCTTTAGACTTCTCTGAACTGAATCACGCACCTTCGACTTTCTTCTGTGCAGGTTTTTAAAACTTCGTAACATTTCTCTCCAGAAAAGACAAATAAAAACAAAACAAATAAACGACAGCAACGATAAGCATGATGATTTGGATGCCACGTTCTCTACAAGAAACAAAAGAAGGCAAAACTGTAAAAGAGTCAGCAGTACCTTTACCGGCGATATACTCCAGGCCCCCAATCGATAACTCTGTTCTCTCTTATTGGTATGTCCGTGGAAAAGGTGCACGACAGCAGAAACAGAGACCTTAAAAAGCAATTAAGGGTGAGGAATCTCCTGCCAAACCGCTAGTACAGATGTAACCTTTTTTTTCACAGAGCTTAGCTTCATTCCATGGACAAGAAGCAGCTTGATAAATACTACATGATGAAAAAATGATCAAATTTATAAAAACTAAAGATGAGGAATGACCAATGGGAGAACCCCAGGTGCTACGGAGAGTGGCTGCACGGATTTCTGTGCTTCCTGCTCCCGGTAGGTGGCGCCAAACCCCTTGAAGAGGAAACAGAAGGTCAAGTTAAAGGGCTGGTGTGTGTCTAGACTGAAGGGCTAAAGAATTTGCTCGTGAGTTGGCAATTTTTCTTTCAAGGCAGCTTTTCTTCACTGGTATTGGCAAGCTTTACAGTTCAGAAGTGATTCACCTACGTCACGTTATTTAAGCGCTTCTTTTTTCCCCTCTAAGTGCCCAGCTTCATGTTAACAGTATGACCACCTTCATTGCACAACTCAACTGTGTCCATCACATAAAGGGAAGGCTCATTACAGCACCGATTAAAAGCATTTTCAAAGGGAAAATAGCATTTTAGAGCCATTAGGATGCCGGAAGTTAAAATCTCTAGGAAGAAATGTTACAAAACTGCTATTTACAACCATCAACCAGAATGAAACCCTGTTTCTGGTCCCCACAATAGCCACAGGGAAGCAACAATAACTGGGATTACCTTCTCAGGGGGCTCTGACACCCATATATGCTCCCAATCTTTCAGGCCTTGGGGTGGAAGAGTGTCAGAAACACGCCTCAGACATGCATCTCCTGGTAGCCCTGTTCTGAAGGCAGCCATGGGTCAGATCTCAGTGCATCCTCAACAAGGGTCCTCGCCCCCAAAGAAGCAGTGTTGAGGAGCTGGGGTAGGGCTGGGAAGGAAGGGTTGGTCAAGCTGGGATAAAAGGAGGATGAAGAGAAGGGTGTGTCTCTGCGGGCAAACACCGGCAGGTGAGAATTAGCTATCTTGTCCCAGGTTTTCCCTCTCCTCCTCTGGATCCAATGTTTCTAACAAACAAACATTTCCTGCCAACCTCCTAAAATTTTTAAACAACAGCAGCCAAGACTGACTTCCATTCGGCACAATTACATAAGACCAAGCAGTGCACTGCTCTCATTTTGGGAGCTTTGTTTTAAGCTCCCTCATTAATCTTTCAGTCTTCTCCCATCTCTGCCTGACTACAACTGCCCTGAATTTATCCAAGCCTGCAGCATGCCAGGCTCACTGGTGTCTAAATCACCAGGAGCTGAATACACACGCTACTCGTGGGAGTCTACACTTCCATCAGAAAAAACCAATCACAGCTCAGGAGACGTAAACCTCTTTTTAATTGTATTCTATGATACTAACAGGCATTCATTACACACGGACCTTAAAACAAGATTTGCTCTTGGCTGCTCATAATTGTGTTTCTACAGCAGTTTAAACCGTTGGCACCTGCAATTGCTAGCAGGCCTAAGCTAAGAATTTCTATTATCCCAGTTTCAAGGGTTACATTTAAAATAAAACTCGGAGGGGCAAAACATTACACACACACATATTTACACAAATTAAATACGATGCAAAAAGTCAATACCTTCTGCACACAAAACTACATTAAACCCAATTAGACCTAAGCAAAACTATAGGAAGCAGGTTTTCTGTGAACCAATGGAGGAGCTGTTCTGTATAATAAAGAATATAAAAGCAGCGAGATTACAGGGTTCTGCAGAATTGTCAATAAATGCTTTTCAAACATCATTACCAAGACTGATTTCTAAATTCATTAACGTAAATGAAATTAACACAAAACAGTCCAAGCCAAGGAATTTATACACAAGTAACCGCTGACTTCTGGGTTCTAAGAAAGAAGGGCTCTTTAAGCATGAATCTGTTGTCCAAGGTTTTTCCAGGCTATTCCAAACTATAAGGCACAAAACAGTCACCAAACTAAAGTACAGTGTCCTTCTGGTTATGGTTTCCTACTTGATTATGACCAAAATTAAATTATACAAATATTTCACTAAATATCTTCTCAAACCTTATAAATATTAATATGACCTCAATCTCCTATGTGCCCAGCATTTGAAAATCCATTTAAAAATCTTGGGAACTAATTTAAGATTTCCATCTAGAATACAAATTAGCACATCCTCTTCCTTGCTCTGTTTTGCTCCACAACCATATCTGCACGTTTACTACTGAATGTCAATCGGTAGCACTTAAAGATGGTGAATATTAAAAGCATGCTTCTGCCTGCTAACATATTAGAGCCTGACAACCACTGAATTTGTCATAAGCTACATTTTCGGTAAACAAACGACTGCCTTTAAAGCACCAAAGCATTCCGTAAATTCCCAAATTGTGAAAAAGGTACACAGAGGGTGAAATTTTACTGTTAAATACATCAGCTGAGAGGATTGCACGAAATTTAAATCTTTTTAAAAACTTACCGCCTCACAGTAACACTTGGCTGTACTCTCTAAAGTATTTCCCTGGGGTCTACATTTGAACTATGCCAGCTGCTATGAACTGAACAGTCATCATGTGCCAGGCACTGAGCATTTTACATATATACATACATGCATGCTTTTGAAATATACATGCAATCTACTGACATGCCATCTTCACATACATGCTACCTTATTTGCATACATGCATGCTACCTTTACATACACAACACGATATGAAATTTCCTACCCTGTAAGGTAAGCTATTGTTTTCCTTGGAGAGGTTAGACGACTTACTTGAGGTCATGAGCAAAGGAAAGGTAGAGCCAGAATTCCAACCCAGGTTTATGTCTCCAATCCCCTACACACTACTATGCAGCCAATTTTCTGTCATATAAAACCTCCTGGGGACTTCCCTGGTGGCACAGTGGTTAAGAATACACCTGCCAATGCAGGGGACACGGGTTTGAGCCCTGGTCCGGGAAGATCCCACGTGCTGCGGAGCAGCTAAGCCCATGCGCCATAATTACTGAGCCTGTGCTCTAGAACCCGCGAGCCACAACTACTGAGCCGGCACGCCACAACTACTGAAGCCCATGCGCCTAGAGCCCGTGCTCCGCAACAAGAGAAGCCACCACAATGAGAAGCCCGCACACCACAAGGAAGAGTAGCCCCCACTCGCCACAACTAGAGAAAGCCTGCACTCAGCAACCAAGGCCCAACGCAGCCATAAATAAATAAATAAATAAATAAATAAATAAATAAATAAATAAATTTTAAAAAAGAAAACAACCTCCTGAAGGGCTGACATTTGCTGGATATTGCTTACTCTGTTGGGTCCAGAGCTTAATACCTATTTATTTTACATTTGCATTAAGAAAACCTTCTCGTATACAAATCTTAAATCTGCAAGGATTCATTCATCCAGAAGACTGAACAGAAGTGCACCTTTGATGGGACTATAGAAAATATTATTATTACTATTATTTTTTACTTAATTAAAAATGGCTTATTGGGATCACCTCTTTAGTATGTGGAAGAGCAGCTGGTTTACTCTGTCAAATCTCTGTACAATACACCTGTTCTTACCCAACTCTGTGCCATATGACCCAGCAATCCCACTCCTGGGCATATACCCAGATAAAACTATTATTTGAAAAGATATATGCACCCCTCTTTTCACAGCAGCACTGTTTATAATAGCCAAGACATGGAAACAACCTACATGTCCATCAACAGATGAATGGATAAAGAAGATGTGGTACATATATACAATGGAATATTCCTCAGCTATCAAAAAGAATGAAATAATGCCATTTGCAGCAACATGGATGGACCTAGAGATTATCATACTAAGTGAAGGCAAATATCATATGATATCACTTATATGTTGAATCAAAATTTGACACATATGAACTTATCTACGAAACAGACTCACAAAGAGAACACACTTGTGGTTGCCAATGGGGAGGGCAGGCGGGGGAGAGCTGGATTGGGAGTTTGGGATTAGCAGATGCAAACTATTACAGAGGAGATGGAGAAACAACAAGGTCCGACTGTATAGCACAGGGAACTAGATTCAATATCCTGTGATGAACCACAGTGGGAAAGGACATGAAAAAGAATGCATGTATATGTATAACTGAATCACCTGTACAGCAGAAATTAACACAATGCTGGAAATCAAGTACACTTCAATAAAATTAAAAAACAACCCAACAACTCTGTCAAATCTCTGCAAAATATACCTGTTTGATATATCAACAATATACCCAACTGCCTAGCCTGGAAGGTGGAAGTGATGGGGATGGGGCTCTGCAGCTGGAGTTGAACATACAGTGCTACTTCCTACCAGTCATGTGACCAAGCCTCAAAAGCCTCATTTGACAATGAAGCCGATAGTACCTAGCTCATAGATTACTGAGGAGGTTAAATGAAATGATGCATACAGGGCATACATAGTGAGTACTCAATACATGTTAGCTGTTGGCTTTCTTTGGGGTGTCAGATTTTATCAAAACATCTTTACTACTTCCCTTGGATGCTACATGGTTCTTTACTTTGTCTATTAAGAACTGTCTTACACTCAGTAAGTATTTTTCCTACTCAATTTTATACGATCAGCTCTACAGCTCTCCAAATCATTCTACATTATTCTTCTGTTTCCCTGGGCTTAGAGAGACTCAAATTCTTTTTCTAAATTATAGACTAAGATCTTCTTTTTGAACCTGATTTTTCTAGATGCTTAATCACTTCTGTTGACCTCGGATTTTCTACCAGATTGGCCAAATCTTTCTGATATGATGACATCCAGAACAATCTGAATTAACCTTTTGAGAGCCTAAAAATCAGGACTTATTTGAATTATGATTTCCGCTTTCCCCAGCACTTAGCAACATGTTCCTTACTGCATGTTAATCTCCACCTTTCCTCCATGTCTTACCTCAGGACAGACGTTTCATCACATTTCAGAGTAAAGACTTTTTTCTCTCTCTTATAATGAGGGAGAAACAGTGCCATTACTTACAAAGTTGTTGTTTGTAGATGAAATTACATTTTCCAAATATATAGTGTTAGTTAATTTATATATGTCTTCATTCATTTCTTCAACAAATATTTCTTTGTGCCTACTATGTGCCATAGTGGGTGGATAATACGCTTGTGCAATGAGAAGATGAAAGCTTAGGTGCTAAATTCTGTTGTCTGCCTAGATCACACAGGTTGTTTGAAAAGAGTAGTTAAAACTTTTAAGAGTCAAATTAATTATATATGTATTATTTAGAAGTATATACGTATAATATATTTATATTTCCAAATTCAATCTCTCTTTGAAATGAGATATAAAAGTGAGTCTGCAAATGAAAAAAAGGAAAGGAATATGAAACTCTTCTGTTTTTCTATAGCTAGATGGGATTATGGTGTTTGATTCTGTTTTCTGTATTGAGTTTTATAGGCATCCTGTTTCTTTACTTAATTAGTTATAAAAACTTTTAATAAATCTGAAAACACTATGTATCTACTCTTAACATAACCCCAAAAGATCACGTTAGTCTTCTTTTAATGAAAGACTCATAATTTAGCACTTTTATTTCCCTTGCACTACCTACCAGTTTTCCAGTTAAAAAAGAAAAAGTCATCAGAATATTGTTCAGTGTTGATTTGGAATTAGAAACTCCACCTGGAATGTGGTATCAATACCTAAGGTTGAGTCTCTTTTATATCTGAAAAATGTCCCTCCAATAATTATCACAGTTGATGCATTAGTTTTGCACTGTCTTCCTCAATACGCTCTCTCATTTCTAGGTTGGTGCTGTATCTTTCTAGGCTTCTCCGCTGCATTCTGGGCATTTTCGTGAACTTTATTCTCTATCACTGGCTGAGTTTTCTAAGTCTCCTTCTAATATTTACAACGAAGATTTATTTTACCTATTATAGTTTTCATTTCATTATACCCTTTCTAAAATTCTCATTTACATGATGCAACCTCTTTATGTATCTCACTGAATTTACAAAGCAGAGCTTTTCTGACAGTTTGTTTCATAAAGCAGATCTTTTTCAGAGAGATTTTACTGCAGGTTCCCACAACTCCTTTGCTTTAGAGCTGTTGTTTTTTGCTTTAATTATTCATCTATAATATTTGCCTTGCTTCCTTTTTTACATTCTTGAGCTTGGTTTGTTGACCTTGTTCTTCAATGCTTACCTACATGAGGACCGCTTTAAAGCCCTTACCAATAATTGAGTTTCATTAATGAATTTGACAGTCTCTTCAATGATCACCACGTGCTAGGAACTGAGCAAGGTGCCGGGGGTTCGATAAGAAGGAATCCACCACCCCTCCAACTTCCCTTCCCAGCCCTTATGGAGCTTAACCAACCCAGGAGACAAACAAAACATACACTGTGATGAAGGGGTGGGGCGACAGAGGATGACTGGTGGTGGGTGTGGCAGGTGCAAATGCTGGAGTACCAAGGGTCACAGACCAAGCCAGAAGCTGGGGGGGGAGGGGAGGGGGGAGGTAGAGTCTATTTGGAATGAGATCAGTCTCCACTCCCTCCCCTGAACCCTACAAAAAAGCTAAGCCAGAGAAGGAGCAGGTAGCGCTATTTACCAAATCAGCTAAAGCAATGAGCAGCACTGGAGGTGAACAAAAGGGAAAACAGGTCAGTATGAGGAGAGAGAGAGCAGGATTCCAGAACCAGAGGCAGCAAAGGGCTGGGGCGGGGGGGATGCAGGGGCAGAGGGGGTCAGAATGGGGGTCGCTGAAGAAGGGGCACCTCTCCATCTGGTTTCAACCGCAAGGAAGAATAAAAATTCCTTCCAGAAACTAGAATGGGCTCAATGCCTGATACTCAGCGTGGTGACTTCTGGGGATTTGTTTCCTCTTCAGACAATTTCATGGGTCTTTTAAAGAAAATAAGGAAGACATTGTTCACAGCACTTCCACTCAGTTTGCTACATTCTTGGAAGTCAGTGGTTCAATCTCAAAGGAAACTTCTTGCTAACAGTACGTTCAGTTATTGATGCACTGAAAACAATGAATGTTGTGGGACAAAGACTTCCTAGCCTATCCAGCTAAACAAAAGAGCCCCCCTCCAGACACACATTTCCATCCCGAAAGCCCTGCAGGCATATTTGTGAAGTTTGCCATCATAAGACTCCTTTAATTTTAAGTTAAATTAAGGGCCCCAAAAGTAAGCACATTGTTCAGGTTATCCCAACTAACGTTTTAAACTTACAATTTCAATGATTCTCCATCCAGTTGATGACTCCTACTATAATAAAGATTTCATGAACCATGGCACCAACTGACAAAAACCAAATAAACAAATATCGTTCACAGTTTAGAAGTAAGAAAAAGCTCCTGCACAGTCCCATTCCTAACTGGAAAAGGGTATATATCTGGGGGAGATTTTTTTTATCAAATCTGTACCTGTAAATGAAAAACATGGGGGTACCAAGGCTGATTTTCTAACAAAAACATACAAAGTTAAGATCCCAAATTTCTGAGCTATCAGTTGACACATACAAAATATTTACACACACACACACACACACAATGATCAAACAAAACTAAAATGAAATACGGATCTATTTTTCTTCAGCACAGTTCTATCGTTCCCTTCTCGTTGTGTGTGTGTGTGTGTGTGTGTGTGTGTTGCAGGAAGGGGGGGTGTTGATGATTTCTTTATTCACCGCTACACTTATCGATCCAGTTGCCCCAGTTTTTGTGAGGTTTTCTAACAATGCCCCACTGCCAGAAAGTTGGAGGGGAAAAACAAAAAAAGTAAACAGATGACAGGGAAGGAACTTGGACTGGAAATTATCAAAGCACACGGTGTGAGGAAATCTATAGGCCAGCACAATCATTACTCAACCATCTGATTATTTCTGAGCTGGGCACAGAAGGAGGATATTTGAAGGGAGTAACCAGCCTCCTTTTGCCCCCTCCTCCCCTCCCCCACTGAAAAGCAAGGACACAAGAAAGGATGCGAACAAGGGAAGGGAAGGAGGAGGAGAGAAAACAGCAAGCTCAGAAGCAAAAGAGGGATGGGCAGATAGAAGTGAAAAGGCTCTTTCAAAGGGGAGCCTAATGGAGTTTGAAACACTGAAAGTGGAGCAGGTCTATTAGGTGTGGCATGTGTGTGCACAGCTGAAGTGAACTGAAGATGAAGGTCACTTCAGTTGAAGGAGAAGAACTATGAGATCTGGGTAGTAGCAGAGTCATCAGAAGGAATGCTTCACATACTTAGTGAGGATCCTGACTTAGAAATCACTGGGGAAACTGAGACAGTCTCGAAGTAGTTGTGGCTCCAGAATTGTTACTGGGGAGGTGAGGTGGGGTAGGGGGAGTGGGGAGGTATTTAAAGTTGGATTGGTATGATACTTACATATGCTTGATACAGTTTCCATATCTAAGAATGGGGAAGATTAAAGAGATCATAAAGGAGTCCCCTCAACCATCTTTGGTTTGGTGCCTCCACTGACTTGAAGGTAGATTACAGGGATATCTGATTTATGGAATGATGGAGTAATCTGATAGTAAATAAAGAGTCAAGAAATATCTCTAATTCTTACTACTCTACTCTGGAATAGAGGGAAAAAAATGAAGCGATGTCCCTCTTGGATTTCCCTGGGGCTTCCCTGAAATATCACTGGCTGATATTTTCTCACAGTTCCATCCCTGGCACTCTTCTCTGCTCTGCCTACACACTCTAAGCAATGTCAAGCTCACCTCACCAGTTCCGGCCCAGCACTCTAAACTGAACGCTCGCCTTTCTCACTGGTGGTCTCATCAGTTCTTCAAATCAACATGGTTAAAATTAAGTTTATAATATTCCTGCCCCCCACCCACCCTGCTTCTATTCACTTCATCAACTGAGAAAGTCATCTTCAAAAACGTTTGCCCCCCTCCCCCTCCCCCTCCCCCCAAAACCAATTGGTAAACAGTTCCCAAGGATTTCAATGATTTTGCAAATCCATCATCTATTTTCAAATCTGACTACTACAAACTTAGGGTCAACCATCTTTTCTCACCTGATCTTCCAAATGGCCTCCTAACTAGCTTCTCACTCTTCAGAAACATCCTCTACACTATCACCAGGGCATTCTCTCTAAACAATGATCTGATCAGATCACTTGCACGCTTCAAACTTTCAATGGCTCCCTGTGCCTATAGGATGAAACTCAAAACTACCTGAGCTCCCAGTCACGTTCTTCTTTAAGGAGAGAGAGAGAGAGAAAGAGAGAGCAAATTCCTGCCACATCTCCCTCAGAACTGTTGGGAGGATCAAATAAAAATGTATGTAGGGGCTTCCCTGGTGGCGCAGTGGTTGGGAGTCCGCCTGCCGATGCAGGGGACACGGGTTCGTGCCCCGGTCTGGGAAGATCCCACATGCCGCGGAGTGGCTGGGCCCGTGAGCCATGGCCGCTGAGCCTGCGCGTCCGGAGCCTGTGCTCCCCAACAGGAGAGGCCACAACAGTGAGAGGCCCGTGTACCGCAAAAAAAAAAAAAAAAAAATGTATGTAGATGCACTTTCAAAGCTATAAAGGATCATCCCGTGGTTCTTAGCCTTTATGGGGATCACAGTCCCTTGGACGAGTCTGATATAAGCTCTGGAGTTTTCTCAAAAACACAAACATCAGCATCTACCTGAAGGTACACCTCGGCATCTAGTTTCAGGGCATCTGTGGATGCTCAAAGACAATCCAGATTAAGACCTTACTTAGGTATTTATTATTTTCACATTGGTATACAGAATTAAAGCCAGCAGCATCTCGATGGCATTTCCAGCTTCGTAAACAAGCAAGTGGCTCTCCTGTGGGCAGTCTGATTATTCATGCAGATGTCTAAAATATTCATCAGCAGGGTCAATGGGTGCACAGTGAATATAGGCAGAAAATTAGTACAGTAGTTAGAGGGCAGGGCGCACAGTCATTTCACTGGAGCGCAGCTGTCCCTACACACGCAACTGTTTGAAAAGAACAGGTTATTTTGAAAACAATCAGCTGAACTGAGTCAAAAAAACTAGCCAGTGGGCCTTCATCTAACTGAATGAAAATGAAGTAAGGTTCCTTCTTTTTCCCACAGCTCATCGATGCAAACATAGGCACACGGAATCTACAGCGTACGTGTTCATTATTCACGAGCCTGTTTCTTGCAGCTGTATCTTCCACGATTTGGCTTTGGCTCTGTTTGTCCATATGTCCTGCAACATGTGTGTACATATTTACACCGTATATTTTAGTTCTCAGAAGCTAAAAGGCAAGGAACAATGCTTACTCTGCATGTCTGTACAGGACCCATCACCCGGGACTGCCGGGATGTATCCAACGGCAGCAGACCCAAATTCCGTACCAAGCGTGGGCCTAAAATCCTCATCAGAAAAAATTGATCCCATCCCCCTTCAGAAAAATGTGATCATCAAAGTTTGTGTTACTGACCAATAACTAAATCTTAAGTCATTCACAGATGACAATGCTATGCCATCAAAGTGAAATACCACGAAAAACATTGATCAGTATATATCAAACAGTAGATACATCTTCCATAGCCTACATATCAAACAGGAGATACACGTTCCAGAGCATACAGTACCACGTATGAGGGGGCTCTATGTACTATGAAATATACATATTGAATACAAAAACTAAATGTGTTCTTATGATAAGATTGGCCTAAAACCAATGTTAGCCTTTAAAAATAACCATTTAGGGGCTTCCCTGGTGGCGCAGTGGTTGAGAGTCCGCCTGCTGATGCGGGGGATACGGGTTTCTGCCCCGGTCCGGGAGGATCCCGTGTGCCGCGGAGCGGCTGGGCCCGTGAGCCGTGGCTGCTGGGCCTGCGCGTCCGGGGCCTGTGCTCCGCGGCGGGAGGGACCACAGCAGTGAGAGGCCCGCATACCGCAAAAAAAAAAAAAAAAAAAAAAATTCTAATTAACCGTTCTTTGCTTGCCTTCTGAAAATTAATATTTTCGTCACATATATCTCAGATATATCCTCTGGAAATATGAACTTATGTCTTTTTTCTCTTGATAAATTTCCAAGAAGCAGTCATTCGAAATCATTAAAGGGCCTTACAGCTGACTGCTTAAAAAATGCCTGCATTTTCCTATTTTGTCACGAGATGGCGATATCATGCATTAGTAAACCATAAAAACCGTTAAGTATTAATTTATCTCTCTAGAAGTGCGGTTCTCAAACTTGAGGATGTCAGAACCCTTTAAAACTCTTCAAAATTATTGAGGACCTCAGAGAGCTTCTGTTTATGTAGGTTATATCTATCGATTTTTACCTTATTAGTAGTTTAAATTGAAAAAAGTTTACACATTTCTATTAATGCACTTAAAATACTAATAAATGCATTACTTGTTAACCTAAATAATATATTTTTTTGTGAAATAACTACACTGTCCAAAGCAAAAAGAGTAGTGAGAGATTTTTACAAATCTCTTTAATGTATGCCTAGCATAAAAGAAGAGACCAGGATTCTTCTATCTGTTTCTTCATTTAATCTGCTGTGATATGTTGCTTTGATTGAGGTAAATGAAGAAAGCTCAGCCTCAGGCAGATATGTACTTGAAAAGGGAAAATCTTTTAACAGTCTTTTCAGATAATTATGAATATCCTTCTTTGATACTATACCAAAACTCAACAAGTGGTAGTTTCTTAATGCTACGTTAGAATGTGGAATCAGAAACCGTATTAAAGAACTTTCTGACTCTACATTAGAATCCATTGGTCTATCTTGCATTTTGAATGGATCTTTTACCCAGGCCTGATTTTTTTTTTTGTAGCATCATGCATTGGTCCTTTGGAAAATATGAGTTCACTGAGTTATGCAGATCTTCCAAATGTTGACACATTTCATTATTTTTTTTTAAAAAAACCTATTCATTTATCACCACCAAGCTCATCAGAAAAGTCTTTTAAGTATGTGGAAGCTGTCAAGTTCTCAGTGAGATTCAAGTTTTCTAAAATTCCTGTTTTTATTCGAAAGCTTGAATTGTATCACTAACAACAAACACTGTCCTCTGTTTCCCTCAAAAGGACAGGCTCACTTTACTTTCAAGAAAATACCCAAGTCTGCATACCCATAGTTTAATCATCCTTTCGAGTAAAATGGCATTCCATGAAACATTCAGCTAGCTCAGCTTGTAAGTCAGTCTCACGAGTACTCTTCCTTAAGACAATCATCATACTGGTATGAAGCAGAAGTACTTCATGTGTACCTCCCCTTTCATCACACAGACTACAAAAAGATGTGTACTCAAGGCCTAGATTTGATAAGATTAATAAGTTCTACTGCTTCATCAGGACATTCTTTTTTACTGAGAGTGTGCGGGGGTGAAGAATATAATGATTTCTAGGACAGTTTGGTGCCACTGACTTGATTCAGGTTAAGGTGCCAGCAGTTTTACCCACCACTGCTTTTTTGCCATTAGTGCAAACGTCAAGATATCAAAAAAGACAAATGACATCTTAGTATTATAAGAATAATTTTGATCTTATGGATCCCCTGAAAGGATCTCAGAGATCCCCAGGGATCGCTGGACCACACTTTGAGAACCACACTTGAGTTTATAAAAGATATAATACGTATATTCAATATATATATATATATATATATAATGTATATTCAAATATATTATTTTATTCAATCCTAAATACTTTGTGAAATATGTAGGTTAAGTATCCTGACTATCCCCATTTTGTAGAAGGTGAGGCTCAAGATTATGAAATTATTTATGCAAGATCACAAAAGCTAGAAAATGACACGGAGGGAATTTAACTTAGGGTCTTGTTCAGTCTGTATTCTTTTCACTTTATTACACTGCACAGAAAACTAAAATGGACTTATGACAGCATTTAAAAATAAACTGAGGGCTTCCCTGGTGGAGCAGTGGTTAAGAATCCGCCTGCCAATGCAGGGGACACGGGTTTGAGCCCTGGTCCGGGAAGATCCCACATGCCGCAGAGCAACTGGGCCCGTGAGCCACGACTACTGAGCCTGTGCTCTGGAGCCTGTGAGCTGCAACTGCTGAGTCCGTGTGCCACAACTACCGAAGCCCGCGCGTCTAGAGCCTGTGCTCCACAACAAGAAGCCACCGCAATGAGAAGCCCGCACGCCACAACGAAGACCCAACACGGCCAAAAAAAATAAATAAAATAAATATTTTTTTAAATAATTAAAAAATAAATAAACTGAGTGACAAATTTGGGGGGAAATGAGAAGTAGGGATTCATAGTACAGAAAAGCCTCTATTCCTAAAACAGTTGGTAAAGGGAAACCCTTATTTAATTTTATCATTAACTCTTCCATATACCTGCTCTTTAGATGCCTACTCTTCTTAAAAATTTACAATATATTAATTGGGACCAAAACATGAATTCAGTAAAATACCAAATTTAAGTCCTTTCCTGATGTGTATATTCATAATTTAGTTCTTTTAAAAGCATTACCAGATCTCAGAGCCATAATTGGAAGCACTATCATTTCACAGTAGTAAGGCTAAAAATAATTGTACACCAGGAGTGTTGTTCCAACTTTTTCTTCAAGAAGTAGAACACTGAATAAATAGTTAACACTTTACGTGGCATCTCAATATGGGAAAAAAATAAATCGAAGTTATTCTCTCTGGTTGAAACATACTGTGTTGCTGTTATTAGTAGTTACCCTTAATTAAGTACTCACAATATGTTTGAATTTGTAAGAGTTTTACATATATTATCCACCTCATTTAATCTTCACAACATTTTAAAGTCGCCACCTTCTTATTAATACGACCACCATTTTACAGATGAGGCAATTGACGTTCAGAGAATTAACTGTCTACTAATACAAGTCGTTAGTAGCTGAGCTGAATTTAAAAAACCAGTCTGTCTAAGCTTGACTGACTCCAAAGATGAATCTATTCGTTCCTGCCTCTTTTCGGGGGTTCCCGGGTCGGCAGCTCGGATGGGCACCTGCAACTAGATCCCTGATTTTCCCCAGTTAGTTAGCCTCCTATTGAGATGCAGTTGGTGGAGTCAATGCTAAATACATGTATTAATTTGATGTGCTGTAGACACTGTCTCATAGTTAACACAAATTTCATTCTTTCCGCCTAACTGTATATCTTTCTACTTCACCAACTTGCTATTCAGTTATTCCTCAACACAAACTCTCTTTTCCAGTAAAACTAGGTGACTCGTGATTTCTTTGATTACACCACCGTCTTCCTCTACCATTCAGCCTATACCCCTCCATTCTGCCTATTGAAATCCTGCCTTTTATACTTCTGTGAGGTCTTCCCTAAGACAGGAGGCGGGTGTTCTGTCTCCTTACCCTCTACCCCTTGGCTCTATATCTTTCTTAATGCTATTTAACCTTTCATTTGCATTTGTTGTATCTTCTCAACTAAGTTGTAATTGTTTTTTTCCCCTCTTTGTATTCCCCACAACTTCTATCACAATACTATATATAAACTAGAGGCCCGCAAACGTTGTTGAATTAGTACTCTATGGAGTTGTGATAAGGATTTGTTAAAAATCCATTTCTTAAGGAATTTATATTAGATAAACGTGTTTTAAGAGGGTCACACTGGTGCTTCTAGTAATAAATCACCTCCAGAGAAAAACAACTACCATTACTGAACTGACACTGAATTTGTAAGTCCTGCCTCCAAGAGATTAGTTGGGAATAACTTAAGGACAAAGCGTGTGACATACTGATTGGCCCTGAGTGGACTGTAATTATCTTGGGATATAAAATACTAGTCTGGAAGCTTGGTTCTCCTGAAGTAGTGAATGACTGAATTGGGAGAAAGCTCACACTTGTATAAATACTAGAGGAAGAAGGAGGAATACAACAACATCACCATCATCACCATCATCATCACCATTATCATCACCATCATCATCACCATCATCATCACCATCATCATCACCATGAGAGCTGACACATGTACAGTGTTACTAGTAGCTACACACTGTTCTAAGCCCTGACGTGTTAACTCATTTAATACTCACAAAACCCTAAGAGTTTGTAACTGGATTTTATAGATGAGAAAATTGTCACACACAAAAAATAAGTAATTGCCTAAGGTTACACAGCTAGTTAGTAGTAGAGCTGGGATGCAGTAAATTCACTTAAATGTTTGAAATACTTGCCCAACACTAAATTACCATTTGGAGAAAGATTTAAAGAACTACTAATATCTAGGCACACACTAATGCACTCTCTCTCCATAACCTTGAAGTTACTGTCTCTTTGAAGAATATTAGAAATCCGTGAACCCAATACGCTTTCAAGTATCATGATGACTTAAGCCTTCTGAAGGCTCCTAGTGACCAACAGCAGATGCCTACACACAGGAGCCATGCTGTGCAGGAATCAGTGTCTCTGCCTGCTGCCATAATTGGTCACAGCATCCCTCCTCTGGTCTTGCCATGGCTCAAGTCTCCTTAAATACTGGGCAATTACATCACCCTTTGCTATCTCTCCAAATATCCAGGTTTCTCAATTTTTCTTGGCATAAAACTGTTAAGGAAGGAGAAGAAGACTGCAAGTGCTGTACATTTTATAAGATCCTGTACCTTCATGTTAAAGAGGCTTGTTCCATCTTTTTTTACCATTTAAAGATGCTGTAATTTAAAAAGCAAACACATCTCATCATAGTTTCATGGAGCTTTGGTCACACCTGCTCCACAGAAGCTGTCCTTATCTTTTGCCTCGTCACTAATTTTACTTAATTCAGAATTATTTTAATTTTTAAATTCTCCAATTATTCAGTGATTTATGACCACACAAGCAGATATCTAATATCAGAATATAGGAAACACAGAAAAGAGTATTAGCTCCAAAGTTGAATTACCAGTTGAGCAACTTTAGTTTTGGCAAGTCTCTTAACCGTCAAATAAGAAAGCGAATTTCCTTCCAGTCTACAACACAGAATAAGTGCATCAAAGCATTTACCAGAGAGCTCAGGCATGAACCCTCTCCAATCTGCCATTTCATAAGCCCAACTGAGATTCACAATATTTTACATGAAAAGCGGTAGAGGATAAAAGTATTGATCTCTCTAGGTATTCTAAATTTTATCTGTATTTCCAATAAGATCACCTAACTACCTAGGATCAAATTTTAAATCAGTTTATTTAACAAGGTCTGCTTCCCTACCCCAGTCAGGGCATCTGAGTTATAAGGACGAGATTCCGAATCATCCAGCGTGCATGCTGAACACTGGCTGACTTCATACATGGTTATTCCCGAGTCCACTCTGATAGTGTCTTTCTCCCTCAATGACTGAAAAATTGTTTTGAGCAGAGTGACTACTTAAGATTCCTATCTGACATACCTAAAATGTTTATTAAATAAAAAGAAAGATACAGTAATGTGTAGGTTTATGGCTGAATTTTTGCTTTTATAGCATTTGGGTCACATCTACCATTATCTTAGTTGCATCTTTGGTCGTAAATGCAAGCTCCACTGTTCCTGTGAGGAGATTCAAAACCCTTTATGACAATCCCTTTTATGATGTGTCTTTCTAGGAACTCCCTGACAAACAGCTAGAATTGACTGTACTGAAAACAGAGTTTTTAATAATGAGGCTTATGCAGTGGCTGAAATGTACTAGAATTTTAGGGTGGAGCTGCAGAAAGAAAAAAAGTCACAGCATAATACACGTGGTATATAATTGGATGCATTTAAAACCAAATTTCCCGCAGTGTGAGAGTCACAGAACAAAATAAACTTTCAATCCACGCAAGTGGAAGGAAATATTGGTAGAAAGTCCTAAAATGTAATACATTTCAAAAATAACATTAAGAGGAGTTCCCGTGTGTACTTAAGAACTGGTGACATATCCTACTTGAAAAACATTAAGTTTATACTAGCTCAAACAGAAAAAGAAAATGTCCAAAGTTACCAGCTCTCAGACTGATGCAGAGGTCTGCATATTCTAAACTCCTTTTCTAGATTTATATCCTCTTAAGTCAGAGACATAATCAGTTTACTCATTCAACAGATAGTTCTTGAGTATTTTTCTGTGGCCAGGCACTAGGTATATTTTAGTGAGCAAACAGGCTTATATTCTGATCAATTTAAGTAGCCTCCTGCTGGGCTATAACAAAGCAAAAATGAAGTAAGTAAATGATTGGTAATGACTACTAACTAGCTTTAATTAATAAGGTTTGAAAGCCTTAAGTAGGATATTTATTCCACCTGCAGAAAATTTAGACTTAAGTAGAATATAAAATAAACCACAAGATAACCTCTATATAAACAAAGCTCTCCATGGAGGAATGTGAGAACCAGAAAATTCTTTGTTTTGCAATTTCAGTTTGAGGAAGATAAGAAAGCTTACAAAGAAGCACTGTGTTTTGCTCAGTAGATAAAACATTAATCTAACTGTTGACCTAGAAATAACATAGAAAATTATAAATTTGTCACATGAAAGCTTTAAGGAAACAAGCCTCTCACAGCATTGGTTATTGGTGGATTCAGTTAGACTGTGTATTTACCAGTGTGTGGCAGAAAATTATATGGGGATCCTTTTTTCACTGTTTGAACAGAAATTAAGTAGCAGCACTTCTCCTTTACCTTCTGGAGTTCAAGTCTAACACATGCTGAAATGACTGTCAACTCTTATACATGTAACTTAAGTCTCACAGCAATGCAAAATTACCAATACAAACAGTGAATTGAGTTGCACCTTGTTATACAGACTGGATTGGAATACAATTTACTTCTTGCTTGTCAACATAAATGCTTTAACGTCTAATCCAGTGCTTTAGGCTGAAATTTTATGAATTCATAAAAAAGTGCATACCCGATATATAAGATCCCCAGTTAAGAGCCATCTACACAGCAAAAATAAATTATTCCAGCCATTTGACATAACTGTCACTGAAAAATAAGTAACAACTGAAAAGGCTTTAACTTACCTTAAGAATTTTGACTACATTAAAATACCTCTACTTGCAAAGCCTTGCCATCACACTATAACAAGAGATTAACTTTTCTTCAGAGAAATCAGATTAAAAAAAATCATAGAGAACCTAGAAAGTGAACTCCAATTTGAGGAATTAAAGAGTTGCATGTGTACTCTGGCCTGAATCAGACTTAAGTAACACATGACGTGGTAACCATGTTTCTAAGAGAAATTAGGAAATCCAAAAACTGCCTGTGACAGAGGGAAGATAAAGAGAATCTAAATCTAGCTGGAAGAACAGTGAGTGGAGAAGATAAGCTCCTTACCAGTTTTTAAGTCTCCAAAGCCAATGGTTAGTATATGTGCTTAAACTCTAAGACCCCAATGACAGAAACAGCCATACGGCAGGCCTTGCTCTGCCAAGAATAAACTTCCTGATCTCCATCTATCAAAAGACTATGCACCATCAACATCCAATTCTGTCATCTCTTTCATGAAGCCTTTCTTGATTTCCCCAAGCCAAAGCTAATCTCTCCAACTGATGTTCTTCCATAGAACTTTCTTCCTTTTCAGTGATGTGTTGCTGCTTTGTTTGTTTGCTGCTTTGTTCACATATTCCAAAATATATTTAAACCAGTCTTTGAATATTTAGGTCATTTCTAGTCATTTGCTCTGTTAAATAGGAAAAGACAGCTACACTGCCTAGGTTTAAATACAAGGTTTACCATTTCTTGCCTGTGTGATCTCTGATCAGTGTCTTAACCTTTGTGCCCCAGTTTCCTTATCTGTAGAATGGGGATGATGATCCTGCTGACCTCAGAGGGCTCCTATGAGGGTTAAATGAGGGTGGATGTGTAAAGTATTTAGGACAATCTTTGGTACTTGGCAAGCTCTATAGAGTAAGAACATAAGACTTTGGAGTCAGACCTTGTGGGTTCAAATTCTAGCTCCATCCTTTACTAGTTGTTTGACCTTGGACAATTACCTTAACTTTTCTGAGCATATATAATACTATCTTTCTTATAGGCAGCTATGAGAATTAAGTGAGGTAATATAGATAAAGTGCTTCCACAGTGCTTGACTTAAAATAAGGACACAATACATGGTAATTGTTTTTATTATTACCATCATAATCATTATAGTTATGAATAATGCTGTAATGAACCTCCGTACACATAAACCTTTGTACGTCTTTGTGAATGTTTCCTTAGGGTAAATTCTTAGAAGTAGAACTGCTTTGCTCCTTTTGACTTTCTAAAATGTCTTCAATAAACCTTTGTATATTTTTTAAAAAGGCCAACTTTTATTGTGCACGTAATAGTGCAAATTTACCAATCTAGGCATGGTTGGTTATTCAAGAATGAACATTTCCTTATTGTAATGACCTTATAATCTAATGTGAGGATTAAGAGATGAAACTAAATAACTGTGATAAAGTACGCAACATAACATTTTCCCTAGTTCTGTACAGTCTTGCCCTGCAGTGCAAGCCCCTTTTAAAATCTAATGTCTGAGCTTTGAGTATTATGCTAATTGTGGGTGAACAAATGCAGTACTGTTTCCAAACTGCTCAAATATCTTCTGTATTTCTCCATGTCACCTGCCTATTAAGCATTGTGAATGGCCCTCTCTAAAAAAAACAAACAAAAAAAACCATAAAGGGCAAAAAGCTGTGGATTGCTAGTATCTCCATTTCTCCAAATTATTCCGTCAGAATATGCACATCATTTATCCTTTATTTTTATACATAAAGTTCACTTCCATATCATATACAGTCTAGAAAAGATAGCATGGAATAACAGAAAAAGGATGTTGAAGGAGAATCATAAGACCTGAGTCTCAGATCCAACCATACCACCTATTATCTTTGTGATGTTAGTCAAAACCTTAACCTCTCTGAGCCCTTGTTTTTCCTTCTATAGTAAGAGTTCAGATGGAGTTTCTTCTTAGCATCAATATTCTATATAATCTCAAGATAGCAGAGAAGAGACCTTTTGCTCAAGTCAACACTAAAATGTGCCAATTAATAAACAAGGTAGAGTTCAGATAAGAGTTTAAAATATACAAAAAGGGACTTCCCTGGTGGCGCAGTGGTTAAGAATCCACCTGCCAACGCAGGGGACAAGGGTGCGATCTCTGGTCCAGGAAGATCCCACATGCCGTGGAGCAACTAAGCCCGTGCGCCACAACTACTGAGCCTGCGCTCTAGAGCCCGCGAGCCACAACTACTGAAGCCCACGTGCTCTAGGGTCCGTGTGTCGCAACTAATGAGCCCGCGTGCTGCAACTACCAAAGCCCACGTGCCTAGAGCCCGTGCTCCGCAACAAGAGAAGCCACCGCAATGAGAAGCCCGTGCACCACAACAAAGAGTAGCCCCCTATCACCACAGCTAGAGAAAGCCCGTGCACAGCAACGAAGATCCAACGCAGCCATAAATAAATAACAGATAGATAAATAAAAATAAAAAACTTCAATAGAGTTTTATCAAAAGTTACATGTTGCCCAGATAGAGCACCCTAAACACTTACCTACTTCCAAATGCTTATTACACTACACCAGCATTAATTACAAGATTATTCTTGATCTCCTTGCAATACGACTCAAGATGTAAAAATGTCCATATTCAGAGTTCAGCAGCCATACGGACATGGCAACTCGAGTTGATCTCTACTAACTTGTCCCGAGCCTTCTCCTGCTCCCCGCCCCCAACCAAATCGCAAGAGCAAAATTAATTTCACATCTCTGCAAACCACCTCCAGTCTAATTCTCTGGCACTGATCTCAGTCCAGAACTTGAATATCATATCTCTATTTACTGGATGTTTCTCCTTTAATTGGCACTTTTCTAAAATGAGCTCAGGTAGGCTTAAACATCAATTTACTCCTCCAGCATCCTGATCCTCCCCTTCAGTTTGTCACTAATTCCCAATACTTCTCCTACTGGATTGTGGATTACATTTACCAGGGACAACATATGCACAGGAGAGGTGCACCATCCCCTGTTCTTTCACCCATGATAGACCTCACTAACTGACCACTGAACTCCCTCGCCTGAGTCCAGACATCCTAAAGCTATGTCTGGACTCAGGCGAGGGAGTTCAGTGGTCAGTTAGTGAGGTCTATCATGGGTGAAAGAACAGGGGATGGTGCACCTCTCCTGTGCATATGTTGTCCCTGGTAAATGTAATCCACAATCCAGTAGGAGAAGTATTGGGAATTTACTATCATAGCACGTCAGGGAGCCTCAGCCATTGACTGGAGCTGGGATGTCAGATGAAGCCCAGCTCTCATCACTGGGCTCCATACTGTTAACCATGACTACTCCTGCCTCTCTTCTACAAACCATTTATCACATCACGACTGCACTACGGCAATCGCCCTCTAACCACTCTCTGATACGAGTCTCTCTCTAAGTCACCCTTACATTGTCTCTCTCCGTCACCCTTACATTGTCTCTCTCCAGCCTAGTCGTCCTCAATGGCGCCCCATTATCTACCTGTCTACAGGGAGAATAAAAACATGTTCACCTCTGTCAGATGTTCAAGATCCTCTACAATTTGGTCCAAATCTTCCTCTCTAGACTGTCTCTCACAATCCAACATCAGAGTTTTTCAAATATTTCTCAGTTTTTAAACTCATTCATCAAACAAAATCTTGGGCCAAATCCCAATAAATTAAACTGACAAAACAGCACCGCCTGGGTTGAAACAGACCTAACGGTCCAGCGACAGCATGCTACTCAGGGGCCCTTTGGCTCCGCAGAAGGGGCTGAAGCTCTTCTGCAGAACCACTACAAAGAACCAACCGCCACCAGGCTGGCCAGAGAAGACGAGAATCCAAATTAGACTCCGAACCAGCACTTCTGAGACTACAAAACAAACCCAGGACAGAACTAATCAAAAGAGCCCAAACACGTAAAACCAGAGTCCCGCAAAACACACAGACGTCCCCCCTCCTCATACATAAATTTAACATGATTTTCTTCTGCTCTGAAAATGTCAGTGCTCAGCAAGGGACAGGACAAGGTTAAAAGAATCTGACAGAAAGAATTGGACGGAGTTGAGAGCTGAAGTCCTGCAAGTTTATCTACACAGGCAGCACAAGTTCTCCTGGCGTATTCCCACCTCAGCCCAATGCCCTCCAGCTGCATAACAGCAATAATTTTTTTAAACACCCTCATTCTGTCCTACCACATCTCATAACGTGTAAAGCCCAGCTGGAGAGTGTGTGGGATTTTGTCAAGCTGCCTTTAATCTTTACTTTCACCTCCATCCCTAACAACTGAGCTGGCAAGTACTTAAGTTGCTGATGTTTACATCCTGCTTGTTTTATTGTTCTTTCCAAGAGGCACTTTTTATTGATAGAGGCCAGAGGCAGGGGTGCCATTTGTCAGAGCTTAACCACAGTGCTTCTTACCCTACCAGAAACCAGGAACCCTCTTGCTTCACCTCCCAGATGTTCAAGCATTTCTTTACTTGATTCTTTTTTTTTGCACTTCAATTTTTTAAAAAAATTCTAAATCAAAAGAGAAAATGTACATGCATCTAACTGGTTCTCTGAAAACATGAGCTGAAATCATCTTCTTCATTAGGTTTTCCAGATGTCCTTTCTTCTTAGCCCACGTTCAGTACATTAACTGTTGATCATACCACTGAAACCAGACAACCTCTGATGGGCCCTTTTGCTCACGTGAATCCTATTATCTTAAAAAAGTTCCTCTTCCCAGAGATCCTCAGTTTGCAGGCTGGACAATGGCACAGCAGAAGCAGTCCCCTCTCAAATATCCACATGTGGTTTAGCATTATCCCAGCCTTTTTAATCCCACATTGATACCTTGCCACCCACTACATGGCGTGGCTTGTCTTCAGAAGTTATGTGCTTAGGGACATAAATGAATGTCAGTGTGAGAATAAGCAAAACAGGGGTAAATTTTATAATACGTCGCAAAATCAACTCTAAATAACGTTAGGGACCCGCGGTTGAAAGACATTCCATGAAGCTGCTTTTCTGTTGGGGCGAATAATAAAGAGCTGACCAGCATTCTTTTTGGAACTCAACTTTGCCCTGGCTTCTTTGGGACGAATAGAAGCTGCCAGGGAGAGGCCTAGATTGGACCAAATGGAGATGGATTCCCCTCTGGGGCCCCTTAGAACCCATCATGCCTTATGAGGACTTGCCCCACAATTCAGTTCCTGGTTTTATATTTTGCTTGTTGTTAAATTGTTCCGGTTGAAATTAGTGACCATCACTAGGAACAACCGCTAGCAAACTGTCTGAAGTAATTCCTTCTACCTGATCAGATGACGTACAGCCCTATTTAAAAAGAATATTAACACCCTACATTGTCAGGGTAAAATACCTATTGACTTATTTCAAAAGTCAAAGAGACAGGACAAAATTGAGGGTACCTAAACAAAATGGGTATATAAATACCCATTTTCAATGCAACACCAATAAACTGAGCTGGGGGTACAGGTGAATAAAACCATCCTCACTGCCAATACAACTGCCCAGGATAGACTGCTATTAACGATCTAAACTTCTTCTGCATTCTCAAGTCTAACATCAAGGATTAACATCAGGGGTGGACTTCTAAGCAAAAGACACCCAGCTTACTCAGTGTTGCAGTGCACCAGCCCCACACATAGCTCCTTCCTGGCATACGTCTTAGTCCCCTCCTTCACCATTACACTCACTCATTCAATAACTTAATGAGACCGACGTAAAGCAGAGAGCAGGTGTGTGCAATATGTTGTTTGCATCTCCCCGCTTGGAGTTATTAGCACCTCCCATCACTCAACCTGGCAGGTCCATTTTAATATTAGCATCACACACAAGCTGCATCCTTGAGAAAGGAGGCCGTTTCAGACTTTTCTGGTGAACTGTTACTTAGATAACAGAACATTTATTTCATGTCATTATAAAATTAAACTTTACTCTGGGTCTTGAAAAGGCTAATAGTTCAACTTCTCTTTTTGACATGCAAGAAGATAAGATTCTCCTGACACTAAAATAGGAAAGGGCATCTGTAAGCACTGTGACAATTCTACTAGGCTGCTCAGTCCAGTAGATTATTTTTTTCAACTGTATAAACATATGTACACTAATATATTTTTTTAAACGCTCCACGTTACCCATGTAAAGAAAGCTGAATGCCCTCACTTTAATGCCATGCTGCAGTAGTTTTACATCTCGGTTATGTACCTCCGAAATAGGTTTCTGAATTATTCACAATGTCAATTGCGTATTACGGCTCAGCTTCCACCAAAAGTTTTGTCCATTACACACAACTACAACCTGTTTAAAGAGAAAGAAAGACATTTGACAAAGTGGGGCATGAAAAATAAAATTAATACAATGCTCTGCTTTCTTTTATACAATGTTATATATTGTGAGGGAGTTCTTCAAGAATGTATTCAAAAGAAGGGAGCACTCATTTTTGGAAGTTAATTACACATTATTAAGTTTCAAGTTTCATGGGAATTCAGTTTGAGCCCTTGGGTTGTGCTCAAGGATTGAAAAGATAAACCACACCCAGAATTCTTTGTTAAAGGTGAGGTGGGTCATACTACCTCTGTTATTTCTAGATAAACTTGACCAGAATAGAGTTGATATAAGTGGAGAGATTACTATAGAAGTTTTCTAAGTTTGCTAATAAAGATGGCAAATTACCAGGCTGAATTCTGTCGTTTGTTAATCAAATTGAATAGTAATTCCTTCCTGCAGACACATGAAGAAGACAAATTATCAATTTATGTAAATCATAAGTAGTTCAGAGGCAGATTCCAATTCTCCTGAAGATTAGCTCAGCGTAGTTTAGGTTTGTATGGCACTCAGTTACCATACAAATTGTTGAAAACCTGAGTCTTCACTGAGGTACTTGAAAATCTTGGATTATGACCACTTGAAGGTTTGCAGTAATAATTCAAAATGCTTTTACTTTGCTCTATTCACCGATGCCAATTTTCACTAAGTGCACAGGCAAGGGACTGTGGAGAGAAGTATTCGCCACAGTTCTTGTCTGCTGTTTGTCCCCCAATGTGGATGGATGGCTTTGCTGCCACTGAGACTCAAGGCCCTTTCCAATCTTTAATTTTCTTGAAGAGTGGATAAGTGTCGTGAGCAAAACGTCTCACCACTGCTCTCGAGGTGCTTATTTAAAAAGATATAAAACATGATTAATTTCAAGTGCTTTACAATTAAAAATATATGACAGGAGGGTCATCTGGGCAATTTAATACATTGGCAAGGGTCACAGGCCTATGAGTTTGAGAAAGCCTCAGCTAGCTAGAATCAGTGCGTGTATTCATTGTCACTGGGAGCATATTAGATTATTAAAAGGGACATGCTAATGTGACATTTTACTATTACAAAGGAAACTCAGTACTAAAATTAGAGCATAAATCAGGCAGATATGCTTCCAGACATGCAATCAACTCTGTCTTCCACTCATTTTCCTTTACGCATCAAGGAGTTATATTAAATTTCATTTTGTATTTATTTGTTAACTGTGTGTGTCGCTTCTTTCTAAGTTCAATGTAAGCAACAAAAATTTAGCTGCATCCCTAGTAAAACATCCCACTAAAGATGAAGTTTAATGCAGATAAAGGTAGGTGACTAAGGTGTCAGAAAAATATACTTTAAAAATCAAGACTAAAATATAAACCTATTAGTTTTGAATATTTATCCAGATTACATTTCATATGCAAGACTCTCTTCAAGAAAGCTCTCTTCTTTATCGTAGGAAAGTATCTATACCCATCAAACAGTAAGATTTGTCTTTGAAAAAGAGCCTGACAGCCCAACCAATTCTGTTCCCAAAACAATGGCTAGTTTGGGGGGTGTAAACGGCTGACATCCTAAAGTAAATCACTGTCATGAAATAATAATTAGCATTGTAAAAATAACCTCCACTGCCTCAGCTGACTAATGCACAATTCCTGCTCAAGCCCATATTTCAAGTCTGAAAGTCACCAAATGAAATTAGCACTTTCATTCCAAAGGCAGAGTCTGTTGGTATTTTTGCCTGGAAGGAAAGGGAAACCATTTCATACCATCTCACTAATCCAAAATAGCAAAAACTTGTCATCTTTGTTGCTTAAAGGCAAAGCTGTTCCAGGGCTTGGCAGAGATCACAGTTCAATTCAACAGCCTTCTCCACCCTTCTCCTCCCCACCCCACTGTTCTAGGTCCATCCCATCAGCAAAGGGATTAATGATGCATATTTCACTCAGGTGGTACGTGTCTACAGAACTGTGAGCCTGGGCAGTTCAGTGACAGAGTCCTTAATAACAAGGCCAAAATCATGGGCTTGACACCCACGTGGACCAATCTGTTTTCATCTGTTTCACTGCCTTACCATCTTTAGCACCAGCCATCCCACTGCAAACGTAGGCTACTGGTCAAAGGGTGATTCAGGAAGTGCATGAACAGGGTTCAGTGGATCCCAGTCATGAAAGGAAGGGAAGGAAAAAGGAAGGGAGGAGGGAAAGAACCAGGGAGAGAGGAAGATTTTTTGTTCCCTGCAAAATCTTAAAACTGCTCTGTCTTACTGTCTCAGAGCCTGTGACCACTACAGATAGGAATACATAGTGATAAAGCAAATGGCTAGCTAGCTAATTTATTCTGAGTTTGTCCTATGCTAACTTTCAAAAAATTAACTGAATCTATATAAAATTAAACAACGCTTATGAATTAAACACTATATTTCATGCCTCAAAAGAACTCAGCGCATTAGCAATTAGCATTTTCTTTGTTTTGGATTCATTGAATTTATATCATCCTTCAACACTGTTTAGCTAAAGCAAACAAAAACAAGAAAATCACATTATTCTTTCTAAGCCATACAAAAGTGATCTGGAAAGTCATGTTTAAAATCGCTATCATGGATTAGCTTAAGGCAATTATTTCACTGGCTGCATTCTTTTACGAGAAGTTAAAAAAAATCAAGCTTCCTGCCTAACAAGAAAAATGAAATCCCATTAGTTGGGTCTCCAGTGTATATTAACATTCCTTTTGTTTAGAAAGGTTAATATCCCCCAAATAAAGGAGCATACAGTGCCTGTTAAAATAATTACATCATGACATTTTAGAAAGGTTGGCAGATAGACGTGGTTCCAAGCAAAGAAACAAACAAAAGTAAAAGCGAGTACTTTTTAAATTACCCATGACTTCAAAAAATGGGAAGCACTGGAAATTCCACCATGTTTGCAATTTCCTGCCGGCTTGTCTGGTCTCTGGTATTTGGCTTTTCTCCCTCTTCCTCAATACCTTTCTGTCGTAGAAACTTAGGAAGGTGTACCTTCATGCTCTAAACCAATGAGCTATTATCTGAAAAGGAAACTACAAATCTGACAACAAAAGAATTTCACAACAGATAAGTTGCTGAGAGCCTGAGGTACCAACATCAAACCCAAGTATTTCTATGGCCACTTGGAGTCCCGAAGGACAGTATTTAGTGTCCTTAAAGAAAGAATGGTTTTTCTATCCTAGGCAAGTTGATCTGAAGGCCCAGCATTAGTAAGACTGAAGCCTGTGAACAATTTAAGTCTCCAAATTCACTCCTATAAGACCTAAAAAAAATACTTCAAATTTTATGCAAATAAAATATGGCACCCTGACTCTGATGCATGAGGCAGAAAGACGCAATTCTCCACATAAGGAAAACAAATTATTAATCTGTCAAACTTCTGGATATAGCAAACATTTTTAAATAAAAAAAACAGGCACAACAGTAATCTAAAACCTAACTGGCTCTCCCTTTCTCCACCTCTAGGGCATGAAAGCCCCTCTGGAGCTCTAGAATGGGGTGCCCTGCTCTTCCACTGCTCCCAGGAAGACAGCCAATGAAACAGGCAAGACAAAGGTGAGGAGGAAGACAATGGTTTTCCCCACTACTGCTTAAACCATAGAAAGCTTCCTAGGTTAATGATGCCTCAACCTCTGGACAGCAGGTCAGGGAATCTAATTGAACATGTACTTTAATAGTCTTATTAATATTCCCAAAAGTCACAGAATGTTTAACATCGGCAATTTCCAGCAACACCAAGAACAACTTGTACATGTGCAGTGATGAAAAGGATGCTGCCTTAAGAATCCAGAAAAAAAAAATCATAAAAAAAATGAAAGGTCCCCAAGTTACCATGACAAAAATCCCAAATAGTATAAAAGGGAATTCAGTGCCGCATCTCAGCCGAGAGTCTCACAACAGACCTGTAAAGGAAAGCCTGTCTCGGCTTCATACAATGAGTAGGCATCCCTTCGGCACAGAGCTTTTCGACACTGCGTGATGCCGCTTCGTCCCCAGCTCATGCAGATACAGCGCCCTGCACGCAAGAAGCAATCCCTGCACACTTGTTGAATGAAGGAACAAATGAACAATTTATACGGAATAGTCTTCCAAAGCAGCCTCTAACACATCTAAACCGACACAGGCAATGTAGAGTGCTGGCTGAAATAGACGGATTTTTTTTTTTCTTCCAGGAGCCAGATAAGAGCTCATCTGCAGGAAAAAAATAAAATAGTAGAGTGGGCAAAGTAAATTCCTTTCTCTTCCATATTCAAGGAACATGTGTTTCCTAATAAGAAGAGAGAAGATGATGATGATGGCAAACACACAGCATTTGTTCAGTGCTGGGCACTGTTCAAAGTATCTTACATGAATTAACTAGTTTCACCCTCACAACTGCCTATCATATTGGTACTACTATGCCCATCCTACAGCTGAGTTAAGACAGAGGTAAGTTTCATTCAACTAGTGCCTGGCACAGCCAGACTGTAAGGCCAGGCAGTTAGATCCTGAATCTATGCTTTAACCTACACTACACTATTTATAACAGCATTATTCAATAGAACTTTCTGTGATGATGGGCACGTCTACATCTGCACTGTCCAAACAGAAACCACGAGCCACGTGTAGCTACTGGGCCTTTGCAATGTCACTACAGCAACTGGAGAACTGAAGTTCTCATTTCACTTAATTAAGTTTAAATGTGAATAGCCACATGCTGCTACTTACACTTCAGTTTAATTCTATAACATAGACAATTTGTTCAGCTAATGAAATGCAAGATACTGTAGATGTCACCCTTTATGAAGTCAACTCTTAGCAATCTTCTGCCTAGGAGTTCACAAGTCAAAGTTCGATAACTACTCATTTTGTCATATGAGTGATAAAAGTAGTCTGACACAGAGAGTTTTATAACTTGTAAATGTCATATTGTCCATATTTCCCTGCAAGTATATGTGTGTGTGTTGGGGGTGGGGATGGAGTCAATAGCAGGTATTCTCGTTCTAAGTCATATTTCTCAAACAATCTTCAAGGAATCTTTCATCTAATTCATTCAACAAATATCACCAGGCAACCACTATAGGCTATGATAAGGATAAACATATAATACTACAAAAGCACATACTCACACGCTATATACACATTTTTTGTCCAGAATTTGCCACATAGTATATACTCAATAGGTGCATCATTTCATTTGGATCTTTGTAATGGTCTCTGTCCTGGGCTTCCTTCCGCCAATACTGCTCCCTTCAAACGCATCTTTCACAAAACTCCTAGAGTGACTTTCCCAAAATGTAGATCTGACATGGGCACACCTCCAGTTAAAATCCTTCAGTGGGTTCTCACTCTTATAAGATAAAATCCAAGCTCCTTAGTTTGGTACCTCCTGGACATGGTAACTGGGTCAGTGACAATCCTTCTGGCTTCATCACTCACTCGCACGTTTTTGGGAACTAACGAACACCTCGTAGTGTTCTGTTTATATATTTGTAGACCTTAATTTTTTCAAGGACTGTAAATTAAGCCTTACATTGTATATCTCCAGGATTGAGTACAATACTTCTCAGGCAGTAGGCACTGAGGAGACACTTATTGAACTAAATAAAATATGAGAAAATTGATAATGAAAGATGGAAGTTATATTTGCCATAATGGATACGAACAACTTATAGACTGCTCTGGGCTGATAGGAAAAGCAACAAAGAATGAATTGGGAAGACCTTCTAAGGGGAATATGAGCTACTGTAAATTTTAAGTAGAGGGAATACCACAAACATTATCAATTATCAGCTCATGTCATATAATAGGAGTGGAGAGAATAAAACATTTATCCCATTTTCTCCAGGCCATCCACTTTGGCCCACTGCCTTCCTAGATACCGTCCAACTCATCTCCAAGAAAGAAGGACTTTTCCACCTATCCTGAGAGCACAGAGTCTATGACACTGAGGGTTCCAACTGGACAGGCCCTGGGTGTTGAAGGTTCAGCACCTATTTTTAATACTCTCTTTAACTTCTTGCTTCTTGGCTTCATTCAGTAAACAGAGCCAAGCAAGGCCTAGTCTCTTGAGGCAGAATGGCTGTCCTATTTGCATTCACTTTCCCTTAGGAGCTCTATCTGTTCCTTCTCTCTTCTCAGTTTGTCTTTAGTGTGGTTGCCAAAAGGCAGTAAGATTCCAAGATTAAGACTTGGAACAGACAGAAGAGTTGAAGGCATCGCTTGGGTTCAAGCCTAAACTCATGATCCGATCCAGCTTCTATCAGAGCCCTGCACTGGAGTCCCAAGTGCTGGTACTTAGAGTCCCATTCTGTACCTTCTTGCTCTGAGAAGAGAGGGTAGTAAGTGGGAGAGGTGACTGACAGGACAGGGTCTGAGCCGTCCTTGCATATCTCATCCCAATCACTAACAAATAGGAAGAAAAGAGTGTTTAATTTGTGAGGATTGTAAAGTGAAGGGAAGGGGTAGAAAATAAGGCTAGAAAACTAGGTTTTGGTCAGATTGATTACCAACCGAAGTAAATTTTAGTCTCTAGGTTCAAAGCAGTGATGGGTTCCTCGTTGGTTTCTTTTAAATCACGAACAGGACAGAAAAAGCCTAGTACCTTAGCATACAGTACATAATACATATTTAATCTGGCAGCTATATCTAACCTGATCCGAAAGCAGGAGAGACTGAGAACATCAGGAAAACAGTTAAGAGGCTATTACAATAATCTAGGGCAAAGAAAGATTTTTTAAAATTATTGAAGAGGCTTAACTTTGATAAAGGGAAAGTATCACTTACTGAGGATCTACCATGTGCCAATCATTATGCTGGTCATTATTTTAATTAGTCTTCACAAATCTATAAAGTAAGCATGATGATTCAGGCTCTCAAATGAAAAAACTAAGGCACCAAGAATGTGTAACTTACCCAAGGTCACACAGCTGGTGCGAGATAGGCACGCAGGCTTAGATCTGTCTGCAGTCAGGTACCAAGCACCCTTTCCACCCACACACCCCTGATTCTCAAGACTTGGAAATCAACTGCACAAAGAAGGGCAAGGGGGAGGGTCAAGAAATACTAGGAGGTTTCTGAGCTTTATGTACCTTTCTGTTAAGTGAGCCAACAATTTCTAAAGCTGACGGTGTAACAGGCCCTGATCAAAGTACTGGAGACACAAACTTCAATGTGACATAGTCTTTGCCTTTAAGAGATTTGCAAGTGGCCAGATAATTACAAACTAAGATAAATTAAACCCTAAATAGCAATAGGCAGGTCATGAGAAAAAGCAAGTTTATGTGCATAAGAAATTTCCCTGGGAACTATAGAACTACAGTAACTAGAATTTTTCAAATAATACTGAAATTAAGGATAACCACCTCAGAGTCTCCAGAGTGTTCCTCGATATCATTAAAAAGAAGGACTCTCTACAAATTATGATCATTAACTTAATTATAAGATATTATGCATTCATTTTATTCACCACCAACACACTGTAGAGAGGATTTCCCTAAACATCTCTAATGTATCCACCTATGTCAGTTAAAAGGAATCCTGTCCATGCTAATTTCCCTTCTACTTGAACAAAAACACTCCTATACATCTTGCAGAAGTTTAATTTGATGAAATGACACTAATGGAAATTATCAAACTCCAAACCCCAAATTTTCAGGATTTTCAATCCAGAACACAAAGATAAGGAAATAATTAATTCAAAGGCCATCTCAAGAGAAATCAAGTTATGGGCAAACTACCTAGAAATTGAAAACTAAATAGATTTAGTTCAACCTCAAACTTCATGCGCGCACACACAACACACACACACACACACAGAGTCATGTGCACAAACTCAGAAAGTGGGTTAATCACTAAATTATTATCTTATACCTTATGCATTTTTATAACTCTCTTCCTGAAGTACATTATTTGTTACATAACTCACATGGGAGAAGCAGTTACTATGCCCATTTTATAACATAAGAAACTAGGGCAGTAAGGCCAAGGAACTTGACCTAAATAACCTGTGATTTTGGTAGAGCTGACAAGTCAATATAAAAGGATTTACAATTCTGAAACTTCTAATATCTCCAGAAGCAAAACTATAGGCAGAAAGGACAAATTCTCTCCACGAAAACAGAAGGCATTTATGAACGTTCCATTTATCGTCAACACTTAACACAGACCCTGGCACAAAATGTGGCTTTGATAAATAGTTTCTGAATGAACAGATGGACAAATAAGAGAATGTTAATGAATGATGAGTCTAATGAAATCGGTGGTATATTATATTTTTTGAATGGAGCTATAAAGCATTTCAAGTTTTTTTTGTTTTGTTTTGTGTTTTTTAAGTAGCACTTACAGGGAAAATAGCAGTCCACATAAAATCCCAAAATGACTTCTACCTAGTAGTATATGAGAAATAACACCACTGTTTGGGAACTACTACCTTTAAACTCAGAAAATGTTGGCAGTGTTTGTAAGTTTAATGCACTACCATTAAAAGACACACACACACAAACTGTAGATAAACAGATGTTATAATAGGCTTTAAAAGAAAACTCAATTACCTAAAAAAAAAAGTATGTATTTTAGCAATGTATCCGTTCTTTGTATTCTACAATTCAAACAAGATGGGTTTTATAACCAAAAGGGGAAAGAATGTATTCCAACCATGTTATAATAGCACAATGCAAACATTTTTGTAATCTCTTTTTGGAATTCTAATGTTAGCTTACAAAATTCAACTGGCTTTTAGAAGAACCTAACAAATAATACAACTGTGAAGGAAATTTAAATATATGGTCTCTCCTCCCCTCCTGGCACAAACTCCCAACGTGACAATGGAGAGGAAGTGCTCAGGAGCCCGTGCTGGAGGTGAGGGCAGAAACCCACCCCAGAGGGCTTTCTTCTGCTTGCCTGGCCCCACACCACATTCAGGTTTCACGCAGTACAGACAGAAGAGCCACATGTAATACGTCAATTTTGCTCTATTAATACTGGGAAAATAAACAAAAGGAAAAGAATTTTCCTGTAAGAAGACCTTTCAGCACTGGGTTCACTCATTCATTTTTAAATGTTTACTGAGTTCCTATTATGTTGAATATAAAGTGCCAGGAACTGAGTCTTATATTCTTGCAAATTTCCCTGTCCCAGCTTCATAAATATCCACATAAGCCATAACGAAATGCCAAAGGGCCCAAGGGCAAAGGTTATCACAGACTAACTCAGACAGCCTGCTCTTAACTTTCCCTCCACCCCCAAGCCAGTCGTCTCCAGCATGTTATGTAACTGTTCTGAGTCCTGTTTCCTTTTCTGTCAAATGGGGATAATGAGATTGTCTCTCCCAAAAAATATGTTGAGAAGATTAATAAAATAATATATTTTTAGCACAGTACCTGGCACATAGCAAGTGCTCAGTGAATGAGAGCTGTCTGTGTTCGTCAGGCAACATGAGGACGACGGCTGTTGAGTCACTCATCATACTCAGATGAGTACTTAGTAGGTACCACTCACATGGTAAGTACTGAGGACACAGACAGAAACAAAACAGAAAGAGCCTGCCTTCCTGGAGCTTACAGTCTAGTATAAGAGACAGATACTAAACAATTAGTTGATTATAATGTGGTAAGTGCCATAAAAAATATTTTTTTTCCAAACAGCTTCATTGAGGTAAAATTGACACAGTAAACTCCACATGTGTAATGTATATAGAGCTGACATATGTATACAGCTGCAAAACCATCACCACAATCAAGATAGTGAACAGATGTACCACCCCCAAAATGTCCTTGTACACACCTGGAATCCCTCCTTCAGGTACCACCACCTCCCACTACCTCTCATGCAGTCATTAATCCTTTTTTGTCTCACTGCAGTTTCTTTTGCATTTTTCTAAAATTCTACATAAAAGGAATCATACAGTATGTATTCTTTTTACCTGGCTTATTTCACTCAGCGCAATTATTTTGAGATTCGTCCATGTTACGTCAGTAATTTTAAAACGCAATGGAAAACAGGACCATCTCATCTACCCCACCACACATAAACCTCTACCTTTTGATTCAAATACCATCTCTCCCACTAAACTCACCCCTTTAAACCCCGAGGAGTACAAATCAATCTAGAAGTGACTGCTTTTCTAAGGGTTTGCCTCCCAACTGCAACGTGTTGAATACTTTCCCCCCATTATTCAGTGTTTTACATGCCCACTGAGTATTTCACACTAACCACTATTTTTATTGTCAGAACAGAAAGAGAAATGTTTTGCACCTCTCACATCAAGCAGGCAAAACCAAGATGAGTAATCTTGAAACAATCATCAAAGCGGACTCTCAGTACAGCTTTGTATACATACATGCATTACCATTTAAAAAAAACACTACAAAATGAGAGGCACATCTGTGTGGCTTGTCATAAGATGGTGGGGATTTTTGAGAAACTGTTTTACAGATGTTCTAGGATCTAAAATATTGTTCCTTTGAAGACTGACTATTTTCTAGCTGAGCGGTCAAGTACACTGCTCAAAGGCATGGCCTTCTAGTCGAGAACCAGTGCAGAAGGTAAGGCAAGTGATTCCCTTTACCAGATTATTAGGTAATGTTAGGATATAAAAATTGCACTAAAAATTCTCTTTCATTTCGACATGAAATTTCTTATATTTCTAACTAGTGCCATACATCAAGATGAGATGATATCAAGTACCAAGTACAATGGTTGGTACATAGTAGGTACCTCAATATAGCACAGCCATTAGAGTAACATCCTTGGTAGAAAACCAGCCCAAGGTAAAGATAAGACATAGTCATACTACAAACCTCCTTAGAGAAATGGGTCCCTTCCTTGATTACAGTGACTCCTACCTTTTCAATCAGTCATTCCACAAAATTGCACATCTCCTATGTACTCAGTCCCGGGCTAGTTGGCCAATAAATATTTACCAAGTGTCTCCTGCGCCTAGCACTGAACAAGGCTTTTTTTTTCTTTTTTTTTTTTGCTGTACGCGGGCCTCTCGCTGTTGTGGCCTCTCCTGTTGAGGAGCACAGGCTCCGGACGCACAGGCTCAGCGGCCATGGCTCACAGGCCCAGCCACTCCGCGGCATGTAGGATCTTCCCGGACCGGGGCACGAACCCATGGCCCCTGCATCGGCAGGTGGACTCTCAACCACTGCGCCACCAGGGAAGCCCTGAACAAGGCTTTTTTAAGTATGACTAAGATAAAATGTTCCCAACTCAGTATCTGTTGAATGTTCCAGATTTCTTTAGTTTACGTATAAGAGAATGGCACGTGCAAACATGCACACACACACTGGCTTTGTACTGTTCCAAATACAATTCTTCTAGTAGGGTTAAGTTTGAGACCCTTGAAAATAAGAAGGGCTACACTAAAATGTGAACCAGGATATTTCAATTTCTGGGTCTCTGTCACTCAAACTTATTTTGAGAGCCTTGAATAACAACCACACTAATGGCTGCATCCGTTTATTGTGTACCTACTACCTGCAGACACTGCTATGCCAAATTCTGCAGGCAAGTGGGTAAGAAGGTTAATCACATAGAAGAGGGCATACGTAAGCCTTTCTTTGGCAACAAAATAATATACCTGTTATTTTGACTTTTGCTTAAGTTCCATAGAAAAGCTGACATTGATATTGTACTTGTTACTGAAAACTCAAAAAGCTGCCAAATCATCGAAGTACAACTACAATACAAATGAGCCCCCTGAAAAC
Source organism: Mesoplodon bidens (assembly GCF_964165515.1). NCBI lineage: Eukaryota > Metazoa > Chordata > Mammalia > Artiodactyla > Ziphiidae > Mesoplodon > Mesoplodon bidens. The sequence continues at coordinate 16,963,781 of NC_138164.1, read as the reverse complement.
AACTTGAACATTTTGCTGACTTTGTGGCCGCATCCTAACCAAAAATATACGGTGAAATTAATTTATCTTGCTGATCAAAGTTTTCCGTTCTTAGGCATAGACGAAACGGAGCATTTGCCAAAACCTGCTAACACTGCTTACGTGATTATGAATGGTAACCGGGACCGTGCATGAACAGCATCCAATGAGTAACTTGAGAGAGAAAACCATACACGCACACATTCCAGATGAAATCCTAGAATGAAATGCTGACACCCTAAAGGCATGTAGGTTCAGCGACTGCAGCAGATGAAAATATTTCAAAGCCAGATATATTTCCTGTTGCAAATTCCTTACATTCCATGACTAAATCCTAAAGGCCACGAGCAGCCTTGCAATCTCCGATTGTGCTGATGCACAGAAAGGGAACTGTACTTGTGTGGTCGTGCTGTCAGCAGAGCCCATAGACGGAACACTGTTGTAGTCTGAAGGAGAAATAAAAGTGTCTGGGAGGCACTTCAAAGAAAGACTGATGACTGTGACCTTGAGCCCCTTCTAAAAGGTGTGCTTTCTTTAAAGTCTTACCGGGCCCCTGTAGCCTACTCACAAGATCCAACAAGAATTTATTTTTTTGAGATTTTAATTTGACAGTAAGATGAAGCTGCCTGGATACATTTGTGGTCTTCCTGGCGATCACTAATATTTACCAGGTACAAATGTACTTGGGCTTCAAAGCACTCAAGCTATGTTTTAACCTATAATTTACATTTTGACTAAGAATCCCTAAAAGACTCTATGTCTAGATGTAACTGAGAATGCCCTACTTCTTGGATCTCAAATTCCGCTAAAAAGAGAATAGAGGGTGGGGGCGGCGGGAACTATATTACAAAAACGGAAAACGAAAAAGCATCAAAGCAAGTAAAACACCATTCATACAGCATAGAACACTGAATCGCCATCAATACCTAGTGTTTGTCTCTGCAATATCACTAACAAATAATCCTTTTTAAACTGGTGTTACTGACAGTTTTCCAGACACTCAAAGCTGGGTATGCTGGAAATTCTCTTACCAGAGAGAAGCCAGGAGGATTATAATGAAGTAGTAGTCAGTGCTGTAGTTAATCTACAGCTCATAAAGGAAATCAGACTGTATAACTCAGATTCTGCCTACGACTACCCAGGACTCACTGGAAACATTTTAAGAGTCCCAGAGTAGATTCAGCACTGTAGCCTCTGAATATATTGAGTGACCTGTGTCTTGTTGAAGTTGACCCTGAATGGTGTATACAGCCATTATTTATGATTGCTTATGGTTCTCCACCATATTTTGCATCTGATTGCGAGGGAAGTAATTCTAAGAACCAAATGTATGCCACAGAAAATTCATATTGTATCTTTAGATTGTGCATGTCTGGGGGCACATGTGCACCCATCCCCACACGTGCCTGCACACACACACAAGCGAGCAACCCTGCCCCAAATCACACACCCAAACCTGGTCCTTCCATTTTAAACTCTGTTGATTCTGTTTGAGTACAGGTAGTTTGTCTCATTTAAATAATGGAGTAATATTATTCAAAAACAAGGTCTAACAATGGCTTGTAATAAACTCTTCACTGAGGTTAACAATGCCTACACCTATGGAATATTAATGAGGCAGAATTTGCCTAAGAAGCACTTGGTATAAAATAAAATGAAATCAAGTGCCAAAACACGGTCAATCCCCTCTGCCCTATCTTGTACCACTGAAAATTAACTAAATTAGCCATTTGGAATGTTGATTCTCAAAAGAATGTACCTTGATATCAGAAGACTGCAGTTTTGTATTTTACCTTTTAAACCTGACAAGGTTTTCTGTTTTCTATCTTACCTTCAAGAGAAAAAGGAGCAAAGTACAGTCCCCACAGGCCTCAAGAGCACTGAGACCTAGTCAACAAAAATAGTTTTAATTAACAGATAGATGTGTGGTTTAGTTGGTAGGAAATTTACTTAAAACTGTTTTAGGGAAATGCCTGGAGAATAATAGTATAAACAGATTATGAGAGTGGTTTTTTTTGTTTTGTTTTGTTTAGTAGCTCTATAATACAGTCTTCCATATCTAGGCAGATCTGGGTGGAGACAGAGGGCCTAAGCCTGTATTTAACAATGAATTATTAAAAGCAGGGTAAAAGACGCAAGATACTATTTAATCCTTCTCACAAATAAACATCAATAAAGCTTTGAGGTCGTTGAGCATTTTTATGCTTATATAACCCCCAAAGAAGTACTCCTCTCATTGTTTATTTGTGTACCAGTAACATCATCACTTTTACAAATCCAATGCAGGAATTCAATTTATTAGACGTCTACACAATGTTTCTTATCCAAAAAATGTAGTGCAGCTGATCTTTCATTCAATAATCAAGCACCTACTAGGTGCTAGGGGACAGGAACACAGAGGAAAGCTGCCATTATCTGTTAAAGGATCTGAACTTAATGTTTATCTCATTCACTGATTTCTTCAAGTCTCTACCAACAGGAAAATCAGACAGACGTGCCCAGTCCAGATAAATCTTTCCTTAAGGATCAACGGTACAAGCCAAGAGCTCAGGCTCTTTGGCCTCTTGTTGCTACAAAGTTCCTTTGATGCCACAGATGAAACCTGGCACTGCTTGCACGATCAGCAGGACGTGGCATAACTAGCGCCAAAGTACCACATGCATTCAAGCACCAGTGACCTTAAATGGAGGTCACTATTACCATCTCCTACTGTTTTTTGACAGTTGGCCGCTGTTCTCTGAATGTCAGAACCCTCTAAATTCTACTGAATCACTGAACATTTGGACCAAGGTTGATGAGGGGTGTTCCAGGTAATGGCTTTTCAATATTAAAGACTTTAACAGTTCCTTCTCTTCTTATAAGAAATGTGTTAAGAAGGATTCAAAAACCCCAGACAGTGATAGATTTGTTTATTTGCCAAGTCTGTTTTAGGGTAATTTTCCTTTTTAAGCAGCAATCTGGATGACTAAGTTAAGAATAATGGAAAGAGTAAGATGAATGCATGCAAAAGCACAATAGAGGTTTAAGATAAACAGAAATTTGTTTCCTTAGATTCAAGGTCCACTGATCAGTTCATCAGTTCAGCTAGGAAAGGCTGAAGAATGTACTTCGTTCTCTAATAGGAAAGGCTAAGTTTCTTGGACTATTCTAGTGCGTTCACTGGGGCCTGAGTCAAATGATCTTGGGACTGCTTCTTCTGGTAATTTTGAATACATGTGTGATCCCTCTCAGTGAAATCTAAGATATGTTCATTCTTGTTCTAGCATCGAGTGTGTCTCATTTTCAAACCTACAGTTCCTGAAGTGTTTGCTTCTATAAACTCTTTTCTAAGGTCAGGTTTTCCTTTCAAAAGTGTTCCTAACATTTACATTTACACCAATCATTGTCTCTTTTATACATGAAACCCTTCCAATTAACATTCTCTTATAACTTTCTTTCACTCCTTCTTTTCCTTTTTAAGTAAACTCCTTTTTAAATCAACCTCTTCTTCGGATTCCTAACGGAAACACCTGGACTTGGTCTGGTAGAAGCACACATCTATCACGGCCAGAAATGTCACCATTTACAAAGTCCCCCATGCATTTTCTATAGTGGAGTAAATTATAAAGCGAGAAGGAGGAGGAGGAGAAGAAGAAGAAGGAGGAGGAGGAGGGGGTGGGGAGGAGGGGGAGGGGGAGGAGGAGGGGAGGAGGAGGAAAGGGAGGAGGAGGAGGATAGGGAGGAAAGGGAGGAGGAGGAGGAAAGGGAGGAGGAGGAGAAGAAGAAGGAGGGGGAGGAGGGGGAGGGGGAGGAGGAGGGGGACGGGGAGGAGGAGGAAGAAAGGGAGGAGGAGAAGCCTTTTATTTAACTTGTTTGGTAGGGACCAGATCCACTCTGGCAATGTGGTATTTCTGACACAGTATATACATATCCATGACACTTCTAGAATCCTGTCACAGTCAGTTACTATTACACATTTGGCACAATATCACTCTGTAGCCTTGAAAATCTTAAATAGCATCACAAACCAATCAATTAACATGCTACCTACATAATAAATGCTCAAAGTAGTAAAATAGCCAATTCAGAACTTATATACTTATAATATCAATGTTGACATGTACCTCACTTAACAGTTTCATTAATATTTACTTAATATTTTAATTTGGAAAAGAGAAAGAAAAACAATGGTGAAAATTAAATTCTTCATTGCTTTTTCAGCTGTAGCTCTTTGTAGATGTTTACAGAAAAACTTGATAGGCTTGATTAAACAATGCTCTCCATTCCCCTGTAAAACATGCTAACTGACGCTCAGGGTATTCTGAAGAGTCATACATGTGGGATTCTCTGCTATGCCCACGCACGACTAGTCCCACCAGGTGAGTGGCACTTTACCATCAGTTCACTGGGCTTGTTCCCAAACCTGTTTATTCCAGTTCTGTTTGCTAATGTAATTACAAAATGTAACTAAATAATATGTGAACAGATGATACCATGTAAATCAATGAAATCTAAGTGGAAAAGAAAGTGATTTGTTGTTTCTATCAAAATTAAGCAGAATGTTTGAAAGAACTTCATAAAGATGAGTCATATAACAATAATCACTGAATACATATAGGTTAAATAACTGAACAGTTTCAGGGGAAATTTAGTAAAAGTCTAGCAGGATTCTGCGCAGAGATTATTACACAATGTCTTTAAATAACTACTCCAATTTAGACAGACATGGATTGGAAATCAGAGGGATTTCATTGTGGGTGTGGTTTATGCAAGAAAGATGACAGGGAAGTCCAACTAGAAAAGAAAATGTTTTGAACTAACATCAAAGATTGGCAGATAGGGCTTCCCTGGTGGCGCAGTGCTTGAGAGTCCGCCTGCTGATGCAGGGGACACAGGTTTGTGCCCCGGTCCTGGAAGATCCCACATGCTGCAGAGCGGCTAGGCCCGTGAGCCATGGCCGCTGAGCCTATGAGTCCAGAGCCTGTGCTCCGCAATGGGAAAGGCCACAACAGTGAGAGGCCCGCGTACCGCAAAAAAAAAAAAAAAAGATTGGCAAATAAAAAAAGAAAAAATATATGTATATGATAAAAATAGCTATAAATGTTAAAAAGCTGAAAGTATGTACTTATAATTTGTTAAAAGTTTTTTGATTAGCCAACTACTAGAATCAACCAAACTGGACAAGAAGACCTACTATAACTTTTTAATCACCTCATATAATAGCTCGGGTGTCCTAAATGCAGCCAAAAAAAAATGGGGGGGGACCCAAATTTTGAATATTTTCAAAATATCAAATCCAAAATGCTCACATTGCTAATCTTGCTTAAACCAAGAATCAATATTCAGAACCAGAGCATTTAGAAATTCAGTCTTGATAATATGGGAGGATTTTACCCACTTGTGAGAGCACAGAGTAGGTTTTCTACACGTGGGCTGCATCCATGAAAGGGCCAGGATTAATCTACACACTGTGTGGTAATATTTTCATCTAGATTTATGGCTCATTTTTTTGCCAGGGCCCAGTGATTCCTGTCACTAGGGTCACATGTTATCATACAGCCCTCCACAGATAGCGCTGACATACTCTGACTCTGCTCTGATCATATAATGCATGCGCATTTGGAATCATCAGAAGCAAACATCACATTTCTCTACAGCACAAAAACAGGTGAACAAAAGGACTTGATAAGCAAATTGCCTGTCTCCGTGCCTCCTTGATAGGAAAAGTCAGGAACCTACTTAAATATTTATTTTTAATTCCTCTGGCTAAGATTCTGACATGCAAAAATCCAAAATGCATAGCTTTTTGTGTCAAGTGATGTCCAAAGCAACAGGCAGCATGTTTTACATGCAGGTCATCTGTACTGCATTTTTGTAAGGCAGTTAAGAGGGTTAGTCTTCTAGAACCTAGAGTCCACATCCCCTGGGATACCTTGAAAAAAAGTCCCTTTCGAAATGCAGCAAGTTCCTAAACTTTTTCTTTCTTCCGCCCCTCACAACAACATGTAAAGAAATGTCTTTTGGTTACTGAGTCTGTGTAACAAGGGGCACTGGAGTAGAAAAGAAGAGAAATCTCATACCAAGAAGAGATTTATGTTCACATTTCTTAGAACATGCATTTCTTCCAAATAGGTCAAAATAATTTACAAAAAAAAAAAAAAAAAACAAGCTCCCTTAAGGTATCAAATGAAGAATAATACAGAGGAAATGAGAAATATACAATTTGGCTTACTCAAGGTTATAGCAAGAAAATGACACACACAAAAAAAGCAGACCTAAATTACCTTCACCTCCAAAGTAATCTTTCTACAATTTTTCACCAGGAATTAGCGTGAAATGGTCTGAAAAGAGCTGAGCGCTTTTTAAACTATTCTACATGTAGTCAGTCCTTCCTCCTAGTATCCTAGCATCCTGGCAGTTGGAATTTGGGATATTTCAGACCTTGGCTGGGTCATGCCCTCATGTATACTGAGGAAAACAGAAGTCTGAATAATTTACATTAAAAATTGCTAAGACTTATTTTTTGCATGACATTCTGAGTACTATTAAAGATGAAAACAAACAACAGGTGCTGGCCAGACAGTACGTTTTCTCTTAGAAAACCATCCAGTGCCCACATAACTAGTCTTTGTGCAGAAAAGATCCTTTCCATTTACTTAAGTTAACGAACGAAGTACAGACCTATGAATCAAATCAAGAGTTTTCTTTAGGGGCTTTCCTTCCCTGGTGGCGCAGTGGTTGAGAGTCCGCCTGCCGATGCGGGGGACACGGGTTCGTGCCCCAGTCCGGGAGGATCCCACATGCCGTGGAGCGGCTGGGCCCGTGAGCCATGGCTGCTGAGCCTGCGCGTCCAGAGCCTGTGCTCCACAACGGGAGAGGCCACAGCAGTGAGAGGCCCGCGTACCGCAAAAAAAAAAAAAAAAAAAGTTCTCTTTAATACGTTCTTTTTTTAAGTGATAATTTAAGTTTTCTTTTTATTCTAATTATAAAACAAATGCATATTCATCATAGAAAATGAAACAGAAAAAAATAAAGGAGCAAACAGAGTTCACAGGAATCCCACCGCTCAGTCAACCACCGTTAACATTTTGTTTTTCTCTAAGTTTTTATTTTCCTGTGCACTTTTAGCACATTAATATATGCATCAATTTTATAAATTTTAACAGTATTTTAAGAGGATTATTCAGTCATCTTCTGATTTTACTTTCATTGGTTTAATAAATTTAAGTCAATCCTCCCCTGTGAACATGAGTTTCTCATAAAAAAAAAAAACAGTAAGGTCATCTCTAGTAGACATTTTATAAGTCCAAATTTAAGTAAATCCTAAATATAAGAAAATCTCCCTTTTTCCATATGGGATGATCCCCTCAAAAAATGAAGCTTTAAAAAAAAACTTGACTATATTAACTTTTAGGACTGAGATTGAGACGGCTAAATGTCTAGGTATATTTCCTTCATTTAGTTTTATGTATATGTTCAAAATCATATGGAATATCAGAGTATGTTTAATTTAGAAAAGTGCTTTGTTTTTTTCTCCTCTCACATTTCATGAAGAACTCCCCAGGCACAAAAGTATCTCTACTATTACTAAAGCTACTTTTTTAGGGACACCTTCCTGAGCAAATCATCTCCCCTTGGAGGTTGTCTGAGACACAGCACTTTTTAAAAATCATGTATGACACAGTTGCCACAAGCTCCAAGTCACTGAGTAGAAGGACAGGTTTTCACACGTCTTGCAGGCACACAGTTGTGATTTCCATGGCAAAGACACTTGCAATACTGTTTCATCTGTCCTTTAAAAGTCTTGTTTAATAGAGTTGCTGTATGATCCAGCAAACCTACACCTGGGCATATATCCAGACAAAACTATAATTCGAAAAGATACATGCATCCCTATGTCCATAGCAGCACTATTCACAATAGCCAAGACATGGAAACAACCTAATGTCCACTGACTGATGAATGGATAAAGAAAATGTGATATATATATATATATATATATATATATATATATATACAATGGAATACTACTCAGACATAAAAAAAGAATGAAATAATGCCATTTGCAGCAACATGGATGGACTTAGATGATCATACTAAGTGAAGTAAGTCAGAAGGAGAAAGACAAATACCATATGATATCACTTACATGTGGAATCTAAAATATAACACATATGAACTTATCTACAAAACAGAGACAGACTCACAGACATAGAGAACAGACTTGTGGTTGCCAAGGCAGGCAGTGGGGAAGGATGGATTGGGAGTTTGGGATTAGCAGATGCAAACTATTATATATAAAATGGATAAACAACAAGGTCCTACTGTGTAGTACAGGGAACTATATTTAATGTCCTGTGATAAACCATAACGTAAAAGAATATGAAAAAAAAGTATATATGTGTATAACTGAATCACTTCACTGTACAGCAGAAATTAATGCAACATTGTAAATCAACTATACTTAAAAAAAATAATTTTTAAAAGGGATTAAAAAAAAAGGCTTGTTTACAATAATATCCACCACTTGTAACTGAGAGGTCATACCTAAATTATTAAATTTGTGTTAAATTTCTCTCTCTCTTTTTTTAATCTGACTGCATCTTCAGCAAGCATTCATGAAAGCCGTTTTGATGTTCAAAGTAATTGGGACATTGATCTATAATAGGAGAGCCTTTTAACAAACTTGAATATATATAATGACTTCTCTTTTGGGGAATAATATTTTGGGGGAAAAATCCTAATATTTAGGGGCAGACATAGTGACAAGAACACATCAATAGCCAACAGTAATTTTTCTTGCAGCATGTTTTTGTTTGTGTTTTGTTTCCCTGGTTACTGTGATTCTAAGACTGAAAAGAGCACTACGACAACCACATTTGGGGGTAAATGAATTTGTACACTAACCTCTTGTACAGGGCTGTCCAAGAGAACTTTCTGCAATGATGGAAATTTTCTTATCTGTACTGTCCAACGTGGTAGCCAATAACCACATGTGGCTATTGAGCACTTGTCACATGGCTAATGTGACTGAGGAAATGAACTTTAGTTTTAAATTTAAATAGCCACAGTGAGCTATATATCCCGTTTGACAGTGCAGCTCTAGAGGGAAAGGGATGTGTCAGTCCTTCTGACAGCTCCCCGCTTCCCAGTGTTCAGCAGAGTGAGTGGAACATTGTTTTTTGTTTTGTTTTGTTTTGCATTTTTATGTAAGTAATAATAATTTGTTAGATGAATCCTAAGAAGAAAGGCCTCTTTTCCTTATTAAGGACATCATGGAATCCCTGAAAGGAGCAGAACAACCCACTCTCACTGCAAAGCAGCCACTAAAAGAAAGACAAATTCCACAATCCAAACTTTATATTTCCTATGGCACCTTCTTTGCAACCCTTGGGCAAACCTACAAAACATTAGAGAGGCAATTATTTTATTTTTAAACTGTCTAAGATTCTATGGGAATGGTTAATCATTCATTCAGAGGAAGAAATATAAACTGGACATGTAAGATTTTATAATCCCATTTGCTACAAGAAGCCTGGCAGAAGATGCATTAATTAACAAAACACAGTCACCATTTTATTTTTCAATTATTTGTTAAAACTGGGAAGAAAATTCTCTCTCAGACTTGCAGAGGAAAGACAGCTAACAAGCTATACAGTAAATTAAAATACAAAATTCTGATGCCACATAAAATTCCGAACAAATCTAAGGGCATACTGGCATCCCAGAATCTCTGTAACAAAAGAAGTATATTTGTATTCACACAACATTAACAACTGAAATAAAATTCAACCATCTCACTCACAGAAGATTTTTGATTTTATTAATATCCTTACAGATTTCACCTGTCCATAAGCATTGATTAGAGGAAAAAAAAAACAGCACTGTGTCTGATCAGGCTTCTGATTCTAATATTAACTGAAGGGAGAAGCACAAGCAAAAATCGAGCTACAATACATTATTCTGAAATGCTGCCACAGGAAAAAAGACACAGCACTGATTCCATCCACTTCCATTTTCTTTGCAACAAATCTGTCATTTAAGACTAAGATGTTAAGATATGACTTATCCTTGCTGAAGCCACCTTCTTATAAATGCAGATCTCCCAACAGGCTTCATAGCCCTGATCTCTTCCTATACGTTGTTCCTGATTCAAGCAGATAATTTTGCTCTCTCTAATCCACTGGAACTGAATAAGTTCTTGGCACTTCAAAAAGAATCATGGGAACAAAAATTCTCTTGCCAGAAAAGTACAGGTAAGGCTTTACTCTATTGATGGGTAAGTGGTCCTTATTTTGCCACAGAGCATGATAGAGCAGTAAGAGAGAGATCAGAGCAGATGTATGGTTCAGGGGGCCTTAATGATAATCTGTGCGAGTTATATAGAGACAGATTCAGGACACAGAACATTACACTTACGGTTGCTGTTGTGAACTGAATGTATCCCCATAAAATTCATATGTTGAAGCCCTAATCCCCCCCCCATAGGATGATATTTAGAAATGAGACCTGTGGGAGGTAACTAGGGTTAGATGAGGTCAGAGGTTGGGGCTCTCATGATGGAATTTGTGCCTTTATAAGAAGAGTCACCAGAGAGCTTGCTTTTCCTCTCTGTGCACAAAGAGGTCATGTGAGCACACAGCAAGATGGCACACACCCACAGCACTAAGCAGGGCATGAGTGTGATGAACTACCTGGGGCTGGGAAAAAACTACCTGAAATGTTAGAGGTAATGTTGAGCAACATACACCAAGCTGGGAATAGTGCCTGTTCCCACCAGGCAGCCAAGAGAAAAGGTCTCAGAGTGAAATCTACCTTGCTGGCACCTTGCTCTTGGACTTCTCAGACTCCAGAACTGTGAGAAATAAATTCCTGTTGTTAAAGCCACCCAGCCTATGGTATTTTGTTTCAGCAGCCCAAGGGGACTAACGCAGCTGCACCCTCAACTTGGATTTAAAGTTGGTCTCCCTGATCCCTATATCCCCACATCTGAAGGAAGAGTCAGGAGCGTCCACAGTGAATACCTAACGCCACCACAACACAGCTATTAAAGAAGTTAGCAGTAATTACTGACTATTTAACCTATATTTAAAACTAATGAAGACTTCTGCTTTCTGCCAATACGGAGTCATGGGAACCAGATCTACCCTCTCATCTGAAACAACAACAACAAAATGAGTTAAAAAAACAATGTTTTTCAAGACATTGGACATGAGACAACAAAGCACAGTGGTTCCTGAGAGACAGGAAACAAATGAGGTGAGCCTTACTACTGGCTCAAGCTTACTTTCCAGGATGCAGCCTAGGGAGAGGAAACTGAGGTGAAGCCCAGAGAGACCAAGGCAGCCAGAGTGTGCAGGACAAAGTACTGAGGAGAAGCCACACAGACACAGAACCCCAGAGAACTGTAGAGGTTACCTCTCAAGTACTCAGCAGAGCGCTCATCAGGGCTTGAGTGTGATGAACTACCTGGGTTGGGGAAAAAACTATCTGAAATGTTAGAGAAAATGGTAAGCAACACACATCAGGCTGGGAATAGTGCCTGTTCCCACTGGACAGAAGAAAAACCTCATAGTTTCCAGGCTATATAGAGTACTTAGAAAGGTATTGCCTCAGTAGTGGGAATAACTGGTCCTAGACTAAACACTGCTCCAGTTCCACCAAACAAATCTTAAAGGCAGAACCAATAGGATCAAACTATTTCCAAGTAACATAACTAACTGCATACCAAAACAAAACTCAAGAGTACGCACAAAAATATCCAGCACCAAACAAGAAAAATCACAATGTCTAGCATCTAATCAAAGATTAGCAGGCATGCAAAGAAGCAGGAAAATAAGACCCATATTGAGAAGAAAAATCAATCAATCAATCAAAACTGACCCAGACTGACACAAATGATAGTATTAGCAGGCAAAGACATTAAAAGACTTAATATAACTGCACTAGGTGTGTTTAAAATAGAGACATAGATGATTTTTTTTAAAGCTCAAATAGGGAATTCCCTGGCAGTCCAGTAACTAGGACTCCACACTTCCAATGCCAAGGCCCAGGTCCAATCCCTGGTCGGGGAACTAAGATCCCACAAGGTGCATAGCACAGCCAAAATAAATAAATAAAATAAAATCTCAGATAGAACTTCTAGAGATAGTCTTCAACACATGAAATGAAAAATACACTGGAATTAACAGCTAATTAGACATTTCAGAAGAAAAAAAAATTAGTTTTGAAGATATAACAGTAGAACCTACCCAAAATGAAACACTGAGACAAAATTTAAAAAAAGAAATCAAACAAAATAAAACAAAACAAAAATAATCATTAAGCTGTGGGACAACCACAGATGTAAGAAGTTCAATGAACTTCAAGCACAGAAACATGATGAAAATTACACCCAATGGTGCCACTATAAAATTGCTCAAAACCAGTGATAAAAAGAAAACCTTAATAGGGCCCAAAGAAAATGACATGCTATTTATATAAAAAGGAAGATAAAGATAACATCAGATTTATCATTAGGATTATGCAATCAAAAATAGAGTAGAACAACATCTTTAAAGCATTTAAAGAAAAAAATCTGTCAACCTAGAATTAAATATCCAGTGACATTCTCTTCCATAAACAAAAAAAGGCTTAAGTTATACAAAAGTTGAAAGAATTAATCATCAATAGATCCGCATTACAAGAAATGTTAAGGAAACTTGATAAGGCAAAAGGAAGATGATATCAGGTGGAAATATGAGTATAATATTTCTATGCAAAGAGGAAAGAAAGTATACCAAAAATGATAACTCCATGGATAAATGTATAAGAATGTTCTATTAGTATTTAAAAGATATCTTTAAATATTTATTTATTTTTAAAGCCAATTAACAGACTGTTTAAAAAAAATAATAATAATGTGCTGTTATAATAATAATGTGAAGTTTATAGTATATGTAGAAGTAAAATGTATGACAAAAGTAGCACATAAGCTGGGAAAGAAAATTAGAAGTATAGGATTTAAGGTTCTTATACTACACGTGAAGTGGTATTATATCACTTGCAGATAGAATTTAACAAGTTAAAGATATATACTATAAACCCTAAAACAACAACAAATGTTTTTAAAAGCAATTACAGCTAATAAACCAACAAAGGAGATAAATTGGCATCATGAAAAGTACTCACTTAACACAAAAGAAGGCCAAAAAAGAAGAAAATACAGATGCGACAAATAAAAAACAAACAGCAAGATGAATTAACCTATGTCAATAATCACATTAAAAGTAAATGGTCTAAATATGCCTAATTAAAAGGCAGAGATTGTCAGACTGCATGTTTTTTTTTTTTTTTTTTTTTTGCGGTATGTGGGCCTCTCACTGCCGTGGCCTCTCCCGTTGCGGAGCACAGGCTCCGGACGCGCAGGCCCAGCGGCCATGGCTCACGGGCCCAGCCGCTCCGCGGCATGTGGGATCCTCCCAGACCGGGGCACGAACCCGCGTCCCCTGCATCGGCAGGCGGACTCTCAACCACTGCGCCACCAGGGAGGCCCAACTGCATGTTTTTTAAAAAGCAAGCCTCAACTATATACTTACTACAAGAAAAACACTTTAAATACAAAGACACAAATAGGTTAAAAGTAAAAAGATGAAAAAAGACTTCTCGTATCAACACCAAAAGCTAGTATAAATGCTTCACTTAAGCACTATACTTCTAGTGTGTGATATACCTCAAGTGTAATACTCTATCAAATAATTCACATAATATTGGTTAAGAGAAGTATGAAAATGGCTCTTTTGAATTTATTTTCATATCATTTACAAAATCATCTGGGAAGGTAAAATTCATTGTAACAAATATCCTTTAAAGAATCATATAATATATTCTCTCCACATAATTCAGTGCCAGGAAAATGTCTGCATTCCATGTGAATTCATATGCTTTCTTAAATCATGTAAGTACTACAGGAGCCAGTTTTCCCTTTATGTCTTGGCTAACAATCAGAAAGCCAAAGCTCAATTTAGTGCCAAAGTCTAAAAATAAATCCACCCCAGGCACTTAGGAGGATACTCACTCTCTCCTTCTAACTGGTTGTTGACCTCTCCTAAAATCACTTTACTTTCACTGTAATACTAGAAACTACTTTGAATTCTTTTTTTTAAGAGTCATGTTTTATAACAGAAAGAATATCAGGAATGAGACATGAGTATTTGCTCCACCACTTATAACATGTGTGACGTAAATCACAAAGAGGTTGTATAACAGCTCTGAAGTTTCATTTTGCTCCATAAAGTGAGAATAACAGTGGCCACTTTGCCTCTCTCTTAAGAATTTTAATAACTGCACTGTTGGTGGGAATGTAAATTGATACAGCCACTATGGAGAACCTCCACTATGGAGGTTCCTTAAAAAACTAAAAATAGAATTACCCTATGACCCAGCAATCCCACTACTGGGCATATACCTAGAGAAAAACATAATTCAAAAAGACACATGCACCCCAATGTTCATTGCAGCACTATTTATAATAGCCAGGTCATGGAAGCAACCTAAATGCCCATCACCAGACGAATGGATAAAGAAGATATGGTACATATATACAATGGAATATTACTCAGCCATAAAAAAAGGAATGAAATCGGGTCATTTGTAGAGACATGGATGGACCTAGAGAGTGTCATACAGAGTGAAGTGAGTCAGAAAGAGAAAAATATTGTATATTAACACATATATGTGGAATCTAGAAAAATGGTACAGATGAACCAGTTTGCAAGGCAGAAATAGAGACACAGATGTAGAAAACAAACGTATGGACAGCAAGGGAGGAAAGCAGGGTTGTGGGGGTGTTGGTGGGATGAATTGGGAGATTGTAATTGACATGTATACACTGATGTGTATAAAACAGATAACTAATGAGAACCTGCTATATAAAAAAAATTAAATTAAAGAATTTTAATAAAATGTGAAAGTCTACAAATTGAAAAACACAAAGCTAAGTTAATACTAAATGAAGCTAAGGATTAACAAAATTGATGTGGTTATATTTTTAAAACTGAATTCTCATCTTATGATGTAGTCATTTCCAGGTTAACTCTTTTTCCCCTGTTATCAATATTAAATCAATTCAAAGCTAGATGAACCCACAGCAGCCTAGAGTATGTTCTGAGAAGCAATAAAATGACCAGCCACAGTCATATTTCAGAACTCTGAATCCAGAAACAAGAACAAGGAAAACAGTGGCACTCTCAGGTGGGCATGGAGGAAAGAAGGCATAACCCAAACCAGGACTGGATCTGCAGAAGTACTAAAGATGGGCCCCCCAAAGACTTGTGAATTCAGGTATGCACTTGTTACTCCTTTGATTGTCAATTAACATTTCTGCATAAGAGGAAAGAAAGGGAACAAGGGTACAGGACATAAATTGTTCTGATATTTTATCAAATGCAGAATTGCCCTTAAGCAAACCTACTCCAGTACTAGGCATTCTGCTCTAAGCAGTGAGAATTCTCCCTCTGGCCTCAGGCAGAGCCTTAGTTGTGAGGTTCACCTGTATTTTAGCATTCCAGGTGGTCAAAGATAACTGCAGCCTAGCTTTTATAGGACTGAAATAACTACAAGTCTTTTCTAGTAGATGTGTAGAGCAATGAGTTAAACAAGAAAAAAGGATTCAGATGGTACACAGGTGGCTCATCAAAAATATGGTGAGTCAAGGGCTTCCCTGGTGGTTCAGTGGTTGGGAGTCCGCCTGCCGATGCGGGGGACGCGGGTTCGTGCCCCGGTCTGGGAAGATCCCACATGCCGCGGAGTGGCTGGGCCCATGGGCCGTGGCCGCTGGGCCTGCGCGTCCGGAGCCTGTGCTCCACAGCGGGAGAGGCCACAACAGTGAGAGGCCTGCGTACCGCAAAAAAAAGAAAAAAAAAATATGGTGAGTCAAGAAAGAAAAGGGGAATTCTCAGAAGAAAATTGGAGGCACAGCTAAATAGCTATACCACAAACATATTTCATAAAATAGATCTGCAGTTCTTATATGCTGGTGAGTATCAGAATCACTTATGGAAATTAAAAATGCAGATGCCAAACTTTATCTACCAGAGGCAATACCAGTGTGTGTCTGATGTTGAGAACCTCTAATGTTAATTAATTTCATTAGGAACCAGGATTTGAGGCATAAACAAGTAAATGAAAATACAAATGTGTGATTTAGAGGGCAGCATGCATAAGCCACTTCAAGCCCTGTGGCACTGTCCAGGGAGAAACTGGAAATGGCCACAAGGCTGGCAGGTGAAAAAAAATGTGTGATTTAAGTAAGTGTGTGATTTTAAGTAAAAACTGTGTAGTCCTGAATTGGAAGAGTCAAGATGTAGTCATTATGCATTTTATCTTTAAGACAACAACAACGATGCATTTCCTAGCTCTGTACACTAAAAAGATCTAAAAACAATGATTTACTAGAAAGCAATAAGTGTCCCCTAGTGACCAGATTATGGTTTCTAAATAACGTTTCCCACTAAAAGGAACAAGCTCCTAGGAGAAATAGCTGATTCCAGGTGTAAGGGGTGGGGGGAACCAACAAACCTTATAAGATAAACCTGGAATATCTCATCATATCAGGAAAAATGATGTTAACAAAGATTACCATGGAGTCATGTTAAAAGGTCTCAGGAACCAACATGAAGAGGTTCCCATGGCAAAAACAGGATAAGTTGAGCATCAATAGAATAATTATTGTAATAGATTAAAGTATGTTTCAAGCTATTAGTTCAAAATAATACTAAAAACAAAACAAAGCCCCCACAATTATCTCTTTTTTTTTTTTTTTTTTGCGGTACGCGGGCCTGTCACTGCTGTGGCCTCTCCCGTTGCAGAGCACAGCCTCCGGACACGCAGGCTCAGCGGCCATGGCTCACAGGCCCAGCCGCTCCACGGCATGTGGGATCTTCCCGGACCGGGGCACGAACCCGTGTCCCCTGCATCAGCAGGCGGACTCTCAACCACTGCGCCACCAGGGAAGCCCAGGGAAGCCCAGGGAAGCCCCCCACGATTATCTTTAAAGGATACTGAAGAACCAACTAATTATTTGGAAAATTACTAAATAAAGGTAAAGAATCAATCATTTATCTTGTCCTTCCTACATGTACTGTACCTTAAGGTAAATGATATGGGGAAGTTTCTCTTTGTGAAGAAGGAATAATAGAATAAGATTATCACCATCTTGCAGCCCCTATTGAAAGAATCTAAGCAATGATCTTCGAATGGTTACTAACGTCACACATACCCCAAAAGGTACATATATTATGTGCCTGCCTACGGATTATTCTTGCACTTCATATACCCACCCCCTCAAAAAAAGAAAAAGAATATCAAACCCAAATCAGATATACTTCTACCTTGATTTATGGGAAATTAAGAAATAAATATGCTAAACAAATCATGAGGATATAATAAGCAAAATCTGATTGGGGGAAACTACAGATCAAACAGTCTAGTTTCTTCAACAAATAAACTTCAAGGGGGAAAAAAGAAAGATGAGGGAGAAGCTATAGGTTAAAAGATACTTGACATTAAATGATTCAGGGGGGTGAAAGGGCATTAATGGGTGAGATTATAAATGAAATAATGTTGGCCGTGAGTTAATAACTGTTGAAATGATGGGAACATGGGGGTCCAATACACTATTCCCTCTGCTTTTGTACGTTTGACATTTTTCACAGTAAGGAGTTTAAAAATGTCAAAAGCAAAAAACAAACAAAAGATACAAAACTATGGCATTAAAGTTCAAATCTGGGTTATCTTTGAGCACGAGAAAAGAGCAGTAATTCTGAGAGGGCATGAAGGGAGACTTCTGGAGTACTGGATAAAGTCTAATTCTTGAGCTGAGTAAACTCAGGTGCTTATTTTGTAGTATTACTGAACATTTATATTTTGTGCTACTACTGAACATTTATATTTTGTGCAACTTTCTGGTGTTATACTTCAACCAAAATTAGTTAACATCAGTACGCAGAAGGGACTTCCCTGGTGGTCCAGTGGTTAAGAATGCACCTTCCGATGCAGGGGATGAGGGTTTGATCCCTGGTCAGGGAACTAAGATCCACGTGCCGTGGGGCAACTAAGCATGCACACCACAATGAAAGATCCTGGTGCTGCAACTAAGACCCGACGCAGCCAAAAATTAATTTATTAATTAATTTTTAAAAATTAGTATGCAGAAATCTAGACTATTATTCATCAATATAATCACAGGAAATGCATTCGATAAGATGGAAGTATTTAATACTTTGTAATGCATAATACTTCCATAGTGTTTAAGAAGTTTATGGACATTGATCAAAAGGAAAAGACAACGTGTTGTGAATGTTGTATTATAGCCCTTAATCTCATGAGAACTAATCATAAGACACAGACCCAACAGAATCAGGACATATTAAATACAAGGAATACACTAATAATAATAATAGCAAATACCTATAAAGTATCTACCATGTGTTAGTTGAGTTAAAAGATGGTTATAAATTCTCTTAACTATTCTTTCAGATAAGGTATAAATACTCAACTTTCACTTGTAATGCTAAATTCATTTTTGCTGATATACTAGCCAGTCTACATTTATTTACTGGTATATTGTACAAAGATGAAATTACTGTACTGTACAAAGATGAAAGTATAGCAAATAAACATGTAACTTATTTTGAAAAAGCCAGAGTGAGTTGAAGGTCATGTTGCTAAATGGTTACAAGCAAGGTCTTTGGTGTCAATCAGTCTTAGACAGGAATCCTCACTCACCTACAAGTTGTGTGACATCAAGCAAGTACTTAATCTTTTTGTACCTTCGTTTCCACATTTGTAAATGGAGTGGTATTATCACTTCTAGTTACTATAGGATTAAATGTGATAGAACTCTTAGCTCAGTGCCTGGCATACAGCATCTGATCATTAAACGGTAATTATCATATATTTATTACTGTTGTAATTATAAAAGGATATCCCTCTGCAATATCTCCCCCTTGGTAGTTTCAAAATATTCATTTCAAAGAAATATGATGAAGAAAATTACAAATATAGGCTCTGCCAGAAAAAAAGAACGTTTTATTTTAAATAAGATGGAGAAAACACACAAAAAAAAATAAAGGGGGAAATGACAAAGCACATGTAAATGGTTAAAAATTTAAAAGCAAGATACCAGAAAAGCTAAAATCAAAACATAATCACTGGTGTCAAGCTGAAAAAATAAAAATGCAAAGCAGATTTAGAAGAAATTATTCCATAGTCATAACCCACGGGTCGAGAGAATCAGGTCTTGTGGTATAAAACCCATGGGAACCCCACCTAAACCTGAGAGCCATGAAAAGTACATTAGCTCTTGTTTGAAGCAGGTACCACTTACCTGCGTATGAAGACATAATGCCCGTCACTGGGGATCCGTCAGGTAATTCCCGAGGAAACTGGTGGTCCTGGTCTCTCTCTCAGGCTCCACAGCCTCTCAGAGCCCAAAGGACTTTTAAGGTACTTAAATATGTGGTATGTTTTGACAACAGCGTGTTTTATAAGTCATTTGTCATCAGCAAACTTTAGACAAGGTTAATGAAAGTTCTGTCACTTTAATGTCTAGCTGGCTTTAAATTACAAATGTCATGCGCCACGACTAAAGAAAGGGCACTGCAATAATACCATAAACCATCATCTCCAGGGACATACAGGTAATTGCATAGCTCATTAAAAAACTGTTTTAATTATTAATTGACCGTGTCAGAGTTGTCCTTTGAAGTCAATTTTAATTTTTTTTTCCTTGCAAGCATTATGATTTCAAGCTGACCTACAGAACTTTGTGTACCACCTAAAAAACTGCCAACAGTGGTTACCAAGAAAGCTCTCCAGTACTTGGAGTTACTTTCAAGTCATTTGCAAATAATTTGCTTATTGTGGGGAAGGAAATGGCAGAACCTTTTTGAAGAAGTCAGCTGTGTTCTAATCACCTTATAGATACCACAGAACAGAAAAGAGAAATAAATTTTTAAAATGCCAGGAGTTGGAGCAAGCATTCATCTTTTTGTTAAATTTTCTTCCATGATGATGTGAAACAAGGACTAAAAGTTTTTGCCGGAAACCACAGGGCTATCTGATCAGGAAGGGCTTAGCTAAACTTACAAAGGAGAGAGCTAGTTAAATGTTTTATTTAATAAATAATTCTAGAAATAGGCTGGTTACAATTACCAAAGCTGAACAGTCATCATTTACAAATGTCAATCGTCATAATTTATATACTTAAAGCTATCTTTAAGTTCCACTAACCAAGAGAGAGAACTAGTAGACTCACTTTTTTATTTCTCAGTGAAACTAGAAGGTATCTTACAGAAAGACAAGAGTATGTCCACTCTTGCAAAAGATGCCAGTGGCAAGCTTAAATGGCTAATTCTATATTTATAAAGAGACAAGCATCCATAATGTCAAATGACAGAGTTCTCACTGATTTATTAGCAAACTGAACTTTCACTATAAAAGAAAAAAATTTCTCAAAATCTGGATCTTATAAATTAATCCACTCCTTCTTGAATACCATTTTAAAAAGACAATGTCAAACTTAAGTTTGAACGATTCGTTGTCTCGTAAAAATCTGAGGCGAATATGTCTGGTAGCAAGTTTCCAGAACAAGAACTCTCTTCCAACACAGCCTAAAAACCTACTGTCATGGGTATTAGACAAGGTACAGTCATGCAGCCAAGATCAGACTATTTCCATCAACACAAACACTGACAGCAAGTTTGTCCACCAAGTTTGCAGTGCCAACAACTTACAACTCAAACCTGGGATCAATTTATGAGCTCCACTATTGTTAATGACCACGCAGGGCAAGGAACACCAGAAAAATGACAGCGTCCTCAGGACTAACATATCATCTCCCAGAATGTGAAAATGAGATAAGTCAATTCTGCTGTATGGTCTGCACCTTGAGAATTAAACAACAACGACCAACTGATAACAGAAATTACTCTCATTGGAGGCTCAACACCTGATTCTCCTTTGCCCCATCAGGCGGAGACGGGCAGATAACAGAATGACAGGAAAAAGTCAGTCCACCCACATTTCCTGCATTGTGGAAAAGTGAACAAGCAGAGACACACAGCAAATCACCTAAGAGAAGTAACTCAATAAATATATAAATAATAAAATAAAAATAAAATAATGCCATTTGCAGCAACATGAATGGACCTGGAGATTATCATACTAAGTGAAGTAAGTCAGACAGAGAAAGACAAATATCATATGATGACGCTTATAGGTAGAATCTAAAAAAAAAATGATACAAATGAACTTATTTACAAAACAGAAACAGACTTACAGACTTAGAGAACAAATTTATGGTTACCAGGGGGAAGGGTGGTAGGGAGGGATAGATTGGGAGTTTGGGACTGACATGCACACACTCCTATATTTAAAATAGATAACCAACAACGACCTACTGTATAGCACAGGGAACCCTGCTCGGTATTCTGTAATAACCTAAATGGGTAAGAATTTGAAAAATAATAGACACATGTATATGTATGATGGATAGATATATAGATAGATAGGGTAAGAAGCAGGACTGCACAGTACAGGGGGCCAGCATACTAAGGCTCGGGAACCAAATCCAGCCCGCTGTCTGTTTTTTGGGGTTTTTTTTTGCGGTACGTGGGCCTGTCACTGTTGTGGCCTCTCCCATTCTGAAGCACAGGCTCCGGCCACACAGGCTCAGCGGCCATAGCTCACGGGCCTAGCCGCTCCGCGGCATGTGGAATCTTCCCGGACCGGGGCACGAACCCGTGTCCCCTGCATCGGCAGGCGGACTCTCAACCACTGCGCCACCAGGGAAGGCCATGCTGTCTGTTTTTGCAGAGCCTATAACCTAAGAATAGTTGTTACATTTTTAATTGGTTGAAAAAAAAATTTTAGGAATAATACTAAAATCACAACTCATGAAAATTATATGAAATTCGTATTTCAATATCCATAAATAAAGTTTTATTGGAACATATACATGCTCATTGGTTTACATATTGTCTGCGGCAGCTTTCACACTAGAGCCAGAGGGCTGAGTGGTTGTGAAAGACAGCACATGGCCCCAGAAGCCTAACATATACTACCTTGCCCTTGACAGAGAAAGTTTGCCAACCTCTGCTATAATGAAGTGGGACCTAAAATCCTCACCTTGGATGGCATATCAAGTGAGCTGGCCCCGTCTCCATTCCTTCAAGCAATCCTGATATTTAATAATTTAAAGACTTCCCCCTCAAAGAGGAGATTTTACAATAAATGATAAATATATCTAGCTGGAGGGTGCAGCATGAGTGTTTCCAAACTGCTGATCAAGTTCTATCTCTAGTATATACATGTAAGTAGAATACAATGTACAATATTTTAATTAAATTGAAAAATGGCTGCACAAGCTCTGTTTCTATTAGCCAGGTCTTATTTGATTTAGCAACAGTAATGAATGCTGAATCAGGTCAGGGTTGTTAAGCTTGTCTGGCTTTGCCAGTCTACTGAAATTAGGATAATAAAACCAAAGACGTGTAATATGGTAGACATTTAAAAAGAAAACTCGTTTATCTTCAATTAAAATATCCACTATATGACAATAAACTTATTACTCCTCCCTACAGAAAGGTTAGGTTGAAGAAAACAGCACATTATAAAGAATTCAGTCCAGCATGGGGACCATCGAATTACATTTTAGAACATCAAAAATAGCCTAGTTTTCTTGTGATACCAACATTTCACAGGTTTGCGGGGGGAAAAAAACAACAGGCAAAACACAGAAGCTCAAAATATTCTCTAACTGACAAAACGCTGCACTAGATTTTTGGCTTCAATAAAGCTAAAATTCTCGACATGAAATAAGGAAGGAACGGTGATCCAGTTTCTTGAAATGAGCAAAATACTACATGGGCATGTTAAATTATTTGCTTGTTTGAGTCATTGGGGGAACTACATGGTCACCACCTCTGATTCACTTTACCTTTTGAGACTAAAATGAAATTATGGCTTATTTCATTTTCCAGATTTTATGCATTTATTGACATAAACACACAGAACATAAACTCCATACTGAAACTACATCAATCATCTTGGTATGTTATAAAATATAGTATCTTTAATAATATTTGTTTTAGGCCCCAATTAATTTTATGAGGGAATAATAAAACAGCAACCTCTTCCTCTGCCTACACTATAGACTGTATAATAAAATCAACAGATATAAGGCCAAATCAATGGAGTGAAAACAACCTATTTGAAGTTGGCTATGAAGATGCACTAATTCCAACTCTCAAAAGACAATTGACTCCTAGGACCCAGTAGCTCCATCCCACTCAAAACCAGAGCAGCCAGAATCTATAGTCAGAAAGGAAGATATGCAGTTCCTCTATTTCCCCAAATTTAGAAGACATAAAATGAATATGGTAAATAAGCTAGACAGGAAGTCAAAAAGGGTACAATCTGGGGGAAAAAAAGGAGTATAAAATACTCTGTTAGCTGCTGAAGAAAAGTTCCACAAAACTGCACTTACACAAGCTGTGATGTCCAACTCAAGCAATTCACACCCCTCATGTGCCAGTCGTGATTATTCTCTTAAAAGCACTACTGTGTGTTACCTTCAAAATATTAAACGGACCATCAATGTAAATGATCCCATTAAACAATCTCTAGGTATGCCATCCAGCTGAATGAAAAGGAAACCCTAACGATGATCTGAAATGGGAACCAAATTATTTAAAGGGAAATAAATATACAACATTTTCTGAATTTATCAAAAGGCAAATAGTAATTTTAAAACTCTTTTTTCTATTCTCTACCACCAAAATTAATAAATTGAATAAGCAAGCATTAAGCTAACTTGCAAGTTGTAAGTCCTAGGAAATTAGTCTTAAAAGACTATGGTTGCCTAAGCCCTCTTTCATTTTTCACTGACAGTTACAGAACAGAGAGTGAGACTCCATAACTGGGGGTAACCAAGCAAAGGTTAGATGATCATGTGTGTGTGCTGAAAAGGGGATTCAAACATTCATTTTGAATAAGGATGGTGAATTGGATCAGATCATCTCCAAGCTTTATCTCCAAAGTATAACATGACTGAAGCCACATAAAATGAAAAACAACTACAGAGATAGCATTAACTTAAATAAGGATCTTAATATTTGTTTTCAACTCTTAATTAGTGATACTTTTAAAAAATAAAAAATGAGCAGATTCCTCTCAGAAGTGCTGAGAGGCTCCCTTTCACACAAAACCTAAAAGGAATGTGATAACAACTTTCAAGATCATGCAAAATGCTATTCCAGGGGAAAATCACAAACTATAAATACCACTCAGAGGAAAGTATCTTTTGACCACAGAGGAGTAACAGTGGGTAAAGCCAACCATTATATGAATACATAAGGTTAATTCATTAACCTTATTAGCCAACAGGGAGTCAGCAACATGTAGCAAAAACAGCACAGACTTTGGTCCAAAGGCCTTGGGTTCACATCTCAGTTCTAATTTTTATTAAGCTATTTAACCTTAGGAATGTCACTTAACCTTTTGGAGCCTCAGGTTTCTTATCTGTAAAATGGGAACACCTTCTTTATTGGGGTTGTTAACAGGATTAAATGAGAAAACATATACAAACTATTGAAAACAGTACTTGACACAGTAAGTACATCATAAATCAATTGCCACCCCCAATAAATAAATGCTCACTAAATGTGCGAATGTGTCAGGCTAAGACACTGTTTCTCAAGTATGATACATGAAATAATTTTAAATGGTACCTAAAACCTTAAAAGTTTATTATTTGAGATTTTAATTTAAACATGTATTAAAAGAAAATAGAGCCCCCCAAAAACCTGTAATTTCATGCCAAATACTGATTTGGATGAGGTTGAGTAAAAAAGATTAATCACCCTAAAGGGAAATATTATGTAAAGAATAATATTGGCAATATAAAGATAAGGCAAAAATCACACAGGAAAGAAACACTATGTTATATATATATACACATATATACATATATATGTATACACACACACATACATTAGAGTGTTTCTGTCATCAAGGAGTTTACAATCTAAGGACTGTGTGGAGATCACAAGTGAGCAAACAAATGAAATACCACATATATTCCAAGTTCAGAGTCATATTCAAGAAGAATGGTGTTAGAAGTCCCCCTCTTCTTGGCTCTTCTAACATGTATCACATATAAAAGCTCTTTAAAAATAAATGAGTTTAACAATCATCATGCTGAGTTGTAACATAAGCTGATTTGGAAGTCCTTGTATGTTAGGGATTTGTATGTTAAATCTTCTCTTTGAATTATCCAGGAAATCATTCTTGCCTCACCTTTATTTTCTTTATGGGAAGCTAAGAAAACAAAGGGTTCTGCTGGTTCAACAGCCAAATCACTCAAGACACTTGGAGCAAAACAAGGAACAATCTACTAAAACTGTAAGATCCAAGAATGCGAAACGGTTTTAGATTTCAGCAAGTCTCATCCTTAGAGACCCTACAAGCCACAAGAATAAGCTGAATTTGCATTTGAAAATTGAGTAAAACAAACAAAGTGTCCTTGTCAAGGAAAATGAATAGCAAAATAAGAAAGAAAAAGAAAAGCACTTTGTATGTATCCCCAAGGAAAACCAGACTCCTTAAAAGCACTCACAACAGGTAGGACCTTCTTGAAATGCTTATGTATCTTAAAACAAAAACAAATGTCCCCTTATCATCTCATCATTCATGCAATATATTAACTTGTGCTCTTTAATCTCTCTTGAAGTTGTCTTTCTTCATGATTCCTTTACAACATTTTAATAGTAAACCTCCATCATGTCAAAATTTATCTACACACAGTATTAGTTTAAAAAAAAATTTTTTGATAAAAAAATAAAAAGCTACATACAGGCAACCAAAGCCATACTGACAGGGGTTTAATGACCAGGGAGCATATAGTTCTATAGCAGAGATACACAAAAGGGGAACATTATGTGCAAAAGGAAACATATAAAACAGAATAAGTAAAAAGATAACTAGCAGTGACATTCTCTGAAATACAAGATATGCTTCTATACTTCGGACCATACAAGGTGAGAGCATGTTAATAGCTTATTAGGATCCTGTGTTAGCTAATAGGCAAGAAGAATAAAGCTTCACCATATCACAAAATCACTCTGTCATATTGACATTCATTCCAAATGTCGCTAGTGCATTGATTTTCTTAGAAGCTTCATGATTCAGCTGCCTCTGAACCACAGTTAGAGCAATGCCCACCTGCATCACTAGCTAAATACAGCTTTAGAAGAGAAATGGATAGAAGTGGCAAAATTAATAAATTATCATTTTTCTTCACAACTTGCTTAGGAAATATGCATGGAGCAAAAAAAAATCTGTAAAAATAGGCTTGGCATTTCTAAAAGAGTTTCTTAGACAGAAAGTTTTGAAATATATTTTTTTAAATCCTCTGTTTTCTTTAAAAGCAATAATTTAGTCCAAACAGCTGATCTTTATTCTGGTTCTTCTGTTTTCTGCTTTTTTCATGAGTCATCCTTAAACACCTTTCATACCAAGAACCAACAGCAAGGAACTGGGGAAAAAAAAAAAAAAAAGGAAGAAGCTCAGTAGATCCCAAAGAGCCCATAAGAGTTCCTCAAAAAAAAAAAAAAAGTCACTGATCTTCATCAGAGTAGAGAAATACAAATCCCGGGATCACTGCCACTAAATCAGCAGACGAATGTGATGAGTGCTGCTGTCAATATGGCTAGTCTACCTTGACTTTTGAATGTCAAAAATAATATGGACAGAATTGACTAAGCAGTCTCTGAGGTACTGCCTTTAAAATTTTTAACTTTATGGCCATTAAATATTGAACAGATAATTGGATTTATCCCCTTCAGTGCTTTATGGATGTACAAAGTACCTACTTTCTCCTGTTTTATTCAAATTAATGGTGCTCCTTTAAAAAGTGTCTGTCCTGAGCACACACTATAGCCGACCCATTAAAAGGATGCTTCTTCTTCTGCTTACCAACTCTTTTCTCCATTTGTAATAAGAGGGCAAAAACCACACTCAAACCCACATGTACAGTTAAGGGCAAATTTATTGAGAGTCACCCTGAAAACTAGAATTTTCCCTCCCTCAACTCAAGTACGTGGTGTGATTTGGCAGTTGATTAGCCGTTATCATGGAAAATCACAACAGAGAATCCATTTCTTCTGTTTTTAATTAAAACATTTATAAACGCTTCTTTGCAACTGGATATCTTACTGCTACATTATAAAATCAAGTTTGGAGAACATAAGGATGCCAGTATCTCTCTAGAGGATTAGCCAAATGAAACCCTGGATTGTGGATTGAACAGGGGAAAAAATGCACCCATGGACAGGCTGTGCAATTCACAATAGTGATAAGGTATTTCTATCAAGTATGACTAACAGGGCTTCCCTGGTGGCACAGTGGTTAAGAGTCCGCCTGCCGATGCAGGGGACACGGGTCCGTGCCCCGGTCCGGGAGGATCCCACATGCAGCAGAGCGGCTGGGCCCGTGAGCCATGGCCGCTGAGCCTGCGTGTCCGGAGCCTGTGCTCCACAACGGGAGAGGCCACAACAGTGAGAGGCCTGCGTACCGAAAAATAAATATATGACTAACACCTACAAACGTACAATCTGAAAATAACTCTGGTGGAGGTGTTAGTGGAAAGGGGTTAATGGAAATAATGTTTTCATTTTAAACAGTATAAATCCACAACTGGCATTCCATTGGCCCGCAACCTCCACTTACCCAATCCTTGTTCAAGTCATTTGCTAGTGTAATTGAAACCTTCTTTGAGAGTCTTTAGATTTCATTTCATGTTTGGGAGACAATACAGCTAAAAGACATTTACCATCCATCTTTCCTAACATTCCTAATCTAAATAGAAGACCCAAATCCAAGACTGTGCTTTTGATGGATTGCTCGCCTTCCTATACAGTAGACCTTAAAGAGATCCCATTATTGCTTTCAGAATTCTTACAGAAAACATACATTCATACTCATTTTAGTTTTTATCACCCAGCTGAACAGCATGTATTTATTTTTAATGGGTTTTTAAAGAAACATAAGTTTTCAATGAACAACAAACATTAAATGCAGGTGGGAAAAAAAGGCTCAACAACATGACATGTTAAAAAATAAAAAACTGTAGAAATAAGATGTGCTGCTCCTGAGTAAAATGCTAAAGAAACTCCAAAGCTCTTCCTATATGTGAGTACTTTTTAATGCAGGTCTCCATCTATTCATTTCTCTTATAGTTGAAACAGGCTATAAAGAAATGCCTCCATCTAGCTGTCCAGTGTCATTAATATGACACTACTAGGGGACAGACTTTTGATGATCATCTCAATTATTCTATTAGACATGCATTCAAAATAATGGGTTTTAAGTTTGTCTTGGAATGTATATGAGGTCTATCTAATATGAAGCCAAATTTTTGCTATAGCTAGGAAAATCTGAAGGACCGAAGGAAAAAAAAACACAAACAAGCCATCCACCTCAGTTAGGTACATATTATTTAGACTAGTGGCTAACTTGATCAAGAAAATTTCACGATCTGTTTGTCAGAAAATCCTCACAAATACAAGTAGATAAAGCCTTGACTTCAACATTCAAATAGGCTCCTCCGGAACAGCTAATGGGCTGCACAAAGGCAGCCTCCTTTCATATCCATTTCTAATTCTTCGCCTTACAAGAGTCACAACTGGCCAGTATCAAAAATACAAATAAAGCTTGCTGACAGCCTCTCAGACACTAATTCTTAAGTGTGTTTGGTGTACAAGCTGCTTTATTTCTTTCTGTTCACTGGGGTTTTTCCTATATAAGAACAGGACAAAATTGGACACATTCTGATATTAGGATTACATGGGATACCTGTAACAAAATTACCTGCCGGACTGAAAGGCGCAACTGCGAAGTTCATTGTGCCTGTATTTCTACAAATCAAGCCTGTCCTGGAACACCATTTCACCTGAAGCTATCTGGCAGTTTATTTAGTCATTCAGGATTAACTGTTGTTAGTCCATCATTCCATAAACCCCAAGTGTAATTCTGAACAAGAAGAAGATATAAGAAGATCTCATGGGAAAGTCCACAATTTCCAAATATCTAATCAAGAAAAACTATACATTTCACCATGATCCAAAGTGGGAGAACAGACTCATATCCCATGTGGAGCTAGAGTATATGCCAGCCTTTTTATATTAAATACATTGTAAGCCTTCTTGTTGAAAAAAAAACAAAAGATATTTAAATAAGGAGCTTAACTATTTAAAAAATGTATTCATTTGATATGCCCACCACTGAAAGATGTTTTTTTTTTTGAAACTACAATGGTGGAAACTAGTGAAATGTATCACTGGGAAGTTTATAAAGGAGTCAAAGAGAGAAAAAAGCCAAACAGGTAACAATGGTGTACAGAATCCGGGAACTTAGTCCCCAAGATACACAGACAAAGGGGCTAAGAAAGGGCATGTCACAAATTACCTGGCACTTTCCCCATCTGTGAACCAAGTGCTTCTGATTATCTACTGTACCAAAAACTTAGGGTGGATGCAAGAATCAAGAGAGGCTTTTGTTCCCTTTGAATTCCTGAGAAATATGCTTGATTAGGAAAAAATTTTTCGAAGAATAAAATAAGGGGATGATTTTAAAGTTTAAGAGAATGGACCACATTTCCTTTAAATAAATGATCAACCTTCTACAGTGATACATGTCTCAGTATACCTTTATATAGAGTCTGGAACTTGGGAAGCATGTTAATGTTTTACATATTCAAAAATTAATATTAAAATAAACAAGGGTGGGGAAAAAACCTAAAATGGAAAGCAAACTGAAGCAAATGAACACAAATGTCCCTGAAATTAATGACATAACCACTATGAAGGAGAGGAGAAAAAGATACAGGTTTGACCTCAGTGTTTTACTATATTCTCCATGCTAAGAAGGCATGAAGGGAAAACAGCAAACATGTCCTGAACGTTTTTTTAGTAGTTTGTTTTCCGTAGTGGTATGAGTGGAGCAATTCTGGAACTATATTTAGATGTACTATAAGACTGAGTAAATCAGTAACTGTATTAGGAGCCAGGGTTTTCAATGTGGAAGAAGGAAAATCAAATGTTTGGACTTGGAAGCACTAGGGCAAACTCACAATTTCTAAACTACGGACATGTACGCAAGCACACATGCGCCTGGTCTTTTTCCTAACTCTGACTTCTAAGATGGCCTAGAAGCGAATCTGCTCTGTTAGTAAGTAGCACACCTGGCACTGCAACATCAGTTTCTAAGTCCATTCTCCTCTAAAAGGAATGAGAAATCTCCACAGAAATGGCTGATTACAGGGCTATGGCAGAGAAGGTACAAGATGAGACTAGAACATCTTATGTCAGAAAGAAAGTTAGCACTCGAAGAAAAAAAAATGGTGGGGGCACGTCAAAAGAACACAGGAAACAACCTGAAGGGGCTCTCATTGATTAAATCTAGAATTTGAGCACAAAGATATTTAAGAAAAGTAATAAGTAATAAACCGTAAGAAGGGGGAGTCTAAGAGTCAATACCAATGATAGAAGAGACAGATAATGGATGGACGGATGGATGGATGGACGGATGGATGGATGGACAGATGGGTGGGTGGTGGGTGGGATGAAGGATTCTTTAAAGGAGAATGCTGACTGCTGACTGGTAATTGTTGATGCTCTAATTCCAACTCATCATAGGAAAGACTAGTTCATGCAAGAATCATCAGGAGAAGTTAAACCTAAGGGGAAATTTTTGAAGAGGAATAAGATCTTTGCATTTCTCCACAGATTGCTTATTAGTTGCAAGGGGAAGTAGAGTAACTATACAGTGGAAAAATCAGCTAACACCTTGACCAGATAATCAAATTTAATATTACCAACGAAGGGCAGAAGGACACTGAACCTCTGGTTGTAATACTCCAAGGAGGACATGTCACTTAATTATTATTCCACCTGGGAATACACAGCCTTAATTTCACCAGGAGGAAACATCAGATGAACCCAAATGAGCACATTTTTATTAAAAATAAAAGGGGGGGGGTCCTATACATTTTTTTTTTTTTTTTTTTTTCTTTTTGCGGTATGCGGGCCTCTCACTGTTGTGGCCTCTCCCGTTGCGGAGCACAGGCTCCGGATGCGCAGGCCCAGCGGCCATGGCTCACGGGCCCAGCCGCTCCGCGGCATATGGGATCCTCCCAGACCGGGGCACGAACCCGCATCCCCTGCATCGGCAGGCGGACTCTCAACCACTGCGCCACCAGGGAGGCCCATATTTTTTAATGTCAGTGTCATAAAAGACAAAGACAGCCCCATTAGAAGAGATATAACAACTAAATGCAATGTGTGATCCTGGAATGGACCTAGTACTGCAGGAGGATTAATGGCAAAAAGGAAATCATTAGATCAACGGACCAATCTGAAATATGAACACAAGATTATAGCATTATATCAATGTTGACTTTCCTAGAGTTAATAAGTGTACTGTAGTTATATAAGAAAATGTTCTTATTGTTTGGAAATACACTCAAGTATTTGGAAGCAAAGAGACATGATGTATGCAGCTTACTCTCAAATGATTTAGGGAAAAAATGCATAGCGAAAGATGGGGAAAGAGAACAGAGGGAAGGAATGTTCATATACACAAACCATAAAGCATACACAGCCCAAGGTCAGCAAGAGGTCAGTCTGTATAAAGGGAATATGGGTGTTTTTTGTACTATTCCTGCAACTTTTCAGTAAGTTTGAAACTATTTCCCAAAAAAGTAAAAAAAAAAAAAAAGGTCAACCTCCTCTTGCATACAACCCAGTGAATTTAAAATGACAGATGCAGTGTTCCTAATCTCACACTTATCTCATACTTTGTCTCTGTTAAGATCACCTAAATGTGGAGAAAGTGTTATGCACAAAGATGTTTGTTACAGTATTGTTTATAAAAGCTAAAAAAATACCATATGTATTTTTAAAAAACTGGGGTAATGGTTAATTAAATTATGCTGTGTAAATTCAAAAGAACACTATGCAGGGACTGCCCTGGTGGCACAGTGGTTAAGAATCTGCCTGCCAATGCAGGGGACACTGCTTCAATCTCTGGTCCAGGAAGATCCCACATTCCACGGAGCAACTAAGCCCATGCACTGCAACTACTGAGACTGCGCTCTAGAGCCCGCGAGCCACAACTGGTGAAGCCCGCATGCCACAACTATGAAGCCCGCGCACCTAGAGCCCGTGCTCCACAACAAGAGAAGCCACCGCAATAAGAAGCCCACGCACCGCAATGACAAGCAGCCCCTGCTCGCCGCAACTAGAGAAAGCCCGGGAGCAGCAACGAGGACCCAATGCAGCCAAAAATAAATAAATAAAATTAATTAATTTTTTTAAAAAAGGACACTATGCAGTCTTTAAACGTGTGTACAAAAGTTTATAATAACAATCGGAAATATGTTATACAATATTAAGTGAAAATAACAGGATTAAAGATGATATATAGCATGATCACATGTAGGTAAAGCAGACAAAGAGAAAAAAAAAATCATAGAAAAACGGTTACAGAGAAACACAAGAAAATGCCAACACTGGTCATCCCTCCCAGAGATGGCTTATTGAGGACTTTTTTCCCTTCTGCTTTCTGTAGGTTTCAGATATGTAATGCTTGTATTACAATGTTATTATAAAAATAAGGTTTATTCTTAGAATAATAATATAAGTAAAAAGAAATGTTTAATTTACTTATTAAACTAGTTCTTCAGGGACACCTGCTGTAAAAAGGAAATACTGTGGATGTCCGACCATCCAAATTTATTTAGTTATTTTTAAAATTTTATTTTATTGAAGTATAGCTGATTTACAATGTTGTGTTAATTTCTGCTGTACAGCAAAGTGATTCAGTTACACACACATATATATAGATAAATACATTCCTTTTCATATTCTTTTCCATTATGGTTTATCACAGGACTTTGAATATAGTTCCCTCAATGATCCAAATTTAAGTTGAGCTACTTCTGGTCCCAAAGATGGGAAATAAAATAGAGAAATTAGGAGTCATACTAGGAGATGGTGGTCTCTAGTAGAACTTACTTAAGCTGATGAACCATACATTCATGAGCCACAGATGCCTCCTTTCTCCTTATTCTGAGCCACAGGAAGATGGTGAGATCACTTTACACCATCCCATCCCCACCCCCCACACACACACCCAACCTCCAAGGAGGGGAAAAAGAG
The DNA here is from genome assembly GCF_964165515.1 of Mesoplodon bidens. Taxonomy (NCBI): domain Eukaryota; kingdom Metazoa; phylum Chordata; class Mammalia; order Artiodactyla; family Ziphiidae; genus Mesoplodon; species Mesoplodon bidens. Next base: position 16,930,527 of record NC_138164.1, on the reverse strand, counting down.
AAGCAGGGCACCAACAGGGACTAGCACATGATGGTGGCCTCAGTCTACTGCACCGTACACTTCTCACTACTCTTGCTCAGATGCCAGAGAGCACACATTCTAGCTGAAATCCTTCAATTCAGTCCTGGTCAGCAGCTCTGGGGTTCCACAGGTGGAAATGGACCAGCCCAATTATTCTGGCAGAGAACTTGCCTCTGCATATAGGGTTCATTGTGGTATTCATCGGCGGCGCGGGGGAAGGTAGAGAGAGGTGTGTACGTGTGTGTGTGTGTGTGTGTGTGTGTGTGTGTGTGTGTTGGGAGAGAGGGAGGGAGGGAGGGGGAGGAGGGAGAAAACTTCAGAGCTTTTAAAAAGTAGGCGAAAATGATGAGATGTAAACATTTGGTTAACTGAAAGGTTGAACGGAAAAGGGAAACACACCACCATTCATTTTGTAATAGCACGTGAGGCTCCCACAGTCACTGCCAAAAGGTCAGGCTATTTTTTTTAATGGGGTTTTTAAGAGAAGTGAGGAGAGTAAACAAAAGAGGAAGCTTCTCTATGAAACAATTATTAGAGCTCAGTTCCTGTTTAAGATACGCACGTTTGGAAACATTTAATTATATTTATTTCTCAATATACTCTGGTGTGAGTAATCTTGAACTTCGACTGAACCTCATAACTCAGTCAATGAAATAATTAACATTCTTTTGCCAACCTGATTTGGATGAAAAACTCAAACACTTCATTTAAAGTTTATGTGAGGTACATTCATAAGAATACACTAATTTCTCATTCAGTTTCAAATTGAACCAATTTAATGACTGCAATAGCAAAGCAATAGGAATGCAAAAAAGAAAAGTAGACAATTGACAATTACCCAAAGTTCCTGTCATGTTTTATGAATCAACAATTGTCTCCAAACTTGTGAAAGAAATCAATGTGCATTAATTTCTAGAATCTTATAACCTACCTGCACTTAACTACAAAAAATGAGAATTAGACATACAATTTAAAGAATTCATCAATTTGAATGAACAGAAATAAAGAATGTCTCTATGATCCCATGTTCCCTTTTATAAGGCAGCACAACTCTCAGGGCTGTCTAGTTTACCACTATTTCTTCTTGGCATTCATGTTCTTTATCAGCAAAATGGTTACAATGGCCTTTCAGACTTGAGTGATGCATGACAAAACAACATAGTACCATTCTCAAATATGAATAGACTAGGAACACAGCTCCAAGAAGCAACTGCAATGGTTATGCCAGAGAATAAGTAACACCCAGCAACATTATCAAATTCTAAAATTAAGCATGAAAAAGGGGTAGAAATAAAAGAAGGAAAAGGCAAAAAAGAAGAGGAGGAGGGGGAAGGGGGAACCCCTGCAATTTCAACACATAAATAATGAAAAGTGAAAATTCACTCCCATCACTGTCCTTCCTTGTTTTCCCCTGAAACAGGATGTAACACTGGGACTTACTGTGGGATAGATTAGACTATTTCCTACCGAGTGGTGAAGAAATCTCACTCCAGTTTTACCGCTTGCCTCCCCACTCTCCACATTTATAAAGCTTCTTTAAAGCTCTACATATTCTGACGAACAGAGGCCACAAAGCCACCGCTCTGGTGCTGCAGCTGGTGGGGCCCCGATGAAAAGCAGAGTACCTACCAACAGAGGCATTCAGACAGAAAGACCTGCTTCAAAAAACCCTCCAGCAATGTGTATGGAAGGTTCTGGACCAAGGTGATGATTTCTGTTGGCCATCCCAGAAAAGAGATAACCTGCATGGCACAGAATTAAACCTGATTATTTAAAGAAAGAAAGAAAGAAAGAAAACAGAATAATAGGGCTACAGGGACAATACCACCACTAAGAATAAAGAGTTCTACAAAAGCAAAAACAATAAATCCAAGTCTTGTTCAGCTGTCATATTCTCATAAGGCCCAATGATGATCATCCCATCTAAAACTGTAACCCCACGCAAGCACTCCCAGTCCCCCTCACCCTACTCTACTTTTTCCATAATTGTGCTCACACTCAAAACACTATATAATTTGCTCACTTATTATGTTAATTGCTTATTTCTCACTCACCCCTTCCTCTGCCCTCCCTGATTGTAGGTTCTACAGAGGGTGGGATATTTGTCTGTTTAGTTCACTAATATACCTCGGTGTCCAGTACAACATAATAGACACTCAATAAATGTCAGTTAAATGAATGAATCATTCATTAAGCTAAATGATTTCTTAAAGCTCTTCTTATTCAAACAGAAAAGGCAAAAATTAGGCAGGGAACCTTTAAACAGTTGTAATGGGTCAGATAAAGGGTTATTATCTTTACTATAAAAAGCCTATTTACATTGATTAAAGACCACACACACAAACACTCTCTCTCTTCCCCCACCCACCGCTCAAACACTGACTCAGAAATGAGTAAAGAAACTAAACAACAGCTGCTAAAAAAAAAAACCCAGCAAATGGTTAAGAAAAATAAACTCACTAATATCAGATAAACAATAAAACAAACTGAGATTTTTTTCCACTGGGTAATTAGCAAAGATTTTTAAAACTAAAACTTCACAGCACAATGACAGTGCAGTAAAATGGTCATTCCCAGCCAGTAAGAGTGAAATTAAAAACAACCATTCTAGAGAATAATTTGGAAATCAGAATTTAGAGCTAAATAGGTCCATATCTCTAACCTAGGAATTTCATTTTGTGAAACCTTATTCCAAAGAAATACTTTGAAATATAGACAAAGATCAAATACAAAGATGTTCATCAAAGCATTATTTATAACAGCAAAATTCTAGAAACAATCTAGGGGATTAACAATGGACAAGTGGTTCAGTCAATTATGGTCCAGCCACTAAATTAATTATTATACAGTCTTTAAAATGTATGCTTGAAGAACTTTTATAAAGACAAGAATGTGAATAACATGATGTCAAATAAATGAAAGCAAGCCAATCTGTTCGGAACCATGGAGGGCAATATTCAAGGAAGGCAGAAAATACTATTATCTAGAGTATTTATCTCCGAGGTAGGATTATAGATGAATTTTATTCTCTACACTAGACTTTTATGAATTTTCTTATTTATTTTAAACATGTTCTACCTATATAATAGAAAAACTATTTTAATGAAAGAAAGATTTCATAGAAGAGTTGAGACAAAATATGCTTTTAAGAGTTGTCAATATTATCAGGAAGAAGAAGAAAATCTTGTAAAGAAAAGTCTTGAAAAAAACGAGCAAATGTTAGTAACATCTGCAAAAACACAAAAGTAGCATTCTTAAGAAATAGAACATCCTTAATCCCCTTAAATTAAAAACAGAAATTAAGAAACCACAGCCCTGAATAACCTCTATAGGGTCCTTTCATTCCAAAAGTATATTCTTAGAATTTTTCTTTTAAAATTCAATATGAAATTAGACAGGGAATCTTTAGACAGGGAATGTTGTAAGTTTTATTTCCTAACTCACATAGCTATAAAAGAGAAACAAGTCTTAAAAAAAGAGAGAGAAAATACAAAACATTTACAGCATATTAGCAGTGTCCTTCTCCATGAATATAAACTAAAATTATTCATAATAAATGGACTTTTCAATAAATCAGCCAAATATAGAGTCGCTGATCACAGCTATAAATCGCCTGCTAGGAAAAGGCTGAATTTATAAAAATAACTCTATCTTTAATAGATGGTCAGAAGAAACACTACCCAAGCTCTTAGGAAAGCCCTTTTTCTTAATCTGTACAGGCAGGGTAATCATTTAAACCATTCTAAAACAAATTTAAACATTCAAAGCAAAGAAGATGGTGGTGCTTACAGATAGAGACCTACAGACTAACATCTGCTCATGCTCTTAGGAAATCTACAGGACTGTGTCAACAAATATGAACATCCTTTGCAGTCATCTGACAGCAGTGCTTCATGAAATTACATCCGATCTCTATCTAAACCAAGTTTTAGGGCGATCCATAGAGGCAGTAAAAGCAACTGTGAAGAAAAGGTAAGAAAATTCAAGCAAACCTATTACTTTTTTTTGAAGCTCAAATCTATTTCTTAAGGTTAAACAACAGAAGCATGATGCTTGGATACCAAGACTTTCCTTTATAACCTTTGCTTTGAATCTAGCTCCAGAGGGAAAATCATGTTTACAAGAACCACAAGACACATGAAAAGCCATAACCAAGGTAAATGAAAAAACGCCGGGTTAAGTTTTAGTCAGAACTTTATTGCAAAGGTACTTTGTTTTATGAGATGAAGAAATCTACTTTTCCTCTTCTCCTCTAGCATTACATATTGAAACATGAAAACATGATTAAACAATTCTTTTAATGTCATCTCATCATTTATAAAGAGCTTAAGGAAAACAATTTGCATACAGGCTGAGCACGATGGTGCATCATGTGGAATCCAATGTCAAAAACTCAAGTTCAATTTCCACTGCTAATCAAGATTCTGAAACAGGAACTCTGTTCTTTTCCCTACTAGCTGTGTGCTTTGTTTTTCTTTCGTAGTCTTAATTCAAAATGTTCTAAAATTTTGGAGTCAATTTTTTTTAACAGACAAATGTAGCATGTCAAAGAAAACATCAGAGGTAATTACTGCCCACCCACTGTTCTCATTCCAGAAGAAAAAGACAAAATAGTGGGTCAGAACTTTTGGATTATTTTATTGGTGTGTTTATGAAAGAGAAAGTGAGAGAATACCAGGGAGATTCAGCATAAAGTAAGGAGAAACAAAGCAGATTTATAAAAATCAAACATATCTGTGATACTTCGACTTGTCCTTGACATTTTAATTTTCAGCTATTACTACATATAAAGCAGAGGGTTGCCAAATTTGTCTGGATATTAGAATCATCTGGAGATCTCTTAAAAATTCCAAAGCCCAGGTCCCACCCCAAAACAATTAGACCACAATCTTTTTTTTAACATGTATCAACACATCCAGAATTGACAATTACTAACATTTTGTCCCACTTGCTTTTAGCTCTTTTTTTCCTCTTTTTTTAAATTGAAGTACAGTTGATTTACAATGTTGTGCTAGTTTCAGGTGTTCAGCAAAATGATTCAGTTTCATGTGTGTGTGTGTGTGTGTGTGTATATATATATATATATATATATATATATATGTATATATATATATATATATATACATATTCTTTTTCAGATTATCTTCCCTTATAGATTATTATAAGATATTGAGTATATTCCCTGTGCTATACAGTAGGTCCTTGTTGGTTATCTATTTTACATATAGTAGTGTAGACCACAATCTTTGAGGAATGAAATTTGGCATCAGAGTTTTTGAAGCTCACAGGTTCGGCAACCACTGACACAAAGTATAGAAAACCAAGTAAATGCTTCTGTCTCCTTTGAGATTTACCATAGATGTCATCCCAGGGAATTAAACAAGAACAGAAAGGGAAAAAGAGAAAAAAAAAAAGAAATACCACTCAATCAATGCATTAATCTCTGTTTTTTTAAAGAAAATCATTTACACATATACTCACAGCCATTACTGAAGCTGGCTCAACAAAATGCTGGAAAAAATCATTATCAAGGTACATGGCACGTTATGCTGACATGAGTTTATACTGCACAGCATCATTCCTTTGAGAAGGATGCTGATTTGGGTGAAGAAGCAGAAGGGATAGAGTCTTATTATAAACTCAAAATGAGGTGATGCAGATTCCAAGGTGACTATCACAGCTTTCTAGTGACAAACTGGCAGCAATTAGAAAGATGTTTGAAGAACATGAATTTGCTTAGCCTCACCTACCTTAGTTTTTCTTCTAATAAGGGAAAGAACATTAAAACCCTATCTATTAAGTATAAACATGGAGAAGGAGGGAAAGAAGAATATCCTAAACCCTTAATTCCATTTAAAAAAGGACTTATTGGGCTTCCCTGGTGGCGCAATGGTTGAGAGTCCGCCTGCCGATGCAGGGGACACGGGTTCGTGCCCCGGTCCGGGAAGATCCCACATGCCGCGGAGCGGCTGGGCCCGTGAGCCATGGCCGCTGGGCCTGCGCGTCCGGAGCCTGTGCTCCGCAACGGGAGAGGCCACAACAGTGAGAGGCCCGCGTACGCAAAAAAAAAAAAAAAAAAAAGACTTACTAAAGCTAATTTTCTTTTCTTTTTTTTTTTTTGTGGTATGTGGGCCTCTCACTGTTGTGGCCTCTCCCATTGCGGAGCGCAGGCTCAACGGCCATGGCTCACGGGCCCAGCCGCTCCGCGGCATGTGGGATCCTCCCGGACTGGGGCACGAACCCGTGTCCCCTGCATCGGCAGGCGGACTCTCAACCACTGCGTCACCAGGGAAGCCCTAAAGCTAATTTTCTGATTGCACATATAACTTAAAGGTGTCCAAAAGATCTTACTCATTACATATCATTTTCTTCCCCTCTGGCTTTTTCTATATCCTATATCTCTAAAAAAAAAAATGGTTAAAGGTGCATGTGTTCTGTTTGTACTATTGGTTCATGACATTCATAGAGTTCATCATGTACAAAGCACCACCTATGTACTTAGCTTCAATCTGTGGAAATCTGTCATCCCTAGGAAAGAGTATGGATTAGTTTTATGCCATCCAAATGGGAGAATGTCCCAGATACCAGATGATGAAGGGGCCCCAGAGGAACTATAATGTTAACATGCTTATGAGCACTATAAAATTTGGCTTCAAAGACACTCTGAGTTTGGCAGAGCTTCCACAGATCTCCGTGAATAGTAAAGACATAGTTGCTAATGGTGGTGGAAGCAAAGGGCATAAGGCAAGAAGCACATCCTGTGCGTGTGATCACATCACATTAAGATACAAGAAATTCTCTTAGGGCTTCCCTGGTGGTGCAGTGGTTGAGAGTCCGCCTGCCGATGCAGGGGACACGGGTTCGTGCCCCGGTCCGGGAAGATCCCACATGCCGCGGAGCAGCTAGGCCCGTGAGCTATGGCCGCTGAGCCTGTGCGGCCGGAGCCTGTGCTTCAGAATGGGAGAGGCCACAACAGTGGCAGGCCCACGTACCGCAAAAAAAAAAAAAAAAAAAGAAAAGAAAGAAATTCTCTTAGAGAAAATAAGGAAAATCGGTGCATCAATTTATGTGCTACAAACATGGTTTGCTTCCTTACTGTAGCATAGGATTAAACAAATAAATCTGGATCACTCTTCAAAGACCTAAGGTCAAGCTGCATAACATTTCTCCTCTGGGCTGGCTTTTGGCATTCTGGTGATTTCAACGACGTTTATGACAGACCAACCTTCGACAAAGCACTGCTTAACTAACTTATTTTTTTAATAGCACATAAAGGTGAAGGGACTACTTCTTGGCAGAACAGATATGCTAGAAATTAACTTTAGAGTTGTTCTCTTGCCCTAAATTTTCTTCTGCCTCTATCCTGCAGTGAAGTCACGATGCATCTGCGACAGAATTCGTCCCATGGCAACAGACTGACATCATAAACACTAGATTAAGACTTGGCTGCAAAGCCAAAGGAGATGATGGGCCAGGAAGGAAGAGGCTATAATTCAAACAAATCTCTTCCACAATAGCTATGGGAATACTAAACATTACTGGTCGAGTAAATATCTTTTTGTAGAAGTGTTCTCTTTTTTGAAGTTTGCCCCAGCGTGAAAGTCTCTCTGTTAAGTCAGAACCTTAGCATTATTTTAATGTACTGTTCTGTATTTCACAATCTGATGCTTCCGACATTAGTCTGTTACCATGGGAATGACAGCAGCAGAAATACAAGATTATGGCTATCAAGCAGGAGAAAAGGAATTATGAATAAGCCTCGTTATGTTCAATAATTAGCAGCTACATGGAAAAAAACAAAACCATGAATTTAGGTTGATGCATTTATCTCAGTGTTTGAATACAACTCTGAGTGTGTTATTGCTTTAAAATGAGATTCTAACAAACCGCCAAAAAAAATCTTGACTAGCAGTTGCTACTCAGTGCTAGAATTTAAAAACTCATCCTGTTTTGCTCTCTTCTGTTTTAATTCTTCCCCTGCAGAAGACTGGTAACTAATGGGTAATATGCAACATCCCAAGATGGATTCTGATCATTTGAACCAACACTTTGCAGGTAGAAGCATGGAAATATTGACTAGAACGGCTCCTCTACCTTAGTTAACCACAAAAGGAACAGCCTCCAGGAAAATGACGTTGCCCTCTCCCCACAATGAAATGTCTATGTATCAAGATATGGGATGGTGTAATTCAAAGAGCCATGTACCACAATGGTCACTGCAGCTCTGTTTACAATAGCCAGGACATGGAAGCAAACCTAAGCGTCCATCAACAGATGAATGGATAAAGAAGATATGGCACATATATACAATGGAATATTACTCAGCCATAAAAAGAAATGAAATTGAGTTATTTGTAGTAAGGTGGATGGACCTAGAATCTGTCATACAGAGTGAAATAAGTCAGAAAGAGAAAAACAAATACCATATGTTAACACATATATATGAAATCTAAAAAAAAAAAGATTCTGAAGAACCTAGGGGCAGGACAGAAATAAAGACGCAGGCACAGAGAATGGACTTGAGGACACGGGGAGGGGGAAGGGTAAGCTGAGACGAAGTGAGAGAGTGGCATGGACATATATACACTACCAAATGTAAAATAGATAGCTAGTGGGAAGCAGCCGCATAGCACAGGGAGATCAGCTCGGTGCTTTGTGACCACCTAGAGGGGTGGGATAGGGAGGGTGGGAGGGAGACACAAGAGGGAGGAGATATGGGGATATATGTATACGTATAGCTGATTCACTTTGTTATACACCAGAAACTAACACAACCTTGTAAAGCAATTATACTCCAATAAAGATGTTAAAGAAAAAAAAAGAATATAAGGCAACGGGAAAAGAGAGAGTTTTGAGCTAAATTAATCCATAGTCTCATCATGTTCATAATGTATCAATTAACTGGATATTGCTAAAGACACAAGGCATGTACAAGGCATGGGATGTGCCCTCACAACACACATATGATCTGACACGGGCAGGTGGTATATATAAAATTGTAAGAAACAATTTAAAAATACTGTAATTAACATTAAAATCTATTAATTTATCAAGCTTAAAAAAAAAAGATATGGGATGGTGGATGCAGAAAGGGACTGCTAAGCATGAGACATAAAAGTCCAACTGGGATCAACGTGCAATCCATATAGGCCTCTATTTCTTCTAAAGTGACAATAAAGAACATTGTACTCCATGATGTTTACCTTAATGACTAAGGAAGTGTTCCATGCATTTAAAACTTCCCTTAACAAGGCCTGCAGTTGTACTAACTGTAGGAAAGGTTAGCAAAATGGTGGATAAACATTTTGAGATTATCAAAGGCTGCTAAAGCAGTACGTCACTAAACCAAAGTCTACACCCATGTCTAAAAACGCATGTACTAGAGCAATGTCATAGCATCCAGTCTTCCCTGAGCATTTGGGAAAGTGGGCACATTGCTAGACTTCTGGCACCTGGTGGAATCATCTAGCCTTACTCTACAAAAGTAGCGATTTTAACATGATCCGTTCTAAATCAGGTGGCAAGAACCAAATTTTAATCCTCTTGTAAGGTTAACATTTAACAAAGATGGACAGCCCCTTGGTACTTTCTAACTTCCCTACTCCCATCTTCCATGAGGTTTCTGCATTCTAAGGCAATGGCACAACACATCATTGGAGGAAAGTAATTTTAGAACATACCATCCAAATTAACTGGTCATGAATAGGCTCTGATTAAAATATAAAGAGCTTTTAAAATAATTTAAAATGATTCACTGCAACTAATTTGGAGATATTTTAATCTCTGAATGTGCAATGAACTATAGTCTCCCTTGGCCCCAGCCTCTCCTTAGAGAGGGACATTTCTAGTTAGGACTTTTGCCATTAGTAAGAGGTATCTGAGCCGCACCAACTAAGCTGCATTTTGCCTGTGCAGTTCCCTCTGCCTTTTCTGATTTGTGTCTTTCCAGCTGAGGCACAGTTCCCTTCCACTTTCCAAACCAGACTGTGGACACTTCCCCTTCTCAGTGAATATCGCTCTTCTGTTTACTAAGGCAGATAGCTAGATAATTCTGAACACAACAATGTGACAATTATTTAAAAACATCACATGAGATCAAAAGACCTCAGCTTACATTCTTTAGTCATTTGTTTGAATTCCATCTTAGATTAAACAAAGGAATATTTTCCCAACATAATGTTCTAGCATATTCTCAGGGATTCCACTAAGGCCCACTTGTGAACCAACACCTAAGCCACACTTAACTAGGTTTTTCTAGTGTGACATGAAGTTCAAGGCGATGTTTGCTGCTTTGGAAAGTGCCTACTTAGACCCACTACAGATTCCTTCACAAAATCCTTTGGCGCCTGGTCTCCAAGATTCCCTGACTCTCAGCCAAAGACACTTCAGATAAGAGGAGGACAGCCGATCTCTTTTTCTTGCTTTCCAAACCTCGCTGTTTCTTTCTGAGACTCTGGATAAAGAGCTGGAGTTGAGAAGAAGAAATGAGGGACAAATCTACATGTTGGAACAGTGTGATAAACACAGTTATTCCCTGATTTAACCTTCCCAGCAGTCTGATGAAGCAGCTGTGTGAAATCCAAACCCAATTCAATTCCAAAACTCAAATTCTTTCTGCTATACCCTTACTGAAATTCAGTCTTCTTGAAAGCAGGAACCCTGGCTTTTAATTCTTCCCTGTAATCTCAGAGACTACATATGCAAAGAGTTCTTAATTAACATGTACAAGTAAGAGGCAAAGGATTTATAGGAAACTATCTAGTTTGTCAAGGCAACACCCCTGCCCACACCAGACCAGAGCACACATGTCAACCATAACTTACTACCACAGCATCGAGACGACAGAGGGAGCCCTCAAACCTCCACGCATTCTGAAGTTGATGCGTTCAAGCATAAGACAGCCACTTACCTAAAAGAAAGATGAGAGAAAACATCATTATTGTAAATGTGGACATTGACTTCCTAGAAACTTTATCAACAAAATATTAAAATATACTTTCATTTTACAATCAATAGATCCTGAGCATGACAGTATAAGAAGAGCTAGTTCTTCATATCTCTCAATTTTCAAGGCCAACTCTCATTCTTCATTACTGAATATTTAAATTCCATTCACCTTAACTTAGAACAGTATTATTTTTATTGAAGTATAGTTGATTTACAATGTTGTGTTAGTTTCATGTGTATACCAAAGTAATTCAGTTTTATATATATATATATATATACATATATATATTTTTATATATGTATATATATTTTTTTTCTTTTTCAGATAATTTTCCCTTATAGGTTATTACAAAATATTGGGTATAGTTCTCTGTGCTACACAGTAGGTCCTTGTTGGTTAGCTATTTTATATATAGTAGTGTGTATATGTTAATCCCAAACTCCTTTTGGAAGTCCTAGCCACAGCAATCAGAGACGTAAAAGAAATAAAAGGAATCCAAGTTGGAAAAGAAGAAGTAAAACTGCCACTGTTTGCAGTGACATGATACTATACATAGAAAATCCTAAAGATGCTACCAGAAAGCTACTAGAACTCATCAGTGAATTTGGTAAAGTTGCAGGATATAAAATTAATACACAGAAATCTGTTGCATTTCTATACACTAACAGCAAAAGATCAGAAAGAGAAATTAAGGAAACGATCCCATTTACCATCACAGTCTTTATTTTTTTTGAGATGACAGAAGACTTTAAAAGACTAATGAATCCTCTCTCCAGAAAACTATAGACATCTCTTTCACATAGCTTCGGTGGGTTCACAGCCCTCCTGCAATCCACCCACTGACCCTATGACTAGTATCTGACGCAAGATTGGGCTGCAGGATATCCCTGAAGCTTAAATATACTTCAAATTGCTTCAGAACCCACAAAAACTTTAAATTCTTAAAAATGTGTGCAATATACGTACAAAAGTTTGCACCCAGCATATAGAAAAGACACATTCTTTTTAAGCATAAATGACACATAAAAAATTGGTCAGTACTAAATGGCAAAGAAAGTCTCTGGAAATAGCAAAAAAAATTACAACTATTTGGATGCCAACTAGATCTGTTGGTAATAAAATTCAAAAATTAAATAAGTTAAAAACAAACAAACTCAACAAAGAGCTATCAGGAAAATCTGAGACAGAAAAGGTGTGTGTGTGTGTGTGTGTGTGTGTGTCTATGTTGTGTGTTGGTATGGGGTTAGGGCTAAACCTTTAAATAGTGTAACATATTAGAAAGCTTCTGTAAGTAAAATAGTGTGGTTTATTATATAAGTAAACAGACCAATGGAACAAAACAAAAAGCTCAGAAACTGACCCAAGTATACATGGAAAATTAGTATATAAAGTACCACCTCGGGCTTCCCTGGTGGCGCAGTGGTTGAGAGTTCGCCTGCCAATGCAGGGGACACGGGTTCGTGCCCCGGTCCTGGAAGATCCCACATGCCGTGGAGCGGCGGGGCCTGTGAGCCATGGCCGCTGAGCCTGCGCATCCAGAGCCTGTGCTCCGCGATGGGAGAGGCCACAAGAGTGCGAGGCCCAGGTACAGCAAAAAAAAAAAAAAAAAAAAAAAAAAAAGTACCACCTCAAATCAACGAAGGAAAAAAAATGGACTTTTTTTTTTTTTTTGCGGTACGCGGGCCTCTCACTGTTGTGGCCTCTCCCGTTGCGGAGCACAGGCTCCGGATGCTCACGCTCAGCGGCCATGGCTCACGGGCCCAGCCGCTCCACGGCATGTGGGGTCTTCCCGCACCGGGACACAAACCCGTGTCCCCTGCATCGGCAGGCAGACTCTCAACCACTGCACCACCAGGGAAGCCCATGGACTTTTTAATAAATGGTGTTTGGACAACTGGATAGCTACTGGGAAAAAAATTAATTACATTTATATCTCACATTATATACCAGAATACATTCCAAATGAACCACATATTTAAATTTAAAAATAGAATCACACAATGATCGAGAGAAAGAAAACTTGCGTGAACTCCATTATAAACTGAGAATGAGAAAAGGCAGCTCCAAAAATAACAAAAGATTTTTAAAATATTGAATCACTATGTTGTACACCTGATACCAATATAATACTGTAAATCAACTAAACCACAATAAAAAAATAAATAACTAAAAATAAAACAAAAATAATAAAAGATTAACAAATTTGTCTACATAAAAGTGTATTTAAAAATAAAAATACACTCAGCAAAAGACAAAAGACAAATCACATACTTGAAAAAAATAATATTTGCAACTTATCATGGACAAAGGGGTAATATCCCTACATACAAAGAGCTCCTTAAAAAATCTAAAAGAAAAATACCAACATCGCCCCTCACCCCAAAATAGTCAAAAGATATGAACAGGAAATATACAGAAGAATAAGTGAAAATGGCCCAAAACATATGAACAGATGCTCAATGTTACTCATAATAAGAGACATGCATTCATTTTTCACTGATTAGATTGGCAAAAATCCAAAAGTTTGACAACATACTTTGTGAAACTAAGGGGAAGCAGCACCTTTGTATACTACTGGTGAGAAGGCAAAATGGTACAAACTCATAAAGAAGGGGACTTGGCAGCTTCCAGCAGAAATGTAGATTTCTAAATCACTATAGAGGTAAAAGGATAAGACAGTGAAGAAAAAATGGACTCTTCAATAAATGGTGCCAATATAATTCCAATAAGTAAATGTAGAAGAATTATGGAAATAGAAAAACATTTGGCAAACACCACAAGCAAGAATGGATGCTAAAATGGCAACGTTTAAGACAGTAACTCTGTGGGGAAATGTGGCCAATAGCCCTTAGCCCACTTTGGTTATATAAGACGTTAATAATTGGGGACCCTGGATGAAAGGTCTATCGGTATTTTTTGTATGATTTTTGCAACTTTTTGCAAGTCTGAAGTTATTTTTTTATATTAAATTTTTTTTTAAATTTTTCTTTGAAAAAAAAGAGAAATGCTTTTTTTTGAAAAACAAAAACAGCACTGAGACAATCAGATATCCACATGGAAAAAATTAAAATTAGATCCTTACTTCATGCCATACACAAAAATTTCTGATCTGTTAACTGAAAGTAAAAAACAGAACTCTGAAACTCTTAGAAAAAAGAGAGGGCATTTTCATGACCTTGAGTTTGCCTACATTAAAATTAAACTTTGTACAACAAAAGATAGCATAAAGAAAGTAAAAAGGCAAGCCATACACTTGAAATGCACATAAGCAACAAAGGATTAGTATTCCGAACATATGGAATGTCTACATATCAAACAGAAAGACAAAACAATCCAAAAGAAAAACAGAAAAGATCTGATCAGGCAACTGACAGAAGAGAAAACCCAAACGGCCAATAAATATGAAATGATACTCAACCTCACGAGCCAGGAAAATGCAAATTAAACCAAGGAGATATCTTTTCACGGCCATCAAATTGACAAAAAACTTTATTATCTGGTGCTACCAGGGTTGAAGAAGATGGGAAGCAACAGAAGCTCTCACACTGCACCTGTGAGAGCACGATCACAATGGAAAGAGATAGATTGTTTTATCTAGAAAAGTGGGTGGTGTCCAAAGTAACTCCACTCCCGGATAGTGGCCTAGAGAAATTCCCACAGGTGTTCAAAAGTAGAAGACCTGTACTGGGCACTCCATATAAGAACGTTCATCCTATCAGTGGGGATAAGAGTCAAAAACTGGAAACAACCTAGAAGGTCATCAAAAGGCAAATAAAGAAATAAATGGTGGTATATTCACTAAGTGGAATAACATACGGCTGTGAGAATAAACAAACTAGAGCTACATGCATCAAAATGAATACATTTCATACATAAAGGGTGAAGGTAAAAACCAAATTTCAGAATATGGCAACGTGATAGTATTTATATCATTATTTTTAATACTTTCCTAAAAACATGCAAAATTACTGCATACTATATATGGATACATGTTTGTAGGAAAATGACTAACACAGATAAGGGAGTAATAAACACTAAATGCAGGATTATAGTTTAACCCTTGGAAAGAGGTGAGGGAAAGGCAAATGCAAAACAGAGTTTGCACACACAGTGAAGTATTAAGATGTGACAAAGCCAGGTGTGTGCATGTATCTCCTATATTATTTTCTATAAATGCAAAATATATCATTTCAAAAAGAATATGCATAATAAAGTATGGGCCTTTATTATTCAATTGGATTTTGCTTAACTTTGATGGGTTTTTGCAGTTTTTTCTTTAAGGTATTTCCTTTTTCTTGATTTTTATATTGGTATAAAAACATACTGGTTATCTTCAGACCCCATATTCTAAGAATAAGGCTGCTTTTTGTTTCCTTGAAAGTACCCAAATACTTCTTCCCTCATTATTCATATTATTCAGTTGCTTCCTAAAGGATTTCTATTCAGAAAAATTTTAAACAGATCCCTCTGGAGTATGTTAGACCCCCATAATATAATCAGAATGTTAAGATGTTTTAAAGAAATTTGATTTAAAAAAAATCAGATCACTTATGATGCCTTTAGCGAAGATTAAATAACCAAATAAAATTGCATTTTCCATAATGAATGTCAGGCTATACATTACTTTGCAATTTGTATGTTGAAAAGTAATATGTAATTGTGAAATATCCCACGGTTGAGGAAGCATGATAAAAATTTAATAATCTAGTATAGAGTATATATACAAGAAAGGCAGTTTTCCGTATCACACTAAGTGTTATGCGCTATTGCTACTGACTTTCACAAGTAACTATACTGATTCACCACCTAGAAGGTCAACACATTCTAGCCTTAGAAGTGCTACAAAGGTTTGGGTGAAGGCTAAAAAGATCCCATTCACCTATTCACTGCACTTGTCCAAGACTAAGAGCTCTACGGGTTAATAATGTTTACTAACAATGAGACCGGGAACCTCCCACATATTAATTTCACACAGGAAAAAAATTTAGTGCCATGGTTTCCTAACCCTAGCTTACTGTCTTTCAGGTTGAACCACTAGACAGTTCAATGCAAATCTGCCACCACCATAAGGAAAAAGAACCGAAGCACAGGTATGGAGGGTGGGCCAGCAGCATCTTGGTGTAGAAAGGCTGGAGCATGCTTTTTAAGTGCTGCTAAAACAACTAGATATGCACCCAACAATCTGATGGTCGACATCAAGAATGTTTCCAAAACCCATGCCAAGAGGATGACTTTTATTTCAAGATTCACTTTGAAATAATGAGCTGTTTTCTAAAGCCAGAGTTTTAGTTCTTGTATACTGAATAAGGATAAGCAATTTTAAAAAGCAAATAAGCCCCTTAAGTATCAAATTTCTAAAAATGTGTTCTCTTTGCTCTAAAGGCAGGAGAGAGAATAATTTGCCCGTGGGCTCAGAAACTGAATGACAAGTTTCTGCCCTAAGCAAATTTTCGTTCAAACTGAGTCCTTTAAAAGACTCGAAGGAGGTGGTAAATGTTGGTATTGGCAACAGCTTAAACAAAAGCCACACTGTTTCTTATTTTTACATGTGAATACTGGGAATAAGAAGGAAGCAGTGATGTTCTCCTTAAAAAAATAATAATAATAACAGTCCAACGTACTACCTTTCCTCTACCTAAAGATAATGTGTCAATTTTAGGTCCTCAAACAACAAATTTTTCCCCAGCACAATAGCTCATTTCTTTATACTACTGCTAGCTGGCTGTCCCTGATCAGCTGAAATCACTGCACAGCTCAAGATCTGGGACTGAAACCAAAAGGAATAAATCAATGAAGGCCTGGATTTCTATCCCACCAAGCAGGCTAGACTCTTCTAAGATGAGGAGCGGCCAAAAGCAGTGGGGAAGTTCACAACTGCGCTGGTCAGTGAGCTAAAATTACGTGACATGGGAAAGGGGTGCTCCCATCCTAATCCTAGGAAATCTCACTTAATCCTCCTGGTTCCTCTGCCATGTTGCAGTCACAAGGGTTCTATGTAGCTCCTCCTTCTAGCACTTACTCAGAATCAACTCTACTCCAAGAAAATTAGTTAAGACATCACTTTTATGTGGAAGGCCTTCTAAATAATCAAAACCTGAAGTCAGCATTATTTCATTGCACAGAAGGTGGGGGCAGGGAGAGATGTTGGCCAGAAGAATACTTATTCTAAACAGAAATGTTACATTTTGAAATTGTTCCAAAAAGAGAATATTGGCAGGAACTGCCAAGATTTTGTGCTGTCTGCTGTTACTAACATGAAATAGCTTTGAGTTCTAATCCAGTAACATGAAACAAACCAAAAGCAGACAGACTGGCAAATACTAACTCTAGTTGCCCAGTGTCACACACCATCAGTTCAAAGAGGTCAAAAAAGCAGCCCAGGCAGTCATGGAGTATACGAAGAGATGAACAGTGCACTTTTTTTTTTTTAATCCTGATCTAGTGAGAAGGCATAAAGGAGTCCACCTGAGCAGAAGACTTCAAAAGCTAGATAAGGGAAGACAAAGAAAGAGGCATAAATGGAAAACTCATCAACAAGCTAAGAATATAATAAAGCAAAACTAAACTTCAATTTTTGCAAGAATACAGGCGTTTGGGCACTCAAAGGAGACGCTGTCGCTACACCTCTCTGTATACAAAGGAAATGTGAAATCCTGAAATCCCGTAGCATGTAGTCACTGAAGCAACTGCCAGGTACGGTTAATCCCTAAACAAGATTTCTTAAGAAATCGAATTCTCCACTTTATCCCTTTTTTGTTTTTTGGCTTTTCATTTTGCTTTTTTTCCTCTTCTTTCATTGTTAAATATTAGCATATTAGAGAAAGGAATCTTGAAGAAACAATCTTCAGTCACTCAAGGGGCTAAATCAAGTCCTCTTGAACCCACAGGGCCCACCAAGATAAAGGGCATTGGAATGATGAGTTTTTAATGAAGCAATAGACCGACTAAGTAACTAGGGAAAAGGAAAGGAAAGGTGCTGAAATCTGACGCTGTGGCAAAGAGGCAAAGTCTACATAAACCCATGGAGAAAGCGTGCAGTTTTAAGGAATCTGAGCTCCTTTACCCTCAATACAATCTTATTTAGGGAATGCTTCCATATGCTTAAAAAAAAATCCACTTTGCCTGCTCCCAGATATATAGCATCAGGGCAGGGATAAATTTCAAGCTGGCACAAGTCCAAATCCAACAGTTGCAGCTGTAGTAGCTGCCTTGTTTACAAAGCAATTCAGGAAGCTTTTAGAGGGCAGAGTGCACCAGACAGAAGGGGTTCTGTCAGCAAAACATGGATGGATCCCAATGCATTCAGAGCAGACAACACATCTGTTCCCAGGTCCCCCTTGGAGACATGCCGACTACAAATCCAAGTCAACCTTAAACGCTCATGTTTTTTCAGGAAAGCATATCCACTGAAGCACTCAAATCAAAATTATTTGCTAGCAGTTATTGGACCCTTGGGCCACCCCCACATTCTAACCAAAACTCTGAGAACAACATTCCACACAAGGTTTTGAGCAGACTCCAATCTATGACCTGGACTACTTTGCTCGCTTAGGACGCCAAGCGTAAGGATGCCTTCAACTGCCATTTTCCACCTCTTATCAACTATGCTCCTTAGCTTCCATCTGATCGTGTGTCTGTCCAGCAGAATTATGTGAGGAAAGGTATGTCCCAGAATCAACGTCGGTTCCCCTTGTTACTTCCTCACATCCAGAAGAGTTCAATAATCTCACTTGATTCTATTCCCCTTTAGTCCTCTCTGCTGCTGTCTCTTTGCCATTTTTCTTTTCTTGGCATAGTTTAATTCAGAATTCCTCTCTAAGAAAAAGAAATACACAGTCAAGAAGGGGGGGGATGGCAGATAGGGAAAGAGCAATAGAATAAATGCTGAAAAGGAAACAGAGAGTACCTTCTGCCTGTTTACAGAGCTTCAAAAAATGTGCCATGATGATGACATGGGTGAGAATATGATGGGCACAGATGGGCATAATTAAAGCAGAAAGGCGCTCTTAAGATGCTTAAAAGGGGGTAGTTCAGCTCTCTTAGCTGAAAAGTAACCAAAGATATAAGAAACGGAAGACTTTTAAAAGATAGGCTTAATTGTATATGGATGACAATCACTATTTGAAATTCACAGGATTTGAAATTCATGTTATCTGTCCGTCCCATCTCTCAGACAGTGGGCAGTAGTTTCTACCCATTCCAAGTGATTTTTTTTCCTGTAAGGCAAGGCATACATCCAGCCTACTATATGGACTCTGCCAGATACTTAACCTTTTTTAAGAAAAAACAAGTACATCTCAAGCCCTCTACGAGTCTGGATCTTAAAAGTTTCTGTACCTTAATGGCTTAGCACAATAAAAAATGGATGAAAAAAATAGATGAAAAGGTTTTCTATCTGCTAATGCATCTGACTGTAAAAAAATAAATTAATTACAGATAAGTTTAACTTGGAGCTTAAAATATTTAATCAATTAATTAAAATAAAATTTAAGAATGCTGGAGAGGGTGTGGAGAAAAGGGAACCCTCCTACACTGTTGGTGGGAATGTAAATTGGTGCAGCCACTATCGAGAACAGTATGGAGC
The DNA here is from genome assembly GCF_964165515.1 of Mesoplodon bidens. Classification (NCBI taxonomy): domain Eukaryota; kingdom Metazoa; phylum Chordata; class Mammalia; order Artiodactyla; family Ziphiidae; genus Mesoplodon; species Mesoplodon bidens. The sequence continues at coordinate 16,910,974 of NC_138164.1, read as the reverse complement.
TTCCTTAAAAAACTAAAAATAGAGCTACCATATGATCCAGCAATCCCACTCCTGGAGGACAGACTATAATTCGGAAACATACATGTACCCCTATGTTCATAGCAGCGCTATGTATGATAGCCAAGACATGGAAGCAAGCTAAATGTCCATCGACAGATGAATGGATAAAGAAGATGTGGTACATATATACAATGGAATATTTCTCCGCCATAAAAAAAAGAATGAAATAGCACCATTTGCAGCAACATGGATGGACCTAGAGATTATCATACTAAATGAAGTCAGACAGAGAAAGACAAATATTATATGATATCACTTATATGTGGAATCTAAAATATGACACAAGTGAACTTACCTACAAAACATAAAACAGAGAACAGACTTGTGGTTGCCAAGGGGGAGGATGGGTGGGGGAGGGATGGACTGGGAGTTTGGGATTAGCAGATGCAAACTCTTATACACAGAATGGATAAACAACAAGGTCCTACTGTATAGTACAGGGAACTACAGTCAATATCCTGTAGTAAACCATAATGGAAAAGAAGATGAGAAAGAATGTACTATATATACATAACTGAATCACTTTGCTGTACCGCAGAAATTAACCCAACATCATAAATCAACCATACTTCAATAAAATAAAATTTCAGAAAATATAAAATCTGTACTTTCCCAAGTTTGGCTATGCATAGCACAGGAGTCACACACTCAGGAAGGACCATGACATCACGCTAAACCTTTCTTCTGTGGGTTCCCTGGGTAGAATATTTGTCATAACCACAGTAAAAGACAATCATGATCCAGTTGCCCCCAAGACCATAAACATGCTTCTCCTGCACTCAAATGAAAAAGCATATACAACAACAAACCACTGCAGATTTACAGCGGGAGTAAATGTTGAGCATAAAATCCCAACCGTGTCTTTGTGCATGCAGCATCTATACAATAAATCAGCACAAAGCCCAGTACGGTGTACCTCTCACTATGTAATTACACATGTTAATTACAAGTTTAATCGCACATATTAATAACACCTAGTCTATAATTGCAATGTATTCATGTAAACCTAATCAAGGAAAACTAGAATTAGTTGCATAAAACTTGTAATGAAAAATATAACGACTACACTAACAAGATAGGGATAGGAATGCATATCTGTGACAAACTCTTTGTGTCAAGAAGAATAGAAAGTGATTCTCTTTCCTGAACATTATTTCAGGCCCATTTAACACAATCTGTACCACTCAATGAATGTGCAGTGTCTTACACACATCAAATCAGATTTGGATAGTGTTCCTGACTTCAGATAAAATGGCATTACCATATTTAGTTATGGAATGATAGGAAGTGCTTACATTTTTAAACTTAATAAAAAGTGGGACAGGTTAAGAATTAGGAGAGCCTGATTCTAATCTGTTATGTGGTATTTAAACAGCAAAACAAGTCTACCTCATGAAACAGGTAGACTTCATGCAGTCTCTGACTTAATTTCATCCTTAAACAATTTTAAAAAGTGTGGTCAAAGAAAGTGGAAGACAGTGGAAATCCTATTTAGAAGAATTTCACAAAACCAAAGTCAATCATCAGTCATTTGTTGCATGTCATTTTATATACCCTCACTGTGAAATTGTCACTTCCTAAGTTTCTGCAGTTTCATTTCTCCAAAGAGAACCAGAGTTTAATAAAAACAAAAACAAAGTCAATTAAAACATTAACTCAAATAATAACTTAAGACTATAATTTGCTTCATTCTAATTGCTGTTTGATTTTTATGAACCACTTCCCTACCAGACTAAAAACAAAAATTTTTACAAAACCCTAAATGACAGACTTCTAGATTTTTTTCATGTAAGGCTGGGAAATATTCTAGGTTCACTTTTAGTAATATATGCCTTTTTTTCTTTTTTTTTTTTTTGGCTCAGGACTAAATCAAGTTGATGTGCAAAAGGATAAAACAGCTATATGAAGAGGACTGAAGAAATTTTAAAAATGAATACTGAGTCTGCTCTTATAAACAGCTTTATGAAGCAAACTTCAGTATTTAAAAAAATTCTACTGAATCTGCTTTTCAAAAGTGAGTCACGATTTCATGTCTATACGAGGGAGAACGATAGAGACTCCCAAGTGATGCTAAAGTAGAGGGCCAGCGAAGCAGTGAGCAAGGCAGTGACACAGCCCTCCTGTGAGTCATTACCTCTCTGGGAAAAACAGAAGCAAAGCCTTGTTGCTGAAATTTGTCTTGTAACCGCTCTGTTGTTTAAGACAACCAGTGAGTGAGGTCGCTACTTCCACGACATCATTTACCATTAACATATCCTCAGCCAGTTCAAAACTACAGGTATTTTACAAGCACCCAGAGCCCTTACCCATTAAAAATAGCTAATAAATAGCCATGCACTGTGATGCAAGAATGCAATATTTTCCACAAGAAATGATATCATTTATCTTTTCCAAAATTTTATTCACACCTCAATTACTGTTCATCTGTCACCATCACTCCTAAAACCCAAAGCAAGGAATCACCTGAAAGATAAATTCTCACTGAACTTCCACTGTGTTTACACATAAGAAAAGAAATTTTAAAACTACCATTTCCTTCAGCCATTAAGTTAGTCACTTTAAGGTTTCTTGGTAAAAACCTAAAGAAATCCCTGGTTTATTTACCCCATGGGAGGGGAGTTGAGAATAGGTAACATTTATACATTTAAATGTTTAGAAGACCTCAAAATGTTTGCTCGGAAGTATTATGAGCTCTCATATGTCATTCAATATACAGCAAATCAATAATGATTCATTAATCATACTTTTTTCTTGCAACAAATGTTTATGAGATTATTACTTTGTGGACAACAAAACAAAAGATAGACCAACATTCTCGGCCCAGCTTAAACCAGTTTTCTTCAGGGTTCCTCTTTCTGCAAAAATTCAACATTATTAACAGTAATCTAAAATAATGATCAAATCACAACTGCTAACATTTATTGAGTGCTTACTATGTGCCAGGCTCTGTTCTAGACACCTGGCAAATATTAATTCATTTAATTCTCAAAACAGCTCTAGGAGAAAGATTCTGTAAGTATTTCCATTATCCAGACAGGGAAACTGTGGCACAGTGTGACTACATAACTTGAATGTGATCACAGTTAATAAATGGCAGAGGTAGATAGGATCCCAGGGAGTCTGGCTCCAGAATTCAGCTCTTAACCACTAAGCTAAAATTAATTTCAAGCCAATATCTACCATCACTCTCATCACATCACACTCAAATGGATTAATTTTTTATGTAAATACACACACAGCATATAACTGTTAATTCATTAAGTAATGCTGCATTAAAATAACATCCTCTTCTAGAATCATTTATTTTCTGTGACCTCAATTATTTTTAACCTAATGGACTTTTATTTTCATGAAAGTATATTATTAGGAAATAGGAAAAGAAAACACCCAACACTTCTACTATGTAAAAAAGGACATCTTCATGATATTTTTTCATGTAATATTTTTGTTAGTTCAGGGAATCCTAGTTACCTTAATATTAACCATTTGAGCCCCCATAGTTAGCAAGAAGGCAAAAGTCATCATAACATAAAAAACGTACCAACTGCCTATAACCCTAATAACACTGCAATGTATCTATCTCTGTCCATAGAATTATATTCTCTATAGGTCTCTGGAAGATTCTACACTGCATGTACAAAGGCAACAGCCCTCAATATAAAATTGTAGCTCTTATCAAAGATTCAGAATTTCATGAAACCAGTGAAAGTGATGATAAAGACTGCTCGAATCCCAAGCAAGATCACTAACCAATCAAAGAGCATCTGGCAAAGTTAAACCAAATAAAAAACCAGGAGGGAAAGTCAGAAAGGACAAAAAGAGGCTAAACACTCGGAGACGGGAGGGACATTCAGTCATTCAACTTTATCAGAAAAACTGCATGGCAAGTACAGTCACTACTTGATCCTTTGCTCATTCTAAGAATTACAGAGTTGCAATTATATATATATATATATATATATATATATATATATATTTTTTTTTTTTTTTTTGCTGTACAACTTTATCAGAAAAACTGCATGGCAAGTACAGTCACTACTTGATCCTTTGCTCATTCTAAGAATTACAGAGTTGCAATTATATATATATATATATATATATATATATATATATTTTTTTTTTTTTTTGCTGTACAACTTTATCAGAAAAACTGCATGGCAAGTACAGTCACTACTTGATCCTTTGCTCATTCTAAGAATTACAGAGTTGCAATTATATATATATATATATATATATATATATATATATATATATATATATTTTTTTTTTTTTTTTTTTTTTTTTTTTTTTTTGCTGTACTTGGGCCTCTCACTGTTGTGGCCTCTCCCATTGCGGAGCACAGCCTCCGGACGCGCAGGCTCAGCGGCCATGGCTCACGGGCCCAGCCGCTCCACAGCATGTGGGACCCTCCCGGACCGGGGCACGAACCCGTGTCCCCTGCATCGGCAGGCGGACTCTCAACCACTGCGCCACCAGGGAAGCCCTATATTTTAAATGTTGTTAAATATAAGATAAAATAATATTCCTCATTTTTACTTTCACTCTCCACGATAAAGTTCGGTCAAATCTCTTTACCTCTATTTACATGAAATTCTGGTACCTGCTTTAAGGGAATTCACTTCAGTGACCTTTTCCAGGCATCAATTATCTAATAAGGAGGATCTCCTGTACCCAATCTGCATTTTAAAAGGAACTCACGACTTCAGACTTGGATGAGGGAGAACTAGCGTATCTTCTAGCAGAGCTATCTAATGGGGGAAGAGTTTTGAGTCTGAAAAAATGGTTTCTAATACCTATTGAACTGCACAACAGCTGCAGTGAGTTTGGGAAAAAATCTCTTAACCTGTCTCAGACAGTTTGCACACTTGGAAAAATGGAATATTCCCTACCTTATGGTCCTCTTATGAGTAGAAAATGAGATAGCACATCTGAGAGCGATTTTTCAGCTGTAAATGGCTAACCAAATGTTGGTTATTCTTACACTCAACGGCCATTCCATGAGTTGATAGTCAATTTCACCAACTATTCATCATTCACAGATTACATATTGACTGACTTTTGGTTGTGTACCTTAGATGCTGAGGGAAGTAACCAAAAACTAAAACAATATATCTGCTTTTAAAAGTCTGCTTGAGTTGTGAGTTTTCAAAGCTTATAAGAGAAGGTTTTCCTTTAAAAAATTAGCATACGAGGCAAATAAGTAATATGACATTAAAGGTGTAAAAACAAGGAACACTGGAACTCCTAAGAAATAGTTTGATTCCAACTAGGATAATCAGGGTAGGCCTCCTGAAAGAAGCTGCATGAAAGAAAGATTAAGTCAGGGTGATCTTAGAGTTGAAAGACCCTACATTCAACTTCACTGGGTTCATCCTACTCCTTTTGTGTCCCTGTAAAAGGAGTCCTCAAAACACAAACAATGGTGACAAGGTAATATGGGGCTTGTGAAGACGTTCAATTCATTATTGTCTACTGTGCCACCTGCCATGTCTGGCATACAGTTTAAATATACTATAGTGGCATAGCTCATCTGCTGATAATACCAAGTCAAACCATTAATATACAACTCCAGTGAAGACACTGACAGAAAATTTTAGCTCCAGGTCATGCATTTATGAAGAGATAATCAAAGACACATTTTTGTGAAAAGCAGGAATCACATTCAAAAGCTGTGCATCTTTGGCCAATTGTCTGCTGCTTTCCTATATTAAATCTCCGAAGTGAAAAAATACTAAACAATGTATTTCTATTTTTGCCCATCAGAATCGCTAAACCCTGATATGAAGCAAACTGCTCAGATTGTAAACATGGAAGGAATAAATCTGCTGGGTAAGAGTAAACTCAAGTAGCACAAATCACATCTAGTATTCTTGTAGACTCTCCTTATCAGTATTTAAGCAGCAGAGACAGAACCAACAACCACAGATAAAGCACACCACACTATTTAAATTCATCTGGTGTTCTGGTGTCCTAGTATTCTGTCCTATACAAACCTAGATGGCTTATTCTCAGATTCTACACATAACCACCATGCTAACTTGTTGGCTCTACTATCAGAGACTGCAGCCACTGAGCCCCTTCATGCTGGTTAATTGCAAGGATTATAGACACACACACCCACAACCTGGTCGATTTTGTACTCACAGTCTAAAAACTCAGGCAAGCAAGATGTGATCAGCTAGTCAAGAAATAAGATTAGAAAATGTTCTATACACTCTTCTGGCTTTTTCAAACTATTCAAATAATTATTGTTTAGACTGAATCTTATCAGCCACAGGGCGTTCAATTTAACGTAGAAATGAGAAAGGGGAAAAGTTTGTAAAACAATATAGCAAAAGGAGTTTCAGTGAATTGAGTGGCTTTTGAGATGGACATTTATTAACTATAAACAGATTTTAAAATAATTCTATATGTAAGTGTAGGTGTGTTTATAGAAACACAAAAGAGGGGGAAACGTTTAGGGGAAAATGTGGTCCAATACATGTCTTTCTTTCACCATCCAGAGGAAAACAGATTTCAACTCACTTGAGAACTGGCTGGCTGGAGACTACACAATTTCCCCCCGTAGCTCATTAAACTGTTATATCACCTTGACAGTCACTTCCTGCAAAGTTAAATGCAAATCAAAACATTTTTAATTGAATCATGCAATACATGACTAAGGCAGCTCACTGTTTAGAGGAAATTTGTGAAGTAATTCATTACTGTGCTAAAGTAACTATATCCCCCCTGATAGAAATAACTCAGATTTTAACATATCAAGTCTGCTTAAAAGCCGGGGACACCTGCAGTGAAAAGATGCTGCGTTTATACTTATCTACCTCAAGTTCTATGGCTCTGACTCTTTGACACCTTATTCAGAAGTAGCTAAGAAGCAATATTGGTGAGTAGTAAGGGACTTCAACTTGACATGAAGAAAAACTGGCTCCCCCTCCTCTCCCAGCCTTCACATATAAAAACAAGTCTTTCTTCAACAAAGTAAGATTTAATGAAGACACTAAGAGAAAAACCTTTGCCTCACCCATTCTGGAACGCAAAGGTCACCTGTGGCTCAATGGGATGCTTTGTATATTTTGAAAATGCACAAAAGAAAATGAACCTTCCGGGCTTCCCTGGTGGCACAGTGGTTGAGAGTCCGCCTGCCGATGCAGGGAATACGGGTTCGTGCCCGGGTCCGGGAAAATCCCACATGCCGCGGAGCGGCTGGGCCCGTGAGCCATGGCCGCTGAGCCTGCGCGTCCGGAGCCTGTGCTCCACAACGGGAGAGGCCACAACAGTGAGAGGCCCGCCTACCGCCAAAAAAAAAAAAAAAAAAGAAAAGAAAATGAACCTTCCTTAATAACATAGCCCGGGGGTATAAGTGGACCACTCAAGTGGTTTATAGGATTAGCTTAACAAGAAGGGACACCCATTCTTCTACTGCTTCATGTGATCTCTTTACAGTCAAGGTAGCTATATTTAGAAAATTCCTACAGTACATAAGAGCTGAGAGATAAGTATCAAACTACTACCCTTTCAGACTTCCCCCAAAAATTCTGTTAGCCTCAGGAAAGCATAAGCCATTGGGGGTTTGCTTCAGCAGAATCTGCACCAGAAATACTATTCTATATTATACTTTAAAAACCTGCTGCAAATTGCATTCAGTACAACATTTTAACCTGTTCCATATTTGAGATCAGAGTTTATACATATTAATGTCCAAGAGCCTATAGTCCAAACCCCACTGTTTATCACTACCTGAAAATTAAACATACCACGTTAAGCAACCAACCAAATTTGATCTCCATTAAACCCAAGCCAAGAGTGAGGCCTTGACAATAGGACTGAAGAGATTAGGGCTTACTGTAAACAGAGTGACTGTGATAAAACAATTCAAATGTGAGACTTTACAGGAGCAAGTACTTAAAGCACCTCAAGACAAATATTTACATAAACTATACAACATCATAATCTACTAAATATAAAAAATTCAGGAACCCATTAAATCATAATTTAGAATACAAATTTTACAGGAGGGAAGGAAAGGAGACTGCCCTGCTAACTGGGTCCTATAAATGAATGTGCAGTGAAAGTTCTTTTGAAGGCAAGAGGCAAGATCAATAAGGGGTGAAAATATAAATGTATTAACACAAAGCAAAATGGGATTCTTATTTTGCTACGGCCTGCTACTTACAGCATATTGTACTGGCCAGTCCCCTTGGACGTTTTTATCCTTAAGAATCCCCCTCCCGGGACTTCCCTGGTGGTGCAGTGGTTAAGAATCCTCCTGCTAATGCAGGGGACACGAGTTCAAGCCCCGGTCCGGTAAGGTCCCACATACCGCGGAGCAGCTAAGCCCGTGCGCCACAACTACTGAGCCTGCGCTCTATAGCCCACGAGTCACAACTACTGAAGCCCGTGCGCCTAGAGCCCGTGCATGCTCCACAACCAGAAAAACCACTGCAATAAGCCTGCGCACCGTAACGAAGAGTAGCCCCCGCTCACCACAACTAGCCCACGCGCAGCAAGGAAGACCCAACGCAGCCAAAAATAAATAAATAAATAAAATTTAAAAAAATTTTTTTAAAATTAAAAAAAAAAAGAATCCCCTTCTCATTTCTTTCCATCCTTGTACTGTCATGATCACATACCTCTCACTTTTCTCCAGTTCCTAAAGAATTTCCAACCATTTGCCTCTTCCTACATAGGCTGCCCCTTAGTTTTGATCCCCTAACCACTCTCCTTTCTCACAATCATGTTTAATCCCTCATAAACACTCTGAAACACTCCAGTAATTTGAAACAACATTTCTACCCTTTGCCCTCTTTCCCCAATCCCAGGATAAGGTAAAAGAATGCTGGGGGCTCCCTCTGACGCCCATTCCCTGCCTTTAAGAAATACACCATTGGACTTCCCTGGTGGCACAGTGTTTGAGAATCTGCCTGCCAATGCAGGAGACAAGGGTTCAAGCCCTGGTCTGGGAAGATCCCACATGCCGCGGAGCAACTAGGCCCATGAGCCACAACTACTGAGCCTGCGTGTCTGGAGCTTGTGCTCCACAACAAGAGAGGCCGCGACAGTGAGAGGCCCACGCACCGTGATGAAGAGTGGCCCCCGCTTGCCGCTTGCCACAACTAGAGAAAGCCCTAGCACAGAAACGAAGACCCAACACAGCCATAAATAAATAAATAAATAAATAAATAAATAAATAAATAAATAAATAAAAAGAAATACACCATAAACAGATATATTACTTTAAAATTTTTTAAACTCCAACTCTTCCTAATAATTATTAAAAATTACAATCATCAGAGATGTCCAGTTTGCAAAAATCTCCCAGTTAATGAAAGCTATGCTTTCAGGTTCATAAAGCCAATACCCCATCTGGTCTTTTAAAGTAGGAAATTAACTGAATCCTCTAGAGAATTAAGAAATCTCTGACCATGAACCTGAAAATGAGCCCCCGAGAGTCAGTAATCTGATTAAACTGGGTGAACACGACAACAGAATGGACCTTAGATGGGGAGATCCAGAGCTGGGAACAGATGCTAGGATCAAGAAGTGGCTTCCATCCAAGCCCAAAGTCAGTCCCTTGGCTCTTCTATAGAGATTAGTCAAGGGAACACATTTCTGTTCTTACCCACTTTCATCTCAATTGTGCTCAAGCTCCAAATGATATTTCTCTGCATAGTGAGTTGATTTCTTGATCAATGGATTCCGTTTGAGGCTTCCCATGACCTGGTCCAAAACCTCTCATACTCTCCATGTTTTCTTGGAGACACTCTGGAGAATATTTCTCAACTGGTGTGAATATCAGAATTACCTAGGGATGTTTTAAAAAAGAAATGCACATGCCCAGGGTCTCTTATCACAACTACTGAATTAGACACTCCAGAGAGAAGCCCCTAAGCAGGTACACTTTTCAAGCTCCTTAAGCCCCTCTGAAGGACACCATTGGTTGAGCACCAGTGATTTAGAATTGAGAACAATGGGTACAATGTAACACAGAAAGCCACACAGCATCAGTGCATAAGGAAGGAGAGAGGCAGGAGCAGAGACTCTGGAGTTGACTTCCTCCTGTTGGTGAACTCCCTCTCCTCCTCTGCTGGTTGAAAGCGTCAGCCAGGCTCTGGCCCCCTGGGCAAAGGAAGCATCCAATAGCCCTGGCACTCCTCTGGAATATTCAACAGGTTGCCCCAGGGGGTATGGACTTTGAAAGTTGCCATTATACCACTAGAGCTGGCATCCTGGAGTGTCACAGGTGTATTGATAATTGACTCAGTCTGTTTTGTTTACAATTTCCTGCCCAACAAATTGCATGTTTCTGCAGATGTCTAACAAATTCAGGACATTAATTCCTCAGCTGCCACCGTCCTTCTGTTTCCACCCTCCTCATCCATTGGTTACAATGGTGTCCAAAGACACATTCACCGGCATTAGCCAAGGTCATTAAAAAGCTCTTACAACCATCTGTACCCAGATGGACAGGTCTCCAGCCAAAACGGGAGAGGTTCCCCCTCAAAGGAGGCCCAGAGGACCTGACTCCAAGCAGTGCCACAGTTGGTTTTTTAATTATTGTTTGTGGGTCCTGAATTATTTACATCTCAGCTGTAAATCTTAATGACCCATGCCATGTTCTTCTTGGCTTACCAATGGTAAGCAAAGCCAAAGCAGTTTTGTTTACCTGATTCAACACTGCTGTAGGATGGGAGCCAAAGAAAAATACACCTTCCTAAATTGTCTTACAGAGGTTCTTGGAACAAATCATTCTTGCTTGGATCCTTGGCTAGGCCACTTGCCGTACACTTCTCAGTTAATTCCCTACGGCATCCACACTCCTTATCATCCGATGGTGCATTTCCATGCAAATGACTCATTTGTGTAGGGTTTTTATTTTTAAAAAATCCCTTGTTCCTTGAACTCTGCATCTCACACACACAAAATCTAACTTTATGTGAAATCAAACCACAGGGATTTTTTTTACAGTGTTCCTATAACATGTTACAGATACTTAATATGATGGCAGGAGTTTCCAGAACAAAGGTTTAAAGACCATAATTGCACCCTGGCAGAGTCTGGCAAGATCTTCACAACTAAAACCAAACACCTAGACAAGAAGAGTCAAATGGCTTTGCTAAAACACACTGCCTGGAGAAATCCAATCAACCTGGGGTTTCAGCTAACTTTGACCAAGTGAATGAGGGAAGAAAGGATCCTCGTGCTCACATCTACTTGACACAACTGGAGATCTCTGTCCTAAGTACTGACCTAAGTACAAAACACAAGGAAAAGTGAATGCTGAATTCCTGTCCTCCAGCCTCTAAGAAGAGCGTCTCAGTCACCCTCAGCCACCCCTTTTTACCATAGCTACACTGCTTCTCCACACTCTTTCTTCCTGCCCTTCAGAACTCGAAGCAGACGTGCTCACCAGCGGTGCCAAACTGTTAGACTCATCAAGTTTATGAACACTGCATACAAAATGCAAACATTTCCTTCCATTTGGGCAAACATTGGCACGGGAAACTTTCTTTCCAATGGTAACAGCAGGGAGCTTAAATAAAAGTTCAGTTTCTAGAAGGGTGGGGGAGAGAAAAAGCTAATTCTAAAAATATGTCATCAGCAGCTTGCCATTGCCAGAGAAAATGGTACATGTTTCCCTCAAGCACAGTTCACTCAAATGAACTTGACAGCTTCAGAGATCACTTAAAAGAAAGAAAATTTGTTGCATGAGGCCTGCCAGATACTAAAGAGATCACGTCTCAACAGATAAGACTTGATAGATCCTCATCTTAAATATTTCTGTACGATGATTATGTGAACTCAGAATTAGCACTTTGTCACATTACTGCACACAGGCTTATGCCCTAAGGGTATTCTTCCAGCCCATTCATAGGAATCCTTACTGGAATCTGGCAATTAACTTTAACATCTTGCTACTGTTAACAGTTCCCTAGAAAATAAATTAAAGGACATCTGGGCATACAAGTCAAATTACACAGCTAAACTTAAAATAAGCAGCTTTCCCCTTGTCCACAGGTGTGTCCAGACAAGGTAAACAATTTTAACTGGGTTACAAAGTATAGATGTCAGTGCCTTCTCTCAAATCCACCAAATGCTGGAAAATGCTGCTCCCTGGCAGACAATTTCCTAAAAGGATAGTTTCCCATTTAAACATAATTCTCAAGTTACTGAAAATCCTGTAAAAATCAGGTGTGAATATGCTCATTTGACCCGAAGCTGCAGCTCGCAAATATCTAATTAAAAGGAAAAGCAGGCAAGCATTACAACTCCCCAGAAAGCCACAAAAATAAAAGGCTCCATCTTCAAGAAGATGATTTCCAATTACAACACAATGCTGGTTTGAAGAAATGTCCAGTGCAGCGGTGAGCAGAAATATACCAACCAAAAAGCTTTTCCATCTCAACAGGGACAACATGGCAGCTAAGCTATCAAGTCCGTTGTAGAAGCTGAACACCTCTATTTGTTTTCTCATCCTCTTAGCCATAAACTAGATTTCTGGATCCTGGTTTAAACTGAATAGACCCTTTTACAAGTGTAACTCCTTAAAAGGGCACTGATGGTTGACTTTGCCCTTGGAGAAGAGGAGAGAAAAACTATGGGCTGATCTTTAATATTAAATATTTAATGTGTTTTTAACACATCAGCCCTTTAGATTTAATTCCAGACTTAATGCACCTGTCAGGATACTGACAGCGATGGTTTTATTGCAACTATACATTTTTCTGACATTCAGAAACAGATTTTCAAAAGATCCTGTACCCCAGAAAATTCCAAGCAAGGTTCAATTTAACTGTTTTTAAAACACACTTGGAAAAAAACCATTTTCTTCTACAAGAAAACATTTTCTCCTTCAGCAAAAAAATGATAACAGGTTAGTAAGTGCACAAAATATAAACCTAGAAAATGCTGCAGACATTGCTTTTTTAAATATTTGTGCATTTTTAAGACAGCAAAGACAAAAGCTGAGCCTTAGTGACAACAGGGTAAAACTTAAATATGTTCTAATTTATGTAGCCATTGACCACCAACATTCAAGGGAATCCTTGAGAAGGACCACTGTAACATTAGTTTGATGCTGGGAATCCTATAATTCCATTAAATGATGAAATGACAGAATATGCATAAATGATGTGACCGTATTTAGAAACATCTGTGGTTTGAGGTTTCTTTCCCGGAAAGAAAATCTTCAGTGGTATGCTTTTTCACTCATCTTTATGGATTGTACTAGCACCTGGATAAACTTAAAATACCCATCACTATGGAAGCGGGGGATAAAGGTGGGGAGGCACAAAACTTAGATTAATACATTATGAGCACTTCCCGGAGGGACAACAGATTTTTAAATACATAGTGACCTATCCCTTCTTTTTAAGTAGAAAGAGAATGTGGTATGTTCTCTACCCTTGCATCATGGTCCTTCTTCTCTCTAAGAGCATGACGACAAGCTCACTTTGAACATCATTAACTAATATTGATTTAAGTGGAGCGGGAAGTCTTGAAGTTTTTTACTCATCTGAAATGCAGAACACATACATATTTTACCAAAAGGTTTACTATGCATATTAATCTTTTATGCATTTTATTCCTCCAAGCGTGAAAAGAAACAAGTTGAAGTAATAGAGGTTGCCAGGTGTTGGTGGCACCAATTCCACTGTAATGACAGCCATGCCTTAAGGTTTTGTCTCGCTCTACTCTTCCTATGAATTGCAAATCTTCAGGTTGCCACAGCAACTCTATACACTGACAGGTAAGCTTCAGGAAGCATCCTGGTCACCGTTCCCATACTGTTTGCTTGGCATCAGAGCACTCCAAACTCCCTGCTGCACGGGAGCATCAGGGGATGGGTCCCCTTACAGAGTTATTCTAGCACACTGCCTGGTCACTGCGATTAATCATTCCTGCTTCTTGAGCTGACACAGCAAGGTGGGGAAACGACATCCTAAATGAGCAGAGCTGATTACCTGGGAAAGCAATTCTTCAAGATAGCACAGCTAACTAATAGCTCCATCTGCTACACATAAACACCTTCCAGAGCCCCAGAAGTAATGTCAGAATACAGCTAACAGAGTTGGGTCCTGTATGCCAGATTTCTGTGTATCATCACAGGTGTTTGATGAGCACAGAAAGTACTTGAACTTTTCTTCCTCCGTGGGGTAACCGGTGCTCTATCATCTTAGGCTCACGGGCTCCCCAGAAGGAGATATTTTAGTAGGTGTTCTCAGTTTGACTTTTTTAGAAATAAACGTGAAGTAAGGCTTCAATATGAAGCCACCTGAAGTATACAGAAAGAAGAGGTAGGACAGGCCTGTGGTAAAACACACTTCTCTGAAACACAAATGACAACAAAGCTCCGCGATAAACCAAAGACACGAAGCTTTTCCATTTCCCCCAATATATACTGGTATATATTGTGAAAGATTTGTTTTAAAGTGATTAAATAAAAATAGAACCTTTAAAAATGGGGACAGTGCATCCCAGTTCTATAAATTAAACAAACTTAAGAAGGCTGTGGTTAGGATGCATCGATAAGCTCGGCAGACAGTTAAATACAATTTGGCGAGAAGTGGAGCTGTACCAAGCTATCATTACAGACGAATCTATAAATGGCTCTCGGAAATTATTTTAGAAATCTAAACAACCAGTCGCTTCTTAAGTCACCCTACAGATTCTGTCTGCTTTTATTATTAATACATCTTTGATGATATAAATCAAATTCTAACATCTCAACGCTGGGTGTTTGAGGAGGCTGCGCATTTCTACTTTCCTGACCAAAGTACTGGCATTTTACAGTAGCTGCATTTAACACTGCTTCTGTATCAAATGGGAACAGGCTCCAGCTCTTTCCACATTAGCTGTGATTTTAATAACATGCCAAGCAAAACAGGCTAGCGTAATAAGTTTCATTGCACCCACTTCAACAACAGATAAGCACCTCATTTTCATACAGTTTCCACTTGTTGCTAGGTAACCACACCATAACGAGACATCTCTCGGCATTATGCAGAATGCATCCTCTTCACCCAAATTTGACGTGCTCTGGGCATTAAATACTGTTATTTCAACCATACCTATCAGTCAAACAGTTTAAGCTTTGGTTTCAATTGCAACATAGGTTTGGGGGATGGTTGCTTCTGAGGGGATTTTTTGATGTGCCGAGATTCTAAAAGATACACCACAATAACATCTTTGTCTCTTCCCCAAAGCAAACCCACTGCGTCATCCAATAAATTGATAGCCTGACACTTCACAGAGAAAGTAAACCCTCTCGAAAGATGTCCACACTCTGCCCTCTTAACAGTAGACAATGTCAATTAAAAACTTCCTTACTGCTTTACGTGGCCATGAAGGGAACTTTGTAAGCAGGGGTCTGTGTGGAGTTGGGCCTCACCTGCGGGCTTCAGACAGAAACCCTTTAACTAGGTGCATCTAGGCCAAAGCGGGAACCCCATCTGTCAGCCAAACAAACCAGCTTTCTGCTGGAGAAAGGGAAAGCTCTGCGGGAACAGATGCAGCCCGACCTAAGATACTGAAGGACTCAGGCGACAAGGAAGCAGGAGGGCTACCTGCAGGAAAGGCGACACTGACATTTTATAAAGAAAATAAATCTTAGCAAGCGGCACAAGGCATCTACCAAACATGAATTTTCTTTTGAGCTTCAGGAATATTTTATCCTACATGATTAGTGGATGCCAGAAAAATGTTTTATCACCTCAACTTGTCAATGGGGCTGAATGTCTCTCTCACATGTGATATAAAATTGAAGGAAACTAATCAATGGGGCTGAATGGTCTCTCTCACATAGGATACAAAGTTGAAGGAAATTAATCATGCTCAGGAGTAGGACCCAGACAGGGAACCAGATTCCGACCCTCAGCCTCTTGTGGACCCAGAGCTTTGTCTCCTATAATTTCAGTGCCACTCAAGGTATGGCTGCCCGATCTCTTTAGAGGCAGAGGGGGGTGGGAGTCCACAGCTTCACTCCCTACCTTAAGCCTTAGCTTACTGAGCAATCCTTCCCCTCTTATGTGCACCCTTGTGGTCTGAGAAGTAGGAGTTCAAAAGGTTTTGCTTCCAGGCCCTCCCTAGATACACCTGGTGCAGAGGCACCTGGCCAGAGAAGCACCTCCACTCTGTCAGGTAGGGCAAGGTCTTCGTGGGGTCCGCTGCACCATGTTTGGTGTCACCCATGAAGCTCTTTCTTCACTCACCACCTGCTCCTTCCCTTTGCTCCCTCTGGGTCTCTCCACAGCTTAGATGGTTTGACCTATTTTAGTTCTTTTTAAAATCTGGATAATTTAAGTTAGAATGGCAGGGCTGGATCACCACCTTTCACGGATGAGGACAGACTAAGATGAAACAGGAAGAGAGATCTGACGGACAAGGCAAGAGCTGGGAAAACATTGCTATGTTTCCCAAGGCGCGTATTTTAACAAACTTCACTTAATCTATTCTAAAACTCCAGGAACCGTACGAATTGGGAGGGTGCAGGAGCACAGGAGGGATTAATAAATCCACCTTTCTTTCTGTTCCTATGAGAACATCACTTGGTCCACTCTATTAACTTAAAACAAAAAATCACCTAGTTACTGACAGAAAGTTAAAAATGGCCAGCAGCCAGATGTAGAAGATAACAATGAAAAATTTTAATGTGCATCCTGTCTGGTCCAGCAATGCTATTTCTTGGTGTGTATTCTCAACGAACTCTTGCACATGTGCACATGGAGACATGTACAAGAATCTACATTGGAGAACGGTTTACAGTAGGAAAAATCTGCAAACAACCCATATGCCTATCAGGAGGGGGATGGCTAAATAAACAGGCGTATGTGTGCTGTGGAATACAAGGTAGCACATAAATGGAACAAGCAAAACCTGCATGTAACAACATGGCCAGGCTTCTAGGACACTGCTGGGGAAGAAAGCAAGCTGCAGAATGGGGAGTACGGTATGATACCACATATGCTACCCCATAGTGTTTCCATGGATTTTATGTTTACATCTACATCAAGATAGATAGAGAGGCAGGCAGATAGATAAGTAGACAGACGGATGAAAAAGTATGGAAGAAAACAGAAGCTAGCTAAACTGAGACAACTGGAGAATCCATCAATGAGGACTTCAGCCTTTTCTAAAATATGTTGAAAGGGAAATATGTTCATGTACTTCTTGACTAATTAGAGATTAAAGAAAATGAAAATATATTTATAATAAACTGGAAGGTAATTAAAGGGGACCATGTCAAGAACTAAAGGAAATAAGTCTGAGTCTTCTAAGTTCTATCGAAGGACTAGTAGATGAACTTATTCTACCTCCTCTGAAAGTGTTAATTTTGAAAAGCGTTCCAAGACAAGCGTACAAATATTTAGAAAAAAAAATAGTTTTAGTGGATTGTCACTTTAAGTTTTAAATATCTAGACATTTATTTAAAATATCTAAATATTTATGGGTTCCTTCAGAAAAGAGCCAACTTTACCAATATAACTACCTTACTACCACATGGCAATACATCCATTAAATGGAAAAATAATAATAAAATGTAATTCTTATAACACCTTCAGGATAATTGGCCATGGGAGAAAATATATAAATTGAACTCATTTATATAAAAGTGAATCCATTAAGAATGGCAAGAGTCTTTGCATCTGGTGAAATTTTTTGAGTTTGGAATTGTGCCTAGAAGTCATCAGATTTGTTGCTAGTGAACCCCCATCTGTCATAGCTTGCATCTGAACTATATATAGCTCTTATTCCCCAAATCAATATGTTATGTGTTCGTGTAATCCAGTATTCAGTCTAGAAGTTTTGCAATTGTCTACAAGCTCCTCAATTCTTATTTTCACAATTCCTTGCTTTGTTATAATTCTTAATATACAACTGACAGAATGTAGAGATATCATTTTAAAGGTATCATTTTAAAGACTTCACTCACCAAAGCTTGGCTGTGGAGAAAAAAAAAGCTAGCATTGTGTGTGTGTGTGTGTGTGTGTGTGTATGTCCGCACGCATGCATGGAAACCAAAAAGGACAAAATTATAAAACATTATACTTCATTATAGTTAAGAGGTTACAATCCTCAAAGGATTGGAACATGCCTTAGGCAAGATTGTTTGAGTAATATCTCATCTATGAGGCCACGTATCCAGCAAGCCCAGCTTTCCAGAGCATCAGAGGGAGTGTCAGAGGTCCACAGGGGAGCATCTAAGTCACTCAAATGTCACCAGCCTACTTAAGTCCTACGTAAGTCATGGACAACACTTAACTCTATTAAGTGCAAGACGATGGGCTGTCACCGTGTACTACATTAACATACTTTTCATACACATCTAGTAGTCTTAGCTATCTAGTTTTCCAGCCTACAACAAATCAAAACAAAAATACAAAATTTTAAGGGGAAAGAAAAAGCTGAGGGCAAAAGAAGAGACAAAAAAAACTATTTTTAAAAATTATTGAGAACTCAGAAAAGCATAGCAATCTCTCTGAGTGTAGAAGAGACAAAACAACCAATCCATATGAATGGTCTCTAAGCAAAACATGTTAATTAGTATTCTACAAGATCTCAGGTCATTTACACAAAATGGAATTCAGTCCCCTATGTTTTTTAAAAGGAAGAGAATTGTGTATTTTATTTTGGTACAATTTTCATCAAACAGCAGGCACTAAGTTTGTCTGGTGAGCTCTACTGAGTTGCCAGTGCCATGGGGTTACCAAAAAAATAAAAATAAAAATAAGGTGATTTTAGGTGGTACTAATAAGAGTAGTGTCCAAAACAAAGATGTCCTTGAGGGCAAAGCCTTAGTGTGGTTTGTTACCTACTTAATCCCCAGGCATAGAGCAGTGCCTGGAACTCAACACTTCCTGAGGGGATGAATGTATAAATGAGATGAATGAGAGGCTGAAGAAATGTATGAATCAGCAGGTTGGAAAAAAATGGCTCAGGGTTTCTCCAAACTCTACAAACTTATAGTTCAAATGAAATATAAAAAATTTTATATTTATATTTTGGAAAAACAACTTTTTGTTGTTTAAGGAATACCATGAATAAAATGTTACAAGGAAAAGAAGGTAATGTGAAACAAATTTAGAAAGAGGAGAGGAAAGAAAAAGTTGATGCCTTTAATTGCCTAGCTTCTTCATAAAACTCCAGAGCGCCTGCATTTTCTCTCTTCACTTCCTCATCGCCTCCAGCTAAAGGGCGGACATGCATGGCACAGGTCCATGATTCTACAGAGATCTCTAAAATTGGGTGTTGAGAGAGCCTGACAGCCTTTGTTTACTTAAGATGTACCTCGAAACTTCATTTTTTACTTTGAAAGGCTTTCGTCCTCCTATGTGTTTCCAAAATAAATTCCATCAACATTAAATCACATCTTCTTGAATTATAAACCTATCAAGCAGAGGGAATTAGCCTTAAGCTGCCAACATCAAAGCAAAGGAGTCCTGCCTTTGGTGAGAACCGCCTACCTGATTGATGGCTCTGTCCCTGCATTCAGAGTCATGCTAAGTAGAAAACAAAGAGGTTATCAAATTTCAGTAATTAATATGAGTCAACATGAGTTGAGCTAACAAAAGCAATTACCTGGAATTTTAGGGCTATTATCTCAACATTTCATGTTTTGCCTATTTCAATGGAAAGCAGAGATTAAAATGAATGCCTCAGGACCAGATATTTGGTCATTTCATTCCAAAGTTACCATCCACCTGTGTAGCACAGTTGACAGCTAATTTAATACTCTCCTCCAGATAAAATAAATTACTCCAACTTCAGTTTATAAAGAATAAAAAGACTCCCCAGTAATTTCACTCATCTTTGACATGAGAAAAATTATTTAAATTTTCTGAATTAAAATCGGCAGGGAAGGTGGGAAGGAGCTTGTGTTTGTTTCTGATGGGATCTTTACATCTTGCTGATATTGCTGAAAATATTTTACTCTGCTATCTTCTGGCTTGGGTCTGCGTCTTTTTGCACTTCTTTCTGGACTCATAATTGAGCACTTCCACCGCCCTAATTATATTAAAAGGAGCAGGAGGGGTAAGAATTGCAATTTCTTTTCTTTTTTTTTTCTTTTTTTTTTTTTTTATGGCGGTACGTGGGCCTCTCACTGTTGTGGCCTCTCCCATTGAGGAGCACAGGCTCCGGACGCGCAGGCTCAGCGGCCATGGCTCACGGGCCCAGCCCCTCCGTGGCATGTGGGATCTTCCCGGACCGGGGCACGAACCCGTGTCCCCTGCATAGGCAGGCGGACTCTCAACCACTGCACCACCAGGGAAGCCCTTCTTTCTTAAAGATACAAAAAAGTCTCAGAAAACTGGAAGATAGATTGACAACTACTATAAAAAAATACACAAAGTTTAATCTTGGAGAAGTAAAATAAGACTTACTTCAGATTATTTAATGCATCAGTACAAAATGTCATTAAATGACCTCTGACTCTGTCGTCCTCGGACAATCGTTCTTCCTCACAGCCCATATCCAATCCATCACCAAGCTTGTAGATATGGCCCCTAAATGCGGCTCAAGTTCACCCACTTCTCTCCTTGCCCCCCACCACTACCCTAATACAAACCACTGCCCGCTCCTGTCCAAGCAGTAGCCTCTTAAACTGTGGGTACCTATCTGCATCCACTCATACCCCTCCACATTTTAGCCAAAGTGATCTTTTCCAGAAAACGACTGGGATCATGTTACCTCTTCCTACCTGCTTAAAACCCCTCTAAGCCTTCCCAGGCCTCTTAGAATAAAGCCCCCAATCTTTCCCCACAGCCTGCAGGTCCCTGAGCAATCTGTCTACTACCCGCCTCTCCACTTGCCTCTCTGTCCCAGCCCCTCTGACTCCAGGCACAATGGCCTTCTTTCAGTTCCTTCAATGCACCTGGTTCCCTGTGAAAAGCTCTTCTAACCCTTCATAGCCTGGTTAACTCACACCGGCCCTTCTTCAGACCACAGTTCAATCATCACTCCTCAGTGATGCCCACTCTGGACGTCTAGACCAGATCAAGTTCTCTTAGTTTACGATTTCTCCTCCAAGACACTTGGACCACTTTATAATTGTACATTTGTGTGATGTTTGCTTAATAAATAATTATATTAAAAAATATTTAATAATTGCTCCTTGCCTGCAAGGAGCATTAGGGCAGAGGCCAAGTCTGCTTTTGCTTACCACTGGCCTCTTCCACCCAGCACCTAGCACCTACTCATTAAATAAAAACAAATTAATTGTTGCATGCATTGCAATTGTCCATTTGGGATCTGCCTTCCTTAGTGGGCTGTGAGGTCAGAGATTCTGCCTTTTTCCCTCTTGGCATGCTCGGCATCTAGCCTAGAGCTTGGCCCATGGTAGACTGTTGATCAATAAGTGCTTAATGAATGCCTGAGAAGAGTAAACAAATGTTTTTAAAATATAAAAGCAGGAGCTCTGACCATCTCTTGGAATGATTAAGAATCCCAATATTTGTATTGCTCAGGAGAATCAATTATCCAAACTTCCTGCAAGGCTGTTCTATGAGAAGAGATTTGTGGAAATGAATAAGGTGGCTCTGATAGCCTGAGGGTCTGACACATCCACCCACTTAAAACTGCTCCCTTTAGACTAACACAACATGCCCAGCTCACACATGGCAAACAAAAATCTGTCCACACACATTTTTATTTAAACGGGAGTCTATCTGTGCAGAAGGAGAAAGAAATTAACTTCTGTGCACTTCTGAGAGTTTGATTTCCTACCCTAGATCTGCACAGCACACTTAGATGATCAAGGCCTAGCTTCCTAGTTAAAACCAAGTGAACAAAAAGAATACTAGTATTTAAACAACGTTCCAAGTCACGGCATGTTCAAGGTCCAACTTGTCAAGTTCAAGGTCCCTTTAAGAGCTTTTGTAAGTCCAATAAGGGTATCCAAATAATACCCCCAGATGCACAGTCCCCAAACCATTACAGCTCCATGAAACGTAATGTGTTGACTGTTGTACGGTGTCTTTTCTTCTGCAAAGCCATGTAGATAATATTTCAACAATAACCACACATTTCTCCCTGCGGTATAGACACATACAAAATGCATTAGGAAAAATGCCAATAACTGAAACGCTTTCTCCGTAGCTCTATTCAACTGAGTGTCTCCTAGGTGCCACAGAAGTGCAAAGCTTTCTGAATCTTGTTCCAAAGGGAGCTCAAAGTCAATAAGCCTCCTCAGCTATCATCTAGCATGACTAAATCACTCCAAGGGCAAACCTTTCTGAGTTATGTGGCCATTTCTTTTGCAGAGTTTTACCGAAAATGGCATGCCATAAACCAATTTAATTCAGGGTAACCCACACTGCTGGGTGAAGAGGAGCCCCAGAAGCAAACAGGAGGAAGAAAATGCAAACGTTTCAAGTTACACAGGATCTTCAATCACACAGAGAAATGAGCATAAATTAATAAACCAGGAAAGTTCCCAGGACCTATAAGGGATCATTCCAAATAGAAACCCCCTTTCCCATTATTAGAATAAGCCTGTCACTATGGTGGGGTTTTGCCTTTCAAAGAGGTACAGCCAAGGAAGTTCTTTGCTAATGAGAATCACACTGTGCAACCACGTCAGTTGGTTCAATGATGCTCAGAGGACATTCTGGGATTCCTTTTATGTTGTTCCCTTGCGAGCTGTGGACAGGAAGACGAGCGAATTCTCCACTCAGGAAATATTCCATTATGTTAATAGGATTACATCTTAGATTGACAATGTTTAAAATAGCCCCTGGAATTTATTAGCCTGCCAGCCCTTCAAGTAAGTAACTTTAATGCTAAGATCTTTTAAGTTTAAGTAAATGACTGGCAATGAGTCAAAAAATTTCCTCTGGCTTATAAAACACAATGCTCTGGCCATCAAATGGGAATTCATGAACTCAGGAGTAAGGACCTTCACACTGGGTTCTCCGTGTCTATGATTTGTCACATTTTTAAATACATGAGTTTCTCTGAACTTTTATTTTTTTATGACTCCTCTTTGGCCTCCAAAAGCATATTCTGGCTTGACAAGATATAGGCTGACTACAAGGTTCAACTGAATCTCTGACAAAGGTATCGAATTCTTTAGTCCCTAAGGTCTTATTATAACTTCCCTCATCACCTCTCCCTTCTCTTTTAAAACAGACACATGGATAATAGGTACCCAGGACCTACCATATGCAAGGCCCCCAGCTATAGTGCTCTAAATCATCCAAGTGATTTTCATTTCCTACTCTGACTACACACCTGGCCTCAGCTAGGTTAGAATCCAGGCTCTGCCCTTTACTATTTTACCTTCGAGTTTCTGAACTCTACAAGCCTGGTTTCTTCATCTGTACAATGGGGTGAAAACCGTTCTCCCCTCAGGCAAATCTTGTGAGGATTAAGTGAGGTAATCTGTCTGCAGCACTAACACACCGTCGGTGGGAGGCAAGGACCTGGTCACTCTTGCTGGTTTTCACCTCTCCCTTCCTACTCTGCAAGCCACCGAATTCCTACCCAGCCCCAATTCAAATGGAATGAACTACACTCTTTACAAGAGATTTTCAGAAAAGTTGAGTTCTGATTAGAGTATCAGTTCTCTGAGGATTATCATGAATGATTCACTTTCTTACACAGTTGATACTACATTTCATTATAACATGGTAAAGCTTCAGATTAACTAATAACATGGGTTGGGAAACATGAACAGTAGAGGGTCTGGAACAGGGCTTGGGCAACTACCACTTGTGGGCCAAACCCAGCCAGAGAGCTAAGAGTGATTTTTACATCATTAAATGGTTGATGAAAGTCAAAAGAAGAATATTTCATGACACATGAAATTCAGATTTCCAGCATGCATAATAGAGTTTTATGGGAACACAGCCACACTCATATGCATTTCCTATGGCTGTTTTCACATTACAACAGCAGGGTGGACTCAGTGTGACAGAAACCTATGGCCCAAAAGGCCTCAAATATTTACAGAAAAAGTTTTCCAATTCCTGACGTAGACCAATATTTTCTGGTTTCGACAAAGCTTAGTACATGATGGTGAACATTTAAGAAACCTACAAAACCCTCTGGAAAACCATACATGGTACTACTTGAATATCTCTACAAAGACACTAGGCAACAGGGTTTAGGTTAATACATATCATGGTGATGGGGGCTCTGAACTTGAAAAAGGTAACTATCTTCTGCTCTTCATCTTATTCACTGACCCAGTCAGCCCAATAAAATAAATCAGGAAAAAAAATTATTTATATACTGTATACGTATACATACACATATATAGATCTTACATATATATACATTCCTCACATAAAGCAGTGCTTACCTAATGATACAAATGAACTTATTTATAAAATAGAAACAGACTCACAGACATAGAAAACAAATTTATGGTTACCAGAGGGTAAGGATGGGAGAGGGATAAATTAGGAGTTTGGGATTAACGGATACACACCACTATACATAAAATAAACAACAAGGTCCTACTGTAGAGCACAGGGAACTATACTCAATATCTTGTAATAACCTATTACAATGGAAAAGAATCTGAAAAAGTATATATATGTATACATATATATATATAAAGCTGAATCACTTCGCTATATACTTGAAACTAACACAATATTGTAAATCAACTAGACTTCAATTAAAAAAAAAAGAAATGCTTACTTTATGTCCATCATATGACACAAAGGGTCAAGATGGTCACACGTTTTTCTTCTTTTTTTTCTAATTCTGAAATCTTTTATATCTTTTAATTTTGGTAAATATTGTTAGAGCTTTTTCCAAAAGTTGTCCTGAAAACATGTCCCCCACCTGAGTGTCTTTCCTGCTTTGCTCTCAGATAATAATTGCACTCTCAAATTCAACCCCTACCTATTTACTGAATTTTGTTTGGGGCGGGGGAACCCACCTGGTACTCTGTTTTCGACTCTGCTCTATGTCTCAAGTTCCTTTGCTATGTACTTTGACTCTTTGGGACTTAAATACAGCTGAGGTAACAGCAACGACAATAAGTGTAATCGGTGAGCTCTGGCCCACGAGTCCAAGACTTGACCTTAACTCTCAGTGGACCATTTAGCTTTTCTGTCCCATGATTGGTAATTTATGCACTTAGTTTTCAGAAGAATCAACTAGGAGAAGGAGGATAAATGAAAGCAAACCCACCCACCCCTGCACCCCAGTAGAATGAGCGCAGTGCCTCATGTATGATGAGTCGCTTATAAGTTTCTGAAATAGAAGGACTGACTAATCATGCAGTTCCCTCTGTTTCTGACAGAGCCTGGAATGCAGTAACAGTGCACTTAATTTTTGCTTTAAAAAGGCCCTCTTTCAGTGGTCAGTCAATAAACTGAAGAGCTACTATAAAAGAGGTACCTGAGTCTGATTTGAACTTTGTTCCCTTTACTTTACTCCTAGCAGCTTCAGTGCTCTGAATAGCACTGACAATAAAGATATGAAAGAACAACAGAATGAGAGTAATCCTTCTTGTGGGTAAAATGTCTGTTGGCGAAATCTGCAGGGCAGCACCAAGGATTATATATACTAATACACAACAAAATCTGGAAGAGTATTAAGTTCTAAGAGGACTTACATCCTTGGATGTAATGTTTCTTCCCACTTGGAGATATTTCTACTCCAAAAAGATATGGTAATGGTAAGAAATGCAAGACTTGCCCAAAGGTAGAATGGAAAGTTCTATCATTATTGAACACATAAATTCTGAGCTTGTTCAATCCTTTCATGGCCTGAAAAAGAAAGCCTTTCCCTTTTTCCTTTTCCTCTTTTGGGGACAAGGGGAGGAAGAAGGCTAGGCCCAGACAGACAAGACACAAGGACAAGATCAAATAGACTTAAGAAACTAACACCCTCTTAAATTACACCGCCAAGCCACATCTGCGCAAATCTGCCAGTGGTTGCCACCGGCTTTATTCTGAATATTTCTATAAAAACAAATCAGCACAAGAAGTGTTCATGACTACAGAATGCTGTCCTAATCCTACCCAAAAGCTGGTGGATAGTCAGCAGTTTCACAAAAGACAGAAGCAGAACAGAGAAACGGGAATGTACCAAAGCAAGAAGCAAGTCAATATCCCTGAAGTTCCCTTTCATCAGAAAATGTTTAACTCCCAAATCCTAATCAGACCAAAATTACAACTTCAAAGTTGGATGACAGAGGAACTAAACAAAGAACACACTTCTTGCTGGCTGGCTTTCCTTCAGAGCCACTTTCCTACTGCAGATTTTATTTATTACCATGAAAATGATACCTGTCACCAGAAGTTACAGTGTAGACATCACCTAACTCATCATCAGGGTGGAAAAAAAGGGAGAGTTTGGGGAGGTTTTTTCTACTCTCAATCAAAAGAAGTAGGTACTATGGGCTTCCCTGGTGGCGCAGTGGTTGAGAGTCCGCCTGCCGATGCAGGGGTCACGGGTTCGTGCCCCGGTCTGGGAAGATCCCACATGCCGCGGAGCTGCTGGGCCCGTGAGCCATGGCCACTGAGCCTGTGCGTCCGGAGCCTGTGCTCTGCAATGGGAGAGGCCACAACAGTGAGAGGCCCGCGTACCGGGAAAGAAAAAAAAAAAACAGAAAAAAAAAAAAAAAAAAGAAGTAGGTACTAGAGAAAGGAAAACAAAAACAGGAGAATCTCTGCTAACAATGCCTAGCTTTAAGGCTCCACATGAAAGAAAACAGAACCAGGGGAGTATTGTGAAATGCCTGATTGCTGAGTGAATGTATTTTAGCATACTAGTTGTCATAGCAAGTCAGTGGGATTTGAGAGCATATTTCTGTTTTGACATCTGGCCCATAACAAAATTACTATTGATCTGTTGTGAGCTTCCAGCAAAACAGTATAACCTAGTCTCAGAACAAAGAATCATTCACTAAATAACAAGCAATCATCATGCTCTATTTGCGCCCTCGGTCCAAAAATCACACTTTGCTGGTGTTCTGCGTGGTCCATTTTGGGATGAACTTCCTATTCCTGAATCGAGGTGTCCAGATCCTTTTTAAAAGTGAATTTTACCAGTACAGGATTAATTCTGTCTTTCAGTAGCCCGGCGGCAGCAGCAGTATAATGCTGACATCTACCTTGAGCACACACTTTGGTTTGCTGCTGATTCTGGAAACTGACAGGACAAGCATTATTTTCCAGGAGATGTTCTACAGGCAGTGGAAGGAAAACGATGAAACAAATCAGACAGTCAGAACTGTTCATGGAGGTTTTGGAAGGGGTAAAAAAATAAAAGAAGAAGAAGAAAGAAGAACCATCAGCCTTATGTCTAATTTACTACAAAAATGTATAGGTATGTGCCACTCACAAATGATGCAGCTTTCATTAAAATGATCATTTATGACTTTTAGTGGGCTGTATTTTTCAATGATACTAATAAACTATTAGAGAACTTTGACATAATATTGTTTGTTCCAAAGAACCAGGTTCATTTTGTAGCATGGTTTAGCTGGATATTGACTATTGATTGTCCAGACGGGTAAATACCTCCCTTGTTTCAGGCCTTGGCCATATGTACCCCCAAATATATCACTGCCAGCTTTTCAGAACAAAGCTGTATTAACCAAGAAACTATCTGATGGTTTTTTTTGCCTGCATCAGTTAAAGGAAGACAAACATATAGATCAAGTGCATCTGTGCTCTAGACTGCATTGATTTGTTGCATGTGTGGTTAAATCCTGTCAAGCAGTATTAAAGGTGACACATTATCAACAGAGCCACTCTGAGAGTGGCTCAGTGAGTCATCAGTGGGGCTTCTACCTGCCATGCAAAGCAGTTACAAAACTTATTCCAAATCAAAGGACTTTTCAAACATGAAATCTATTAAGCCCCCAGCACTACTTCAGCATGGGGCTCTTGTGAAATGATTTTATAAGGAAAGGCTAACCATTACCTCCCAAAGAAAAAACTGGCCAAAATGTAAAGGAATGGAGTGGAGGGAAAGATAATATTATGGGCACAAGGAAGACCATATTCCCAAAGATTTGGTGCCATGGCATCTTAAAAAGAGCCTAGATAGGTACCCATCTTGGATGATTTAGGTGACTTGACTGCAGGGAAGAGGTAGACTAGATAGCTGCTCTCTTCTAGAAACCATTCATGACTTCAAACATGTTTGCCGTCTAGTTCTTCCATACTACCCTTGGTGGCCTGTGGATCACTGACTGGTGTGAATTAATACACTGAAGCAGTACACATTTCTATTCGTGGCCTCAAAGGATGTGTTCTGTTGACAGCAGCTTAAGAGAACCAATTCTTTAATTAATGTTTTGCAGAGATGTCCACATGCTGACCTCAGCAAAATTAAAGGCATACAATTATTATGCAAAGTCATGAATGTATACTCGTTTCAGAGTTATCTATGGGAAATTGTCAGATCAACTCTAGTGACAAAGCACAGCTAAGTGGTGTTTTGAGAGAGGGAAACCATTACACTCCAGTAGAACAGAAGGTCTTTTCATAATATCTGCACGGAGAGCATGAACAATTGCTCACTTTTTTCTAGTTTATTTTTTCCCATCAAAACACTAGAGTTGGGCTCAGAATTTCTAAAGTGAATCAAATTTTTAATAAATTCTATTATGCTCCTAATAACAGAATTTATTTTATGCTCGTAAATTTTTAAAATCTGTTCCCTAAATTAGCAGCTCTGCAAGTGGCAGAAACCAGAAAGTATAGCAAACATTTATCCTGGATTTGCCAAGGCAGGTCTGATTTCAAATATTCTACTCCTTGGTACTCATAAATCACCGAAATGTCCAAACTGTATTTGCAACATTTCCACACCTACTTGATCTTGGGGAAAAAAATTATTTGGCATAATCTTCATTTCCCATAATCTTTTGTGGGATTTTAGTTCAGAATATATCATCAATGTATCAATATGCTAAACAGCAAACATTTCATCTCCTGACAGAGGTTTTCCCTATACTTACCATACATAATATGCTATAATTGTTTCACTGCCTGTATTCTCACTAGACCCTAAGCTCTTGGAGGGCAGGGATTCTGTCTTGTTAACCAATATTTCCCAATATCCAGCATGGTGCCTGGTAAACGATGGGCGCACAGTAAATACTTGCTAAATTCTTGAGTGAAAAATAAATCAAATATAAAGAAAGAAATTATGCACTCCACCCAGGAAAATCTCAAAGTAATTAACTAAATGCAATAGGGTGCTTTACTACTCCAGAGCCTTGAACTGTTCCTCGTCATATGCAAGTATCCATGTATTAACTAACTCCATGCAGACAGCAAAGGTGAATTTGGGGGAAACACCATTTATTCCACAGAGTGAGTCGCTAGGTTCAATGCGATCAGGAGGCCACCATTTGAAAAATGATTGAATTGACTCTGCTTCTTGAAGTTTTCCTTTGGAGCTTCTGAAAAAACTGTGGATATTCAGTGGCCCTCTGGCTTTCATTCTTCAAGGACAATAACCTAAGTTAAGTTTAGTTCAAGATTTTAGCAATCACTCTTAGAAATATGGAATAGAGATATGTCTTTTTTTACTGGAAAAAAAAAAAAAAGTAAAACAAATGACTAGGCCCCGAGAGAGTGAAGTCCTTGTCTTCTCAGGCCTGTCCCTGTAGGTGTAGATATCATGGTCTTGCTGGCTGAGGGCCTCTCCCCTTACATGAAAAGGGGGGCATATGCACCACAAAGGGTGGAACTTGACAATGAAGAGAATGCCTTGAAGGTCTAAGCACTCAAGTATGCCATAAAAATGGATAAAGCTTACAGAGATACTGAATATGCCATAAGACAAAAACAAGATTGAAAGAAAACTAGAATACTCTTTGATTTCTACCAAGACATTTAATAATAATTATAACTCCTACACGGAACTATAAAAACACCAGAAAAAAGATTAGGCTCACTGCTTGGGAATAACAGGTGAGTTTTTCTCATGACACGAAAGACCCGGTAAGGGATTTCTTCGAGCGAGAAAATTGCTCACGGTGCTAGTCAATTTGTGAAAATGATCAAACTTTATAAAAAGTGAGCAAAATACTGACCCTCATGCACACCAACCACCTGGATACTGCAGGTTAATATTTTCAGAAAACAATATGGACTCTGAAATCTATGAAAAGCTGTTCTGGGGCCCCTTCAGCACCCCTCTTGTTATTTTACAATCCCCAGTATTATGTAAAACCCTAGATCAGGCAACTCTGACAGTCCTAAGAGTTTCGGTTGATCTTAAGTTCAATGAGCAACATATAATCAGGTGTCTTAAAAGCTGCACCTGTAGGAAAAAATAAGAAAAGTGATAGTTACTTCCACTTTAAGCTGATAGGAACGATACACATTCCGTAACATAAATTACTAAGACCTGGGCACTGTAGTAGGAACCCCAAATTCTATGATGCATTGAGATCTGATCCCTGCCTTCACAGAAGTCAGTCCAGCACGGAGCCTGATGAACAAATAGGAAAGTATAATAAAGTATACAGAAAATACAGGCAGATAAAAGGCATGTGCTAAGTGGGAAGGGAGGCTTGAGGCAGGCTGAAGGGGAGAGGGGAGTTGGGCACAACACGGTGAGACCATCTAACTCTACCTGGGGATTAGGGGATGGAGAAACAATGACAGGAATAGATGTACAGAGGAACTGCCTTCTGAATTGAATGACTTAATGATTAGGATGACAAGGAAGGTTGAGGGCGCAGCATATGACAAAGGCATAGAGATGTTAAAACAGCTGATATATGCACAATAGAATATTACTCAGCCATAAAAAAGAATGAAATAATGCCATTTGCAGCTACATGGATGGACCTAGAGATTACCATACTAAGTGAAGGCAGTCAGACAGAGAGAGACAAATGTCATATGATATCATTTATATGCTGAATCAAAATTTGACACAAATGAACTTATCTACAAAACAGAAACAGACTCACAAAGAGAGCACACTTGTGGTTGCCAATGGGAAGGGTGGGTGGGGGAGAGTTGGATTGGGAGTTTGGGATTAGCAGATGCAAACTATTATATATAGAATGGACAAACAACAAGGTCCTACTGTATAGCACAGGGAACTATATTCGATATCCTGTAATAAACCATGATGGAAAAGAATATAAAAAAGAATATATATATGTATATATATAGAGGTCTGAATCACTTTGCTGTACCACAGAAACTAACACAACATTGTAAATCAATTATACTTCAATTTAAAACAAAAAGAAAATCTCAAAACAAAACAAAAAATCTGATATATAAGGAAACAAAACAAGAATGTGCACAGTCAAGGATGTCACACTAAATGGACAGTGACAAGCAAGGATTAGACTCTGGGATGCAAGGCAAGGGACCGATGAGTGGATGTTACAGAGAATAATTAATATCATCGTAATATATGTAAGACCATTCTAGTATGGCTATCTAAACATGAAAAGGCCCACTTCTCAGCTTTATGCTGAGGTCTCTTCCGACTCTGCAATTCTGTGACTCACCAATTCCAAATCCCCACACCCCCCAAAAAAGCCACGAGAAAAGTTGTCATTTGTAACACAAGAAAATAGACAGAATATTACCATCTCTCCATCAGTGCAGGTACATTAACCAAATCCAAAATTTCTTCCTCCCATCAGAAGACCTAATGTAGCCTTAAAAACAGACACCTACCACAAGTGATGATTTATGACAGATCAGCAATCATGTATATTTATTTCATTGAATTCACTCCTCCTATAAGTATGGAAAAGAAACTAGGAAAAACATTCCCCAACTGATAAGTTTTTTGCTCTTTGCAAAGCTAATATTAGGATATTCATATTCCCAGTAAACAGCTTGTCTAAAAGAAACTTCAAACTATAGCAACTCTTACAAAAGGCTATTTGTGTCTTCAGAAGCAGAAGTCTACAGGCATTAATAAGGATAAGTGCAGCTATTTAGCCCAGAACCCCCAGGACAAGATAGATGATCTAACACCTTTTACTTAACAAGTTTCCATGCCAAAAGTGTCCTCTCATCAGCATGTTTATAAGCTTACTCGCATGTTCTAATGGTAACGGTACCAGATGACAGATTTATAAGTAGATACGAGAGGGTATCTTTTCTCCTCCAAGCATATGCCAAGGCATACATCTGAAGAAAATGCTGCCGATTATTCACAATACACTCCAGGACCTCTTTTGTTGAAAACTAAGTTTAACTATTCTGAGGCTAACGTCTAGTAGATACAAACATTCTCCAGCTCTGAGCCAAAGGCTCTCATGATTTACTAATTAGGTGAATGAACCAAGAAAAAAAAAAAAAAAAGAACACATGTAGATAGACGCAGCTAATAGGCCTCGTCCATTAACCAGCTTCTCCAAAAGCCAAACCACCTGGTTTTCTAAACATCACTCCTACCACCACTTTATACATTAATCATGCATCAAAAATAATCATGGGTATTTTTGATAATACATGTAGTGGCAGATTGTACAATCTGAGCACAAAGCCCCAAAACAGTGTAATTTGGAGTTTTTTCCAAACTTCTTTTGGTTTGGAAGCCAGAAGTCAATGGTTCCAATCCCAGCAATGCCTCTCTCCAAAGTTCTTTCTTTCTTTCTTTTTTTTAAATTGAAGTATAGTTGAATTACAATGTGCGTTAGTTAATTACTGCTGTACAGCAAAGTGAGTCAGTTATACATATATATATATATATATACATTCTTATTCATATTCTTTTCCATTATGGTTTATCACAGGCTATTGAATATAGTTTCTTGTGCTATACAGTAGGGCCTTGTTGTTTATCCATTCCACATATACCAGTTTGCATCTGCTAATTCCAAACTCCCAATCCATCCCTCCCTCCTCTCCCTTGGCAACCTCCAGTCTATTCTCTATGTCCCTGTTTCTGTTTCTGTTTCATAGACAGGTTCATTTGTGTCATATTTTCTTTTCACATATAAGTGATACCATCAGAGTTCTTAATATCTGGCAAATCGTTAGTAACCTTTGCTCTCAATTTCTCTCACCTATAAAGTTCAAAGACTACCTGCCACATGCAAAATTTTTCTAGATGGAATAAAAATGATTAAACACATGGTTATGAAGGATTTTAGTGTCCTCAGAAGATGCTGGATCTCAATATTGTTGAAGAATTTTTAATTATAAATATCCCCCCAGGGAAAAAAGAAAGCATTGAATCAGTCTTCCAAAAAATAGTTTTTGCATATCTAGTATGTACCAGGCATTCAGCTGTGCTGGTGGATGCAAAGATAAAACAGCCAAATTGTAAGGTGCCCATAGTCCCTACATTTTAGATTACTGGAGAACATGAAATCAGATGTAATACTATAACATGACATATGAAGTGCTACAAGAGAACAAAGGACAAAACGCTACAGGATCAGAGAAGGGAGTACCCGTGTTTTTCAGTATCTTGTTAAAGTAGGAGACAAGAGATGGTTAGTTGGGTTTTATATATGTATTATATTTCCAATAAATCATATTCTGAAATCCAAATGAACACAGTCTGTAGCCAACATTAGGACCATTAACATAACTCTAGTTGGAATTTTTAAAAAACCACTCCATGCAATTCTAGTAATCGAAGAACATAAAAGATGAAAATAGCTGCCAGCCAAAAATAAGAACTAAATCCCAACCAACACTCAGTGATAAAGAGAAAATTCATTTGGAAAAATGCATTCCAGAAGAAATCAGTAAAGAGTTAATAAAGCCTTCTACAAACTTAAGAGAAAAATATCTCTATAAAAACGTACATGTAATATGGCTACAGATCATTGGTTAGCTGCCAGAAAAATGATGGAATATGGTATAGTTTACTTATTTCTTTTTAATGGCTCCAACATTCCACCTGAAAAATTGGTCCCGGAGCTGTATAATTGGGGATAAAAATTAAATGACAGTTTCTATTTGTCATGATGAAAGCTGATCACTTGTGTTTTTTCATTTATCCACGCTGACTAAAGTGGTTCCTGAAGTCTACCAAGCCAATCTTTTCCCTAACAGTGAAAGTCATGCTGTTACTAGAATAAGGGAGAAATGGAATAAGCTGTTGGCATCTGAACACACCCTTCATTCAGGTTCCTGAGTTCTCGGGTCTCTATCTCCAAATTGTCAAGAGGCAGGGGCCAGATGATAACTTTTGGGGCCTCATTAACATATTCTCAACGGAGAATAAGCCATTGGTCCCATTTTCTTATTTATCAATATTGTGGCATTAAATTACTAATATTTCACATTATCAGTAGAAAATCAAATCCTCTTTATCTTTCTCGTATTTAAAAGACTACTCACATAGCAAAGACAACCTCAGTAAGCAAATTAGGACACTAGAGAGAGAAACGAACCCTAGATCCCGTGTAGGGAAGATGGACATCCATAGAGCTTGAGGTTGTTATGGCTGTCGTTCTGTTTTGGGGGACAGGGGTGCAGAGGGGAGGGGTGAGGCATGCACGAAGACAAATAATGACTGCCAGAGACCCTGGTATCAAAGACAGTTCTAGTATTAAAACATAAAAGTTACATGTGTTTGGCTTTTGCTCATCTTGATTTCAGAAGTTACTTGGAGAGGGGAAGGTAATCCCCCATAAATATATTTAAAGGCTTAAAAACAGATTTATGTCAAGCTGCTTTGAAGTTCACACCTTCCCTTTCCTTCTAGACTTGAGCTGATTTGAGTTGGATTGGATGTTCATCAGTGACCTCTGATGAAGTGTTTCAAAACTAGAGTTGAACCAAGTAATTCAGTACTGGAGTGAAGAGCCAGACGGCTCCAGCTGCGTGACCTGAGGCAAGTTATTTAACCTGGTGGGGGGGCCTCAGTTTTCCGTCTAGACGATGGAGATTATAAGAGGGTTATAAGCATTAAAGGATGAGTATGTGTAAACTGCCTGGAATAATGACCAGCACAGAGTCAAACCTTAACAATGTTACTACTCTTACTACTTTGCCATGTAAGAGTGGTTTAAAAAAAATCATGTAGTCAGAAAATTACTGAAAAGAAATTTAATAAAATTATAAAGATGTACTGCTTTACAACAGAAGAATATGGGCAATAAAGCTTATAAAATAGATAAACTCCAGGGTGATGATTCATACGAAAAGTGTTTACTTTATAAAGAGACTCAGCTTGCATAGGACTCCCCTAGTGGAGGTAAGCATTTCAGTTCAAAACGATGATGTTACTGAGTGCCTGTTAAATACCAAAAACTAACTACAGTCAATTCAAGGATGACCAAGACGGGGACCTGGCTTTAAGGAGCTTACAGTTTTACAGAAATAATAGTATCTATCACTTACAGACACCTACTATGTGTCATTAGCTATATAAAGTGCTTTACATGTATGATTTCTCTAACTCTACATGAATACAGTGGGACAGGCACTGTTGTGGCCATTACACAAAATAAAAGGCTAGGACACAGAAAAATAAATTACTGGCCAAGGTCTCATAACAACAAAGTTTTAGTGCTAAGATTTCAACCCTTGTGGATCTGACTTCAAAGCCCCATTCTCATCAGTACATCATACTGTTTTCCACTTATTTGTAATTCATCGGCTACTTGCCAGGGACGGGATCAGGCAACCAAAAGCTCACGTGTTTGGAACTGCTGCCAAAAGATGTTAAACTACAAATAGGCACTGAGTGTTTCTAAGATGAGAGGAGCTTTAGAAGGGCCATCCCCCTTTACAGACTAAGGAACTAAGCCCCAGAGGAGTTAAGTAATTCGCTTAAAGTCAAGAGATAAAGTAGTTCTAAAAATTACAGTGTAAATCAGTATGAAAATGACACTTCTTTTTAGAAAAATCTGATGTATAAATAAATCTATTATCCCAAATGAGGTGAACCTAAGAAGCCTAATAGGACCACAAAGGTCCCAAAAGAACAGGGTTGCAAATTCAGTCTCAACCAGGAAACAAACAAGAGCAGGGTGTCCTGGAAAGGCAGTCTTGGGGAGAGAGGCTGGGGTAAGAAAAAGTAACATTTCAAATAAAAAGCCAAGAGCCATCCTCATCATCTGTCTCTGCTCTCCAGAGAGCCCACATTGAGACCCCTGGGAGCTGTCAAATGGCCAAAGAGATATGGAGCCTGAAGTCGACTAAGATATGGTTAAAAAGAAGCTTCAGGACTCCACTGA
The DNA here is from genome assembly GCF_964165515.1 of Mesoplodon bidens. Taxonomy (NCBI): domain Eukaryota; kingdom Metazoa; phylum Chordata; class Mammalia; order Artiodactyla; family Ziphiidae; genus Mesoplodon; species Mesoplodon bidens. The sequence goes on along the minus strand of NC_138164.1, from coordinate 16,874,814 downwards.
AATAGACACAACCTACCCCTTTAAAACTTAAAATCTGGGCTTCCCTGGTGGTGCAGTGGTTGAGAGTCCACCTGCTGATGCAGGGGACACGGGTTCGTGCCCCGGTCCGGGAAGATCCTACATGCCGTGGAGCAGCTGGGCCCGTGAGCCATGGCCGCTGAGCCTGCGCATCCGGAGCCTGTGCTCCACAAGGGGAGAGGCCACAACAGTAAGAGGCCTGCGTACCACCAAAAAAAAAAAAAAAAAAAAAAAAAAACTTAAAATCTGATCAACTCTGGTAAAAACAGAACAGGTGGTTATCCACATAGCCCCCCTTGTCCATAGGACCAGTGGGAAATGAACTATATGATGAACTAAACAGTGATCTCTGGTATACTATCTAGATAAGGGTATTTGGTGCCATTATCAGGTTCTAGATTGGACTGTAAACATCTGTATTTCAAAGAGGCCAGTGGAAAGCACATGGGCCTTAAAAGTTACAAATCTGGGTTTGAAATGTAGATCTGCCATTTATTAGCCATATGGCCCTGAAAAAGTCATTTAATCTCCTGTTGAAAAGGGATAAACAATAGCTAGTCCTACTCTCCTTAGGATTAAATAAGAAGCATAGATTTCCTTGCTGGGTATTGGTTTATTGCCTCTTAACTTCAAATTCACCCTTTTTGCCTGCTCTGAGGAAATGGATTTGAGCCCTTTGAATGTTTTTCCTTTACCCATAGGCACAATGTTAAGCTTTGTCAGTAGAGGGCGCTGGAGGGACACTGTAGAAGGAATAAGGCTTCTCCAGTATGCAGCTCCTGAGGTACTCCAATTCCCCAGGTCCTACAGAGCAGAGCGACCAAGAACATCCAGAGGCTCGTAGCTTCCCCAGCACCCTCCTCAGGCAATTCTGTATCAAAGTGCCTCCAAAGAGTCACCATCTCATGAAGTTTTCCCCAGCATCCTAGAGGGCAGATTTCCAGCAAGTTCCACAGCACCACAGGAACTTCCCTGACAGTGAGTCACTGTGCCCACTGCAATACACTCTGAGCATCTCAGCCTGGGGTAGGATGAAGGGGGCTCTTCCTAGGGTTTTCTATCTCAACCTCAGTGTCGTGGCTGCTGGTCGTATCTGCTAATCCTACACTCTTCAGAATTCTCTTTAAATCTCACTAGCAAATCCCTTGTTATCCGAATCCCCTGTTAGAGTGAATGAGTCTATACTGAACATTCCCTCTTCAAATTACTGTGTGCTTTCTCTCTCTTAATTGGACCCAGAGTAATACAGTTTCCTAGACCAGTGCCTGATTTATAGTTAATATTCAATAAACAGCACATATAACAACCATAAATGATTGTTTTCCTCTCATCCCTATTCTTAAGAGGCAATCCTTTCCCTTTTTCATTCTAGTTTGACCAGAACATGAACCTATTTCTACTACAAAAATCCCTCCATGATGTAAGTGGAGCAATGAGTTAATAAGAACGCCCAAACTGTTTCTGCCGAATATATGAATCGAATATAAAAGAAGGCTGCCTCACAACTAACTGTCCCCTTATTCAGCATGTAGCTTAGAAAATTCTTTCTGCAACTTCCTTGGCTGACCTAAATGTGACAAAATGTGAAAATGCCTTCTTCTTCCTGCCAAGGATATTCCCAAAATGATCTAAAGAACCAAATTCACTAGCATTTTTTAAAATTTAAGGAGCTGCCATTTTATTTACTCTTGTCTCAACTCATGTTAATAAATTACAATATTTTGAAAACTCACAGAAAATATAGAACATTACCTATCCCAGAATAAGAGATGAATTTGTGTTAGGGGATGGGGATGAGAGCACCACTCCCAGGGAAAGCAAGAAACAGAGTGGATTTAGCAGCAATATTACAAAGTCACCATGTATTTCCTCATCTTGCAAATGTACCAGCTTGGGTACATTCTTGAGTAAAGGAGTGTAAAAATACATTATTCAAGATGTCATGTATTGTTGGCACACATTGTGAAATGAAATTACTGTAAAAATATAGAAGATCTCAAATGTATTAAGTTTCTGTCTTCAAATTCTTTATTTCTAATCCTCAGAATTACTCTTCCTCAGAAAGGAAAGCTATCTCACCTTCGACACAATCCCATGTCATCTGTATTTTTACTTGTGTCTAAAAGTCTCACCTAATTATCAATTTAACAAGGAGCAGAGACCAAGGGGGGGAAAAATCTCATCATCTTTTAGGAAGGCACCTTGTCCGATTTCAAGAGCTAACCCCCAGGTTAAAACACCCCAAAATAGATATTGTGAGCCACCGCAGGACCCCAACATAAAGCAAGGCTCCTCATTAAAAGTTGGAAGGGACCCTGCCAGGGATGCCTGCAGGGATGCTCAACAATACCCCATGCCTTTTCCGACCTAGATTAAATTACTGACAAAATGGACAGACTACCCAAAACTGTGAGTAATACATTTTGCCAATGAAAATAATGATCGTGCTCGGTACAGCACACATGCTTTCTGCTCAGCTTGTCAGCATTTCCAGTTAAGGGGCTCAATGGTCTTTCCCTGACAAAAACAATAAGCTACCTTCATTTCTTAAGCCCCCTCAGGGCTTCAAATTACTGTCCATTCTGCACTAAGGTCAGTCCTGTAAAACTGTTTTATCCCCTGGAAGAGCCAGAAGCAGTAACAGCCCCTACTTAAAACTGAGATGGAGAAAATTCGAGAACACGTGAGCTTCTTGTAATTTTCCACTGTCAGTTTTGCACATCTGCATTCTTAAAAGTTGCCTCTACTGCTTGAGATGGCAAGGTGTGTTTCCCAGCAATGTCATCACTTCATGCTCTTGGTGTTTTATATGAAAACGTATATTTCTCTAAGCCAGTGTGTAACAGAGCAAGATTTCAAAACGGTTTAACTTTATAGTTCCAAACATTCTAGTGAGTTCAACAATCTCATATAATATAGTGAAACGAACTCATACAAACACAAACACACCCCTTAGGTGTGCATTTTGTTGGATTTTATTTTTCATTTTATAGCAGAGAAAACAAGATTATGCCAGATCTCTTGACAGCAAACAAACCCTGTTTAGGAGAAACGAATCTTGCCATGTATTTTTTTCATTCATTCATTCAATTCATTTATTTACGGAACAACTTCCCACACTAAAAATCTGTTAAGACTTTTGGCTAGAAAGAGAGCTCCTTTCACCCACCCTATGTTTTTCCAAACTGCATGGGAATCGAACATGGTCGCTCTATTTGACCTGGCAAGTTCAACCACTAAAAACAAGGTCCTTTGCCCTAAGGAGGGGTCTAACAGATGCCAGTTTCGAAATATAACTTTAAGGCTTCAATAGAAGATGCTGACAAGAGCACCACTCTTATGAAATACTGGTCCCCAAAGGCCCATCTTTCTGTGAGTTTCTTTCCACCTGCGTCCAAGTCTGGGTTTCCAGGCACCATCACTCCTACTTACTTTTACATCCAGGCCTCCCACAATTCTCAACTTCTTTTATTTAGTTAGTTATTTTGTTTTTGGCTGTGTTGGGTCTTCGTTTCGTGCAAGGGCTTTCTCTAGTTGCGGCAAGCGGGGGCCACTCTTCATCGCGGTGCGCGGGCCTCTCACTATCGCGGCCTCTCTTGTTGCGGGGCACAGGCTCCAGACGCGCAGGCTCAGTAGTTGTGGCTCACGGGCCTAGCTGGTCCGTGGCAGGTGGGATCTTCCCAGACCAGGGCTCGAACCCGTGTCCCCTGCATTGGCAGGCAGATTCTCAACCAGTGCGCCAGCAGGGAAGCCCCGCAATTCTCAACTTCATTCACAGCCTTTACTCCTGGTTCTAAACTATGCCTCTTCTCTAGTAATACGGGAGGAGGAAACTGGTTAAATGCACCCTTGATGCTGATGTGATCTTTCCAGTTATTGAATGTTTCACTGAATTTTACACTATACAACTTCAAATGCAGAAAGCGGCCGATTCATTTTGTTAATGTTGTTCTGTATAGATAGCCAGCTCTGCGAACTATACACTTTGATTTGGTACATGAGAAAACATATTTTTCATTACATCCCTTATCCTCCTAATGACATTTCCAAACAGGATTTTAAGAACTGTGAAGCAGAAATAAAATTATGCTCAAGTTCCAAATTGATCTCAAAGAATGGAAAATGGCTATCATCACCAGCGAGTATTAACAGGACTCAAAGCGGGCAAGTTTCTAGTTCAGAAACATTTCTCAAATAAGGATCATCCTTTAAATGTCCCTTACATTACCAATCACCACAGAATTTCTTTGAAAGAACTAAAGAGGCTCTGATGAGATCCTTCCCCCCACCCCCAATTCCTTTATACTGTACCCAGGCTTCACCATCTGCTTTGGTGCACTTCCTATTCAATGATGAATCAGGGCTAACACTTCAGTTACCTGGATTTACACAAAAACCTAAAGGAGCCATGAAATTGCTTCTGTAAAGCACATTCTGTGGTGACTTTTAAATAGCTTTCAGAGTAATTTGGAAATAAAAATACTGCTGTAGCAAGTTTTATGTCTTCTACACACATATGCTAGAGCAATTTCTTTCTCCCAGAGAGAGAAGGGAGGGATATGTCTAAACTCCATAATACGCAGCCAGTTATGACCCACTGTCATCATGGTTGTATTAGTTACCATCTGCCTTCCCTAAGTTATCAAGACCTGGGAGAAGCCTAACAGCCATTCATTTTACATGGCCGTTGTTCCACATTGGAAAGTGCTGTAGTTGATCTCAAGGTCTTTCTGCATTTACACAGGTATGTGTCCTTTCAGCACAACCCCCGAATTTTACCACTTGCAGGCTTTTGAGGATGTCAGTTACTCCCAGCCACAAGGCTCAGGTCCAGTTCCCGCCTCCCCACCACCATTATCCTTCACTGGCTGAGGGCTCTCCGGAGATGCAACACAATAAAAGGCATTTAGATAGCGACTGGCAGCCAAGCCCCAGACTTCAATGGGTTATAAGAAACAAAAACATGATGGGATTATTTACAGAACAGCAGCGACTATTATTTATGCAAATGTCCCTTACAGACCACTTGGAGTTATAGACTATTCATAGGCTTCAGCTTAAGACACGAGCCATTCCAACAAACCTGTTCTCCAAATGGAGATACCATGATCTTGGAAATGTGGGAAACACTTGTCCTTGCTAATTTAGGCATTAGAGGGGGTTCCTATTTGGGTTGGACTTCTTTCCTAACTGCAGGGAGACAAGCAGAGGAGTAAATGTGGAGAAAAGACCAGTACACAAATTAGGATTATACCCTGGAAGACATGAAAAGCCAGTCCCCTCAAGATGGTCCTGGGTAGAGACAGGAGCGCATCCAGTGCTAGAAGGGAACAGAAAGGTTCTCAAAATAGCCTCAAGTTAAGAATGAAGGGCGTGAAGCTGGCTGTGAAGGATAAGAAATGGAGGGGGAATGAGGAGTGAAATGTGTTAACTTTCTTAACTATGTTAATTTCTTATTTAACTTTCTTTTTTTTAACTTTTGCATATCATTTAAAAAGTCCAATAATGTAGCTTATAATCAAATTCCCATCCTCCCACCTGTCCGGTCCCACCCCCTGCAGTGTTTGCCCCTGCTTGCTCTCTTATCTGCCAGCAGCCTCTCTTTCATGGCAAAACGCCAGCGGCAGTTCTGTCTTCAGCACAGTATCTTTCTGATTTTCCAGAGCTGTTTATTTAACTTTCTTATATCAAAGATTTGGGGGGAAAATCACCCCCAGAGACCAGCTGATTTACACAGGGAATAAAGCCAAATGCTCTCTTGTCCAGGTGACCCAAGGTTTACTCTGATTATGTGAACTAGATTTCAGTTCCAATCCCCTTGGCCAAAAGCTATGAAATCCACCTGAATTACAGCTCACCAACTGCACTTTCACCTGGAAACTAGAGGTGAAAGTCAAGTGCTTTATCTGCTCAGACAAGCGGCTTCTCTCCAGATCAGGAGTATTTTAATGAAATGAGACTTAAGTGAATTGTTGACATTAGCATTAAATGTTGTCATTTAATATCAACAGTGTGTTTGATTTGTACACAGTTATGAAATGTCATGCGGACCAGAGAGTTATATTGAGGTTTACCACATTATAGGAATGGATTTCCAGAGGGAAGTGAACTGATCTGTCTCAAAATAAAACGTATTTACATTAACACTTGGGGGAAACAGACAGCCCTGCAAACATAGATGGAGAGATAAAAATAAGAGCAGAACAAAACTCAACTTGGAAGAACAGTAGAATAAAATGCAATTTCTGGGCTCTGTGCACATGCAACATTTCATTATATGTTTTTTCTTTATCTTTTAAAAAATTAAGTACAAACTATATGGGAAAGAAATATCACTACCGGGAAATATCTACTCTACTTCAGTCTCCAAAATAATTTTTAAGGGGGGAGGTTGGCAGTGCTTAACATTTAGATGGAAGAAATGATTCAGAGGTAGACTCACTTCCTTAAAGGGAAAAACCAAACCTGTAAACATCTAACATTTGCATGGAAAATTATATTAGTTTAACTAGTTGGATCAATTTCATCTAATCTAATTTCTTAGATAAAATTACATTAGTTGCCTAGTTAGACTAGTTGTCATGTAAATACACTGGTCACATGGAAAGAGAGGCAGTCATCACGGGGCATGTGTCCTGAACTTTCTTCCCAGAGGTAGTTGTGAATTACACCAAAAACATACTTTCTGACCACAAATCATGAACATTAAAATAAGTATTCCCCCCCAAACACAGCAGCCTAAAAAGGAAAATTTAAACACTATAATTCCTTAGTCCCAAGACTAACCAATTGAGCTAAAAAAAATACTGGCATATTCCAAAATCAATCAACTTATAAGATATAGCCTCCTAGATCTGGAAGGCACTCCACTCACTTTTATTTTTTTTTTAATGACTACATATAACCTACCATTATAACATGAGAATAGGGATGGAGGAGTAGTCCTTTATTGTAGAATTGTATTTATCACTACTTCTAGAATGTTCTTTTTTTTTTAAAAAGGGCCTTACCTCTCCAAAGATTTGGAAGCAAAATTGACAAAGCCCTCTCTCCTAGAAAGTCTAAGTCCTCTAGGTTCTAGGCAATTAAAGTTGACTCCAAGGAAAACTTGAAGCAAGCTCTTGCAGCAGAAAAACAATGCTGTGATGAGCCTTTGTTTACAACTGATCTTATTTCTTTATCGTTCACTTGAGGAAGCTGTAAGGTCTTTGGCACCTGGCTAAAAATAGCAGAAGAAAAGCAGGTGACAAAGATGAATGGCTCCCAGAGACACAATTCAAAGCAGAGGAATTTAAGAAAAACTTCAGCAGTGTCTGCAAAAGATACTTTCCTGCCAGGTAAATCAAGGTGGAAGTAAACTGCTCCTCTCGGAGCAGGATCACAATCTGCCAGGCAGGCATTTCTCTTTGAGTGTTTCATGTTCACTTTTGTGCTATGTTTTAAAAATATCTTCAAACCCCAAGAAGCTGGGTTTGCCATGGGATCAAAGAAAAGGGGTTCAATGTAACCTCATAAAATGCAATGACACTAGATCATATCACCTTTCAAATCCATTGAAAGCTCCTGGCAAAATGACAAATCAAAAAGCCCACTAAATCCCAGCAGGAGATGGGACGTACGCCTGTCCTTCCTGATGGATGCTGGGATCCACTTGCCCACTGCCAAGGCCCCCCCTCCTCTCTGTGAAGCTGAGAAGACTCTAGGTCTTTGCAAGAGTTTATTTCAGGTCAGACACCACGAGAGAGGGTCAAAGACCATTCCTTTAGGCAAATTTCATCCTAAAGGATGTGCCTTTTACTGTTGCTTAGGTTGTAAGTCTGTCCACCTTCTATCCTAAGGGACAAGTCTTACACCCTGTCTTCTGATATTTTAGGAAGAAACCATTTCCCTGTGCCACCCCACCCAGTTTTCCTGCCGGTTCATAAAATAAAAAAGCTTATAAAATAAAAGCTTTTGACCTCTTGGAAGGACTGCAGAGGAAGTTTCAGATCTTCCTTCCATCCAGAGATGGCGGGGTGACTTCTCTCAGGTGAAACTGGAAAAGGCCTCAAAGGAGGGGAGGTCAGCTCTTTCTGGGCTCTCTTTTTCAGATTCTTTTTATCAGTATGGCAACTCCTTCTGGGATCGCACCAGCTAGTAGCTTCAGGTCCTTCCGTTTTTTTTTTCACAATTGAAAAATCAAAATAAACCCCCAAAACTCATGAGCAACCCTCACTGAAAAATTCAATAATCATTTCTTTACAAATCTTCAATGTATTTTGAGAAAAAAAAAAAAGGTCTGTATGGCAAGGGAGCAGGATATCTCTAAGAACAGAAGTACTTTAAAGGAAAAAAATGGGGAAAAATACAGATAGACAGTGAGGAAGTGTCTGGTGGAAAAATCCCCATATGTACTTTAAATAAAAATGTACTAAGAACTCAAAATGTGTAGGGAACTATATTCAATATCTTGTAATAACCTATAGTAGAAAATAATCTGAAAAAAATACATATATATACACACACACACATATATATAACTGAATCACTTTGCCGTATACCTGAAACTAATACAATATTGTAAATCAACTATACTTCAATTTTAAAAATTATATAAATTTCAGAAGTAGACAACTCATCCATTGTCTGAGAATTCCTGGGTAGTAGTTTCACTAGTAATTCACTTTGTAACACTTTGAAACATGAATGAATAATATGTACCTTTTCTATATAGCGCAATAAATTTTTTAACTCTCACTTTTATAATTTAATAGTTATGTGGCTTTAAGCAAGTTACAAATTCTCTTGAGTTATGCTTTACTCATCTCTAAAATAGGAATCATGTTTATTATGAGGCTCAGATCTGATTAAGTACTAAGGCCAGTGTTTAATACCAGCGAATGTTAAATAAATGTTTGTTTCTCTCTTCTAAAAAAAACAGAACTCAAAATGTGAACAAAGCCCATGGAATGTTCATTGACTCTCTCAACTGTGGAAAAGGTTCCAACAGAGTCCACTCCCTGAAGAAAATCTTTCTGTATTCCAGGAAGGCCACACAAGTTCTGTGACTTGTTCCCTAACTGTACAATATCTTCCCTGCAAACCCAGAAGCAGCCAGTCCTTGTAAACACTCCTCCTTGGGAGAGGAAAGAACCTGTTAATCTGCTGTGTGCCCAACACGGTGAAGCATTTCACAGATCGCTGGCACATTAGCATTGCCATCCATTCACAGCAACTTCGTGTTCAAAGATCAAGTTGACACCACGCACATGTTCTGCATTCTTATTGGGAAATGCCAATAACTGACAGGATCCAAAAGCAACTCTGGGGTGCAAGGAAGTCCTCTCTGAGAAGCGGGGCCATGCTTCTGCCTTGTGTGTTGAATATGCCACAGTTGGCCCAGTGGCACTCTTCCTGGAGAGCAAAGAGAACACAAGTGGCTGTGTGTGTGTGTGTGTGTGTGTGTGTGGTGGGGGTGGGGATTCGTTTCTAGTCTGTGAGTTTGTTTTTAAAACTCGATGATGGGGCTTCCCTGGTGGCGCAGTGGTTAAGAGTCCGCCTGCCGATGCAGGGGACACGGGTTCGTGCCCCCAGTCCGGGAAGATCCCACATGCCGCGGAGCGGCTGGGCCCATGAGCCATGGCCGCTGAGCCTGCGCGTCCGGAGCCTGTGCTCCACAACGGGAGAGGCCACAACAGTGAGAGGCCCGCGTACCGCAAAAAAAAAACCAAAAAACAAAAAACTCAGTGATGGCCGAAGATCTATAACCTTAACAGTTTCAGCAAAAAACCAATGGGTTTGAATAAAGTATAGTGAAACAAAAGTGGCCCTTTAAAGAGGATACCTCCCCCAAAAGATGTACTGCTGTCAGTCATGGAGAAGAAGAGTGAGAACTGGGCGGATGTGTACCCTCGGCAAGTCTGAACGTCTAAGCAGTGATCTGTCAATTAGTATGACAACATAAAACATATTGATACAAAAAGGAACCTGCACTCTAAGTAAACTTCGAAGGTGAAATCTGACTCTACAATACTCGGGTGTGAGGGAGGAAACAACTAAACTTTAATTTTTTTTAATGACAAGGTCACAAGTGACATACATAGAGAGGCTAAAGCATAACCTCAACTTGATTGTGTATAATTTTATCTTCAGTCAGATGAACTTGAGTAAAAACAAATTTGAGTTAAAAAAAAGCGAAAAGAACATTCTTATAGTCTCATTAAATTATCATTAAAGGCTTAGCACTTGTGTATACAGATGAGATATACGACTAGTGGAATGATACAGTAGAAAGGGCACTGGACAGGAAATGCAAAAACCTGGACTTTGATCCTGGCTCTTCCACTACCTATATGAATATGGGTAAATCACTCAAATCCCTTATAAAGTAAAGACACACAGGGTTTTTGCAAGGATCAAATGAAATAATGTATGTCATGTGTATTATAAACCTCAAAAACACCACATCAATTTAATATTTCCAATTATATTCATGTTAAGATTAAACACCCTGGAACATTAACGGTTTGCCAAATAACTGACTTTCATGGTTCCAAACCTACCTCTGCTCAGGCTAATCCTTCTGCTTGAAATTTCTTCTGCTTCGCCATTGACAGATTAACAGCTCAGTACGGACAGGAACCTCTCTGTCTTATCCACCTCAGAATTCCCAGAAGTTGGCATAGTGCCTGGCACAGACTTCATCGTTACTGTATATTGAGTGTCTACTAAATGCTAGGTACCATCGGGCTTTCATATACATTTCCTTAATCCACCGCCCCCCACCCCCAGGCCCCAAGCCTATTAGATGGGTAACACAAGAGGAAGCAGATGCGCAGAAAGCTTTGCAAAGGTGATAAAGCCACATCAGTGCCAGGGTCAGGATCCAAACCCAGGTCCTTCCAATTCCAAGACTGTACTCTTTCCACTCGGCTACTCTCCCTTTCACATTGTAGGTGCCCAATGAGTTGAATTTGATCAAAGGCTTCATTTTAACCACATTGCATAAAAAGACATAACTTAAAAGTATGCATTTGACTATCAACTAAAATTGCAAACTTGACGTTTAAAATCCATGAGCCTAAGCCTGGGTAAGACCTCCCCAAAATGCACCTAGATTCGCAGACATAGCAAAACACAACTGAAAAATTCATTCTTCATTGGCCAACACAAAAAGGGATGGAAAATTCTGAGTGAGGGGTAGAAGAGAAAATCTGGAGCCTTCTGTCTTGCCAGAAAACCCTTAAATAATTCAGCTCCCGTTTATTTAAATAATTAAGTGATTGCAACTTTATTTAAAGAGCACTTACACGAATCTCAATGCCTAGGCTGCCAAGAAGTGGAACAGACTTTAAAACCTCCCCCCAAACCTCTTCTCTGAGAGGAAAACCAGCCTAAGGAGTCTCAGTCTGATAGGTAATTGTTTTGTAAAATTAAAAGCCACAGAAAACTGGAGTTTCGAATGGAAAATGTCATCTCAACCATAACACTAATAAAAACAGCTAATGAATAAGTGCATTCTGGCAAGAATATATAAAAATTGCGAAGCCCAATGTGGACAGTACAGAATACAGAAGGAATTCACATGAGTAAACATCAAATGAAAGATTATCCTTATTTGTGAAGCATTCATTCCAGCAAGAAATTGAACTAGAGACCTTTTGTATCCAGAACAGCAGGACTACCTGTGGCGCCCACAGAAAATAGTTCTGGGTAAAGCAACAACCTGATGTTCCAGGGGTGCTAAGGTACCCCACCCCCAAATCTCCACAGAGATCCTCCAACCACATTAAGCTCTGATTCATTTTCAGATGTAGAAATGCTTATATGTAGTGAGGAACAACATGGTTAAAATAATAAGGCTTTAAAACAATGAGCTATGCCTTTCCAGCCTGTTCTACAGCAGAGAGCAAAAACTGACCTGGCCTTTGAGAGGCATGCGGGATCAAGCTCCACCCCCGCTTCATCAACTGTGCGATCTTCACACAAGAAAATGAAGTAATCTATCCAAGGCTCAGTTTCCTCATCAGTAAAATGGGGACTATAGTAGACACTGGAATCGTTGTGAGAATTCAGGGAGACAATGAAGGCAAAATGCTTTAGCACAGTGCTTGGCAGGCCATCTGTGCTCATAAATGCTGGTTGTAATAACTATAAGAATAATTATTATAATTATTATTATTATGTTACACCCTGCCCCAGTCCATACCTGCATTTCATCTTGCAAGTTAGAAAAGAAAAAGTCTCTGGTATTCACCAACAAGTCCTATATAAGATCCCTTTTCTCTCCATCCACATTTAGCACTGCTCTGATTTATAGGGGTTCAGTCGCCACACATCCCGAGGAATACTTGAAATCACATACCACTTCTGCCACTCGACATCCCATTGCACACGCCAGTAACATCTCAGGAGACAAAATTTCCCTGAACGGGGCCTCTGGAATCAGATACAAGACTAGCGCAGATATCAAACTCAACTGATCCTTCCATGTACGTGTTTCTAAGTTAAGGCATACATACTCACAAAGATCTAATCGATTTTTTTCTAATTAATCAAAGCCCTTCAAAGTTAGAGCAGAGCAGATACCCCCCTTTTCTCTTCATCTTCGGGGATGACGCCTAGCAAGGCTCCACAATTCAGTTAATCACTCATCACGTAAACAAAGAAACCTCTCCAGAGCCGAAGAGCCGCATGTGGAGATTCCCAATGCAGAAGGGTATTTTTTCAACAGGGACAATGCAATCTATTCAGTAGAGGAGAGTACACCGTGCCAATTAAATATGTTGGGTTCCATAATTATAACTGCAATAATGAATGGGAAGAAGTGTTATTGCCACACAATGCCCTTCTGTATCCCGCCGCTCAGTGATTTGTCTCTGGTCTGATTCCTCTAAATTCTTCCTCTGATTAGATCGTCCTGCAGATTCCTCTCTAACCCAAACGTACTTACTGCCTTTACTCCCCCCACGCAACCAAAGGCCTAAATTTAACAAATAACTTGAAAACCAAAAGAATGTCTAGTCTCTTGTTAGAGCTGTATATTTTTAAAACATAAAATCTCTAACGACAGTGTCACAATTTTCCCCTGAGAAACCAAAAGCTTTGGATAAAATTTCATTCAGACCTCTTACTCTCCAGAAAAGAAATGCAGAGATCTCCTTTCCGCGTGGCCCCCCCAACCCCGTTTCTTCCCCTGAGAGACAGAGTCAGCCCGGAGCCAGGATGAGAAGGGTCCCACTTCCCTCCTGAAAACCCATCTAATGAGATCACTGACTAGTTAGCTGTCTCTCCATCACTCGTGAACCTGAAGAGGCTAAACTGGAAAAACTTTCACACACCACGTTAATTCAAAATGGCTTAGTCACTGGTTGCAACCATCTCAGAAATCTGAAGAATTTCATTCTGGACCATATGTGCATATGGTTTCTCTTATCCTCACACTTATGCTTCAGTGGGTTTAATAAATTTTAAAAATAAATTACCTCCTGGTACTTCACCAGAACATTCAGATTCCCCGGCCTTTCCATACTCAGGCCAGACTTTCTGTGTGTATATGTATGATTTGGTTAACCTTCTATTAAACCCTCTACTGATTTCCCACAAATAGGATTTAAATTTTGGAGCTGGACATGTACTAAGGGGCTTTGGTACCTGTAAAGCAGCCCCTGAACACCTGACACCTTTTTTCTCCAGTTGGCAGATAGGCTCACAAAGGAGGTTTCTGTTTCTAGTGGAGCTCTCACCAACACTGAGGCTTTCTTAATCCTCGCAATCTTATCTCCTGGCAGCAAATGTTGCGGCACAGCCAGTCCACACAGGGTTAAGGAAGCCACACACCCTCCCTTTTCATTTAAGTTAACTCCCAGTGCAAACCTTTCCCTTTGGCCACGGGTATTGGTTTGCCACAGTTGTAAACAGCTCTTCGGATCAGTCCCAAAGGCCAGGCTTTCCAGATCCTGGAAGTGTGTCACACAAAATAATATTTACAAATAGCCTGAAACAATACAACTCAGCTACACATGGCGTTACGGATAAGTTTGACAAAATGCTCCCCCACCAGTAACGAAGTGCTGTGGAAACATGTCCAAGGGCCTAAGAACCATGCATTAACCTTTTACAACTGGGTTTTCATTATTCCCTCTGATGATCTTTAAAGGCACTGTACCCAGTATTTTTTTAAATGACCATAAATGGTGAAAATACAATGGTGACAGTAATAATAGTGATGAAGTTAGTTACTGAGTAATTAACATGATCAGGCACTGTACTTTCTTTCTTTCATGGATCTCATTCTCCCATGTCTCAGCTCTTTTAACCTTATGTGGTCCTGGCCTGGGTTACTGGAGGTAAAAGCCACTTATTCTGCCCATGTGCTAGAAAACAGAAAAAGAAAACCACATCACTTATATCAACTACTGGTCACTGGCTCTCTATTCCCCATCGTACTTTTACTAAGATCCTTATACAGTCACAACCTGGTTTCTTTCAAATATAGATTAATTTCTTTCAGGTTCTGAGTCTGTGAACCCATGCTAATTTGCATGACTCAGTAGAAAGCCTCCAAAAAAAAAATCAGTCAAAAGATCTTTAGCAGGAAGAGATCTTTAGCAACTTTGGGTTAGACGGCTAACATGAAGTAGAATTTCAGTGTAGGAATTCATTAATTCTTTCAATAAATATTTATTGGACCCCCTAACATGTATTGTTAGGTATTGTATCAGGCAGCATATATACACGAAAGATAAAGCTTCTACTCTGTCACTATTTATAGTCCCGTACGGTGATAAAATGAAAACACAAATAACTCTAAACCAACTCGAATATCGTAAATCTCATAGAGAGTAAGAATAGTAGTTCAGATAAAGCCAAGGTGATAAGGGAAGGCTTCATCTTCATATAGAAATGTAACAGATGAAAAAGGATGAGTTAATATCTCAATATAAGAATATGAGAGACAATAAATGTTTTTAAAAACTTCGTAGGGGTCAGAAATTGCAAACCATGGTTGATGGCAAGTTGGGTCAACAGACTGGCACAGGGGAGCATGTGGTGAGCTCAGCAGGCCAGAGAATTCTGCTTTTAAAACAAGGAGGCTTTGGAACCAGGGAGTGATCAGAATAGGGTGTAAGGAAGTTAAATCCGTCCGCAGTCCATGGGATGGGCAGGGTCTGTACAGACAAAAGCCATAAGGGAATAAATAGCGGACCGTGAGCCATGGCAATGGGAAGCGTGAGGTAAGAAAGGTTTTATTAGAAAGGTCAAGAGAACCCGGTGCCTGCGTGCACATGAAGCACGGAAGGAAACAGAGATTCCTGTGGAGACGCAGGCCTGGGGCTGCCTGGGAGAAGGGTGGTGAGCGATGAAAAAGAAAAGGAGATGCACAAGGATCTGGGTTAGCAGGTGTAGGGTGGTGGCAGGAGCAGACTTTCCAATAAGGGATTTTGCCTTTGGTGGGTGTATTTGTATATTTGTTGGCGATCTGAGAGGGGAAACAGGTAGAGATAAATTCTGTTGGAAACCAAAGTAGTTTGATGGGGCAGTGGGAATCCAAGGGGTGGCGGGAACAGTGGACAGTTGACAATGCGGTGCAGGGATTTCCAAAAAAGAAGGTCGCTCTGGAGAGAAAAGCCAGACTCAAAGCTGTGGGAGTGAATGAGATCTAGAACGCTAAAGAGGGCCTATGGAAAAGAGAAGAAAACATCTGAGGACAAAACACTGGGGAAGACATGTGGCTGGGAGAAGAAGGAAAAAGAGCCAGCACAAGTGCCACCCAAAAAAGCCAACCTAAAAGGCAGAAGCAGTGCTGCAGAAGAAACAGTGGCATTTTTCCAAGGAGACAGGAGTTAATGGCGCCAAATACTGTAGGGCAGGCAAGGAAGATAAGGCTTAACGAAGGACTATGGGTGCTTGGTGACCTTCAGGTATGGTTTCAGGACAGCAGAGGGGGAAGAAGTTAAACTCCAAGACCCAGCTCAGAAGGCTGACTGCTTCAGCTGGCCACAAGGATGGACGGAGAGCAGCAGAAAAGGCAAGGGTTAAACCGGAAAGGAAGAACCGGGGCATCTCACCTGCAGAAGAGCCAGGGGCACCTCGGGTTACCTGGAAGTCCTCCCACTCCACAGCATGAAGCTCCTCTGCTGATCCACCCGATTTAGGTCTGCAGGCCACAGTGACCCATGCTCAGCTAGGGGGGCCGACACCATCCGAGGCCTCTGCTGACAAGTGCCTCATCTCATCTCATACAGAATGAAAACAGCTTACACCAGAGCAGAGCCCCATGAACCTATTAAATATTCCACAAGTAATTTCTTTTTGATGTGGAGGAGGGGGAGGGAGAGAAGAAAGGGAAGTTAGAAAACCATCGTTTTGTTGGCAAGTATCCGAGCAGCCACGAGGGAAGGGGTATAATCAAACAAGACTTAACTTGCTCTATCCCAGCAGCAGAACATGGGAGTCAATTTCCTTGACTTGAAGGCAAGGATGGTTTAAGGAAGGCCCCGGAAGTTTGTGTGTCAGTCAATCTGGCAAGCACCCGGATCATCTTTTTTTAAAGGGTTCACAGATAAGAGAGGCAGTGGTGTAAAAGATAAAAGGGGGAGAAAGAAGGGCAGGGGATGAGGGAGGGGACATCGGTGTGCTCTGCAGAAGGGGACGGTGACAGGGAAGGGAAAGAACAAGACACACAAGGCTCATGTCAACCTGTAAAACAGGCACTTAAGATAGCTGGCAGAAGTGGCTTTATTTCAGTATGTTTATTTATTAAAACACGGATCCTTGCAGAAAAATGCACACAGAACATGGCATATAATTCAGGAAACTCACAGAGCTGCTGAAAGCCATGCATGGATCTCCTGAGGCATCTCATGGACCCCACATGGGAGCCCACTGCTTGATGTCACCAAACTGAGATTTATTGCAGCGCCTACACTTCTGACCACAGCCAATGAAACGAGTCTACCCTGCCCTCAGTTTACTAACATCTCTCCTTCAGAAAAAAAGAAGAGCTGAGACTAACTCCTAAGGTCAACCTTTGTTTCAATATTTATATTTCCTGGTTTTAAGTAATTTCTCATCATGCCATTAGCCTTCTCTAATCTTAAAGAAAAAATCAATTCAAAGCCAAAAATGATATCCCTATCACAATTACTTTTCACCTACACACAGCGGCCAACAAAACAACTTCAAGAAAACATGAGGTATACATGTACATTCATATTTCAGAATCATATTATAGGAAACTTAAGGCAAGTCTGCCTCCCTTTCCGTTGTAAAAATCCAGGTTCCTGACATTTCACTGCCATTGGGTACTCTCTGAAAGGTTATGTTTTTATAATGGAGAAATTCTCTCTGACCCACTGGGGTTTCTACTTCCTCACTCATCAATTAAAATCTTCAGCAAATTTCAGCTTGCTTTAGTGAAGTACAGGTAAGTGTTTTAATGTTCCCAACCCGCAAAAAAGATGACACCGCCAGAAGTCCAACATCGTTTGGTCATCTCCCAGTCTACACCTGAAGCCTGAAAACAAAAAGCTTTGAGGGGAAAAGAAGAAGAATTAGAGCCAAATTCTCTATTGAAAATAGTTACTCGGTTTTCCAGCTCCCAGGTGGAAGTTAATCTTTTCCCCATTTCAGCCCCATCACCACCTGCAAGAAATGCTATATTATCCAGAGGCCAACAGCCTCAGAGATGAATCATCTTCAATTCAGACTTTATGCAGTCTTGTTTGCTCAAGTCTGCTGACAGATGTGGGGCACTCCGCATCTCTTCCCTTTTCCTTTACATTGAATCAATTAGCAATGTTAAATACTTAACACATTAGCGTTATTTCACTGAACAAAACAATTCACAAGCAGCCTCGGGAGTGGTCATGTGAGATAGGGAAAGGACCAGACGTGGAGAAAACTGAATGAAGGGAAAAGCAGGTTTTAGGTGACTGTGTATTTTTTAAAATATAAAAATCTATTCACACAATTCACTGAAGATGGATCGCCTGTTTCTTTCCTTCTCCTGACAGGTCCTGAATCTTTATAGAGAACATTAAATTAAAGTGCATAATGGGTTTACGTAGCATAGTGCACATGGCAGACATTAGTCACATCCCTTAAGCATTTTTCTCATTTTCTAAGCCTGACTTAGGCCCCATTTCCCCATTGATGAGGGAAGTCTGTACTAACCCACAAACCACATCTGCAGTCTCGTGGGCCATATTTCACATTTGGTGTTGTCACCAGAGGCTGTGTCCTGCACTCAAGCCATCACAGATTATTACATTTCCAGCATAGTTTACAGGGGACAGTGAAAAACTGATCGGGGTCATTCGAGGGAGAAGTTTTGTTTTGCTTTTCCCTCTCCCCGCTTTAAAACACATGGTGCCATTGAGAAACAGGGAAAAACCAGCTCCAGCTGCCCTGCAGAACCATGAATGGATGAGCTGGATGATTTTTCCTCAAGCACACAGCCCAGATTCACATGTAATACAGCCAGAAGCTTAGAACCAACAACGTTGGGTCACTTAGGGATGTTGTTTGTGTAGTTCAGAACATTCTATGCCGGTATCAGCATACTTTATCAATCTCCTAATCTGGTAAAGTGACTGCCAGGAGGCCCTCCTGACTACAGAGCATGGAGCTTTCAATGTTACATGTCGGGCTGACCCCCACGAATGCTCTTCAAAGGATACCCCAACTGTATAGCTGTTTAGCAGCGCAAATCTGATGCTAATGAAAAAACTGAAAAGAACAGGTTGCTTGCCACGAGGCTAGATTTCATTAGCATCAGACAAGTTCCTGCATCATATTATTTTTACTGGAAAATAATTAGAGCCCTGGATCTCTGCCTGGGAGCACTACTCCCTCAGCACACTGTGTCAAGGATGGAAGGAAAAAGGCATTTTGATGGGATTCAAAGAGAAAAATAAGATTTCTGCAGCAAGATTCCCCCACAACCGACTGCATGAATCTGGAGGTGGTCTCATCACAGCCAATATCATATCCTCATCAGGAACTTTTCAATGGTTCTAGACAGCTGTGTTCTGAATGACAGGAGAGGTGTTTCTAAAACTTAAAATCAATACAAATAAGATGCCTGGTTAATGCCTTCGCGTATGAAGCACAGGTATCCGAAAGACGAAATAGATTTACTTTGGTTACAAGAGCTAACACTGATGGAACCCTTACCAAGTGTCTTATACTTTGATAAGCATTTTATAGATAGAAATATAAACACTGACATAGATACATAGATATTCCCGCAACCTCACAAGGGAGGTATTATTATCCCCATTTTACAGATAAGAAAAGTAAGGCTCAGACAGGTTAAGTTACTTGCACAAACACACACAGTTGGAATGGAAAAAAGTAAGATTTGAATCCTGAAAAGTCTTATTCCAGAGTCTGTCTTCTTCACTGTTAAATTTACTCCCTGTATTTGATATCTATAGATTTTTTCCCCCCTAAATGGTCTATTTTGATCAAAAAGCCTCTACAGCATTTACAGGAATGACAAGTAGAACCAGTGTTGTAAGTTTTAACCTGGGAATTTAGAATGCATTTGCCTAGGTGTTTCTTGATGTTTTGATGAGCACATTAGCATTAATTCTAGAACAGGTTTCTGCTGGAATGGGTACCAAGTAATTTACTGCCTTCCAGGTCAGAGTGGGCAGCAAATATGATTTCCATGTATCCAATCCATAATGCATTATGGGGCTCCAGCAGTAAAACCACGATTTTCAGAGAATGTTCATTTAACCATACAGGTAATTAATAATTGATATGTTATTTACTTTACTTTAAGAGCCAAAAAAGCTATGAAAAAGCCTCTATCACTTCCCCTACCCTGGACTACCCTAAAACCAGAACCATGATGACGTGTAACACTCTGAGTCTACAAGAGTTCTGGTCCACCAGGGTGAATGAAGGCAGAACTAGTTTGACATTTCCTGCTGACTGTGATTAGAGCATCTTTTAATGAAGCTCACTTCAAATCATTTTAAATCCATTTGCTCATGTCAACATCAATGTACTCAGCATTATCTACCAATTAGTAAACCGGAAAATATTCTTTAGATAATCTGAAATCTCAGTAAAATATTCAGCATGCCATTCATTTACTATAAACTGCCCTGTAAAAACAAATTAGCAAAACCAGCTGTCACAGGACAACATAAACATCCATTAATACAGCCCAACTACTACAGTCTCTGGGAAGATTTTTCAGGAAGGAGAAAATGTGGTAGAGATATAAATCAACAAGAATGCCAACATACTGCACAATATTAAAGGGTCCATTTACCTTCCCTCTGTGTGAGCTCAAACTTGGACTGGGAAGAAAGGGGTTAAATGAAACCTCCTCGGCAATTCTTTCAATGAAGGATCTCCAGTCTTTGTGCTGTAGTAAGTCTAGAAGACCAAGAGAGTTCTAACATATGCCATGCTTGAGAAAGATCAGAAATGTCAAGGAGCATGAAAGCTGGCCAAATATGAACCTGATTATAAATATGCAAGGTAGCAATCAATTCAATTGCAAGCCCCAGATTTTGCATGACTCAAACACACCGCAGAAACTTACAGGAAACCAGTGAGTACACCACTTACCAGGCAACATTGACTCGTCCTTTCCACAAATCAGCCTGACAAAATTCTATAATTTAAATACGGCAATATTTCAATAGCCGCCTTCCACTTAGGACCCTTTCAGTATTTTTCATGTTAATGCATTGGTTATAAATAAACTGCAGCAGCACCTGTTAAGAGGGATTAAAAAAAGCTTTTATCTTATGAGAGACCGGGTGAGAGCTTGTTCTCTGATGAACACACTCATGGTATGCAGAAGACGTTTGTAGTGGAGCAGCGGTATCCTTCAATAGTGATTTCGATTTAAGAATCGAAATTGGGCTTCAGTCACTGATGACTACTTCGACCTTCTAAACGATAAGGAACACTTCGGAGTGGGTACCTAACACAAAGGCTGCGAATCGTGGGACGCGATATGCTCAAATACGAGAACCTAACTGATTGAAGGTAGAAAGGCTTGAGTGGCTAGGCCTGCTCTTTCCTTAGAAGAGCCATGACCCCCAAATGATGGACAGAAGCAACGGAACCAGAACAAAAGGTGCCCACAAACAGTTTCACAAAGTGTTTCCTAAATGCTTGTGGGGCCATACAAGAAGCTTGATTTCTAGGACATTTCCATTTTGAGTTTTGCTGGGTATTTCAAGACATTAAGAAATAAACACACTGAGTTAAGCATGGAAAAGAGAGGAGCCATACATAGCAGGGACCACCTGGACCAATACCATTGCAACTGAACAATTTCTTTAAAGGAGGAAAGAAATCTAAAACATTCTCATCCTTTTAAGAGTGAATCAGTTTATAGGCACACTAGGGGTTGCTCCTAACTCTACAGCAAGCCAAGGCTGAAACATAAGGACCTTCAAACAAAAGAAAAGAAATCAAAGGAACTGAAAAAAAAATCACAAACCCAGTCACATCTATACATCCTCTGGAGAGAAGTCATAAACTTGCCTTAAGTTTACACTCCTCTTCTTGACATTAATTATTAAGAAAAGCTTTTCATCTTGATTATAGCCATTAATAAATTAAAAGTGAATATATTTCTATAAGCATTTCATTTCATAAGCAGGTGCAACACTCAGCCTGTGGCTTTGATATACAAAGAGACTTAATTCATGCAAAAGCAGCCTGTATATGGTATCCATAAGAAAGATAAGTGTAAACTTTAAGAATAATTTGCAATTTTGCAAATGTTAATTCCCTACTTCCGACATTTACCAGAATTTTAAGTTTTACATGTTCACTGAAAAAAAAAACAATTCAAGCCACACAGAAAATTACAAAAAAAGAAAGGCTGTAAGCACCATAATATCAGTCTTGTACTCCTGGCACTACATTATGATGAGACAGAGAACTAGGAAGAAAAAAGCTTGAAGACAGCCAGATCTGGAGCTTTTTCTACAGTAATAAAGGCTCTCCTGGAACCGGTGATTTGCCTAATCCAGAAGAAAAGAACAGACAAAACTTCATGAATAGGATATCTGTTTCACTTGTGAAAATCCTAAAAGTAAGACTACAATTTCTAAAGAAAGCAATTAACAACTTAGTTATCATGGAAATGGCTAATGTACTTTATGTCTTAGGGTGTGTGTGTGTGTGTGTGTGTGTGTGTATGTTATTCATGTGGGTGGTGTGAGTGTGCTTCTTTCAGGAGGCAAAAAGAGTCTGCTGGTATAGGGCAGGGGTACACCTTATTGTATTTCTTATGTGGGTTGAGTCTTTAGAAACAAAAATCAGGTGCTCCAAATTTTCATTTATCCCAGGGCAGTAAATGAACTAAGTCTACATGAAAATTCAGATGGGGAGTGATACCTACCTAAAATGTACAATACATGTATTCTACCCTAATAGAGGCTGGTTTAAGAATTACACAGTTCTGTCAAAACAAACTCTTATGGAGGCCCTGATTTCCACTTCTATAATTTTAGTTACGTCTAAGTATAATCACTTACCTTTCATGTAAGGCACTTCAACCTCTCCACTATAATTAAAAAAATATTAACTAACACTCATATAGTGCATACTATGTCCCAGGGATTGTTCTAATAGCTTTATACTTATTAACCTAATTTTAATACAACAATTCTACTATCCTTCCTATTTGACAAATGAGGAAACTGAGGCTCAGAGAAGTTCAATGACTTGCCTAAGGTAGCAGGGCCAGGATTTGAACCTGATGTGATCTGACTCCTGTGTCACATCAGTAAATTGTGGGAGACAGTGCTTTTTGGATGGCATGAAACTGTAAGTTGTCTCTATGTCTTACCCCATGAGGAAGTGGTACTGTTAATCATAACCATATTACCCTTAATTTCTGGTTCTGAGATCTTTGATGAGTCATTAATCTGAAAGTCAGTTCTCTAATCAGCCCAATAAGAAAAAACAACGCCCACATCAAATAATAATGTGAGATATGATACAGTACATGTTAAGTACTTTGT